>NC_133411.1:89348333-90580416 GCF_049350105.2 Macaca mulatta
GGTTCAAACGCCCTGTATGATTTGGCCTATTTTTTCTTTCCAACTTACTCCATTCTTTGCCTCACTCAGTAACATTAAATAGCATTCTTCATGCTAGTTTTCTATGAATTTCTCCACCCCTTCAAGTCCCAAGCTCTTTCCTGTCTCTGCCTCTTTGTTCATGCTCTTCATCTGCAGTAAAGTCTTAGCCTAACCATCAACTTCATGGACTGGCATTCCCTTACCACCTTACCACGCCATCTAAACCGTCCTTCAGGTGTTTCCTTCAGGGTTCTAGAGATATGGAGGCCTCTACTTTGTGGGTTTGGAATGACAGAGGGATTAATTTTCTATTCTTTGGGGGTGCGGAGGGGGTAAGGATTAGCCTGCGTTCTAGCCTGATTTCTGTTCTTCATGGCAGGTCAAACTAAGTGCCTAGGGATTCACTAAGTTGTCTATGTGAAATTTCTTTGTCACATGTTAACAGATTCAATAAAGCTTCTTTGAAGATGCATGTCATCTTCAGAAACACTTTTTAAAAAGCAAGCAAACTATTTCTATCAAATAAAATCAAGAGAAATATGATCTTCTACTCTTTCAGAACCCAAAAGAGTTGTACTCTATTCTCTGTAACTTAATTTCCAAGGTCAAACCTTTTGGTATTATCCTGAGCCTCCAGATCACTTTTAAAACTTCGTTACTGCAAAGATTCTTTCTTTGATGCTGGCCTTCTTGAAATCCCTCATGTCTATTTCCTCATTTCTTTTTAATTTTTTTTCAGTATTTAGCCTAGCTATAGTAATCAAAGAAGTTGAGGTGGCTGATAAATTACAGGTTTTAGCACTTTGGGAACAAACCCGACATCCCTACACATTTGCTTTTAGGCTACTTCCCTCATCAAAGCTCAAACGGTAGTGTCTGGGTATTACGCAGTTTCTGAATGAGTGTTCTCATCCTCCACAAAGTGTGAAGTAACTTACCCTTGTTTCCAGTATTTATGTTCTCTCCCTTGCCCTTGCCCTCCCTTCCACCCCGAGATGAATCTGTTATGGGTAAGGACATTAATGTAAACCCTCTGAATTAAAAACAGATTTTGCTTTCCTGGTTATATTAAATTCGGTGATCTTAAGCAAAGCCATTTTGAATTCTTTTTGTTATTAATAGAAATTGGAAATTTAGTGATTTTCTTATAATGTCTTTTATCAACTGGTGGTATAATGGAGCAGAGGGGAACGTTTACAATATATATTGCAGGAAACAACTAAGATACTGCCTTTCAATTTGTATCTGAAGTATTTTTTTAGATCTAAATCTAACTAAAAATACAATTGTTACAATTCATTTGGTTACGTAAATTCCTTCTAGTAACAGGTCTGACAAAGGTTTGTCTGTGCTTACTCAGTTTTGGGAAGCTAACGGCAAGACGACCACATTCCTCAAAGCAAGACATAAGCCTTTTCATATTTCTCAGTAAATACTAATAATAGTATAAATTGGCTGAACAATCTGACTCTGATGGACAATGCTCACAAACAGATTTTAGACAGAAAATAATAGCTACTTGCCAGAATGTTTGGGCATCTGAAGGCTCCCAGTTAAGGACAAGGTTGAAAATAACTGTCAGTAATTGATAACTGTCAATTTCATTCAGAATCTGATTTCCACCATCTCTGGGAAAATTAAAGACTTCACACCCAAAGCAAACCACTGGAGTCATAAAAGGCTCTTAAAAGCATACTGAATAATAACAGCAATATAATAGATTGAATAGCTAGTATGATGTAAAACAACAATAAAAATAATACCCCAAAACTAATCTTGGCCATCCATGAATGAAAATGCAGGTAGGGAGAAAAAAAAAAAACAAAAAAACCCCCAAAAAAACCCATTTCTCTATTCTTATCCTACTAAAAAGGTGGAAATTTCCATTTTTTAACCTCTAAAAACTGCTTTCACACATCTGACAATAAGACAAAAGTAGGAGGCTCTTGAGAGTTCATCTTGACTTTTATTACACACTAGACATATATGAACTAACCAGAATGTGTATGATTCTCTGTACTCTTAAAATCACAGGAAATATATTTCCACCTCCCCCTTTTTTTTCTGATATTGGAGTAGCATTTCAGATTTTGGGGATTAGCTTAGGGCAAAGTAAAGGTCATGGAAGGCAGTGTATAAATAACTTTAATTATGAAGCTACTTTTCAGAAGCTAGTAGTAACTTGCTTAGTAATAATCACAAGGTTGTGCAGTGTTCACAATGCTGGTATTAATCAGCTACATATTTTGAACATCTACTATTACTGGATACCAAAGAAAGTGAGTTATTTAAGAATCTTCCATTCTTGTTATAAGCTTCCTATGATCCAGTAACTTCTCAAAGGTTTTGCCAAAAGCGTAAGTCCTTGCTTTTTGGGAATTTTTATTTGTGCACCCAGGAATTGTAAATGCAACCATCACTGCTTCTTGTGCAGGTGTGTGCTTTAACAATCAGGGCTGCTTTTGGCATCAAGAGTATGAGCTATTAAGAGTTTCTAAAAATACTGACCTAACTAGTCAGTTGCCTCCACCTTATATACTATTCAGACAAGTCTTTGGAAAGTATACTACTGTATTCCTAGTCCAAAATAAGGTAGGCATGAATATATTCAACCTTGTTTGCACACACACCAAGGAAGAGTTTAAATTTTTGCCCTTAAGTAGTTTTGTGTTAGGCAGGAGGAAAAACATATTCAGTTTTGAGGTAGGTCATCAATAGGAAGGAGAAAAATACAAGACAGTCCAAGATCTAACCTATGTCCACCTTTCTAGGCTTACGTCTTAATACTCCCAAAGTGGCACAAGCTAGGTTATTTCTAGTTCTTAACAGGTTACTGTGCTTTTGCACAATGCTCTCAAGTTCAGCTTAAGCAATGCTCCTCTGGAAGTTCACACCCTAACTGAACTGTCACTCTTCTTTGTTTTCTTCTAGAATCCTGGGATTATCTGAATAATAAATGCCATCACATTGTACTTTCAATACATACTTCGTCTTTCACCTAGTGTACTATGAATTACTATGGGAAAAATCTGTGTGCCTATCTTCCTGTCTTCAGTGATGATATACTGAAAGAATGGTGTAGGAATAGAAATATTCTATTTACCAGTGCTAAGTCTTTTTCACAAAACCAGGCAGAGATCTGCTCATTTTTACTCTGTGAACTTGGAAAAGTTAATTTATTCAAATCTCTATTTTGTCCTAACTAGACTGATCATCTTATTACTAAGATGAAGGAATCTATTGCAAGTCACGTTACTATCATCCCCCGGTATGAAAGAGCTATTTTGAATTTGAACATATAAGAGCATTCAAGATAGTGCCTGGCACAGTAGAACAGGGCATTAACAAGATACTGGACTTGATCCTCAAATTATTTAAGCCATAGAAGGGATTCAGACTCTGGCCTTTTGACTGACCACCTTTTAAGACTGCTTGAAAAGACAACTCCCTTCCTATTAGTACAGCTAAAGCCAATCAGGAACTAAACATCAGCACACAAAAAATGCCAGGATAGATGGAATCAAAAGACTCTGAAGCCAAAAGGAGGCTAGGGAGAGCAACTGAACTTAGCACGCTGAGTACTTCAGTGTCCATCATCCGATCCTACCCTGTAACAACAGGTCTATGTGATAGATATTCCATCTGACCTGGAGGCCATTATCCTTAGCAAACTAACACAGAACAGAAAACCAAATACTATACGTTCTCACTTAGAAGTAGGAGCTAAATGATGAGAACTCAAGGACACAAAGAAGGGAACAACAAACACTGGGGCCTACTTGAGGGTGGAGGGTGGGAGGAGGGAGAAGAGCAAGAAAAATAACTTCTGGGTACTAGGCTTAGCACCTGGGTGACAAAATAATCTGTACAACAAAACCCCTTGACATGAGATGAGTTTACCTATATAACAACCTGCACATGTACCCCTGAACCTAAAATAAGAGTTAAAAAAATAAAAGAGATATTCTATCTGATGCTTAAGTTGATCTTTAATAACCTTCTGCATCCTACCACCCCACTAAAACCACACGAGAAATATCTCAATATTCTGTGGGCTTAAAACAACCTACACTGCCCTTTGGATTAGAGAACAGGATTCAGCGGTCTTCTTTGAAAAAATACATTAAAGAACATGTTAATTGCTTTTATTCATACTGTGTCTCTCCCTGACTTCTCCAAGAGCTTGTGTTTCAAGAGGTCAGATGTTTGTTGTTACAAATACGTTGCCTCCCACTCTGTTTAGTGTCTATACATAGCAAAAAGTTTTGTATGTTTCCACAAATTTTCCCCCAAAATTATCTCTTCCTTTACTTTCCACTTACCTCCTCTGAGATGCCAAATTAAGAAATGTCTTAGAATATCTAGAATATTCTTCCTCTTTTCATATTCGATTTGTCTTAGCATATAAAAAATTAGTTGACATGGCTTTCGGAAAGTCCAGTTGGCAGCAGAGCTGGACAACAGATGGCCACCCAGAAATTAGAGTCAGAAAGGTTACTTACTCAGCATGGAGACACTGACAAGAATCCTATTTTTGAGAAACCCTGAAAATCCTTGACCTGATGTAAAGCCCAAGAGGCACTTGAGAGGAAGAACAATGATTATAACCTGATTCCCTGTCTAAAGCAAAATATACCACTTTTAACTGCACAGACATGCCAAAAATATAAAATACAGCGATAATGCGTAACAGCTCTATTGCCAAAAAAAAAAAAAAAAAAAAAAAAAAAAATCCAAAACCAAACCAAACAAAAAATCGTCAGATAACAAAATACAGAAAATCAAACAAAAACCAAAAAACACCTCCAAACAAAAAAACCACCACAGGCAACACACAAGCTTAAGATGTTACCTAGAATCCATTCCAAGTGGTTTAGTTTAAAATAAAAATAGGTGGCTTTCAGTTCCATACTTTGTTTCTGCAGAAATAACTACTAGCCTATTAAATTAGAAATAATTTTCCTTTCTTCAAAAAGGGAGTTTCTTCATTTTACCTTTATGATGAATTAATAGCTGCAAACAATCTAATTAATACTATCTACAACAGGTAATTTTTAGCTAAGATTTAAGTTCCTCTTAGCTCTGAAATTTTAACTGAATTTCAGTTGAACCTTAAGAAATGTTAACCATGACCTTAAAATAACTGCTCTATTGTAAAATTTAGAAGTCACATTCCCAACAATTCTCTTGCCTAGACTAAAAATTGTTGAAGGTCTCCTTTCACCACCCAAATTCAAAGATACTTATGCCACAGTACACAAATCAGTAGATTTGAAAACTATTTATCACCTTCAAAGTAACAAAAAAGATTCCAGCTCAAGTTGACAAAACACAAACCGGATTTAAAGTGCTATATTAAAAAACAAAACAAAAATACAGTTTCTTTAGGGCAATTAAAATGTTTCATTTTTGAAGCCGTGACACTAAAAATAATGAAAAGCACATATAAGATAATTATTTTATAACTGTTCTTTTCATTCTAAGAATGTTGTGTTTTTCAGAGAAAGACAGCTTTCTGGTAAAAATTCATGCACAAAACATTTATGTATACTTGACAAGAGGTTTCAGAGCCTACTATGCCATGTCTAGTCTAAATCCACTAATGTTAAATATCAACATTTTTCCAATACTATTTTTAAGTTACTTCTCATTTACTTTGCTCCTTAAGAACTTATAAGCTTGTTTTAAATATTTTAAATACTTGTCATAAACTAGAGTTTGCTAAGAGTAGAGGTACTCTGGTTAATGATCAAAATGGTGTGCCCAGAGGAAAAGCAAGCGCTATTAAACATGACTGCAATCCTTATCAACACAAATTGAGCCATTTTAATAAAAAAGCTAGTCCAAAAAAGGGTCTCGTTCTATAAAGATTAAATCATTTCCAAATCACAGTGAAAGGAACTTGAGTAATTAACCAATTTTGTTTTCTACTATGTGCCTTGGAGATACCTCACTAAAATTTGGTATCTGATACAACAGAATAACATTTGCAGAATGTAATATTGTAGTGACAATACTGAGGTTGATTGTTACAGACTATTAAATGGTTACATCTTAATTATTATACAGAACATTGGTCCAATAACATAAAAATAGAGAACAGCATCTGGAAATTTATCTCATTCAATGTTCAGAGATAAAAGGGTTAACCATCCTTTCCATTATTTTCTGCAGTAAGTCCTTGTTCACAATGAAATCTGACGGCAATTAAATTCTGGCATTTTCCCCAGCTACTGTATGAAGAGGATGCTGAAGGCCATTACTATACAGCATACTGCTACATAAGGACTCTTCCGTTCACCTGTTGAAAAAAAGGAGATATTCATTTTGATTAACTGAGTGGCTAACCTGGCTATGACAAGGTTATACTACGAGAAAGGGATACATAGGAATCAAGATAACATTCTTCCCTAGGAGGCCCCCATATTGGGGGTGGGACAATGACAAAAACTAGATGCAACATAAAAAACAGCACAATGCAGAATGGGCTAAACTATTAATATGTCAATTTATTTCGAAGAGGATCTTCTTTTCATATATTTAGAAAACCTTGAAAGCATCATTTCTTTGTCACTGTGTAAACTCAGACACTAAAAAATACAATGTACAATGTAGGACAGAGATCCAAGAGAAACAATCTCAACTCAACTGAGGCCAAAGAAATATTGTTTATTTTCTTTCTATAAAAAGAACAAAATTTCCACCCATAAAAAGAAATTCGAAACACAATATTTGTCCTTACTGGTAGCAATTCGTGACACTTAAAGGCAAAGGGAAGGGGGAGCATTCATGGATGAAAATAAAGAGAGGATGGTCAATAAAATTGCATTTAAAAAATGGACAAATTAAAATGCTTAATTTAAAAAAATAGAAAAACTATTTCTGAGATAGTATGCTTACTCTGGGTTAGAAAAGTAGAACTAAAACCAACCACTTCTATATGAGTCAATTTTTCACATGCATTTAAGGAATGCTTGTATTTGGATGCTTTCCTTTGCACAAAGTAAATCTGAAATTAGCTTGTGAATTGTCTTGCAAATGGAGATCATGTCATTGTGAGTTAACTCAAACTCATCTTATTCTTCCCTGTTCCTTCAATAACCGCAACGCTATACTCATTCATAAAGCACAAACATTTCTATGCTGCCGTGAGGGCAGTATAAGAAAGGAAGAAGAAACTACTTCTAGAAATAATCCTGGGTATGTACCTGGCATCCTCTAGTAGAGATGGTTTATACTACCCTCACTTGTGCTTTTCCATGATGTTTAAAGTCAACTCTTTAATGAAACTCCTTATTCCACTTAGCAAGTTCAGCAAACTACCTTTAGAAAATGTTTATCCTGACCATCTTTATTAACTAAAATTCTCAAGGTCATTTTCATTTTTATAGCTTCCTCACTGACATGACACTGCCATATAATTGGGTTTATATATTAGTGTCTGCTCATTGTTAATTTCCACAGAAAATATTATACACATATATAAAAAAATAAACTTTTGGGGTTTTTCTGGATCTGGAAGTATTTGTTCTATCCATAGACATTTAATGGACTGCCTTTCAGCTAAAGAAAAATCTAGAAAGTGAAAGTGTTTTTACAATACCATCCCCTCAACTGAAAATAAAAATCTTTTAAAATTAAAATATATCTTGGGTCACAATTTGTAAACAATGCTAATTCTCTTGGAGGAAAAAGCCCAAGTCACCAAATCAAACAAAAACAACCCCATTTGTACATAAATTTCAGAAAGACTTTGTAAGCAAGCCTGTCACTCTTACTAGGGCTATATATCCTCATTGTCTCATACAGTCTTATTAAATACTTAAAAGAAATTAATACTGTCCTAAGTTTTCCAGAAGTTCCGCTTTTTCTCATCCTTCAACTTAGACTGCTATAATTTACAGATGGATTTCATTTTCCTGTTTTTACTTTTCTTAAAAGAGACTACCATGTGGTAGAGCTAAACATCTTTAGTTGAACTTGGGTTTTAATGTTACTTTTTGTCTGGTCTTAGGTCTGTATAAGTGAATGTAAAACAGTTACTGTAATGTGATGTGTAACATGATAAGATGATTTGGCTAGGTCTTTTCCCATTAAAATTGTATCATTTCTTTGTGGATATATTCTGTGTCAAGATAAGAGAGGAGCATATGCTTGAGAAAGCAGCATATCAACAATATTTTCTAAGTCACTTTGCCAAAATGAAAAGCTAATGCTTTCACAGAATTGGCAAGAATGAACATTTAAAATGAACCATTCAACCTATGGCATTCATACAGTCAAGAGAGGAAAATGGAAATAATAAATAGCCAAAAAAAAAAAAGGACACTAGACACTATTTATAATTAGATATAAAAATAGATCATACTACAGGAAATCATTAAGAAAGATACAAACTAGACATCTTAAACTGAGCTATACTCTTTTCAAGTAATAATTGTGAACAAAGGGGCTGTTTGGGTGGGCTATTAAATGGAACTGTATGCACTTCTCTCATTACATAAGATGGATTTAAAATACCTTAATATTTTCTTTATGCATTAGCAACTTAATAATAAAACTGAGATGATAACTATGCCTCTTAACTCCAGACCTGCTCTTCCATTATGTTCTCTCTTTCTACTTTACTTGAGGTATTCTGACCACCGTTTCTTGGCCATATTCTTTTTCAGAGTAACTTGTCTCTGAAGCATGCAGTTTGGTGTGTATATATTTACATTTATCACTAACTATCAGTATTAACCATTGAGGATGCTCTTTTGTCATTCTTTTCTTGGTTCTTTTTGAAGTGCTTAAGATTTCTCCTATTATTTCAGGATTTGCAGTTGTTCATAACTGAGTGCCAGATAAGTCTGCATCACAAATTTCTGTAAATCTAGACTAGCCCTTCTCAACTCCAGTACTATGGACATTTTGAGCTTGATAATTCTGTTGTGATGGATTCCTTGTGCATCCTAGGACGCTTAGCAACATCCCTCACCTGTACCCACTATATGTCCCTGAGTCCAGTTGTGACTATCAAAGCTGTCTCTCTATTTTGCCAAATGTCCCGGAGTGGTAACTACTTATCTAGGCTATATCTGTGATTTTACCAGTTTAAGGTAATGATACTTATTACAAAAGAAAGACTTACACATGTCACTATAAGAGAGAACAAAATATGACAGAACACTGAGGAAGAATAGCTGAATCTGTTAAAATCATACTTATTTCTCTGGAAGATAAAGTCTGTTTCAATAGTCATTATATCAGTATTACAGCCTTGAAACAGGCACTTTTCTATGAAGTCTTTTACACTTACTCTATCATTTGCCATGACAAGAAACTGGAAAGGCCAAAGAACCTTATGATTTCATTATCACAGATTTAGAAAGGACTTCTGGATAATTTAGTATTATGCTTACAATTTCCACCATTAATGGGTCTTTCCTATCATTAAAAGCTTAAGGAAAGAAAACCTGCTCTCAAAATTATTTCAATGGCGAACAACATATGAACCTTAGACGATGCTTTAAAGATTTGAAGACTAGTTATACTATAACCATCTTCAGACAAATTACATCAGTTCTCAGTTTCTCTTTCAAAAAATCTCTAAGTACAGAATATTTCATTTTATTGTGCTCTGCAGATATTGCCCCTTTGAAAAAAAACTGTCTTATGGCAGCCTTGCATTGCACAAGTCTATTGAGGCCATTTTTTAAAAGCAGCACGTGCTCAATTTGTGTCTCTGTGTCATATTTTGGTAATTCTCCCAATATTTCACACTTTTTCATTATTATTGTATCTTTTATGGCGATCTGTGATCACTGATCTTTCATGGTACCATTGCAATGGTTGTGGGGCACCATGAACTGTGCTCATACAAGATGGCAACCTTATTTGATACATGATACACCAATAAGAAACTACAGCAAGTTATGCAGAAACTAGCTAAGATAACCAATGAAAGTAGCTAAACTAAACAACAGATGAATTTCAATGTAGACAAAATTACCTTCTATTGAAAAAGATGGCATCTAGGAATTTCACAGCTAGAGAGGAGAAGTCAGTGCCTGGCTTCCACCGCTTCAAACAGCAGGCTGACTCATGTTAGGGGCTAATGTAGCTGGTGACTTTAAGCTGAAGTCAATGCTCATTCACCTGCTGAAAATTCTACAGCTTTTAAGAATTATGCTAAATCTGTTCTCCCTATGCTCTAGAAATGGAACAACTAAGTCTGGATGACAGCATACCTGTTTACAGCATGGTTTACCTAATACATCAATGGAGGAAGTAACCGCAGATAATGGCGAAAAGAGGAAGAGAACTGTAATTAGAAGGGGAGCCTGAATATGTGATTGAATTACTATAATCTCATGATGAAATCTGAATGAGTAACTTCTTACGAACAAAGAAAATGGTTTCTTGAGATGGAATTTACTCCTGGTGAGGATGTCGTGAACACTGTTGAAATGACAACAAAGGATTTAAAATATTACATAAACTTAGTTGATAAATCAGTGGAGGGTTTGAGAGGATTGAATCCAGTTTTGAAAGAAATTCAACTGTGGATAAAATGCTACCAAATAGCACTGCAGGTTACAGAGAAATCTTTCATGAAAGGAAGAGTCAATCCATGTGGCAAACTTCAATGTTATCGTATTTTAAGAACTGCCAGTCACCCAACCTTCAACAACCACCACCCTGATCAATCAGCAGCCATCAACATTGAGGGAAGACCCTCCACCAGCAGAATGATTGACTCACTAAAGGGTCAGATATAATCACCAGTGATTTTTAGCAACACAGTATTTTTCAATTAAGGTACACACATTGTTCTTAAAGACACACTGCTACTCCACACTTAACAGACTACTAATATACAAAACTTTTATATGTACCAGAAACCAAAAAAATTTGTTGACTTGTTTTATTGTGGTGGTCTGAGATTAAACATGCAGTATCTCTGAGGTATACCTGTATTACAAATACTTAGTTTGTATTTTTCAATCTCATGAGGTTTGTCTCCTTTATGGACCATCTTCTAAATTTTCCACATCTCTGAGAAGTTGAAAACCAAAATAAAACACAATACTCTAAAGGGCACACAGTTTATCTAATGGAGATGACTCTTCAATTCTCCATCCTATTTAAAGAGATTAGTTGTGAGAATTTAGGCTGTTGTCAGACTGGCTAACAACACTAAATGTCAAACGTAGAAAAAATATTTTTTATTATAAAAGTCTAACAGGCTTTATGAAAGAAAAAAGTAGTTATGCATAAATTCAAAGTTAGAAGAAGAGTACTGAAACGAAAGAATTTTTCGTTGGCCATGCAAATGATTCCAAAGAGGACAGATAAGAAATATCCAATTTCAGTTCAAAGTGGTATATGTACAAATGCCTTGAGTTTTTCTTTTTTTTTGAATTAAGAAGGTTTAAAAAGGATGTAATTTATTATTCAAGAATACTGATGAACGGCTGGGCACAGTGGCTCATGCCTGTAATCCCAGGACTTTGGGAGGCCGAGGTGGGCACATCACGAGGTCAGGAGCTCGAGACCAGCCTGGCCAACATAGTGAAATCCCGTCTCTACTAAAAATACAAAAAATTAGCTGGGCATGGTGGTGGGTGCCTGTAATCCCAGCTACTTGGGAGACTGAGGCAGGAGAATTGCTTGAACCTGGGAGGTGGAGCTTGCAGTGAGCCGAGATCACACCACTGCACTCCAGCCTGGGTGACAGTGCGAGACTCCATCCCCCCCCCCCAAAAAAGAACACTGATGAATGATGCAATAAAATACATTTTAATTCATTCACTTAATCATTTGAGAGTCTACTTTGTGCTGGGCACAGTGTCAAATGTTGCATATACAGGGCGACTGGACAGGAGTACATTATTAACTATAAAAACATATATGATGTTACTAATCTCTTATCATGGAAAGTTGTAAGACAACCACATCTACCTTAACTTTTAATTGCTTCTTGGTCTTTTAGCTAAGATCAAGGGTAGTACTTTAACTCGGGTCAAACAGTTTGGCTATGACCACATGGGTTCAACAGACAAAACAGTTAAACATTCTGTTACTTAAAATAGGGCAATACAGTGATTATGTTTAGATAGCTGCTCAGACAGACTTTCATTAGATGGGAATACATCCTAGTTATCAAAATGGTATACAATATACAGAACAGCGTGCTCTATACTTCCATACTGTCAACATGTGTGCATAAAACCACATACATTTATTTCCCCCAATACCAGGAATGCATGGTATTTGATATCTAAATTAGAGAGACTTTTCTATCTCTGTGTTAATGAAGTATCCACCAAATCTAGTTTTATTCTTTTTTAATGTTGAGACAGAGTCTCACTCTGTCACCCAGTTTAGGGTACAGTGGTATGATCTGACTCACTGCAATCTCTGCCTCTTGGGTTCAAGAGATCCGTCTGCCTCAGTAGCTGCCTAAGTAGCTGGGATTACAGATGTGTATGCCTGGCTAATTTTTGTATTTTTAGTAGAGACAGGGTTTCATCATGTTGGCCAGACTGGTCTGGAACTCCTGACCCCAGGTAATCCTCCTGCCTTGGCCTCAAAAAGTGCTGGGATTACGGGTGTGAGCCCCCATGCCTGGCCTACGCCTTATGCCCAAATAGCATAAGGAAAAGAGCTTGGTACAACTTATAAACTTTTGCAAAAATGCATAAAATCGGGAAGCCTGCCCTTTAAAAATTAACATATGATTTGTGCGATTATAACATAAGTAAATTGGTCAACAATTTACAGCTGAAGAAGTGGAGGGAGATTATAGACACTTACCAATTCTGGCACATTTCCAAAATATACCCAACAATCTGCATAGAATAAAAACAGAAAAAAAGTAGCTATTGATTACTCAGAAAGGTAAATCATTCTCTTGATATCATATAGGGAATTAATTGTATATTAACATATTAACCTTTAACACTTTGCTTCAAATTTGAAATCTGCTTGTTTGATGTTGAGCCACTATCCAAGTATGAAAGTAGGACACAATGGCATATCAACCATCAATGTACAGAAACTGCTATGAACTGGAATATAAATAGTGTCATAGGTCAAATCCAGGGCAAATTAATGAGAGTCGCAAAAATTTGCATAAGGGTTTACTATTCAGTTAACTTAAAGTACTCTACTTTCAAAAGCATAGAATGTACATGGCAATTTAAGCATCGATTTTGATAAAATGTTAAATGAACATTTTTTGGTTGAATGTGACACCAAAAACATTCCTATACTAAACTTTAATTTCGTAGAGAATGTAGCTCTAAAGTTAAATAATCCATAATAATGAATTCCAATGATGTTATTTAATTATGTGTCATTTACTAAGAAGGAATTAAAAATGTGCCTATATTTTCAATATAAGTAGAAAATCTCCTAGTTTAGAGGACACTCTATGTGAATTCACTAAATATGGCATGTAAAGCACATATTCTAGAAACAAGTATTAGAATGGAGACATATATTTCAATTGTATGAATGAATACATTATGAATTACATATTATATGGAATTATCACTTATTTGGCATGTATAACAAATCATTTTTGAAAAAAAGACCAACTGAGTCATCAATGAATAGAGATATCTTAAAAAGTAACACCGAGGACATTACTTTATTGGTCTGACAAAGAATTATAAATAGTGTCACATATGGTTGCAAATCAAGATAAATTAATATTATGTTATATAAACTAGAATTATTATCTCAAGAAAATAATAATACTTAAATTCCAGAAAAATTTATAGCATATTCTTTTTTTTTGCCGAAAGAGATGGCTGGCTAGTGAATCATTACATCTGAATGGGTAAGACTGACAGAAAACTCTGGTCAGTTAAGTTCTACATATGTTCCTCTTCTGAAGTATAACTTCCTGACCTCAAAGTAAAAGGTCTCTTAGCCTATCAACCATCAATGTATAGAAACTGCTATGAACTGGAATATACACAGTTTAGATTAAATGGAATTAGGCAAAAACATGAGTTTATTTCAAAGTATGAATATTCTGACAGGCTAAACAATTTTACTATAGAAATAAAATGACAAAAGCCATATACATCCCTGAAAATAAGCTAAAATAAAGGCCAAATTATGCTTAAATTCTATAGTACTTACTGGTTGCATAACTGTGAGCAAGGTATAGTACCCACCCTCAAAGGGTTGTTATGAGGATGAAATGAGTGATTATACAGAAAGTCCTCAGAATGGTGACTTACATGTACTGTGTTCATACATAGGCTAAAGGTACATATGATGATAACTCTAGGTATCACTTAAAATTGGCTAACATTTCTTCATCAAACAATGGAATAGGTCAGGCATTTGCAAAGCCATGGCTCCTTCATTCTAGAACCCACCGAAAACCACAAGATCAAAAACTCAAGGTCTTTTTGGGTCTAACATTCTAGAAGTAACAAAATATCATTAAGAAACTGGTACAACAGGATTAATATATTAACAACTTTTATAAATGAATAAAGAATACTAACTTGGTAACTAAGAGACTTATCAGCACCACTTTAATTTTTTCCACATATTTCTCTACCTAGATATATTTCTGTAATACCCCAATTTTACTTTTACTTACACACACACACACACACACACACACACACGAACCCTGTTAGTTGATTAAAAAAATGTAATTATGTTGCTTAGTTATTATGGCTAAATACCAATAAGTGTATCTGCTGATAATGCTACCAGGTCTATGAAACCAGGATAAAGACCATGTAGTAATCTTCTCTTCTGCTGCTTAGTTCTATATTATTTGAAGTAGCAAAAACTGAAGTAATTTTAAACAGTGAAGTCATCAAGAACTTGCTTTATTCAATCTGTCTAGATACCTCCACCTAACCATGGTATATATTCTCACTATAATAAAAGATTATGAGTCTCATAAAAACACGTAATTTTAACAGAAAGAGACTAGGCCTATAAAAATTTCTATACAAAATAATTCTTAGCTATAAATCAAAATAAAATGGTGCTTAACATGTATGTAAGTAGAAATAAAGGTTTTTAAACAAAAAGCTTTCAAACAGTTGACTGTATTAGTACATATTTTAAAATGTAAAAATAGGCAGGCTGTTTTATGTAGAACTATACTACCACTCAACCTTTACTAGAAAGTTGGCAGCCCTGAGAACTCCTTTGTTAATGTAGCATGTTATGAATATATTCCTGCTCCCAAAGGAATGAGGAGCAGACATTTCCACATGCAACCTACTTGCTTTTGAAGAAGAATTTTCGTAATAGCATAGGGAAAGGATTCTACTACTATGTAATTATTCTTTAATGAGATAAACACTTAAATATCTTAGATGGACATTATGCATTATATTAGAATTCCATTAACTCATCAATAGGAATAAGTGTTTACTAGAGTCTACCATACGCTTTAATTCTAAGTTTACAGTTGGCAGGTACAGAAGGGAAAGATGAAATGAAACTTTCTACTTGAATAGAAAGACTTCCTGTACAGCTAAGCAACAAATAATATAATTTCAACAAATCGGTGAATATTGAAGAATAAATGCAATAGGACTTTACTGAAAAAGGTGGAATGAAGAGAAGACAATGTCTACAAAGAAAATGGAGTATTATCATAAAAACTGATGGACAACTAACATGTATTTTCACCTTCAGTAGGTTAAATCCCTCATGCTGTTTTTTACTCTAACACATATTAGATCACTTCTGAAACTTATCTTTTAGTTTAGTAAGATATTGTGAATATAAAGTTTTTGAATTTTTAACAGGAAGAAAATGAAAAAAGTTATTACAAAACCAAATTACATGTAGGAATTAAATTATGTAATAATTTATATGTTAACTTACATTCAACATCTGTAAGAACTAATTTAGGTGATTAGACATCATTAGTAACATACCCCGTTTTATTTCTGTCCAGGAGGCTGGGTGCCAAGGATCGAATATAAGCACAAGTACATATAAGCAGCAAGATTACAGTCAATAGACTCTGAAAGTTGAAAATGGCAGACTAGAAAGAAAAAAGAAAGAAAAATTAATATAATAAAAACTGCATAAGTAAAAAATATTTGACAATTCCACATTTAGAGTCATGCTTTTATTTCTTCAAGAAGGCAAGCAGAACGACAAGTCTTGCAACATTTAAAACCAGAATCTTGAGGTATTCTACAGTCTTCAAGCTCTGCCAATAGCTAGTTTTATGGCCTTAGCGGAATTACCTTTTCTAAGTCTTTGGCTGGGTAGAGAATGGGAAGACAGACTTAAATGCTAACTAAAGTTTCTTTTAATTCTGAATTTTTTTTAGGATAAACATCCTTTAAATTTAAGCTATAATTTTCCATGAGTTGACAAATACTAGGCTAATAGATTTTGGAGAAAGAAAGCAAGTACCTGCACTTTCACTGTTGGATTTTTAAAAGTTATTCATTACAGGTTGAACATCCCTAATCCAAAATCAAAAATGTTCCAAAATCAGAATTTTTTGAGTGCCAAAATGATGGTAAAGAAAAAATGTTCATTGGAGCATTTTGGATTTTTGATTAGAGATGTTCAATAAGTAAGTATAATGCAATTACTCCAAAATCCCCCCAAAATCTGAAATCCAAAACACTCTGCCTCCAAGCATTTTGGATAAAGATACTTAGCTGGTATTTAATAGTTCGAGTCCTATTCAAAAAGTTAAAATTTAACACAGGAATCACAAGAAACCATAAGTTTCATAAGTTTTCACAGTCAAACAAAATCATAGGTTTCCAGTTAAAGTAAATGGAGGTGGACTTACTCTATTCAAAACTCAGCTCTAGCATCACCTTTTTAAGGAAGTTTCCTTGAATCCATCTGCCTCCCTTCTCTTATTTTATGTAGAACTCCCTTTTCTATTCTCATAGCAAACTGTTACCTTTATAATAATATTCATCTCTGAAGGGTGGACATTGTGTTATCAGGTTATCAGACTCTGAATCTCTAGCACCAATCATATGCCTGTCTCATAGTAGAAGCCCAATAAGAGATAGGTGAACAAATAAAATGAAATTAAGAAAGTGCAAGAATATTACTGTATATGTAACAAAGTAACATTTTCATCATATATAGGTAGATAAAATATGTCAGTCTCATACAACAGTTAGCAATATGCTTGTTTAGTAAACTTAGAGGCACTTTCTAAAAAACAAACAAAAAATCAGGAATGAAACAAAGAATAAGACTTATGAAAAAACTTAGTTACATAAAATTGGTACTTGTGGCTGAGTGCTTATTTGAAAAGTCCTAAAGAATTTAGTGAGAAACAATTATAGATCTTAAGCAAATTGAGTAAGGTAGCTGGGTACATAATTAAAATATATACATCAATAGCCTTCATAATCATATTATCATTCAGGAGAAAGGCAATGAAAAAATGAGCATCCAGAACGAACAACTAAAATACCTAGGAATAAGCTTAACAAGAAACGTGCAACATCGGCATCAAAGAAAAAAACGGGCAAAATCTTAAAACATATGGAAGAACATAAAAGTAGAAGAGACTGTTGCTATGGTTTAGAAATGGTTTTCTTGTCACTACCGAAGCTCCGGTTGAAATTTGATCCCCAGTAAGGTAGTGTTGGGAGGTGGGGCCTAGTGGGAGGTGTTTGGGTTTGGGGGGTAGATCTCCCATGAATGTCGGGGTGCTATTCTGCAGTTAGTGAGATCTCATAAGATGGATTAGTTTTCCAGGAAATGAATTCTTTCCGGAGAGAGTAGGTTGTTATAAAGCCATGAGCTCCTCCCTCCTTTTCACCATGTCTGTTTCCCCTTTGACCTTCTCAGCCATGTTGTGATGCATAAAAGCCCTCCCCAGAAGGAGGGCCAAGCCCTACTACTCTCAGCCTGCACAACTGAGAGCTAAGTGACCCTTTTTTCTTAACCAATTACCCAATTTCTTTTTTTTTAATAGCAACATAACATGGATTAAGAAACCTGGTATGCCAGGTTTTTATACTGGAAGGTAACATTGTAAAGACAACCTATCAATTTAAAGTGAACCCAACACCAACAAGTTATTTTTTAAACAGACAACTAATTCTGAAGTTCATATGGAAAAAATAAAGCAAGAATAGCCAGGAGAATCTTAAAAACAAACAGACAACTACTGTTCCAATGTCATTTTAATCTTTTATATATGTTTATGATAAATATGTGCAAACTACTGAAAAAGTTTTAAACACTATATACATTATTTACCAATATTCTCAAGGACAAAAAGTGCTTATGCACAATGCTAAGCAGTAGGCAAAAGGGGATCAAAGATTTCAGACAGTACATCTTAAGGTATGTAAACCTTTATGCAAAGCAAGTGGGAAAATGCTGTGATTATCTCTGGATAGTTTTTTGGTGGGGGTCGAGGGACAGAGTCTTGCTCTGCTGCCCAGGCTGAGGTGCAGTGGCGGGATCTTGGCTCACTGCAACCTCCACCTCGTGTGTTCAAGTAAGTCTCCTGTCTCAGTCTCCCCAGTAGCTAGGATTACAGTCATGTGCCACTATGCCTGGCTAAATTTTGTGGTTTTTTTTTTTTTTTTTTTCTTTTAGTAGAGACAGGGTTTTGCTGTATTGGCCAGGCTGGTCTCCTGATTTCAAGCAATCTGCCCACCTCGGGCTCCTAAAGTACTGGGATTACAGGCATGAGCCACTGTGCCCAGCCATCTCCGGATAGTTTTTAACCTAATTCTCAACTTTTCTGGATTTCTCAAATTGTCTAAGTGATACCTTTACGGTCTGAAAAAGACAAAAATGATTTGTAATTACCAGTTTAATACCTGTTTTTCTCTGCATAATTTTTTCATGGATATAACAAAGATAAAATTTAATGTATCTTGGGATTTAATTAAATTGGGTTTTAATCTTAAACCTGTGAAAGTCAGTGATATACATTTTATAACATAAATCAGTGAATTAGCTCATGATCAACTGTAGATAAAAAGCACAGTATCTCACAATGCTTACCTTTCAAAGGTCATATTTTGAATATGTATGTGAATATATTAATAAATAATATTGGATGACCTCAGAGAAAATAAAGCAGATTTCCTCCCAGTCATCATAACTACATGTGTATTTAGTATCCACTTTGTCTGAGAAATGAGGCACTGGAGATTTAAAAAAAGGCACATGGTATGATTCCTTCCCTGCAGTTTATGGCTAACAATAGCAATTACTGATATTCACTGAGTACTTGTTTTGTATTATCCTCATGTATCTGGGGTAAATGTTATTGCCTGTATTTTATACATGATTGTTATTACCTGTATTTTATACATGAGACTGAGGCACACAGCAGTTATAATCAAGTTAAAATAGAACATGTACTTTAAAAAGTACAGAGCAACTCATTGTTGAATGTGGAAGTGAGCTATGCAGACAAAGAATGCCATTTTCGTAAGAAAAAGTCAAGAAAGACTTCATGTAGAAAGCAGGAATGGAGTCAAACCTTGAAAGGGCACCATTCAGATGGGCAAATAGCAAGCTCCAGAAGAGAAAAAAATGTGGGAAAAAAAAACCCTAAAGAGAAAGTCATTACCATGTTCAGGGAATAATGAGAATCTTACTGTATTTTAAGCAAAGATTCCTATAGTAAAATGGTTGGAAAATAAATCTGTAAAGTAGGTTTATCATCTTCCTAATGCAGTATCTAAATTCATGACTTTGTAATGTGTTCTCTTTTCTTCTCCAAATGTGTTTTTAAAGAAACATGCTTAAATGACATCATGTCCAGGATTGTTTCTAAATAATCCAGTGCATGTGTGGTGGGAGAGGGGTAGGGCTGACGATAAAATGCTGAGAATATGAGGGTTCATTATAGGCTTCTACCTCTTTATGTCTGAATGTTTTAATAGAAGATAAAAAGGCACTTAAAAACATGCCTATTATGAAAGTGGAGTGTGTATATACGTTTGTATGTGAAACCATTTACAAAAGAAAACCATTTACAAGTATGAAATATATGATATATACAACTTTGTTCTGGGGGTTTAAAGACTCTAAAGTTTAAAACAAATAATCTTAGGTGGTAAGTCTTTTAGATGTACTCAGACTCTGGTCAAAAGTGTGTTTCTAACTTACGGACATTAGCCTGCCACCTATAGCATTCCCCTTAATGCTTAGCATCTGTTGTCTGGTGATATAAAATTTTAGTCTCGGGGTTAAAGGAAACAGATGTTCCTCTTCAGCGAAAAAATAATGGCAATTTTCAACAGAAAAATGTTATTAAAAGGGAAAAGAGGAATCTAAGAAAAAGGTAAGCATATTTAATCACAAAATAGAGGAAAATATGATAAAAAGGTGGTAAGTCAAATTCATTTAACTTGTTTAATTTTTTTCAGGGCCTTTAAGTCATGAAACCTTTTTCAAGGTACTCTATTGAGTTCTGCACTATCTGTTCTTGCCTGCTTGGTGAATTGACTCATCCGTCCAACCTCAACTCAAGATGCACCTCCTTTGATGTCTTCCCTGTTCCCACTCTCCATACCAAGCAGAGTCAGGATTTTTATATGTGTATAATACATACACATAACAAGGTGTGTGTTACAGAACACATACTGTACTGATTGTCTTCTCTATTCTATTGAGGTTTTTATCAATCCCCTGTGACTATTAAAATATAGTACACAGAGAAGTCACTGAAAAATGTCAAATGAACAGGAACTTGAATACAATTAGCAATAATGAACATTTTAACAAATCCATGAACATACTTGGATTCCAAAGAAAAAATGCACATTCAAAAACCAGTGTAGATCAGATTGCTGAATTCTGTTAGCTCTTCAAGAGAAACCTCCATGTACGGCTTTGCATTTATGTTTACTTCTCAATAATATCTTGGAAAATCAAGCAGAAAGATGCAAATTTCCTTATATTTATGTTAAGGACCTAGGCTGTAGGGTAAAATAAACACCTGAGGTAATTTCCATTCAGTATCCACATCTTATATCACCTCCTGGAATTCAGATTTTTTATTCTATCAAGCAGCAAGCTTTGAAGGTGCTTGCACACTGGAGAGTGTGTGTTCTTCTGACTTCTTTTAATTCTTAAGAGATATACAATTTCAAAAGATCTGTAAGACTGAGTAGGATTACTGAGAGCTGTCATTCTTCTAAAACACGGTAATGCAGGCCCCGAAATGATTTGTCATCAAGGGCTCTTTTATTAACCCTTTGCATTGTAGACTTATCTGACAACTCATAGTCAATGAGATCTTTTGATACGCTTGAAACAACTAGTGTTACTGCAATGAGTTAATTTACCCAAACTGGAAGGAAATAAACTTGATGAGTCAGTTACTTTATTTGATCATTTTGAAGTAAATCACATTTGGTTAGGTGTTTTGAAATAATAAAAATAATTCACAGACTTTATTTGGCCACCACTACAGGAGATGCAATAATTAATCAATGAATAGATGGAGGTTGGTCAATGCAAAGCTAAGGAAGGGTTCTAGACATGAAATTACTTACAATGTTGACAAACCTCTACAAAATGTTCTATTCTCAAGTCTATTTGAAAAATTAGAAATAAGTTTTCAGATTTTTAAAATCATTTTATTTATTAAGATATAACTTCTCATTTTCAGAGTCATTTCTGAACACTAAAACTATATACATTAAGTCTGATTATAAGTAAGAATTCAATATAGAGATTTTTTAAAAAGATGAGTAAAATACTTCTAAGAGCTCAAGGTATTTATTAACAAAACTTTCAAATAAGAAATCTTAAAAAGAAACCACTGAAAACATTAGGAATAGAAAATGGAAAAAAAGGAATTATCCAAGCAATATAAAAGTGCAAAAAGAAACAATGAGAAAAGCAAAAGAAATATACACACCAATATGATAAACAAGCTGTGCCTAGAGAGTGCTCAATGACTGGTTACTAAGCATACTTAATCTGCAGAAAGGAGAGACTAAATCTACAGTATTTTCATTAGTTTTGGATCACTTGGACACTACGTAGCTTATTTATTTTTAGGATTACCAAACAAATTGTTTAACAAATTTGTTGATTAAGCGCCTTGTTTATGCATAACACTGTGTTGGAGCTTTAAATGTTGACTGCCTCTTACATGGGAAATAAATTTTTATTGACATACTAATTCCTCCAGTTTTAAAACAAAAATTAAATATGAAAGACAACATTTTAAAACTCCAAATAGTAACAGTTTTACTTGTATTAGTATTTACTTCTTTTACATGAAACTAGTTTATCCCTTTTTGGGGGTGGAAGGGAACACAGAAATGACACTCCTGACCTGATTGTGATAAAAATTATTCAGCATTAGAAAAGTGGGTCAGCATTTATCATTTAGAAAATCTAGGTCAGGTCAGCATTTTCCAACTAGTCTCTTAAAACGGAAAACATGAAAATGCAAGGATTAGTGTGCATATGAATGCACACACACGCATATATCTAAATTGTCCAAAGTAAGTAACCAGTATTGGTTGAAAAGATTTCCACTAATACATAAAAATTATCTACATTCTCTTTTGGCGTTATTAGCATATACATTTAAACTTTGTTGCTTATCACGTGGTAGGGTGATATTGTACCAAATAGACAAGTAACCTTAGTTTAATTTGAGAGCAAGAAATCAGGCTTGATTAATATTTAGATACGAACTCATCACCCATCGCTTCTCAGCAACAGTGGCCACTAAACATTTGGGTTAATGAAGTAATCCAAGTATATAAATTTGACCTTAGATGAATCAACATCTCATATCTCTACCTGTCAGTTTCATTTCATTTGTAAAATGAGGGGGCTGGATTAAATAACCATTTGTTACAACCAGTCCTATTTTTAAAATGTACAGAGACCTTTTCTACTTAATACTTTCCATTTAATAACTTTCATGGATATGATGAGTAAAACTACAGTTCAGAGTAGAAGCACCTGAACAACTGGCAACACTGATTTTGTAGCTATTTTCATCTCATTATCATGGTACCTATGGTACCTACAATTAATTTGCTATGTTTGTGCTGCTTCGTTTTGGAGCTATTTTATACACACCTCAGATCTAAAGATAAGGCAAAAGGGTGTCAAGAGTTATTAAGAGAAGGCATACACAAAACAATGATAAATGGTAGAGTGAAAAAAATTAGAATAAATGCTTCATATATGTCTTTGATAAAAAGATTGGACAAGAGAAAGTATTCTGAAGGACAAAGAGCAAAGCCTGTTGTAAAGTACTTTGACCTTGCAACCAAGAAAAAACAAAGACTGATAAAATGTCCTATTATATGGTATAAAATCTAATTGCTTATTAGAACCACTTGGAGCTTAAAAAGCCCTCATTGCCCAGAAATTTGGATTTAACTGGTCTGGGTATCTATAGTTTCTCGAAACACCCTGGAAGTTTTGAGACGGAGTCTCGGTCTCTCACCCAGATGGAGTGTGGTGGCGTGATCTTGGCTCATTGCAACCTCTACCTCTTCGGTTCAAGCAATTATCCTGCCTCAGCCCCCTGAGTAGCTGGGATTACAGGTGCACGCCACCACGCCTGGCTAATTTTTTTGTATTTTTAGTAGAGATGGGATTTCACCATGTTGGTCAGGCTAGTCTTGAATGCCTGCCTCAGCCATCTGGAAGCTTTTATTTGCAATTGGTATTCAAAAACTTTGCTAGAAAAGACCAGCACCCACATCAGATTCCTATTAGCCTAATGCAGTGGTTATCAAAAGTGTAGTTCATGGAACCCTTTCATGGGTTCATAAGATCAGAACTGTTTTTATAATACTAAGATACTTGCCTTTCAACTGTGATGCCATTTTCATGGATGACGCAAAAGCAATACTAGCAACAGAATTATTATCTAAACTGCTACGTCCTCACCCACCCATGACATAAAAATGTTGCTTTTCTTCTTAATATTTTTGTGCAATTAATGATACTGTTGCATAGAAAGGGCACAGCATTTTGTGACGAATCGGTTCAGTTTAAATCTTAGCTCTGCTATTTATAAGCAGTGTGATCTTGGGCAAAGACACTTAGCTCTCTGCATCTGTTTCTTCATATGAAAAATATGGCCAATAATACGTCTTTAATAAAACCTTGTATAAAAAACACCTATCAGAGTAGGTGCTTAACCAACACAGTAAGTCCTCACTTAACGTCATCCACAGGTCCTTGGAAAATGCAACTTTAAGCCAAAAGATGTGTAACAAAACCAATTTTACCATAGGCAAATTGATACAAACACGAGTTAAGTTCCGATGGCATATTTCTGGTCACAAAAGCATCACCAAACTTCCAAATAAATATCAAAACCCTTCTAATATTAAACACTGAAATAAATAGGAGTTATACATCCACTTAAGAAAGATTAATAAAAACAAGTAAGATAGCTGGCTTATTTCAGTACACTGTTGAAGGTGCCGGGAGCCATCTGAGTAGCTTTGAGTATAGGACATCATTCCAGTGCAGAGCACTCAAACTAGGAGAGTGTAGACACCTCAACAAACCTAATCTTCTACACATCTCTGGGATGTGGGAAGGAACTGGTGTACCCAGAGAAAATCCATGCAGACATGGGAAGAACAGACATGAAGACAACATGCAAACTCCACACAGTGGCCTCAATTGGGAATGGAGTTTCTTCCTCATAAACGTTGAGGATCTGCTGTATTTCTTTCCCATCCAATAAATCATCCAAGCTGGAGCTGTGCTTCATCACCCTTCACTAAGTACCTTCAAAATGATTTTCCTAGTTTTCCTTTCCTTTCAACCCAACGGCTCATCAGAGTTGAGACATTCAATCATCGTATACCTGAACTACAGCACTTGTTTTCAAGCTGGTCTCCCAGATTCTAATCTTCCTCCACTTAAATATACTCTCTCCATGTTGTTACCAGTTGGTTTTCTAAAATGCACACCAATTTTATTTCCCTGCTCCAAAGCCTTTATAAAGTAAGCAATTAAACATCATCAAAATATAAAGTCTTCGGCATGGCACAAAGCTCTTCAAAATCTGGCCCTAATCTTTCTAGCCTCATCTATACTTTTTTTTTTTTTTAAATTCCTGCCACATTGAGGCTCCATGCAACTATTGAACTTCATGCCTTTTGTTCCCGTAACTGCCATTTCCTTTATCTATGGGATAGAGATCGCTGTCACCTCTAGCTAATGACCCTAATACTCTTTAAAATACAGGTGAGAGAGAATTATTTTCTTTCTTGGGGACATCTCTCAAGCAGTTCCCAGCCAGTACTACTCCTTCCACTGTGTTTAATGATTTTCTACATATCTTCCACTATAAGAGGAGAGAAAATACTTCACATCTATTCTCTGGAGACTCAGTTTAATTATGAAATGTGGGCAATCATTCCTACTTTGCGGAGTTTGTGAAAATCACTTAGCACACTAAGAAAAAGACATGAAAATAAACTCTCTTACAGTCAACCAAGTAAAGGATGGGAACTGGGCATGATTTCTAACTCTGTTTGGCTCATTCTAAACCTATGCTCTTTCCACTACACGTGTTGTCATGCTACATCATAACAGACAACAGATGGAATTCACTTAATCATCTCCCCCCACTGGACTGTGAAATCCCTGAAGACACCGAGCATGTCTGTATCCCCAGACTTTTTTTTTTTGAGATGGAGTTTCGCTCTTGTTGCCCAGGCTGGAGTGCAATGGCGCAATCTCGACTCACCACAACCTCCGCCTTCTGGGTTCAAGCGATTCTCCTGCCTCAGCCTCCCAAGTAGCTGGGATTACAGGCATGCGCCACCACGCCTGGCTAATTTTTTATTTTCAGTAGAGATGGGGTTTCTCCACATTGGTCGGGCTGGTCTCCAACTCCCGACCTCAGGTGATCCACTCACCTCGGTCTCCCAAAGTGCTGGGATTACAGGTCCAGACTCTTAATGGCGTACTAACTCTAGCTGGCACTATGACTGTAGAGATTAAAATACCTAGTCTTTAAGAATTCTGCCTACAGAGGGAGAAATGTAGGCAACACCTTATTGCTGTTTTCTGTGAAAAGGGTTATGCTAGAGGGATACTGGAAGTATACATGAATATCCCTATAGATACCTAAAGAGAGTAGAAGAAAATAGAAAGGGTTAAGGGAGGCTTTTTGGAAAGAGATGAGACATGAGAGGAATGTTGAAGGATGTTAGGCATTGGGGGAAACAAGGCATTCTGAAATTTTTTAGAAGTATTAATTCACAAGTGCTACAATTACTGTTCATCCTGACAGATGTAAATTACTGCTGATAAACATTTTGTCCTTGAAATGCTTTTTAAAAAGATTCTTGGCCGTAGCGGTGGCTCATGCCTGTAATCCGATGGCATATTTCTGGTCACAAAAGCATCACCAAACTTCCATATAAATATCAACACCTGGGAGGCTGAGGCGGGCGGATCACGAGGTCAAGAGATCGAGACCATCTTGGTCAACATGGTGAAACCTCGTCTCTACTAAAAATACAAAAATTAGCCGGGCGTGGTTGTGCGCGCCTGTAGTCCCAGCTACTCAGGAGGCTGAGGCAGGAGAATCGCTTGAACCCCGGAGGCAGAGGTTGCAGTGAGCCGAAATTACGCCACTGCACACTCCAGCCTGGGCGACAGAGCAAGACTCCATCTCAAAAAAAAAAAAAAAAAAAAGATTCATTAAAATACAGTAATTCAGGTTTATTACGTCATTAGCATTGGGTTACCTCACAAATAAACTAAGTTTAGGTGCAAACTCAAAGATACTGAGACACTAATCCATTTCTCAAACCGCTAAGTTAGCCTCCTTGAAACCTCACTTCGTAGCTCTGCCAACAATGTACTTTTGACATCTCACAGCAATAAAAAACCACCTGCCAGTTGTTTCTGTTTTCCACCTATGTCTGATTTATATATTTATATTAATAAGGAACAAATTACTAAGACTTATTTCATCCTCAGTTATGTTGTGTTTCTATCGATAACAACATGAAGATTTCGGGCATCTGGACATTAAAATAAGTTTGAGTCCTGGCTTTACAATCTACTAGGTGTGATCCAAGGCAAGTCAATCTCCTCATGTTTCACTTCTTTCATTTGTAAACATCTACTTAGAAGTTGTGGTGAACTTGATATTTCCATGCTTATAAACTGATTTTTTGAAAAGAGCCTGGTACATAGGACTTGATAATGAATGAAAGTATATGCTACTTTTGGAAAAACAAGCATGACAAGATAGTTTATATACCGATGATCTTCAGCACAGTATATGCATCTTGTTTTTAGCTAGTCTGATAGTGAGATAATAAAAAGAGTTATCTTTGACTTGCACTACGAGTAAAATAATTCAACTTCAGTTTTTAGAAAGATGTAAAAGAATTAAGAGTGACAGTCTTGCTAGTCTCAACTGCCATCTTCCCATCAGGTGGTAAATTCGTCCAGAGAAGAAACTGAATTATTGCTATATGGGATTCTGTAGCAACTTCCGTGAACGTGGGCTCATAATTTTTCACCATGAGACTCAAGCTTTTTGGAGTCATAGTTGTTTTTGGGTCTATTCGCAGGCATGCATCCTTTGCCCAGAAATATACACATTTGGCAAATGGACTTGGAGGTGAAAGAGGAGGAAGGCCTGAGGCTAGACACCACTCCAATAAGTATATTAAGCCCCTAGAAAAGCAATCCGCCTTTGCAGAGAACTCTTAACTATTAAAACCTATAGCTTGTAAAGTAGCATTTTCAAAGTTGAGAGAATAATGTAGAAGGGTCCTGAGAGGCTATTGACTAAACAGCTGAAAACGAAGGTATGGAGTTTGGTGCCAAAGGAACCTCCCCACAAAATCAAACAATAACACCAGAGTAAAGCCCCTAGGGTGAGATAAGGAGATGCAAGAAAACAAGCGGAAACTCGAGAAGCTCTAACGCTTCAAAGCTTCAATGACCCCAGATAATCTACGTAGCCAACGTGTTAAAACACACCAACGCATTTTTTTTTTTCCTAAACAAAGTAGGAAAGCGGACTTTGCATGAGGGGCGGGCTCCGCGACCCAGGAGTCTTTCTTGGACAGTCCGTCCTGATTCTCTCTCGTTGACCGTGGAGGGACCACATGGCTCCAAGGCCCACACACCCCGGGCTGCCGCACAACCTCCAGCCCTAGTCTAGACCCACAATCCCTTCTCGAAGATTAACCTCGACCCGGCAGCCCCAATTCTTACCATAGCGAGGCCGGCGATACCGCAGCCACATCACCCTTCCGGGCCCCAGGCGGAAGAGGCTGCACGCCCCGTCTGCCCTTTTCGCCCTCTCCAGCCGTCCGGTTGGGCTTGTCACGGCACCGCCTACTGAGTCGGGCGATTAAGACGCTAGGATAGGCTCCTCTCCACCGGAAAAGGCGGGATTTAGACCACGCCCCGCAGACCGGCGGAAGTAGCTGATGCTCTCATTGGTTGCAAGAACTTGATCTGTGAAAGCGGGCGTTTCGGAGGAGACCGGAAGTACAGTCACGGAGAGGTAGGGTCCGGAAGTGGGCTGCCTCTTTAAATAACAAAAATATGATTTTCTCTTTTTATCTTTTGCTTTCTTTTTAAAAAAGTTCCCTGCTATTTACCCCTAGAACTCCACAGTGTGAGAATCCCCCTCAATTTGTGAGCTCCCGCGCCTTCCTCTTGTGGGCTTTTGGGGATGCTAGGGTTCCCGGCATCATCCTCAGGGTGCGAACCTACCTGTTCACCTTCTTTTCAGTTTCTCTATTTGCATCTGGGGGATTCTTGGGAATGCGAAGCACTTTTGAAATGCTCTGTGTTGGTTGTGGGATTGGGAGGACAGTTGAATCCAGAGGGTAGTGAGCATTTCCCCAACACCGGCCTGTCCTTTCAATCCCCAGATATTGGTCAACTGTGGGTTCCATCCAGGCATCGTGACTGAAACGTACTAGGCAATTTGGGGTCAGGAAAGAACTTTCTGTGGTAACCAATGGGAAGGAACTGCCCTTTACGGACTGCAGCAATTGATAGGTACTTTAGAGAGATCAACTGGCAAGACAAATGACAAGCCAACTTTTAATCAGTAGTAGAATTTAGCTTTTTCTGATGTTAATTATCCCAATAGGTGAGGTTCTGTTACACACACACACACACACACACGCACGCACGTTTTTCTTTCTGCATTTTATCGATGGAGAAACAGGAGCTTTGACGTGTTTGAATTTGCGTAGTTCTTGGAATTCTGATAAAGTATTAGAAAGAAGAATTTTTCACTCTTTGCCCCCTTAAGGCAACCTTTTGGCTCTAAATGTGTGGTGTATTTTTTCTCAGGCAGCAGAGGGTTCTTTTCAGAATGTTTTCAATTTTTTATTTATTGACTTAGAAGGTGGATAGAGAGAAGGTAACTCAGGTGAGATGTTGGTTTACGACCTGTATTCGGCCTATGAGACCGTTTTGTATTTAGGGCAACACAAATGATTAGAAGATTTGGGATTCTGCTGTTTGTGTTTACATCGTTCACTAGGGCACACAACGGTTTTGTTTTAAACTCTAACTAACTTGATAGTTGAGTCTGTTATATTGAATTGTCAAGAGTTGGTCAATTACACAAATTAGCAAGTATTTACTGGGTGCCTGCTTTATTCATAGATCTTGAGATTGCAGCATAGGAACAAAGATGGTCTGTTCTTTTAAGGAATTTAATAACGTTGTGGGAGAGGGGAAAAAGAAAGGTATAAAAAAAATACAGTACTCTCCACCTGAGGAAGAAAAAAGTCTTTTAATGTTCTGTCTTGTAATTCCTTTATATTATACCTTTTAGGTCTTGCCATTCAAATTAAACAAACTTGGTTTACCTATGGAAATTATGTTGTGCAACTTATCGAGCTTGGCTTTTAGGGTAGTAAATGTGTCTGTAGACATAACTGCCCTTGCTTTCATGTGAAGATTGTCTTGATCTTTGTTACACTTAAGAGTAATACTTCTGTATGAAGCTCTGCTTCAGGCTACCTGTGAAGAGCATCAGAAAGCTTAACTTGTAGAGATCACAATTGATTTGCTATGTCTATATATTTTAATTAACTTTAGGCCATGGCTTCTTATGTACCTGAGCTTCAAAATAGTAAAGAACGACATTGCCAGTTTTTAAGTTATCCATGGAGAGAAACACATGTGCCAATAAATGAGGCTGAACAAATATGTATAATGTTTATTGCATTTATGTAAAACATCAAAGTTAATCTGACGTGAGTTTTTTTGGGAGGTGGTAGTTTAGCTGCATCGTCTTACATAAACCTGCTACTTTTTGGTTTTCAGATTATATCACAATTTCAAAAGTCTTTCTGGCAGCTTTGCAATGAATCCTCATTTAAAACCATCTTGGATCCTTTCCTTACTAGAAATAAAATCTGACTGTGTTATTCCTTTGTTCAAAAATTATTATTTATTTTATTTTTGAGACAGGATCTTGCTCTGTTGCCCAGGGTGGAGTGCAGTGGCACAATCATGGCTCACCGCAGCCTCAACCTCCTGGGCAGAAGTGATCTATCCTCCTCCCTCAGTATCCTCAGTAGCCGGGACCATGGTTGTATGCCACCATACTTGGCTTAATTTATTTCATTTTTTGTAGAGATGGGGCTCACTATGTTACCTAGGCTGGTCTCTAACTCCTGGGCTCAAGTGATCCTCCCGTCTTGGCCTCCCAAAGTGCTGGGATTACAGGTGTAAGCCACCGTACCACGTCTGACCTGTTTAAAAATTTTTATCTCACCTGCATCTGGAAGAATATTTCCAACTTTGTTTTCTTGGGTATATTCAAATCATATGTAAAAATAGTGATATTTATATTTTTCTGTGGAGCCAGTGCAAAAGTGTCCTCAGTGTTATGAGGATTAAACGAGTTATTACAAGTAAATCATCTAGGCAAGTGTTTGGCATACAGTAAGCACTCAGAAAGTGTTGTCTATTGTTGTGCATGGCTTTGGTAAATTAAAAGTCTCTGGAGAGGAGGAATTATAATGGAGGAACTGTTGAATTGCATATATTAGGCACTAAATACAGTAGTCTCTCCTTATCTGAGGTTTTGATTTTGACAGTTTCAGTTACCTATGATCAACCACAGCCTGAAAATATTAAGTAGAAAATTCCAGCCGGGTGTGGTGGCTCATGCTTGTAATTCCAGCACTTTGGGAGGCCAAGGTGGGCGGATCACTTGAGGTCAGGAGTTCGAGACCAGCCTGGCCAACATGGTGAAACCCAATCTCTACTAAAATACAAAACTTAGCCAGGTGTGGTGGCATACACCTGTAGTCCCAGCTACTCAGGAGACTGAGGCAGGATAATCAATTGAACCCAGGAGGTGGAGGCCGCAGTGAGCCGAGATTGTGCCACTGCAGTCCTGCGTGGGCAATAGAGCGAGTCTCCATCTCAATTAAAAAAAAAAAAAATTCCAGAAATATTTCATACATTTTAAATGGCATGCCTTTCTGAGTTGTGATGAAATCTTATTCCATCCCATTCCATTCAGCCTGAGGCCATGAATCATCTCTTTGTTCAGCATATCCCTGCTGTATAAGCTTCTTGCCTTTTAGTTGCTTGGTTATCAGATTGATGGAGGTGGTATCACAGTGCGTGTGTTCTAGGAATACTCATTTTACTTAATTATTGCTTCAAAGCACAAGGGTAACGATGCTGGCAACTTGGTTATGCCGAAGAGTAGCTGTAAAGTGCCTCTTTTAAGCAAAAAAGTGAAAGTTCTCCACTTAATAAGGAAGAAAAAAAAATGTCATATATTGATGTTGCTAAGGTCTATGGTAAGAACAAATCTATCTGTAAAATTGTGAATAAGCAAAAAAATTTATGCTAGTTTTGCGGTCACACCTCAGACTGCCAAACTTATAGCCATAGTGCGTGATAAAAACTTAGTTAAGATAATAAAGCAATTAAATTTGTGGGTAGAAGATGTGAAAAGAAACATGCTCAGATTGAAGGCAGTTGATTGGGTTCAGCCTTCCCCTGGGGCCTTGGGGTGTACACTGTTGGATAAGGAGAGGACTGCTATAAAAGGTTTTAGTATTAAGTTGGTATTGCATTTATATCACCAGACCACTTTCTCCCCATTTTCTCTTTTTACTTTGTTGCCAGTGTTAATGATAGGGTTGATTTACATTACCTTTTACATTACCTACCTTTTTTCATTCACTGTTATTCATATATATTGAAAGACAATTGTTCTGCTTTTTTCCTCTCATCCTCAGCTAGCCTTCCTAACCTCAGGTAGAGGTTTTTCGTGTTCAAGTGTTAGTCCTTTTTTTCTCCCCACTTGTTCTCATTCTCTTCCCACATGGCTTTTGAATTCAGACTGAAATGTACATGAGGATCAAAGTTAATACAATTTTATTGTGTTAGGGATTTTTGTTAAATAAGTAGATTTTCAGCTGCCCTTGTCACACACAAAAAATAAGGTAGATGGTAGGTGTTAATCTCCTTCACTAAAGTAACCATTTTACTATCTATATGTATTCTAGAATGTCAAGTTGTAAACCTCTTAACCTTTCTCCATTTTCAACCCCATTTGTTTGCTCTTCTCTGCAACAAAAATCCTCTGAAGAGTTTTCTATGCTCCAAGTCCCAATTTCTCTTTTTCTACCTCTGCATCTTCATTTGCATATTTAAAAGATATCTTGAACTCAAATGTCCCAGACTGAACTCCTTTCCTCCCAAACCTTTCCCATTCCTTCTCATCTGAATTGATGGCAGCTTTATACAGCCAGTTGCTCAGTTAAATCTTTGGAGTCATCCTTGACTCCTTACTTTCTCTTGTATTCCAACAATTCCTGTTGGCTTTTTCTATGAAGGATATCTAGAATTCAACAGTTTTCTACTATTTCTGCTATTAGTATACTGATCATCTCTTGTCCGGATTTTTTGTTATTGTCCTGTATCATTTCTTGCTTGCATTACAGTAATTGTGTTCTATTCTCTGCTTTTTTCAGTCCTTGCCTCCCTACAGTCTATTCTCATATGTCAGCCAGAGTGATACTTTTAAAATATAAATCAAAAATTGTACGTTTACATGTAAGATTCTAAATGCAATATGTTATCCTAGATTGGATCCTGAAACAGAAAGAGGCTATTAGTGGAAAAACTGGTGAAATCCAAATAAAGTCTATGGTTTAGTTGATAGAAATGTATCAGTGTTGGTTTCTTAGTTTTGATAAATGCACCGTGATAGTATAAGATGTTAACATTAGAAGAAACGGGGTGAGGGGTATTTGGGAACTTTCTATTATCTTTGCAAATATTCTGTAAATTCAGAATTATTCCAAAATAATATACAGAAGAATATAACATTACTTTTTTGCTTAAAAACCTTTCGTGAATCATTTGATTCATAGTAGAAGCTAACAGCCTTACGTTGGCCTACAATAGTCTACATCAGTCTTGTCCAACTTGTAGCCCACAGGCTGCCTGTGACCTATGATGGCTTTGAATGCAGCCCACCACAAATTTGTAAACTTTCTTAAAACATTATGAGATTTTTTTTTTGGTATCATTAGTGTTAGTGTATTTTATGTGTGGCCCGAGACAATTCTTCCTCCAGTGTGGCCTAAGGAAGTCGAAAGATCAGACACCTCTGCTCTACATGATCTGGTCTCCCATTACCTCTCTAACTGCATGTCTTTGTGTTCTCTCTCCCTTTGTTTCAGCCACACTTACCACCCTGTTTCTTAAGTACACCAGACCTGCTTCTACCATGGGGCCTTTGCACTGACTGCTTATTCTATCTAGAATGCTTTTGGATCCGTACAGCTAATTCCTTCACATCTTTTACATGTTGCTCAAATGTCACCTTTGCAGTAAAGCATATCCCAACCTCCCTATTTAAATTACAGCTTTGCAACTTCCATAGCACCTACCCCTATACTCTCAGTCTCCTCCACCCTGTTTTATCTCCTCTTTTTACTCCAGCATTTATCATTATTCTATATATGTTTTACATATTTGTTACATGTATTTTTAATTGTGTTCCCCTATTAAAATGTAAAATCCATGACAGCAGGCATTTTTATCTGTTTTGTTGTCTTATGCCACATTCTAAAGCATTTGTGTGAGGCATAGAAGTACTCAGTAGGTTTTGGTTGAATGAATGACTGACTTGATTGGGTGTTTGAATCTGTAATTTTTTTTTTTTTGGAGATGGAGTCTTGCTCTGTTTCCCAGGCTGTAGTGCAGTGGCGCAATCTCTACTCACTGCAACCTCTGCCTCCTGGGTTCCAGCAATTCTCCCGTCTCAGCCTCCTGAGTAGTTGAGATTATAGGTACATGCCACCATGCCCAGCAACTTTTTTGTATTTTTAGTACAGATGGGGTTTCACCATGTTGGCCAGGCTGGTCTCGAACTCCTGACCTCAAGTGACCCACCTGGCTCGACCTCCCAAAGTGCTGGGATTTATAGGCATGAACCACCACACTTGACCATGAACCTGTAATTTTTGATTTGCAGTCTGAAACACTGAATTATTTATCACTTTCGTATATCATGCTATTTCTTGCCTCTAAGCCTTTACTCATGTAGACTCTTCTACTTGGAATGCCCTTCCTTATCTTTCTTCCTCTGCCCCTAAGTTGTTTTCACCTAACCATTTCTCTTTAAAGAGGCATATAATATTAGATGTAACTCAAGGAAGCCTTCCCTAAAATGTTAGGCCAGGGTGAGTGCTGCTTTTCAGAGGAGCTCCCTCCCTACCTCTGCATTTTACAAACTTATATTATAATTCTCTTTGGGTGTCTCTATTTCAGTAGAGAGTTGCGAATGTGTCTTACTGATCTTTGGGATATACAATCCTGGTACATTGGAAGTAATCAGTGAATGTTGTAATGCATTAATGGCATGATGAAAGACACTCAGCTATGAAGCATAGTTTTGATTTCAACCTGGGTCTTTTGAGTGTAAAATCAATGGCTTATTTGCTATTCCTTGTTTCTTAGGAGAAAGGTGGCTGTCTTTAAAATAATTGAAAGGTACTGTATCTTTCTATACAAGTAGGAGGGAGTTAATGCATTTTATAGCCCTGGAAAATTTGTTCCTTGTCATTGTCGAAGCTCACAGCCCTGATGAAAGCGAGTTGTGCTTTTTTCTAAAGCATTGGCTGAAATCATTGATCAGGGTTCAATTGTAGACAGCAAATTTTTAATGTTGATGAAATTAGGCACTTTTGGAGAGAAAAACGTTCTTGAGGTTTGTGTTGCCAGTAAGAAGAAATACATGCCAAAATTCCAAACTGTTCATGAGGCATTTATGTTTTTACTAGATGCCATTACTACCAATAACTTCGTATTACATTAAACTTTTGCTTGTGTACCACTGGGAAATCCCGGAGTGTTTAAAGATGTTGCAAAGATTTTCTTTCAGCAATACAGAAATTTGCTCTTAAGATTGATTTAATTATGATTAGTTTGTTAACAGTATCTCTGACACGTAGCACAAAATTAAGTAAACTAATTTTGCATTTAAAATACTGTTTGTTTAATGCTAGATAATGAGCTAGACTTCCCAACTACTCTTTATAATTGGCATTCTGAATTCAAACTGCCGTCTGAATATTGATCATTGTTGTCGCAGCCTATAAACTAAACCAGTTTTATCTTTACCTAGCCCTTAAGACTAACTAAAAAGGAAATAGATTACCTGTATAGATTCTGAAAAGGCTTCCACATTAGTAATGAGGTTGCAAATGATAATTATGCTGAGATTAAGTAATCAAAAACAAATATTACCTGGAGGACATTGTATCCTGAATTTGTGTTCATTTCCATAGCTTTGCTAATCCTACAGAAGTGACTAAAATGTTGAAGTAAGCAAAGAGTTCAATCTGGCCTTGTGTGAGAGGATGCCATTAACTTGTAATTTTACCTGAGCAGTGAATGAGAATTTTATGAGATAAAGAAGGAACTTGCTCAATTGGAACAGAAGCATATGGCTGCTAAGAAATAAGATGCAGCCATTGTTGAAATTTGTCAGTCTTGACAGTATAAATATTGACATGCTGAGACATGTCAATATTTACCATAGAATTTGGAAGTTGCCAAGTTCCTGTTTAAGAAATGTGACCCTAGCATTGGACACAGTATATCAATAAATACGGAATATGTCCAAATGAACAGCTGCTCAGGGAAAATAAAATTACATCTGTCTAAACTTCGAGGCACTTAAAAAGTTAAAGTTAAAAGTTTGTGATTTTTTTTGGTAATTTTTCGGTAGATGCTTGTATGATATAGTATACTAATAGGGTTCCATGTATAAGTTTAACATAAAAATGACAGTATCGTTGCTATTTATAAATTTGTAAATTAGCTGTGCTATGATACTCATCTATAAATTGAATTTTAAAAACTTGCCTAGTGTTGTGTTTAGGAACCAACCCTTCATTTTCAACTTTGTTCTTAAGGAGAAATTGGCTCATCATGACTTAGATATTGATTTGGGGAGACAAAAGTTTATACTCTGAGAACTTCTTAAATGGCAACATAGAAAATAGAAGTTTTTGCACTTTAAATGTGATAAGGAAAATTGACCTTGGTATCATTATCTGACAAACATGTCTCAGTACAAAATCATATCATAAATCACCACTGTTAATTCCCATCTGAATATTACTATATTTTAACAAAGAGCTTTTTGATGTAAACTAGACATTTGAACTTTTATATCAAGTCATTAGAACCACACAATCTTACATTCTTTTGCAGACTTCTAGAAGAAGTTTAAGCTTAGCAATTCTTTGAACGAGAGTCCTGAAACAATCTTAAGAACATAAAACATGGGTATCAGGACTTGTTTTCTCATGGCATCTCCTTTCTAATGGTAGCGATAGGTGACTTTTAAATAGTAATCTAATCATTTAACCACTTCATAATATTGTATGAGTTCTTAGAAGAAGTGAATGATTTATTAAGTCCATATAGTAGCATACATTGTAATTAGCTATAGAGTTGACCCTTGAACAATACAGGGGTTAGCAACGTCAACCTCTCAAGCAGTTGAAAATCCATGTATGACTTTTGGCTCCCTCAAAACTTAACTACTAATGGTTTATTGTTGACCAGAAACCTCATCAATAACATAAATAGTTGATCAACTGTTATATATTTTGTGTGTTATATGCATTATGTACTCTGTTCTTACAATAAAGTGAGGTAGAAAAAAGTAAATATTACTAAGAAAATCATAATGAAGGGAAAATATATTTACTATTCATTAAGTGGAAGTCAGTCATCATGAAGGTCTTCATTCTTTTCTTCATGTTGAGCTGCCTGGGGAGGAGGAGGAAGAGAAGGATAGATCTCGCTGTCTCTGGGGTGGCAGAGGTGGCAAAGGTAGAGGAGGTAGAAGAGGAGGCAGGAGAGGCAAACACACTTGGTATAACTTTTATTGAAAAACTTTTGTGTGTAAGTGGACCCACACAGAACAAACCTTCAGCTGTTCAGCGATCAACTGTGTATGTCCCTTAATTTAATTTCTCAGTTTTTATCTGGTGGTGGTTTTTTTTTTTTTTTAAAAAAAACAGTTTTCTAAGACATTGGCTGATGCTCTCTCTTCCTCATTTTGTCCTGAGTCAAAGAAATCCCTTAGATATTAAATCAGACATACCTGAACCAAATGTTCTTACCTAACTGCCTAAACATGATCTTTATATTCTGGAATGTTCTAACTTGGTTGAATTTTTTTGGCCACGAGCTAAATAGATATCTCTGTTTTATATAACCTCTAAACAAGGTTTAATTAAAAAATCAGGCATTTCTAGGCCAGGTGTGGTGGCTCACACCTGTAATCCCAGGTCTTTGGTAGGCCAAGGCAGGTGGATCACCTGAGGTCAGAAGTTCAAGTCCAGCCTGGCCAACATGGCGAAACCTCATCTCTACCAAACATACAAAAATTAGCCAGGAGTGGTGGTGCCCGCCTGTAATCCCAGCTACTTGGGAGGCTGAGGCATGAGAATCGCTTGAACCTGGGAGGCAGAGGTTGCAGCGAGCCGAGATTGCGCCACTGCACTCCAGCCTGGGTGGCAGGGTAAGACCCTGTCTCCAAAAAAAAAAAAAAAAAAAAGCATTTCTAAATAACAACAGCCCTATAAAATTTGTCCTGGTTGGCCGTGCACAGTGGCTTACACTTGTAATCCCAGCACTTTGGGAGGCCGAGGCGGGTAGATTATTTGAGGTCAGGAGTTCAAGACTAGCCTGGCCAACATAGTGAAACTCTATCTCTACTAAAAATACAAAAATTAGCCAGACGTGGTGGTGTATACCTGTAATCCCAGCTGCTCGGGAGGCTGATGCAGGAGAATTACTTGAGCCTGAGAGGTGGAGGTTGCAGTGAGCCGAGATGGTGCCACTGTACTCCAGTCTGGGTGACAGAGTGAGACTCTGTGTCAAAAAAAAAAATTTTTTTTTTTCCAGGTCATAGCGTGTTCATTGTTTCAGCAAGCAAGATGTCATACTAAAATACATGAAAAAATTAATACAATCTTACCTTTGAAAATTTAATAATTTAGTAATTTATTTTGGTCTATGTCTCTTCACTTGGTTTGGAGCTACATGCCTTGTTAAAATGAAAAGCGTGTACCTCATTTGTCTGGATATTTTGTATTTCTGATGTTTCATTGGGCATTCTTGTACCTTGGCCAAAGTGGAATATTTATGCAGGCAGAATTGAATTTAATAATACGCATTTCAATTGTAAAGGAAAGATAATTTTCAAGGCATTGGAATTGTATCGTCATTGCTACTGGTGAATCTACTAGTTGATTGTTGACATTTCATTTTCTGAACATTGGATTCCTCAGGCAAACCTTCTCTTATACCTCTTATTTTTGTGTATATTGATCCTGTAATTTTTTTACCTTAGAAAATATAGCACCTTTATATGTCATTTAGCAGGTATTTGACGTATCTTGTCATTATTTTATTACTACTTTAACTCTGCTGTAGCAAAATTATATACTATCTTGTATGTATTTACTTTTTTAAAATAACTAACAAGTTTAATTATAATTTATATAGAGCTCTGTAGTGTCATGTTCTCCGAAGTGGATGAAAATTTCTGGAGAGAAAGTATCATTTTTTTTTTTTTTTCTTGATCTGCTGGAGTTCTTATTGAACACAAAGTTTGCACATACTGCTTCCTTAATGAATGATTGGTAGATGGAGTGGAATTTTTACAGCTGACATTCTGCAGATTGATTTCAGTTCATTATTTCAACTTAATGGGAATTTTTAAAACATATTAAGTGACTCTGAAACTAACTTAACTTTGAATAACTTTTCAGATCAGCATTTTAAATTTTGCAATGCAAAATTGCTTCACTTGCACAAAGTAGTGTGGCTTCATTTGTTAATAAACATTTCACTAATTCTTTTGGGGAAGTGTTTGATTAAAAATAATATTTTTTTGTAAGACATATAACATTCCCAACTTCTCCCTAATGAGAAAATTTTTCGTGATAGTTCTGTAGTTTGAAGATTGTTGATGCATGTAGCATTTCCAACTTATTTCTAATAAGATAATCATTCTTGATTGTTCTGAAGTTTGAAGATTATTAATAATTTGACTTCATTTTCACTTCATTGTACTTTATAGGCAGGAAGATGTTTGATTTAGTGCTATTTCAGAATCCTTTGAAGAATTCTGACAATCTTTTTTAGTATTTCGTTTCAAAATTGATATTAAGTGGTAGCCATAAAGAGGCCACCAATTGATTAATCTTTCTGATCAATAAGGTAATTTAAAGATACCCTTTTAGCTGTGTGGCCTTGTTTCACTGCTGCCTGCTGGAGATAGTGCCAATTTTGCAGTTAACTAAGTGCTATCAGACACTACCCTTGTAGAAGCACAGCCTCCTAAATTGTGATACCTTGATAACAAGTGACTTCTAATCTGGATTAATTTTGTTGCTTGCTTCATTCAAATGTTGGAGAGGCCAGCACTTGGGAATCTAACAGAATGGTACTAGAATTTTGAAACTATCAAAGTTCAATTTCAAACAGCCATTAGCTGAGCTTTCTGCTGAGTGATTCAGTGTATATAATTCAGCTCCAGGCCCTTTCCATCAGGAGAAGAACTGGCAGAGAATCTGCTGAGCATGATTATCCCAATATCGTTCCTATATTAAACCCTCTTTTTCCCCCATTGGGGGAATAAGATAACTGACTTGGGATCCTTGGAGGCCAATCATAACTCCAATTCTCTGACGCCAAGTGGATATTCAACAACTCAGTCCAATTCAAACACTATCTAGGGTTAGTGTCAGATCTCACAGGTTCTGGGCTCAGTCCCACAAAATTGCCCCCACTTCAGGTGCCAGTCACAAGTCCTGAGTCACCTATACTTTTGACCAACCAGTTATAAACAGGTTTCCCATGATACCACGCTTCAGATTTGATAATTTGCTATAATGGCTCACAGAAGTCTGAAAAATATTTTATTTACCTTTACTGGTTTAGTACAAAAGATAGAACTTAGGAACACCCAAATGATAGATGACACATAGGGAAAGGTATGGGGGCAGGGGAACAGGCCTTCAATGCCCTTCTGTGGGCATGCCACCTTTCAGCACCATGATGTGTTCACCAAACAGGAAGCTGTTCACATCTCCTTGTTCAAGAGTTTTGTTTTTTTGAGACAGGGTTTCACTCTGTCACCCAGGTTGGAATGCAGGTAGCACAGTCATAGCTCACTGTAACCTCAAAGTCCTGGGCTTAAGTGATCCTCCTTCCTAAACCTCCAGATATGTTTTGGCTATTTCCCCACCTAAATCTGATCTTGAATTCCCACATGTTGTGGGAAAGACCCAGTGTGAGGTAATTGAATCATGGGGGCAGGTCTTTTCCATGCTTTTCTCGTGATGGTGAATAAGTCTCATGAGATCTGATGGTTTCGTAAGGTGGGGGGAGGGCTCCCTGCACAAGCTCTGTCTCATTGCCTGCTGCCATCTGTGTAAGACATGAATTGCTTCTCCGTGCCTTCTGCCATGATTATGAGGCCTCCTCAGCCAAATGGAACTATAAGTCCATTAAACTGTTTTTCCTGTGTAAATTACTGAGTCTCAGGTATGTCTTTATCAGCAGTGTGAAAATGGACTTATACACCTCCCAATTCAAATTTTTATAGAGCTCAATCTCCTGGTCTGGGTGCATGGGAGGAATGGAGGGTTGGGAGGAGGGTCTGAAAATCCCAGCCTAGTAATCACTTGATGTTTCTGGTGACCAGCTCCATCCTGAGGCTATCTAGAGGCCCCACTCTAAGTCACTTCATTATTATAAACTCAGGTGTAATTGAAAGCAGTTCCTTATGAGTAACAAAAACATTCCTATCACTCAGGAAATTTCAAGGATTTTGCCAACTCTGTGCAAGGAGCAGGAGACAAAGTTCAAACATATTTCTTATCACATACACACAGTATTTTTTGTTTGTTAAATTTTATTTATTTACATAATAGGTTATGGTTGTTTATACTTATGGGGTTCAAAGTGATATTGTAATTTTGAATACAATGCAGAATGATTAAATTAAGCTAATTAACATATCTATCCCTTCAAGTATTTAACATTGTTTATTCATGGCAACATTGAAATGTACAGTACTCAATTGTTAGCTCTGTTCAGCATGCTGTACAATTGATCTAAAATAAAAAAGTCAGATTTATTTCTCATATATAACTGAGGCTTTATACTGTTTTGACTATTGTATTAGCCCGTTTTCACACTGCTATGAGGAACTGTCTAAGACTAGGTACATTATAAGGAAAAGAGGTTTAATTGACCCACAGTTCTGCATGGCTGTGGAGGCCTCAGGAAACTTACAATCATGGCAGAAGGAAAAGCAGGCACATCTTACATGGTGGCAGGTGAGAGAGAAGAGTGAAATGGGAACTGCCAAACACTTTTAAAACCATCAGCTCTTGTGATAACTCACTCCACTCTTATGAGAACAGCATGGGGGAAATTGTCCCTGTGATCCAATCACCTCCCACCAGGTCCTGCAACATCTGGTGATTACAATTCGAGATGAGATTTGGGCGGGGACACAGCCAAACCTTATCAACTGCCCATCCTCTCTACCACCCAACCTCTGGTAACCACCATTCTACTCTCTGCTTCTGTGAGTTCAATTAATTTAGGTTGTACATTTAAGTGAGAACTGTGGCATTTGTCTTTCTGTGCCTTATTTCATTTAGGGTAATATCCTCCAATTCCATCTGTGATGTCACAAATTACAAAGTTATTTTTATTTTTTAAAGTCTGACTAGTGTTCCATTGTGTGTATATGAATTTTTTGGTATTCATTTATGCTCTGATAGACATTTAGGTTTATTCCATAACTTGACTATTGTCTAGTGCTGCAGTGAATATGAGAATACAGATGTCTTTTCCACATTCTGATTTTAAAACTTTCAGGTAAATACTCAGAAGTGGGATTGCTGAATCATATGGTAATTCTTTTTTTTTTTTTTTTTGAGACAGAGTCTCGCTCTGTCAACCAGGCTGAAGTGCAATGACACGATCTCCGCTCACTGCAAGCTCCACCTTCCTGGTTCATGCCATTCTCCTGCCTCAGCCTCCCGAGTAGCTGGGATTACAGGCGCCCGCCACCAGGCCCAACTAATTTTTTGTGTTTTTAGTAGAGACGGGGTTTCACCATGTTAGCCAGGATGGTCTCGATCTCCTGACCTCGTGACCCGCCCACCTCGGCCTCCCAAAGTGCTGGGATTACAGGCGTGAGCCACTGCTCCCAGCATCATATGGTAATTCTATTTTTAGTTCTTTGAGGATCCTCCATACTGTTTCCATAATGGTTATGCTGATTTATATTCCTACCAACAGGGTACAAAAGTTCCCTTTTTTCCACCTCCTTGCAAATGTTTGTTGTTTTTGTTGATAATGGCCATTCTCACAGATAGGAGGTGATATCTAATTGTGATTTTAATTTCTATCTCCCTAATGATTAGTGATGATGAGCATTTTTTCGATTATTTGACAGTTATTCAGATGTATTCTTTGGAGAAATATCTATTCAGGTCAATCTCTCACGTTTTTATTGGATTATCTGTTTTGTTTCTATAGAGCTGTTTGATTTCCTCTTATATTTTGGATATTAGCCCCTTATCAAATGTATGTACTACAGATATTTTCTTCATTCTGTAGGTTGTCCCTTCACTCTGCTAATTGTTTCATTTGATGTGCAGAAGCTTTCGAGTTTGATGTAATCTCATTTGTCTGTCTTTGCTTTTGTTTCCTACGCTTTTAATGTCAAATCTGAAAAAAAAAACAACAAAAAAAAATCGTTGCCCAGACCAGTGCTGTATAAATTCCACCCTGTTTTCTGCTTGTAGTTTTATAGTTTCAGGTCTTATATTTAAATCTTTAATCCATTTCGAGTTGATACTTGTATGTGGTATGAGATAGGGGTCCAATTTCATATGGCTATCCAGTTTTCCCTACATCATTTATTGATGAGATTGTCCTTTTCCCATTAAATATTCTTTTTACCTCTGTCAAGAATCGATTGACTATAGATGTATGAGTTGTTCTCTGGACTCTCTATTCTGTTCCATTGGTCAATGTGTCTGTTTTGTATGCCTATTTACAAATAGGCATAAAATGTTTCTGTTTATAAAAATAAAACACTACTATGCTGTTTTAATTACTACTCCTTTGTAGTATAGTTTGAACACTTTGTTCTTTTTGCTTATGATTGCCTTGGTTATTTGGGTGTGTGTGTGTGTGTGTGTGTGTGTGTGTGTGTGTATTTCCATATAAATTTTAGGATTCTTTTTTTCTACATCTATGAGAAATAATGTTGGAATTTTGATACAGATTGCATTGAATCTTAAATCACTTTAGGTAGTATGGATATTTTAACAATATTCTTCCAGTCAATGAACATGGGATATCTTTCTATTTGTTTGTGTTTTCTTCCATTTCTTTCTTTAATGTTTTATAGTTGTAAGTGTCCAGGTATTTCACCTCGATTAATATATTCCTAAGTATTTTTTTGTAGCTACTGTAAGTAGGATTGCTCTATATCTCAGAGGAAAAGCTTTCAGTTTTTTCCCTTTGAGTATGATGTTATGTGTGTGTGTGTCACATATGGCCCTTCTTGTGTTGAGGTACATTTCTTCTGTACCTAATTTGTTGAGGTTTTTTTTTTTTTTTAATAAAAGGACATTAAATTATTTTTCAAATGCTTTTTCTGCATTTTGTGAGATGATCATATGATTTTTGTGTTTCGTTCTGTTAATGTAGTGTATCACATTTATTGATTTGCATATTTGAACCATCTTTGCATACCACAAATAAATCCCACTGATTATTGTGAAAGATCCTTGTAAGGTGTTGTAGAATTTGGTTTGCTAATATTTTGTTGAGGATTTTTTAAATCTGTAATCTTCAAGGATATTGACCTGTAGTTATATTTTCTTGGGATGTTCTTTTCTGGCTTTGGGATTAGAGTAATACTAGCCTCATAAAAAGAGTTTGGAAGTATTCTGTCCTCTTTGATTTTTTTTGAATAGTTTGTAGAGAATTGGTATTAGTTCTTGAAATGTTTGTAGAAGTCAGCAGTGAAGCTATCAGGTTTTGGGTTTTTTGTTGGTGGAAGACTTTATTACGACTAGAAACTCCTCTCGTTATTGGTCAGTTCAGAATTTCCATTTCTTCATGATTCAGTCTTGTAGGTTGTATGTATCTAGGAATTTGTTCATTTCCTCAAAGTATTCATTTTTTTGCTATATAATTGTTTATAATAACCTTTTATGATCCTTTGTGTTTCTGTGATGTCAGTTGAAATGTCTTCTCTTTTATTTCTGATTTTATTTGAGTCTTTTATCTTCTTCTTTTGGTTAGTCTAGCTAAAGATTTGTTAATTTTATTTTTATTTAGAAAAACTTAGTTTTGTTGCTATTTTGTATTTTCTAGTTTCTATTTCATTTGTTTCCGCTGTGATCTTTTTATTATCTCTTTTTTTTTCTGTGAACTGTGAGCTTAGTTTGCTTTTCTTTGTTTATTTTCTTTAGATGTAACATTGTTTATTTGCAACATGTCTTCTTTTTTGATGTGACTATTTATTGCCATAAATTTTTTTTCTTAGAACTGTGCATTTCATAAATTAAGGATGTTCATCATCACTAGGCCTACCTTACAGGAATTGCTAAAGGGAGTTATTTATGTCAAAATAAGGGCTGATAATTAATAACAATAAAGTTATAAAAGCACAGAACCTAAGGGTATAAGTAATACTGATCAATATTCAGAATATTTTAGGACTGTAATGGTGGTGTGTAGTGTAATTTTATCCTTAGTACAAGGGTTAAAGGACAAAATTATTAATTGCAACCACAGCTACAATAAACTTTCAAGGGATATATTTTATAATATGATGTAATTTAGACTTCAGAAACATAAAATGGCTGGGTAAAAGTGTTGAGTTGTATTTAATCAATGTTAAGCTGCTATCAGGTTAAAATAGACAGAAGTGTAAGATATTCTTTGTAAGCCTCATGGTAGCCAAAAGGTAAAATTCTATACGAGATGCACAGAAAATAAAATGAAATTCAAAAGATTCAAGACATACCGCTACAGGAAGCTATCAAACCACAAAAGAAAATTGCAAGAGATGAAGAAGGAAACAAAATATCTTTAAGAAAAAAAAAAAACCTAACAACAGAAAATAATTAACAAAATGGCAAGAAAGTTAGTCCTTTCTTTACCTATCAGTAATTATACTGAGTGTAAATGGGTTATATTCTCCTATAAAAGACAAGGAGTAAATGAATGGACACACAGACACACACACACACACACAGACACACACACACACACACACACACACAAGACCCAACTACATGCTACCTACAAGGAATTCACTTCACTTTTGAGGATGTACATAGACTGAAAGTGATGAAATGGAAAAAGATATTCTACATAAATGGAAACGAAAAATCAGCAGGAGTAGCAATACTTACAGCAGAAAAAAATAGACTTTAAGTCAAAAGCTGTAAAAAGAATAAAATGAAGGCATTATATAATGGTAAAGTAGTCAGTTTGCCAAGAGGCTATAACAATTATGAATACATATGTACCCAACAATGGAGCACCTAAATATATAAAGCAAACATTAAAGAGTGTACAGAGATAGACTATAATACAGTAACAGTAGAGAACTTCAGTGCACCACTTTCAATAATGGACAGATAATGTAGTCAGAAAATTAATAAGGCAGCATTAGACTTAAGCAGCACTTTAAATGAAATGAACCTTAACAGACATATACAGAGTAGTCCATCTTAACACCAACAGGATACACAATCTTCTTAAATGTACACAGATCATTTCCGGGATAGATTATAGGTTAGTTCACAAAGCACATCATAGCAAGTTTAGGAAGACTGAAATCATATCATGTACCTTTTCTGACCACAATTCTATGAAACTAGAAATCAATTACAGGAAGAATTTCAGAAAATTCAGAAGTATGCTGAAATCAGCAACATGCTTCTGAACAACCAATAGGTCAGTTGAGAAGTTAAGAGGAAAATTTAAAAATATCTTTAGACAAACAAAAATGAAAACATGGTATGCCAAAATTTATGGGATGTTGTAAAATTTTGCTTGTCTGGGAAATTTTTTATTTCCTTCTTATTTTTGAAAGACACCTTTGCTGGATAAAGTATTATTGGTTGGCAGCATTTTTTTTATGCTCCCTCTGAGCAGTTTGAATGTATCAGCCCACTCTCTCCTGGTCTGGGGTTTCTGCTAAGAAGTTTACTGTTAGTTTTATTGGGACCCCTTTGTGTGTGATTTCTTTATTATCTTTTGCTGTTTTCAGAATTTTTTCTTTCTCTTTAATTTTTGATAGTTTTATAATTACATGTTATGGTCAACTCCTCTTTGGTTTGAATTTGGTTGGAGATCTCCTTTCTTCATGTACCTGGATGATGGCTTCCTTCTTCTGATTAGGGAACTTTTCATTAGTTATTTCTTTCATATGCATCTTCCCACTTTTTTTTTTTTTCTTCTTAATTCCTGTTATGTATAGGTTAGGTCTCTTGATGGTGCTCCATAATCCCCATAGGATCCCCTCCTGCCTTCTCCTCCTCCCCTCCCCTCCCCTCTTCTTTCCTTTTCTCTTCTTTCTTTTCTTTTTTTATTTTCTCCTCTGACTAATTTCAAATGTCCATCTTCAAGCTCACTGATTCTTCAGCTTCCTCAAGGCAGCTGTTCAAGCTTCCTATTTCATTTTTCCGTTTAGTCATTGTATTCTTTATCTCCTGGATTTCCATTTTTTAATTGTTTATATTTCTTTGTGAGACTTTTCGTTTTGTTCATGTATTGTTTTCAAAATTTAATTTTCTGTTTGTATATTTTTGTAGTTAACTTTTTTTTTTCCTTCTCAAAAGAGTCAAGGTTTCACTCTATCTCCCAGGCTGGACACTGGAGTGCAGGGACAAAATCATAGTTCACCATAGCCTTGAATTCCTGGGCACAAGGGATCCTCCTGCCTCAGCCTCCTGAGTTGCTGGAACTAGAGGTGTGAGCCACCATGCACGGCCCATTTAACTTTTTAATAAGGATTATTCTGAATTCTTTTTTTTTTTTTTAACACCATTTTATGGATTCCATTTTCTTTGAGATTCATTATTGGAGCTTTATTCGTTTCTTTTGGAGGTGTCATGATTTCCTGAGTCTTTGTAATCCCGTATCCTTGTATTGGTGTTTGCACATTTGTGGAGACAACCACTTTTTCCAGCTTTTACAGGTGTTCATTGGCAGGGATAGAACTTTACTATTTATTCTAGCCTATACTTCTGGAGGGGCCAGCTAGTAATAACCCTTAGCAGATACAACTTGCTTTTCAGTTCTCTAGAAAGCTGGCCTGCTACCTTTGCTCTGAATTTTTTTTGGGGTAGCTACATAGGTTCTCTTATCTGACAGGACCACTGTCTGAGCTCTGCAATTAGTCTGAGCTGCTGAATGGGCACAGAAATTTCCTCTGATCAGCCTTGGCCACAGGGTGTATTCCTTTATTTGAGTTCAGCAGTTGGACAGGGTTGCAGGAGGGTCCTTGAGGTTAAGTGGATTGGGATGGATGGACCAATTTTTATGCTCAATAGAAATGCTTATTAGAAATGCTCAGTGGGGTAGGAAAGTAGGCTTTGAGGCTAGGGACCACTGTGGTTAAACTCCCTCCTGTGTCAGAACAAGTGCCTCCTTGTTTTCAAAATCTGCTGAGGATCTGTTGTGGGGTGGAGGCTGGCAAGCTTTTCCCAGTTGCTCAGACTGGCTAGTCTTCTAGTAGTTCTCTGTGTAGGCAGGATTACTCCTGGACTGCAGCAGAGAGAGGCTGTAGCTAAGCAGAGGCCCTTCAGGATCTGCTGTGGATTGGAGGCTAACAAGTCTGTCCCAGTGCACAGATCATGAGTCTCCTAGCAGATCTTTGTACTTTTAGGATAGTTCTCAAATTGCAGTGAGAGGGGCTAGAGCTAAACTGGACCTGTTCACAATCTGCTGTGGGACAGGGGCTGGTAAGCCTGTTCTGGTATTACTAAGATGGATGCTTCTTTCAGCAGTTCCCTGTCCAGGCAAGATAGTCCCCAGCAAGAGGATTGGAGCTGAGACTAAGCTGTTCCAGGATCTGCTGTGGGATACAGGCGGACACACCTGTCCCAGTGGCTAAGACTTACACAAATCCCAGAAGTTCTTTGCATAGGTGGGATCGTTTCCTCGCTGTGGCAGAGAGGGGTTGGAGCTGAGACAGCCCTGTCACGATCTACTGTGGGATGGAGGCTGGTAAGCCTGCCGTGGTGACTCAGATATGTGAGTCTCCCAGCAGTTCTCTACATGGGCAGGATACTTCCAGGGCTGTAGGAGAGAAGTGCTGTAGCCAAGAAAGGTCCCCCTTGGGGTCTGCTGTGGGATAGAGGGTAGCAATCCTGTCCCAGTGGCTCAGATGGGTAAGTGTTTTTCTGGGTTTTTGTGTGAGCAGTAATAAGTGGGGACCACAGATGGGGGGGCCGGAGCTGAATTATAGGGTAACTTTTGGGTCCACTGCCAAGACTGATGTTGGTGGGCTGACCAGCCTTTGTGGTGCACTTGGGTATGTAATTCCTCCAGGACCCCTTGGCAGATGGTTTTAGTTGCAAAAGCCAAAGGGGGGCTGAAGCCAAGCCATTTGGCGAACAGGATTGTTTCTGGGTTTGAACCCAGGAGCCCAATCTGTGTGTCTAGGTGCAAGTTTGTACCCTCAAAATGACCTTCCTAAGTCTCGGGCTCTGCTGGGGTTTTACAGCCTCCTACCTGAATCCCAGGACTCCTACAACAAGATTTTTGTTTGTGGATGGGTGCAGAATTCTTATTGTAGGCGTACACATATAATTTTGGAAACTTTATACTCAGTGTTTTGAAAAACATATGAGCCAACATTTAAAAGCCAGTTGACTTCTACATAAAAATAGGAATTTGTTAGTTTCTTGAATAATCTGAATGACAGAACACTAAGGACCGGTACTTACCATTGATAACAACCTGCTTTGCAGTGAGTAATGGCTACCATCTTTATATGGTACTTGTAGTTTCTAGTGTCCCACAGTCCCACTCATCATACAATGGATGCATATGTCCTCACTCCTGATCTTCATGGCTTCTGGAAGTATTAGAACTTGTACCCTAACAAGAGAGAATAGAGCTTGATTTAAATTTTAGGTATAAATTTCAGTCTACTTTGAGAATATATAACCCAAGGGACCTCAGAATAGAGTCTTGCTTATACTTTGGACCTTCTTCTTGCTGGAGTTGTACAAAATGTATTCAGAGATGTGGTCAAAATGACTTAGACTGAGAAATTGAAGCGTGGGAAATAAATATGTAGTTACTCATCCAAGTAGGAATGTAAGTCCTTATGTGCTATTTATAACTGTTACTATCATTTGAACTGTATGAAATTGTCATTTTTATAGGTTAAAAATTGTGAAATGTTGGTAATTTTATATAGTTCCTAGTTTTATATTGCTGAATTTGAGGATATGTTATAGGTTTTGTTTTGTTTTTTCCTCAGACTAAGTTCCTCAATCCTATCACTTGTTCTCTTGTTTGTCATTAAGAAATAGGCAGATAAATGGGTACAGTTTTAAGTAAATGATGGGTTTGTGAGTGGGGGGAAAAGTACATTGTTTATAAGTCTTATTCCTTTTTCATACAAGTGCTTTTAGTGACATTTCAGTTCCGAAAACCCCCCCTTTTTTTTTTTTTTTTTTTTTTAGTAGAAGACTGTATATAAGCTTAATTGGTGATGTTTCATAGGAACACCCTCACTCTTTTGGAATTGAAATATGAGAGGTGTCAAAAATTTTGAGGCTTAAGAAATCATAATTACTAAGTTCTTGTTGAAAAAAGACTGCTGCTTAGTTAATGCTGTTTCAGGTACTATCTTATCTCTTCAGTTCTGTTAAGTGTCATTCTCACATGAAACTGCAATTAGAACTAAAGTGTTCTTGTGACAGTCTAGAAAGTTTCCAAAATGATAAGTGTACTCTCATCCTTTCTGCCAAGTTTATTTGTAATCAAAAGTGGCTGTTAATAATATGAAGGAAATTATAGTCTTGGAACTTAGGGTCCAATTTTAAGGGCACCTTGGAGCTAGGTATTAAATAGTATGTGGGAAATTTGTTCATGCATTAGGTCATTTTATTGCTTTTTAATACCCACTTTATAGGGTTAGAGTAGGAAAGGAGAGGAAGTGAAATTTATATTTAGCACTGAAACTAATGATTATTAATGGTGTTTGTAAAAGATAAGCAGAGGAAATGAGAAGTAATATGATATTTGGAATGGCAGCAACTGGCATTCCACAGTCATGAGAGGTAATTAAGGAAGGACTGTGACCTCAACCAAGAGGCCTTATTTTTTAGACTTATTTTATAGTACTAATGCTGTATTCCTAAAGCATCAGATTAATTTAATGTCTCCCTTGTACATCAGCTGTATATTACAAGTTTTTGAATAAGATTATGTTAGCAGTTGTAACTGTATTTTACTACCTTATGGTGACCAAACATCGTGGTTTGCCTGGAATTGAGAGATTTTCTAGGTCTTGGGACTTTGTTTGAAAATTAGGAAAATACCAGGATATGTATTTCCTGGTATTACCTGGTAATACCTTACTTTCAAAATTACTAAAATGGAGTTAATTCTCACATGATTAGAAGGGTATTTAGTAATCCTGTGAATTCTTTACACTTAATGTTTAGAAAAAAGTCTAACTTGAAAATATTATTTTAGGAAAGCACTTTTTATATAGAAGTGTTGCTGAATATTTTTGTTTTAATTGCTTTGGAAATTTAAAGGCAAATTGACGTTGTGGTAATTTTTTTTAAAAAAAAAAATCTTAATTTACCCTTTGGTAGCACTAACCAGCAAGTTGGCAGGCTGTTAATAATGAAAATGCTAGCAATAAATTATTCAGTAAAAAAACCTTTAATGTGGGGAGTGGGAATTCTGATAAAAAGGTAAAATGCAAATAGTCGGTGCTTTTAAAACATACTAAACAAGAAATAATCCTTTTGTTTGCACTTAGTTTTAATTGTGTGATTGTCTCAGAAGTGCATAACCTAGTAGTAGTTGCATAAACCTTTCTTTCCTTTTTTCTAGCAATTATATATGTTCCTGTCTTTGAATTTTTATAATGTGATAAGACTTTAAAACAATCTGTGACCACACTTTTGTTTGCAATTTAAATTTTCTCTTTTAAGAATAAAAATAATAAGGTCAAACAAAATAATATAACCAGGAATCTAATTACAGACTATTAACAGCATATGCTGTGTGCTAATCTTTATTCTGAACTCACTTTAGGTATCAGCCTACTTTTTTCAACAAGGGGGCACTTAAGTTAATTGCTTCATTAGAAACATGCATTTAGCACTTTCTGATCTGTAAGTGCAACTCTTTGGCAGAGCTGCAGAAGTTTGAACACCTGCAGCCCAAGCAGCTTAAAAAGAAGTCATAATTTACTATAAAGGAAAATAAAAGAAGCTCAAGTTCAAAATGGTGTTATCAATGATATAGTGTTGTAACTAACTTGAGCTGACCTAAGAGAGAGAGTTGGCTTTTGCACTGCTCCTTATCAGCATCCAAAAGGGCATACAAAATTCTTTGTAAACTAATTTAAAAAGTGTCTTGTTTATTCAGAAGCAACTGTGAATGGTATTTGTTCAGACCTTAGATCACATCAACTGCATACCAGCCAACAACTTATTTCTCTTCTAAGAGAGAGGCCAAGTATCAAAGACACAAAGTACTAAAGATAAGCTTCTCAATTCTCAACTGTTCTGAACTCTCAATAAAGCTACTGATGTACAAATTGGGGTGGGACCCAACTGTTTCCACCTGCAGGCTTGTCTTAGATCCTTGGCTCTGCCTGGGAGAGGTGCTGATACTAATGTGACCTTTAGTGCCCTTAGAAAACAAAACACAGGCTTTCTTATAGCCCTAATCAATCAGTCCCTCTGAAGAGTATTCCACCCCCTTTCTTCAAGTAGTCCTGGGGCAAAAAACTATGGCTCACTATTCCTGTTTACAGGGCTGGTGAAAGCAAAGGGATCGTTCATTTCCTCTTATTGAATCTTAAAAGACATTCCAAGTCAACTTTTTTTGTGTTTCCATGGGTGATTCTTATTAGATGTTTTGTACTTGATATTTTGTAAGAGGGTGATCTCAGTAAGTAAAAGAATGAAGTGCTTTCAAACCTCATTCAAATAGTATGGTATTAGGAAATTAAGACTTATTTGATATAAAGAACATTTCTGAGATGGCTGAGGCACAGGATACTTTTAGGATACTGTGCTGTCACTTATGGGTTATTAATATGTTAATTGCTTAAATATGGTTCACAGGTAGTCTCCAAAGTTTCAAATCTGAGTTTACTAAATAATAGAATCTTTAAAATAAAATCATATCATTTTTGTTATGAATACCTAGAATTAGAAAATTGGAAAATATTTGAAACATGAATAATTCAAAGATGTTCTTAAAATTGATCCCCAGATGTCTTTTTAACATCATTGAGATTAAAGCCCTTTATATTATTGTGAAAGTAGGAGTTACTGACAGGTATCTGGAATATTGAATTTTAAACTAAATTTTCTCTATAATTATAAATTTGTCACTTGGTTCAAATATGGTTTTAAAAAAAGCAATGAAACTAATTGCTATTTCACAGTAATTGTAAGTGCTGTATTTTCCTTTCAAAAAATTATATTAATAGTAACAATAACCATGGTTCTTAAGGTAAGTTTAAGAAAAAATGATCTGCATAAGTATGTGTGCATCTGTGTATGTTTGTATGGAAATACTGTACAGGCAAAAAATGCTATGCCATTAGTTGTTTCTATACCATCCTATGTACCCCACCCCCAAAATTGTGGGTTTTGGGCCAATTAGAATTATGTAAGCCTTGAACTATATGTGTTTTTCAATGATTGGCATAGAAAAACAGTAACACAGATTTTCCAGTAATTTTCAAATTTAAGGATTACAGAGCATGTGAATAATTTACTGCATGTTAAGTGTATTGGCTAATTGATCTAAAATAAAATATCCACAAATGGATAAAGCATTTCAGAATTAAGTACATCTAGGCAAAGGACCTCTTTGTAGGAAAAAATTTTGACTAAATGGAATATTTAAAAATAATAATTTTTTTCAATGATTATGATGTCAAACCTACAAACTTAAATATACCTAAAATTTTTACATGCCTAATTGATGGGGCTACAAGGATTACTTTATAATGGTTTTTAAAAGGATCATCTAGTAAGAGATTCTTGCTATGTGATTAAATAATAGTTGTAATATTTTCATGTTGGAAGTTTGTGCTTTGTTCCTGATCCTGACTTTTTATAATGTTTTCTTTTTTCATTTTTATAATTTTTATGTTATTTCTCTAGTTTTGCTTATTAGCTTCTACAGTATAAGCATCTTTTAATGAAACTCACAAAATCAATTTTACAGTATCAGGTGTTACAGTATTAGAACAAATATAGGTATTTGCTTGAACTAAGTAGTATGTGTCATTTTACAGTCTGATAAATTTGAAGTCAATCTGGGCAAGATTCTAGAGTGATTTACCAGAAGAATTGCTTTTGGATTAAAAGAAAAAGAACCTATCATTGCTATAAATAAGAGTAGGATCACTAATTAACAGTTTTAATTTCTTTTTTTGTTGTTGTTCTTTTAGATAGCATTGATAGACTGGTAGAGTAGATAGATTTTGCCAAGGATTCTCCTTATATTCTTGTGACTTAGAAATATAAGTGGTGTTCCCACATAGTGTTGATGATTGATGTCTTCTCGAGGGTGTTTCTAATGGCAGACTATACAGGTCTATGCCTGAGCTTGTCCTGCTCAACATTTTATGTGCATGACTTGAATACTTAGAAGAAGAGGTTTATCAGATTTCTAGATGACAAAGTCAGAGAGATAGTAAACGTGTTGGGTCACAGGAACAGAATCACTATTCAATAACAATGTAACCTTAACAAGCCAATGTAAAACATAAAATTGAACCCCAGCAAACACATCAGACAACATCAACAAAAATTACAAAGGATAGAGTAAAAATGACTTAGTAATAACATATGTAGAAAAACAACTAAACAAGGTTTAGTTTATATTAAACTCAAATAGGAGTTTTTAGAATGATGTAGCTGCCAAAAACACAACAAAATACCCTCAACACAACCCCATCACTCTCACTATCATTAAAAACAGTAATTAAAACCGAATATGATATTTCTTTGAAATTATAGAAGTGCACTATTTAGGATGAAGTAATAATCTTTGTCTATTTTTTAATTGTTTATAGAACAACTAGAGTACCAGTTGGGACTCAGTGAACTATGCTTTGAGTGGCAGAGATTAACTGTAGTAAATTTTGTGGAGATTAATCAAACTAGTGAGGGTATCAGAAATCATCTTATAAGAACTGTTTTCACTGCAAGCATATAGTCTTGAGAAGAGGCCTGTTGTGTGTAAGACGATCTAGACTTAATCTGTATGGCCCCTACTGGTATTACTAGGAAAAATGGGTAGAATTCATGGGTGACAGATTTGAAATAATTTTAAATGAATCCAAGGATGAGTATTTGTGGAAAGACTTCTTTGGGACAGGCGTAGACTTTTCAAATCCTGGGCAGACATATCCAGAAGTCAGCAGTAGGGTATAGGAGATCAGAGTTGGAAACTTTTTTCTTGTAACTTGATCCAGGATCAGAACTGGCTATTTTGTTTCCCACATGTCTCATATGATTGCAGAATATAAGCTTGGTTAACTATCATTTGATGGGAAACTGGAAATAAGTCTTAGTTTTGTTTTAGAGTAGTCTTAAAACAACAGCTCCTTATCTGGCAATGCCTGTCACACGGCAGAAGCTCCCTAAGCATACCTCTTTCATGGTCTAACCCTGTTTCTTTATCTGGTAACTTTAGAAGTCTGGTTTTTCTTAACTTCAGATCTACTAGACTTCCACATTCCTACTGACAAGCAAAGTGCTGTGGTAAGAAGAGCAGGTGGTGGATTTGAGTTGTTGCACCACCACTTAGTGTGTGATCTTGGATATTAAACTTTGCCTCTGTTTTTTGATTCATACAATGAGGATCCTGTTAGTTGCTATATTCATAGGGTTCCAGTAAAGATAGAGCTGATACATATATGTCAACATACTTCCATTAATTATAATACTTAATGGATTATTATTTGGTCACTAAGAATGCTAGGCGTAAAACTCTGTGCCACCATGAAAAAAGCTGTTTATAAGATTTATTTAAACATGGGTGTCTGTAGATAAAGACAGAGGGAAATGTTTAGATAATCATTGTTTTGGGAAGGGCGAGGTTAGGTTTTTAGAATTTTTATATTATGTGGATTTCTGTTTGTTCAAGTAATGAAGTTCTTGTGCAGTTGCAAAGTACTTAACAAATGAATGATGATGATCTTAGATCTGAATCCCTTCTAACTCTAACTTCCAGTATTACATTGTGTACTCCTAATTCTTCTTTTTTTCTTTATTGTATGAAGTAAAAACTTGGGTAACATGAAAACCATGGAAAATGTTTGGAAGAATGTGCAGTCATCAGAGTTCTCATACACCAGTTGTAAACTGGTACAACTCTTTTAGAAAAGTATTTGCTGTGTAGTACCAAAACTGAATATATCCATATCCTCTGATCCAACAATTTTACTCTTAGGTATATACTCAACAGAAATGCATATATATTTGCTAGAATGTTTCTGGCAGCACTATTTGTAATAATCAAAACCTAGAAAGTACCCAGATGCCTACCACTAGTAGAATGAATAAATAACCTGTCTTGTACTCATTTAATACACTACTATACTGCCCTGAAAATCATCTATCACTGTAACACATAGTGCAGATGAATCTTTCAAACATAATGTTGAGCAAAAGAAGCCAGGCACAAAATAGAACATGCTGTATGATTATATTTACATAAAGTACAGAAATATTCAAAGCCCTCATCTCTGTTAGAAGATAGGATAGTGGTTATTTGGAGAGGCCAGTGACTAGAGAGGAGGGAGTGTGAGAATGAATTTTGGGGTAGTGACATTCTGCTTCTTGATCTAGGTTCTACTTACATGGATTTGTTCAATTGTAAAATTCATTGAGTTGTACTTTTGTACTTTTCGTATGTGTGCTTTTCTGTCTATATGTAATACTTAAATACAAAACTTAAAAAATGCAAAAATATTTATTGGCCTCAGGCTGTGATAATCTGATGCAACTCATCTCTATTACAGAGTGCCCCTGTCTCAGTGGATAGGGTGTTTCAGTCACTGAGCCTGGGCGTCTCTGTCTTAGACAAGGCATGACTGGATACTGCCAGCTGTTGGGTTCTGAGATTTTCCCCCCCCGCCATTGAATTATGCTTACTCAACTTTTTCATTCCACACAGTGTCTCCAGACAGAGACTAAGATATTTGGTCAATTTTATCCTTTCTAATTACTGCAATATTTCAGTGGTGAGATCACTTCCAGGTCATTCTCACAAGTACTTGCAACCATTTCTTTTGTGGTAGAGAAACAGCCTGTTGAATCTGGGGAAAATAAATGGTAAAATTTACTCTGCATATTGTTGAGATGATAACTTTCTTTTTTTTTTAGTAGAGACGGGGTTTCACCATGTTGGCCAGACTGGTCTTGAACTCCTGACCTCAGGCAATCCGCCCACCTTGGCCTCCCAAAGTGCTGGGATTACAGGTGTGAGCCACCGTGCCCAGCGGAGATGATAATTTTTATCTTCATTACTTGGAGAAATCACTTTCCATTTATGGGCCTCTGTTTTTCTCCTCTGTAAAAATTGTGAATTAATATTGAAGAAAACTATGAATTTACTGAATGAATATATTATTTACTGAATTTAATGATTGAATCTAATGGTTGAACCTATTATACAGCTTTTTTGTTCTGCTTATTTTCTTATTTCCTTGGTGTTTATGTAGCTGAGAGGCCAGTACAGAAAAACATCATTATTTGAGTTACAGTTTCTTTTAAAAATATTAATTGTATTCTCCTGTTACAGGTATTAAGAAATGGAGAGAAAAATAAGCAGAATCCATCTTACTTCTGAACCCAATATTGCTCATTTTCTACAAGTATCTTGGGAGAAAACACTGGAATCTGGTTTTGTTATTACACTTACTGATGGTCATTCAGCATGGACTGGGACAGGTAATATTAAAAACAAAGTTTTTAAAAGTAAAATTTGAGTGTGCTATTCTTCAGTCCTCAGGGATACTTCTCCAATAGATATTGGGTAAGATACGAATTTTACTTGCTATTGCTGTCAAATTTATATACAGGTTTGTAATATTTAATGCCACTTTCTATAATTGATAGTAATAGAAAAACAAGAATGTGTCCTAGAGAATTCTGGTTACCATTTGAATCTTAGTAACTTGGATTTGTTCAGAGTTTTAAAATGATCTCTTTATAGAAAATATAAATAGTACTTTCTAAATATATCTTTTCTCAGGACCCCAGGGAAGAAGTCTGGGACAGAGGAAGGAGATTGGTTAGGTAAATGGGTTTGTGTTGCCTTGGGGCAATGGAGTAGTGGTAGGTTATTTATTTATTTATTTTCCCCAATGAACATGTATTACATTTGTAACAACACAGGACCAGAGCCTAAAAATTTGTAATGCAAGGTTCACACCCATATTTAGGATCTTGGCTGTGCTTTTAGGAAATACATTTTTTATTTTTTAACTCTTTGTTGATAGTATTTTAAAAATGCTAATGACCATCAAATCATGTATGGAACATGATGGATATAAAGTAAAAGTATTTAGAATTATATTTTCCTTATATAGGAAGTTTTAATACTCTTCTAAAGTATCTTATTGAAAGATTTAAAGAACTATTTTTATAATCATGCAAAAGTCTTTTCTAGAGTTATGTTGTGAATAATGTTTTCTGTACGATAATTTTTTCATGTTAATTTGTATACTATTTATATCTTCTATTAACTTTAGAAATATTTCTCTAGAATTTGTTACCATGATTATTATATATCATCTTGAAAATTACATTGTACAATTTTGTTTCTTTCTTGAGCATTATGAATTCTGTTATACAACACAGTCAAATTGAATTTATACTTACAGAGTTTCAAAAAAATTGTCTTTTTTGACACAGAACAAGTAATGTTGATGTAGGGATTCCTGTAAAATACAGAATTTTCAGGGATAATATTTGCAGTACTTATTATGATATCTATTTAAGCTACACATTTCTCTATAAGAGAAATCAGAAATCAGGTTGGTAGTTGCAGTTCAAGAGTAGAAGATTGGTCAGCTTAATTTTATGTATGCCAATTCAGAAGACAATATTTCTTATTTTAGGGTGAAGGGTATATAAGGCTAAAGACCAGGGCAATAGATTAATGCTGGTTATCTGGGTGAGAAGAGCAGTTCTAACAACACAGCTTGGAAACAAATCCTAGGGGAAGTGGTTGCTTGTATGTAAGGAATACTGTATTTATAACTTTAGATATTTCTAATTGGCAAATGGCATATTCCATATATTAAGTTATTGTCAGACAGATGACCTTATAGTGTTTCAGGAACCTTAATTATCAAAAGAAGAGACTGAATTCTAATCTAGTCCATAAGCCTCATTCACCAAGACAAAAATCAATGATAATATGTTATTTGAAATTTTTTATCACTAAGTATTAGGGGGAAAAAGAGCGCTTCATTAACTCTTTATCTCTTAATTTAACCAGAAATGTAAGTTGATCTTAAATTTATGGAACATTTCATTTATATCATACAAATTGTGCTGGCATCATTCTTAATGATATTAACATGAATTATCGTTTCACTAGACAGTACAGATCTATATTGAGCGTAAGAGACACATTTGGTTTGTCAACACTCTACGCAATTATCTAGACCAGTACCTACGAAATACGTTCTCAATGAATACTTTTTTGATTGAAAGAATGAAAGGATGTCTCAAATATATAAAACTGGTCTGAGAAAAAAGAAAATAAATTGTTCATTTTAGAGTTAGCATGTTTTTGAATGAAAACTCCAGTTTTATATTTACTTATTGTTGACATTTATCATAACTGCAGTATATTCTACCATTTATTTTTTGGCTAATGGAATTTAGAGTGACAAACTGTGATATCAAACTTATGTATTCTTTGGTAGATTGTTAACATTTTGGCTTCCTGTACCAAACACGCTTGAAAACAGAAAATTTTATAGTGTACTATGTGGTCATTTTATTTTCAAAAATATCTAATAATGTTTAAATCTCTCATGTGTTTTATGCCTTCATTCATTTCTATTTTCTTGTTTACATATCAGGGACAAAATAGGAAATCCAATAATATAACAGCGTGCCCATGTTTAGTTAAGGCTTATTCCGTAAATGTGATCTGGTGCTTTACATGTAGACAATAAAATCAAATTCAATGAGGACATTGAAACAATTAAATAATTGAAACATGGAAATGGATTTCCTTCCTATACCTCATCCTGTTTTTTTTGTTCAACATTTTGATTGCTGCAACCTTCAATTTGGACAACTTTTTTTCTCTTTTCATTTGAGTGAAATTAAAAGGATGTAAGTTTCCTTTTAATCTCCCCCACACTAAACTTACTGATTTCCATTAGCAATGTTTTATCTAATGAATGTTTTTAAGGTCCAATTATCTAATTATCATGTGGTCTATCATCACATCAATATTACAGGGGGTTATATCACAGGGTTAAGTCACAAAGTGGGTTAATGATCGATGACTGTGACTTATATAAGAATTCTTATTGGCAGTGGGAAACTTGTATCACCCATCTCTGGAGTAGTTTCAAGTTTATTAAAGAGTAAATTAAACTTTACTAATTGTTTTATTATCCACTAACTAGATCCACTTATAATTATCTTAAGCATTAATATTTTTTGACCTATATGGAAGTAATGACAGAACTCAGTGGAAAGAGGACTTTAATAAATCAAGCAATGAAATGGGTTTATGATGCAATACCAACTGGAATCCTAATGGTATGGTAAGACTGTATGTCTTCTGAGCTCCAGTACAAGCTTAGGATGTGTGCAGGCTTTTGGTTAGTTATATGTAGGTATCTGAAGGAAAAAAATCTTCTTTCCTCACTTACATCTTCATCTAACTATAAACACTGCAAAAGTGATGCTTTTCAGTGTCAAAGTGAGTCTCAGTCTGACTCCTACTAGTCTGAGAATGGTTCCTTGTTTTTTGGTCATGTTGCCCTGCTCATGTTTTATGCCTTATTATGTGGTTCAGATGCATTCTTGCTGAATTTTATTATTTCCATTGCTTTTATTCTTGGTCACTGAAGTTTTAGAGCATCGAGTGCTTACAGCTGTAGTTTTTCCAGATGTTCTTGGCACAGAATTCAAAACTGGTGACCAGGTTGGTTTTTCAGGATTAAAGCCCTATGTAGGCAGTCAGATTTCCACATTTACTTTTATAGGAAATTTTCAAGTACATTTTTGAACAAATACTTGTTTTATATAATTTCCTTTCATATGTTTTTTTCTCCTTCAAAAATTAAATATTCCATAATCAGCACAGTATTCATTGGGAGAGGAAAACAAGAGGATATCTACGATGATAACTGACAAGATATCTAAAATGTTATCTAAGATATTAGCACTTGAATTTGAGCTCCATATGCTAGCATTTTAGGAATGAATGAATGAATGATTACATATTTTCAGACAGGTATCTTTTCATTTTAATGAAATTTAGAATACTTTTAACTAGATGCTTTTTAAATAGTTCTCTATTTTCTTTTGTGTTTTCTTCAAGTTTTTCTATGACTGCATTAAAGATGGCATCTGCAAATTTATTTCCTATTTCTCTGTGAAATAACTGTTCTTCCTAGGTATTGGTGAGTTAAAGTTAGGTACTTTTTAACATAATGCAAACATAAAATATGAAATTATTCCTTAAATAGGAAGCATTTATCTTCTTATTTTTGTTTTTTTAGAAGAGCTACTAAAGAGCTACTAGGGCTTTTGAAATTGGTTTGATAGTGATGATCATATTAAATATGTCCGCTTCCAATAGAGAAAATGTGAAAGTGTTTTAGAAGCTGTTAATATATGAATATAAGCTATTTTTATTCTTACCTCGTTTCAAACGTTGTGTGAAGTATGAGAATCATATTTTATTATCAAAACTTGTTATCAAAAATTGATCATATAAAATATATTGGTACCTTTCAAGACTCCCTTTTTCATTGACTGTCATGGGTCTTCCAGACACTTGATAGCATAGAGACCAAAGGTATGAAAATATGTCTTCCATTTTAGGGATACTTTAATCATGATTTCCTTATATTCTGTAGTATTTTATACTAATGTTGTTTTTCAAAATTATGGATGGAAATAGTTTATCCAATGTTTCATATCTCTGCTTCACCTCAAAATAAAACATCCAGAGAGACATGAGTTAATCCCAGCTTCACCAGTTACCTACTACATCACCCTAAACTATTACTTGATCTCTGTGAGCCTCAGTTTTCTCTTTTGCAAAATGAAAATAATATCTGTTTTTCAGTTTTATAAGGAATTAAAATAGATAAGTGTAATGCATAAGTATGAAATTATACAACCATATGGGACTTTTATTATTACTGTGATAGCCTAAATTAACACAGGAAACCATCCAACCACACACACATTCCAACAAATACGAGATTAAATCTTGTAATTTTAAAAACAAACAAATATGCAGACCCATTGCCACTTTTGAGTGTAAGAAAGGGAAAACCTCAGATGCCATGTTTGAAGAGGTATTTCAAAACCAAAGTAATTGATGGGAATTAAAGCTTACCTGTACATTAATGGAATATCTGAACTAGATACACGTCTAGATGACAGTGAGTATAATGTTTGAGTGAAGTAGAATGTTGAGGCTTCAGACCTCTTATGGAATTGGAGTTGAACTCTCAGTATAAAGAAAGGAACCTGGAAAAATATACTGTTAATAAAATAATCTTATAAAAAAACTACTACTCTCTGTCCTGAGGATGCAGCATAAAAATAGAACAATCCCTGGGAGGCCGAGACGGGTGGATCATGAGGTCAGGAGATCGAGACCATCCTGGCTAACACGGTGAAACCCCGTCTCTACTAAAAAATACAAAAAACTAGCTGGGCGAGGTGGCGGACGCCTGTAGTCCCAGTTACTCAGGAGGCTGAGGCAGGAGAATAGCGTGAACCTGGAAGGCGGAGCATGCAGTGAGCTGAGATCTGGCCACTGCACTCCAGCCTGGGCGACAGAGCGAGACTCCATCTCAAAAAAAAAAAAAAAAAAAAAAAATAGAACAATCCCTAAGGACTATGAGTGAATAAAAGTCTCAAGAAAAATCAGAACCCTAAACCTGTGTTATGTGTGTATGCAAGGTTTAAAATGGAACACTTTGCCTCAAGTGTAAAAATCAAGGTGAGAAATTAACTTTCAAAACTAGTCTCGAACTGATGAAACTTGTAATGACCCCCAGAAAGGCAAACCAGCAACCTTCATTTAAGAACACTTCTTCCCAGAACACTTGCCACTTTGGCTAGAGGCAAGCCGTACTCAAACGTTACAAAGCATGAAAGGAAAACAAGTAAAACAAGAATTTTTCCACAGATAGAAGAAACATAATTTATACTCCAGGAGCCACACATAAATACAGAAATGAAAGATATCTTAAAATACGTTTATTTAAATATTTAAAAGAAGGGTAGGGTAGAACAGGATATAATGGCAAAGGAACAAAGATAATACCTAGAACTGAAAATATGATTACTGAAACAAAAATCTCAATGATAGATAAAACATCAGCTTTAAAAATACCTAGATAAGAGAATTGGAAGCCAGATCTCTAGTATAGTATGTGTTGCAGAGGAGATGCTCAGTACATTTTAGTTTCCTTCCCATTCTTTCCTTATTTTCCTTTCATCCATATTTTCTGTTGTTGGCACATGATATGAGAATAATGAGCTCCACTTTTGCTTTTGTTTTACCCTGCTCATATGAGTGAGAAATACACTGTAGACTATTGAATCTTTGATGCAAGGAAGGAAGATGTTATAAAATATTGAGCTTATTATTCATTATAGGAAATTATCTGGCTTTGACCTAAGAGCAGGTACACAAAGTGGAATTTTCTGTAATAACTTACAATGTGTTTCATCTGAGGACAGAGAAAGAATGTCAAGGGTTTAATGTATTTCACATGAGTTGTGAGTCTAAATTAATGCATTTCTTAAAAATTGCTAGTTCAATAAATAGGAATAACTTGATTTAAAAATGTGTAGTATAGGGATTGATTTTACTTGTTTAAATTTCTGTTACACGTGATAAATTAGTACTAACAGATAAACTAATATTTTCTCATGTGTAGTCGTTTACTTTTCATTTTAAAACTTTTGTTAATATTTCCCATAGTTTCTGAATCAGAGATTTCCCAAGAAGCTGATGACATGGCAATGGAAAAAGGGAAATATGTTGATGAACTGAGAAAAGCATTGGTGTCAGGAGCAGGACCAGCTGATGTATACACATTTAATTTTTCTAAAGAGTCTTGTTATTTCTTCTTTGAGAAAAACCTGAAAGATGTTTCAGTAAGTAAAACTTTCCAAAATGTTACATAGTAAAATGTCAGAGCACTTATTGAGGGATTATATTTAAATTTAAGTAACTACTATATTATTCCCAGAACACCTCAGAAGCAAAAGCTTGAAAAGTACTTAGTTTCCGAATTGGAAGAGACTTCAAAGCTAAAGTCATTAAATATATTAATGAATCACGAAAAATAATTATTGGAAAATATATTTAGTTTTTAATGCTTGAAAAATTTTAAAGTATTACAGAGTTAATTATAATCTTGAAAAAGGTGGGATCAGAAGTTTTAGCCATTGTGACAGGTCTTATTGAAATAAGTTTTGTGAAATATTGATTTTAAGAAATAATATATCTTTGAATATCAAATAATTATGACTTATTTTCTACTTTATTAGAGTGTATTTGAAATTTAAAAATACATAGTCAGGATTAAGGATACTTTATTTATATTGTCAGATTTAAAAATATTAAAATAGAAATAATTTGCAGCCTAAGCTTTGCAGACAAGAGTATCTGCTACTTATTCTGCTCAGTTCCTGCACCAATTCAGATCAAGGCAGGTGGTTTATTTATTAAAGTCTTGCACTAATTATTTGTATATTTTACCTAAGTTGAATAGATATTGAATTTGTTTTTTTAGCTGGTGGTTTTTAGTCATATGTGAGAGCTATCATTTCTAAAGGAGAGGGAAGGAAATGTTTGCTACGTTAAGTTAACAAATAGCTATTGAGAATTTGTTTTAGAGCTCAACTTAGTTTAGAAAATTATTTTAAAACAACCTTTTAAATTCAGAATAATTAAAGAGATTTCTTTCATTAGAGAAACATTTGAAGAAACAAATGGAATCATTATAAATATATATTATCATGTAGGGAATAATACAGAGAAACTAGCCTTAGTAATTTATATTTAAAATAAACATTTTCTAATTAGCTGTCAAATTATGTAAGTTTCAATATGCTGTGTTTCTTAAAATGGTAATTTAAAATAGGTACAGTAAGAAGGTTGGAACTAGCTACTACAATTTTGTTATTTATCGTAAGTGTTCTTTCCTATGGCCCAAGCTCAATCAGATGATATTATATATTACAGAAGTGCAGACTCTTCGAATATTTTGAAGCAGATCATTGCCAAATTGGGATCAATGCCATTTCCCATTCACTAAACATTTGCATGTAACAACTAGCATTATTTTGTGCAGCCATTTTCTAGTTTTTATCTGTTTCATACATATTGATACATAATTCCAAATTAGTGAGGTACATTTTGGAAGGCTGAAAGGCTTTTGATATTTTTGACATGGTAAAAGATGGGGCTTGGTACAGTTGGCATTTATATTAATCTGTTCTCACACTGCTAATAAAGACATAACCGAGGCTGGGCAATTTATAAAGGAAAGAAGTTTAAATGATTCACAGTTCCACGTGGCTGGAGAGGCCTCACAATCATGGCAGAAAGAGAAGGAGGAACAAAGTTATGTCTTATATGGTGGCAGGCAAGAGAGCATGTACAGGTGAACTCCCCTTTATAAAACCTTTAGATCTCATGAGACTTACTCACTTTCATGAGAACAGCATGGGAAAAACCCACCCCCATGATTTGATTACCTCCCACCATGTTTCTCTTACAACATGTGGGAATTATGGGAGCTACAATTCAAGATGAGATTTAGGCCGGGCGTGGTGGCTCATGCCTGTAATCCCAGCTCTTTGGGTGGCCAAGGTGGGTGGGTGACCTGAGGTTGGGAGTTCCAGACCAGCCTGACCAACATGCAGAAACCATGTCTCTACTAAAAATACAAAATTAGCCGGGCATGGTGGCACATGCCTGTAATTCCAGCTACTTGGGAGGCTGAGGCAGGAAAATGGCTTGAACCCAGAAGGTGGAGGTTACAGTGAGCTGAGATCACGCCATTGCACTCCAGCCTGGGCGACAAGTGCGAAACTGTCTCAAAACAAACAAACAAATAAGAAAACCAAAAAAAACAAGATGAGATTTGGGTGGGGACACAGACAAACCATATCAGCCTAGATGGAGTACTTGCCATGGCTGGCAATACATCAGGTTTTACTCCTTCTATGAAGAAAGAGCTTTAAGTCCTCTTGATTCATGTCTTCTACAGTTGGTTTGGCATCTATCAGCATCAAAGACTCATAATAATCCTGAAAGATTTTTGCTTGCCACCCTGAAAGTAAACAACTTTATCAGAGCCAGCATCTTGAACTACAGGTACTACCTTTTCAAGAAGTGTTCACAAGAAATGGAAACAGCCTAAAAGATTACCAGCAATGCAAAAAGTGTGCTGGTTCCCTACAGAATGTCTTAAACCACTACATTGCAGTCTAAATAGCTGTCTCCGTATTTATTCATTTATTTATTTGTTTATGAGAAAGAAAAGGCTATTCTCAGAACAGTTTGATAAGGAGGAGTTTGTTCATGGCTTGACTTACTTGAGAGGTATTTTGGATATTTAAATGAGGTAAAACTTCCAGTGCTGTTGTCAGCCTTATGGATGGATGCAGCTGAGAGATCACAAATTCATTTGGCCAAAGTGTCATGGTAATCTTCAGTATTTAGGATGTGCTTCTGCAAACTGATTTCAGAGTGACAATATCTCATAAATTCATCTGCTGGCAAAAAAAAAAAAAAAAAAAAATTGCAGACAATTGGAATGAAACATGGCAGACAGAATACTTTTTTGAAGCTAATTTTGCTTGGATGACCTAAAAATTGAGGAGTTTGTAATACTTTTCTTGATGACACAGACATCTGATTGTTGCCAAAAATGACCTCCTAAACTTAGAAGAAAGGAAAAGAATGAATATAAATTCAACTCAAAAAGTTGTGAGTTCTGTTGTTTCTTAATGTAAGGTTGCTCCCCTGTGACAAAGAGTTGCTCCCAGATGCATACCTCTGAGAGTCAGGATTTTAGACATTTATTGCCATCAGTTCAAGAAATTTTGTGTATCTAATTGTGTGTTCACTGTACAATTTGAACATTTTGGATATCTAACTTATATAAGAATTGTTTGAAATTTATATTTATAACAAATTTTCTTTTTTTTTTCTTAAAAGGAAGTAACCACTATTTTAGTATTCAAAAATACCTGATATTTTGAAAATACTATCTTATGGTTTGTCTGAGTGAGAGAATTACAAATTTTTCTCTCTCTCTCTCTCTTTTTTGAGATAGAGCCTCGCTCTGTCATGCAGGCTGGAGTGCAATGGTGCAATCTCAGCTCACTGCAACCTCTGCCTCCCAGGTTCAAGTGATTCTCCTGCCTTAGCCTCCTGAGTAGCTGAGATTACAGGTGCATGTCACCATGCCTGGCTGATTTTTGTATTTTTAGTAGAAACGGGGTTGTGCCATGTGGGCCAGGCTGGTCTGACTTCAAGTGATCCGCCTGCCTCAGCCTCCCAAAGTGTTGGGATTATAGGCGTGAGCCACTGCACCCAGCCAGAATTACCAATTTCTAATGTAGTGAAATATTTTAAATTTTAAACTTTTTGTCAATATTTATACACATGTTTTAGGAGCAGTGGGTCCAAAATTTTCATGAGATTGCTTTTGAGCTTATCCTCCCTAAACTTCCCTTAGGCGTTAATTGGCTTTTCTTTATAGATAACATAGATCCTTTCATTTTAGCTTCATTCTCATTTGAATAAATGTCGGGTGAACAGCTACACACTATTTTCTTTCTCCATAGAGTGTGAACCCATGTGACCCTTCCTGCCTAGTGCTCTTCATTTAACAGTAGATTGTTCTGGTTGAAAGCATACTGTGGTGCCAGCATTTGGAACTCCTCATCTCTTCAGCACAAGGACTGTCACTCACACAAGAGATCATTTGTGTGCTTTAGGTCACTGTTTTCCCTCTACCTTTAACAATTTATCCTGATTTTGCCATACAGACTTTGTCCTGCTAACAATGCATCTTAATGAATAATATATTCATCTTCCTTGTTTGCTTTCATATCTCACTCTGTTTCTTTAGAAAAAATTCATTTATGAGTCAAAGAAAAGTACTTAATTCTTTTTGATAAGAATAAACTTGGGCTAATCATTTAACCTTAACTTCGTTGTTCCCCAGTGAAGGAAGCCATGAGGTTTGAAGAAAAATTAAACATGATTTAGTACATATATATATATCTGTATGTATATACATCTCCACACACACACACACACACACGTATATAGTGAATATCTAAAACACTAGAATTTGCTACAAGTCTCTAGTAGAATTAATGCAAAGTCTTCTATTTCTTTACCCTCATTTCCCCTAGTACTTAAATAGCATAGAGGTTTATTTTTCAGTGATATAAAAATCCAAATAGGCAGTCCTGAGTTAATATGATGGTTTTATGATTTTGGAGACCCAGGCTTCTTTGTTGCCTTGGCTTTTTTTTTTTTTTTTTTAATTGTGACAGGGTCACACTTTTTTGCCTAGTCTGGAGTACAGTGATGTGATCATAGCTCACTGTAACCTCTGATACTTAGGCTCACAAGAACCTCCTACCTTAGTCTCCCAAAGCACTGAGATTACAGGCATGAGTCAGTGTGCCCAACAGTCTACTTTGTAATTTTTAACAGATAGTTTTTATTTCATAGTCCAAGATAACTTGTCTAGTTTTACTATTATGCTCACCTTTGAGGCAGCAGGACCCAGTTAAAGAGACAGGAAATAACATGTGCTTTTTTCTTTAAGATAGTCACTCCCAAATTTGATACATTCCTTTTGCTTACGTCCCATTGGCCAGAATGTAGTCACATAGCTTCACCTGGCTGCAAGGGAATCCGTGAAATGTAATCTTCAGCTGCGTCCTGTGCACAGAAGTTTTAATTACTGTGTAAAAACTGGAAGATGGATATTGAGGGTCAAGTAGCAATCTATGCATTTAACATTTAGGGAAGATTGAAACATCATTCAGAAGGCTTTGTTGTTTTTGTTGCAAGGATATTTGTTTAGTATTTCATTACAAATAAGGGTTTCAGTCATCTCAATTTAAGAACTGTTACAACATAAGGTATATCCTGCTCTATCTCACTATATTTTATAAGTTTTTATTTATTTTTTAGTGGAAAATCCATTCTAAATTTCAGACAGCCTTCCCACATTATTTAACTGACATTTCTCAGATATATGAAAATGAAGTAAAACCAGTTAGCCAAAATAAACATCCAGAGTTCTTTTTTAAAACAGCAGTCCAAAATCCTATATTATTGCCATGTGTCCCTGTGGTTTGAGGGACTCTGAATTCAAAGGGCTATTTGCAGATGAAATATCAGAATTGTAGCATTTATTGTGTCTTCTGCCAAAGATTTTGTCAAAAATAGTAATGACTTTCAGGTCTTTGGGAATATGGGTTGCAGATGTGTTGTTTGAATGTCTGAAAAGGAAATCATAGTATTCTTTATTTTGGTCATAAAAGTATTTGTGTACATGTGCTATTTTGATACTAAACACTATATAATTTTGTGATCTTTTTGGAATGTGAGGACTAAGTAATGTAAGTGGTGAAGAAATCCCATTAAAAGTATACGGTTTCTAGCTAATCCATACATTAAATTTTAGAACTACTTTGAAAAACAAAAATATCAATGTTTAGTTATACTATTTTTTGTTTATGGACCTATTTTATTTCTTGCTTCATATTTTTCTGCCTTTATTTAAAATGTTTGCTTTGATAAATATTTTAAAGTCATTATATCTTAACTTTTTTGTTCAGAAAAGAAACAACTTAGCATAATAACAGAGCAGAAGAAGGCATGGCATGGTGGCTCATGCCTGTAATCCCAGTACTTGGGAAGGCCAATGTGGGAGGATCACTTGAGGCCAGGAGATTGAGACCAGCCTGGACAATATAGTGGGACCCTCATCTCTACAAAAAAAGAAAAATGTAAATTAGCTGGGCATGGTGGGACATGCCTGTAGTCCCAGCTACTTAGGAGGCTGAGGTGGGAGGATCACTTTAGCTGAGGAGTTTGAGGCTGCAGTGAGATAAGCTAAGATTGTGCCAGTGCACTCCAGCCTGTCCAGCCTGGGCGACAGAGACAGAGTGAGACCTTGTCTCACAAAACAACAACAACAGCAACAACAACAACAACAACAACAACAAAAACAGAAGTAGAAAGTAGCATGTAAAAACTGTGTTGTAAAAGGACATTTCAATTTAATAATATTAATATTTGCTTGTTTTCAGTTAATCTGCTTCAGCGTGCAATCTCATACTTCATCAAATGCACTTGGTATTGTCACTGTTTATACATGAAACAATACATGCTGAAAGTATAAGTGAGTTGCTAAGGAAAACAGAGGTAGTAAGCTAAGCTAGAGTAAAATTCAGGTCTGTTTTATGAATCCCAAATCAATTTTTAAAAAATTTGTTTAGGGATAATTTACAAACAATTAAATGTACCTATGGTGAGTATACAGTTTTCAGTATTCAGGAAAGCACTTTCAAGCCTCTTTGCAGTCAGGCGCCCAACTACCCATTTTCTTCTCCCAACCCTACCTACTCTGAAGGCCCCAGACAGCCATTGGGCTGCTTTCTATCGTTATAGATCAGCTTTACATGTTTTAGAATTTCATATGAATGGAAGGAACTGTGCAGTGTGTATACTTGCTTATAACTTTATTTGCATAGTATAACATTTTTGAGATGTCTCATTATGTGCTGTATATCAGCATTTCATTCCTTCCATTGCTGAGTAGTATTCCATTGTATAGATATACCACATTTATGGTGATTTCAAGTTGTGGGTTGATGTGAATAAAGCAGCTATATACATTCATGTCTAAATCTTTTTGTGGGTATGTTTTAATTTTTAACAACTTTATTGTGATATAATTAACATAAAATGTGCATATAGAAGGTATACAACTGGGTAAATTTTAAAATGTGTACATACCCATAAAACTATCACCGTAATCAAGATGATAAGTCCTTAACCTGCTCAAATTTTTTTGTACCCATCGTAATTCCTTTCTCCCTCTCTCCTACCTCTTTACTCAGTCCCCAGAAAACCACTGATCAGATTTCTGTCATTATAGATTGGTTTACATTATCCATACATTTAACCATACAGTATGTACTTCTTTTTTTGGTCTGATTTCTTTTATTCAGCATAATTGTTTTGCGATTCCTCCATGTTGTTGTAAGTTTTAATAACTTATTCTTTTTTTCCTGCTTAATGGTGTTCCATTTTATAGATATACCCCAATTTGTTTATGCATTCACCAGTTGGGTTGCTTCTAGTTTTGGACTATAACCAATAAAGCTGCTATGAACATTTAAATATTTGTATGGACATATATTTTATTTGAATAATATATAGGAGTAGAATAGTTGGGTTATATGGTAGGCATATGTTTAATTTTTGAAGAAACTGCCCAACAGTGTTCCGTAGAGTTTGTACTGTTTTACATTCCCATGATCAGTATATGAGTTCCAGTTTCTCCACATCCTTGTCATTACTTGGTATGGTCAGATTTTTCATTTTAGACATTTTAGTGGGTGTGTGACCATATCTCATATTTTAAATTAGCATTTCCCTAATGTCTAATGATATTATTTGCCATCTGTGTATCTTCTATAGTGAGATATTGGTTTAAATCTTTTACATTTGTTTTTATTGGGTTGCTTATTTTCTTACTGAGTTTTGAAGAACTTTTCATATCCTTAACAGATACACAATTTGCAAATACTTTCTCCAAGTTTGTGGGAGAAGCAGATAATTTCTTAATTTTGAGGAACTGAATTTTTTTCTTTTATTAATCTTGCTTTGAGATCACTTCTAATACATTTTTGCCTAACTTGTTACAGACTTATGCTTTCATGTATGAACTCTATAGTTTTAGATTTTTACATTTAGAGTCTGTGATACATTTTGAGTTAATTTTTTTGTTTGTTTGTTTTATTTTTTGAGACGGAGTCTCGCTCTGTCGCCCGGGCTGGAGTGCAGTGGCCGGATCTCAGCTCACTGCAAGCTCCGCCTCCCGGGTTTACGCCATTCTCCTGCCTCAGCCTCCTGAGTAGCTGGGACTACAGGCACCCGCCAACTCACCCGGCTAGTTTTTTTTTTTTTTTTTTTTGTATTTTTTAGTAGAGACGGGGTTTCACCGTGTTAGCCAGGATGGTCTCGATCTCCTGACCTCGTGATCCACCCGTCTCGGCCTCCCAAAGTGCTGGGATTACAGGCTTGAGCCACCGCACCCGGCTGAGTTAATTTTTGTATATACTTTAATGTATGGGTTGAAGTTCATTTTTTATATGACTATTTAGTCATTCTAGCACCATTTGTTGAATTCCCCGCTGAATTTTTCTTGCACTTTGTTGAAAAGCAGTTAACCATGTATGTATTATTGGTCTATATTTGGACTCTGTACTGCCCCATCTATCTATTTGTTTAGCTCTGTGCCAGCCATAATCTGTCTTGATTACTTAGGCTTGTAATAAATCATGAAGTCTGGTGAAATCATGTCGTATAAGTTCTTCAATTTTGTTATTTTTGAATTTGCTTTAGTTATTCTATTATTTCAAATATTTTTATGAGGTGTAGAATTATTTTCTCAATTTTTCCAAACAAGTCTGCTGGGATCTTAATTGGGAATGCATTGGATCTACAGAATTGACATCTTAACCATATTAAGCCTTCTGACTCATAAATATAGTACATCCATTTATTTAGGTCAGTGTTTCCTACCCAGGGGAGATTTTGCTCATCTAGGGTCACTTGGCAATGTCTGAAGACATTTTTGATTGTCACGGCCAGCAGCTCCTAACTGGCATCCAATGGGAAGAAGGCAGAGAGATGTTGCTAAGTATTCTATAATGTGCAGGGTTTCCTTCCATACCAAAAATTATATACCAAAAATTATCTGAAACAATGTCAGTAGTGTTGAATTTATAAATCTTCATTGAGATCTCATCAATTACTCAGAAATTGTTTATAGTTTTCAAATTATAGATCTTATACATTTTATATTAGGTTTATCACTTTGAAGCAGAAAGTGAGGTCACTGAATTAAAACTTTCCTTTTTTTCTGATACACAATTTGGGATCTAAATTTCATTCCAGATTCTACTATAACTTCATTCCTCACATTTTGGTATGTTGTGTTTTCATTTTCATTTAAAATATTTCCTAATTTCCCTTTTCATTTTAGTCTTCACCCTTGAATTAATTAGTAGATTGTAATTTTGTTTTCAGTTTTGTTTGCTATTACAGATATCGTGCCAATACTCGTTTTTAATTTAGGTCCATTGTTGTTAGAAACTTTATGTGACTTGAATCCCTTGAAATTTATTGGGACTTGTATTATGGCACTGAATGTAACCTTTGTTCAATGTTTTATATGCATTTGAAAGAAATACTTCTTTGCTATTTTTGGGTGTTATTAGATTTTTGAGTGTTAATTTTTGGGTATTGATTAGATCAGGTTGGTTGGTGGTGTTAAGTTTTCTATATTCTTGCTTATTTTCTGTCTACTTCTTTTAAAAGTGACTGATAATGTATTAAAATCAAGAACTGTAATTCTGTATTTGTCTTACTTCTCCTTGAAGTAATATCAGAGATTACTTCATGTATTTTGAGCCCTTGTTAATTAGGTGTAAAACATTAAGCTTTGACATGCTGTCTTGATGAGCTGCCCTCTTTGTCACTATGAAATGACCCTCTAATTCTATGATGTTATTTGTCTTAAAAATCTACTTTATACATGTTCTTACGCTCCTCCAGTTTTCTTTTGATTGCAGTCTGCATGGAATATTTTTTCATCCTTTTGCTTTTAATTATTTTTCTCTTTATATAAACTAGATTTCTTTTAGGAAGTATATAGTTGGGTGGTGGTGTTTTAATTCAGTCTATCAATCTGTGTTTTTCCATTGGGATGTTTAGGCCATTTATGTTTTATGTAATTATTGACAATTACATTAAAAATGGTGGTTTAAAAATCTACTATCTCTTGTTTGTTCCATCTTTATTTTATTTACTTGTTCCTCTCCATTTTATTTTGGGCTAAGTATTTTTTATCATTCTATTTTATCTTTTTAGTTATCTTGTTATCTATAACTCATCTTTATGCTATTTTTATGTTTGCTTTAGGGTTTATAGTATGCATCTTTACCTTATCACCGTATGCTTTGAAGTGATATACCATTTCACAGATATTATGGCATCATACTTTCATTTCTCCTTCTATGAGCTTATGCTGTTGTGGTCATACATTTTTCTTCTGCATATCTTACACACTTCACAGTTAGTGTTACATTAATATTATTTTTACTTTTAACAGTTAACTTACCTTTTTAACTTTTCATTTTGAAATAACCTTAGGCTCAAAAAGTTTTAACAGTAGTACACAGAGGTCCTGTGTACCCTTCACCCAGCTTTACCGATGATAACAATATATAACTGTAGTACATTATTGAAAGCAGTAAATTGGCTTCGGTACAATACTGTTAACTACAGACTATACACAGATTTTTATCAGTTTTTATGTGCACTGTTTTTATTGTTCTTGTTGTTGTTTTGGCATATAGTTATGTGAATTTTGTTCTACATGTGGATTCATGTAACTACCACCATAGTCAGGGTACAGAACTCTTTTATTGCTTCAAAGAAACCTCTTTATTCCCTTGTGTTACCGCCTTTATATTCACACTATCCATCCAATGTAATTCCTGGTAGCCACCAATCTACTCTTTGTCACTGTAGTTTTGCCACTTTGAGAATATTAGTGGAATTGTACAATATACATCCTTTTGAGATTGGCTGTTTTTTACTGACCATAATACTTTTGAGAGCCACCAAATTGTTGAGTGTATCAGTAGATCATTTTCTTTATTGTTGAGTAGTCCGTTATTACTTCGTGCAATGCCATGGGTGCACCACACTTTGTTTATTCATTTATTCACTGAAAAAAACCTTTAGGTTGTTTCCACTTTTTTGGCTAGTAGAAAGCTGCTTTTGACATTCATGTACAGGTTTCCATGTGAGCATAAATTTTCATTTATTTAGTACAGGAGTTGGCAAACAATAGCCTGTGAATTGGCTGCCCATTTTGGGAAATAAAGTTTTACTGGATTGCAAGCATGTTTATTTTTTTTTTTAATATGTTGTCTGTGTATACTTTTGTACTACAGTGGCAAAGTTGAATAGTTGCAACAGAGTCCTCTATGGTGTGTAATGACTAAAATATTTACCTTTCGCCCTTTTGGAAACAGTTTGCTGACCCCTGCTCTAGGATAAATACCTAGGACTGTGAATGCAGGGTTGTATGATAAGTATGTGTTTAACTTTAAGAGAAAGTGCTACATTGTTTTCCCAGATGGGTGTACCATTTTACATTCTTACCAGAAATACGTAAGATCTGCATTCTTATCAGCATTTGGTATTGTCAAAATTTTTGCCTTTAGCCGTTCTAATAGGTGTGTTATGGTATCTTATTGTGGCTTTTATGAACATTAATCGCTAAAGTGCTGAAAAATCTTTTCATGTGTTTATTTGCCATGTGTGTATCCCATTTGGTGAAGTGTTTGTTCAAATCTTTTACCCCTTTTTGATTGTATTTTTGTTGTATGTGTAATTTGTAACTATCTTCTTTAGTCTCTTGCTGGTCTGATCATTTTATTAACAGGGTCTTATGTAGAGCAAAAGCTTTTATTTTTGATGAAGTCCAATTTGTTGACTATTTTTCTTTTATGCTTTTGCTTCTGGTGTCATGGCTAAGAACTCTTTGCCTAACCCTATGTCATACAAATTTTTGACTATGGTTTCTTTTAAAAGTTTTGTAGTTCTGTATTTTACGTTTATATCTATTATCTATTTTGAATTCCTTTTGGTATAAAGTATGAGGTTGAGGTTCACTTTCTTGGCTATGAATGTCAATTGTTCTAACATCGTTAGTTGAAAAGACTCTCCTCTCTCCATTGAATTGCTTTTGCCTCTTTGTTAAAAATCATTGACTGGACTTAAGTGGGTCTACTTTTGTATTTTCTATGCTGCCTCATGGATCTATGTGTCTGTCCCTCCACCAACACTACACTGTCTTAATTACTGCAGCTACATCCTTACCCTTAAAATTGAGTTATGTGGGCTGGGCGTCGTGGCACACACCTATAATCCCAGCACTTTGAGAGACTGAGGTGGGTGGATCACCTGAAGTCGGGAGTTCAGGACCAGGTTGACTAACATGGTAAAACCCCGTCTACTAAATGCTAAAAAATTAGCCGGGTGTGGTGGCGCATTCCTGTAATCCGAGTTACTTGGGAGGCTGAGGCAGGAGAATCACTTGTACCTGGGAGGCAGAGGTTGCAGTGAGCTGAGATCACACCATTGCACTCCAGCCTGGGCAACAAGAGTGAAACTCCATCTCACCAAAAAAAAAAAAAAAAAAAAAAAAAATTGAGTTACATGAATCTTTCAACTTTATTTTTTTGAAAAATTTTATTTTAAATAATTTAGTTACTTTTTACACTTTTAAAATCAGTTTTACTCTAATTATGAAAAAAATTGAGTCTTAGAGTTTATCAACATGGTATATCTATATAAGTTTACTTTGAAATCTTGCATCAGAATTTTGTAGTTTTTAGCATACAGATCCTATGCACATTTTGTTAGGTTTATGCCTAAGTATTTCAATCTTTTTGGCACTGTTATAAGTGGTATTATGTTTTAAATTTGTACAGTGGTTCATTATGAGTATATATTAATAGAAATTCAACTGACTTCTTTTGTGTTAACTGTATATTCTCCAACCTTTCTAAATTCCCTTATTTGTTCTAGGTGGTTTTTTTGTTGTTGTTTGCTTTTAAGATTCTTTGATAATTTTTTTCTCTAGACAGTGATGTTATCTGCAAATAGATGCAGTTTTAGAGGCTGTCTCAGAGAGCTTCAAGGCCTAGACAGCAGAGAATTGCTACAGGGATGGGGCTGCCACAGAGTCCCCATGAAGTCAATGCCCAGGGGAACTGTGGGGTGTGAGCTGCTGCTGAGAGCCCCCTTCTCTACTACTGCAATGCCTGGTAGAGCCGTGGGAAGAAGGCCACCTGAATACTCCAGAACTAAGAGCCACCAGTATGCAGTGCTAGCCTGGGAAAGCTTACAGACATCGGTTTTAAATGTGTGAGAGCTATAATGTGGGCTGTGCCAGCAAAGCCATGGGGGCAGGAATGTGCAAGTCTTAGAGACTCAATCCTTCCTATGTATCTGGAAGGTGGGACATGGAGCCATGTAAGATTATTTTCCAGCCTTATGATCTAATGTTGTATGCCTTATTGGGCTTTAGACATTTCTGGGACTTGTAACTCCCTTCTTTTTTCCTGTTTCTCTTTTTGGAATAGAAATATCTGTTTTATGCCTGCATTGTGTTTTAGAGCGACAAAACTTACCTGTTTGATTTAACAGGGAAATTTGCTTCAGGATTAATTGTTCCTTGAGTCTCACCCATATCTGATTTAGATGAGACTCTGAACTTTAGACTTTTGTGTTGATGCTGGAATGAGTTAAGACTTTTGGGGCTATTGGGATGGAATGGATGTATTTTGTGTGTTATAAGGACATGAATTTGGGGGGCTAGGGGTGGAATGCTATGGTCTGAATGTCTCCCAAAATTTGTGTGTGGAAAACTGAACCCCTGATATGGTTTGGCTATTTCCCCACCCAAGTTTCATCTTGAATTGTAGCTCGCATAATTTTCACATGTTGTGGGAGGGACCTGGTGGATGATAATTGAATTATGGGGGCAGGTTCCCCCATACACTTCTTGTGGTATTAAGTCTCAAGAGATCTGATGCTTTTATAAGATCCCTTGCACTTGGTTCTCATTCTCTCTTGTCTGCCGCCATGTAAGATGTGCCTTTCATCTTCGGCCATGATTCTGAGGCCTCCCGAGCTATGTGGAACTGTGAGTCCATTAAACTTCTTTTTTTTTTTTTTTTTTTTTTTTTTTTTTTTAAATAAATTACCCAGTCTTGGGTATGTCTTTATCAGCAGCATGAAAACAGACTAATACAATCCCCAATGCAACCGTGTTAGAGGTGGGACGTAATGGTGCATGTTCAGGTCTGGAGCAATTTATTACTCCATGTAGATCCAGATTTCCATGTAATAATATTTTCCTTCTGTTTGAAGGACTTCATTTAATATTCCTTATAATGCGGATCTGCCTAGGATGAACTTTGTCGGGTTTTACATATCTTTCAAAGTCTGTACTTTGCCTGTCTTTTTGAAAGTTATTTTCAATGGGTAGAGAATTCTAGATTGACTTTTTCTTTTCTTTTCTTTTCTTTTCCTGTACATTAAGAGTATTGCTCTGTCTTCTGGATAGTTTTTTAGTTGGTTTTTTTTTTTTTTTTTTGCTGAGAAGTCATCTGTCATTCTTATCTTTTATTTATTTATTTATTTATTTTTAATTGTTTTTTATTATACTTTAAGTTCTAGGTTACATGTGCACAACGTACAGGTTTGTTACATATGTATACATGTGCCATGTTGGTGTGCTGTACCCATTAACTCGTCATTTCCATTAGGTATATCTCCTAATGCTATCCCTCTCCCTTCCCCCACCCCACGACAGGCCCCGGTGTGTGATGTTCTGCATCCTGTGTCCAAGTGTTCTCATTGTTCAATTCCCATCTATGAGTGAGAACATGCAGTGTTTGGTTTCCTGTTCTTGCGATAGTTTGCTGAGAATGATGGTTTCCAGCTTCATCCATGTCCCTACAAAGGATATGAACTCATCCTTTTTTAAGGCTGCATGGTATTCCATGGTGTATATGTGCCACATTTTCTTAATCCAGTCTATCATTGATGGACGTTTGGTTTGGTTCCAAGACTTTGCTATTGTGAATAGTGCTGCAATAGACATATGTGTGTATGTATCTTTACAGCAGCATGATTTATAATCCTTTGGGTATGTACCCAGTAATGGGATGGCTGGGTCAAATGGTATTTCTGGTTCTAGATCCTTGAGGAATCACCACACTGTCTTCCACGATGGTTGAACTACTTGACAGTCCCACCAACAATGTAAAAGTGTTCTTAATTCTCCACATCCTCTCCAGCACCTGTTGTTTCCTGACTTTTTAATGATTGCCATTCTTACTGGTGTGAGATGGTATCTCATTGTGGTTTTGATTTGCACTTCTCTGATGGCCAGTGATGATGAGCATTTCTTCATGTGTCTGTTTGCTGCATAAATGTCTTCTTTGAGAATTGTCTGTTCATATCCTTTGCCCACTTTTTGATGAGGTTGTTTGATTTTTTTCTTGTAAATTTGTTTAAGTTCCTTGTAGATTCTGGATATTAGCCCTTTGTCAGATGGGTAGATTCTAAAAATTTTCTCCCATTCTGTAGGTTGCCTGTTCACTCTGATGATAGTTTCTTTTGTTGTGCAGAGGCTCTTTAGTTTAATTTGTCAATTTTGGCTTTGGTTGCCCTCGCTTTTGGTGTTTTAGTCATGAAGTCCTTGCCCATGCCTATGGCCTGAATGGTATTGCCTAGGTTTTCTTCTAGGGTTTTTATGGTTTTAGGTCTAACATTTAAGTCTTTAATCCATCTTGAATTAATTTTTGTATAAGGTATAAGGAAGGGATCTGGTTTCAGCTTTCTACATATGGCTAGCCAGTTTTCCCAGCACCTTTTATTAAATAGGGAATCCTTTCCCCATTTCTTGTTTTTGTCAGGTTTATCAAAAATCAGATGGTTGTAGATGTGTGGCATTATTTCTGAGGGCGCTGTTCTGTTCCATTGTTCTATACCTTTGTTTTGGTACCAGTACCATGCTGTTTTGGTTACTGTAGCCGTGTAGTATAGTTTGAAGTCAGGTAGCATGATGCCTCCAGCTTTGTTCTTTGGGCTTAGGATTGTCTTGGCAATGCGGACTCTTTTTTGGTTCATATGAACTTTAAAGTAGTTTTTTCCAATTCTGTGAAGAAAGTCATTGGTAGCTTGATCAGGATGGCATTGAATCTATTAATTACCTTGGGCAGCATGGCCATTTTCATGATATTGAATCTTCTTATCCATGAGCATGGAATGTTCTTCCATTTGTTTGTATCCTCTTTTATTTCGTTGAGCAGTGGTTTGTAGTTCTCTTTGAAGAGGTCCTTCACATCCTTTGTAAGTTTTATTCCTAGGTATTTTAGTCTCTTTGAAGCAATTGTGAATGGGAGTTCACTCATGATTTGGCTCTCTGTTTGTCTGTTACTGATGTATAGGAATGCCTGTGATTTTTGCACATTGATTTTGTATCCTGAGACTTTGCTGAAGTTGCTTATCAGCTTAAGGAAATTTTGGGCTGAGACGATGAAGTTTTCTAAATATACAGTCATGTCATCTGCAAACACTGACAATTTGACTTCCTCTTTTCCTAATTGAATACCCTCTGTTTCTTTCTCCTGACTGATTGCCCTGGCCAGGAAGTCCAACACTGTGTTGAATAGGAGTGGTGAGAGAGGGCACGTAGAGGACTACGTGCTCGGACTACGTGCTCGTAAACGAGACGTTCCCCATAAGTCCTGCTCTTGCAAACGAAGCAGGGCATTCCCGATAAGTCCTGCTCTTGCAAACGAAGCAGGGAGTTCCTTCCCTGTAAACAGGGAAGACAAAGGAGCCAGCTGCAAACAGCAGACCCTGGGGGCTTGTTTATGTGTAAGCATCTTGAAAATCCAGAAAGTCAGGGAAAGGTCAGAAAAACAACAATGTGTCTTGTGACTTGGCAACATTCCACAAAGGACCGTATAAAATAAAGCAGAGCATGCCATTCGAGGCAGCCGCCATGTTTGTCTTGTCTTGTGTTGTCTTGTGTGTTCATTCCTTTGTTTAGGAAACACGTAGACCCCAACAAGGGCATCCCTGTCTTGTGCCAGTTTTCAAAGGTAATGCTTCCATTTTTTGCCGATTCAGTGTGAAAGTGGCTGTGGGTTCGTCACAAATAACTCTCATTATTTTGAGACACGTCCCATCAATACCTAGTTTATTGAGAGTTTTTAGCATGAAGGCTGGTGAATTTTGTCAAAGGTCTTTTCTGCATCCATTGAGATAATCATGTGGTTTTTGTCTTTGGTTCTGTTTATATGCTGGATTATGTTTATTGATTTGCATATGTTGAACCAGCCTTGCATCCCAGGGATAAAGCCAACTTGATCGTGTTGGATAAGCTTTTTGATGTGCTGCTGGCTTTGGTTTGCCAGTATTTTATTGAGGATTTCTGAATAGATATTCATCAGGGGTATTGGTCTAAAATTCTCTTTTTTTGTTTTTTCTCTGCCAGGCTTTGGAATCAGGATGATGCTGGCCTCATAAAATGAGTTAGGGAGGATTCCTTCTTTTTCTATTGAGTGGAATAGTTTCAGAAGGAATGGTACCAGCTCCTCTTTGTACCTCTGGTAGAACTCGGCTGTGAATCCATCTGGTCCTGGAGTTTTTTTGGTTGGCAGGCTATTAATTATTGTCTCAATTTCAGAACCTGTTATTTGTCTATTCAGAGATTCAACTTCTTCCTGGTTTAGTCTTGGGAGGGCGTATGTGTCCAGGAATTTATCTATTTCTTCTAGATTTTCTAGTTTTTTTGTATAGAGGTGTTTATAGTATTCTCTGATGGTAGTTTGTATTGCTGTGGAATCGGTGGTGATATCCCCTTTATCATTTTTCATTGTGTCTATTTGATTCTTCTCTCTTTTCTTCTTTATTAATCTTGCTAGTGGTCTATCAATTTAGATATTTTCAAAAATCCAGCTTCTGGATTCGTTGATTTTTTTAAGGGTTTTTGTGTGTGTGTGTGTGTCTCTTATCTCCTTCGGTTCTGCTCTGATCTTAGTTATTTCTTGCCTTCTGCTAGCTTTTGAATGTGTTTGCTCTTGCTTCTCTAGTTCTTTTAATTGTGATGTTAGGGTGTCAATTTTAGATCTTTCTCTTGTGGGCATTTAGTGCTGTAAGTTTCTCTCCACACACTGCTTTCAGTGTGTCCCAGAGATTCTGGTGCATTGTATCTTTGTTCTCATTGGTTTCAAAAACATCTTTATTTCTGCCTTCATTTCGTTATGTACCCAGTAGTCATTCAGGAGTAGGTTGTTCAGTTTCCATGTAGTTGACTGGTTTTGAGGGAGTTTCTTAATCCTGAGTTCTAGTTTGACTGCACTGTGGTCTGAGAGAGACAGTTTGTTATCATTTCTTTTCTTTTACATTTGCTGAGGAGTGCCTTACTTCCAACTCTGTTGTGAATTTTCTAAGTGTGATGTGGTGCTGAGAGGAATGTATATTTTGTTGATACAGGGTGAAGAGTTTTGTAGATGTCTATTAGGTCTGCTTGGTGCAGAGCTGAGTTCAGTTCCTGGATATTCTTGTCAACTTTCTGTCTCGTTGATCTGTCTAATGTTGACAGTGGGTTGTTAAAGTCTCCCATTATTATTGTGTGGGAGTGTAACTCTCTTTGTAGGTCTCTAAGGACTTGCTTTATGCATCTGGGTGCGCTTGTATTGAGTGCATATATATTTAGGATAGTTAGCTCTTCTTGTTGAATTCGTGCCTTTACCATTATGTAATGGCCTTATTTTGGTCTTTTTTGGTTTAAAGTCTGTTTTAGCAGGCACTGGAATTGCAACCCCAGCTTTTTTTTGTTTTCCATTTGCTTCATGGATCTTCCTCCATCTCTTTATTTTGAGCTTATGTGTGTCTCTGCACGTGAGATGGGTCTCCTGAGTACAGCACGCTGATGGATCTTGACTGTTTATCCAATTTGTAAGTCTTTTAATTGGAGCATTTAGCCCATTTACATTTAAGGTTGATGTTGTTATGTTTGAATTTGATCCTGTCATTATGATGTTCGCTGGTTATTTTGCTCGTTAGTTGATGCAGTTTTTTTCCTAGCATCGATGGTCTTTACATTTTGGCATGTTTTTGCAGTAGCTGGTACCGGTTGTTCCTTTCCATGTTTAGTGTTTCCTTCAGGAGCTCTTGTACGGTAGACCTGGTGGTGACAAAATCTCTCAGCATTTGCTTGTCTGTAAAGGCTTTTCTTTCTCCTTCACTTAGGAAACTTCATTTGGCTGGATATGAAATTCTGGGTTGAAAATTCTTTTCTTTAAGAATGTTGAATATTAGCCCCCACTGTCTTTTGGCTTGTAGAGTTTCTGCCAAGAGATCTGCTGTTAGTCTGATGGGCTTCCCTTTGTGGGTAACATGACCTTTCTCTCTGGCTGCCCTTAACATTTTTTTCCTTCATTTCAACTTTGGTGAATCTGACAATTATGTGTCTTCAAGTTGCTCTTCTCAAGGAGTATCTTTGTGGCCTTCTCTGTATTTCCTGAATTTGAATGTTGGCCTGCCTTGCTAGGTTGGGGAAGTTCTCCTGGATGATATCCTCAAGAGTGTTTTCCAACTTGGTTCCATTCTCCCCGTCACTTTCAGGTACACCAATCAGATGGAGATTTTGTCTTTTCATGTGATCCCATATTTCTTGTAGGCTTTGATTGTTTGTTTTTACTTTTTTTCTCCTAACTTCTCTTTTTACTTCATTCATTTGATCTTCAGTGACTGATATCCTTTCTTCCACTTGATCGAATCGCCCACTGAAACTTGTGCACGTGTCATGTAGTTCTCATGCCATGGTTTTCAGCTCCATCAGCTCATTTAAGGTCTACTCTGTGCTGTTCATTCTAGATAGCCATTCGTCTAATCTTTTTTCAAGGCTTTTAGCTTCTTTGCGATGGGTTCAAACATCCTCCTTTAGCTCGGAAAAGTTTGTTATTACTGATCATCTGAAGTCTTCTTCTCTCAACTTGTCAAAGTCATTCTCCATCCGGCTTTGTTCCATTGCTGGTGAGGAGCTGTATTCCTTTGGAAGAGAAGAGGCACTCTGGTTTTTAGAATTTTCAGTTTTTCTGCTCTGGTTTCTCCCCATCTTTATGTTTCATCTACCTTTGGTCTTTGATGATGGTGACGAACAGATGGGGTTTTGATGTGCGTGTCCCTTCTGTTTGTTAGTTTTCCTTCTAATAGTCAGGACCCTCAGCTGCAGGTCTGTTGGAGTTTGCTGGAGGTCCACTCCAGACCCTGTTTGCCTGGGTATCACCAGCGGAGGCTGCAGAATAGCAAATGTTGCAGAACGACAAATGTTGCTGCCTGATCTTTCCTCTGGAAGCTTCGTCTCAGAGGGGCGTATGAGGTGTCAGTTGGCCCCTACTGGGAGTTGCCTCCCAGTTAGGCTTCTTGCGTGTCAGGGACTCACTTGAGCAGCCAGTCTGTCCATTCTCTGATCTCAAACTCCGTGCTGGGAGAACGACTACTCCCTTCAAAGCTGTCAGACAGGGATGTTTAATTCTGCAGAGGTTTCTGCTGCCGTTTTTTCAGCTATGCCCTGCCTCCGTAGGTGGAGTCTACAGAGGCAGGCAGGCCTCCTTGAGCTGCAGTGTGGTCCACCAAGTTCAAGCTTCCTGGCCACTTCGTTTACCTACTCAAGCCTCAGCGATGGTGGACGCCCATCCCCCAGCCTCGCTGTTCCCTTGTAGTTTGGTCTCAGACTGCTGTACTAGCAGTAAGTGAGGCTCCGTAGGCATGGGACCCTCTGAGCCAGGCACGGGATATTATGTCCTGCTGTGCTGTTTGCTAAGACCATTGGAAAAGTGCAGTATTAGGGTGGGAGTGTCCCGATTTTCCAGGTGGGAGGTGACAATGTGCTAGCATCCCTTCCTTGCTCTTGGCGCCTCCTCGTTCTTGGTGTCCATTCTGCCCGCTTGAGGAGTCCTTCAGCCCACTCCTGCGTATGAGGGCCCCTCTCTGGAGGTGGCTACGGCTGGAGCTGGCTCCCTCTGCTTGCAGGGAAGTATGAAGAGAAATTCGTGGTCGGGATCCAGGGCTGCGCTTGGCGCTGGCGGGCTGGTATGAGTTCCAGGTGAGCGCGGGCTCAGCAAGACCCACACACTTGGCACGGCCAGCCAGTGCCTGCTGGGCTTGATTGGAGGCTGAATCCTGTGCTTGGATCACTGTTCCCTCTTCGCGGGAACATTGGCCATGATAGCAGGTCTCTGTCTCTCGCTTCACCTCTTTTCCTCTTGATTGTCTGGGATGATCTCCCTCTGGGCTGCTGGAGTGCCTGCTCTAGGTGCGGTAAAGCCCCGCAGCGAGTGCCAGTGAGAGGTGAATCCGACTGTGCTTCTGGAACTTGTGGGGACTTGGAGAACTTTTGTGTCTAGCTAAAGGATTATAAATGCACCAATCAGCACTCTGTGTCTAGGTAAAGGTTTGTAAATGCATCAGTCAGTGCTCTGTGTCTAGCTAATTGGGTGGGGACATGGAGAACTTTTCTGTCTAGCTAAAGGGTTGTAAACACACCCATCAGCACTGTGTCTAGCTAAAGGTTTGTAAATGCACCAATCAGCACTCTGTCAAAACAGACCAATTGGCTCTCTGTAAAACGGAACAGTCAGCTCTCTGTAAAATGGACCAATCAGCAGGATGAGGGTGGGGCCAGATAAGGGAATAAAAGCAGGCCACCCTAACCAGCAGCAGCAACCTGTTTGGGTCCCCTTCTATGCTGTGGAAGCTTTGTTGTTTTGCTCTTTGCAGTAAATTTTGCTGCTGCTCACTCTTCGGCTCCGCATTATCTTTATGAGCTGTAACACTCACCACGAAGGTCTGCAGCTTCCCTCCGGAAGCCACTGAGACCATGAACCCACCAGGCAGAGTGAACAACTCTGGACACGCTGCCTTTAAGAGTTGTAACACTCACCGCAGAGGTCTGCAGCTTCATTCCTGAAGTCAGCATAGACCACGAATCCACTAGAAGGAAAAAACTCCAGACGCATGTGAACATCTAAAGGAATAAACTCTGGACACACCATCTTTAAGAACTGCAACACTCACCGCCAGGGTCCACAGCTTCATTCTTGAAGTCAGCAAGACCAAGACTTGGTATCCAGGAACCAATTCTGGATACACAGGTACCATCTCTCATGGCTTCCCTTGGCTAGGAAAGGGAATTCCCTGATCCCTTGTGCTTCCAGGGTGAGGCGATGCCCCGCCCTGCTTCGGCTTATGCTCCCTGGTCTGCATCCACTGTCTGACAAGTCCCAGTGAGATGAACCCAGTACCTCAGTTGGAGCTGCAGAAATCACCCGTCTTCTGTGTCACTCACACTGGGAGCTGTAGACTGGAGCTGTTCCTGTTCGGCCATCTTGGAACCTCCTCCTACCTTATCTTATATAAGGCAGTATGCCTTTTTTTTTTTTTTTTCCCCTCAGCTTTTAAGTTTTTTTCTTTTTTGTCACTGTCTTTAAGCGAGTTGATTATAATATGCCATGATGTAGTTTTCTTTGTTTATTGAGCTTCTTTGATCTATTTGTTTATAGTTTTTCTATTTTCTCCTTTTTTGGGGATTCCATTTAGATGTATATTATGTTTCTTAAAGAGGTCACACAGCCCACTGATCCTATATTTCCCCCCCACACTTTTTTTTGCTTCCTGAGGTTTGTTTTGGATAGTTTCTATCACTGTGTCTTTACATTTGCCAATCTTTTCTTCTGCTGTGTGGTGTCTAATGTGTTGTTTTTTTCATCTCAGTCATGGTGGTTTTCATCTTTCTAAGTCTTTTAAAATACATTTCAAGTTTTTTTTACATTCTTGAACATATAGAATAAAATTGTAATAACCTTTAATGACCTTGACTATGAATATTTCTTAATCTTTGTTATTTTTGATTGGTTTTGATACATTTTTCTGCTCCGTATGTGTTCTGTTTTTCTTTTTCTTTGCATGTCTATTTATCTTTGATTGTATGCTAAACATTGTGAATCTTTTTATTTGGTACAGTATATTTTTGTATTCATATACACTTTTGCTTTGTTCTGGGACATAGGTAAGTTACTTAGAAACAGTTATACTTTTTGCTTTTGCTTTTAAACTTTGTTAAACAGGAACAAACATTTATTTTAGATTTAATTTTACCCTGCTGTTGAGGGAAAATACTTCTGAGTCCTTTTTCCTGATCCCTATTTTTTCTATACAAAGGAGTAAAGTGAATAATTTTGTGATTATATTTGGCATTTTAGCTTTGTGTATGAAATACATCATCTTGTCTTTTGTCAAGTTAGATCACCAGTTCTGTTGACCCACCTATTAATAGATTTGTGCTTATTTTGCTCTTGCAGAAACTTTGAAAATCTGAGATATTTTCTTCCTTTCTTGCCCTCTGCTCTGGTATAGTCTTCTGGAAACCATTGCTTCATTCCATGCACATAAGATTTTCAGTGTCAGGAAAAGAATTATCCAGGTACCTGTCAAAAGTTGTGTTGCTCCTCATTATTTAGTTACTGTTTTGGAATTTGGGTTTTCTTTTGACTATCATCTTTCCCCACCTTTAATAAAAACTTGCTATTAATTATTGTCATTAAGTTATAATCATTTAAAATCAATTAAAGATACAACAGTTAAGGTGAACTTCAGCCTTTGAAATTCTCACTTCAAAATTTCAAATTTTCAAAATATTTTTGGTTACCTACATTCTGAATGCTGTTTCAAATTGCTTAGAAAAAAATTTAAGATTGATTTCTGAAGCAGTAAAAATCTACAGTACTCTTTATTGACTTAATTGAATTATATTCAGTTATTTTCTTAAATAGGCATTTTCTTTATTTTTAAAAGCAAACTGTTTATTATGGAATTCAGTCAAGAATCGTATTAACGAGTTCTGGAGATCTAATTTATACCATGGTGACTATAGGTACCAATATTGTACTGTATATTTGAAGGTTGCTAAGAGGATGGATCCTGTGTTCTCTTCACAAACACACACAAAAGAGGTAACCGTGTGGTGATAGATGTTAATTAGCTTGATTGTGGTGATTATTTCACATTGTAGACATAGATCAAGTCATCAAATTGTGTACTTTATATACAAACAAATCCAGTTTTTATTTATGATTACCATCCAAAAGTTATAAACAAGTAACCAATTGAAAAAACTAACAGAATCTAAGATATTTTAGGAACTTCTAAAATCAGATGATGATGTTGATCATGATGATGGCTCGTAATTCTATAAAATAATTGCTAATTAAATTGATTTAAAAGGGATATTTTATATATGGATGCAGAACAGAAATCTTCACTGATGATAAATATTAAAAATTATATAATAATTAGACTTAATTGGGATGTTTCAGTGGGTGAGTTTGGAGGGGATGCAATGTAGTATAGTTGTGTTCACGGTCTCCAAAAATACTGAATTTAGCAAGTTTAGCGAGGCAGCTATAGAAATATTGTTCAAATTACATTATAGTTGTTAATCATTTTTGAATAGCTATAATCTTATATTTTAAAATGTTACTATTAAAACAGTTTATAGCCAGGAGAATCATATTGTGCATCTGTAACCCATTCTTGGCATGTTATTGCCCACTGCCTATGTAGTGATGAACCCTCCTGACTACCTGGATTTGAATCTCAGCACAGCACCTTTCAGGGTGTGAGATTTTGGAAACTTATTCAACTGTTTGTCCTCAATTATTTTGTTTGTAATTTAGAAATACTACTAGTACTGGCCTTAGGAGGTGGTTGTAAGGATTTAATTAATTAGTGTGTGTGTGTGTATATGTGTGTATTCTAGGACAGTCCTTTCTTATATCCTTTAAAAGTCTTTGTTGTTAGTTTACTTGTCTATTCTAGTATACAGTAAACTTTTTGAGGAAAGTGGTCATGTTTAGCTGGATTTCAAACTGCAGCAAATCCATATGTTCTGGGGATGGCCTTTTATTGAGAGGAAATGTTTGCATAGTGGATAGAACATAATATCTAGGCCTGACTCTTGAATTTAATTATTTCTAATCATATATTTCTCAGCAAACATTTATCTATTTTATAATGGAAATACTTGAGTTCAGATAGATTAATAATGTTAACTCACAGGGTTTTATGCTTGTGGACACTAAGGTTGATAAGTGTATGCAAATACTTTATAAACTGTGATTTGGTATACTATAGGATGCCATCGGGCTGATGTTTTTCATTTAGAAGGGCCTCAAATATATGCTTCTGATGTTATCTCTAAATGAGTTTATACACATAGTCATAGCAGACATGCTATGTACCTATTTATAACTGTTTCCCATTACAAGCCATATTGCTTGAAGTACACTCTGAATAACATAGTTTTAAATATGTCAATCCAGTTTTTATAACCTTTATAACCTTTTACTATATCTGGAGTCTATTGGGAGTGGCTTGGGTCTCCCTTGACCTTATGAGAGGCCTTGTTAGATATTTATTATTGCTTGCTATATACTTTATCAAATATGTTTACTAGTAGACCCAGAACTTCCAATTTCTTTGTTGAATTTTCTGGTAGAGTAACATAATATGCATTGATTGAAGTATACTTATAAAGTATACTATAAGCAAATATGTTAGCAAAACCTAGCATACAACAAAAACTAGCACACTTTGCTAGTATACTTTATAGTATAAGTATACTTTAATTAATGCATGTTATGTTACTCTACCAGAAAATGCAACAAAGGATTATCCATTTCCTTACTTTTTTCATTACATTTCCAGTCTTGTAATAATTAAAGGCCAGTTTCTTTATTTGTGCAACTCCTGGTAAGAATGTGATATTTTTAGCTACAAATGATTCAACAGCAGTTCTGTTGGGGGGAAGTGCTCATAGTGACTAGAACAGTGATAGTGGATTATAGTGCTATTTTCCGATTTGTTATAGTTCTTGGTCATTTATGTGTTTTGAGAGGTAATATATATTTTTTATTGCTTAATTTTAGACTTACGGAGAAGTTGCAAAGAACAATAAAGAGAATTTCTGTATACCTTTACTCCTGTGTTCCCTAATGTTCACATATTCCATTATATAATTATAGTACAATTATTAAAACTAAGAAATTAACATTGGCATAGTAATCTACAGATTTTATTTCAGTTTCATCAGTTGTCTCACTAAAGATCTTTTTCTTGTCTAGCATACAATCCAGTATCCCACATTGCATTTCATTGTCTCTTTAGTCTTTTACAGTTTATGGAAGTTCCTTAGTGTTTGTTTTTCATGACATTGATTATTTTAAAGACTACTGGCCATTGAGATTATTTGTAGGACATCCCTCACTTTGGATATTTCCTCAAGATTAGATTGAGTTTATACATTTTTGACAAGAATACCATAGAAATGATGTTGTACCTTTCTCAGTGTAACATATTGGAGTGTACTTGATATTCATAAGCATTACTACGGGTGATATTAATTTTGAATACTTGGTTAAGGTTTTGTTTGCTAGGTTTTGCTAATTTCTCCTTTTGTAATTAGTAAGTATCTTGTGGAGAGATATTTTAAGAGAATACAAGTATCTTTTGTTTCATCAGACTTTTACCAACTAATTTTAGCAGAGATAGCAAATACAGTCACATGTTGTTTAACAGTGGGCATATGTTCTGAGAAATCTTCATTAGGTGATTTCTTTGATGTGCAGACATCATAGAGTATACTTAACACAAACCTAGATGACATATCACACCTAGGATATATAGTATGTATAGCCTGTTGCTGCAAGGCTACAAACCTGTACAACGTGTTGCTGTGCTGAATACTGTAGGCAGTTGTAAGACAGTGGTAAATCTTTGTATATCTACACATACCTAAACACCCAATAGGTACAGTAAAAATAAGGCATTATAATCTTATGGGACTATGCTTTTCCTTGTTGACTGAAATATTGTTATATGGTGCATGATTGTGTGGTTGGTTGTATACTCATACATATACATCTACACTTCTGCATTTGACTATCTGTATTTATGTTAAAAGCCATTAGTTCAAAGTAGAGTTTACTCTAGGCTTTCCTTCTTTCTTATTTGTAACTTTCTCTGACAGTGAATCTGGCTTTCATTTTTTGCAATATGTTCACTTATTTTCTCAGTCCTGGTGTGCATGTGTATTAGTCAGGGTTCTCCAGAGGGACAGAACTAATAGGATATATGTATATATGAAAGCGAGTTTGTTAAGGAGAATTGACTCACATGATCACAAGGTGAAGTCCCACGATAGGCCATCTGCAGGCTGAGGATGTAGGAAGCCAGTAGTGGCTCAGTCTCAGTCCAAAAGCCTCAAGAGCAGGGAAGCTGATACAGTCTATGGCCAAAGGCCAGAGATACCCCGGCAAACCACTGATGTAAGTCTAAGAGCTCAAGGGCCGAGGAACCTGGAGTCTAATGTCCAAGGGCAGGAAGCATGCAGCAGGGGAGAAAGATGAAAGCCAGAAGACTCATCTTATCTTACCTGTCAGCTTTCAGTTACCTTCTTTTATTCAAAACTGTTATCTCCTTTCTTGGTATTCCTATAGATTTTCTATATTTCATTATTACATTTACATTGAATTGTGGGCCAGCGTTTTAGCTGCCTGTGGTTCAGCACCTTGTTGTCATAGTTCCCTCTTTTTCTGTGCTTAATAATGAAAGTTACTAATAATGAGGATGGCCACTGTGTGCTGTATGTGATACTCTGCCCTGTACATGAAACTCTGATGATTTTATCCAGTAGGTCCTGTTACCATTTCACTGTTATGGATGAGGAAAGTAACTCTCAGTGGTGTTTAATTTGTCTGTAGCCAAATAGCTAGTGAGTGGCAAAGCTGGAATTGCAGGTGGTGTGGCTTCAAAGCATATGGGACTAATTACAATACTGTATATCATGTCTTTTAATTTTGTATTTAGTTAATGTGCTTAAATTTTTATTTAGTTCATTTATTAAAGTTCTGTGACATTCTTGATATTCCAGGTGTAAAATTGGGAGGGCCTTGGCCAAGGGAGTGGAAGTAAAAGTAAAGTGTAACAGCAAGAGAAATTGAACATCTACATGGAATTAAGTTTGGTTAAGTTTGTAAGGATATTTGAAGTTTTGTGAGGGTGTGTCTCCTGTGTTTTTTTTTTTTTTTTAATTGTCATTCATTCTGATTACATCAGCAAAAGGAACCCGTTCTGTAGACAGCAACTGTGTAGATGACATCTCAAGAGTCACCGGTTCATTTGTACATTGTTTTAAAATTAAGAGATCTCAGCTGTGATTCTGTTTTTATTTGCAAGTGCTAAATGTTAGACATTACTAAAATTTGCATCAGAGAAATTGTTTGTTTAAATAATTTTAACAAAGCCCCGATTAGCATAAATGTTTCTTAATGGGTTTGCCAAATGGGCTTGCCGATTGGGATACAATGCTTATGTTACAATTTTGAATATATAGGTGTTCCTTTGCAGTTGATAACACTTAAATGTAGAGATTCAAATAGTTACCAGTGACAATACTTTTTGATGAAAAATGATAACCTTTTCCATACTATTTTATAGGCACCTCATAACTCTATGGAATACGTGTGATTATTTGTTAGTATTATTTTAAGGTTAAATGACTTACCACAGTCCTGCTCCAGTGCTGTTTTGGTATTTTGAGAATTAGTTTTGTTATTGGCGTATTTTAATCTACCTTTATACTGAAAATACTTAGGTATAGTAAGGTCTGTTGCATTTATAAGTGAAGCAAAAATACGGAAATATAATATAAAACAGCTACCTGACTAATTTTAAAGGAATGTACTACTTCATATTCCTAGTTCACCCACTTTGATCACTATATGTGTATCAAAATATCACATGTATGCCATAAATATATAAAATTATGTATCAATCTAAACTAAATAAAATTATAAGAAAATAACTGCTAAAAGCAACATTCTAACATTTTGTTGTGGGGTTGGTATTTTCATTTCTTTTGCTCCTTATTTCTTCCTGCTGATCCATATTTCTGTCTGATATCATTTCATTTTATCCTGAACAAATTCCTCTAGCATTTCCTGTAGTACGGGCTTGCTGGCAACAAATTCCCTTAATTTTATTTTAATTTTGCCTTCAATCTTGAAGGACTTTTTCTCTGAACAAAGGATTCTAGACTGAAGGTTTTTTTTTCTTTTCTTTTGGAAATTTCAATGTGTTGTTTTGTTTTCTCATCTACATTTTTTTTCTGATAAGTTAGCATTCGTTTGAATTATTGTTCTCTTGCATGTAATTGTTTTTCCTTGACTGCTTTTAATATTTTCTCTTTAACTTTGATTTTTAGCAGCTTGACTATGATGTGCCTAGGAGTTTTCTTTCTTTCTTTTTTTTTAATTCCAATAGCTTTTGGGGTACAGGTGGTGTTTGGTTATATGGATGAATTGTACAGTGGTGAAGTCTGAGATTTTAATGTACCAGTTCCCTAATTAGTCTACATTCTGCCCTATATATAGTTTTTTTTTATCCCTCACTCCCCTCTGCCCTCCCCGCTCTGAGTCTCTAATGTTCATTGTATCACTCTGTATGTCTTTGTGTATAGCTTAGCTCCCACTTGTGAGAACATAAAATATTTGGTTTTCCATTACAAAGTTACTTCACTTAGAATAATGACCTCCAGCTCCATCCAAGTTCCTGCAAAAGACATTATTTCCTTCTTTTTTCTGGCTGAGTAATATTCCTCTGTATGTGTGCGTGTGTGCGTGAGAAATTGAACATCCACATGTATATACTGAGCTAATTTGGTCAAGTTTGTAAGGATATTTGAAGTTTTGTCAGGGTGAGTCTCCCCAATAGCCTTACAAACTTCACCTAATGACGATTTCTCAGAACATATCCCCACTGTTAAACACCCGTGCATACATATACCATATTTTCTTTTTCCAAGGAGTGGACTTAAAAAAAAATTTTTTGTTTGTTTGTTTTGTGTCTCCTCCCCGCCCACCCCTACGGATTGGCCGAGCTTCTTGGATCTGTGAATGTTTGTCTTTCAATCAAATTGGGAAATTCTTGCCTACTATTTTTTAAATGCTTTTCTACCTCCATTCTCTTTTTTCCTTTCTTCTGAGACTTTAAAAATCCTTCTGCTGTTTGTCCTGCAGATTGGATAATTTATATTGATCTTTCTATAAGTTCATTGTCTCTATTTTCATCTCAATCTAGTGATTTAAAAAATTTTATAGTTTTTTTATTTGTAATATTTCCATTTAGTTCTTGTTTATAGCCTTTATTTCCCCCATAAGGTTTTCTGTATTTTCATTTGTTATGATCATAAATTATTTTTAATCCTTAATTATAGTGATAATAGCTAATTAAAAATCCTTGTCTGCTAACTTAACCATCTAGATAAACTTATGTCAGCCATTCACTGTGAATATTCTTCAGTGTGTTTTTATTTCTCTACTTGGTGAGAACTTTTAGATTTAATACTGAACATTGTGAATGATGTAGAGAGGAGATTGTCTTAGACTCATCTGAGGAGTATTTTTTTTTTGAGGTAAGGAGGAGTCTGCTTTCTGAGTCAGTTAACTTGGCTGTATTTCAACTTCAAACTTTGTTTCCCATGTGGTAGGTGTTAGCTGAAATTTCAGGTCAGTTCTTTTAACCTTAGCACTATTACTTGGAGTCTGTCTCACATATACTTCATTTAAAGTTTAGCAAGAGATTTGAACAGTTTATCCATAGAGTTTAGAGCTTCTCTCCTCTGCTTCTTCCTTTCCAAAATTCTCTTCCTCACTTTTCAAGTGCTGTGAGTTCTCTGAAAGTCTGTCTTCAGGATCTTCAATTTAATAGAACTGGTTTCTACTAAATTTTAGCTGCTTTGCATGGTTGATATTTGGGCCCTCACTCAGGTTATGGGAATCTTATTCAGTGTTACTGAGTTTGTAATTGTTATCTATGATAGGATTGTTCCTATGGGAATGGCCCGACCATGACTAAAAGCAGAGCTCTATACTTAGCTTTTGAGCTCTCCGGTCCCTTATGTCTCATGACTTTTCTCTATATTTCAACAAAAGTATGTTTATATTATTGAACTTTCCACTTGTTAGGAAATTGGTACTGTGACCTAATTCCTTAGAATCAGTCTTTCTGCTGTCCTAGTTTATGCCTTGCCTAATTAAAGTCATGCCTCTATTTGAAAAGTGGAAAACTTCCAAGGAAAGTGAGCAGCTGGTATTGACACTCAAAAGAGTTTTATGAAATGAAAGTAAGCAAAGGGCCAGTTAGGCTGAACTTCAGGAAAAAGTATCTAATGGTGAGATTTGTGAGACTAAACAATCTGGCAAGGGACTTTCTCTGAGCTATTTCAAACTGAATTGGAAAAGTCAGGGAAAAAACAAGTAATAAGCCCAGGTCATGCATTGGCAGATGCACAGTTTGTATGATCTCATACTTACCTTTCCCAGTGGCTATTTGGTTGTGGGGTTATTAGCAGAAAAGCACTTTAGGTTTTACGTTATTAATATGAATGTCTGAATTGGACTGAGAAAATAGATGTCTCAAAAATGCTTAAAATTAATGATAAAAATTCTTCTGTAAAGTAAGAAATATATTATTCATTTTTATGGGGTGAAATTCTACGAGAGCAGGCACAGGAGCTTTCTTATTTATCATGGTATTGCAAGCACCTAGCATAATGCCTGGCCAATAGAAGACATTCAGCAAATATTAGCATTATTTCTACTTTCACTATACCTTACTAAAAAGTGACACACCCACAAACAAATGTCAACTATCAGAGGTGACAAAGTTGATGTTTTCCTTTATTTCTCTTATTTTTCTGTATGTTTTCTTTTTCCCCCTGAGTCCAGAAAGCCTGAATTTAAGGTGATTAGGTTTTCTTTGTGATTTTGTCCACAGGAAAAATCAAAAGGATTTAATTTTGTCCACAGTGAAATGTTACTGCAAGAAAACAAAGTATGAAAGATATTTGCTGGGAGAGAGAATATGAAGCAAAGCAGTTAATCATACTGAATATGAAGTCAGATGGTCCTGACTTTTAATTCTGGCCCCAAATTACACTTGTTCTGTGGCCTTTGACAAATACTTGATCTGTGGTCTTTAACAACTTCTCAAGTTTATCTGAACCTTAGTATCATCGTGTTTTAAAAATGTGGTTAGAATCCATGGGGTATGGTGATGTACACCTGTAGTCCTAGCTATTTGGGAGGCTGAGGTGGGAGGGTCTCTTGAACGCAGGAGTTCAAGTCTAGCCTGGGCAACATAGCGAGGCTTTGTCTCTAAGAAACAAACAAAACTGCATACACATAGGAAATAATCAACCCAAGTATCCATCAACAGATTAATGGAGAAGGAAAATATGATAGATCTACAAAATAGTATACTATTCAGCCTTAAAACACAAGGAAATCCTGTCACTTGTGGTGACGTGGATGAACCTGGAGGATGTTATGTTAAGTGAAATAAGCCAGGCACTGATTGACAAATACTATATGATTTCACTTATATGTGGAACCTAAAAAAATTGAACTCATGGAAACAGAGAGTAGAATGATGTTTACCTGGGGTTGGGGGTGGGGTAGAAGGTGCTTGAAGAAATTTTGGTCAAAGGATACACAGTTTAATTAGGAGAAATAAATTCAAGAGATCGGTTGTGTAATAACACAGGGACTATAGAAATAACATGTACTGTATTCTTGAAAATCACTAAGAGTAGATTTTAAGTGTTGTCACCACAAAAAATCATAAGTATGTGAAGTAATACATATGTTAATTAGCTCAATTTAGCCATTGCACAATGCGTATATATTTCTTTTCTTTTTTTTTTGACACAGAGTTTTACTTGTCGCCCAGGCTGGAGTGCAGTGGCACGATCTTGGCTCACTGCAACCTCCGCTTCCCAGTTTCAAGTGATTCTCGTGCCTCAGCCTCCTGAGTAGCTGGGATTACAGACACACGCCACTATGCCCAGCTAATTTTTGTATTATTGGTAGAGATGGGGTTTCACCATGTTGACCAGGCTATTCTCGAACTCCCGGCCTCAGGTGATTCGCTCTCCTCAGCCTCCCAAAGTGCTGGACATCATCTTATATGTGATAAATCTATCAATTAACAACCAATAAATTAATTAATTTTAAATTAATCAGTTTTAATTTATCAATTAAAAATTAATTGATTAAAAAGTATGGATAGCTAGCACCTATTAAATATTAGAGGTATGAATTTAAAATGAGATTAGTATATAAAATTGTTTTGCATTGTATCAGATACATAATAGGTGCTTGATAAAATATAGCTGCAGTTCTGGTGGTTATTCTGTTCATCTTAATCTTCTTTGTAGTTCCTTCTTTTTGTTTTTTAGGTAGTTTGATACTTTAACATGGGGCCAGTTAGTGGCTTTGTGACCTTCAACATTTTTGTCTTAACTTTTACTCTTCAGTTAAATTGTTTATGAAATGAGGGGATGAATCAATTCAGATTTGCTCCCCTGAATCAACTCTACTTGGTGGACTTTTCTTGGAGAGTTATTCATTGAGTACTCTGAGATTACTTCCATTGCTCACTAGAAGACAGGATGTAATTCTGAGTTTGTGAACCAGATTTGACATCATTCACTATCCATTTATAGCTTCCGTCTTTAATTTTCAATAGGTGAGAACATAAAATACATTTTAAAATACTTGTTTATATAACTTTACATTTTAAAAAACAATGATTAAGTGCTCACTTTATGTTATACATTGTATTAGATGCTTCCATTGAGTTTGTGAGGGTTAAAGGCAGTGGCTGAATCCTGGAATAGATAGCTTACTTAGGACATCAATAATAATAATAATAATAATAATAATAAATACTATTATAGTGAAGATACAATAACAATGAAGAAATAATAAAAAATAGTAAAGAGATTGTATCAAATGTACTCAAAATTAATACATTTTTTGTAGCAGTATTTAACAAACTGTAAGAATTTAAAACTACCCGCAAAAAGAAGAGCTTATGATATATTATTTTTGCAACATTGTACAGTGAATAGCACTATCCAAAGCAAGACCTTTATTATTGAATCAGAATACTGAAATATAGTGCATTTTGCTTTAATTATCAAATAAATCATATAATTGACATGGTAATGTGACTATATTGCTTTATGTTTTCATTTCCTAATGGTATCTGTAGCCATGCATAGATTTGGGTCAATCCACTGATGATTCTTTTTGTTGGATCTTGAAATGTGAGAAAAGTCTCTACATGGTATTCTGCTGTTCGCAGAGCTTACTTTGGCCTGTTTTTCTATATAGTTACTAATACTTAGCAGGTAGTCTTCAAATGGCTGAATGACATTGAAGTGTGTTGCATTATCTTCTGGTCTATAATATTTAGTTTTTTTTTGAGATACAGGATATATATGTAATGGATGTTTCATTATGTGTTATACTTTCATAATATGCTATACTTTAATAGTAGCATAATAATTAAAGGCAGCTTTAAAGCAAAATGAATAGCTTGTTCAATCCAACAAAAACTCCAAATTTTCTAGTGTTGTTAATTATAATTGTTGCTCTCCTTTTTGTCTTTTGAAACAGTGATCAAAGAAGTTGCATTTCCGTGTGATTCAGTATTTTGAAATATTTAGTCCAACTCAACGTAGTATTTCATCAAAAGAAGATGGTGTGAATGCTGATTTATAAATGTACTGATACGCTAACCTGCTAAGCCGCTATCTGGCAGGTTGTAAATATCCTATATGATAGCAATTTTTCAGGGTTTTGGGTAGTGATAGCAGAACATGTCGTTTCTCCCTATTAAGACAACAATTTGGTTGGTATACTTTGTTAAAACCCAGCTGCAAAAACAAAGTGGACCACCCACAGAGAATCCAGTTAGAGATTATTGAGGTTTGGCTGGCTAAAGTACTGCCACTTAAACAAATTTCGTTGCCAGTTCTGTGACTCAGTGCTTGATCTAAGTAAGTGATTACTTAGAAATGAATTTTTCCAGGTGTCCAAGCTTCTGAGGTTCTGTATTTAAAAAATAATAGAATAATAAAAGCAGGAAGAACATCCTTTGAAACAAATCATTAAAACCTGATAATTAAATTTAATCTCCTATTAGTGGCTAAATTATAATACTTTCTTTACTTTTGGTATAGCAAGCCTCTTATAATGATTTTAAATGATGATAAATAGCTTCATGTTTAATACCAGCACTCTTCATAAAATATTTTTTTGTATTGTCTGTGTTTTGCCATTACAATGAGATTTTTGAGAATATAAGAAATGCAGTTGTTACTCTGATATCATTTTATTGGATATCCTTGAATTATGCATATTCATAGCAGTATATCGTAATGAAGTCAGTGTATTCCTTTTTTGGGGGGAAGCATCTTAATGTTAAAAGCTTCCTAAGCATTATTTACTAGAACACTGTTTGAATAGCAGTGTAACTGTGTAGTCTGATGATATATCGTTTGAATAACAGAGGTCACATGGAGTTCTGAGTATTTCCCAGATAACTAACTGCTCAATTAAGAAAAAAATCTTACTGAAAGATGAAGTGATGCTTTCAAGGGTCACAGAAAATACAGGTGCATTGAAGACCTCTCTAGGTATTAACTAATTACTGAGGGTACAACATAAATATACACACATGTTCTTATGTTGATGGAATATGAATAATGAGATTATTGGACTTGTGTGTTGTGTGATTTATTCCAAAAATGTATCCTAGCCTTTTTGAAATTTATTCTGTGTTCTGTCATAACAGCCATAAATCAGCATGAGGAACTATTGGATTTACTATGACTTGAATTGTTACCTCCATGATAAAGATAAACGTAATTATTCAGGAAATTATTTGCTTGTATAATTTATAGTTTGCTGGTCAAGAGGATTTTTTATATCATAATAGATAAATAGATATCTTATTAGAAAAATAGCCTATGAGGGTTTTGTTTTGTTTTGGAGTGAATGGATTGTTTATTCTGGTATGATTCCATTGCTATCTCAATTTATTTTTCTTTCTTTCGGGTGCAAGTTTAAAATAAGATTTATTTAAAATAAAGCCATGCATTTTCAAATAGCAAGGCTTCATACATACATTTTAGACACAGAAAAAGTTATAAAAAATGCCAAATGTTTCCATAAAATTGAAATAGAATAATTAATTTTATTTTGGTGTTAAAAAAAATGTAGTATTTCAAAACTAGATTCTGAACTCCATGAAACACATAAATCATAAATATGACAGTATTTTCTTCATAGGATAGTATTTTATATGAATAGTTTAGAGTCTCTGACAGTCACAACTAGAGGAAATAAGATCAAGAACCAGAATGAGTTTTATTAGGCAGGTGACTTTCCTCTTAGTAAAATAGGCTTTTGTACTGCTGAAAAGTGCCATATGAAAAGGAAGAACTGTTGATGTATTGAATCAGAAGAAATTGTATTTTCCTTTACAAAAAGGTTCATAGAAAATCCCATTTATAAAAATTTTTCATCAGTATATTATTTTTTATCAGGCCTTAAAAACTGACCAACAGAAAAAACTTGAATTACTATAAACCTGATGGAAGTGGTTTTAGTTTAGTTGAGCCTATATTAATGATTTAAAATCTTCATTAAGTTCCCATAATATAACAGCCATATTGAATTGGGGAGGAAAATAAATAAATAAATAAATAAATAAATAAATAAATATCCATAACACAATTTTTTCCATTACCCTCATCAATGTTCTGTGTGCACTAATATATTCAACAAATATATTTCTGCTGAAACCTTACCACTAAGAGTCTGAAACTGACTAGAAGCAAAAATCAGGTAAAAGAATATAGTAACATTAACCAAATGTGCAGTTTGATGTGGAAGAAGGTTTAACTTTTATTACACAAATTCAGTTCAGTGGAGATTATTCAATACTATGCTTGATTAAAATGTTTTCTACATGCATTGCTTCCCCTACCAAAACATCACATCACTACAGACTTGGGACTTTAGCCCCAGGAAGTACTCCAAAGCAGAACAATAGTTAGCCAGGTGTTGGCATAACTAGTTATTATTTTTTAAACGTGCATATTACAAAACATACCAACTAATGACTAAGGTGATAGAAATGCAAAATTGAAGAAATAGTTCTCAGCAACTAAAGTATTGAATTAACTGTTACTAAACAATAAAAGATTAGCAAATGTTAATTCCATTGTTGTTAATGATAGTTTAATATTGATGTCTGATTAGTCAAATTAAAAAGATATAGTCAAATTTTTTAAAAGTAGTGTTTAAGGTTTTTTTAGGCAACTAAGGTTATCTTCCTAAATTGAAACTTCATGCCTAAGAATATTTAATGATATATGTAGTTATAATTCAACTAGAACTTCAAATATATTTCAAAGACCTTTAAAAGAAGGTTTTTGGAAAGATCTATGTTCTTTTTAAAAGTATTTCTTTTATGGTTGTAGGTCTAACATTTAAGTCTCTAATCCATTTTGAATTAATTTTTGTATAAGGAGTAAGGAAAGGATCCAGGATTCCTACTGGATCCTACCATAAGAAGCTTCCTACTTATGGCTAGCTAATTTTCCCAGCACCATTTATTAAATATGGAATCCTTTCCCCATTTCTTGTTTTTCTCAGGTTTGTCAAAGATCAGATGGCTGTAGATGTGTGGTATTATTTCTGAGGGCTCTGTTCTGTTCCATTGGTCTATATCTCTGTTTTGGTACCAGTACCATGCTGTTTTGGTTACTGTAGCCTTGTAGTATAGTTTGAAATCAGGTAGCATGATGCCTCCATTTTGTTCTTTTGACTTAGGATTGTTTTGGCAATGCAGGCTCTTTTTTGGTTCCATATGAACTTTAAAGTAGTTTTTTCCAATTCTGTGAAGAAAGTCATTGGTAGCTTAATGGGGAAGGCATTGAATCTATAAATTACCTTGGGCAGTATGGCCATTTTCACGATATTGATTCTTCCTATCCATGAGCATGGTATGTTCTTCCATTTGTTTGTATCCTCTTTTATTTCACTGAGCAGTGGTTTGTAGTTCTCTTTGAAGAGGTCCTTCACATCCATTGTAAGTTGGATTCCTAGGTATTTTATTCTCTTTGAAGCAATTGTGAATGGAAGTTCATTCATGATTTGGCTCTCTGTTATTGGTGTATAAGAATGCTTGTGATTTTTGCACATTGATTTTGTATCCTGGGCTTTGCTGAAGTTGCTTATCAGCTTAAGGAGATTTGCGGCTGAGACGATGGGGTTTTCTAAATATACAATCATGTCATCTGCAAACAGGGACAATTTGACTTCTTCTTTAATACCATTCAGGACATAGGCATGGGCAAGGACTTCATGTCTAAAATATCAAAAGCAACGGCAACAAAAGCCAAAATTGACAAATGGGATCTGATTAAACTAAAGAGCTTCTGCACAGCAAAAGAAACTACCATCAGAGTGAACAGGCAACCTACAGAATGGGAGAAAATTTTTGCAATCTACTCATCTGACAAAGGGCTAATATCCAGAACCTACAAAGAACTCAAAACAAATTTACAAGAAAAAAGCAAACAACCCATCAAAAAGTGGGCAAAGGATATGAACAGACACTTCTCAAAAGAATACATTTATACAGCCAACAGACACATGAAAAAATGCTCATCATCACTTGCCATCAGAGAAATGCAAATCAAAACCACAATGAGATACCATCTCACACCAGTTAGAGTGGCAATCATTAAAAAGTCAGGAAACAACAGGTGCTGGAGAGGATGTGGAGAAATAGGAACACTTTTACACTGTTGGTGGGACTGTAAACTAGTTGAACCATTGTAGAAAACAGTATGGCGATTCCTCAAGGATCTAGAACTAGAAATACCATTTGACCCAGCCATCCCATTACTGGGTATATACTGAAAGGATTTTAATTCATGCTGCTATAAAGGCACATGCATATGTATGTTTATTGTGGCACTATTCACAATAGCCAAGACTTGGAATCAACCCAGATGTCCATCAGTGACAGACTGGATTAATAAAATGTGGCACATATACACCATGGAATACTATGCAGCCATGAAAAAGGATGAGTTCGTGTCCTTTGTAGGGACATGGATGCAGCTGGAAACCATCATTCTCAGCAAACTATCACAAGAACAGAAAACCAAACACCGCATATTCTCACTCATAGGTGGGAATTGAACAATGAAATCACTTGGACACAGGAAGGGGAACATCACACACCAGGGCCTATTGTGGGGAGAGGAGGGGGGGAAGGATAGCATTAGAAGATATAACTAATGTAAACGACGAGTTAATGGGTGCAGCACAGCAACGTGGCACATGTATACATATGTAACAAACCTGCACATTGTGTATTTCTACCTTGGAACTTAAAATATAATTAAAAAAAAGTATTTCTTTTTAAATTTTGACATAATTGTAGATTCATATGCAGCTACAGAAATAATAGTTACAGAGATCCTGTATGTACTTTGCCCCGTTTCCCAAATGGTCTTGCAGTCAGTCTACAGTACAATATCACAACCAGAAAACTGACACTGATACAGCCTACCCATCCTATTTCATCAGTTTTAAATGCATTCATTTTTGTTTGTGTGTGTATTAAATTCGATGCCATTTTATCTCATGTAGGTTCCTGTATCTGTCACCAAAGTCACGAACACATTCCATGACCAGAAGAATACTTCCTGTTGTCCCATTCCTAACCCCTGGCAACCACTAATCCATTCACCATTTCTATGATTTTGTCATTTCAAGAATTTTGTTGTATCAGTGGAATCATAGAACATTCAATCTTTTAGGTCTGGCTTTTTTTCACTCAGCATAATTCCCTTGAGAGCTGTCTAAGCTGTTTCATGTAACAATAGTTCATTCAACCTTTCTCTCTCTCTTTTTTTTTTTTTTTTAGACGGAGTCTTGCTCTGTCACTCAGGCTGGAGTGCAGTGGCATGATCTTGCCTCACTGCAACCTGTGCCTCCCGAGTTCAAGCAATTCTGCTTCAGCCTCCCAAGTAGCTGGGATTACAGGTGCCCACCACCATGCCGGGCTAATTTTTATATTTTTAATAGATAGGGTTTCACCATGTTGGCCAGGTTTGTTATTATATATTCCAGATAGTAGAGAATATATAATAATTCTCCAAATGTAACAGTAAAAATTGATGTAGAAAATGTGCCCAAGACATGAACAGACATTTCACCAAAGATGATATATAGATGGCAAATAAGCACATTGGAAAGATATTCAGCATCATTAGCCATCAGTACGCACCTACCTATCAGAATGACTAAAATGAAAAATAGTGATGATAACAAAGGCTGGCAAGGATGCCAAAACACAATCACACATGCATTACTGGTTAGAATGTAAATTTTTAAATTTCCCTCCACTCCTCAGTGTCAGTGACTTTTTTGTAATTTTCATATGTTGAATTTCTAGTAACAGATATAATCGTATTTAAAGTTGTGATTTATATACTCATCTTTTTATCAAACTTTAAGTCTGGAAGATGTTTAATTTCTTATTTCTACCTGATTGTCACCATGTTGTTACTGGTAGAAAACACTTCTTATTCACGTAATTGTGTTATTTTATATGTATTTTTAGAACTTTTTTTATTCGGTGAAAAAATACATGGTACTTCAGCCTCATTAACCTCTTATAATGCACTGTGCACTGTGGAGAAAGCTAGTTGGATTTTTGGAAGCAGATAGATCTTTATCATATAGTTAAGGAAAGTGTTGACCGCCAAGGCCATCATTCTAATTTTGAATACATATGAATTGGCCTTTTTGCTACTTACAGTTTTGGAGTCTTTGGTGGGGATACAAATGCACATCCCTTGGAACATTTATCGTTTTATGTTTTACCCTAGAAAATAACTGTTGTGAAGATGTCAATATAGAATTATTTTGTTTCAGGCATCCAAAGACTCATCATGAATTAACTTAGGGAAAATAAAGAATGTATTGCCAGTTGAGCATTTCAAAGCCCCAAATCCAATATTCGAAATGCTTTAAAATCTTACGTTTTGAGCACCAACATGAAATTCAAAGGAGATGTTCATTGGAGCATTTCAGATTTCAGATTTTTGGATTCCTGATGCTAAACTGGTGTAATGCAAATATTCCCAAATCCGAAAGAATCTGAATCTGAAGCACTTCTGGTCCCAAGAGTTTCAGATAAGGGATATGCAATTTGTATAAGAAGCGTGGAATATCATAAGGAACTCAAGAACCGAAATGTAGATGAACTTTAGGCATAATTAGAACCAGGGACAATTATTAACTATTTGTTGTTCTTTCCCTGAGTTTTTCTGGTTTTTCTTTTTCATTCCATTTGGCTTTCTTTGTCTTTAGTTATATTATGGCCCAGGCATCAAGAAAAGCAGTCTTTGTTTTATTAAACTTTAGCGTTTCAAAATTCCAGGAGAAGGATTTCTTTTTTCTCCTGTGTTTTGATTTGATATCTACCCTTGACAAACCTATTGGACAAATTGAAAAGTCACCACAAGGTGCCTTTCAGTCACCTACAGGATATGGTTCAGCTTCACACAACCTTCAAGTCTCCATTATCTGGCCTGTGCCTTCATTCCACTGTCATCTCTTATCATTCTCAGTCTTATTCTTTTATATCCAACTACACTGGTATGGCTTTTAGTTTCTCTGCAGAAATCACACTATTTTTCTATTTAGTGTTCTTGCTGGTATTTTTACCTTGTCTGGAAATTCTTTACTCCTCCACTTATTCTTTAATACAAAAATTCTTAGTCCTGGGGCTGGGGTAGGAGAAAGAGGAAGGATATTGTTTCAGCAAGCGTATCTATTATTGTAATAATCACATATTTGGAAAATTAAGTTTGTTTCTTGGTTTTAAATTCAAATTACTCAAAGCAAAGTTTGTTGTAGTCTTGCTTACTAGAAATATACTCATGATATGATTCTTGGTCAGACTTCCTTGGAGACTCACCAGATTCTTTGAGGAGGAACTTTGATGTATTTCTAAAGGGGGAAATGTTTAAAATAGTTTAGCAAACTTGCTTTTGTCACTGTTAGGAAGAATGTTCTTAGTCCTTACATTTGAGCAAATCATATACAAAACTACTAATTGCTACATGCATACCAGTCAACTGCATATAGCAGTTATATTAGCGTAAAAAGTTGTGTGCAGGCATTGATTTTATGTGTATTACATGATGTGAAATTGGAAACAGTTGTGTAATAAGTATAAAATAAATGTGTATTGATTGAATCTTGAATGCTGTCCTCAGTAGACTTAATTCCAGCACTTGAAGATTCATTGTAGACTAGCCTATACTAGTGTGAGTGATTAGTTACTTGGATGACTATAGTGTACACATTTTTCCACTGTATTGAAAAATGCACCTAAAATACTGTTAAAATTTTTAAGAGCAATTAGAATATAATAAAGAATAATTTCAGCAATTAGAATATTTTAAAACATTTACACCATTTTAATGTCAATATTCATTTCAGTACCAAGACAAAACCTAAAATAACCTTATTTAAAAGAATGATTTCTTTCAAAAATAATTTTAAAAATAGTTATTTCTAGGATATTTTGTCTAAACCTATTGTTATTTTAGATGTTTTTTTCTCTAGTGTTAAACAGGCAATATGAACTGAGTCTTAATGTCTCTTTACATGTTGATTTGTCATGTAAATATTACTCTCACTCTCAAGCCTGCTACCAGTTCTCTGTCACAGTCAGAGCAAAAATCCTCACCTCTCATCCTCTTTTTAATTTAAATCTTTACATTCAAAGAATTTTCTTCACTGTATTTTTGAAAATGCCATTTTCCTGTGCTTTGGCTACCACCCTGTTTGAATATTGAGCCTACTCTAAATTTACTTAAAGAGTTATGAATATGTGTATGGTAACTGTAGTTTGTTTTGTAGTTAAGGAAATGTTGCTTGTGGTTACAATTCATGTGCAGTTATTTTAGTTAATTTTGGGAACCGTAAGTGAAATAAAATTGTGAGTGTTTGCCTAAGTAATTTTTTTTTGCTTTTTTGTTGGTACCCTGTTTAAATTCTAGAAGGAGAAATATGTTATTTAGAGAGAGAGCTGTAAAGGAAATTTGGGGAAAACAGAACAAGATATGGATGTAATGAGTTTTGAAACCTATAATGAGGGGGAGAGAGAAAGTCAAATAAAATAAAATTTTCCTGATTGACAAAGAGAAAAAGACGTTTTATTGTGATAATCTTATTTCATTATTTTTTTAATATCAAGGATTCTGGTTATTTAGTTACTGTTTCTCAAATGTTTTTTCACTGAACTATCCCGTCTTGGCCGAAAAGTACAAACTGGGTGTATGGCCTATTAGCCAGCATAAATGCAAAATATCTTTGAAGTGGCTTATACTGCCTGAAATAGTTCATGTGAGACTTTCTGTTAACATTGCAGAAAGCATAAATTTACAAAGCCAAGAATAGTAGAGGGGGTCTAATAAATACCTATAAATTTTTGGAAGATGCAGATGCATAATTTGTAACTAAGTGGTATGGAGAAAGGGCATAGGTGCTTTTAGCGGAGGTTGCTAGAGAGGCAAAGGGATTCCTAAGCAGAAACCCCCATGAATTGGAAGTACCAGTTACCTCTAAATGTGGACATATAAAACAGTGCTGAAACCATGAGGATTTGTTTAAGGCTTGTAAGGGACACTTAGACCACCCAGGCAGTTGTACACCTAGTTCTCCCTCCTTTCATTTTTAGAAAAAAAAAAAAAATCAGGGTTCACAGCACTAAACACTGGTAAAGGAAGATTGAGGGATGGACTGTACAAAGAACGTGAGGATTAAATGAAAGTCTGCATAATTAAAAAAGGGAACTGGCTCCCTTCCTTTGCTTAGTTGCAAGTCTTCTAGCAGCTCATCTTTTAACTCCCAAGTAAAAGCGTAAGCTGATCCATAGAAAAGACCATCAGATATTGGCAGTTAGGGAGGTCATTGAATGGAAAGTCTCTGTGTGATCACACTATCCTCTGTCCTTCCTACTCTATCCTGAAGCTTCCATACTCTGTTCTGCCTGTTGTGGGATGCCTGAAAAGTTACTTCATGTGTTTGTTTCCAGAGTAACTGTTACTTTGTAAATAGAGTTTATAATCAATTTTTTAGTTCCTCAGTCTTAATTGTGAATAGATAGGCAAGGCTTGCCTGGCATTTGGGGAACTCCTGTAATATAAACGCAGTGATCAAATAAAATAAAAAAACATGAAACATCTTTGAGAAAAAGAGACCTTGAGAGAATAGAATAGCCTTTTAGTAATTTAGAATTAATATTTTCAGATAAACATAAGCGGCTTGCATCAGTAAAGCAAAGATAGAATATATGCTATTAAAACAGAGCTGTCAGAGAAAGAAAAGAGTTGTTGGAAATTAAAATAAAGTTTTAAAAATATTAGAATGGTAATACATAAACAGAAGCAGTCTTCCAGGAAGAAAAATTAAAATAAAAAGAGATGAACAATGTAAGAAGAAAGATAAGAAAATTTGATGATCAATCCAGGATGTTTATTCTCTAATAAGAGTTCCAGAAAGAAGAAAATGATAGAGAAGTTAATTTAATAAAATTCAAAATATTAGTGTATGAATGAAAAATTGTTTAAAAAATACTTTGGTTATTCAGTTATTGAAAATGCCTATCCTTATTTTTAGGTTTGTTGTTGATCCTACTTGCTTTTTATTAAGAATCCACATTTAGATGGGTAGTACATTATATAGGTAATATTTACTCAAATGCATTTTGGAAGCGTTTGTTCATGTAGATATTCTCTCTCTCTCATAATCTCATTGTTATGAGGAAGTACTCCCTAAATCTAAATGCTTATATGAGATTTTATCTCTTGAAAACAATTTGAGAAAAGCTGGTTATGTTCAATACCTTTAACTTCATGAGGTGATGGCATTTCTACCAAGTAAAGGACGAGTAGCATCATCTTCCGTAATGGTCTTTTATGTTTCTGTGCTAGGAGAAAGTGCAGACAACAAATGCATTAGATGATCTCATAGTTATTTTTCCATTTAAAAATAATTCTTGTTTTTTTTTAAATATATTGAGAAAACAACTATCCTACATATAACAGTTTACAAGAGGGATTGGATCTCTGTAGAGATTGTGAAAGAATCATTATCTATATTCCAAGACCAATATAAAAGGATTTTATATCGGTAATTAATGTAAGATCAGTGTCAACCTATGAAAGAGACTTTGAGTATATTTTTAAAATAAATCAATGTAACTTAGTTGATATACACTAAATAAATAGAGTTATTGAACGCCAAATACTGTGAAATCATCATGGGTTTTGAAAAACAAAAGAGGAAAGTGAGGAGGAAGTAATTCATGAATAGACAAAGACAATTTGAGGTTAGGCTTTCAAGATTCATAATAAATACTAAATTTTTTTCTCGTAAGACAGTTGCACATTATACTAAAGAATTGCAAACAATTTTAATTGTGGGAGGCAGAAAGGAATGTCGCCCAGTTTTACTGTAATAAACTGCTTTTTTCCCTTTAGTTATGAAATAGAAAATATGATAGTCCTGAAGAACTAATCTTATATTAAAAAATTGAAAAAATACAAAATCTTTATTCTTTCTAATTGGCATAGTTATATTAATTCCTTTTATGATTCTCCTCTTTAACCTCTTGCCAGATTGCTTTACTTGTTCGAGTAGTGTTTGGACTGTGCTACTATGAACTGACGTCAGTAACAGCCCAAACTATTCTGTTCCTCAGCCATACAAATTGAGAGAAGAAATGTGTTGGAAATGAAATACTTTTAATGTAAGTTTTGTGGAATTCTTGTAACTACAAAATTCTGAGATTAATAAACAGAGGACAACCTGGAAAATATAAAAACAATCATTGGTTTGAGGTAGCAAGATATTTTGGAACTTTACAAAATTATTTAAATTTTTCCATATTGTCATATTTTAAAAAATTATTCATTTCAGTTCTGCTTATATTTCCAAATTATATTTTATTATATTTGCAAGACAGTAATTCCTTTCTTTAGGGAATTTATAATTTATTAAGACTATTAGTCGTTGGGATGGGGTTGATGGAGAACATAAGAAAGTTTGAGGGCAATGGGAATGTTTGACCCAGCGTGCTAGTTCATGCAATTAAATGATATCCATAAATGCCCCAGAACACTGCCACGTGAGTGAAACAGGCACAGTGAAAGGAGAAACGTTCAGGAAATTTGGTGAATATGCAATTATAATACAGTTATGCATGACCAAGTTATGTGTATATGTAAAATACAAGACTTTTTGTTCTGATGATAGGTGAAAAATCAAGGGGCCTCACATGACATTGTTTCACACAAGTCAAATCCCTATCTTCTTGTATGGAAAATATCGAAATTATTCTTTAGTCGTGAAAATTTGGGACCAGGGTAGGATGGGAAAAGTAGAAATTCTCAAATAATCAGAACTAAAATATATGATAATGAATCAAAATCTCTTAGCTCAATGCATTGAAACATTCTTGGTGGCAAAATTTACATTTGTGAAAGGCTCAAACTTAGACACTTTGGTGTTATTTCCAAATAAGATTTTACCTACAGTCTATAGACACCTGATAGGATAAAAGAATACATTCTTTTATCTTACCACTGTAAAATTTACATCCCATTGTCACCTATATTGCACTGTGAATAGTTTTAGAGCTTCTGAAATTCTGATTATAAAAGCATAGAGTGAATGTTGTAAATCAGTAAATGTTAAATGTAAACATTTAAAAGAGATCCTAATTTTCAAGACCCTGCTAGATATGTCTTCATTTTTCAATATGCCATGAGCTTAAAATTTAAAAAGAAATAGAAGTAGCCCTGAATCTTATTTTCCAAATTTTGTCCTTTTTATTAAAGAACAATTATTTTTATCAAAAAATTACATTTCTGAGAGCCATGTAAAATGTTAACTTTGAATGACAGGATAAACCATTTGAATTATATCAATCAGGGAATATTAAATTACTTGAGGGAACAAACCGGAAAAAACTCAAGTCGCCTACACATATGAGTGTACAACAATCAGCTTTCAAATTTCTGATCCAATATATTGATCATATTTCACAACTCTTTGATGCATTTATTATTAATTATAATTTTGTATGTGCAGTATCTATTTGGAAAGCAGTATCAACGATTCTTCTTCCTTTGTTAGTATTTTTCTTGAAATGTACTAGGGATTGGTGGTAACAACCTCTTTGTTCCCAGGTGTCAAATGTTGTATATTTCAAAATGAGATTATATGTGTGTTTCTGGAGATGCTGCCATTGTACCATGTGGGATGATTGATAACCTTTCATTAATATTATTCTGTGAAGTTCTTAATTTATTCTTACTTCAGAAAATATTCTTTCAGAATTATAATTAAGTGGCGTGTTCATGTAGGAAGTTAGTGTTAGTTGTCTTTGGGTAAGGTTTCTGCTTTTCTTCTCTGTGTATTTCTATGATTTATCTTTTGGTTGTTTATAGACCATTACCACCTATGTGCCACAAGAGATAGTGCAGACCTTTACCCACCCTGCCACCTCCTTTTTTTAAGCTTTTCCCACTTAAGAAAGAGACCAAATTTAAATTTGTTTACTTGCATTTTTTTAAGTCGGTCATATACTATTCTAAATTTGTCATTTTTAGGCACTTAATATGGTGCTTATGTGGGCCAGTTAATTATTCTGAGTACTTTGCAAATACAAGCTTATTTAATAGTAATGGCAACCATATGAGGTAGATATTATCATTGCCATTTAACAGATGAGGAAACTGATGCAGAAAAAGGGACATAGCTAGTAAGTGGCCACAGTGTTTTCAGTTTTTTTAATTAATTAATTTTTTTTTTTTTGAGACGGAGTTTTATTCTTGTTGCCTAGGCTGGAGTGCAGTGGCGTGATCTCGGCTCACTACAACCTCCGCCTCCTGGGTTCAAGCAATTCTTCTGCCTCAGCCTCCCGAGTAGCTGGGATTACAGGCCCTCACCACCACACCTGACTAATTTTTTTCTTTTTTTTTTTTTTTTTTTGTATTTTTAGTAGAGACGGGGTTTCACTTTATTGGCCATGCTGGTTGCAAACTCCTGACCTCAGGGAATCCACAGGCCTTGGCCTCCCAAAGTGCAGGTGTGAGCCACCACGCCTGGCCCTTTTTATTCTTATGAGATGAATAATCTAAATATAAGTCATCTTTACCTTTTAATAGAGACACTACCTTTTAATAAATAAGAGAAGTAAAATAATTCCTGATTGTTGAAGTCTAGGGGATCCCTTAATATTTATTAATCTATCCAATTTCTATGTATTTCATTTCAATTCAAATTAGTTACATTTGGCCATTTTTTGTAGACTTAACAGAATTAGTTGCTAATAGAGGAATAGATTGCTGCAAGTTACTCATGAAATACTGTTCTCTCCTTTAATCAGCATATTTGTTCATTTGTTTATTAAAAGCATAAGGAACTGCAGTAAGTAGGCTACATTTTTATGTTGTGCTATTTCATGTGAATTTGCTACAGTGAACTTTTGATTTGCTGATAGCAGCAAGTTTTTGGAACTGTTATCTTAAATTCTGGTTTGGCACATGCCTTTAAAATGTTATTCGATCTTCCTGTAATCCCAGCACTTTGGGAGGCGGAGGCGGGCGGATCACGAGGTCAGGAGATCAAGACCATCCTGGCTAACACGGTAAAACCCCGACCTTACCAAAAATACAAAGAAAAAAAAATTAGCCGGGCGTGGTGGTGGGCACCTGTAGTTCCAGTTACTCAGGAGGCTGAGGCAGGAGAATGGCGTGAACTCGGAAGGCAGAGCTTGCAGTGAGCGGAGATCACGCCACTGCACTCCAGCCTGGGTGACAGAGCAAGACAACGTCTAAAATAAATGAATATATAAAATAAAATGTTATTCAATGTAATCTGAGTAGCTATTAAAGTCAAGTGTGGTTTTTTGTTTGTTTGTTTGTTTTTTTCGAGACGGAGTCTCATCCTGTCGCTCAGGCTGGAGTGCAGTGGGGCGATCTCAGCTCACTGCAAGCTCCGCCTCCCGGGTTGACGCTAATCTCCTGCCTCAGCCTCCCGAGTAGCTGGGACTACAGGCACCCACCACCTCACCCGGCTAGTTTTTTGTATTTTTAGTAGAGACGGGTTTCACCGTGTTAGCCAGGATAGTCTCGATCTCCTGACCTCGTGACCCACCCTCCTCGGCCTCCCAAAGTGCTGGGATTACAGTCGTGAGCCACTGTGCCCTGGCGTGCTTATGTAAAATTTAAGACCATTTATTATCCACAGCGAAGATGCTAATGCCCTCTTAAAGTTGGTTACTCTGCTTGCTGTTGTGATTTTTAACTGAATAACTAAACTTCCTAAACTTCACTGAGTTATTCATTAGTGAATTTGGGTTGGGAGGAGTGATAAGTAAAATAAATGCATTTTATTTCCTCCGTTATCGTCAGATTCCTGTTTGAATTCAGTGTGTAATAATGGCTTATGGAGTTTACCAGTTTTAATGGAATCCTTACTGCCTCTTCAACTGCTTTGCTTATTGCTGAAGGATAGAAAAATGTGGAACCTTTTGATTAACTCTTATAAATCTACTGAAATGTATCACAGAGTTTACTACTGAGTCATTTTATAACTTTCTCCTTTTTGCTTTTAATACACTTTTTTTCTATGTGAATACAGTTATTGAGTTTCTGGAAACATAAAGTTCTTGGGTTTCTAGAAACATAAATAAAGAACAGATGGCTGTTCACGCCTAACAATGAATATGATGGGAACAGAGGACTTTCATCTTGTCCCTAGTGGTCACCATGTCAGCCATCATGTGGTGGACATCTGTGACTGTTGAGCATAGTCCCTGCTGCTGTTTTGGAGTCTCTCAGGTCTAGTGTTAGTGATATTTACATTAGCTTCTTTTTTCTTCTTCTTCTTCTTTTTCTTTTTTTTTCTTTTCTTTTTTCTTTCTTTCTTTTTTTTTTTTTTTTTTTTTTGAGATGGAGGTGTCCAGCTCTGTCACCCAGGCTGGAGTGCAGTGGCGTGATCTCAGCTCACTGCAACTTCCACCTCCCAAGTTCAAGCAATTCTGCCTTAGCCTCGTGGATAGCTGGGATTTCAAGAATGTGCCACCACACCCGGCTGATTTTTGTATTTTTAGTAGAGATGGGATTTCTCCATTTTGGCCAGGCTGGTCTTGAACTCTTGACCTCAAGTGAGCCGCCTGCCTGGGCCTCCCAAAGTGCTGAGATTATAGTTGTGAGCCACCGCGCCTGGCCTACATCAGCTTATTTTCAAGAAATCTCATTCTTAGTCATTTATTAGTCTGCAAAAAATATAATTCTGAATAAATGAGAATTGAGAAGGGTCCCAAATAAGGGTAACTTTCTTTTAAATTGACCCATAGTTGTACAAGCTGATTGATTAATATTGATCGATATGTCTATTCATCAGCATTGGGAAATTGTGGAATTGAGCTTCATTAATGAAACCATTTTATTGGACACATATGTGTAAAATGCATGTCTATTGACAGAGCACTATAAACAAAATAAAGCATTAAAATTTAGATAAATTCAGGGAGAAGACCGCATGTAAGCATTTAAATCATAACAGATTCATGGTATTTATGACTTTAATATCCAAATCATGAGCAACTCCTATGGGTGTATGACAGGGAATTGTCTGGAATTGTATATAGCTATGAATTTTAATTTTGTACCACTGATACTTAGGTGGGTGGGTTGCCTATTCATCCACATATAATATGAGGCTTTGTTTTGTACTTATCATTACAATAAACTTTGAAGTGTTTAAAACATCATGTCTTCGTGGAGAAATGGTCATCAAGTAAGACAATTTTAGGGAATACTGAAAATGCTCTTAGCTTGAGATGTAACAAATTGTATCAGAAACATGTCCCTTGAGAACAGTGTGGCTTTGAAAATGCTAGGAGCTAGGAGAAAGATTTGTTTTTGTTAATGTGCAGAATTGTGAAAGTTTTAGAAAATCCAGCCACCATGTCAAAGATCTTCTGTATAGAATTTTTAAAGAACTGCTATAGTAGAGGGCATTAAGATTTTTAAATAAAATAAAACAAAAACCTATTGGGTGTTAACTTAAAAGATAATTTTAAAAACTTACCCTAAGTTCTTAGAAAGTCTTCTCCACCCTCATGACCTCTGCTAGCAATATAAGAAATTACTGAACTGAGTAAATCTTCAGCGTCTCACTATCTTATATTACCATAGAATTTAAAACTCCAGAATATAATGAATTTATTCTATCAGTCCAGCGCATGAGTGAATGTCAATTGTTTAAGTTGTGCCTCAGAGGAATTTTTGTTATGCATCTTTTAAATAATAATATTTTCAATAAATCCAAAGTCCCCAAATCATTGCTCTTTAGACATTACTAAAATCAAAAACAGCAAATTTAAACATTTACAGTTTGGACCTAATTTAGCATGTATCACAGTTTATTAAAGTTATCTTCTGTTGGAAATAGCTCCCTTAGTTCTGGAGATCTGTTGTGCAGCATGGTGACTATAACAATACTGTATTGTGTACATGACATTTCCTCAGAGAGATCTTAAGTGTTCTCACGACACACAAATAAGAATGCGAGGTAATAGATATGTTTAGTAGCTTGATTGTGGTAATTATTTCACAATGTATATATGTATCTCAAACATGTTGTACAACTTAAATATATACAGTTTTTATTTCTCAATTATACCTTAATAAAGCTAGAAGAAAATAAAAATGGTAAGTTAATCAAATTTTTTTCTCTCAGTCTCTCATATTTTCTCCCAGATTTAGTAAGGGTACATCTGTGAATCACATTGATTTCATTTTATTAAAAAGCTTAAGAAATTAAGAATAAACTATAAGTGGTTGTAGCAGACAATATAAGAACTGTTAGAAATATGAACTTGCTTTATGAATGCTATATTCTGATTGTGTTGCATTAAACATGTTTATTTTATTTAATTTTAAATAAAATATTTTTCTCTTAAAGCTTCTAATGTGAAATGTTAAAGAAACAATTATATGGTTAGGTAGGAATTTGACTTAATCTCATTATAAATAGCATCCTAAAATTTTACAGCTTTGAACATTAAAATTAGTAATAATTTTGCGATTCAAAATGAAAAGAAATGTCAACGTTTTCTGACACAGGTCATAATAAAATAATTCCCCCTTTAAAAAACATCTAAACACACATAACCTATGAGAATAAAATTAACATAGCTGCTGTAAGGAGTTTTAAAAAAATTCTTAGCATGTCTTGAAGTGATAAACATGTCTCTTATTAGGTGAATCAATAGATATTATTGATTTATATATTATAGATACAATTCCAAAATTATGAAAAAGATACTGTGGAACTAGAGAATTTTATATCTTGACTAGAATACCAGAATAGTGGTAATATTGCTGATTGAAATTATTGAAGATAATGATAAGTTATCTTCAGGCCATGCATTTATTTATTTATTTTTAAGTTTTATTTTGAGTGTTACATATGCAGCTTTGTTCCATAAGTAAACTTGTGTTATGGGATTTTGTTGTACAGATTATTTCACCACCCATATATTAAGCCTAGTACCCATTTTTATTTTTCCTGATCTTCTCCCTCCTCCCACCCTCCACCCTCCATCCTCCAACAGGCCCCAGTGTGTGTTGTTCCCCCACCACTTGTCCATATGTTCTTATCATTTAGCTTCCACTTATAAGTGAGAACACACGGTTTTTGGTTTTCTGTTTCTTTATTAGTTTGCCAAGGATAATGGCCTGCACTTCCATCCATGTCCTGCAAAGGACATGATCTCATTCTTATGGCTGCATAGTATTTCATGGTGTGTATGTACCACATTTCCAAATTTTTCTTTTTCTTTTCTTTTTTTTTTCTTTTCTTTTCTTTTCTTTTTTTTTTTAGATAGAATCTTACTCTGTTGCCCAGGCTGGAGTGCAGTGACGCGATCTTGGCTCACTGCAACCTCCACCCCCTGGGTTCAAACAATTCTCCTGCCCCAGCCTCCCAAGCAGCTGGGATTACACGTGTGCTACCATGCCTGGATAATTTTTTGTATTTTTAGTAGAGATAGGGTTTTGCCATGTTAGCCATGCTGGTCTTGAACTCCTGACCTCAAGTGATTAACCCACCTCAGGCTCCCAAAGTGCTGGGATTACAGGTGTGAGCCACCATGCCTAGCCACATTTTTCTTATCCGTTATATCATTGATGGGCATTTATGTTGATTCCATGTCTTTGCTGTTGTTTCTGTTGTGAATAGTGCTACAATGAATATACACGTGCATTTGTCTTTATAATAGAAAGATTTATATTCCTTTGGGTATATACCCAGTAATGGAATTGCTGGGTCAAATGGTATTTCTGTTTTTGTGTCTTTGAGGAATCCCTACACTGTCTTCCAAAATGGTTGAACTAATTTACACTCCCATCAACAGTATGTAAGTGTTCCTGTTTCTTTTTTTTCTTTTTTTGAGATGGAGTCTTTCTCTGTTGCCCAGACTGGAGTGCCGTGGTGTGATCTCAGCTCACTGCAACCTCCACCTCCCAGGCAGCTGGGATTTCAAACGTGCCACCACACCTGGCTAATTTTTTCTTCTTTTTTTGTAATTTGAGTAGACATGGGGTTTTGCCATGTTGGCCAGGCTGGTCTTGAACTCCTAGCCTCAAGTGATCTGCCTGTCTCGGCCTCCCAAAGTGTTGGCATTATAAGCATGAGCCACCAGGCCTGGTCAAGTGTTCCTTTTTTCCACAATTTTGCCAGCATCTGTTGTTTTTTGACTTTTGAATGATAGCCATTCTGAGTGGTGCGAGATAGTATCTCATTGTGGGTTTTTTGGGTTTTTTTTGTTTTTTTTTTTTTTTTGAGACGGAGTCTCAGTCTGTCACCTAGACTGGAGTGCAGTGACGCAATCTCGGCACACTGCAACGTCTGCTTCCTGGGTTCAAACAATTCTCCTGCCTCACCCTGCTTAATAGCTGGAATTACAGGCACGTGCGCACGTGCCACCATGCCCTGCCAATTTTTTTTTTTTTTTTTTTTTTAGTAGAGATGGCGTTTTGCCATTTCCTAGGCTGGTCTTGAACTCCTCACCTCAAGTGATTCACATGCCTCGGCCTCCCAAAGTGCTTGGATTACAGGCTTGAGCCACTGCACCCAGCCCTCACTGTGGTTTTGATTTGCACTTCTCTAATGATCAGTGATGTTGAACTTTTTTTTTTCATATGGTTGTTGTAGACTTATAAATTCCAAGTGGACAGAGATTGTGACTTTTTCTTTTGTCATTCACATGTATGCCTAGCAGAACACTCAATAAATGTCCAGTGATATTCATGAAAGTAATGTGAGTGATCAGATTCGTGTTGTATGAGATTCTGACAGTACAAGGAACTGATCTGTGTTGTAATCTTCTATCCCGTTTCAGGTACATAAAAATGCTGAGGGAAAAAAAGGGGAGAATATGCATGAGTCAGAAAGGAAAAGGTAATTCAAAGCCAGGGCATGAGTTACGCTGCAGTGGCCAGGGTGTCATTTGGTCTATACATAAACTCTATGGACTTGGACTTGGGTTTTAATACTTGTGTGGTGATAGGAGATTAGGAAATTAGGGATGGGTTTAGTGGAGGAGGAGGAGATGCACTTGTGCACATTGTTTGAATGGAGTCAGAATTTACACTGTCCTCATATCACAGGGATCTCAAGATAAGAGATAGTGATAACTCCTGATACTCTTGCCAAGCAAATGCTAAACTATTCAGAAGCTAAGGCAAAGCCTGCACAGATGTGAATCTTATGGAAAGAATAGCCCCTCTGAAGATAAGTTCGTAATAAAAAGCTCCAGCCACATGAATTAACATGACTAATATGATATATTCAGCAGCCACAAGACAAAGGAGATTTATTACCATAAAACATGAAGTAATGTGAGAAATTTAAAGGAATATAAAATATATTTGAAGTAATTAAGCAGTTTTTTAGGGAATACTAAGCATAATTAAATGTAGCAAAGGAAAATAAACACAGAAAATAGGAAAACAAAAAGATGGTAGATATAAATTATTAAATCAGTTATGCAAACAAACTCTCCAGTTAAAAGACAGATTCTAGATTCTATAAAAAGCAAAATCCAACTGTATGCTGTTTATAAGAAACATCTAAAGCATAAGGATTGTAAACATTGGAAAGCAAGAGATAAAAATAACATACCAGACAAATATTAATCAAAATATAAGTGAGATAATTTTATTATCGTACCAAAATTACACTTGAAGGCAATAAATTGCTTAGTAGAGACCAAATGATTAGGAAGACAAAATAATCTGGAGAATGTGTATCCCCCTTACAATGTAACCTCAAAATACATAAAGCAACAATGGACTCAATTACAAATTGATATTTAGAAATACAAAATCACATTGAAAGTTTTAAAAACACCTCTCTCAAAAACCAATATATTAAGCAGATGAGAAAATAGATTTATACAGTATATTTTAACAAGGTTACTACTATAATGGAAGGAAGGATGGATGGACAAATAGATCTGGCAATTAGAGAATGTACATTTTTTTCTTGCATACTAAAACATGACAAAATTTAAGTATGTACTAGGCCATAAAGGAATTCTCAACCAGAGACCAACACACAGTCTAAATTTCTGTAGTAACTTAATTACAAAAAGATTGTCTTCCTCGCAAATATAAAGCCCACAAAAACACAAACACAAGAAAATTAATGGGCCAAAGAAGACATTAAAAGAAAGATTATGAAACTTTTAGAATTGAACATCAGCCAAAATACTACTTGTCAGAACTTGCAGCTAATGAATTAGCATAACTTTAAATGCATATTTTGGTAAAGATTGAAGATTGATGTACCAGGTTTTCAACTCATGACATGTGATCTAAGAAAGAGGGTGCATAACAAAGAGAATCCCCAGATTGATGCTGAGGGGAGCTCCCAGATGACCAAAATACAATTGACTCTTGCAGCAGGGGTTGGTCAGAGGGCCTGGAAGGATGAATCCAAGGGAGCTGTGGGTGGGGGTTAAGTGGGTGATTATCTGATGTGCTCAATCATTTCGAATTAGAGTTAAAATTTGCCAAATCTGAATTGTTTGTAATATTTTCCCCATTCTTATTTTCCATCTATTTTATGTTTCCATTTTTAAAGAAATATACTTTGGATTTATTTTCTTATTTCTTAGAAAATAGTCATTTTTCCAAAGTTTGTTTAAGTATTATATTTCCTTTTGAAATTATAGATTCTTTTATTTCTTACTAAATGTAAAGGAAGTACTTTTGTTCTGTTTAAAATATATGCTGATTGGACAACTCAATTTCAGATTTGATTTTTCTCTCTACATCATGGGAGTGAATTTAATTGATTTTCTTTTAGTATTTGATTTAGGGTAAACTGTCACTTTTAATCTAAAGCGTTCTTTTGTTTTCTCTGAGAGAAGAAAGTTGACCTGAAAGATTAAACACAAAGCAAGTGCTGTGCTTACTAACATAAAATGAACAAAATGGACACATTATGTCATGGGCTTCTTGTCCCCCTCAAAAGACAGAGAGTAAGCCAACCCAGGCCATCATTCTATTAAGCTAGAACAGCTGGAGTCTGACATTTTTCTTCTCTAAATTTAAAGACTGGCTCATGTTCATAGTGGGCACTACTTGCCTTTTACATATTTGGTTTCCTGTGTTCTTTTTGGCTTGAGATCCTTGTTAGTGTGCAGTATGAATTTGAGGGAAAAAAAATCCTTTTCATTTTAGGATGGAATATTTAAAATAAACAGGCTGTGTGTTTTTTACTGTGGAAACCAGACAGTAAGTGTGATGGTAAACAGAATGATTTCAAAAGACTAAGTAATTAAATGCTAACAGACTGCAATAATACTATTATTATTTCATAAATTTTATTTCTACCCTAATTATTGAAATGCTTTCTGAAGTAATTTTATGATTTACATGTTAACCTTTTGCCATATGTGATTTTTTAGTTTTAGTAGAAACTTAGCCCCTTTTTCTATAGAATAGAAAAACTTGAAGGTATATTGTTACAGCAATTATGATTGCTAGAACCTTATGAAGGTATTAGATTCAGGAATGACATGGCATTTTTCATGTTTGTTTACTACCAATAACATATTTAGTAACATTGTGTCTTGTGAGCTTGCTACAACTGTATGCTTTCTTCTGTAGTCTGTTCATAGGTGCTTACTCTAAAAAAAAACCTAGTTGTAACTCTCCAACACCTTTAGTATGTAATTTAAAATTTTATATAACACAAGTAGTTATTTATCTTCGTAGTGAATCATTTTGTGCCTTATATGACGTTTGGATAAAACTGAGTGAGACCAAATTTGCTGTTAAAAAAAAAAATCAGCTTGACTCATTTGTAACAGTTCTACCATCCTCATCTTTGTTATCCATGTTGTTTCATTCAAAAAGCTGTATTTTCCATTTACTAAGTGTATTACTTTTCTATTGCTGTGTTATAAATTGTTACAAACTTAGCAGCTAAAACCAACAAGAATTTGTTATCTTACCTATTATTATTTCTATAGGTCAAGAGTTCAGGCATGGCACAACTGGGTTCTCTGCTCAGGATCTCACGAGGCTGAAATCAATCAGTTGGGCTGCATTTTCATGTGGGGCTCCGGTTCTCTCCCAAGCTCATGTAATTGTTGGCAGCATTCTGTTCCCTGCTGCCTCTTAGCTAACCTTGCTCTCAGCTCCTAGAGGCCATTTTATGGTACCATCCAGATTCAAAGCCAGCAACAGACAAGTTCCTTCAAGTTTAATTCCCACTCCTCATGAAGATCCTAGTCCCCTTTAAGACTTACTTGATTTGATCAGGCCCAACTGGAATGATCTTTTATAAGTCAGTTTTGTCATGTAGGCTAACCTCATCATGGGAGTGAATATCTCCAATCCACAGTTCTCACTCACACCCAAAAGCAGGGGGATTATACAGGACAGGCCATATACACCAGTGGGGGGGAATCTTGAGAGCCATCTTAGAATTTTGCCTACTACTAAGATGATAGAAGCTATTAGGTAGATATTTCTTCCACTTTCTTTTCTATCTTAAATATGTCTGTATTCTTTTCCTCCTCTAGTTTCAGAAAAGGAAAAATCCTATCTTGTTCTAAGTCCGAATTCTCCAGGGCTGGTCTTTCCCATCCTTCCTTAAATTCACTCTATTAGACCTGCATTCATTCCCATTCTTACACTCCACTTTTCTCTTGTATTTTAATTTCCCCACCCTACTTGCTTCCACCTCTCGACTTACACGCATGCATGCCTAGTCCTCAATTCTTTTCACTCAAGTGAATCTCTCGGCACTTTTCTACTGCCCAGATTTAAGTTTACAATCTTTTCTTGCTGATACTTTTGCAAACAACCGATCTTCTTATCTCTGGTCCTACCTACTCTCATCTACCACCAGAGGAGCATTTCTGAAATGCAGATCGAATCAAATTATTCTCCTGCTTAAAAATCACTGGGGAAGTCCTACCTTGTCCTTATCAGAGGACAAAATACAGTCTATAGATATTTTGTATTTGGCCCTTACATGTAGAAAAAAAATTAAATGAGTTTCCAACAATTACAATTGGGAACGTACACTTAAAAAAAAAAATCTAAGTTTCTGGCTTCTCTTGGAAAATTAGAAATCTGAGTATACTGGCAAACAATTCCAAAAGATAACAATCTACTACCACTACCTAATAGCTGTCCTGAAGATGGGAAATGCTGTCTATATTTTGCCATTCCATCAACTTGACTCATTTGCTGTACCTACCTGGCCTCTGAAGATACATGACTTTGTAAGCCCTAGCCTAGAAAATAAAGGCCAAATGCCTTAGCGTAGCATTCATGATTTTTTTCTAACTTTATCCCATTAACTCTTTTCAAATTGTTGTTTTGGTTATATGATTGCATTTCAGTTTCTCCTGCCAGATTATAATTTTCACAAGGACAGGAAGTATGCTTTACTTATGCTTTCATGCAAAGCCCCTAGCACGATTTCTAACACATACTATTGATTTGAATAGTGCTAATTTTACTTTCACTGATGCATTGATTTTATGTGTCCATATAATTGGTCAAAAGGCAATATGGATAAAATACGTTTTTGCTCTCTAGCACTACTGAAAAATCGTAAAGCAAAATGTTGTTTTCTATCAAAAATGAATCAATAGAATTATTTCGATTTGCAAAGGACAATACATAGTAGTACTATGATGGTACAGCGGGTGGTAGAGAACCTTCATTATTTTCAGTGTCTTGATCCTTTCATTCTTTCATAGGAGTTTGGGAATTGGGACTTCCCTGTCAGTGTTTATATGTTCAGTCTTGTGAACTAGAGAAAAAATAGAACTGAGAGAAAATAGGGCTTCCAGTTGGCTCTAGATCCTTCTTTTGCAAGATATTGAAAAGCTTTCTGTTGACATCCATCGATCAGTTAATATTTATAACTTTTTCAAACAAGCCTTCTAACCATTGCTTGTCCCTAAAGACTATTTCAAACTGTGATTCTTTAAGGTCTTTTTGAGAATAATAGGTTTGGTTATTGGAGGATTTAATACAGATGATTAATGGAATTTCCACTGTAGTTCTCTCTGTTTATAATTGAATTAACACATAAAAATGTAAATGGGATTATTAAATTATAAATCTAGAAGGATGAAGTTTATAGTGCTCTATGTACTTACTTTGTTCTGTTAGATTTTGAGGATGGTCTTTCCTCTGCAGACTTTAATTTTGTTTTTCAGACATGTCATATTAAAGTATAAGAAAATACATCTTTTTATTCAATATGTCACAAAAGTATTTTTTCATGAAATTAGAAGTAGCTACTCATGTTAAAAAGAATCATAGATTGCTTTTGGCAATGAGAGGAAATCACATTTAATTCAAGACAGGGTGGTTCCTCTAGGTTACTCACTGATGAGACAACAACAATGGAAAAATTTGCATCATTGCTCTTTCCTCTCTGTTAAATTGTGAACAAGTTCTTTCTGTGATCCTGTTTTTGTGTTGTGTCTCACAAGTTCAAAACATTCTGGATTATTCCTTTTTTCAGTGGCTGTTCGTAGTGATGACATCAGTTGTCTACAAGAAAATATTTGCGCTTGTGTTATAACAACAGTCACTGTTTGTTATAGTCTCTGGTTTTATTTTCAGATTTTGTTATTTGTAATATGAAATCCATGTTTATGAAAAAAAATGAATAAAAGTTGTTCTTATTTTCTTTACATCTTTCTATTGCATTACGTAGAGGATGCCCAGGGCATTGTAGGGAAATTTGGGAAATGAGCTATCTTTAGGATATAACCACAAATTTGGTAAGGCTGAAATACTAGCCGTTGCCAGTCTTGATGTTGGAGTCTGATTATGTTCCTATATGTTGACATTTTGATTAATGTTTTATGCTGCTACTCTTATCCACCAAATTTGTTCATCTACTCTGAGATTGCTGTACTTGTGAAAAAACATGATATTAATGAACACTCTTTTATAACACTTCTCATACTATATAAGTTACTTATTTATAAATCGCTTGCCTGCTTAACTGAGTGTTACTACACAGGGAAAAGGGTGTTGCTTTAGGAAGTTGCTTTTGAGGTAACTGTTCTAGATATTCAACTTCAAGAAGTCTTTCTAGATTGTATAGTCAAGTTAGATTTTCTAAAATCATAAAGAAGAGATCACCAATAACCATTGAAGATGGAAATGTATTAGAAATATTCATACATATCAGAGTATGTCAGTCAGGGGAAGGTAAGGACAGAATGGAATATAGCCACTTTTGGCCCCCAGTCATACCAGGCATCTAGTTCCTATAAGACTAATATGTAGTGAACTAGAATATTAGATCTACCCAGTTGAGAACAACTTAACCTTGTAGGAACTGCCTTCTATAGTTTGCTTAAAATCACCACTTGATTGTTAATTCTAAGGGGTCATAGAATGTGACAATTGCTGTCACTTAGTACTTAGAATCCCTTTGGGAAGAGTTTGGAACAAGTATCTTAAGAAGCAGTCAGCTATCTTTATACTCACTCTTTCTGTGATTTTCTTTTTCTTGTATGTTTATCCAATTTAGCAATACCTGGGTGGCAAATTTATTTATTCAAAACCTGGACTTCTAAAAACTTACCATGAACTTGTAAATGTGTAATTACTCCGTTTAAAAATTAAATAAACCTGTGGGAGCCACCTTGCTAAGAAGGGGCTTTGACTGTGATAGGCACACCAGGCATCATGGTGTCTGTCGTCTTCAACTTATAGCCAAATACCGATTTATAAAATTATACTAATTTTTAAGAACCCATATTCTGTAGTTTTGTGAATTGGTTTATTAAGGGGGGTGCCTTTCCCTAGTTAATTTATTTTTAACCAGGACTATAAGTGCCAAAGCATTTCTTGTAATTGAACATAAATCTTTGGTCTGGCCTTCTGAGTCATACAATCAAAGAAAAATATTTAAAAATTTTTTTTTGAATACTCATTTTGTGTCTGACACTGTTTCTCTATGGATATAACTTCTCATATAACTATGTATCTTAATATAGACTGTATTGTCAGAGTGATACTTTCCCTTCCACTGCTCCTTTAGTTTTAGGGATTTATACTTTAGCACTCCATTGAATGAAATGTAGTTATTAAATTGTCAAAATACAGTAACTGCTGTACTATTTGAACATTTTTTGGCCATGGATAAGTGTTCTCATTTGAGATTGCTTTTTGAAAAACAATACACTGAAGTGGAACTGGAGTAATGCATAACAGTTGATTTCTTTTGGACTTAACTGCAGCTATGTTTCTGGTTTTAAAATTTGCTAACACCAAGGCAATATTCTATGTAACATGACTTATTTACATAGTTACCACACAACAGTTGGTATTTCATACAGTAACATTATTTCATTGCAAACAGTAATTTTAGTACTGCAATAGTTCAACAGTTGTATCTGGCTGCGTATATAGTTAGAGCTTTTAAAAGTTAAAAATTCATGGTGTCGTATTATAGTTTGTATTAATTTTTATGAAAATCAATTTATTAGTATTGTAGGCCTTATACTACTACTCTCTTTTCATTTATATAAAGCAGATAATCTGATTAATCGTTCTATAATGTAGATTGCCTTGTTTACATACATGGTAGGAACCAAAGAATGTCCAATTGAATTTCAAGTTTTCATGTAGCATTCTACAGAAACTTATTGAGTACACCTCATGTATTCCTTATATTAGTTTAGTCTTAGATTCAGAGTTTGAAAACTGAATTTATTACTATTAACTCCCTCCTGAGACTTCTGTATTAACTGACATAATGAATGAAACGTAGTAAATACTTAGTAAATGTTACTTAGTAGTAAATGTTACTTAGTAGTAAATGTTACCTCGTGGTCGTGGTAGTGGAAAACATTATGGTAAAATTTTTAAACTTCTTGTATCTCATTCCAGTTACAGCTCCTTATATTCAATGCTATTGAAACTAAAATGATAAAGATATTTACATCCCATAATAGGAATATCTGGAAAAAAATTTTAAAATATGTATTTGAAAGTGACAACATGAATGAACAAGAGTTATTAGTAAACTTTTATAAATAAACTGTTAGTAATTCAAGATATTTTGACCATAGTAAATACTGCTAATTGAAATTGGAGACTGGATGCAGTGGCTTACACCTGTAATCCCAGCACTTTGGGAGGCCAAGGTGGGAGGATTGCTTGAGGGCCAGGAGTTTGATTTTTTTGTTTTTATTTTTTTTTTGAGATATTCTTGCTGTATCGCCCACACTGAAGTGCAGTGGTATCATCTCGGCTCATTGCAACCTCTGCCTCCTGGCTTCAAGTGATTCTCCTGCCTCATCCTCCTGAGTAGCTGGGACTACAGGCATGTACCACCATGCCTGGTTAATTTTTGTATTTTGAGTAGAGATGGGGTTTTGCCATGTTGGCCAGGCTGGTCTCGAACTCCTGATCTCAGGTGATCTGCCTGAGATTGCTTTTTGAAAAACAATTTTTTTTTTTTTTTTGAGCCACCACATGAGCCACCATGCCTGGCTGAGGCCAGGAGTTTGAAACCAGCCTGGGCAACATAATGAGACCAGGAGTTCGAGATTACAGTGAGCTATGATTCTACCACTGCATTCCAGCCTGGGCAACACAGTGAGACCTTTTCTCTATAAAATAATAATAATAGTAATAATTTTAAAAATAAGATAAAATCACATTAATTATGTCAGTAATAGCTACCCCTATCTTGGTTATTGATTAGTGTAAGTTATAATCTATACCAAACATTATAAACCTTTGGCCAGTGTTTGTTATGGTTGTTGCTTAGACACAATTCATTTACTCTTTTATCAACCAACAAATACTTTTTGGGTGCTAAGGATATGGTGATAAAGTTAAATATCTTTCATGGGACTTTCTGATTGTGGGTAGATGGTTAGATAGAAAATACATAAAGTAAAAAAATAATCAAGGTAATTTTAGTGAAAATTGTTGTGAATACTTGGTGATAAATGAAGGTGCCACCTCTTATGTACCCATAACAATTAAAAATAAAAATAAAGTTTAAAAGATTGAGCAAGGTGCAGAGTAGAGGCTGTGGAAGGCTTATCTGAACTTTCTTATGAAGGAAGGTGGGGGTATGTGGTAGTTACTTTCTAGGGACATGTTTTGTAACATGATGCCTTCCTTTCCTGGGCTAATTTGCAAAGATACATGTATTTAGAAGTAATTTTAAGACAAAATAGGCATATAAAATATTGGAATTTTTTTTTTTTTTTTTTTTTTTTTTGACAGGGTATCACTCTGTCACCCAGGCTGGAGTACAGTGGCACGATCTTGGCTCACTGTAACCTCCACCTCTCAGCCTCAAGCGATACTCCCACCTCAGCCTTCTGAGTAGCTGGGGCTACAGGGGCACGCCAGCACACCTGTATAATTTTCCTGTTTTTTAAAGAGTTGGAGTTTCACCATGTTGGCCAGGCTGGTCTCAAACTTCTGAGCTCAAAACATCTGCCCGCCTCAGCCTCCCACAAAGTGCTAGGATTACAGGCATGAGCCACCACTTCCAGCTGGGAAATGATTCTTGGTACCAGTTAATGAAGTTGCATCATAATCTATTTTTAGATAAAATTATTAAAATATTTGTTTCTTAATATAAATAAAGCAGTAATATTAGCATATGTGATAGACATGAGACACATTTTAAATCAGTAAATTACCCCCTTATCAATTTTCTATTTGTAATTGCCTTTAAATGTTATTTCCATAAAAGGACTTAATGCTAAATATGCTGGGTTTTTTTACTTTACCTATAAATTGATTTTTGTTCCTTTATTTTGAAACAGCCTTTAAGGTAGGTTTCAGTAAAAGCAGACAAAATGTGTACAAAAGCATTGACTTTAAAACAAGAATGGGAACAAGAAATAAGGAAGAGGAAACCTTCTGCCTCAGAAAAGCTTTAGTTTTAGTATAAGCCTTAATTTTTAGTACTTAACGGAAGGAGAATTGATTACATTGCTCCCATGATCTATTAAGTAGTAAAGCAGTAACATTATCAGTCTGTTCATCAGAATACCTTTAATACCTTTTTTTTTTTTTTTTTTTTTTTTGGTTTTGATTCTCTAAAAACATATGGAGCTTAGGTCTCATTATATGAAGGGCATTGAGAAACGCGATGAACAATATACAACAATTATGAAGTCATTTCTGCATGTAGATTTTCTTTATATTGAGACTCAATTCGTTGAAATTCTAGGATAAAAGTAATTCTAATAGGGCCAGAGTGATGTGATTTAATTATGTAGCAAATAGATTTATTCAGTGGTGTACAGAAACGAGAAAAGAGAACATGAAGATTCAGGTTGGAATGGAGGGCTACAAATGTTTCAGGAAAGTGGATCATGGACTTTGAAATGGGTAGTTGTGAGAGATAAAGCTTGAGAGGTAAGCAGGTTCTGACCAAGAAAAGCCTTGTGGGCCAGGAAGGCTTTAGAATCTTAAGCCAGGATTGACATAATCAGATTTACATTTTGAAATATCACTCTGATAAATGTAGAGAAAGAAACAAGTCACTAGAAGAGTCTGGGAGCCTAGTTGGAAGGCTGTCACAGTAATCTAAATGGCATGCTTTGGGGATTGGAACTAAGATAGCTATAATTGAGATTGAGATAAGGGGGACAGAGTGAAGAGCTATTTCAGATGTAGAATCGACAGAAACTGGTGATTGAATGGATGGGGAAGATGATAAGGAAAAGCAAAATCCAGGATGATGCTCCAGATTTTAAATTGGGTTACTAGATGGGTGGAGGTTTTGGTTACTGGGGGTAAAGCAGGTCTTTTGGGGGCAGAGGGGGAATGGATGCATTTAGTTTTAGATATGGTAAATTTGAGGACCTTTTGCGACATTCAGTTGGAGACAGCTAGTAGAAGGGTTAGTGTATGGGTATGAAGGTCAGAATACTGATCTGGACTAGAGATACAGACTTGTAATTCATCAGCATATTGGCAGGTGAAATATCATGATATCCAACTTGAGATAACTCTAGGGGGAGAATGGGGAGAAAGAAGAGGAGTTGAGGATAAGAATGTCCGGCTAATTTTTTGTAGTTTTTGTGGTGACAGGGTGTCACCGTATTCGCCAGGATGGTCTCGATTTCCTGACCTCGGGATCCACCCGTTTCAGCCTCTCAAAGTGCTTGGATTACAGGTGTGAGCCACGTGGCGGCAGGCGCCTATAATCCCAGCTACTTGGGAGACTGAGACAGGAGAATGGCGTGAACCCGGGAGGCGGAGCTTGCAGTGAGCAGATCGCGCCTCTGCACTCCAGCCTGGGAGACAGCGAGACTCCGTCTCAAAAAAAAAAGAAAAAGAATGTAGCCAGCCATCACAGGACTGGCACTAAAGCACTACCACAGAAAGGAGATTGATCAAATGCAGTAAGGGATTAAGGGATATAGGATGAAAACCGGGCAAGTGTGGTGTCAGAAGCCATGCCAGTGCAAGCAAAATAAAAACATGTCTGTTGGTTTTGAAAACAAAGGGCATTGATGGCATTGGTAGAGAGAATTTCAACGGAGAATATAGAAAAGGGAGGAGGAAGACAGTAGTAAAGGGGGATTAAGGGAGATTTTTAAAATGCAAAACATTTGAATTAGCGTAAACATTAAAAGGAAAAATGTACCAAAGTATTAAGAGTTTGCGAATGCTGGAGAAAAGATAATTGACATCGGAGTTTTTTATGTGGTTTTCATGACCTGGTTTTGGGTTACTTCTCCAGCCATATCATTTCCTACTTGCCTTCTCAATCCCTAATTCTCCGTTACATGTTTTCAGTGACTCAAATGTGTAACATTCACTGTCACCTCTGAGGCTTTGCATGTGCTACTCCTGCCCAAAGTACTCCTCCTCTACTCCTTATTCCCCTTGCGTGGCTAGCTCTTATTTAGCCTTCAAGTCTCAGCTTGATTGCGGTTTACTCCACCAGAATAGATTGACCTGCCATGTACTACTACAGCACTTGGCATTTCTTGTAGTAACAACCATCAAGCTTTAATGTAATGACTGATTTAATTATCCATCTCTCCTTCTGGATAATGTGTCATGAAAGAGAAGAAGCATTTTTACCGTTTTCACATTGTCTGTTATTTCTCTTCTCCAATGTCTAACACATAACGTATTCTTAGGTATGTATCGAACGAAAATGTGAAAAATGAGTGGGATCCCTAAAAAGAGCGAATGCTATCTAGAGCAAAGATGAAGAAATTATTCCTGAATTGTAGTAAGAGCATGTCTCTCTCTCTCTCTCTCTTTTTAAAATATGAGGCAAAGACTTGAAAGTGGTGGAAAAATACTTGGTTTATCTTTGAAAAAGCTAGGGGTGGAGTTTGCCAGGGAAGTATATTATGGAAGTGCAGGGTTTCACAGAATCCAGTGGGATTAAGTAGAGCTGTGAATACCTGAGGTCAACGTTGTAAACAATCGTTAGTTTTCCAGCATCTGCTTTAACTTCTTGGCTCTGTTTGCAGACCTTGTCTGCTTCATTGTTCTCATGGCCAAAAAAAGGTCTTCTGTGCCCCAGCTCTGTGGGAACCCACCAGCACCCAACACTTACTCTCTACCAGTTTGCATTATTCACAGATAACTGGATAGGTTCAACCCATCATAAATTGTTTCTTCTAGAATCAGATTAGTCTAACCCTGCTCCACTCAGCTCTGGCTAGGGGACTCATGAGATGATCTCTAAAGAGGTCAACCTGGATTATAAGGTGATGAATTTTCTGAGAAAAGATTTAGAAAGGTAGGCCATAATTATCTTTAATTAATAGAATATAGATAAGAGTCTAAGTGTCAGGAATCTGAAAGAGTTCATACTTGATCTGCAATTTTTTTTTTTTTTTTTCTGAATTAGAAGGCAAGGTCATCTGCTAAATATAGAAAAAGTGTGAGAATGGTGGTGAAGGTTTGGAAAATCTGGTGCAAGGAATAGTTAAAGGGCCTTACCAGGAAAAACCAATAAGATTGCTCAAAGCAGCAGCTGATAATAGTGAATTTTTATCATTTCTCCAGTAGCTAGTGTTCCTTTGCCCAGTTGTAGAAATGAGAAGGCAGATGTTTATATTGATCTAAATTGAAAGAGATTGTGGTTGAGGATGTTGTTAAGAGTGTGTGGTTGGAGAAGGATTTCATGGAATCTGGATTATATAGAGAAGCTTTGCAGGCAGAAATGGACTTCGGAAAACAGATGATCATAGTATAGGAGGGAGTATTGTAATAGAAGTCAGAGATAAGAGCAACATGAGGGTAAAAGGTTATAGTCAGAATGGAGAACACTGGAATTAAGATATGGAGGAAATCCAAATATATGAAATGACAAGGCTGAGCTAGGACTATGCTCATTAAAACATTTCAGCGGCTCAAATTTTCAAATGATCACTCAGAAGTAGGCCCCAAACTCTATATCTACAGGGAGTTATCAAGTGTCTTTCTCCACTTTGAGAGAACCCCAAAACTCTTCTTGCTAATTTCAAATGTGACTTTGACTTTATATTCTTGGTAACAATAAGAAAGAACCTGTTGAATAGCATTTTTTATTATTGTACATTAGGTTGCTATAATGTGTTGGCCAAAAATAATTTTGCGTTTGGCATAATTAATGTTTGGAAGTTCTTCTAGAAAATATTTGGTTGGGCACAATTAGCTTTTTCAGGAGGTCATTCTATTCTCGCCTGGAGTATCAATGAGCTATGTTACTAGACTATAAAAGAATACTTTTATATTCATTGTTGATGTTAATCCATCAACAGTGAATGTTCTATAGCCATAGCAAATAACCTAAAAGTAGAACTAGTTTACCTTGCCTCAAACAATATTTGTTTTTGTTTTAATTTTTATCTTATCAAAGTTATATATGTATAATTTAAAAAGTCAAATAGTTTCTACAAACCTTATAATAAAAAATTGGCAGTCCTGTACCCACCCCTCCCTGTCCCTGATTTTACTTTAAACTTGCTTTTTTTTTTTTTTTTTTTACGAATTCTGTTTATCTCTAAGTTTCTAAATAACTGCCTTGTTCCATTTCCTTGTTTTTTTCAATTTTAGATATTATCTATTATCTTTTTATTATGGAAGATGAGTAATTTTCTTAATTTATTACGACCTCCAACAAACCTTCTCAATCTTCCCTTAATTTCCAATATAGTTATGGCTTAATTTTTTATATTTTAATTGCACTAATATTGAGTATTTTATTGTGACTCTTTAAATATTATCAACATTAGAGAGATATAGAAAACGTTTCCTTTCTTGAAAAACGTTCTAGAGTTTTTAAAAAGTAAATATCAGTTTTTTGTATATCAATCTACATTATATCCAAATTCTCTTGACAGATGTATTAGTCTTCTCTCAGTACTTAGACATGGTATAAAATGCATCAGTTCCTTTTTTTATGTGTGTGATTCTGTCTCCTCTAACTCTACGGTGTCAATTTTAAGCTTCCTGTAATGATCCCATCTTAGATTTTGTCTCCTATTTTTCATTTATTTGTGTGTGTGTGTGTGTGTGTGTGTGTGCGGCACATCAAGCCTGTAAGTGTGGTTTCTACCTAAGCTCTAGCGCTCATTATGTGGACTAGAGCATGTCCTCTCGGGAAAAGCCATGTAAACATGGATTCAGTCCTGTTTGAGTGTCTGCCAGTTTCTGTCTGCTTTTGGTGGTTTTCCAGTCTCTTGAAATAGTGTTTTTGCTGTTGATTTTTGTTTGTTTGTTTTGTTTGGTACAGAGTTTATAATTGTTATCTTTACAAGAGTTAGTGTAATACAGCTTACTTTGCCATTACCTGAACTGGAACTACCTCATTGTTAACTTTTCATTACTTTTTTTTTGGCAAGAAAATTCAATTAAATGCATGGTTACCGTCCGTCATACTCCCCAGCTTCTCCCGGTCTCATTAAAAAGATGTTAAAAAGATGCTAATAGATGCTAACTACCTTATGGGCAATTTTCTTATTAAAAAACACCTTGAAGACTTTAAATTGTTTTTTAGACCAATAATTTGTTTTTATCTTGTCTCTAGGTAAATAAGATTATATAGCAAAGTAAATATTACAAGTTTTTCATGCAAATATTTTGAATTGAAATGTATTTTTAGAAATTTGGCATTAAATCATAAGTAAAGTTTTAAAAAAAATTTTAATAAATATTTTTGAATGAAAACATTTGGCAGAATTTTTAATCCATTGTTTAGAAAGACAATTATTAAGGTTTGAAAAATTTCTTAGAAATAATAAACCAAACATAAAATTAACATACTAAAATTTGATATTTTTTTTTTTAGGAATTTTTAAATACTTGTTATTTTTATGATTTTTGAAAGATCACTAGTTTTGAGTTTATTCATTTATGATTAAATAATAATGGCCTTATAGTTAACACAGTAAGTTTTTATGAAAATTTTTGTTTCAAATTTTTAATGTCAGTGTAATAATGCCTTTTAACCAGTCATGCTATTTCATCAAATAAGTTTAGTTCAGTGATTTGCATGGCGGGAGGGGTGGTGGAGATTGGCTTAAATATCTGACATTTTTAAATGAGAAGGAACTAGGATTTTATAATCAGGAAAAAAATTTTTACTGTTTTAATTTAATTTTTCTGGACAATGTTATGAGAGACCTGACTAGTTGTTACTAAACAGGGAAAACTGGTTTACATTCAGAAAAAAATTACTGATAGTATTTTACACTATGTTCAATTAAGTTATAGTTTCTGAGTATCCCATAGCATGATATTTTATCATATTATAACTTCTGGCCAATATTTGCTTACTCACTGTTTCTATGAGCAACAGAATCTACGCAACAGCAAACAGTGATCCCAGCCCCAGTTAGATTTTTCTCTTTCATAGGCACTCTGGAATGCTACTGTGTTAAAGTAATCAACCATTTTAAAAAGACAAATCAAATTTAAACTGACTCGAGAGTTTACCCTTAGATGTTATTTTTGTTGTGGTTTGTTTGCAAAATCCTTCACCAACCATCTTTAGATATTGTTCACAAGTTTCCTATTGATAAATTATTAGTCTGAATACAAAGTTTAGAGTTGTTTATTCAGGATTCCACTACAAATCGAGGTCAATACTGGGATTCTAACGTAGACTAATTGCTAAGGTTCCCATATACTGTAATTGTTTTGATATGACCAAGGGATAAAAAAGAATAATAAAAGACTGAGTAGGCACTTGCATTTATATTTCTATTTACAGATTATTTAATAGTGTTATCAGCTATAGTATAGGAAGTCTGATTCAAAAGTAAACAATGGAAAACATAACCAAAGGACATAAATATGGGCATCTTGATTAGATGAAAAAATATGATGGTCCTAAATGGGGGAAATTCAGTATTACTTTGTATTTCATTTTGGAAAGAAATTCACAATAATTTGAAAATTAGTGTAGTTCCAAACCACATGCCCAGCATTTAAAAAAAAAAAAAAAACAACACTTTACTGAGGTATGATTGACATACAAAAAAACTGTATGTATTTTTTTATATATATGTAACTTAATGAGTTTGTTGATAAGTATACACATGTGAAACCAGCATTTTTCTTTAAGTTGCTGTATTTTGTTTATTTTGGTTTGAATTTGTCTGAAATTCATAGTCAGAATTTCATGGGATGTTCTTGGTAAAACTAGATGATGAATGTTTGAAAAAAAGAATTATGAGATGGAGCTTATAGTTCTTAATAATAAAACATAGTATAAAGCTATAATAATTAAAGGAGCATGTTATTGGTAAATGGATAGAAACTAATGAGACTGAATAGCAAGCTCAAGAACATACTTAAATATACATAAATACTTAATTTCTAATAATGGTATTTCATATGAGTAAGGAGAGAATAGATTGCTAAATAACTGGTGAAGAAATAATGGTTAGATATTTGGAGAGAAAAATTTAAAAATGAAAATATAGGTGAATAATCACTTTCTTTGATAGGCAAAGACCTTAAGAGGTAACTATTTTAGACTTGATTACTTTAAAATGTATATGCTCCACAAGTAACATTGCCAAACCAAAAAAATACTTGCAACATGTATGACAAAGTATTAATTCACTTCATTGGCAATTTCTGAACTCTTAGTATGAGCATAGAACTTATGCTTGGAGTGGGGAAAGGAAACAGTAAACATTTATAAATTAGATAATTTCACATAATCACAACTTTTATGAAGATTTATAAAATATTGTTTCTCAATACTTGTACTATTGGCATTTCTTTTCAGGACTGTTGTGAAAATTCTAGAATGATTATATCCTAGTTAAGGAAGCCAAGGAAAAATCTCTAGAAAGGTAATATTGAGCAGAGAATTGAATAAAGGAGAAAGTCATGTGTATTTTGGGGAGAACATTCTTGGAAGGATCTGCAAAGACCCTCTATTAGTATTTTGTTAAAGGTGAAACAAAGTAGCACACACTTAGTGGTTTCCTTGTCCCATCCGGCTCCTTGAGGCTTTCAGCATTCCTGAACTTGTGACTACATCACTCCCAGTTTCTGCTTTGTTCTCACATCACCTTCTTACTGTGATCTCTTTCTTTTCTCTTGTAAGGACCCTTGTGATTACATTGGACCCACCTGGCTAATTTATGATACTCTCTCTACCTATCTCAAGATCTTTAAGCTAATCACATCCCTAAAGTCCTTTTTGCCACATAAGGTAATATTCACAAGTTCTGGAGATTACAACAACACAGACATGGGGAAGGGGGACTACTATTCAGCTTCCCACAGACCCTGATTCGGTGTGTTCCTTTTCAATTGCTATAGTAGCAAATTACCACAAACTTAGTGCCTCAAAACAACATAAATTTACCAAACATAACATAAATATATATTTTACTTCTGTGGGATAAAAGTTCAATATAGGTCTCACCTAGCAAAACTCAAAGTGTCAGTAAGGTTGCGTTCCTTTCTGGAGGCTCTACAGGAGAACCCATTGCCTTGTCTTTCCCTGTTTCTGGAAACCACATACATTTTTTGGCTCATGGCCCACTTCTTCCATTTTTAAGGATAACGATTTTATATCTCTCTGTGTGTATCTTCACCACTTGTCCCTCTGACTGCAGCCAGGAACATTTCTCTAATTTTAAGTATTTACGTGAATACATTGGGTTCACCCAGAAAATAAGGAAGGATAATCTCTCATCCAAAGATTATAACCTTAATCACATCTACAGAGTCCCACTTTGCTGTGGAAGGTAACATCTCAAGTTTCAAGAATTAGGTTGTAGACATTTTTGGGGGAACATCATTCTGTCTACCACATTCAGGAGTATTTTGACCTATTCAAGCATAGAAAGAAGGCAAGTGGCTGGGGCACAGCAAAGGCAGGGAGAATGGTAAGAGATGAGACTGGCACGGTTGTCACAGGCCAGACTGCTGTCCATTGGAGAGTATTTCAAGAGAGAATAGGATGTCATAAATTCAAGAAATAAATCAACATTAATCTACAGAAGTTTCTGGGATGATAAGATTGTAGATTCTGTATCTATCTGTTTTTGGATGTATCTGTACTGCCCAGTACAGCAACCACTACCTGTATGTGGCTGTTGAACACTAAAATGTGACTTGTGTGACTGAGAAACTTTCTTTTTAATTTCATTAAATTTAAATTTAAATAGTCACGTGTGACTAGTGACTACTGTATTGAAGAGGACAGATAATAGATACATTTTTGGAGAAGTTTTGCTATGACAGGAGCAGGAAAATGGACAATAGCAACTAGAGGGATATGGGATTAAGGATGTTTTTTGTTTTGTTTAGATTGGTAAAATTAAAGCATATTTATATTCATTATTTATTATTGAATAACACATTACCACAAATTTAGCAGCTTAAAACCATATACGTTTATTAATCTCACTGTTTCTGTGGGTCAGGAGTCCAGGTATGGCATTGCTAGGACTCATCTAAAAGCTGCAATTAAGGCATTGTCCGGGGGCTGTGGTCTCATCTCAAGGTGAAGGATCTGCCTTCAAGCTCAGTGGGGTACAGGCACAGTTGAGTTCCTTGTAGCCTGTTGGAATGAAGGCCTCAGTTTCTTTTTGGCTATGATGGTTAATTTTATATGTCAGCTTGGCAGGGCCATGGTGCCCAGATGTGTGATCAGGCATTCTGAGTGTTTTTGTGAGGGTGTTTTTGGATGAAATTAATATTCAAACCAATGGATTTTAAGTAAAGAGAATTGCCCTCTGTGTTAGTATATTCTTGTGTCGCTGTAAAGAAGTTCATGACAATAGGTGCTTTATAAAGAAAAGAGGTTTAATTGGCTCATGGTTCTGCAGGCTGTACAGGAAGCATGGTGCCAGTGTTTGTTCCTGCCGAGGGCCTCAGGAAGCTTCCAGTCATGGCAGAAGATGACAGAGAACTGGCACGTCACATGGCAAGAGTGTGGGCGTGAGAGAGAGAAGGGGGAGGTCCCAGATCCCTTTAAAAAAGCAGATCTCATGTGAACTGAGTGAGAGGAGGCCCCACCTGGAGATACAGATTTGGCAGTTTTCAGCTTATTTTTAATAATGGAAGCTGTGATTGTGAATAACCCTATCAACCTCTGTAGAGTTAAATAAGAAGAGGGTCAAGGAATTGTTCCAGGAAACAATACTGTTTTACTTCTGAGTAGATGATAGAGAAACCTACTGAAAAGATGTGATGAGATCTGGAAGAGTGTCAGGGAATCCAAGATTCTGTATAGAAGGAATACAAATCTACATTTCTTCATCAGCACCTAATACCAAAAATAAAGCAAATAATAGGCATCCCCTGCCCTCTCCCTCTGACCAATCAATTATTATAGGGAAAGTTTTCTAGCTGATTGAGTCCATATACAATAAAATGTTTCATTTTTAATTCTAACAACTAATTAGGCCAGGATATGTACCCTAAATGTAACTATATTGTCCATGAACCAAAAGACTCATCACCTCTATTTAAGACAGTAATAGCGTGAATATTTATAGCCCTTCAATGTAAAGTAACTTCTGAGATTTCTGTACTATGTAGACTTTTATGGAGTTTTTTTCTTTTTTGCTCTCAAGAACTCTCTGATTCCCACTATGACTTTTGCAATTATTAAGACCTAAATAACAATTCTTAGATGACACACTTGAAATATTAAATCATATAACCTAACCGTAAAATGCTTATAATTTGTATAGCACAATAATTACAATGTGGCATACTTTTCACCCCTAGATTATTGCATTTTAATTTTAAGAACCTGTGAGATCCAAAATACATGGAGCCTTGCTTGAGTATATGATCAGCCTGAGATGTTTTAGCATTTTTTATGAGTTCTAAGAAATTTGGGCAATAATATGTTGTAGTTGGAAAGATGAGATTAGTAGTTTTACAAATATAGTTTTCTTATCTTTTTAGAAGGAGTCCTTATCAGTATCCTTTTCTCAGTTCCAGTTACCTTTTAAGATCAGTGTGAGCAGTTCCCGACTGAGATATGTTACTGTCCCTTTTAGAAGGTGCATTTGTGATGTTCTTTATTTAAATCTAAAAGAAACATTTCAGGCCATACTCTGTGGCTCACATCTCTAATCTCAGCACTTTGGGAAGCCAAGGCAGGCATATCACTTTAGCTCAGGAGTTCGAGACCAGCCTAGCCAAACAGTGAAACTCTGTCTCTACTAAAAATAACAAAAAGTAGTCAGGAATGGTGGTAGGCGCCTGTAATCCCAGCTACTCGGGATGCTGAGGCAGGAGAATCACTTGAACACAGGAGGCAGAGGTTGCAATGAGCCAAGATCATGCTGGTGCACTCCAGCCTGGGTGACAGAGTGCGAATCTGTCAAAATAGAATAGAATAGAATAGAATAGAATAGAATAGAATAGAATAGAATAGAATAGAATAGAATAGAATAGAATAGAATAGAATAGAATAGAATAGAATAGAAATTTCAGAAAGCCACTAAACTGAAGAGTTCAGGATATAAAGCCTTAGGACACATGTGGTTGATTCAAAACTACAACAAAAAGTTGACCAACTTGTAGTTGATCATGAGCATAACTAGGTCAAGGTAATACAGTTCAGTCACCTTTTTTAAAACATATCTTGATTAATTTCCTATATTACTAGAATTTTATAACGATCACAACTATATATATGCAACTGTGTATATATGTATGATAGACAGTATTCTGCATTATAAACTGTAATGGACAGACTACTGTTTTTAGTATACACATATCTAGTTACAGCTAAGCTTTTCTCTGATGTGAATAAATTTAAAAGCACTCACTGCAACAAAATGAGATTCTATCTGGTCGTTATTCGCCTAGTAATAACATCAAGATACCTTTATTTTTCATTTTCCTTTAGTTCTACATCTTGGTTCCCAGGATAGTAATGAAGATTAATTCTTCAAGTTTATTTAGTCTACTTTGATAATATATTGAAACTGAAACCCTTTAGTGGATATATTTTAAACAGGATATCAAATCTCACCTTGATAATCTCCTGTCCTCAGAAACACTTAGAATGGCCACAAATAACTCTCTAGGAATTAATGTTACTCATAGTATTTATTTTATGTGCTTTACTGATACTGTATATTCTTTTATTTGTGTGGTCATTTAAAAGAACCTGAAAACTGAGTATATAACTATACATTCTTTAAAAAACATCTGTTTTAATTCTTTTCAAATCTATATATTATGATAGTATTAAGTGCTAGTAAGCAATTAACTGCCCTTTTTGTTTAAATTATACTAATCAATAAATAGCCCTGTCATGTCTTTAAACAGCTGTCATGTTTATAAATATATCAATAAATAACCCTGTCTGGTCTCTATTTCTTAATTTGGACAGAATCACTGCCCAAATCCCTTACCTATCCCATTATAGTTATAGTTTCTTAATGAGGATTATTCCAATAAATAATCAAAATTTTATCCAACACTTAGTATGGGCCAGAGCTTTGAAAGATATTTTGGAGGCTATGGAAGAAATAGAAGAGAGGGTCCCACATCTCAAAAAGCTTCAAACCTAAAGGGAAAGACTGCATTTCTGAAACAACCAAAGAAAAATATAAGCAGGATACAACTGAGTAATACATTGTATGAGACTGAAATATTAAGACTAGAGAGGCCAATGTAGGCTGATATGGTTTGGCTGTGTCTCCATCCAAATCTCATCTTGAATGATAACTCCCACAGTTCCCACATGTCATGGGAGGAACCTGGTGGGAGGTGATTGAATTACAGGGGCAGGTCTTTCCTGCATTGTTCTTGTGATAGTGAATGAGTTTCACAAGAGCTGATGGTTTTAAAAACAGGAGTGGCTGGGCACAGTGGCCCACGCCTGTAATCTCAGCACTTTGGGAGGCCAAGGTGGGCAGATGACCAGGTCAGGAGTTCGAGACTAGCCTGACCAACATGGTGAAACCCCATCTCTACTAAAAATACAAAAATTAGCTAGGTGTGGTGATCCACCCCTGTAATGCCAGCTATTCAGGAGGCTGAGGCAGGAGAATCACTTGAACCCAGGAGGCGGAGGTTGTAGTGAGCCAAGATCGTGCCACTGCACTCTAGCCTAGGCAACAGAGTGAAACGCTGTCTCAAAAAACCCAAAAAACAGAAGTTTCCCTGCGTAAGCTCTGTTTTTGCCTGCTGTCATCCATGTAAGACGTAACTTGCTCCTCCTTGCCTTCCACCATGATTTTTGAGGTCCCCCCAGCCTCACTCATGTAAGTGCATGTGGAACTATAAGTACATTAAACCTCTTTTTCTTCCCAGTCTCAGGTGTGTCTTTATCAGCAGTGTTTAGAAAACCGACTAATACATAGGCTAACTTAGTTAAAAAGAACTTGGCCTGGGCTTGAGGTGATGATAAGTGATTTAATCTTGGACTTGAAGAGTTGACAGAAAGATATCCAGAATAAGCAAACCCCTGGCTAAAGAAAATGTGTAAGTTTTCTGAAATTGATAATTTTTAATGCGGATTAAATTTAAAAAGCTAAAGTATTTATTTCATCACTTAGAATGATAACCATTAAGAGTCAACTAGTGAAACTTACTCTGATCATACACACACACACACACACACACATATATATATATATATATTTTTTTTTTTGAGATAGAGTCTCATGCTGTCGCCAGGCTGGAGTGCAGTGGCGCGATCTCGGCTCACTGCAACCTCTGCCTCCTGGCTTTAAGCAATTCTCTTTCCTCAGCCTCCTGAGTAGCTGGGACTACAGACGCACGCCGCCACACCCCGCTAATTTTTTTTATATTTTAGTAGAGACAGGGTTTCACGGTGTTGCCCAGGCTGGTCTCGAACTCTTAAGCTCAGGCAAAAATCCACCCACCTTGGCCTCCCAAAGTGCTAGGATTACAAGCTTGAGCCACCACACCTGGCCGATTATCAATATTTTAAAAGTCAATTGCCCTTCTTTACATAGAGAAATGCAGACATAGCTTAAACTCTTAGATTATAGATTGAGGTTCTTAACACAGATCTGTGTACTCTGAATTATTAATAAAATTGAGAACTAACTACAAAAAAACTCTTAATTTCTAACAGAAGAGACATGCTCTCAAAATGTCTTTAATATGTGCTTTCTGACTCTGCTGTACCATTTGAAGTCATGGTTTTATACTGTAGGTTATTTTGAAGTGACAGAATAATAACTAAAGAATAGCGGTGACAGTAACCTTATATGTCAAACTAGAAACTGGAGTGAAAAATTTAAAAATTGACACAACAGTACAATATAGGTTTTGTGCTAATTTGCTGGCGTTAAAATGATACTTAAATTGCTGCTTTTCTTTTGTTGTGGGACAGAATAAAGGTGGACTGGATGTAGAGGTAGAACACATAAATATTTTATACTTCTCAACTCATTCAGCCTGATATGAGGCCCTTTTTGAAGTCCAGTGCATCTAGGCGTGTGGCCCCTTGCATCTGTAATAATGTGCATAGGCTAGAATAGCAGCAGTGAAGGTGAAAGAGTGCTTCCTGCTCCTGGCTATGAACCATGTGTATATATAAGCCAAATGCTCATACTTTTGAGAATTTAAAAAAATTAATCTGAGTATTTCAAGTAAAATCCTTTTCTTTCATTAAATTTCTAGATACTTTTAGTTTATTTTTATTGTGTAGAATAACAGATGTCCTTATCTATTGAAGGACTAGAAACTGGTGACAATAATTAGAAATTAGATATAATAAAAATAGTTGTGTACTTTTAAGAAGAAATGACATTTCATGTTTATTTTACACTAAGTAGCTGCAAAAAGATCTAAGAGGGTTTTGGAAGTTTTCATCAGTATATTTGAGTGATATTTTGAAAGAAGTTGTTATTAGTGATTTAAAATTAGTCCTTTCTTTGTCATCTGAGATAGAAGTGTAGAGGGCTGGACTTGTGTTTATCTCTTCATTTATATTTTACTGATTATTTTATTTCAGGATCAAAGTGTGGGATGAATTCTTTGTCCTTTTGGCATTTTGAAACTTTTCAAGTGTTAAAAAAACTTTTTCTTTCCAAAAATGTCCACTTCTCTCCAACCTACCTGAAAATTGTTATAATGAAAGAATACGAAACCACTTTGTGGGTTTGTGTTTTGCTAGTGTAACCTATTGGCTAAAATAAAGTAAGCTTATTTTTTTTTTCTCCTGCTTTGTATCAACTCAAAACATTAATATTCTGTAGGTGACATTTTTTCCTTTGTTGTTGTTATTGTTGTTGTTTTTGAGACTGAGTCTTGATGTGTCGCCCGGGCTAGAGTTCAGCGGCATGATCTCGGTTCCAGTGATACTCATATCTCAGCCTCCTGAGTAGCTGGGCTTATAGGCGTGCACCACCATGCCTGGCTAATTTTTGGATTTTTAGTAGAGAAGGGGTTTCACCATGTTGGCCAGGCGGGTTTCAAACTCCTGATCTGAGGTGATCCACCCACCTTGGCCTCCTAAAGTGTTGGGATTACAGGCATGAGCTACTACAGCTGGCCAGGTGACATATTTCTTTAACTTTGTGTGTATATTTACACTCAGAGAAGCTTCAAAATGTAACTGTTCAAATTTGCTTTCAATTTATTTATTGTTTATATAGGTAAAACTTTCTTATTTAAGCTTATGTGCCTGTTGAATGAACATTTCATTGCATGAGAAAACTGCAACTGCTTTATCAAACTGTACGAATGCAGTTTCACAGTGGATGTCTACTTTAGTGAAGTCTGCTTTTATTTGTAAATTGTCTAATAAAGATTTGTCTCAGAATCCTCAACCATCTTAAATATTTCTTAACCTGTGTGTAACATATTTATAGAAATATTCTTTTAAAAGCAATACCTTTCGGAAATCTTCTTATCAGATAAATGCATAATAGAAATTTGCGATCTTGGAGGCAAAAAACAAAAACCCAAAACAAAACAAAAATTCTCATTTTACTCTTCTTCTACAGACTCAGTACTACTAGCATCTTTCTTTGGAATTATGTGTAGGTTCTGAACCTAATTCTTCCCCTACTTTTTGTCTAGTTGGGACACTCTCTTACCAAGAAGCAGCACAACAGCATAGCATAGCAGAATCTTGACTTTACCCCTTCAATAGCTTGCATAACTACTCTGAATCTGAGTTTACTGGTATATAATATGGATATGATAATAGTTCTTTTACGGTGAAGATGTATCCTAGTTTATATTTTTGCTACGCTTGAGCTATATTTCAACCAAAAGATATGGTAACTGCATAGTAATCATCATCATAATTTGTTATCTGTTATAATAATTTTAATTTTCAGGATAATTATAATCATTATTACTAATCATTGTGCTTCAGCATCCTTATCAGTCAAATGGGGGAATACCTGTGTTTCCTTCAGAATTCCATAAGTGTAACTAAAACTATTATTTTATTTTAAAGTGTACCCTAATAGAGGAATTAAGGTATTTTTAAGATTCTTACTTTTATGCAGAAGTACTAAAGCTTGACACTTAACTTTATTATTGGCAATTTATGGTAATACATTATTGTCTTTAGATAAAAGAGTTAATTATTGTGTAGCTACTGGTTTCCTAAAACTCTACCTTTCTCTTAGCTATAACAAAATTTTGAGCTTTCTTCAATAAAAGGTCAGTTATTCCATTTTAGCATTTGTGTGAATAGAAATTAGAGTTTAAAATTCTCATATATAATTCCTTTTCTTATTCTGAGCAGAAAGACTTAAAATTAGGCTTTAGCAAACAGATGGTAGTATGCTTATACAGTATTTATGTTGCTTTCTTTTCTGCTAGGAGATGGGAGAGTGACTTACCACTTACAAAAATTAGTCCTGGGCTATATGTTGATTTATATGATAAAGTAAGAAACTTTAGGTTGTAGCCCAGTTTTTTTGCTCACTGTTTGTATATCTGGTAAATGCATTGTATTTAAATCTTTCTTACACTTTTTTCTTCTCAGAAGAAATTGTGTATGCTTAAAACGATGCTGCTCAATCTTGATATTTTCCTCAAATTAAACATGTTTTTGTTTTATTTTAGTTCAGACTTGGTTCCTTCAACCTAGAGAAAGTTGAAAACCCAGCTGAAGTCATTAGAGAACTTATTTGTTATTGCTTGGACACCATCGCAGAAAATGAAGCCAAAAATGAGCACCTGCAGAAAGAAAATGAAAGGCTTCTGAGAGATTGGAATGATGTTCAAGGACGGTGTGTACACAGTTTGCTTGTGGTATAAAAATACGGAGCCCTTGTCATATTGTTATAGCTTTAAGTTAATGATTTGTAAATTTCCAACATATGTAGATTAGCATATATTTCATACAAAATTTGTCATTAAGTTTAGCTTAACTGAATATGATTAAACAAAATTATTAGTCAATATTGTATATTATAGAAGTACATTAACACTTTTATGTCATTAGTATGTGGTGGCACCAGCAAACTTATAAACAATAGGGAGCAATTGGGCATTGAAGATCAATACCCATTAATACTAATAAATAACTTAGGTAGTAACTATTTATAAAGATTAATTCAGCTCAAATTATAGGATTAATAATGAATTAAAAAGAGACATGAAATAAAATAAACATAATTGATTTCTTATTTGGAATCAGTGAGTGGCACCTATTTCAAGTGATAATGTTTTGGCTCCCAATAGAGACTTATTTCTCCTGATTTATTGAAAATTCATACTATAAGCATTTTTAAAGGATGAACTGATTGTGGCTACTGGACAAGACATTTGGAAGCCTTTTATTTTTCTGGCTTTTCCTGTTTTTAAATGAGGAAGAAAAAAATAATTTTTTTTTTAAATTATGAACTTTCTCAACTAAATGTAATCTAGGCCGGCCCAATGTGTAACCTTTATTATTCTATTCTCTATAAGATGTTTGAAGGAAATAAAATGCATGTGATGAACATTTATATCCTCACTGAGTCATATATAATATATATATGTGTGTGTATGTGCACATATAGTATATATATATGTATGTGTATGCACACACATATATATAGTGAGAAAGAAAATGATGTCTGAAATCATTATGTGGAATATATATATAATAATGATAATAATTATTAGTACATCCAGTAGATTTTTTAAATCTTTTGCTTAAATAACGCTAAAGCATGGGAACAGTTATCCAACATATTTAGAGTATTTTTAGTGCAACCATTGTGATTACTCTATATGGACATTAGTGAGTATATGTGGAAGTATATGAAAAATGGTGAAGGTTTTACCACTGTCAATATATGTATGTGAAAATGAGGCTGACTAAAAGCGGTTATTTTTCTGTACATTCAATTATATTTATTAACTAATGCAAAACATGTAAAATTAAGTTCCTAGCACCTATGTTATTTGACTTTCATGTATTGTATTAGGAAAGTGGTTTTGTTCTATCTTAGATCTAAATTAATTTCTATCTCCAATTATATATATTATATATAAATAATATAAAAATGAGACCAAATCCAAACTGTGTATTAGGAAACCATGCAGAAAAAGTTAATTTTTCTCTTTACTGCTTATTCATGAATAAAGATGAATTCTATGTCATGGTATGAATAAGTATCAGGTATCTGTACTACAAAGCATTTCTTGGACCTATATCTGTAGCTTGGGTGTATTTTCTATTTAATATGTGAAATAAATCAAATTAAAGGAGATGAGCTATGGTCGTGATAAACCATTATATTTAAAACTCAGAATACCCTCAGGATGATAGGAAATTTGATCCACAAATTGCCTACAAAAATGCAGACTGGGTACTTGGTACTTGAACAAATTGCTTTAAAATGTCTGCCAGAGGTTGAAAGAGGTATTATCTCATCAGTATTCAACACCACTCCCATAGAATTGAAAGCAGCAGGGAACGAAGATGAGGAATTAGAGATGAATGCACCCTGTGCTGTAACAGTGTGTGCGAGGGGCACATATTATATGTGGCTCACAGATGCTTGATTTGCTATTTCTGGACTATCCAGCAAGTGCTTTTGTCTTGTTGTGGCAAGAGATTTCCTGTTTGATCAAAAGCACAGCCATGTACCCTGTCACCTGCCTTATTATGATGCAGCTATTTTTTTTTTTTTTTTGATAATACTGTGTCAGATGTCTTCTTCAGGGTCTATAGATGTGTGCCTTTGGGGTGGCCCTATGTACTGAGAAGAAAGAGTCCACTCCAGAGGATTCTAGTCTCTTTATTGTATTCCACATCTTAGATTAGTAGCTTTAAATATTTCCCAAATTTGGTTTTCTCTCCTTTCAGAGGACAGAGACCACTTTAAGGAGCTGCAAATACATCTTGATCATGGCCAAGCAGCAGTTTCTTAGTGTTCCCTCACTAGAGCCTTTCCATGCTGGAAAGGATTTACAGCTTTAGCTTCCATAAGGCAGTAGTTCTAATTAAGTGTCTTTAGGGAGATTAGAAATAGGACATGAGCATATGGAGTTAGGTAACTGGGGACATAGAAAGTAGAGAATCATTAGCGTTGGGGCCATGTTAAACTTGGCAATAGTTTTGGGGGAAGCCTCTGATTATTCTTGTGTCAGTGTCCATGATCCAAGCATTTCTTCTATACTACATATGAAGGGATGGGAGGGTGGTGTTAAAATAGTGGGGAAGGACACAATGTAAGGGATGGGAATTCCTGTAGAAGCGAAGGTAGATGGGTCTGGGATACATTTACTACACAATAAGATATTATATGAGCATAAAATAGTTGTGTACACGTGTTTATTAACGTGGAAAATGTTGATCATATATTAAGGTAAGACGTGCATCACCACAAATATAAACAATATCCCATTGTTTGCAAAAATATATTTAAATAGAGAGTATCTGGAAGAAGAAAATTAAATGTTAATAGTGTACATCTGGAATGGTAGACTACATTTTCCTTTAATTTTGGGGAGTATTTTTTGTATATGTTTTAGTATTTAAATATGTATCACCATTATAATCAGAAACAACTATAAAGCTATTTTCATTTGGGATGATGGTGGAGAATAAACAAGGCTTGAGTGAGGAATGAGAAATTACAGCATAAGTAAAAAGTGTGAGCTTTAATGCATAGAATTTTAACATATATTTGCTGTTATTTTAAATTACCACTTAATAATTGTGTTCTTGGCTCCATTTTGAACAAGTGGCATCACTGCATTAATTTTGTATAGTTGAGATAAAGGAGGAAACATTTAAGATGTGTATATAAATCCTTAGGTTACTGGCTATATTTATTTAGTGGGTTTTCTACTTAATTACTAATAACGACTCTCAAGTTCCATGTTACTGAATAGATGTTTTGTTTGCACTCAGAACTCTGCTTAGAAATTATCTGCCTTTATTCTGAGTTATAGTTATTAAACCCATAATTGGAGGCAGTTTTCAGTGAATTGGGTTGACACTCACAGAATCATCAGAATAAAAGACCTTGAAAGCTCTTCTAGTTCATCTCTCTGCCTTCAAGATAGAATCACATTATATCCAGATGAATTCAGTCTGATTTTTAAAGACCTCGAGGGGGCGGAGCAAGATGGCGGAATAGGAACAGCTCCAGTCTGCAACTCCCAGCGCGAGCGACACAGAAGACCGGCGATTTCTGCATTTTCAACTGAGGTACTGGGTTCATCTCACTGGGGAGTGCCGGACGATCGGTGCTGGTCAGCTGCTGCAGCCCGACCAGCGAGAGCTGAAGCAGGGCGAGGCATTGCCTCACCTGGGAAGCGCAAGGGGGAAGGGAATCCCTTTTCCTAGCCAGGGGAACGGAGACACACAACACCTGGAAAATCGGGTAACTCCCACCCCAATACTGCGCTTTAAGCAAACAGGCACACCAGGAGATCATATCCCACACCTGGCCGGGAGGGTCCCACACCCACGGAGCCTCCCTCATTGCTAGCACAGCAGTCTGTGATCTACCGGCAAGGCAGCAGCGAGGCTGGGGGAGGGGCGCCCACCATTGCTGAGGCTTAAGTAGGTAAACAAAGCTGCTGGGAAGCTCGAACTGGGTGGAGCTCACAGCAGCTCAAGGAAACCTGCCTGTCTCTGTAGACTCCACCTCTGGGGACAGGGCAATAACAAACACAGCCGAAACCTCTGCAGACGCAAACGACTCTGTCTGACAGCTTTGAAGAGAGCAGTGGATCTCCCAACACGGAGGTTGAGATCTGAGAAGGGACAGACTCCCTGCTCAAGTGGGTCCCTGACCCCTGAGTAGCCTAACTGGGAGACATCCCCCACTAGGGGCAGTCTGACACCCCACACCTCACAGGGTGGAGTACACCCCTGAGAGGAAGCTTCCAAAGCAAGAATCAGACAGGCACACTCGCTGTTCAGAAATATTCTATCTTCTGCAGCCTCTGCTGCTGATACCCAGGCAAACAGGGTCTGGAGTGGACCTCAAGCAATCTCCAACAGACCTACAGCTGAGGGTCCTGACTGTTAGAAGGAAAACTATCAAACAGGAAGGACACCTACACCAAAACCCCATCAGTACATCACCATCATCAAAGACCAGAGGCAGATAAAACCACAAAGATGGGGAAAAAGCAGGGCAGAAAAGCTGGAAATTCAAAAAATAAGAGCGCATCTCCCCCGGCAAAGGAGCGCAGCTCATCGCCAGCAACGGATCAAAGCTGGACGGAGAATGACTTTGACGAGATGAGAGAAGAAGGCTTCACTCCATCAAATTTCTCAGAGCTAAAGGAAGAATTACGTACCCAGCGCAAAGAAACTAAAAATCTTGAAAAAAAAGTGGAAGAATTGATGGCTAGAGTAATTAATGCAGAGAAGGTCCTAAACGAAATGAAAGAGATGAAAACCATGACACGAGAAATACGTGACAAATGCACAAGCTTCAGTAACCGACTCGATCAACTGGAAGAAAGAGTATCTGCGATTGAGGATCAAATGAATGAAATGAAGCGAGAAGAGAAACCAAAAGAAAAAAGAAGAAAAAGAAATGAACAAAGCCTGCAAGAAGTATGGGATTATGTAAAAAGACCAAATCTACGTCTGATTGGGGTGCCTGAAAGTGAGGGGGAAAATGGAACCAAGTTGGAAAACACTCTTCAGGATATCATCCAGGAGAACTTCCCCAACCTAGTAGGGCAGGCCAACATTCAAATCCAGGAAATACAGAGAACGCCACAAAGATACTCCTCGAGAAGAGCAACTCCAAGACACATAATTGCCAGATTCACCAAAGTTGAAATGAAGGAAAAAATCTTAAGGGCAGCCAGAGAGAAAGGTCGGGTTACCCACAAAGGGAAGCCCATCAGACTAACAGCAGATCTCTCGCAGAAACTCTCCAAGCCAGAAGAGAGTGGGGGCCAATATTCAACATTCTTAAAGAAAAGAATTTTCAACCCAGAATTTCATATCCAGCCAAACTAAGTTTCATAAGTGAAGGAGAAATAAAATCCTTTACAGATAAGCAAATGCTTAGAGATTTTGTCACCACCAGGCCTGCCTTACAAGAGACCCTGAAGGAAGCACTAAACATGGAAAGGAACAACCGGTACCAGCCAAGGCAAAAACATGCCAAAATGTAAAGACCATCGAGGCTAGGAAGAAACTGCATCAACTAACGAGCAAAATAACCAGTTAATATCATAATGGCAGGATCAAGTTCACACATAACAATCTTAACCTTAAATGTAAATGGACTAAATGGTCCAATTAAAAGACACAGACTGGCAAACTGGATAAAGAGTCAAGACCCATCAGTCTGCTGTATTCAGGAGACCCATCTCACACGCAGAGACATACATAGGCTCAAAATAAAGGGATGGAGGAAGATTTACCAAGCAAATGGAGAACAAAAAACAGTGGGAGTTGCAATACTAGTCTCTGATAAAACAGACTTTAAACCATCAAAGATCAAAAGAGACAAAGAAGGCCATTACATAATGGTAAAGGGATCAATTCAACAGGAAGAGCTAACTATCCTAAATATATATGCACCCAATACAGGAGCACCCAGATTCATAAAGCAAGTCCTTAGAGACTTACAAAGAGACTTAGACTCCCATACAATAATAATGGGAGACTTCAACACTCCACTGTCAACATTAGACAGATCAACGAGACAGAAAGTTAAAAAGGATATCCAGGAATTGAACTCATCTCTGCAGCAAGCAGACCTAATAGACATCTATAGAACTCTCCACCCCAAATCAACAGAATATACATTCTTCTCAGCACCACATCATACTTACTCCAAAATTGACCACGTAATTGGAAGTAAAGCACTCCTCAGCAAATGTACAAGAACAGAAATTATAACAAACTGTCTCTCAGACCACAGTGCAATCAAACTAGAACTCAGGACTAAGAAACTCAATCAAAACCGCTCAACTACATGGAAACTGAACAACCTGCTCCTGAATGACTACTGGGTACATAAGGAAATGAAGGCAGAAATAAAGATGTTCTTTGAAACCAATGAGAACAAAGATACAACATACCAGAATCTCTGGGACACATTTAAAGCAGTGTGTAGAGGGAAATTTATAGCACTAAATGCCCACAAGAGAAAGCAGGAAAGATCTAAAATTGACACTCTAACATCGCAATTAAAAGAACTAGAGAAGCAAGAGCAAACACATTCGAAAGCTAGCAGAAGGCAAGAAATAACTAAGATCAGAGCAGAACTGAAGGAGATAGAGACACAAAAAACCCTCCAAAAAATCAATGAATCCAGGAGTTGGTTTTTTGAAAAGATCAACAAAATTGACAGACCGCTAGCAAGACTAATAAAGAAGAAAAGAGAGAAGAATCAAATCGATGCAATTAAAAATGATAAAGGGGATATCACCACCGACCCCACAGAAATACAAAGTACCATCAGAGAATACTATAAACACCTCTATGCAAATAAACTGGAAAATCTAGAAGAAATGGATAATTTCCTGGACACTTACACTCTTCCAAGACTAAACCAGGAAGAAGTTGAATCCCTGAATAGACCAATAGCAGGCTCTGAAATTGAGGCAATAATTAATAGCCTACCAACCAAAAAAAGTCCAGGACCAGATGGATTCACAGCTGAATTCTACCAGAGGTATAAGGAGGAGTTGGTACCATTCCTTCTGAAACTATTCCAATGAATAGAAAAAGAGGGAATCCTCCCTAACTCATTTTATGAGGCCAACATCATCCTGATACCAAAGCCTGGCAGAGACACAACAAAAAAAAGAGAATTTTAGACCAATATCCCTGATGAACATCGATGCAAAAATCCTCAATAAAATACTGGCAAACCGCATTCAGCAACACATCAAAAAGCTTATCCACCATGATCAAGTGGGCTTCATCCCTGGGATGCAAGGCTGGTTCAACATTCGCAAATCAGTAAACATAATCCAGCATATAAACAGAACCAAAGACAAGAACCACATAATTATCTCAATAGATGCAGAAAAGGCTTTTGACAAAATTCAACAGTCCTTCATGCTAAAAACGCTCAATAAATTCGGTATTGATGGAACGTACCTCAAAATAATAACAGCTATTTATGACAAACCCACAGCCAATATCATACTGAATGGGCAAAAACTGGAAAAATTCCCTTTGAAAACTGGCACAAGACAGGGATGCCCTCTCTCACCACTCCTATTCAACATAGTGTTGGAAGTTCTGGCTAGGGCAATTAGGCAAGAGAAAAAAATCAAGGGTATTCAGTTAGGAAAAGAAGAAGTCAAATTGTCCCTGTTTGCAGATGACATGATTGTATATTTAGAAAACCCCATTGTCTCAGCCCAAAATCTCCTTAAGCTGATAAGCAACTTCAGCAAAGTCTCAGGATACAAAATTAATGTGCAAAAATCACAAGCATTCTTATACACCAGTAACAGACAAACAGAGAGCCAAATCAGGAATGAACTTCCATTCACAATTGCTTCAAAGAGAATAAAATACCTAGGAATCCAACTTACAAGGGATGTAAAGGACCTCTTCAAGGAGAACTACAAACCACTGCTCAGTGAAATAAAAGAGGACACAAACAAATGGAAGAACATACCATGCTCATGGATAGGAAGAATCAATATAGTGAAAATGGCCATACTGCCCAAGGTAATTTATAGATTCAATGCCATCCCCATCAAACTACCAATGAGTTTCTTCACAGAATTGGAAAAAACTGCTTTAAAGTTCATATGGAACCAAAAAAGAGCCCGCATCTCCAAGACAATCCTAAGTCAAAAGGACAAAGCTGGAGGCATCACGCTACCTGACTTCAAACTATACTACAAGGCTACAGTAACCAAAACAGCATGGTACTGGTACCAAAACAGAGATATAGACCAATGGAACAGAACAGAGTCCTCAGAAATAATACCACACATCTACAGCCATCTGATCTTTGACAAACCTGAGAGAAACAAGAAATGGGGAAAGGATTCCCTATTTAATAAATGGTGCTGGGAAAATTGGCTAGCCATAAGTAGAAAGCTGAAACTGGATCCTTTCCTTACTCCTTATACGAAAATTAATTCAAGATGGATTAGAGACTTAAATGTTAGACCTAATACCATAAAAATCCTAGAGGAAAACCTAGGTATAGGCATGGGCAAAGACTTCATGTCTAAAACACCAAAAGCAATGGCAGCAAAAGCCAAAATTGACAAATGGGATCTCATTAAACTAAAGAGCTTCTGCACAGCAAAAGAAACTACCATCAGAGTGAACAGGCAACCTACAGAATGGGAGAAAATTTTTGCAATCTACTCATCTGACAAAGGGCTAATATCCAGAACCTACAAAGAACTCAAACAAATTTACAAGAAAAAAACAAACAACCCCATCAAAAAGTGGGCAAAGGATATGATCAGACATTTCTCAAAAGAAGACATTCATACAGCCAACAGACACATGAAAAAATGCTCATCATCACTGGCCATCAGAGAAATGCAAATCAAAACCACAATGAGATACCATCTCACACCAGTTAGAATGGCGATCATTAAAAAGTCAGGAAACAACAGGTGCTGGAGAGGATGTGGAGAAATAGGAACACTTTTACACTGTTGGTGGGATTGTAAACTAGTTCAACCATTATGGAAAACAGTATGGCGATTCCTCAAGGATCTAGAACTAGATGTACCATATGACCCAGCCATCCCATTACTGGGTATATACCCAAAGGATTATAAATTATGCTGCTACAAAGACACATGCACACGTATGTTTATTGCAGCACTATTCACAATAGCAAAGACTTGGAATCAACCCAAATGTCCATCAGTGACAGACTGGATTAAGAAAATGTGGCACATATACAGCATGGAATACTATGCAGCCATAAAAAAGGATGAGTTTGTGTCCTTTGTAGGGACATGGATGCAGCTGGAAACCATCATTCTTAGCAAACTATCACAAGAACAGAAAACCAAACACCGCATGTTCTCACTCATAGGTGGGAACTGAACAATGAGATCACTTGGACTCAGGAAGGGGAACATCACACACCAGGGCCTATCATGGGGAGGGGGGCGGGGGGAGGGATTGCATTGGGAGTTATACCTGATGTAAATGACGAGTTGATGGGTGCAGCACACCAACATGGCACAAGTATACATATGTAACAAACCTGCACGTTATGCACATGTACCCTACAACTTAAAGTATAATAATAATAAATGAATTTTAAAAATATTAAAAAAAAAATACTGAAAAAAAAAAAAAAAACTAGCAATGGAAGAAAAAAAAAAAAAAAAGAAACCTCGAGAGATATCTTCATCTCCCCTTGGTAGCCCGTTACATTGTTTAAGAACTGTCACAGTCAGAAAATTCTTTCTTCCATCTAGAATCCTTCACGGTATAGTTGAAGGCCATTTCCTCTTGTTCTCTTGTCAGAAAGGATGAGGAACAGCTGTTCACCATCTTCTTCCGTACTTAAAGGCATATTAAATCTCTTTACCACTGCTTGCTTCTCCAGTTCTTTTTAGCTTTCTTTGTCCTCCCAACTCTCCTCAGACTTTCTATTGCCGTACAACCCTGACCTGGGCCAGATATAATTTTGGCCGGAACTGATTATTAATTTAAGGGTTACTGCACTGTGTCTAAGTACCATATTTCACGTTTATGTACCTATTATTTTATTTTGAGCTATCATTTAATCTATTGTTTCATTTTTGGTGTTATTTCTGCATGAAATTGTTGTGTTTTTCCTCCTAGTTTGTTATTGTTTTGAAATGTTATTCTTATATTGTTTTCCTACCCAGAGATATTTTATTTTGAATATTCAGTATTTTTGTGTAATTTTTTTGTCCTTTTAATTTTTTTAAAAAATTACTATTTTTTTTTTCTGTCCGAGGTTTTAGATACCTCAGTGCTAGGTTACTAATTAAATTTAGCATTATTGTTCTATTTTCCTAGTTATTGTAGAAAGGATGAATTATCATTAGACCTTTCTTGTTTGGTGTTATTTATGATTTTGTTCCAATTTGAGATTTGCCTGGATGTGATCCTTGAACTAGTGTGGTCTGATCTAGTTGTGCATGGGCTTTTTGTTAGTGTCACCAGACTTAGCAGTGAATCCCATGTCTCTTCTCCACTAAATGTTCTCACCTAATAATTCCTGTCTAATTCTTGAGGGATAAGCTTGACAGGAAGCATGTAATGGAAGGCATAGTAACATCATAATGCTCTAGGAGAGGATTGGCATTAAAAATTAGATGGGAATGATACTACGTACCTCTTAGTTACTGATTAATGGATAAAAGGATAGCATTCTCTGAGTCTTGAAAAATTAAGAATTAAGAGTAAATTCATGTCATGCAACTGTTCACACAAGTACTTTTTCTCCAGTTAGCTCCTACTCCCCCACTTTTCTAGGAAGTGTTGTCCAGTTTGATCATCAGAAGTTTGGTTGCAAAAAAATCCTAAAACTTTGCTGAAACCAAGCAAGGTTAACTCATATGATAACATTCATTCTATTTACTTTGTTTCCCTGTCACAGAAATGTTTCCTTTGACAGCATAGTTCTGATACTGGTTACTTAAGATGAACAATATTCTTTAGGAATATTATATGATATTTCATTTTTATATTTATTTTCACTTTGAATGTGTCACACCAAATGTTAATTTTAATAAAGGTTTGGGAATTAGCTTGTTAATTGTTAATAACGTACACAATCTTTCAATAAAGAATTATCGAAGTGACTTATATGGAAATTAAATATGGACTTAAACCAGATAAATTACTAATTGGCTACCATTCCTAAAATTTAATATAAGAAATTGTAATAGATTTGTTTATGTTTTCACATGTTGGTTTTTACTTTGTATATGTTTGAAGTATGTTATTATATACTCAGGTATTTCAGTAATATATATGTTTTAAAGTTTTTTATTTTTTTTTTGAAAATATTATAGGAAGATGAGAATATCATGCTTACATAACACTGAATCTGAAATATAAATGTAGTGACATATCTTTGCTTAAAATAAACTATCAATATTGCTAGCTCCTTTTCAATATTCAATTTTTTTCTAACATCTTTTCATATACTTCTGTCTCAGAGAACTTTGCTGAATGAAGGGAATACTGCTAGATTGATATTATTTGACGCAGTTTTTTAAAAAGCTGAAGATGAAAAATATTACTTATACAATGGTGAATAGCTATTAAATCAGTGAAAAAAATGCAATATTCAGAATCACTGTTTTTCTGTTTCCTTATAAGATGTCAATATTAGCCATTCTCCTTGGCTCTTCTCCTTTGCTGGAGGGCTATAGTCAGACATGGTGCCCAGCAGGAATGGCATAATCCTGAAGCTCCACTTTTATAAGAACTGGCAGTGGCCCATAGCGACATGGTTCACCCAGCCTGCAAGGAAGAGCCACAGACATGAGACCAGAGAAGTCAAAGCCCACTGCATTGCCCGGTGCCTTGTATCTGGACCCATTGGCCCCTAGTAAAATGTCCCACATGAGGTTTCACACCAAGTACAAGCTGGCAGGGGCTTCAGCTTGGAAGAATTAAGGGTGGCCAGCATCCACAAGAAGATGGCCTGGACCATTGATTTCTCTATTGATCCAAGAAGGTGAAACAAGTCCATTGAGTCCTTGCAGGCCAATGTATAACAGCTTTAGGAGTACTGCTGGAAGCTTATCCTCCTTCTCTAGGAACCTCAGCCTCCAAGAAGGGAGACGGCTACACTGAAGAACTCAAATTGGCCATCACACTGACAGGACCAGTAATGTTCATATGGAATACCTATAAGAAGGAGAAAGCCAGAGTCATCACCAAGAGGAAGAGAACTTCAAGACTGCCACATCAAACTGGGTGCAGTGGCTCATGCCTGTAATCCCAGAACTTTGGGAGGCTGAGGTGGGCGGATCACGAGTTCAGGAGTTCGAGACCAGTCTGACCAACATGGTGAAACCCTGTCTCTACTAAAAATACAAAAATTTGCCGGGCATGGTGGCGGGCGCCTGTCATCCCAGCTACTCAGGAGGCTGAGGCAGGCGAATTGCTTAAAACCAGAAGGCGGAGGTTGCAGTGAGCCGAGATCGTGCCACTGCACTCCAGCCTGGGCAACGAGAGTGAAACTCTGTCTCAAAACTAAACACAAAACAAAACAAAAACCTGCCATATCAATGCCTGGCTCTTTGGCCTCTGGGCAAAAAGGACCAAGGAAGCTGCAGAACAGGATGTTGAAAAGAAAAAATAAAGCACTGTTGAGGCCTTGTAATAAATCAGCAGTAAACCTGGGAAAACAAATAAACCAAAAAGATGTCCATATTAATTTACTCACTTTATTCGTTTGTCTGATAAGAACCTACCAAACCTCTGTAGAATGCTAAACACTATGCTGGGCACTGAGGATACCATGGCCAGTAAAACACACATGCTCTCTGCTTTCCTGGAGTTCACATCCTTGGCAAAGACTATGCTATAAGAATTTGCTGAAATTGGTCCCAGAGAATATATTGCCATATTTTCCTTTTTATCCTATGAGAGGTTTGAATTCTTTGCATCTCTAGATAGGTAGATTGTTGAAAGTTTAAGGGTGTGTATATAAAAGGTATCTAATTTGGACATTTGTGTTTCTAATTTCACTGAAATATATATGTGTGTGTCTGTATATGTACACACATATATGTTACTACTGGTATATGTGTGTGTGTGTGTTTATGTACAGCATAAAAATACTAGGATACTTGTATATCGAACAACAACAATGTAAATAAGCAGTATAAAACGACATTGAAAAGAATACATAAAATAATTTGTATTTGAATCTCTAAAATAAGAATGTATTCATCATGTATGCGTGTGCACATTTTAAGTATATACAACCTCAGCTATTTTGCTTTCTTTACTTTATATCTCTCTTGGGAGCTTAAAATAAATACAAACCCTGTTAGCTCATTGAGCAGTGTAGGACGAATTATAAACAATAGAGAATTTTATGTTTTGTCTCAGGTATCTAAATTTGAAGATACGTAATGTTTTACATTTGCTGTTTTATTAATCTCTCCTTGGATATATCAAGTAGAATACTTTCATTGTATGTGTATTGTGTTTCTATATGTATTTGTATGTGTGTGTGTGTGTGGTGCTCGCTTATAAGAATATAACTGGATAAGTCGTGTTCTTGTTGTAGAGCAGTTCATTGTCTAGTAGAGCAGTCAAGACAAATTAGCTGTATTGCCTTATCACAAAACAAGATTGTAGTTGCTTTTATAGTAATATTAACATAGTACTGAGGAAACACAGGCTACATTTACTCTTGTTTGAAATTTATCCCATAAAAACATTCTTTTGTAAATAAACCATAGATGTCAATAAATTATTATCTTTAGGCATTTTGATTTTCTAAAGGCTTATTTGTATCAATTTTCAATTTTGATCCTTATCTCAGTACATGAATTACATGAATAACCAATAATTTCTAATTGTGTATTTAACCATCTTTATAAAACTTTTAAGTCAGTGAAAGCATATGTGAAAATAATCTTTAATTGTATTTTCTTTGAAAAATTTTATTGAAATCTTCTTGATTATTAGATTGAATTATGTTAATGGTAAGCAGAACTGCATGACTAATTTGTTTACTTACTTTTTCAGATTTGAAAAATGTGTGAACGCTAAGGAAGCTTTGGAGACTGATCTTTATAAGCGGTTTATTCTGGTGTTGAATGAGAAGAAAACAAAAATCAGAAGTTTGCATAATAAATTATTAAATACAGCTCAAGAACAAGAAAAGAACATCAAACAAGAAGGGTATTTTGGCTATCTAGTTTTTGGATGACAGATGTATAAATTTAAGTGGAATTTCTTCCCAAAGTTAATGAACATTAGGTGCCAACTTTTTGGTCATATGAGATAATTTGGTAGACTGGATGTGGATGCTCAGGCTGTTAGACGGGTGCCATGGGCTAGAGAGTTCTCAGCATGCTCGCTCCATGTCTGCTCAACTGTCTCACCTACACTTAAATTTAAAAATTGACATGAGGCTTATTAAAGTATTATTTAATTCTTAGACATTAGTAAGAAATATTAATTTAAAAACCCTTTCATCTGCAGAACTACAAAGTTGGATGCATATTTGTAATCTTGATGTCTAGGCAATAGTTAACTTTTGAATCAAGTTGTTAATATTAAATTCCAGGGAGCATTTATTTTACCTGATTACAGTGTGATTACCAATCTTATTCTTCTTTAACGTTTTCTCTGAGAGTAGATATGTACTTGATTTTTATGGAAGAATCGTAAGTGACAAATGGCTGATATGGGTTTCAACGATTATAACTTTTTTACACATTAGCAAATACACGTTAGGGTCTATTGCTTTGAATCTTAGTAAAAGTGCAGAATTACTAGTGACATAGTATAAAAAAATTTGATATCAGCTAGTCCTAGTTCAGGTACTGGTCTTGCAGTCATACCTATTAGTTTATAGCTTTGGACACATCACTTTTTTTTCATAATAAAGGTAAAGATACCCATCTTAGGGCTTTGCAGAGATCAAATGAAATAAGGAACTGCTCTGAGATTAGTAAAATGTTAAATACTCTGTGACTCACAGAGATAATTTGGTAGAAAAAAGTATTTTGATAGAAGAATAGTACCTGATAAGAAACTGATTTAATATTAATTATAATGAGTACTAAATTCAGATTAAAATTGGGTAAAAGAGAAACTTGTTCTTAAGAGAGTTAATATATAGGTTTTAAGATGCTTTCATCTAAGTCATATAAATTTTCAATATGTTTGTCTAATTAGAATCTTTTTCCAGAAATATTTTCTATAATTACTTACTGGTAAATTTGCTGCCTAGCAGGGGGTGAGCCAATGATTTATAATTCTACCTGTCTCTGTTTCTAGGGAAACTACAATCTGTTCTGAAATGACTGCTGACCGAGATCCAGTCTATGATGAGAGTACTGATGAGGAAAATGAAAACCAACCTGATCCCTCTGGGTCGGCTTCAGGTAAGAGAGATATAAATTTATCTCCTTTGTTGAATATCTCACTTGGGCTTCTTACTCTAATGACAAGAAACCATAATGGAAAAATGTTGTGAAAAACCTTATTCTATGAAAATTCTTTAGCATTTTTATTTTAAAGACTCAAATTTTTAATGTTAAAACTTAATATTATTTGTAAAATGCAGCAACTCGTTAGCACAGCAATGTGAGCCAGCATTAATACACATATACTCCAAGGTATACTATTCCTGGTTAAATATAACCAGGAAAAGCATAAGCAATGAGGAAGATACACCTTTATGCTAAATATCTTCAGCTTAAAGCTGGTTGCCTTTAAGATTCGAGATTTTATTTAGCTAAAGCCATCGATAGGCCACTGGAACAAAGTAATCAAGAATGCTCTAAATTATACGAAAGCTGAGGCCTTCTTTCACTCTTCAGAAAAAAGGATTACAACAAGTGAGATGTGGTAGAGGAAAAGAGAAGGGGAAAAATGGCAGTTTAGTTTGAAGTACCTATGACTTAGTCCTTTGGATCAAGTTTCCAGCAAGCGTTTAAACCCATGAGTTTTTTTTTTAAATATTTTATAGATTTCTTAGTGGCAGTGGAAACAGGAGCCTCTGAACTCATTTTATGCTTAATTTTGACCTAAAGCCAATACTATAAAAATAAATGTTTGATTTATTTATTTAGAAAATATTTTTGAGGTCCTATTATGTACCAGAAACTTTGCTATGCATTAGACAACAAAACAAAAAAATCTGTGCCGTTGTGGAGTTTAAATTGTAATCAGGAAAATATATAAGATGAACAAATGTAAAATATGTTAGGTCGATAAGTGCTAAAGAGAAAAATAAACCAGAGAAGGCCGATAGAAAGGTCAGGGTGAGAATAAGGATGAGCGTTGTGATTTTAGCCAGGCTATCAGAAAAGGCCTCAGTGAGAAGGTGAAAGTGACTTGGCTATCTTGGGGAAGAGCATGCCAAACAGAAAACAAAAACAAAAAAACAGTAAGTACAAAGTTCCCGATGCGTTTAAGCAATAGTACAGAGTGTAATCTGGATAAAGTAGAAAGATGAAGACTGGGAGAATTAGGAAATGAGATGAGAGAGATGATAGGACCTCATCATGTGTAGGGTGAGGTAGGCTACCATTAGAACTTCTCTTGTTACTTTGAATTAACTTGGAAACTACTGAAGGATTTTAAACAGTCAAGTGACATAATCTGACTCAAATTTCAACAGGATTAGTCCGTGTGTTGTATTAAGAATAGACTATAGGATGACAAGTGCAGAAGAAGATATAACAGATGGGAAGCTAGTACAACAGTTGGGTGAAAGATGAGACTGGCTTAGACCAGAGTGATGGAGAGGTGATGAGCAAGGAGCAGATTCTAGGTATGCTTAGAGGCAGCAGGTTTTGCTGAAGAAGGGGTTTTGACTGAGCAAGTAAGACTGAGAGGGAGCATCCAGGAGGTAAGAGGCAAAAATATAAATGTGGTATCCTGCTGATTGATGGATTTAGCAATACAAATGTTATTAAGGATCTTAATAGAACATATTCACTTGGTTGGTGAAGGAAGGAGATAGGAGAGAATAGGAGTTTCAAAGGGAATGGGAGGAGAGAACTGGAGATGAGACAGGCAACACTTTCAACAAATTTCACTGTAAAAAATGGGAAAGACATGGGGCAGCAGCTGGAGGGGGAAGTAGGATAAAGAAAAGTATTTTTGTTTGTTGTTTTTAAATAAAAGAAAGAAAATGTTTGTATACTGATGAGAGTAACTAAAGAGAGCAGGTAAAACCATCAAGGCAGTAGACAGAGGAAAAACTACTAGAAATCTGTCTCTGAAATTATAGGTGGATGGGATCCAAGGGACAAGTAGTAGATTAGTTTAGCCAGGAGCGTAGTCACTCCCCTGAATGACAGGAGAAAAGGTAGAATAAATAGACAAAGACACAGGAAAGTATCTAATTGCAGTCACAGAAACTTATTAACATTGATTAAATTGGTTGAATCATCTGATTCTAATCAGATTTGGATTACACAATACACACACAATCATACGTTTGCACGTGGGAATGAAATTTCTTTTCATTTGGTAGCTGTGCTTGTTTTACCCTAGTGTCCCATTTAAAATGAAATTATTATTTAAGAATCAAATATAGAAAAACTCACAAAGATAATTTGAACTCTTTCCAGTTTAAACTTTCAGATTTTTTATTAAATACAATGACCTTTGCTCTTCTTTCTTAGTCAGAGTATCTTACCAACATTTGAAGTAGCTGAAGATTATTGATGAGAAAATACATGGTTAAATATGACTACATGAGAAAGAGGACTTTTATGTATTCAGTCTATTTTAAGTAAAACTTTAAGCTATAATTGTACTATTTTCAATTTGGCAAAATTATCCCTTCTCTTTAGAAATGTTTAGTTTATTTTTTCCTATATTTTCTATATTTCTGTTTTTTCTATATTTTTCTATATTTTTTCTATATTTTTCTATATTTTACAATATTTTTCTATATTGTCTTTATTTCTTTAGCCCACATCTAGTTCACTACACCTATGATCTATAGGTCTCTGTTTCCTTTTTTCTTTTTTTTTTGCATTTAACTTGCTTTTGGTAAGTTTTTGATGTCAAGAATTAATAGCATTTTTAATAGAACTTTACCTTTTTCTTCTGCTTCAAAAAGAAATATTTAGGAAACAGATGCTTACTAAAATAGAAAAATAAATCTCAGATCTCAAATGCTTGTTGCTGAACTAAGAACTAGATTTCATAGATCTCAGAAAGAAAATTATAGATGTTAAACAACAAAATGGGCCACCCTATAATTTACCAGTTTCCACAATTAATTCTTCTACAGAGACAAAATATGTTTTTAGTCCATGGGAGATAACTCTGTTGAACACAGCTTTCTCTTTTTGGTACTCTATGTAGTATTACTGTTTTTGAGGCAGAACAGTGAGAATTTCTTCCTTATCTTATTCTACCATCTTGATAATAAATTACTTGCTCTTTGAATACAAATAAATTTGTGAATTTATTTTAGATATTGCAGTTTCCTGTATGCTTTTCCTACAATAAAAACAAGAAAGAGAATCTGATGGGGATTAATACATTTATTCAGACTTTCAGAAAGCTGTCTTTAAGTAGCTGAATATATAATTTGGTAGTTATTTTGTTACAGTAAATGGATTTTTATCGTTAATTATTAAAATGCCCAAATTTCCTCTTGAGTTCACTTATTACCCAATTTCTTGATGATAAAATAGAGGCTTAGTGAGATCAGGATCATTTAGTGATATGAAGATGAATATGATAATCCGAATCTGAGTACGGTAAATTTGAATTGGATTACACAATAGACATACAATCATACTTTTGTACATGGAAATGAAATTTCTTTTCATTTGGTAGTTATACTTGTTTTACCTTACTGTCCTGCTTAAATGAAATTGTTCTTTAATAATCAAATGTAGGAAAATTCACAAAGATGGCATGATAATTCATTCACAAATATGAAATGGTAAATTCATATTTACCATATTCACTCTAGGGAAAGGTCTGCTTACTTTTATGCATATATACAGAAGTAGAGTAGGGGTAATACAATTTGAAGGAAATTAAGTTACATTTTTATGAATATGCAATCAATTTTATTGCTTTTTTTTTCCTTTAAAGTTTCATATTTTTCCCACTGCCACTAGGATTATTGAGGAAATCACTAATGATAATGTAGATCAGTCTAATAAACCACATCATGCTCATATGTCCTGTACGATATAGCATGAAAAACCTCTAAAATACTCGTTTTCTTGGCTAAAAGGAAATCCCCAAAGTATTCTGAAACGTGAGTATCACAGTCAATATCACCCTACACTACATTTTATATTTTTCCATAGCAAGATTTACTTTTATTATGTCTTGGATTTTAGAATTTCCAGATAGATAGTGAATGTATTACTGACTATGTTTCTTAAGCTATGGCTGCACACTAAGGCCCTGGATTTCACTTTGTTTTATATTAAGATTGTGATAAATAAAATAGTTGCTGTAGTCTCTATTTATAGCTCAAGCTTTGGACTGGGGATCACTTTCACCCCTATTAAGTTGGTATTAAGTACTTGTGGCTTTAAGGATTTCCTGCTTAGTCTGGGCTCCCTCTGCCTCCAAAGTGAGTGTCTGTGTGTGTTTGTGTGTGTGTGTGTGTGTGTGTGTGTATGAATTTAATAGAAACCTATTGGGCTATTATAGGTACTGTGAAACAGTCTTCCCTATAAGAAACTCTCTTTTTCTTTCTGTCTAAATCAAGGAAAAACATGATGTCCCTATCTGAGGAGAAATGTTGTTAAACTATGTCCGCTAAATAGCAGAACCTCACCAAAATATGTAGAGATAGAAGCACCATTATGTATAGCCTTAGAGCCAAAACCTGCAACAACACTACATGCAATTGGCCTTTTATTTGCCCCAACAATATCAGGTATAATCTAAGAACAGCTTATCATTGTGCAGTTTTAAAATACTGCTTCACAACCTTTTTCATGCTCTAATACAGAATTGTATATGAAAACAATTTTAAAATATATATGAATATTCTAAGAATTTTAGCCATTATGAAACATTTCTTAGTCTTAACATAATTCAAAAAGCATGTAAATATTTAGTGGAAAATTTGAATTTATTTTATAGAGATAGGATTTTTCTTGTGAAACATTTTGAAAAGCTATGCTTAATTGGCTCCTAATTAGTTAACTATCGTAAGGCTAATTATTTTAATTCCTCATTAATTATTATAATATATAATCACTATTTCAAAATTATAGTTATTTCTATTAATAGAATTGATAATATTTATTACAATAATAGAATAATTAAGTCAGCCTTAATAAAATAGAAATAAGAAATCTACTTTTCTAGAATGTTTTACTCTTTTCAGCTGCATATTATAGGTGCACAACCATTAAAAACAAATATAATAAACTTTCCTCCCACTTTTCTGCATAATTACTAGCCCACGATTTAGCACATTAGTTTAATTAATCCTGCTTCCTAACCAACAGGAAGGTCCCTGTATAACTGCTATCAGTAATTTAGGCTTTCACTTAGTTGGTAGGCTTCCTGAAAGGAAGTGTGATTATAGAATAGCCTTTTTGAAAATAAATGAATGGCTATGTCCAACAGTTGATGAATACTGATATAGTAGCTTTTAAAAATAGAACAGAATCCAATATTTTTAAGTATCAAAGGGCTTGTTGCTTCAAACAGTGAATGTCTACTCACAGAGGGGATAACAACATGTACTGCCAAAGAGATTACTCAGAAACTCAGCTTTAGAATAACAGATTATGCTCTTAGTCTTACCCAGCTTGTTTATCATAGACACATTTATTTATAAGTTTTAAATTAAAAGCTTGATTTATTTAAACCTACCACCAAACTGGAAAAGCAAGTTAAGTGTATTTCCTAGCAATAATGGGCTTTTATACATAACCATTGTTGCTAGGAATAACATTATATGCTTTGGAAATCTAGACTGTATAGTTCTAGATCCCATTATTTAAGCTCATTGTTTTTCCAGTGAGGGAACAGAGGCCTAGAAAGATTGAGTACATTACTTTTGGTTACACAGGGGAAAATAATGAAAAAGTATTTGCTTTGTAAAATAATTAACCACATCAGCACATCTACTCTTGAAATATTATAAAAACCCTTGCAAATTTTCTAACAATGAGGAAATTGCCACTGATACAAGAGAATGAGAACACTGTTATCTCCTATGTAGAAAAAAAGATCCTGTTTGTACATACATTCTCAAGAAAGATAGTCAGCATCATCAGACTGAACAAGTAAGTCTTCATGGTAGGTAGCTTGTGGAGAAAATAACAGAATGCATATATTTCTTTTGAAGTCATCCCTGTGTATATTAATTTCTTCAGATTTTGACTTACTATTTATTTACCTGAGAACTCTCAAATGTCTCAAAGGTTGTTAGCAAATCTATGATGGTTTCTCATTTCCTAGTATTAAAATATAGATTTGATAAGAACTCCTAGGCAAGTATTTCTACATCTTTATATGTTTGGGGGGAGACAAAAATTATTTCAATGTTATTTGTCTCTGGCTATGGATGAGTGACGAAACTGGCAAATCCTTTACCCCCAAATCAATTATGAACCTAAAATTGACCCAAAAATAAGCAAATAAGTACTTCCAAACATGGCCAAAGGCAAACAGCGTTATAAGAATTGTTTATTCTTGAAAAACTGCTGAAGTTTGGGGAAGAACTGGGAGTCTGTGGATTTCTTGCTTGCCTGAGACTGCGTCTATCACTGTCTGCCCACATTCATGAGCTTGGTCAGTATGAAAGTTGTGCCAGCATCTGGCTGGCCATGAGGACTGGCAACTGCTGTACCTGAGCTAAAGAGGGCTCACTCAATTTGCAGCAGAGGGTGATACAACCAGCAGCACTGTCAGTAGAAGTAATGATCTTGGTGGCAGTGGGTAGGTGTGTTGGGCCAATGGATCTACTAAACTGGTTGTGCTCGTGATTGGGGCAAACATATTCCTAGCTGAAAGTGTTCATACACTTTTGCAGTGGAGACTGAAGAGAGGGCCCAAGCTATTTTTACAGTTCTGGCCTAACCTAGAGATAATACATATCTTCATAGGAGAATAGAAAAAGAGAGGCCGGGCCAGGCACGGGCTCTCATGCCTGTAATCCCAGCACTGTGGGAGGCCGAAGTGGGCGGATCACGAGGTCAGGAGATTGAGACCATCCTGGCTAACATGGTGAAACCCCGTCTCTACTAAAAATACAAAAAATCAACCGGGCATGGTGGCGGGCGCCTGTAGTCCCAGCTACTTGGGAAGCTGAGGCAGGAGAATGGCGTGAACCCGGGAGGTGGAGCTTGCAGTGAGCCGAGATCGCGCCACTGCACTCCAGCCTGGGCGACGGAGCGGTACCCATCTCAAAAAAAAAAGAAAGAAAAAGAGAGGCTGGACTTTGAACATACTCCTCTACCCGCCACCACGCCCCCCAACAAAAGAAAAGAAACCTATTAGCTTGAGGTGTTTGTGTACTATTTCTATCCATTACTGGCTGACCTCAAAACTGTCTAGACACAGAGTAACCCTTTTGGAGCTAGGCTTAAAATTTAAAAATCAAGAATAAAATAAACTATGCAGAAACATCAGTTATCACTCATCACAAGAGAAACAGATTTCATACATTTACCACAGGTAAGTTAATAAACAAATAAACAAAAAGCAACAGTAGCAAACTTCAGAAAGAAAATAATCGAAACCCAGAGTTATTGCAATATATTATTTAAAATAATTGTTTAGTTTTCAACAAATTGGCCATATAGAGAAACAGGAAAGTGTGGTCCATACTTGGGGGAAAAAAGATGTTGAATTTGGTAGACAGACTTCAAAGCACAGTTTATATCTATATCTGTATCTATATATACACACATACACACATATGTATGTTTATGTGTATATGTATATATACACATATATACATATGTATACACACACACATTTGTATACTAAACTTAAGGAAAACATGTTTAAAGCCTTAAAGGAGAGTATGATATAAATGTATCAACAAGTAAAGATTCTCAGTAAGGAGACAGAAATTATTTGAAATAAACAATATGAAAATTCTGAATTTGAAGAGTATAATAACTGAAATGAGAAAGTTACTATAGCAGCTGAACACCAGATTCAAATTGTCAGAATAAAAAACATCAGTGAACTTGAATACAGATCAATAGAGTGAATAATTTTAGGAACGAAGAGCAAAGAAGATGGAAGAGAAATGAGCAGATCCTCAGAGACATTTGGGACATCACATGTGCCAACATATGTGTAATGTAAATTCCAGGACAGAAGAGAGAGAAAGGTAGAAAAAAATACTTGAGAAAATGAGAGCCAAAGCTTTCTAAAATTTTATGAAAACCGTTAATCTAAGCATCCAAGCAACTCAGTAAACTTTGAGTGGGATAAACACCAAAAGATAGTCTGGGCATGGTGGCTCACGCCTGTAATCCCAGCACTTTGGGAGGCTGAGGCAGGCAGAACGCCCAAGGTCAGGAGTTCCAGACTGGCCTGGCCAATATGGTGAAACCCCATCTTTATAAAAATTCAAAAATTAGCTGGGCATGGTGGCACGTGCCTGTAATCCAAGCTAGTTGGAAGGCTGAGGCAGGAGAATCTCTTGAACCAGAGAGGTGGAGGTTGCAGTGAGTCGAGATCATGCCACTGCGCTCCAACCTGAGTGACAGAGTGAGACTCCATCTCAAAATAAACAAATAAATAAATAAATAATACTAAAAGATACATTGAAACACATCTACACAGAAAACATTTGAAAGCCAGAGAGGAAGAAACATATAGGACAGCATCTATATAACAACAACAGACTTACTATCTGAAGCAGTGAAGGCCAGAAGGCAGTGATATGGCATTTACAAAATTCTGAAGGAACAAAAAAAGAAATCAATAATTTTATATCCAGCAAAGTATCTTTCAAAATAAAGACAGTTATTAATTAACAGATTCATTGGTAACAGACCTATTTTATGACACATACTAAGAGAAATCTTCAGGGTGAAAGGAAACAACATGAAATGGTAACATGAATCTACAGGAAGAAATAAAAATAACAAAAAACATAAAATATTTGGATTAATATAAAATATAAATACACATTTTCTTTTTTATTATTGTCTTTTATACCAGATTGAACAAAGGAATAATTACAACACTGACATTGGGTTTATAATATAGGTAGATACAATATACATGACAATAATATGACAAATTGGTTAATATAGCTATATGAGAGCAAAATTTCTATATTTGCCACATGTAAAGATAATATTAATATGAAATAGATTAGTAAGTAAATATATTGAATTAGCAATTTAAAATATTTCCACAAAGAAAACCCTGGGCCAAGATGACTTCACTGGTGTTTTCTATTGAAAATTTAATGAAATTATACCAGTTCCTTGTAAACTCTTTCAGAAAATAGAGGAGGAGTGAACACTTCCCAACTCGTTTTGTGAGGCTGATATTATCATCATATCAAAGCCAGACAAGACATTGCAAGAAAATAAAACTATAGACAAATATCCATCATGAACATAGATGTAAACATTTGAAACAAAACACTAGCAAAAAGCAGCCAGCTCCATACAGAAAGTATTATACAATATGACCAACTGAGATTCATTCCTCTTATGTAAAGATGGTTTTGCATCTGAAAATCAGTTAAATTATTTCACAATATTAATAAAGCACAAAACCACATGATCATCTCAATAGATGCTGAAAAGGTACGTGACAAAATCCAACACATGTTAATAACAAACACTCTCAACAAACCAGGAATATAAGGGAACTTCCTCACCCTAATAAAGGCATCTAGGCAAAAGACCACAGCTGCCACATACTTAGTGGTGAAATACTGAATGTTTGCCCCTCAGTATAGGAAAAACACAAGGTTGTCTGCTCCCATCACTTCCATTCAACTAGAAATTCTAGGCAGGGTCATTAGGCAAGAAAATAAGATAAAAGGTATTCAGATTGGAAAAGAAGTAAAACTGTCCCTTTTTGCAGATGATATGATCTGGTGTATAGGAACCCTAAGGAATTCACGAAAAAACTCTTAGAGCTAATAAACTGACGCCAGTAAGGTTATAGTGTACAAGGTCAATATACAGTAACCAATTGTATTTCTATATACTTGCAATGAATAAGCAAAAATGAAATTAAGAAAACTGCTCCTGGCCATGGTGGTGTATTCCTGTAATCCTAGAAACTCAGGATGCCAAGGAGTTTGAGGCTAGCCTGGGCAACATAGTCGAGACACCCATCTTTACAAATTAAAGAATTGGCCGGGCGCGGTGGCTTACCCCTGTAATCCCAGCACTTTGGGAGGCCGAGGTGGGCAGATCACGAGGTCAGGAGATTGAGAACATTCTGGCTAACACGATGAAACCCCATGTCTACTAAACAAAAAATATAAAAAATTATCCTGGCATGGTGGCGGGTGCCTGTAGTCCCAGCTATTCTGGAGGCTGAGGCAGAAGAATGGCATGAACCTGGGAGGCAGAGCTTGCAGTGAGCCGAGATCGCGCCACTGCACTCCAGCTTGGGCAACAGAGCAAGATTCCTTCTCAAAAATAATAACATTAATAATAACAATAATAATAATAATAAAGAAGAAAGAAATTAATGAAAAGAATTGCCTTCACAATAGCACCAAAAAATACCTAGAAATAAGTCTAACCAAAGAAATTCAAGACTCCTACACTGAGAACTATGCAACATTGTTGAGAGAAATTAAAGAAGACTTAAATAAATGGGAAAACATCTTGTACTTAGAGATTAGAAATTTAATATTGTTGGCTGGGTGCAATGGCCTACGCCTGTAATCCTAGCACTCTGGGAAGCTGATGCGGGCAGATCATTTGAGCTCAGCAGTTTGAGACCAACCTGGGCAACATGGCAAAACTCCATCTCTACAAAAAATACAAAAACGTTAGCCAGGCATAGTGGAGCATGCCTGTAGTCCCAGCTACTTGGGAGACTGAGACAGGAGGGTTGCTTGAGCCTGGGAGGCAGAGGTTATGGTGAGCCAAGATCACACCACTGCACTCTAGCCTGGGTGACAGAGCGAGACACTGTCTCAAAAAAAAATCAATATTGTTAAGATAAATACTTTCAAATTGGTACATAGATTCAATGAAATGCCTATCAAAATCCCAGCTGGTTTTTTAGCAAAAATTGACAGAATAATCCTAAAATTTATGTAGAATTTCAAGCGAGCAAGAGTAGACAAAACAATCTTGGAAAACAAGAAACAATTGGAGAACTCTTTCTGAGTTCAAAAGCTACTACAAAGATATAATAACCAAGATGATGTAATAATATTATTATAAAGATAGTCATTATATTGTGTCCGGAATTGGTGGGTTCTTGGTCTCACTGACTTCAAGAATGAAGCCGCGGACCCTCGCGATGAGTGTTACAGTTCTTAAAGATGGTGTGTCTGGAGTTTGTTCCTTCAGACTTTCAGATGTGTCTGGAGCTTCTTCCTTGTGGTGGGTTCATGGTCTCGCTGTCAGGAATGAAGTTGCAGACCTTCGTGGTGAGTGTTACAGCTCATAAAGGCAACGTGGAGGTAAAGAGTGAGCAGCAGCAAGATTTATTGCAAAGAGCAAAAGAACAAAGCTTCTACAGTGTGGAAGGGGACCCCAGTGGGTTGTCACTGCTGGCTCAGGCAACCTGCTTTTATTCCGTTATCTGACCCCACCCAAATCCTGCTAATTGGTCCATTTTACAGAGAGCTGATTGGTCTATTTTACAGAGAGTTGATTGGTCCATTTTGACAGAGTGCTGACTGGTGCATTTATAATCCTCTAGCTAGACATAAAAGTTCTCCAACTGCCCACTAGGTTAGCTAGATACAGAGTACCAGTTGGTGTATTGACAAACCTTGAACTAAACACAGAGTACTGGTTGGTGTATTTACAAACCCTGAGCTAGACACAGAGTGCTGATTGGTGTGTTTACAATCCTTGAGCTAGACACAGAATGCTAGACAGAAAAGTTCTCCAAGTCCCCACTAGGTTAGCTAGATACAGAGTACCAATTGGTGTATTTGCAAACCTTGAGCTAGACACAGAGTACTGATTAGTGTATTTACAAACCCTGAGCTAGACACAGAGTGCTGATCAGTGCGTTTAGATCCCTTAGCTAGACATAAAAGTTCCCCAAGTCCCCACCAGACTCAGGAGCCCAGCTGGCCTCACCCAGTGGATTCCTCACCGGGGCTGCAGGCGGAGTTGCCCACCATTGCTGTCAGGCCGGCACTGCTGGGGGACCCAGAGCAACCTCTGCAGCTGCTGGCCTGGGTGCTTAGCCCCTCGCTGCCCTGAGCCGGCAGCGCTGGCCGGCCACTCCGAGTGTGGGGACCCCTGCCCCTGCACCTGCACCCGCGCCCACACCCGCAGAAACTGGCGCTGGTCTGTGAGTGCCGCACACAGCACCGTTTCCCGCCTGCGCCTCTTCCGGCACACCTCCCCTCAAGCGGAGGGAGCCAGCTCCGGCCTTGGCCGGCCCAGAGAGGGGCTCCCACAATGCAGTGGTGGGCTGAAGGACTCCTCAAGCGCCACCAGAGTGGATACCAAGGCTGAGGAGATGTGGAGAGTGAGGGCTGCTAGCACGTTATCTCTCAATGTCAGACATAGTCTCACTGATAAAATGAGAATCTAGAATTGAGACTGTAGAAGTAAGCCTTCATGTTTATGGTCAATTGGTCCTCAGCACAGCTGCGAAGACAATTTAATGGGGAAAGGATAGTCTTTTACACAAACAGTGTTTGGACAATTGGGTATCAACTTGAAAAAAAAAATTACATAGGTGTTTATCTCACATGAAACACAAAAATTAACTCAAAATGGATGATAGGCCTACATATAATAGCTAAACCTATGAAAGAAAACACAAAATCTCTGTGAACTTAGTTTTAGGCAAAGAGTTCTCAGCTATAATATCAAAAGCAGAATACATAAATGAAAAAATTGATAAATTGGATTTCATCAAAATAAAAAAATTCTGCACTTCAAAAAGGCATCATTAAGAACATGAAAACACATGCCATGAATTGGGAGAAAATATTTGCAAATCATATGTCTGATAAGGGATTTGTTTCTAGAATATATAAAGAATATTTACAGCTTAATAATAAGAATATAAACAACTGGGTCAAACAGTTGGCCAAAGACTTGAATAGGCATTTCATTGAAGAAGACATAAGAATGGTTAATAATCACATGAACAGATGCTTAACATCATTTGATCATTAGATAATGCAAATTACAGTTAAAATCGGATACCACTACACACCAACCTGAATGCATATAATCTAAAATTAGAAAATAACGTGTAGGAAAGGATGTGGCAAAACTTGAATCCTCATACATTTCTGCTGGGAATGTAAAATGTTACAACGACTTTAGAAAACTGGCCGTTCCTCAAAAAGTAAAATACATACTTACCCTATAATCTAACTATTCTAAGTATTTACTGAAGAGAAATGAGAACATACATCTTCATAAAGACATATTTGAATGTTCATCAGAGCATTAGTAATAACCCCAAACTGGAAAATTCTAAATGTTCATCTTCTGGTGAAACGTTAAATAAAATGTGGTCTATCCATACAATAAAGTATTATTTGACAATATAAAGGAGTAAACTACTGATATATACTTACTGTGGATGAGCCTCAGAAAATTATGCTAAAGCAGAGGAAACCAGATGCAAAAGATTGTTTATTGTATGATCCCATTTATATGTAATATCAAGAAAAAGGGAACATATATAGATACTGAAAATAGATTCAATGTTTGCTAAAGGTTGGAGTGGAAATGGTGATTAATTCAAATGAGCCCAAGAGAATTTTTGGACATGATGAAGCTGTCCTAAAACTGACTGAGATGATCATTGTACAAGTATAAATTTGCTAAAACCATTGAATTGTACATTTATACTGGGTGAATTTTATGGTACATCAATTGTTCATTAATAAAAACTTTCTAAGAGTTTCTTTCTAAAAAAAAGAAATAAGCATTTGATCATCTTGAGATATTTCACAACACACACACACACACACCAAAAACCAGTTGTGAGGTCGGGCGCGGTAGCTTATGCTTGGAATTCCAGTACGTTGGGAGAACGAGGAGGGCGGATCACCTGAGGCCAGGAGTTCGAGACCAGCCTGGCCAACATAGTGAAACCCCGTCTCTACTAAAAACACGCAAAAAATTAGCCAGGCATGGCGGCATATGCTTGTAGTCCCAGCTAATTGGGAAGCTGAGTCAGGAGAATTGCTCAAACCTGGGAGGCAGAGGTTGCAGTGAGCCAAGATCACTCCACTGCACTCTAGCCGGGGCTACATGGAGCGAGACTCCGTCTCACATACACACACACACACACACACAAACCAATTGCGATAATTTGGGCTGTTGAGAAAAGTTCTTGGACATCCTAGGTCAAGAAAGCCAAAGTTCAAAAGTGCAAGTTTCATTCAAGAGTAAATTAATCCTGAGGGTAATGAAATCCAAGTGTACTCCTTGTTTTTCTATTCTTATTAGTATTATTTTCTATTATTGCTTTGATAAATCTCTAATTATTTTCATAAATCACTGGAGCTATTAAAGCATGAAGAAGAGCTGACCCTCAGCACAAGGAAGCAGATGGCAGCAGAATTCTGTAGCCTGTGTAACTCTTACCTGAAGTTTTTATTATACTCAACTTCCATGAATGCCTTCTCTCTCAGTGTATTTTTGTTGGTGTCTGCCTTCCCTCCTGCCCTTTCTCTCTAATTCTTACATTCAAATCCCAAGGGAAGTGGCTTAAGGGTCTCTTCAATGAGAATAGAACATCTTGTAGGTATAACTCTTGCTCTGCCACCCACAAGACTGCTAGTCAGCCTGCTACTTGGTTGCATTTTTACTGTTTTGCTCCAAGTATCTGTGACCAGGATTGTATAAAGTATAGCAATTTGACATTAACTTGTGTCATCTATAGGCTGTTTCAATGGGCAATATGTATATGGGAAAAATTATGTGGTCACTTATTTAACTTAAACATTTAGTTTCTTGAGCTTCTCAGACTCTTTAATTTGCTAATGTGCATGGTGATAGAGGTAGTACATGCTCTTCAACATTTCTCAAACTCATAAAACTTTATGAACTTTTTTCAGTGGATATTAGTGTTCCCTGCAACCCATGTGAGAAATCCTGCATTAGATGGTTTCGACTTTCATATGAATGAGGTGGAAAAGGGAAGGTATCTAAAGAAAACAAGTATTTCCTAGGACAGTGTTTGTATGTCTGTTTTAAGAGGACATGTACTAAATATGAGGAGAGGATCGTATATTTGAGGATACAATTTTAAAATGTAGCATAAAATCATAAGAATAATATTAAACCTCAAACATGCAAAGACTTGGAAGAATTCTGAAAATGGTTACAAAATTTTGTGTGTGTGTGTGTGTGTGTGTGCTTTAACCATTGTTGTAAATGGTAAAAACGTTCTCAGATCTCAGACTACTCTGAGAATTTACTTATCTTACCACAAATGTCCGTTGGCATAACTAATGTTAATAGATGACAGAAACAATACACAAATGCTACTTAATTTGGTTTATTTTGCCTCAAGTTGAGTTCTTAACTTGCGGTTTTTAAGAAGTGTTTAGTGAAAGGATCTCTGAACTCTGGATTTATGTGTAAAATGTTCTATGTTTATCTGTGTATATATCTATATGAATATGTTAGTTTGCTAGGGCTGCTGCGGTAACAAAGTACATAAACTGAGTGACTTGAACAACAGAAATATGTTTACTCACATTCTGGAGGCTAGGATCCTGAAATTAAGATGTTGGCAGGGTTAATTTCTTCTGAGGGTTTTGAGGGAATGATTTATTAACCAGGCCTCTCTCGTTGGCTTATAAGTGACCAGCTTCTCCCTGTTATATCACATTTTCTTCCCTCTATGCCTATCTCTGTTCAAATTACCCTTTTTATAAGGGCACCAGTCATATTGGATTAGGGCCCACCCTAATGACCTCATTTTAACTTTATTACCTCTGTAAATACCCTATATCCAAATAAGGTTGCATTCTTAGGTCCTGGGAGTTCAGACTCCAAAATATCTTTTTTTGGGTGTATTGGGGGCTGGGGGGATTTCCACCCATAACAATGCAAATAGGTCTATATTTTTCTGAAGCAAGGATCCAAATCAAGATGGTGGCAGGGTTGCTGTTTTCAAAAGGGACCACATTCTAAAAATGATTCAAAACCATTGATCTAAGAGACTGATATTTAAACTAGAAAGGATGGAGTAAGACTTGTTAAAAGAGAACTGAAGTCTACAATAGATGAGATGATGAGATAAGAAGAACAGAAAGTAACAGCATTCAAACAGATAGCTAAATCACCATCTGTGGATTAGATTGGAGGTTTGCTTAGAGCTACAGTGTTCAGTAAGGTTGCCACTAGCTACATGAGGCCATTGAAGATGGAAATGTGGCTAGTCCAAATTGAGATGTGCTGTAAATGTATACTACACACTAGATTTCGAAAACCTGGTAGGACTAAGTATGAAAAAAGGAATGTGGTATGTCTTATTAATAAATGTTTATATTATACGTTGAAATTGTATTTTGAGTATATTTAGTTAAACACATATTATGAACATATTCTGTTTCTTTTTCCTTTTTAAATGTGGCTAAATAGGAAATTTAAAATTTTATATGAAATATATGTATTCAACACAGTCATCTTGAGGTTCTCAAGTTTTTTCTCATGCTGATTTTGTGGTTCTAGAATAGATTTATATTGCTTTGAAGAAGAAATCAAATTGTACTACCAAGTCTTTATGTAGTGCTTAATGTAAGAGGGTCTTTAGGTCATGAGATCTAAGGACCCATGTCTGACTAGAATTGTGGGTATAATTGAGTATTTTTACCTAAGAAAGACAAAAGGTATTGTACTGTTTTTTTGATTACTTGTAGTAAAACTGACTTAAGAACGCCTGGATCATTTATTTGTTTGTCCCAGGAACATGAAGCTAGACTTGTGCATTGCCCCTGTTAAACAGCAAACCATGACTGAGTTCAGACAAAAGATGATGTGAATGCAGCAACAATTTCTAAATCAGTTAAATGTCTATAATGCAATATGTAGGATTGTTGTCTTTCTGGGATTGTGACAGGAATCTCTGCCACAAACAGCACATCTGGTCCCCTGAGCCAATTCATCAGCATCGCCTGTAAGCCATATTTAAGATCAAAAGGATAGACAAGGTTACCAATGATGAGGTTCTGGAATGTTGCCAGCCCATCAGCACTATAATGATACTTGCCACGACTTAACTCTGAGGGCCTGGGGATGTGTGAAGGATGGATATCAGCAGGCTCGCTAAGCAGATCCTGAATGCGTGGTATAGTGAAACAACAGTTACAAGTAGGGTGGCCAGAAGAAAAGCTTAATTTGAGACCCTTAGTGGCAAATTCAAGCCTTGTGATAAAACTCAGGAATGCTGAGAAATAGTAAACCTAGTTAACACCCAGGATTTTTTGAGGAGAGAGAGAAAGGATATAATTTGGGGAGTGACAAAATAAAAAAGATCTCAGGGTACTGCTGGTCACATTGCTTTTCGAGCCATATTATCTTTTAATTTAAATGAATAATTTGGACAAAATCAGAAATTGTAAATTGTTGATCCTTTCTGCGAACTAAGCTACATATTTTCTTTCTTCTTCGGTGACATCAGTGTTTTAAATAATTGATACAAATGCATTTAAACAGGGCATTAGTTTCCTGATTTTCTGTAATCTGCAACCCTCCTTTTTATCTTAGATCTGGCTCACATTGTTTATTCCTATCACTTGCATGACTTCTAAAAGTATTTGTGACCCTTGGAGGAAGATAATGATACTGATGATAATGACTACTGCTGCTGTACTAGTAGTACGTCTAATTCTCCTACTAACAATTATTGTTACTACTACTTCACTACTACTTCTACTTTTTGAATTACTATTATTTTTTATTATGGCATCACTAACGACAACTGCTACAGACTCATTAATTTAGGCACCTAAATTATTTAAGCACTATTTCATTTAACTTAACTATTCTATGAGGTATATACTATTATTATCACCCATTACAACTGAAAGAACTGATGCACAGAAAGGTTAGAGAACCTCCTAAGGGTGAGCTGGCTAGTAATTTGTAGAGTTAGAGTTCTAACCCAAGCAGTCTGATTACAGAGCTCATCTGTGAGAGCCCTCCTATCCTAAAGTTCTTTATGTTTATTGAAATAGAACACTCTAATTTATTAAAATCCTATAGTTGAGTGTGAGTTTGTATTTTAAAATCAATTATATTCGATGCCTTCATTTTAATAAAATAACTTCGAGCTCCTTAAAAGAGGTGGAATACATTATTTCTTTCTCATCTTAATGGAAGAAGAGAAGGTGCTTTTTTGGTGGTTCTGTTACAATTTGATGGCAGAGCAAATAAAGCAGGAGAACAGTGATTTATGCTCAGTCCTAGATTAAAGGGCTTGTGTAAAGAGGTTATTAAGGATTTATTTAATAAATACTAAATTTAATATTGATTAATAATATTAAATGTCCGTTTAGACATTAAAATAATAGATTTAGTTTTAAATGTAGACATATACTATTAATATTTTATTTAGTGGATATAAATTTAGAATTGTTATATCTTATTGGTGAATTGGCTTTTTTATAATTATGAAATATCTCTAATTATCTCTAGTAATGCTTCTTTCCTTAACATCTTCTTTGCCTGATAGTAGTATAAGTATCCCAACTTTCTTTTCTTTGGTGTTTACATAGCTTATCTTTTAATTTTTTTTACCATTATTCTTTCAATCTTTTGTATATTTAAGATCAGTCTTTGTGTCAACATCATATAGTTGTTTTTTAAATCTGATAATCTTTGTCTTTTGATTGGAGTGTTTATTCCATTTATAGTTCATGAAGTTGATTATATAATTTATATATTTTAGGTTAGATCTACAAAGATTCTATTTGTTCTTTATTTTAATTATTCCAACTTTCTTCCTTTATTATTTCTTGTAGATTGTTATGATTTTGTTTTAGTGGTCACTCTACAGATGGCAACATATTCTTAATTTATTACAGTCTAACACAAATTTTCACTTTCACACTTTTTTAAACAACACTTTGGTGCATTATTGCATTATTGTTAGCACATATTTAAATTTGCCTTATATTTTTAGACCTCATAAAACATTGTTATTGTAGTTTGGATAGTCAGTATTATGTATATCTGTCCACATCTTTACCTTTTACCTTGTGCATTATCCCTTTTTGTTCATATGTATTTTTATGTGGAATTCTTTTTCATCAGCCTGGAGAACCCTCATTTTCTTCTTAATTTCTTTATTGACCAAATTCAGGAACATGTTGTTTAATTTTCATGCATTTGTACAGTTTACAGAGTTTTTCCTGTTATTAATTTCTAATTTTATTTCATCATGCTCAGAAAATATATTTGATACAATTTTAGGTGTTTGTTTGCTTTTTCTTGTTTTTGTTTTTTGTATTTTTTGTTTTGTTTTGAGACAGAGTCTCACTTTACCACCCAGGCTTGAGTGGAGTGGTGTGATCACGGCTTACTGCAGCATCGACTTCCCTGGCTCAAGTGATCTTCCCACCTCAGCTTTCCAAGTAGCTGGGACTACAGGTGTGTGTCACCACACCTGGCTACTTTTTGTATTTTTTGTAGCGATGGGATTTTGCCATGTTGCTTAGGCTGGTCTCGAATTCCTAAGTTCAAGCAATCTACCTGCCTTGGCCTCCCAAAATGCTGGCATTACAGGTATGAGCCACCGTGCCTGGCTGATGATTTTACTTTTGAAAAATTTATTGAGAGTTGTTTTGTCGTCTAACATGTCATCTATCCTGGAAAATATTCCATGTTCTGATGAGAAGAATGTATATTCTGCAGCTATTAGGTGAAATGTTCTATAAATGTCAAGTCCATTTGGTCTAATATGTAGTTTAACTCAGATGTTACTGTGTTTTGGTTTTTGGTCTATTTTTGAAAGTGGAGTTTTGAAGTTCCCTATTATTATCATATTGTCATCTATCCTTTTCAGGATACAATTCTGTTTCTTTCTATTCAAAGGAGTCTATTCAATCTCCTTTCCAGTCTATTAATAATCTCTATATATTTGTGTGCTCTGGTGTTGGGTGCAGATATAACAATTGTTACATCCTCTTGCTGAATTGACTTCTTAATCATTATATAATTACCTCCATCATTGCTTTTTGCAGTTTTTTTGTTTTGTTTTGTTTTGTTTTACATAAAGTCTATTGTATCTGATAAGTGTAGCTACTTTGCTCCTGTTTTTGGTCACCATTTGAATGGAAAGTTTTTTGGGTTTTTTTTCATCCACCCTCTTTCGGTCTGTATGACCTTACAGATGAAGTGAGTCTATTGTAGCTAGCATATACTTGGGTCTTGTTTTTATTAATCCATTTAGCCATTGTTTTAATTGGAGAATTTAGCCTATTTACATTGTAGATTATTATTGATAGGTATGGAGTTATTTCTGCAATTTTGTTCATTATTTTCTAGTTGTTATTTTTTTGTGGATAATTTGTTCCCTTCTTCCTTTGTGCTTTGATAGTTTTCTATAGTAAAGTGCTTTTATTCTTTTCTGTTTCTCTTTTGTATATTTATTATAGCCTTTTGTTTTGTGCTTACCCTAAGGTTTTCATAAAACATCTTATACTTCTAACAGTTTACTTTAAGCTGGTAGCAGCTTAATTTTGAGCACATACACAAACTATGTTGCTCTCCCTCTTTATATGTTTTATGTTTTTGATATCACACTTTATATGTTTTTATAATATGCATCCCTTAGCAAATCATTGTAGCTTTAGTTGTTTTTAGTAGTTTTGGCTATTGACCTTTATATTGGAGATATAATTGATTTATCCAGCGGCACTATAGCATTAAGAGTGTTTTGAATTTGACAATGTACTTAATTTTACCAGTGAATTTTGTACTTTAAATGTTTTTAAGTTACTAGTGTCCTCTTTGTTTGTTTGTTTTGAGACAGAGCCTGGCTCTGTCACCCAGGCTGGAGTGCAGTGGCAAGATCTTGGCTCACTGCAAGCTCCGCCTCCCGGGTTCACGCCATTCTCTTGCCTCAGCTTCCCGAGTAGCTGCGACTACAGGCGCCTGCCACCACACCCGGCTAATTTTTTTGTATTTTTAGTAGAGACTGGGTTTCACCGTGTTAGCCAGGATGGTCTCGATCTCCTGACCTCGTGATCCATCCTCCTTGGCCTCCCAAAGTGCTGGGATTACAGGCGTGAGCCACCGTGCCCGGCCAGTGTCCTCTTTCTTAAGCTTGAAGAACTTCTTTAACCTTTTTTGTAATGCGTGGTGATAAACTCTCTCAGCTTTGGTTTGTCTGAGAAAGTTTTTATCACCTCTTCATTGTTGAATTCCTCTGTGGAATTATTCAATTCAGATATAGCACTCTTCAAACGTATGATTTCCATTTGGCACTTAAAAAAAAAAAACAACTCTCTGTCTCTTCATTGAAATTCTCAGCTTGTTCTTGCATTACTATTTCCACTTCTATGAGTATCTTTCAACCATTATTTTGAATTTCTGTCAGATAAATCACAAAACACTACTTTATTTAGGTGAGTTTCTGGAGATTTATCTTGTTTATTTGTTTGGAATATATTCCCTTGTTTCTTCATTCTCCTTGAATATCTGTGTTGATTTCTGCACATTTGATAAGATAACTACCTCTCTCCTTCTTGTTAGACTGGTCTTATAGATGAGAATGTTTTAATGAACCCATTTGGCCAGAGATTTTAAAGTTCCTCTCAAATCTTTGTGTTTGTCCAGACTGTTATCGCTGTTTTTGGTGAGCCCCTGAAGCTTATTATGTGCCTTGTCTGGTCAGTACCTGGAGACCAATATGATAGAAGCCAGACTCTTAAGATGTAGCTGGTATGGTTGGGATGTGGAATGTATTTTCTAGTTCCTTTTATCTTCATGATGCGGCTGCGTGTGGGCATTTATTTTTCACTTTTTCTGTACTGAGACAGGGAGGGGAACTATGGAAAATGCCTATTCTCATGTTCATGCTGTACCTTTTGATCCTAAAGGGATAGCTGCTGGAAGTGGGCTTGTTATATGTCCACCTGCTTGTTTTCTGTGTTCTCTGGTTACTCAGGATCACAAAGCCCCCTTGACTTTCATGGCCAAGTTGTTAAGGAGACAGTCCCTTAGGTAGGAGCCGCGGAGGTTATGAAGATTGGTGCATCGCCATATTTATTCCAGGAAAAAAAAAAAAAAAAAAAAAAAAAAAAAAAAAGATAGGCCTGGATTTATCTCTGGGGTGAGCTGGAGGAATGATGCATGAAGTGAACTCTGGTTTCAGCTTCCAAAGGGCTGCTATTGTTTGCCCTGTTAATTCCCCAGTGCAAGTTCTTTGGAAACCAGGCTAACAATTAGTCACTGGAGATGTGTGTCCTAAGCCTCTGCTAAGAGATTGTGAGAGCTGCATGTTCCTGCCCCTTTTCTGCACCGCTCTGAGTGGGTCTAGGCTCTGGAAATTTTTGAATGCCTGATAAAAATCACCTCTTTTTTCTTTGGTCAAGGGAGACTCATATGCCTTCCGTTCTCAGAGCTAGTGGGTTTAGGATGGAGTCCTTCTGCAGATAGCTCTAAAAACTGGGGCTTTTAATGTGTGTCCTAAACCTCTTCGGGGAATAACAGGTATCTGCATTTTTTTAAAGCCTCTTCTTTACACCACTCCAGGGGATGAAGTCTCTGGAGGTGCTTGTGTGCCCACTTAAAAATGCTTCTTTTTACTATGGTCTAGAGAGATATATGTGCCAGTTCCCTCTGCTTTTGGAGCTAGGAGATTTAGGATGCAGTTCCTTAGGTGGATGTTGTAAGAGCTGTGGTGCTTGTTGTGAGTACAGACACTTCCTAGGCTGGCAGCAGTTTATTAATTGACTTTCCCATTAATTCCCTGATACTAAGTCAGAAACCAGGTTAGTAGGTAGACCCTGGAGTTGTGTTTCATAAACCCCTCTGGGGCTGGAGGGAGGGTGGAAAGAGAGCATCATATATTTCTTTTTAAGTCCTTTTTCTGTACTGCCCCAGGGGGTTTGAAATCCCTGGAAGTGCTTGTGTGCCCGGATAAAACCACAGCCTTTTCTGTTACGTATAGGTGTCTTTCTGGATACATAGGTCTACTCCCCAGTGCTCACATAGTTGGTGAATTTAAAGTCAAACTATGGGGAAATGTAGGATTAGGGCCTTCTATGTGGGATCCAGACCCTCCTTTCTATGAGGAGAAGCTGGATGTTGGGGATTTCTTTCCCAGTTTTATGGTACACTGTCTGGGACGGGATCTGTGCCTGAATGTGTCTCAGCTTTTTCTATTCATTAAATGTAGATGTTTTCTCAGTTGCTCAGTAGGCTGAAAGTCTTTCAGTTGGTCTCTGACTTCCTCTCAGAGGTGATTGATCTGTAAATAGGTGTTTATTCGGTGCATTTGAATCAGTAGTTTCCTGTTCACCATGTTTCTGACACTACAGTGGCTTGGTGTCTTTTGTCAGCTTTAGAAAAGTATTAGTCATTGCTTTTTCAAATATTGATTCTGTCCTGTCCCTTGTCTTTTCATTTTCTGGGAATTTAATTACATGTATGTTAGACTTTTCCCTGTGATAGAGTTTTCCTCATGTTCTTTTGCATAATTTCAATTCTCTTTTAGCTGTCTGTGCTTTACCCTAAATATTTTCTGGTGATGTACTTTATTTATTAAAATTCTTAGTTTTTGTTCTTTACCCATTTCCCTTTTATATTGTATGTCAGTTAGGGATGTATTTTTATCTGATGTGTAAATATGTTTCTCTCCACTCCCTTGTCAGCTACTTAAAGGTAGTATTCTCTCACTGCACCCAGTTCATTGAGTGTCTTGAAAGTAATAGGATGCTGTAATTTTTTAAACTACTTAAATTAATGAATACAATTTATATCTATGCCCCATATTGTTTACTGACAGATGATTATGTAATATACCTTGAAAGTACATTACTGCATTGGTTATACATTTTGACATATACAAAAATGCCCAAACTAGTGTTGAACATGTCATAGTTATATGCTAAATAGGACTATAATACACTGTTGATATCATTAGGAAATAGTTGTCTGAAATTGTCTACATGAATTTTACTGGTTAATGCTCTGTTTCATGAAACCCATTTTCAAGATCATTGTCTAAAGGTAGTTGTTAGCTTGTTCTCCAGTTGGTATTATTTCAGCTGCAAGTAACTAAGGCTCAACAGGTAATAATAAAGATTTTATTATCTCACATAACAAGTTTGAACATGAAGGATTTCCGTAGTTGGATAATTCATTATCTCTATAATGTCATCATGCACTCAGATTCTTTTTCTATTCTGTTCTACTCAGGCTTTTTATCTCATGAGAAAAAAAAGCAACATTGCAGACATTCTTCGAGCTCATATTTATCATAGGTTTATACAGATTTCTTCTCAGGGATTCCTAAAGAATTATTACACTTGTGATGATCCTGAAGCCATCACTTGTAGGGAGAATAGCATACCTTCAGTGACTTCCTTAGACTAATGAAGGTGTCCTCTCTGGGGCTTACCTGTAAAGAATGAACAAAAATGGTTTTCTTTAATCAACAAAGAAGGGGAAGAGGAGTGTCCTCTGGCTAGACTTGGAAAAAGATAAAACCAAGGGTAATTCCCTGAAAAAGTTCTATTTTCTGTACCAGTATCATGCTTGGAAAATTGTTGATTAACCAAGTAATGTCTTAGGAAAGAAACTAGGTGTCTATATTTTAAAACTATGCATTTCCTTTATTTATTAAAATGTTATTTAGTTTTCATTCTGTGACAATATAAATAACATAACAATCTTTACAATAAAGTAAATTCCTTTGTTCAGAATTTTGAATGTATGTGGTAGACTAAACTTTGATTTCAAATTGAATTTTCACATTGTGATACTACTTTTAGATAAGGCATCTAGATTATGAATTACTTGCAGCAAAAACCATGTATTCTTGTGCCTCTAGAGTTTCTTTCTAGGGTCTCACTTGTGTAAAGGTTTTAATGAAGTAGATTTAGATCTCTAAGCCAACACTTGAAAAAGAATGACTGTTTTCAAGAATTACTATTATAAGTTCAGTACTGCTCAGTTCATGAAAAATTTGAGTTCACACCTAAGATTTTAAAGTTGGCCATTAATTAATGAGTATTCATTTACAAGGGGCACCCAGGTTTCAAAACATTATTTTGAAGATTGTTGTGTTTCTGTATTTGCACTTAAACAAAAATACCATCTGATAGTTACATGCAACATGTAAACCTTGGTGGTAAATTTTATTCACTAAAAAAGAATTATTCCATTCTGTTCTAAACTTAGGTAGAGTGTACTGGATACTGATTTCAAGTATAAACTTGCTTCACCAGTTTTGGCAATATTTTCTTCCATAAGGTCCTTAGTGATATCCTGCTTTCCCTTTTATTTTAAACATTGCAATGCCTCCTTTTTCAATTAAGAAGTAATCAGAGGTGATAATCCTTACCATCCCTATATCTGCAATATAGAATCTCTGTGTGTCAATAATGGCCAAATATTGGCACTGTCATGTGTTTCAACCTAATATTTATAGTTCCTATGGTGCACAGAAACAGGACCCAGTTCCATTTGGAGACATGTTGAATGCAGGTTAGCATCATAACTAACTCCTAACAAAAGATGATTAAAATGAACAGAAACAACTGTAGAATTTAAACGCTATAGACTTGCCACCTCTCTTGATACAAAGTTCCACTACTTATTACTGGAGGTAATTTTTGTGGTATTGGCAAGGAACTGGAAATGGTTTGTGATATGAACAACAAAAAAATTGTGTGAGCTGGACTTGAGTTTTGGGGCATTGATGTATGCCGTGATCCTCTCAGGCATTGTGCTGGCAGGTGTTATGATGACTACAAGGTACATAAACTAACATGATGCAAGGCAGCCTGAACTCTTTCCTTAATATACCACCTTGACAATCCTAAGATCATTAAAATTTCTGTGGCCAGTAACAATGACAGTGGTGATGGAGGATCAGGGATGGTATCTAGTATTGTTAATTCAAAGACCAATGATGGGTTCTGAAGAAGATGCTATCCACCCTGCTCTGAATGCATTTCCAATGGTTCATACTTTGCGGGGGCGGGGGGGGGGGGGGAGGTTAAAATTGAGTATACATAGGAAGATAAATTTGAACTAGAGAAATATCTTCAGAGAAATTATGCTCATTCCGTTAAAACTTTATTCCAGGAGACAAAATGTTTAAACATTTGTTTTTTGTTTTTGTTTTTGTTTTTGCTGAAGATGACTTTTATGACCAAATACATTTGGAAAACACTGAGTTAATAAAAACTAAATGGGTTTATTCTAAACTATTCAGTCTTTAATATGGTAGATGATACGCAGTTTCAGTCTCATTAAATACTGCATGCACCATTTTCCACAGTTGAATGTTTGCATTATTAGAAAGTTAATTTATTTTCAACAGATCGTGAGATTAATGAAAATTAAATAAAGTGCGAAACAATATTTGATATATTTTACTTTTTAATTTGTGCTTCTATACTAGAATTAATTTTGTTGATATTAAATTATGTCTTTAATAAACAGTATCTACTGAAATAGAGGCCCCCTTCCATTGCTCTGTGCATTTATCTTTTCTATCTATTTTATCTTTTCTTTTTATTGGTTATTCTCTGCCATAGTGAGATTTGCAGCACGTTTGATTTGGAAGTGCAAAATTCTGAAGTTAGGTAATATATTTTACCATAACAATTTTAATGGCTTCAAGTTATAAGAGATTTAAAAGATAGTAAGCAATTCTGCCTCTCCTAACAAACTTTTGCCACTTTCTTATTAAGAAACAAATTTCAAAGACTAATTAATGTGACCTTCCTTTTGAAAAATCTGAAGGTTGTTTTTCAAGATTTTTCAACTACATAGCAAACCTACACAGGCATTCTTTCTCTGCTTTATTATCATATAGCTTTCCAAAGTGAAAGAAAATTAGGCTTTGCCACCACTGGAATCCACACTCACGTAAATAATTTCTTTAAGGCATGATGTGTGTGGAGTATTATGTAGTTATCATTTCTGTGATAAAGGAGATTGTAAATAATGAATTATTTCTTTTTAAAATTTAATTTTTTTAAGTGACAGCCTTTCTTTTATGCTTTTTTAAAACTTAAACAAAAATAGCATCTGATGGTTACATGGAGAGCTTCCTATAGATATGCTGTCAGTTGGAAAGCATTTATATTCAAAGACAAGTTCTTATAGCATATGTTACAAGGAGTGTGATTGGCACCTAGGTCCCTTGGCAACTCAGAATAAGAAATTTATAAACATAAATGAAGATGGTGCCACTTTATTAACATCTCTCTACTCATTTCATGTTTATGTAGGGACCAAAAATTAAAAACTTTAACTAAATCTATGTTCTCTTGTAGAAGAAAAATGTGACATCTCTTAAACTACTAGTTCTTTGTAATTCTAAACAGGAAAACTTACCTTCTTGTAAGAATTCATTTTTTTTTTTGTATAGAGTTGCTCGTGTCTTATGCGATCTGCTTGTTTAAAACTCACGTAAAGGATAACAGCCCACTGAAGATAGAAGTCGTACTTCTAATTTCAGTGTCAGCATTATGAAAATAAAATACATAAACTACATGTCTGTAAGGAGAGGCAGCATAGCCTATTTTAATGGAAAAGATTCAGACTGTGAGCTGAGAGCTCATGTCTAATCTTCCCTTTATTAATATGAATAATGATAATCATCTTTTTCCTATGTCAGGCAGGGATTCTGGAAGCTGTATATATGTGAAAGTATTTGCATCCTATGGAGTACACAGACTAGTATTATTCTTACCAATGTTACTCATTACAGTAGGAATTTAAAGATCTCAAATAAATTCTAGATTTAGTTTTCTGGGTTTCCCATATTCCATATTTTTGTTTTCTGTGTTCTGAAAGGCAGTTGAGTTTATTTAGTGTTAATTCTGCATCACCAAGCCCAGTGCTGTGCACACAGTAGGATTTTTAATGTTTGTTTATCAGGTGGTGAATGAATGCTTTGCAGTACAACTGAGTAATTGAGACAAATACAGTAAATGGAGTTTAAGTTGAATGATTCTTTTTAAATCATTTTGTCTGCCATGTTTAAATACCATTAGTAAAATGTTGACAAATTTGGACTCTTATCGTTATTAGCTAGCATAACATCAGGACTACCTAAGAGTTTCTTTTAGCATTGTCACATTGCTAAACAAAGCTTAGCAGTTATGACTTTCATTTGTCACAATTTCCTACCTATTTCAGAAGCATAAAGTATGGTTTATGCTGGTTGTTTGTCTCCAACCTTCATAACACTTATTTAAACATTGCGTTATATCCAAATTAGCCTAAAAAGACTCCATTCTTTCACTGTTCTTTGGCTGGTGTGCCCCTGACTCACTGATTCATTGACTGTGATTGATTATAAACTGCCAGTGAGATCCACTTCTATGGATTCGTCATTTGTTACAGTTTAAATGAGTCACAATTCCCTCTGCTATTGGACTTTTTAATGTGTAATACGGTGTTTTTAATGACCTTCCCTGCAAAATATGCTCCTTTAATCTCAGGTCAGCCTGGTTTAAATCTGTTTTGTTGGACATTACCCCATAGAAAATTTGTGTCCCTCATTATTCTCCTCTTTCCATGAAACCATATCCTGCAATATTTTAAAAGCCAGAGTGCAAAGTAATTGTGTCTCCATAAAATATTTTCATAAAGATAAACAGCCACAATATTTTACATTAGTCTTTTCACCAAAATCACCTTTTATAAAAATTTTCTTCATTCCTAATAAATCGTATGAAGTTCCACAAAGGCACCCTTTTAGTTAGTCGTGTACTGGCCTGTTTGTGAACTCCTTAAGAGAAAGGATAAAACCACTTTTGCTTCCCACCATCATCACAGTTCTCTATGCTTAACAACTTTAAAGAGCAGCCAACAATTTTCATCAAATCAGATTGTCCTAATACTTCCATAAAAAAAATTTGTAAAAAAATTATTTCTGGGACTGCTTCACAAAGGTCTTTATGAGAACTGTTGCTTAAAGCCAAAAAAACTTCAAGAGCAGGAACATAGCTGTCTTGGAATTTTCAGACCAAGTAAAAGAGTAGGCATTAGAGCATTGAGACTTTCCCCTGAAACTGCTTGTTTAGTTTTTGGTGAAAAACTAAATACTGTGAAATTTTGTCCAAATTCATCTTGATATCCTCCTATCTCTCTTCCAAAAGAATATCTAAATTAGGATGATTAGGGTCATTAAATCTTGTTCAAGAGCAAAGCTATTGAATCTTGTAAATTTCTGGTCAAAAAAAAAAAATGGGAAAGCGAACTAACATTGACTTTATGCTGTTATTTTGGGATTCTGTGCAGCTAGTTGCTTTATATAATTTATCTCATTTCATCTTGACCACAATCAATATTAGGCCTTTATGGCTCTCATTTCAAGAAAGGTTAAGTAATTCATGCAAGGTTACACAACTAGCAAGGGGAACAGCCATAATTTGAACCCATTTATGACGGACAAAAAAAGCCCATGCTATTTAATTACCCACTCTGTTATTTGTGCTCTTTTACCTTCAATTAATAACTAGACTTGGTTGTTAAATGAATCTTAACCATTTTTTATGGGTGAACTAACAAAAGTTAATGTAAAGAATATTGAAGCCAAAAACTAAGTTGTCAGTTATCATACTGGAAAATAAATAGTAATGCAGTCATCATTTAAAAGTCAGCTGGATGCACAGAACGGATCAATCCGTAAAGAAACTTTCTTAGTTTAGTAAGTCTGATGTAATATAAATCCTACTTATTTCTCCAGCTTTGACTTGGATAACCACATCTTCTGTGGCTGGCTGTGCAGTAGGCAAATGGAAGTACCCTTGATTCTGACTTTTCTCTGGGAGTGAATCCAGAGAGAAAACAAGCAGCTTTTCTATTCTTCCTCATCTTTAGGCACCCTAGAGGAGGTTGCTGATGTTAGTAATCAACTATATCCCTTTTGAAGACTTAGTTTAATATATGTTGATTGTTTCCTTACTGTTTGTCTTATTGGGGGAACCCATTCTTCTCCAGAAAAAGACAGATCCTCTCTTGGATTTATATATATGTGTGTGTGTGTGTGTGTGTGTATATATATATATATATAATGCAGAAACCTTTCTTCTAGAACTTCTATATGTAAAAGAATTATAAGCCAGGCATGGTGGCTCATGCCTGTAATCCCAACACTTTGGGAGGCCAAGGCAGGTGGATCATCTGAGGTCAGAAGTTCAAGACCAGCCTGGCCAACATGGTGAAACCCCATCTTTACTAAAATGCAAAAAAAAAAAAAAAAAAAAAAAAAATTCGCCAGGTATGGTGGTGCGCACCTGTAGTCCCAGCTACTTAGAAGGCTAAGGCAGAAGAATCGCTTGAACCTGGGAGGCGGAGTTTGCGGTAAGCTGAGATCACACCACTGCACTCCAGCCTGGGTGACAGAGCAAGACTTCATCTCAAAAAAAAAAAAGAAAAGAATTCTAGCTATCAACAATAATCACCGAGTAATATACAGCACAGTTATTTACAGCACTGTGGAGATCTAGGGTTTAGTTTTAGTTCTACCAATACCTTTGCTCACGAATAAAGGCATTTTATATGGACATCTCTAAATCTCACTTTTTTAATCTGTGAAATTTAAGGAGAATATTAGGTAATCTGCAAAATTCTATGAGCTCTACATTTACAGTTTTCTAGCACGTTTAAGGCCTACCTTTTGCTTTATAACGAGGTCAGGAAAGTCTACAATGTGCCAGGAGGTAAGTGTGTAATGCTGTCTGATGAAAGTGTATTCCTGAGTTTTCCTCCACCTATTGCCATCCCAGTAATTTTGAAAGGAATCATATAAGTGGCTTACGGCTGAAATCACAAGCTTTATCTTTTTCCATCTGATTTTTCATAATATGCATTCTTAGTTATTTACTTATTTATTCATTCATTTATTCACTCACTCACTTATTTAATTTTAGACATGAGGTCTCACTATATTGCCCAGGCTGGAGTGCAGTGGCTAGTCACAGTAAAATCATACTATAGTACAGCCTTGAACTCCTGGGTTCAGCGATCCTCCCACTTAACCTCCATACTACAGATGTACTCTATTGTACCCAGCTTCTGTCTGATTTTTGAGAGGTCCTATGGTATTCGATAATTCTCCTTAACAGGAAGGATAATCTAGAAATGTAATCAAAGGGAAACTTAGGCTGGTTATGAAATTATCTAGCTTGAGATAGAAAATTTCTCCTTTGTCACAGGATAATGTATGATTTACCTTATTTGTATTGCTAAGGGTTTGAGGGGACTATACTATATTAATCTCAGGCTTTGGAGTCTGACTTCACTAAAGATATGTGATTTGACATTCAAAAAAAATTTAAGTCTTAGTTGTCTCAATTATAAAATAGAGACTATAGATTTAAAGAGGTTTAACTTAATCCTCTTTAAATAGATATATTTGTATGTGATGTATAATGTATATTATTAAATATGCATATAATTTAATATGGTATCTATCACATACTTAATAAACATTAGCTTCTATAGCATTAATATTAATATTATTTTTATTGATGGTGGCATTGGTAATGGTAAAAAGTAACACTGTTGGCTGGGCATGGTTGGTTCACACCTATAATCCCAGCATTTGGAAGTCCAAGGCAGGTGAATCATTTGAGCCCAGGAGTTTGAGACCAGCCTAGGCCACATGATGAAAACCCATCTCTACAAAAAATACAAAAATTAGCTGGGCATGGTGGCATGTTCCTGTAGTCCCAGCTACTTGGGAGGCTGAGGAGGGAAGATCACTTGAGCCCAAGAGGCAGAGGTTGCAGTGAGCCAAGATGACACCACTATACTCCAGCCTGGGTGACAGAGCAAGACCCTGTCTTAAGAAAGAAAGAAAACAAATAAAGTACCACTGTTCTCAGGGATGCAAGGATGTTTCAACATATGCAAATCAATGAATGTGGTGTGTTATATCAACAAAAATGACCAAAAATCATAATCACTTCAATAGATGCCAAAAAAAGCATTTAATAAAATTCAGTATCTTTTCATAATTAAAAAAATCTCAACAAACTAGGTATAGAAGGAATATACCTTAATATGACAAAGGTCATGTATGACAGACCCATAGCTAGTATCATACTGAACGGGAAAAAACTGAAAAGTCTTTTCTCTAAGATCTGGAACAAAAAAGGATGTCCACTTTTATGACTTTTATTCACAATGTTTATTCCTGGAGAGGGAGTCCTAGACAGCAGTTAGGCAAGGGAAAGAAATTAAGGGCATTCAGTTTGGAAAGGAAGAAGTTAAATTAGCCTTGTTTGCAGGAGATATGATTTTATATTTAGAAAAACTTGTAGATTCCACCAAAAAACTATTAGAACGGATAAATTCAGGAAAGTTGCAAGATACATAATCAACGTACAAAAATCAGTAATATATTTATATGTTAACAGTGAAGGATCTAAAAAAGAAACTATGAAAGGAATTCCATTTAAGAGAGCTACAAATAAAATAAAATGCTAGGAATAAACCTAACCAAAGAAGTGAAAGATCTCTGCAATGAGAATTATAAAACATTGATGAAAGAAATTAAAGGGTCCACAAAAAAAAAAAAGGAAAGATAATCCATGTTCATGGCTTGCGAGAATCAGTATTGTTAAAATGGCCATAGACCCAAAGCAATCTACAGATTCAATGCAATCCTTATCAAAATACTGATGACATTATTCACAGAAATAGAAAAAATCATCCTAAAATTTATGTGGAAACACAAAAGACTATCATAGCCAAAGGAATCCTGAGCAAAAAGAATAAAACTGGAGACATCACATTACCTGACTTCAAATTATACTACAAAATTGTAGTAACCAAAAGAGCATGGTACTGCCTCATAAAAACAGACACATAAGCCACTGGAACAGAATAGAGTACCCTCAGAAATAAATCCATGCATTTACAGTGAACACATTTTTGAAAAGGTCACCAAGAACATACATGGGGAAAAGGACAGTCTGCTGCTGGGAAAATTGGATATCCATATGCAGAGGAATGAAACTAGAACCCTATATCTCACCATATACGAAAATCAAATCAACATGGTTTAGAGACTTAAATGTAAGATCTCAAACTATGAAACTACTAGAAGAAAACATTGAGGGGGTGATTCAGGACATTTTTCTGGGCAAAGATTATTTGGGTAAGACCTCAAAAGCTCAGGCAACCACAGTAAAAATGGACAAATGGAATCACATCATACTAAAAAGCTTCTGCACAGCAAAGGAAAAAAAAATCAACAAAGTGAAGAGAACAACCCACAGAATGGGATCAAATATTTACAAATTACCCAACAGGGGACAAATAACCAGAATATATAAGGAGCTCAAACAACTCAATAGGTGAAAAAAAAAATTCTGTTTTAAAAACAGGTAAAAGATCTGAATAGCAATTTCTCAAAATAAGACATACAAATGGCCAAAGGTATATGGAATGATGCTCATCATCACTAATCATTAGAGAAATGCAAATCAAAACTACAATGAGATATCATCTCACCCCAGTTAAAATGCCTTTTCTCGAAAAGGCAATAACTGATGTTGGTGAGGATGTGAAGAAAGAAGAACCCTTGTGTAATCTTGGTGGGAATGTAAATTAGCACAGCCTCTATGTGAGAACAATATGGATGTTCCTCAAAAAACTAAAGTAGAACTACCTTACAATCCAGCAATCTCACTTCTGGGTGTATATCTAAAAGAAAAGAAATCAGTATATCTAAGTGATATCTTTATTCTCATGTTTATTGCAGCACTGTTCACAATGGCCAACATATGTATCCAACCTAAGTGTCCATCAATAAGTGAATAGATAAAGAAAATGTGGTACATGTGCACAATAGGATATTATACAGCCATAAAAAAGAATGAAATCCTGTCATTTGCAATAGCATGGATGGAACTAGAGGATGTTATATTAAGTGAAATAAGCCAGGCACGGAAAGACAAATACTACATGTTCTCACTCATATGTGGGAGCTTAAAAAAATGCAAATCAAAGAGCTCACTGAGATAGAGAGTAGAATGATGGCTACCGGAGTCTGGGAAGTATAATGTAAAGGGTGTGATAAAGAGGGGACTAGGGTAGGGTTAAGCAGTTCAAAAATACAATTAAATAGGAGAAATAAGATCTAATGTTCAGTAGTACAACAGAGCAACTGTAGTTAGTAATGTACTGTATATTTCAACATAAAAGGGTGGAATAAGAATGTTTCTCACACAAAGAAGCGATAAATGTTTGAAATCATGGATATCCTTATTACCTTGATTTGATTATTACACATTGTGTAATGTGTAATGACATGTACCCCATAAATATGTACAACTCTTATGTATCCATAACAAAATAATTTTTTAAATTACCTATATTACTATTTTATATAAATTTTCAAAAAAATATATAAAGAAAATATGGTGATAGTATTCATTCCAGTAATTAAATATTTTAAAAATATTCTTGGAATTAATCTTATTTGAAATCGATAATGGTATTATGAAAATAACATGAATTAGCACAGTGCAGCCTTGAACTCCTGGGTTCAGCGATCCTCCCACCTAACCCTCCCCACTACAAACGCACTCTATCATGCCCAGCTTCTTCTATCTGATTTTTGAGAGGCCTTATGGTATTGAATAATTCTGCCTATCAGGAAGGATAATCTAGAAATGTAATCAAAGGGAAACTTATGATGGTTATGAAGTCATCTGGTCTCAGCTAGAACATTTCTCTTATGTCACAGGGTAACATATGTATGTTTTACCTTATTACCTACTAGCGGCAGTCCTCAGAAAATGAGATCTTGCCACCTTAATGAATGCTTTTGGTTTTGGGAAAAGATCTGTCAGGCTTCAGAGAAATGTTTTTGGGAGAAATAATGAGCCTTCACATCCCTTGTGTTTTCAAAATTTGGACGAAGCTGCTGTATTCTAATTATTTTAGTGTTTATCTGGGTCAGTAGATGTTATTAAATGCATACAAAGCTCTATCCTGAGCGAATTCTCTAGCTTGCAGCCTAATTTTAAATAAGACAAAAATAAATATTAAAGAATGAGATCAAAAATATATAGTAATAAGCACTAATAATTACCAAGACACACAAAGTAATAATTCATATATGTAAGTAAATGGAGAACTGTATTTATGTAAGAGATTTTTCTGATGATGACATCTGGTCTTTCTCAGAATCATTTTATTTAAATAAGTTGACATTACTTAGCCTAGTTTTTCATACTTCAAAAAATCTCTTCTTAAAAACTTTTACATTTTTGGTGACAATGATTTAATTTTTTTTTTGTTACTGACAAACCCGAAGGCCATTTAGCTAAAAGAAAAGGACTCAACCTTACTTCTTTTATGAAAAATAAAATGATTCCGAGATAGCTGCTAGAAGACTACAAATGGGTGATAAGTTTCAGGCAGCTCCTAAGTAGGCTGGTATCTCTTTAGAAAAGATGTTTAATTCCTGTTCACGCTAGACTGTGCCATTAATAATTAAATGCCTAATGAATCTGTTCTCACAGAATTTTAAATTTTGCTGGGGAGAATAGAAATAATTGCAGTGTAGAAGAAAATAGTGTGCTAGAAAGTATCAAATTGATTTATTTACTCTAACATTTGTTAAATGCCTATTAGGTGTTGGGCCTGATGTCTGTCTCCAAGGATGCCACATTGAATAAGATATTGTCTCTGCCTTTTAATAGTTCACTCTCTAGTTAAGGAAAAAAAAAAATCTAAACAATTAGTTGGAGTGTAAAGTAGGAAATGTTAACATGTTGCTTTGTCATAGATGGTATCAATATATGTTAAATATATTTATGTTATAAGGTTATATAAATGTTAATGAATGAATGTTTAACTGCTTCATAGAAAGTGCAGTGGAGAAAAGGAGGAAGATATGACTCTTCACCTATGATTTACAGAGTACGTTATGCTGCAACTATATATTAAGGAGTGAGCAGGAGAGCTAAAGTGAGCAGATCAAGAGGGCAGCACAGGACATTCCAGGTAGAGAGAATAACATATGCAAAGGCATGAAGATATTTTTCTTTTTGATTTAAAGTAAAATAATAGTGTTGGGGCCGGCCTAGTGACTCATGCCTGTAATCCCAGCACTTTGAGAGGCTGAGGTGAGTGGATCACCTGAGGTCAGTAGTTCGAGACCAGCCTAGCCAACATGGTGAAACCCCGTTTCTACTAAAAATACAAAAATTAGCCGGGCGTGATGGCGGGTGCCTATAATTCCAGCTAATTGGGAGGCTGAGGCAGGAGAATCGCTTGAACCTGGAAGGTGGAGGTTACAGTGAGCCGAAATCACGCCATTGCACTCCAGCCTGAGGGACAAGAGCAATACTTTGTCTCAAAAAAAAAAAAGAAAAAGAAAAAAAAAAGAATACTGTTGGTTGTGTTGATGCATATCTGTAATCCCAGCACTTTGGGAGGCTGAGGCAGGAGGATTGATTGAGGCCAGGAGTTCAAGACCAGCCTGGACAACATAGTGAGGCCCTGGCTCTACAGGGGAAAAAAAACAAAAACACTGAGTGTGGTAGCATGCACCTGTAGTCCCAGCTACTCAGGAGGCTAAGGCAGGAGGCTTACTTGAGCCCAGGAGTTCAAGGCTGCAGCGAGCCATGATCTTGCCACTGCACTTCAGGCTGGGTGACAGAGTGAGACCCAGACTCCATAAATGAATGAATGAATGTAAAATAATAGGACATATTCAAGTAAGGGGGAGAGGCTGTGTTACTGATTCAGAGTTTGTGTGGCAGAGTGACAAGAAACGAGCTGGATAGAAAGCTTCAGAGAATTAAATTGACATTTTAGAAAGATAACTCTGACTGGAGTGTGAAGAATGTCTAGAGAAAGAAGACCAAAAATGCAGAGATAAATGTAAAGGGGTATTGGATCCAAACAAGAGAGAAGTGATGACCTGAACTAAAACAGTGTCCTCAGAAATAGAGAGAGGGGAGAGCTGAGAACTATGTGGCGATAGAATTGACAGAACTTAATTATTTGCTAATTATTACGAATGGGGGCATTCTGACTTTTAGGTTTCTACTTTGATAGTAAAGATAGTAATCAACACTAATGATGTAAAATGCTTACATATTGAACTTTTACTTTGGGGACACACACACAAAAAAATGTCCAGGAAACACTTGGAACTCTGTATCCAGGGTTACAAAACACACAAAGGTAGATTCTGTATTCTTGTGTGTACATGATAGCTGAAATTGTGCAAGTGAGTGAGATCACGAGGAAAAGCCAGTACCATGGTATATTGGGAGTTCTAAAACTTACCCACTAAGACCAGTGTCAGGAAGAAGAAAGATTGCATTTGAGGGGTTTCTAAGGTAGCCCAAGTATTTTCACAAGTATGTGAAAACCAGTGTTTATATTTAATTGACATCTTGCGAATGTCCCGCTGGACTTTGTAAAAGTGATTCATTCACTGACTTAAAAATTCAAGGCCAGGCACGATGGCTCATGCCTGAAATCCCAGCACTTTGCGAGGCAAAGGCAGGCAGGCGGATTACTTGAGGTCAGGAGTTTGAGACCAGCCTGGCCAACATGGCAAAACTCTGTTTCTACTAAAAATGCAAAAATTGGCCAGGCGTGGTGGCACACACCTGTAATTCCAGCTACATGAAGTAGGAGGCTGAGGCACAAGAATCGCTTGAACCCAGGTGGTGGAGGTTGCAGTGAGCCTAGATCACACCAATGCACTCCAGCCAGGGCAACAAAGTAAGACTAAGTCTCAAAAAAAAAAAAAAAAAAAAATCAGTAATATGAAGTAAATAAAAGAAGAAAATAAAAATTTTAGTTGTAAGATTTTTAAGTTAATGTGCACTTATTAACTCATTGCAGCCATATTAGTGATTTATATTGAATTTCAAGAAGCACGACATAATTTTACACAAATCTATCTTTTTGTGTAATGAATATAATATACAAGTGAATTAATTCTGTTAAATAAAATAGTACTTCCCTACTGTCAGTTCACTGATCCTTTTTTTCTTCTCATTTGAGGAAAAAAGTATACCTTTAAAAAGTGTCATATACTCTAGATAAGAAAGTTCAAAACTTTTTACTGAGACCCACAGTAAGAATATATTTCACCTTTCAGTCAAGTACTGATCCTTGTACAATGCGGGGTTTAGAGGTGCTTACTTCCCATACAGTCAGAATACCACATAGAACTTTTGACTTACCCAAATCTTTACTAATAGCCTCACCGATAACATAAACAATCGTTTAACACATATTTTGTGTTTTATGTATTAAATACTATTATATATTCTTACAATAAAGTAAACTAGAGAAAAGGAAATGTTATTAAGAAAATCATAAGGAAGAGAAAATATATTTACTATTCATTAAGTGGAAGTGAATTCTCAAAAAGGTCTTCACCCTGGCATTCCCCTTGAGTTGGCTGAGGAAGAGTGGGAGGAGGAGGAAGAGGAGGAGGAGGAAGGGTTGGTCTTTCTGTCTCAGGGTGGCAGATCCTGAAGAAGTGGAAGAGAAGGAAGGGGAAGCAGGAGAGGCAGGCAAATTCAGTGTAACTTTTATTTTTTAAAAAAATTTGCATATAAATGGATCCTCACAGTTCAAATCCATGTTGCCCAAGGGTCACTCGTATACACGTTGTGTGTGTGTGTGCATGTGTGTGTGTGTGTAAGCTGACACAAACCTTGCATGAAACACTACTTACCCTTGTTTGTTCCTGTGCTCAATACTTTTAATCTCCTTAATCTCTTTCAGTGTTTTGCTTCATGGATATTTATTCTATTTCTCACTTTTACTAACTGTATGAGATTGTAAATATGAAGTTCCGAGATTATAAGCATGTACAATTCTCCTTTATCTTAAAACAAATAAACAAGAAATATTTATCTCTTGCTCTACTTATTTCATTTTCATTTTATTTTATTTTATTTTTTTTGGCACAAAGTCTCACTTTGTTGCCCAGGCTGGAAAGTCGTGGTGTGATCATAGTCCACTGCAGCCTTACTCCTGGACTCAAGTGATCCTCCTACCTCAGCCTCCCAAGTAGCTGTTGGGCCTACAGCTGTGCGCCACCATGCCCAGTTACTTCTTATTTTAAAAATTATGATTGAATCTAACCTTCATTTAACTCCAAATTTCTAACGTATATATAATCAACACTTCCTACTTTAACCTTCCCGTCACTGAGGCCCTTTTTCCTGCACTTACTCCCTTAGCAATGCCATCCAAAATCAATTTCCTTGGTAATAGCTAGCACTTGTATAACAACTAATGTGCCAAGCTAACTGCTTTACAATTGTTAATATAGTTTACTCACAACAAAAATATGAGGTAGGTTCTGTTTTTATCCAGAGTGAGATTAAGTAGTTTGCTCAAGATTACACAGATGATAAGCAGGGCAAGTAGGATTCAAAACCAGGTATCATATATAACCAACTCTTAAACTAAATTTCTATAACACCACATTGCTATTTAGATTTTCAATTATGATATCTTTCTCTCATCTTGTTTTTCTTTCTCTCTCGATGTGTCATTTGTGTTCAAAATTAAATTTTTCTATAAAGACTGGAATAATAGTCTAGAAGTAACGGTAGTTGGTAAATATTCTTCTATATGCTTGTATTACTTCAAGGGATGAGGATAATGTTTTAACGGAAGTGATGCCATCAAATTAGTTTCACAATGATGAAGAAGGTGAGTGAACACTTCAGGAAAAATGAAAATATATTCAGGGGTGTATGAGTTTGCTAAGGCTGCCATAACAAAATACTACAGACTGAGGACTTACCAACAGAAATTTATTTGGAGAAGTGGAAGAAGAAGATGTTGGTCTTTTTGGTTTCTCCTGAGACCTCTCTTCTTGACTTGCACATGGCTACCTTCTTCTCTGTACATGCACTTCCCTGGTGTTTCTTCCTCTTCTAATAAAGACATCGTACTCACTGGGCTAGGGCCCACCTCCTTGACCTAACTTAACATTATCTACCTGTTTTAAGGACTTATTTCCAAAGACAGTCATATTCTCAGGTGTGCTGGAGATTTAGGACTTAAGAATCTCGGGGGAACGCAATTCAGTCTTTTAAAAGAAATATCTTACCAACAGAAAAGGTAGTCTACAGCATGCAGTTACCCTGGAAAGGATCATGGATCAGTTTAGTGAGAATGAGAGCTAGGAAAGAGACACCAGAAGGGAGGGTATTGATCCTGAAACCAGTGTCAGCTGGATAAAGGAAGCAAGAGATTGGAAAATTGGAAGCACATTTTAATGTTATGGAGAAGGGAAGGACAAAACAGGAAGGTGTGTGTTAGGTTTGTTGACCTACCCAGCATTCCTAATTACAAGCAGAAAGTTGATGTGCATGCAGGGTTCTGCAAAACTTAGAATCCCTGCTGCATGCCTGTCACTGAGAAAGATTAAATTAATAGAGAATGGAGGAAGTGATATTGGAGATGTGGCAGATGAAGGCACGCTCTTAGAGCATATCTTTCAAAAACAATGTGCAAAGTTAAAAATGTTTTTGGAATTGAAGTGGTGTAACTAATTTAAAATATATTTTTCTATTATTTCAAGGATTGTACTATTATATAATGGTATATATAATAGAAAAGGAAATATAACTCTCCTCATTATGTACTAGAAGTATTAGTGATTTCTTCTTTATGGGTCACATTTTCCTGTTATTTCATATGTCAGTAATTTTTTGTTATATACTAGACATTCTGATTTCTATGTTGTAGGATTTTGTTGTCTTTTGTTAAAGAGCATTGACTTTTGTTCTGGGAGACAATTTATTGGAAAGTCAGCTTGCTCTGTTTTCTTCTTTTCTGTAAGCTCAATTAGAGTGGGTCTAGACCTTTTAGGGGTGTCACGTGAGTGCTTAGCATTTTCAGTGAAGTTCTGCATCTCTTAGTATGTGACATCTGGATTTCTGTTCAAATCACAGCTCATGGCTCTTCAGTTAGCTATTTTCTGCCAGGTCTTCAGCCTTGCTTTGTGCATGTGCAGCTTAATATGCATCCAATGACTTATGATAACTCCTTTTGGGGCTCGTTTTTTGTGTAGTTAATGCTTTCCCACCGTTTTGCCTTATAAATTCTAGCTATTTCAACAGCACCAAGCTCTACTTTGTGCCTCTTTAGTTGAATGAGGTCATTGTGGTCTGCCTGGGCTCCACCTACATCCCTGTGTTGAGGTCTGGAGTACAGCAGGTAGAAAGACAGAGTGGTCCTAGGGCTCACCTCTTGTATTTCTCTTCTTTCAGGAAGCACAGTCCTGCACAAACTGTTGTCCAATGTGGAAAACCAGTAATTTCTTCTTGAGAAATTGAAAACATCTTTAACATAAGTTTGGCATAGAATTAAATTCAACTTCTTAGAAATTGGTTTTTGCTGAAATCAATTTTATATATTTCATACTAATAACACTACTGTTTTGAAGTTAAATATACATATATATTACAACATATAAAAGATAAATCACACTAGCTTGGAACAATAATATAAACCACTTTGTAAAAACCCCATCCTGAGAAGGAGCAGCATGTTAAAACCACTTGTGTTGAGAAAAGTGTTCTGAGAATGGTTCTATTAAGGAAAGTTTGTTTTCTTAGCTTTTGATGTCCTCGGGTAACAAAATCAACATTCTTCTGTGTTTAATGAAATAAGTTGTAAAAAAGCAACAGGTGTTTTGGTAATAAAAAAAAAAAAACTATTCAGGGCTTAAATCATTAGAGTACCCTGTTTTCTTTATTATAATTAATGAAACAAGAGATTTTGAAATTAATCTGTTGCTGTGTAGACTTAGAGAGAGGAGTCTAGGAAGTGAGTTATATGACCTTATTGACCTTTGGACCTATCGTGTTTAATATAATTACCCACAATTAGTAGATTTTTAAATAATTTATTGTCTAAAAATATAAACAAAATAGAAATATGTAGCTACTAGAAACCTAGAAATGTAATTGTTATTGTCATAGAAATGCATGAATAAATATAAAATAAAGGAAAAATTAGACAGATTGCTTTTTGAATAATTGCATAAGATTTTTTGGCTGAAAATTAATAGATGTTAAAATGTGCCAGTTTATTTAGATTTCCAATAAAAATGTTCATTTGATATCTGTATTTAAAAGTTATTATTTACCTAAAAAGCAACTATGTATAGTGTAAATAATTGTTTGGAAGACATTTGAAAATGTCTTATTTGATCAGGGAGGATAATACAGATTAACTTTAGAAAAGGTTCAGTAAAAATGTATTTCTCGATCTGTTCTCTTTCCCCCACTTTTCCCACTCCCACCTCCATCTGTCCTTTTAATACCTCTCTCTTAATCTCCTCTACTTCCCTCTGCAACAGTCACATTACCTACAAGAAATTGATTATTGTCTATTGAATACTCGTTCTTGAAGGTCACTGTTTCTTTCATCCTTGTTTTTCTATGGATAAAAAATCTCTCAAATTATTTATGGAAGTTTCTTTCAAGTTAATTTTTTTCTATCATTGTCCTTTTTTCTATTAGGCATAATATTTCTCACTTTTACTTACAGCATTTATATTTTTTATTTTCCAACTGATATACCAATATGGATATAGATATCTATGTCTATCTATATATCTATTCATCTGTCTGAGCAGTAACAAAAATACAGACTTTTTCTTTCTTCTTCTGTACTTTTCCAGCTGTGTTATGTTAAACTCCCTTGTGTAACTGTATTCCTTGGCTAAGATATCTGGTAACCATTATTTACAAATAATATACTCCTTTGTACAAGACTAGAATATTCTCCACAGGGACATTTTAAATGCCAACTCCAGTTAAATGTGTGAGGCTTTGAATTCAGTGTTGGCCTTATAATGAAAATTACAGACTTTTTAAAAAAGAAGTTATGTTTATAGATTAACAAATCTGGCAAAATTTTAGTCTGTCACTTTGTCCACATTTAATTAGAAAAAGCTTTGTGTCTTTTATATTCTGCTTATATAATCTTCAGTATTTTCCTTGGTGCTATTTTTATTAAAACAGTAATTTTTGGGGCACCTAATACGACCAAGCAACATGATGAATCATGTTTCTAAATGTCAGTTTATCATGGAAGAATTAGAAATTTTAAAATGTGAGCATACATGAAGCATTTACCTCATTGGAAAGATGTTTCTTATTTAGATATTCTTTTCTCATTTTTTTCCATTTTATACAAAATGATAATACTACGAAATTATCAATCCTTTAAAGTAACAGTTTGTGCATTTTAACTTATAAGATAAATGCATTTTGCACAAAAGCACATTTTATGAATTTCAGATAGTAAGATAGATAACTTTATGAGGCATACTATGATTTGATGTCCCCACTTCCAGTTTCATAAGATTAAAATACCTTATGAGATTGAAATATGGACTTCCTATCTGTTTATAAATCTTAGTGGAGTGACATACACACGTTAACCTTTTTTAACTGTATTTGCCTTCTTTGATTGTGTTTGCTAGGTAAATACAGATTTTAGAAAGGGAAGATAAAATATTTTAAAATAGTTTTGCTGATTGCCTGCAATTCTGCTTAGCAAATTTAGTTCCACAAGCAATGGATTTAATCAAACCTGACAGGAGTTAATACCAGTTGGAAAAACTTATGAACAAGTATGCGTAATTCTAAGGATTTGGGGCTGTTGACCAGAAAATCATAAACACTATTTAGGTAGCCAACCAAGTAAGATCATGATGCCTTCATCCATATCTTACAGCAGGGGTCCTCAATCCCCAAGCAGCAGACCAGTTCTGGTTCGTGGCCTGTTAGGAACTGGGCCGCACAGCAGTAGGTGAGAAGTCATCCAGGGAGAATTACCACCTGAGCTCCACCTCTTGTCAGATCACTGGCAAAATCATCCCCCCAACCTCACCCGGTCCATGGAAAAATTGTCTTCCAAGAAACCCCATTCTTGGTGCCATAAAGGTTGGGGACTGTTGTCTTAGATGAAGGAAAACAATAAAAAATTAATTGGGAACTATCAAGAAATCTGACCAAGGAAGCATCAGAGGAACTGATATGTCATCCACAGAAGATTAAGATGATTACATCTTAATCTTCAACTTCAGTTAAGCTAGTAAGCTTAACTTACTAGCAAGTTGAAGCTTTCTGTATTGATGATATATTTTAGATAATTGAAAACCTTGAGTGATTTCTTTCTGAATACAGTTTTTTAGACAATTAGTATTATCTAAAATTGTATAATTGTAGAAGTAAACTGACCAGGAAAAGAATGACATTTTAAAAAATACTTTAGGGAATTTTATTTTTGTTTTGAAGGCAATAGAAAAGGATCTGACTTGATCAGAGTTGCATTTTTAGAAAAATTCCCCTAGATGTTTTAATGAGAATTAATTTTATCTGCTTGGCCATGTATAAACTATAGCAGTAATCTAAGAAACTGTGGAAGTATTGGAGATGCAGATAATTATTAGACACACCTAAGAACTTTTTATGTGATACTGATTAGATTTGCATGATGAAGTTTTGAAAGGCATCAAGACTGATTCCATATTTGGGGCATGACAAGTTTTGTGGACAATGACATTAAGAAAGCTTTGACCTGAACACGTTACTGAGACAGCATGCTCAAAATAAGGAGTTCACACATCACTAATAATCATTGTTAACTGTAATTTGAAGATAGCTAAACAGTCTTCATAAATATAAGATTTCATTAAAAATACATTTATAATAAACCATGATAAATTTACCAGTTATTATTCTTGTCAAATAGATGTTCAAAGTAACTTTAGCTTTTAATTGTCTAATTTTGAGTACCAATAACCAAAGGATATACAAATTAGTCATTTAAAAAATAAAAGCCTTATGAGGTTTTTGTTGAAAATTTTGAAAAATCATAAATAACATGAAGTGGTATAACATAAAGAAAACATGTGTATGTTTGGAAATGAAAATTCTATTTGGGCAATGCTTTTTGACCCAATACTACTAACTTAAAAGTGCTTCAAAATGGTCTAAAAGTGCATTAGTCTGTCTTACCAAATCTGGATAATATAATCATTTTTAAAAAGCATCATAAGGTAAATTACAGAATCAGGGATTTTTTATACCAGAAGTAACCACTTAGTCTAATTTTTCCCCGCCTAATTTTACAGATTTAAAAATAAACTTTTACAGAATTGTTATGTGGCCTGCCCATAGTTATAAAGACAATGACTCACAGACTCAAGTTTGGAATTCTTCTAAAGTATTTTATTAATTCAATATAAACATTTTCTTAGTTATTTGACCATTTGGTGTGGAATGTTTCTTATTCCTTCTAAATGAAAGTGTTGCCTAATCCCATTCTGTTTTAAAGCTAGTTAGGACATGTCTAGTGTTGCAAATCTGGAAATCTCTTTTTTGAAAATCATTTCACAGTTTTCAAGGAATGCCGCTGAAATTTAGCCTTCTAGTTTCCTTTTCATAGAACAACTACAAACTGGCCAAATTATATCACAGAGGCATCAACCTTGTTGTAAAGGAGTTTAAAGAAGTGCATATAGAATGTTTTGTCCTAATGTATCAAAATTATTCCAGATTTTTCTGTGATTAAGCATGCATTGGCAAAATGAAGTGGAAAGATTTATCATTGTCAAATAAATTCAGTTAAGTTCCTCTTCCTACCCCTGTTAATGATCAGAGAGAGAGAGTCTGTGATATATAACACTGTTCTTATCGACCAAATTAACCAGATAATCAATCATGCTAATAATTCACTCTGCCAATTTTATCAGATTTTGATTTTGACTTACTAGTCAGGCTAGTGATCTTGTCCTAGTTCTAACCAGGTAATGTAGAGTCACTGCAGGTAATATGCTAGTAATATATTATTTTTTAAAAATATCCTGAAAGATTTCCTATACCATTTCTTTTACAAAGGTTTTATATTTTATTTATTTTGTCCAATTTTTAAATTTATCCTAGTTCAATGAAAACCTCTCTAAGCTTTGTAAAAAGTCTAAGTTTTATTAACAGTTGAGTAAAATAAAAAACAACGAAAATTTCAAAAATCCTTAGAAATCTCTATGAAGAAATCACCAACAAACGTCTTAGGTTGACAGAAGTCAACCTATGAAAACAATGAAGCTTTGTGTTGACTCCAAACATTTCATGACATAGGTAGCTGTTGAAAGCTGAGAAATTTTAGTTTTGTTTTCTGGAAACTTATTAACCATTTAAAGTGCTTTCAGAGATTTGTTATTTTTAACTTCAAAATGATATAAATTGAAGGTTTAATGTTGCTCTTTCATAAATTGCTTTTTCCCACTAATGTTTTTCTTTTCTTAATGTTAACTGGAACTAGCACCAGCAGGCATATAATCAATAATATGGTATTTCACACGGATGCAAAATAACTTGTAAGTTATTTATTATTAGGTTCCATTAGTATTTAAGAATTTATAGCCATCGATGAATATTTATTGAGAAATTACTTAGTGTTACACACCATTCTAATCTGTCTTGATTTATCAGTGAATAAGACAAACTTAGTCCCTGCCTTCATGGAGCTTATAAATATTAGATACATTATTGCAAGTTTGATCAAATCTAAGGATGTTTGAGGGCTACCCAAAAGTTCTACCGAAAAAGGTGATTGTATAGTTTCAATTCAGATTTGCTGTTTGAGTTTATTCTGAAACATCCTGAAACCTAATTCTGAAGCCAAGGCTTTTATTAAATCAGTTTGCTCAGAGTGAGCTAGCCCTTTAATTTTCTCTTTTGGAAAATGTACTTCAGAGCCATCTGATTGTAAGCATTATGCTTTCAAAAAAAAAGCATCTATATAAGAAGAAAAGCAATGTAAGAAATCAAGTTATAATAGATATTTGACAATGGAAAAGAAAAATCGAAGGTTCACAGATTAATTTGGGAAATGTAGTAAACAGCTGGAAATCTGTGCCTACCTTAGAACTATTAAATTAGTTCCTTTTTAATTGCTTGTGTGGCTTATGGCTGTCTTACAAATAGTTGTGTCTTTCCGTCCTACTTAATTATAAACTTTTTGAATGCATGCTGGTAGTATCTTCTGGATAGTGCCACAGTTCCAGAGTTTTTTCAAGGAATGCCTCTGAAATTTACCTTAATATTTGCCTCTGCATAGAATACTTCATAAAACACTCAATAAATATTGGTTGAATGAGTGGAGGAATAAATGAATTCTTAAGGTCTGAAGAAGTGAATTCCTTTGGTTGTAAAGTTTTAAGAAACAATTTTTAAAAATTAAACATTGAGGCTGGGCGCGGTGGTTCACGCCTGTAATCCCAGCACTTTGGGAGGCCAGGGCGGGTGGATCACGAGGTCAAGAGATCGAGACCATCCTAGCCAACATGGTGAAACCCCATCTCTACTACAAATACAAAAATTAGCCGGTTGTGGTGGCGGGCGCCTGTCGTCCCACCTACTCAGGAGGCTGAGGCAGGAGAGTGGCTTGAATCCAGGAGGCGGAGCTTACAGTGAGCAGAGATGGTGCCACTGCACTGCAGCCTGAGCGACAGAGCGAGACTCCGTCTCAAAAATAAATAAATAAATAAATAAATAAAAATTTAAAAAATAAACATTGAAATGTTTTGTAGGCATAGAACAATAAATATCTAATATAATCAACTTACTATTTTTTATGCTGCAGATACTTCTGGGGTCTGTGGTTTATCCTTAGTGGCCCACTCTGCCTCTGACATTGAGAGTATTGGATTTCCAAAGATGACCTTTTGAGTTACCCCAATGTCAGTAGGTATTTGTCATTAAGTCTGACTTCTAGCTGTACTGGCTGAGAGAGGAGCCTGACATTTGGGAAAGTATATGTACACAGATTCAAACACATACATTCTTAAGTGTTTGGTGTTATGTTAATAATCAGTTTATTTGGTGATTGCTAATTCATAGATTACACCATTGACTTGTCTTGTAAGATGGTCGTCAGTTATTCAGGTGAGATTGTGAAAACTGAGTAGCAACTGATTACAGATTTGAAAATGGGCATTTGATAAATGGCATGAAAAAATAAGGTTTGCTTGTTTGGTCAGATTAGAAATTTACTGCCTCAAGACAGGTCACTTTAAGATACTGCCTATTGAAGTATGGTGTGATAGACCTTATCTCAGCCTCTTTTCTTGATTATCTTTGTACTTGTCAGCAAGACAAACTACAGAGGCACAAGATAGCCTGAGGCATAGTTGGTTGTTTTCTCTTGGGAAAGGAAGAATATGTGTTTTGAAGTTTCAGATTCAGTTAGGGTTGTATTTTAAGGTTTGGATTTTGTGCTTTTTTTCTCTTAATATTTTATATCTTTTGAAATGAAACAATGACTTATTGATTCTAAATATTTTATAAACACTTGTGAAATAAATAAATAGATAAAACAGCCAAAAGCCGTCATAGTAGACTGAGTACTCTGTGTTCATAATAGATGTTGGCTCTGTGACAATTGGAATATTTTGAATTAGGAAAACTGGTATTTATCTTACTTTTTTTATGTCTGTGAAAAGATATAGTAGATAACCTAAATGAATATTAATTTGGTCTTTTGTTAACAATATACTGTTTTAAAAATAATACCTTAATGATGATATTGGATATTTCTGATACTTTTTTATTCAAAAATATTTGTAAATATTTTTTATTTACATTTTACATTGTACATTTTTATCTACTCTATTTTGTCATCTCAGAAATTATGGTTTATATACATTTTCTCAGCTGAGAAACTTAGAAATTCTGTAATATACCCAAGGTAAATGCAGAACTGGAGACCCAAACCCAGGCATTCGTACTCCATTTTACCCTACATCTCATCTGGAGGTTTATAAGTAAGTTTTTGATTAAACAATAAGATGCACATTTGAAAATAAGAGATCCAGTCTTCATATTTCTCTTGTATAAAACTACTGAGTAATATGTTAGGGTTTAGCATGAGGCATGGGTTCCAGCTATAGGGTATTCATAATTTAATTGGAGAAACAAGAGATAAACATAAAAAGAGAGTAACAATATAAGATTGTATGTATAAGATGAGTGATTCAAACTGTAAGTCCTACAGAGACAGGAAAGATTTCTGTGGATTGGGACTACTAGACGAGGATGACTGGAATGAGCTTGGCTGTGCTAGAAGGAGGCACATAGATAAGCCAGTAAAGGAGTAGAGGGCATTCCAAACAGGGGAAGTACAGAACAAAAATAAAGGTATTGTTACCCGGCAGCCCTTGGTATAGCTTACATACATGGTAGAAGATTTGTGGGAGGTGTGGTTACAAAGGCAGGTGAGGGGTCACATTGTAGAAGGATTTGAATGCAGGGCTAAGATCTTAGGACTTCATTTTGTAGGCAATGGGAAACCACTCGTGGTTGGTTGGTTGGTTTGTCTGGACATGGCATTTGCAAATAGTACACATTTTTTTTTTTCATGGTCAAGACACCTGAAGATTAGAGCCTGCTTCCTTCTATAAGCTACATCGCCACAACTGTGAATAACATGCTTCAGGACATTGAGGGGTGTGTGTGTGTGTGTGTGTGTGTGTGTGTGTGTGTGTGTGTATGTATTTGAGGGGGCTAGAGATGGGCATATCTGTGTGGCAGGGAAAGGGGAAGAGAGGTGGCAATCTTCATTCAAGTATTATAGACTCTTTCTGTGTGTCAAGCTATATATCATATGAAAAGAAAAACATCTATAAACATGAGATAATAATGAGCACCTTATAGAAACAAATTATAAACCTGAAAAGTGATTTGTAAAAATATTGAGATTTAAAGATTTCTTGGTCAGAAGCTGAAGTTTACCAGGTAATTTAACTTAGGGGATTCAGCCAAATTCCCGGCAGCTTAGCCAACAGTGTCATTTCATTCCGACATTGAGAGTACCCAGGGAAGCTAACTCCCTGTCTTTCTCATGTCTGAACTACTGTTGCCAAGATCCTGCAGTTCGTCTGTCAGATGAGAAGAAGTGTGGCTTTTTGTGGAGCCACCTTTAACAGTAACAGGGCTTGTGAAAAGAGTCCTCATTTTCCAGATGCAGTGAACCTAACAAGAACTTGAAATTCGTCCCACGGCTATACCAATCAGTATTCCAGCTGTAGTAAGTTAATTGGCAATGGTTTTTTGTTTTGTTTTGTTTTGTTTTTGTTTTTTCTCCTTTTGTCTTCTTTAAAAAAAAATAAATCCTGGAAATGGTGAAAGACACGTTGTCATGACAAAAAAAAAAATGATGACAATATTAAAAACAGAATTCTGGAGGTGGCATCTTAAGAAAAAAACCTCCCCAGTCAATATTGAATCCATACTTTTCTGCCTGAATTTGAAAACTTGCAAGCTGATTTAACTATCTCTCTGCCTTCTTACTCCTTCCATTTCTTTTCTGCTGCCCATATTTATCCTGTCTCATTTCCTGCACCTTTCATGCATGCTGTTACAAGGCCACACTCCTCTTCATTACCCTTTGAACATTTGCCATTCTTTTCCAATTCTGTTCAAGTTCTCTCTCATATCTAAAATGAATACATATAACCTAATATACTTAATATGAATTGATTTTTTTAACAATGAGATACCAGACTTGAAAGTGAAAACTTGAATTATTGCACTTGAATGTATATGTAAGGTGATGAATATTATAGACATTTTTGAACTCCTATCTGTGACCTCCTATTGATATAGTTCGGATCCCTTCTGTTGTATATGAAATAGCATTGCTCATTTGGAGACTCACAGTCATTGTTCAAGGGAGCTAATGTCAGAACAGAATTGTAGTATTTAGCATCAAGACCCAAAGACAATGAAAAGACCAAACATTATCACAATTGGAGGAAAAAGGCAGGATGAGTTGAAATTTGAAAAATGTAGGCCAGGCGCGGTGGCTCACACCTGTAATCCCAGCACTTTGGGAGGCCGAGGTGGGTGGATCACTTGAGCTCAGTAGTTCAAGACCAGCCTGGCCAACATGATGAAACCCTGTCTCTACTAAAAATACAAAAATTAGCCAGGCATGGCGGCAGACTCCTGTAATCCCAGCTACTGGGGAGGCTGAGGCAGGAGAATTGTTTGAACCCGGGAGGCGGAGGTTGCAGTAAGCCGAGATCATACCATTGCACTCCAGCCTGGGCGAAAAGAGTAAAACTCCATCTCAAAAAAAATAAAAATAAATAAGAAAAGAAAAAAAATTTGAAAAATATTTGAGATGAGCAATTTAATACTTAGGTGCCAAGTATTGGAGTAGTGCCTTTTTATCCTGGTTTCAGGGTAAAGAGAGAAGGACACAATGGATTGTTTTTGCCTTTTTTTTAAGGCTAGATGGGTATTGAAACTTCATTGTAAAGAAATATTTGAAGTAAGAGCATCTATTACGATATGGTCTGCTATTACATTTATGTGAAAAACTGAGGGGAACACTGTTCCCATGGTGCAAACACAAACCAAAAAAGATGTATTCCATTTAAACTGTAACTAAGCTTATACAGCTAGCCGTTTTTCTTCATGCCAATTTTATAGAAAGGTTACAGTGTAATTATCAAGAGGAATGCATCATAATGTGGTGAACTGGCCGGAAGTACTTGGTCACACACAACTTCAGTTTATTTGTGGTTTAATAATGATAGTCACCAAGAAGTTTGAAGTATGAGAACATTAGCTACTTCTCCCACAATTTTGTTTCAAGGCAATTAATAAAATTCTCAAATCAAATTTTGCCACACATACAATTATTAACTATTTACTTGCAAGTAAGCACAAAATAATTCATGAACCTGTCCTATAAGTTTGAAAAAAAATTGCAAGCTGTCTGTCCTTTTAGGTTTCCCAGTCACTACCTCATAGAAAATGTTCATTTTTGACAAATAAAAAGTTTCCTGAACAACCACAATTGTTCAGGGTTCATAGCTGGACACAGAACCATTTAAAAATTTAGTGGAAGATTATCTCTAGGTGTAAATAGGCCTCATGAGATTTTTACACCTTGTCTGTAAAATGATGGGCAGTATTTCTAATATATTTTAGCCAGTCTGTATAACACTGGTACTTTTAATTCACTCATGAAAATCCATATGCAATGTTCATCAAGTTAGTTTACATGCTTTGTTTTTATCAATAGGCATACATTTTGTCATTCAGTATACTTATTAGTAAGTCATCAGTTATTGATTGAAATATGAATAACAAAAGGACCTGGAGTGACCCCCTTAGGAGTACAGATTTCTGATCCCATCAGCCTGCTCCTGGCTGGTGCATTCCGGATTAGATGCTAGAAACATCTTGGTTATAGTCCACCCTCACTAACATACCTTTAGTAACGTTGGATTTTAAAGTAAGTTGCAGACATTGTAACACATGATGTAATCACTTCCCACATACGGTATCCTTTTTGGTTGCCAATTTGTAAGACATCATTTGGAGTTCTGAAATGAATGGCAAAACTTTTCACTAATTATATTTTTAAAAATTTTGCCTTGTATTTTGATTTAAACTTAATATTCTTTTTTCCTAGATATCTGCTGTGACATTAAATATAATCTTTATCCAGTTTATACATCTGTAATTGAAATGTCCTCTACCTCTAAGAGTTTTGCTAGTTTTGTTCATAGACAAGCATATACTTGTACTTTCATTAGTCATCTCTTAGCTTAATAGCATTGGGAAATCTTTCAGCTTGAATGTGTTTAAAAAAAAAACACTTCCTTTTTAATTTACCCTTATCTATTCCCAATACATTTTTAGAGGCTAATAAAAAAATGTCCTAAAACTTAAACAGCTTTGGGAAGTAAACTATGCTTTGATGGGCTTTCACTTAATATTTGATCAAAGAATAGTTTACCCACTAGGAAAACATACTTTTTAATTGTCATAATGACGAAATATAAGAACAAAAGCTGTGTGATTTGGGAAAGTCACTTAACCTCTCTGAAGCTTTGTTTTCCTTAAAAATAAAATGAAGATAGTAATAATAAGTACTTTATGAAGTAATTTTAAGGATTAACAAGGTAATACATGGAAAACCCATAGCAAAGGGCCCAAAACATAAGATCTGGAAATTAATAGTTATAATAGAAAAAAAAAAAGAGAGGAATTTCAGTAGAATGTTCAACAGTGTCCATGTTGTCTCAGAGAGATCAAGTAAAGCATGAACTACACAGAGTGAGAACTCAACATGCAAGCTTTTCTGCCAGAATGTAATATATGTGTACCTGAAAAACCACTCATGCTGCAAAATTACACAGTAAAAATAACGGGCTTAAGGGAGAAAAAATTAAACTTTGGGCACACTATTCAAAATCGATTCAGTTTCTCCCATTCTGTAGCAATTTACCCATCTGACAAAGGGCTGGTATCCAGAATCTACACTGAACTTAAACAAATTTACAGGAAAAAAAAAAAAAACAACCCCATCAAAAAGTGGCCAAAGGATATGAACAGACACTTCTCAAAACAAGACATTTATGTGGCCAACAAACATATGAAAAAAAGCTCATCATCACTCGCCATCAGAGAAATACAAATCAAAACCACAGTGAGATACCATCTCACGCAAGTTAGAATGACGATCATTAAAAAGTCAACAAACGACAGATGCTGGAGAGTATGTGGAGAAATAGGAATGCTTTTACACTGTTGGTGGGAGTGCAACTTAGTTTAATCATTGTGGAAGACAGTGTGGTGATTCCTTAAGGATCTAGAACCAGAAATAGCATTTGACCCAGCAATCCCATTACTGGGTATATCCCCAAAGGATTATAAATCATTCTGCTATAAAGAAACATGCACATGTATGTTTATTGCAGCTCTGCTTACAATAGCAAAGACTTGGAACCAACCCAAATACCCATCAGTGATAGACTGGATAAAGAAAATATGTTACATATTACACCGTGGAATAGTAAGCAGCCATAAAAAAGGATGAGTTCATGTCCTTTGCAGGGACATGGATGAAGCTAAAAACCATCATTCTCAGCAAACTAACACAGGAACAGAAAACCAAACACTGCATGTTCTCGCTTATAAGTGGGAGTTGAACAGCGAGAACACATGGACACAGGAATGGGAACATCACACACCAGGGCCTGTCGGTGGGTGAGGGGCAAGGGGATGGATAGCATTAGGAGAAATACCTAATATAGATGCCGGGTTGATGGGTGCAGCAAACCACCATGGTGCTTGTATACGTATGTAACAAACCTGCACATTCTGCACGTGTATCTCAGAACTTAAAATATAATAATAATTAAAAAATCAACGCAGTTTTGTCATTGTTGCTATGATTTCTAGTTACAGTCCTAATAAAAATACTAGCTCCATTAAATCTCCAAGAATACTTTCACCCAGCATCAAAGATCATTTTGATCGAATTATTCCATGCGTACAATATACATGATGTTTTGTTAGTAGTAAAGTATCACATGCCATCTAACTGACCTGATTCAACGAATCTGCATAAAGATTTGAAAGAGTAGTTTTGCTATATTTTAATTGTCACCTTACGTCAATGCTAAAACAGCAAGTTAATATTTTGCTCACAAATGATATGGATGTGCATAATTTTGTTGGGTCACATTCTCATCTCATTTTATTTTAGCTGCTGTAAGTAAAGATGATTCCATTATTTCAAGTCTTGATGTCATTGATATTGCGCCAAGTAGAAAAAGGAGACAGCGAATGCAAAAGAATCTTGGGACAGAACCTAAAATGGCTCCTCAGGAGCATCAGTTTCAAGAAAAGGAAAAGTAAGTCATTTTGTTCTTTGCCAAGAAGTGAGGTGACATTTTTGAAAATCTAACATATGATCTTAAAAATTATATTTTCATTTTGAACTTATTTAAAGTTATTTTTAAGAAAATGTGATTTTTGAATTGTAAAATGTTTGAATCAATATATTGTTTCTGGTATTTGGTTAATTTCTATTCATATTTAAAGCTGAAATGCTGAAAACGTAAGCAAAAATTTTTTTCTCATGGTTTTTATAGATTAATTAGAAACGGCATGTAGGATACTAAAAATATTAGAATCCAACTTGTGTTCAGTAAAGTGTTTCAATCTAATTTACTGCTTAAAAGAGACCCATATAGCATTCAAATTAGCCATTTAATTTGGTTATGCCTGGCATTTTTTTCAAGTAAAATGTCTCTTTCTCATCATCTGTTTATTTCTATCAAATTTTGGCATTGTATATTCTCACTGTTTTTCACTCTTTGGTTCTGATTACCCTGCATCAGCCTATATTTCAATTTAGGTGTGATGAGTTGCAAAGTTGAAACACTTAATATTTCATTACAGCAAAACAATGAGCATTTATAAAGAATATTATCATTTGGGTGTGTTTATATATGCTCTGAGAATTTATTTTTTCTAAAGTTTTTGTTAATTCAGTAAGTAGTTATCAAATGATGATGCTGTAGCAGATGATTTTATAGTTCAGTGATTTTCACAGTATGGAATGAGGTTACCTGGGGTTTTCCAATGGCCCTTTCTAGGTGTCCATAAGGTCATCCCGTCTTAAATTCCATACCTGTGGGAGGCTGGATTTTCTTATATCCTTCAATTAAAATAACATTTCACAGCTGACGGAATGCAGAAGCTAGTGAAAATCCAACTTTTCCATCAAACCAGCTATCAAACAGATTTGAAAAATATAAAACAAAGCCCTCATAACATTTTTTTCTGGAAAATATGTTTCATAAAGAATGTATTATTCATATTATCATATTCTGGATTTGTGTTATTTTTAAATGGAATAATGAATCTGTTTAAATTTTCTCAGGTTTAATTTTCAATATGGCAAATAGTCCACTTAAAACTAAAATGTGGAGTCAAAATTCGAGACCCTCAAAAATTTTTTAAAGTATAAAGGGTTCCTGAGAGCAAAAAGCTTTAAAATTCTGTTATAGATAATAAGGATGCAAAGAAGCACAATTCATGCCATCAGGAAACTGGCAGCCTAGTGGGAACATGTTTTAGTTTCTAGCATATAAATGTTGTATAGTGGGATTATTTTGTCTATCACTGTGTTTTTATTCTCTCCACAATTGGCCTGATCTACATGTACTTAAAATTGCTATCTCTATACTATACTGGGTCCCTAATGTCTTTAGACAATATATGCAAAAACCCATAATGCACTAAATTATTTCTGGTTTGTGCTTACCATTTGAATTTATTCATAACTTATAACCCCTTGATAGAGCTCATAGAGTTCAAGGCATAGTGTGATCTCTTTTATATAGGGAACCAAAAATATTTTCAATTTACAAACATTGAAATAGCCAAACTATTCCTATGGATTAATATGGGAAAGAATAAAATTATAAGCAGTTTGAAACATTCCAGAAACTAAGTACTTCATTCAGTCAGTTAGTAGACAAGTGAGTAATGAGTTGAAATTGAATTATATGCCAGGCATAATATTGATCATGCTGAGGATCCCAGACAGTAGAAAATAGACACAGCTCCTGTCCTTATGGCACTTTCAGTCCAATTGTTTTGTCTGATAATGACTTCATGGTTTGAGGGAAGAAGGAAACATTGGTTTTATGTTGCAGAGCTGCATCTTAGATCTTTCCATTCTATGTGTGAACCAAAGGTAAGGTTTTGAGGTTGCTAACATTTTCTGAGTAAACTGTGTTGCTTAAGTGGGTTTCTGATATGCATGATACAGAGATGAAAGAAGTTTAGCTCTGAATCAAGACTAAATATTTTTATTTAGCTTTTTAATAAAGGTAACGTGTTTGTTTCTCCAAACATACAGACAGTTAATATTATGTTCCTTTTCTTTTCCATGTTTAGGTGATTGTGTCAGTGTTTATGTTGTATATTTTCACCATTTTAAAAGTTGACAAAGTTGATGTAAACCATAACAGCTTTTGGAAATGGTCTGCTAATGATATCATTGTAGGCCCTTTAGGCAGACTGCCCCTGAGTAGAAATGAAAAACACCTGTTAGATGTCAGGGAGCATTTTAAAGATTAAGAGAAATTTAGTTTAGCATGTATCACTCAGATGTTGAGTGGTTGATACCCTACTGTATAATGCCTCCTCTTTTGCTCAAATAAAACAAAATGTTAAATTATGTATTTTTTTCTTATTTTTTATACTATAGGATTTTTTTCCATTTTGAATACAGGAGACTGAAATTTTATGCCTCTTAAAATTTTTAAATACTAGTTGTACTTTCCCAATTTTTTTAAATTAAGAAAAAGAAGCTTCTATAAAACAAAAGCAAAAATAAGCCTTAGCTCTTAAAAAAAACCTCAGAGTAAGACATTCTAGATTACTAATGGCTAGCCCTTATTTTATGTTTTAAAATTAAAACTGCTACATGTTTTCCTGCCTTCCTAAAGCATGATTTTTTTTCTCTGACAGCTGGTCATCAAAAACATAAACATCAATTAGGTTCACGTACTCTATATGTAGACTCACAAATAAACGCAGATGTGGTTAGTTTGCTACTTATGGGTGAAAATACATCAGTCCCTACCTCTAAACTTCAGTTTTCTAAGCCCTTCTGATTGCATGACCTTCAGTCCCTTCCAACATTCCCACCAGACATCTTACATGTGATTCCACTGTTTAGCTTTTCTATCTCTGCACCTCAAGAAAAAAGAAACAGAAGTAGGGGAAGGAGTGGTCATAAGTACTATGGCTTAAATATTTTGTGTGTGTGTGTGTGTGTGTGTGTGTACAATACTTTGTGCAAGTCATTTTACCTTTCCAAGGTTCAGTTTTCTCATCTAAAAATGAAAGGATTATACTAGATGATCTGTAAGATCCCTCTCAGTATTTATAAATCTATTATGTATTTAACTGTTCACCGCTTTCAAAACATGAATATGATTTAGCAATAAAATACTTCCATATTTATTAACTATTATTGATTAAAATTCATGAAGCAATTAAAAATATGAAATATCCATGAGAAAAGTATTCATTTTTTAAATTTAACTGTTTATAGGTATTTTACAATGTAACATTTTAAGTACTTTAGAAATACCATAGGGTTATTTTGCATTCTGAGAAAAACTACTTATCTATAAAACAAAATCATAATAATTTTTACATTTAGTTGAACATTTATTGCGATCCTAAGTCATTGTTATAGTCACAAGGTATAGAACGAGAGAGAGATATAAAAATAAATCAGAATTTTGATGAGTGCTGTATACGTTATCTCTCATTTAAATCTCACGCAAACCCTACAAGATAGGTATTAATTTATCCTTCTTACAGATGAAAAGCAACCAAGGCTCATAAAGATGTAGTTCTTTTGCCAGAGCAGCACAGCCAGTGTTTTATTCCAGAGTTTGTGCCTGGTTCACTTACTCAACTGGGTTTATAACCTTTTCAGAGACAAGGATATATACAAATAATTTTGTGCAAAGCAAGGGGGGTACATCAGTCATAAAGTTCTAAATTGAAATCTTTGGAATTGTGTTTCAGATTTGTAAGTGCACTATTATATGTGGGAATGGATTTTGGGCATTTTAGTTTATCTGAGAACCACTTTTTGGGGGGATGGGGAAGCTTTCCTTTTATTTTGACTCAATATACAGAGAGAAATGACTTTAGTTAATACCTGAAAGACTCTGCAAAGTTTTTAGCGACTTCAGAACAAATATAAATAGCTGTAAAAGGAATACAGATATAAAATAAATATAAATTATTAAATTCACAGAGCTTTATAATGAATTTTTTATTAATGTTGTATACTTTCAAAGTATCTGAACAAACCATGTCTATCAAATATAAAAGAAAATGTGTGGTAAAGTTGCTTTTACCAATAAAAATACTAAATAGTGAAATATAAAAAATAGTTTTCACAAGAAAATGTGTTTGAAAACTACCGTAGAAATATTTAACCACATTCTGGAAAATATTAACATATATTTATGTCATATTAAAGATGGAGAAGTGAGGCTGGGCGCGGTGGCCCACACCTGTAATCCCAGCACTTTGGGAGGTCGAGGTAGGCGGATCACAAGGTCAGGAGACTGAGACCATCTTGGCTAACACGGTGAAACCCTGTCTCTACTAAAAATACAAAAATTTAGCTGGGCGTGGTGGCGGGCGCCTGTAGTCCCAGCTACTTGGGAGGCTGAGGCAGGAGAGTGGCGTGAACCTGGGAGGTGGAGCTTGTAGTGAACCAAGATCGTGCCACTGCACTCCAGCCTGGGCGACAGAAGGAGACTCCATCTCAAAAAAAAAAAAAAACACAATGATGGAGAAGGGAGCTCAAGCCCTGTGTAAGTATATTTGTTTTTGAGAATAAGTATTCCTAGATTTTCAGGAATTAAGTTTAAGTAAAAGAGTGAAATGAGATAGTGATGACGCAGGTCTATTTTTTTCATTGGGATCCTTCTTTAGCTCCTCTCTATGGTGTAAAAAGACAATAGGTTTTTAGCTTTTTCCTCAAAACAGATGTAAAGTAGCAGCAAAGCAAAGGTGACCTCTCAGAGTGTTTGGGCTTTAAAACAAAATTTAATGAGTTGATAGAAACATGAATAGTGAGCAACTAAATATTGTTCATACAGGAAAAATTAGCACATTACTTGGGTTTTTTAAATAAATTGTGAAAGCTATCCTACAGATAATTTCTCAACAGATTGTCAAATGTTATCATTGGGCGATCTGACATATAAAGTAAAATGTTATCCTTATATGAAAGTAATGTTTCTTCAACCATGTAAGAAAAAATATTAAGAAAATTAGTAAGTTGAAATGCATTGTAATAGTCACAGTTTTATAACTGAATATTCCCATGTGGTTTGGAAGTTCTCTTAAAAAATGCCACTTCTAATATCTTAAAACCATTTTGTAACCTGAGATAGATGTATTCTGTAAACCTCTAAGTTTACTCTAAAAAATAATGATACCATCTTAAGTGGAAGCTATGCAAATATTGACCCTATTCTGTTAAGTAATGTCACAAACTTATTGCGCACAGAAATTAAGTATTTATTGAACGTCACACAGCTAGTGAGTGATTTTAATTTAAACAATTTTTCAATGGATTAATGAATGACACACTTTTCAGTGTTTCTGAAAGAGAAAAAGAGACTGTCTTTACATGGACGAGCTATTTTAACTTGCCAAATTTAGCCATAAAACCAGTTTAATTATTACTATAGTGTAATTATCATCTTACAAATTAAACTGTTCAGCATTAACCAGCCACTACCATTTATAAAACTCTTTGACTATATGGTGTTCATCTTCAGTTTACTGTGCTAAAGAAAATAACACCTGCTTATAAAACTAGAAGTACATGAAATATACATTCTAAGTACATTCTATAGAAACAATTAGTGACTGTTTTTCAAGAGTTTTTGAAATTCTGAGTCCTTAAAGAATTTGTATGGGAACAAAGATTTTCTACCACACTCATCTTTCTTCTGTTCTTAGCCATGTTTAACTAGAAAAGATTAACCGAGAATAAATTATTACACAATTTTACTTCTTTTAGTGATAAAGAAAAGATTCCACAGAAAGTTTTGATTTTATAGTTCATGTCACCACAGCGTAATAACTAGTATATCTCATTAAATTCATCTAGGAAGGCTGGCTTCATTCATTATTTTCAATTCTAAACTTATGCAGGATTTCTAATACTTTTGGCAGTCCCTCACAATGTTATTTCCTCTGTAATTCCTACGATAACCTCTCAGTTGAGTTTGCATTGTAGGCCTACCACATGATTTCACATTGACTAAGGAAATCAACAGTAGACACTTTTTGTTGAGAAGCACAGAATTCTGACTATGGCTTCTCTCCCACTGCTAAGCAAACTATACACACTCCCTGAAATTATATAATTTATTCTGTATGAGAGAAAACAAGCATTAATCATATCATTACGTAGATATATAATCATAAACTTTTGAAGGAATTCAGGATTTAGGGGAAACACAGCAAAAAGGATATAGCTTGAAGAACCACCATTTGAACAATATCTGAAGGATAAAGAGGAGTGAAAGGGTACAGTAGGGAGTAGAGAGCAGCGTTCAGACAGGAAGCAGCCTGTGAACCTGTGCCCAGGTGGAATGTGTGAGTGTGATGAGAGTGGAGGGAGCACAGAAGAGAGGGCCTGAGATGAGTCTGAGGGGTACTGGGAGGCTAGACCAAGCAGGTTGTGTGGCCCATGTTGAGAATTCAGCTGTTCCTCAGGGACAGGAGAGCATTCCAGTTTTTCACATTTCAGAAAACTTTTCTTCTATTTTTCCTACCTTTTGATACTGCTTTTTAATTCTTGTTAAAAGTTATCAGATTGACTAGAAAACACTGATATTTTGGTTTTTATTGCATCTTTTTAGATGTCAAAATTTTAAATGATCTAATGCTATTTTACTTAGTTTCTTTCTCTTTTTTTTTTAACTGTACTTTCGAACTGCTTAATGTTGTCTAATTTTGAACTCTCAATAATAAAACTTTCTTTTTTTTTGTAACACAGGAAACTAGAAAATTGAAAACATACTGAAACTTATGTGGAGTGCTCACTGGGATAATAGATTAAATTGGCATCTGTGAGCAGTCCTGAGGTGCAGAATTGTACTGCTATTTTGCCTTTTTTTGGTAAATATAAATGCTTTTCCTTAAGGAATATTTTTAGATCTTTGAAGATTTCTCACTTTTAGTAAGACTCTGAAATCCTTGAATCTGGTATATATGGATAAATATTCATTAAAAAAATTTAGTGTGGCTAATCCATACAATATGATTATACTCAGGAAACACTTATCCTGTTCTGTCAGCTAGCATCAACACCAAGAGTTATTCAGCCTAACCATATGCTGTACATTCCTTGTTATTTACTATCTTGCATCACTTGAAATCTTTATTTGTAGGGTTGTTTGGTGTGTCTTTTTATTTCTGTAGATTAAAATGAACCAGCTGACAAAGGTTGCAGAAACTATGAAATTACTTTCATATTTATATATAGTGTTTTAATATCAGGTAAAATCCTGAGTGTAAGCAAGAACATTACAAAATTACTTCTATAAATTTATAAAGGCACAATGTGTATCTAAATAAAATAGCACTATATTTGGCCTTTATTAGGGACCTAGTTTAAAATTTTATTGAAGTCATGCTTTATATATATTCAACATAATCACCATGAAACATTTTTCACTTAAATCTTTTGATTTAGGATCTATTATTTCTTCCAGCAGTCTACAAAAGATAATACCATAGTCCCTCCTTATCTATAGTTTTGTTTTCTGTGGTTTCAGTTACCCACAGTCAACCACAGTCTGAAAATATTAAATAGAAAATTCCAGAAACAAACAATTCATAAGTTTTATATCGTGTGCCATTCTAAGTAGCATGATGAAATCTCACATTGTCCCACTCTGTCCTGCTGGAGATGTGAGTCATCCCTTTATCCAGTGTATCCACACTTTATATACTATCTACCCATTAGTGACTTAGTAGCTATCTCAGTTTTGAGATGGAAAACACATAGTATATATAGGGCTTGATAGTATCTGTGGTTTCTGGCATCCACTGAGGGCTTGGAATGTATCCCCCTAAGATAACAGGGGAGTACTGTACAATAAGATCCTGCTCTGTTTGTATCAGTAAGTAAAATAATCTATTAATAGCATTATATTGGTGTGACCTAAAGCCAGTTGTGTCCAGGTATACTAGATGGATTATTCTAACCAACTGATTAATTAATTAATTAGTTACGTATTTAACCAAATTGGATCTATTTCCCAGTCTTACTGAAATTAGCAGCCAGGTAATAAAATCAACCAACTAATAGAATATTCAAATTAAACAATTTAATTATTATGCCCTTCACAGTTTTCATTCTATAGCACTATATAAAAGATAGGTACCCTAGAAAGAGTGCCATATTGAAATAAGCTTGGAAATTGCTACATACCATAGCTCCCAGAGTCCCATGTGCCCCAACACCCAAAATTGGAGATTTATATTTTAAAGGCTCTCAGAAACCCCACAGTAAGTAATTCCTTTGACCTTGTTTAATTTCTCAAATGCCCTTAAGCTTGGCATCCACATGCAATCTGCCTCCACTCACAATAAAAGTCCAAGAGATCATATTTTGCAGGGTACTGATTTAGCATATGGACCCTCAAAATTATTGAATATCAAGGATTTTTTAAGATATAAGGACATTTCAGCCATAATTATAGAATGTAAGGCATTAAAATGAATTACTGGAAAAAAAATGTTGGTGTATTCCCCCTCCCAATCCTAGTACTTAGGAAACTTCCTCCTTGTCCCACTGATGGCCCAGTTGAGAGTAGTAGGGTTATTTTCTAGAGAATTTCAGTGATTGGAATACATAAAGACCCCTAAAAGGAGCAGTTTAGCATCATCTCAGCTACAGGATAAGACCATTAGAGTAGTTTAGGCCCAAAGTACAATAAATACTTGTAGAGTCTTTTTTTTTTTTTTTTTTTTTCTTTTTGAGACAAAGTCTCGCTCTGTCACCCAGGCTGGAGTGCAGTGGCGTGATCTCGGCTCACTGCAAGCTCCGCCTCCCGGGTTCACGCCATTCTCCTGCCTCAGCCTCTCAAGTAGCTGGGACTACAGGCGCCCATCACCACGCCCAGCTAATTTTTTGTATTTTTAGTAGAGACGGGGTTTCACCATGTTAGCCAGCATGGTCTCCATCTCCTGACCTCGTGATCCGCCCATCTCGGCCTCCCAAAGTGCTGGGATTACAGGTGTGAGCCACCGCGCCCGGCCACTTGTAGAGTCTTTAGATATTTTTATGCAGTCTTTGTTTCTGCAGGCTAGCAAGTAAAAATATATAGATTAACATCTTTCATACTGAAGTCTCAAACATGATTTAGTCTTCTGTGTGATGTGTCTCTTCTGAAAACACAAATCTTGAACACATTGTTCAACAAACTGAGAAATTTTAAATTCTAACTTTTCACAGATACTGGATGCTCCTTGAATTGTAGTGAAGGAGTTTTAGCTATGTGTTCTGAATCAACCATTTGAGTGGCTCCTTTAAGTGATTGTGTAGATGCAGAATTTCAAGTGAATACTGGATGCCAAAACAACACACACACCTTAGAGTGAGTTTTTCATTTAATTATCTAGGACTACACAATCTTATCACAGTCTTGTGGCTGCAAGGGGCAGAAAAATATGCAGCATATGTCAGCCCAGTATTTCCCCACCTCCATAGAGTGCAGTGGAGTATTGCACAGCTGCCACTGATACGGTTTGTATAAGGTATTGCCTTCCTGAACCTACAAAAGCTCAGTTCTTTCTTTGTTGTGCCAGATGCTTACAGTATTATCCTTGAAGAAATTGCCCAATCCATGCACTTTTGTTTTGAGAAGTTATTATAAACATCAGAATTTTCATGGTTTCCTATTAAAGTTTTTCAGGGTCCTAAAGAGCTCATTTCCCCCCACAGTAACCCAGTTGCAGTCACATAGAATTTATGTGGCAATATTCACTCTTAATAAAGATTCTTCTTTTTAATGGAGTTTTGAAGAAAGTTATTTGTTTGCTTTCTGATATCTTCTTCCTATGTTTTTATTATTAATGTTATGAATTATAAAAATTAAAACAGTAAGGCCGGGTGCGGTGGCTCATGCCTGTAATCCCAGCACTTTGGGAGGCCCAGGTGGGCGGATCAGGAGGTTAGGAGATCGAGACCATCCTGACTAATACAGTGAAACCCCGTCTCTACTAAAATACAAAAAATTAGCCAGGCATGATGGTGGGCGCCTGTAGTCCGAGCTACTCGGGAGGCTGAGGCAGGAGAATGGCGTGAACCTGGGAGGCGGCGCTTGCAGTGAGCCAAGATCATGCCACTGCACTCCAGTCTGAGCGATAAAGCAAAACTCTGTCTCAACAACAACAACAAAAAAAAACAGTGAGGGGGTAAGAGTCTGCTATTAATTCATTTATTTTTTAATAAAATGAACTTTATTTTATTTGTTTCCCAATTATAAAAGCAGTTCATGCTCATTCCAGAAAAATCAGAAAACACACAGAAACAAAAGAATGAGCATATGGGAAACTCTGATCCCACTCACCAGGAGATGACCACCATTAAGACCTGGTACTCTGTGTCTTTGCAGATCCCTCTCTCTTCCACATTTCATTTACAAAACTAGGCGCACACCGGTTATGCTATAACCCACAACTTTTTTTTTCTTCCATTTAGCAATCAATATGGTGTAATGTGGGAGAAAAATAACATCTTTGGGAAACTATGTTTTAAAAGCAGTTGATTAATTTGAGATATGTAATAGTTTATATATAGAGTTACACATGGAATTACACATATATTACACATACGTGTACGTATGTTTTGCCAGAATTTCTCCAGGAAGGCTCTAACAATTTGTACCCTCACAACAGTGTTTGCCTTTTGGGTTTTTTATTTTTGTTGCTGTTTACCAATTCGTTTTAGAAATATATAGAGAGAGGGAGATGAAATTGCATGTGCCAACTTAAAATGTGGTAGTTGACCATCCCATCTTTTCAAAAATAATTTATTTTCATACCTTGATTCTTAAACATTGCTAACAATGTATTCAAAGTTTAAATCTCAGAGTATTTGAAAATTATTTTTTAATTTAGCTGGATAATATAATAATCAGATTCAAATATCTAATTTTTGTCCGTCTTTGGTACCTGAACTTTAGACTTTTTAAATGTCAAATTAGGTACATAAAATGAATGTTCAATTACTATATATTTACTCTGGTCATCATGAGCAAACCTCATTTTTTACACAACTTTAATTTTATCATAATGTTTATCTTAGTTGCAAAAGTAAACACGGTGGTGGTTTTAAAACGAGATAGGTTTTTATTAGCTTCACTCTATGTTTACCTAACTGGTCAGGCTGCAGCTCTCACTTTGCTTGCTGCATATTTTGATTAATGGCCCCTTGGCCTTGTTCCAGAGTATACTGATTTTGGTCAGTGCACTTCAAAGATGATTTATTAATTGTGTTTGTGACCCAAAATAATTAAATAAAGATTGATCATATGCATTATTATAGATTTGCCAATAAAATCAACAGTCACACTTTAAGATAATGTTTGCCCGAAAGGATTTTTTAAATATACAAAAAGGACAAAATTTTTTTTTCAATGTATTCTGTATTAAAAACAGATTTATGGCCTCTTAAAGCATGATTATTAAATGTATCATAGGCTTGGTCTTGTAAGTGCATGAATTGTAAGTTCTACTTTAACATAATTTCAATATAATATGTTTCGTTGGAGCTTACATAGGTGTTTTAAAAAAATATTTCCATGTTTACAACTCACCCTGGGAACAACCCTGACTACAATTCCCCCAGGCTATTACATACATTTAAATCTTAAATTACTGACAGACTCAGATGTCTGTTTAAAAAAAAAAAATAGTGTTTATAGGAGGCTTTTATAATCTTTCCAAGTTTTAAGTAAAGGAGATTTATCATACGTTTCATATATGTTATACTCCTGTCATTTGGAAGACTGTGATACATAAAATTTCTCTAAATTTGGCTTGATAATAGTATTGTTTCAGGCATTTTAAGCACTCTACCAACATAGAATAATGTGTAAATATTCACTGTACATGGCCAGCAAAGTTATTAATCAAAGGAAATGACTCCTTGCTTATAATTTGTGGTTCAGTATTAAAGGAAAAATAGGAGGTATTTTTTTTTGGTATACTTTACCCAAAATATACACTATAATGGTGAAATTCCATAACTTAAATCATCTAGTATGATATGTGACTCAATGTGAAGTATTTGGTCCGTAGTAAAACATTATGAAATAAAATAAAATATTTTATCCCACTAGAAGTGTAGACTGTTTCATGTTGTCTGAAAAGTATAAACTAGTTATGCCAAAATAAGAAGATATGAACACCAAAAGTAACAGATGTCAGCAAATGGAAGAAAGAAATCAGATATGAGAATAAAAAATAAACCTCAGAAATTAAAAATATATAATGATCCATTAGTATTATTCAAGGACTTTGTTTGTTTTTGGAAAATTTTTACTAAAGGACAAAAGCACAAACATGCTTTGTTTAAACATCATTATTCAAAAATACTTTTAGTAAAATTTTAGGACATAATATTTTGTTTAATTGAAAATCTTTTACAATAACCTTGTTTCTAAACAATTCCTAAAACTTATATCTCTAGATCAAATATGTATATGTTACTTTGTAAAATGTTATTTTTGTAATAAATGAAGATAAATTACCAGTGTATTAGATAAAGCAGTGTTATTATTACCACCATTATTGAATGTTTGTATGGAGTCACTTCTAGAAATACAGAATAAGAAGTTGATACAGCCTCTGTCTTTGTCTTTGTATATGAATAGAACAATGAAGGAGGAGTAATGAATAGCACACATATGTTGTTTGCTTTTGGGCCACATTTCATTTTCTGACAAACTATCTTTAATATGTATATGGCTAACTGTAATATGTCTAGATTGTGCCGAATTCCATAGTAGGTATGAAAGCTATGAAATTTCAGAGGAAGGAGAGTTGCTAATCTTTTTGGAGGTATATGGAATAAGGAGATAGGATAAAATCAGAGAAGACTGACCAGAAGGAAGTGTTCTTTGAGTCTGGCTTTGGAGTTGAATGTTGTTTCCAAAGGCGTAAACACCTGAGGAGGTGTTATTTGAGTTTGGCTTTGAAGATGAATGTTATTTCTAAAGGCATAAACTGAAAGAAAGAGAGTTGTAATTGAACCCAATCCACAGCACCCCCCTATTTCTTTTAGTAAGAGAACTCCTTTCCACCACCTGCTCTATCCACAGAGTTTAACAGTGCATATGCCTACCAACCTAGAGGCTACAATTCCGAGCCTCACTAGCAGTGATGGGTGGCCATGTTGCAAAGCCATTGCTAATGAGATATAAATGGAAATGATATGGACAATTTGGGGATCTTGCCCATAAAATGATTGGATATACATTCCTATGTCTCTTTCTTTCTTCTCAGCCATCTTAACATTTAAGGAAACCATGGTAGGAGATGGGAAAGCAAGATAGGAGGAATCATGGTCCCTGGACAGTCTCAGGGAGCAGGGCAGCATACCCACCATGGACCACCCAGCTACCTCTGGACTGTTGCATGAGAAAAAGAAATGTCTAGCTTGATCAAAGCCATGGTGGTGGTTTGTTTTTGTTTTGTTCTCTTTGTTAGAGAAATCTGGAATAGTCCCTTACTAAAAAGAAGGACTGTCCTGTCAGGGGAATAGCTTGTATAAAACAAATGCATGGAGAAAGAGTCTGAAAGATTGAGGACCAGTGCCTATATCATTGAGGTGCTTAGAAATATGAATAAAGCTGGCAAAGTAGGCAGAACATAGAGCACAAAGAGACTTAGATGCTAAACTTATTTATTTGGACTTCTTTTATGAATGCTACAGGGCACTGTTAAAAGGTTTTGAGTCAAATAGTGGCATAATGAACAGTGCTTTACAAAAATTTTCCTGGAAACCGTATATTGGATGGAAGGAAAGTTTATGGATTGGCAGTAAAGATAGGAGGATACTCTAGTAGTAATCCAGGAAGAGTTATCTGAAGAATAGTGACCGTAATTAGTGTAATAGTGAATGTGATTGGAAGGAACAGCAGGGATGAATTGAGAAACATTCGAGGTTGCTATCCTCTTACTACCAGAGATCTGGGAAGCCTCATCGGTTATTGAAAGCTATTTGGTAAACTTGGTCTTTACCAAATAAATCATCTCTCTTAATTTAGAAATCAGCCTACCACAAAAGATGGATAAACAAAACAAGTCATGGGGATTGACTTCTCAAAAGACTGGAAAAACTCCCTTTTCCATGCTGCTGTATTTATGTACTCAAATATATAGATTGTGATGCGTTAATATTATATCATTTTACATCATTTCATTTATTTCACTATTGAACTTAATTGCACCTATAAGTAATTTATCAGCAAGCTTTCTTCAAATTGTGCTCTAAGAAGGGTTACTCAGGAAGGTGTATTGTAGCCTCTGAAAACCTTCCTTGTCATAGAGGTTCTTGTTTGCTCCAACCACAGGGAATATTTTCTCTGGACATGTGTTTTGATTGTGATCTGAAGGCATGGGGTTTCTCTTACTTGGGGATATATGATATTCTCCTTATGGAATACAGAGAAAATCAACTTTTTCACTGACACATTCTGTTATGGATATAGTGCTGATTTTAAAGAGTATTTTCCCTAGGACCATGATATATGATGTTCTAGAAATTTCCCAACTTTAGAGAATAAGATATGAATTGAACAAATCAATTTAGCAAACCAATGAAGTAATGAGATATTAATATAAAACCAAATGGACCTATATATCCCATTTCAAGGAAATCATGAAAATGATAATTTTCTATTTATTGAGGTTTATTTTGGGTTAAGCAATAAATGGCACCATATAAAACATAGAAACTGTTGGAGAACATTTTATCTGTTCTCAACTGCTATGTGGGCAAATAAGGCAGATGAAGATCTCAGTGTTCTCACTGAATAATAAGATGGTCTGTCAGGTCTCAAGTATATTTTTGGAGTCTTCCATTTAAGCTGTCAGGAACATACACCAATAACTTCCAGAAGAGGAAAACAAACCCGTCATAGGAATGAAAATTTGGCATTACACATTATCCTTAGACAATGGTTATAGGCCTCTGCCTTTTATCTCCACCTTAATATAGTAATGATGTACCTACTATGTGCCAAGCACTGTGTCCTATGCTGGGACTATAGCACCAAACGAAAGAGACCAGGTGCTTTCCCTCAAGGAGGATAGGATGTAATTTCAGAAACACACCAATAAATAATTGGTGTACAGTATGATAATGAGGCCACATGGTGTAATAGTTCTAAGTACATCTAGAATGCCCAATTAAAATGAATACTAGAGGGAGGCACAAATAACAAAGAAAAAAGTTGTTACTGTTTTTCATTAACCAAGGATGGGTGCACAGATAAGTAACTCTAGGTGAGAAAATATATTACATTTGATAGAGTTCAAAAAATAACCTGAAATTGGGAATTTGGTAAAAATAGACAGTTACAAAAAATAAAATATTATAAACTAGCATAACCTAACACATAGTAGATATTCAATAATTACCAAGTAAATGAAGTAACAAATGGACCTTTTGTATAATACAGGAAAGAAAATATTAAGTCGATCTAACCCAGCAGAGTCTTCCCCTTTTTGGAAAATGGTACTACATCTGTACTAGAGGTCCCCAACCTTTCTGGCATCAGGGACTGGTTTTGTGGAAGACAATTTTTCCATGGACCTGGGGTGGGTGGGGGGATGGTTTGGGGATGATTCAAGCACATTACATTTAGTGTGCACTTTATTTCTTTATTTATTACATTGTAATATATAATGAAGTAATTATACAACTCACCATAATGTAGAATCAGTGGGAGTCCTGAGCTTATTTTCCTTTAACTGGATGGTCCCATTTGGGGGTGCTGGGAGACAGTGACAGATTATCAGGCATTAGATTCTCATAAGGAGAACACAACCTAGATCCCTCACATGCACAGTTCACAATAGGGTTTGTGCTCCCATGAGAATCTAATGCCGCTGCTGATCTAACAGGAGGTGGAGCTCAGGTGGTAATGTGAGTGATGGGAGGCAGCTGTAAATATAGATGAAGCTTACTTACTCACCCACCACTCATCTACTGCCATTCAGCCTGGTTCCTAATAGGCCATGGACCGGAGGTTGGGGATCACTGGGCTATACAGCAACTAAAGCCTGAAATTTAAGAGTTATCTTTAGCTTCTTGTTTTCTCTCACCCCTAGCTCTACTTCATTTGTCAGTCTCATACTTTATGCTTCTAAAATATCTTAGAATTTAATCTCATGTTTTCTATTTCTGCTGCCACTAACCTAGTCTAAGCTATGATCCTTTTGCATGCATGACTGTAACCTACTCCCTTTTTTCCCCATTTCTACTTCTCTGACCTCTAGACTGTTTTCCACATAGTGAACTTCTGAAAACACAAATTGGATTATATCTTTATACTTTTCCCTATGTCTCCAGACTTGCCATCTGTTTCCTAGAGTATTCCAGTGCGTTCCCATTGTACTTAGTCTTAACTCATTACCATAGGTTATGTACTCTGAATGATCTTCCCCCTGCATCATCCTGAAACAAATTGTGTGGTTTATTCATTTTTTTGGGAGGAAAAAAAATATATATATATATATGTATGTTTGAGACAGATTCTCACTCTGTTGCCCAGGCTGGAGTGCGATGGCAAGATCTCGGCTCACTGCAATCTCTGCCTCCTGAGTTCAAGTGATTCTCCTGCCTCAGCCTCCTGAGTAGCTGGGACTACAGGTGCCTGCCACCATGCCCAGCTAATTTTTGTGTTTTTGTAAAGACGGTTTTGCCATATATTCAAAGACAGAAGGGGTTTTATTTAGCCCATTTAATCACCTACTAACTGAAATGCATTCCTGGATTGTCTTTCACAGTCACCGTGAACCTGATTGAAATTTTCTGCTGGTTAAAGTTACCTGAAATTTTGAAAATTCTTATTTCTCCTGATATTTATATTATTTTACTTAATTGCTTACTGCCTTTTGGCATCTTTTGAAACTTGAAAATTATTGTAATCCTGTCCTACATTTCAAATAATTTACAATGATAGGGAATTGAATTCAGTAACTCATTCTGAATGTTTGGAATATCATAGATTATTATATACTCTAAGAATCCTAAATTTATTACTAATTATACTCCTATTTGAATTACAAGCAATAAATGAAATAATGTCAATCTAAAATAGAATAAAGTCATTGTTTTTGTTTTGTTTTGTTTTGTCTACTTGTTTCACAAAAAATATTGGAATGGAATGTATTTATTATCTAATCCAAAATAATAATATATGGCACATAACCATTACATAAGTGCTTTGTGAGACAAAAAGGCATATTACTTTAAATGAAAGCCCATTTTACCTGGTAATGTCTACTCTTTCATCACAGTTTTGCCTTCTGTATTATATCAGATAAATCTACATTAAAGTCATTCATATAAAATAGAGTCATGTTGAGTACATAAAATGTGTACAAATGCATCATATTCTCTCTGTTCCCCTCTCCTACATAAAAAAGGGGGAATGAAGAGAGAGAGGAAAGGGAACAATTTAAATAGTGCTGGGCATTCTAGTCCAGCATATGCCCAGGAGTAGAAATGAAATGGGAAACATATATCTCCTTTCCCTAGCTGTTTGAATTCCCGCTATCTTTCTATTATGTGAGCACTACATTTAAAGATAAACCTGTACATGCAACTAAACACAAGGCAACCATGTAACATTTTCTACTGCTTCATGGAAAACAAATAGCCATAAATCCCAAAATAGGAGGAAACCTGTTGATCCTGGGGTGCTGGACCAATTGAAATTTGTATAACATGCTGGACATTAGTATTTTCCTAAGGAATTTTTCAGGATAATTTGATTTTCACATTAAGACCTACAATTAGAACTCTATCACTAAATTAGATATAATTCTATTTAACTTGAAGACCATTTTATACTCTGTGTTTTTTCTTCTGCAAGCTAAAAGAGCCTAAGTTTGTAACATTCTTGTGTATAATATTGTTGTCACACATCAGTCTCTTAGTTGGATTTGCTTTTCACTTAATGCATATAATTTTCCAGTGTTCCATTAAACTCATGCCCCCCCCCCAAATCCTGTTTATATCTCAGACATGGTGTGCTCTTTACAGAAAATAATGGGCTACTACACTTCTGTTAGTGTGGGGTGTTCCCTTGTTGTTACACCTTTTTTTAAAATTATTATGTATTATACTTTAAGTTCTGGGGTACATGTTCAGAGCATGCAGGTTTGGTACATCGGTATACATGTGCCATGGTGGTTTGTCACACTCATCAACCTGTCATCTAGGTGTTACACTCCATATGCATTAGGTATTTGTCCTAATGCTCTCCCTTCTCTTTCCCCCCACCCCCCAACAGGCTGTGGTATGTGATGTTCCCCTCCCAGTTTTTATGTGTTCTCATTGCTTAACTCCCACTTATGAGTCAGAACATGCAGTGTTTGGTTTTTTGTTCTTGTGTTAGTTTGCTGAAAATGATGGTTTCCAGCTTCATCCATGTCCCTGCAAAGAACATTAACTCCTTCTTTTTTTGTGGCTGCATAGTATTCCATGGTGTATATGTGCCACATTTTCTGTATCCATTCTATCATTGATGGGCATTTGGGTTGGTTCCAAGTCTTTGCTATTGTAAATAGAGTTGCAATAAATGTACATGTGCATGTGTCTTTATAGTAGAATGATTTATAATCCTTTGGGTATATACCCAGTAATGGTATTGCTAGGTCAAATGGTATTTCTGGTTCTAGATCCTTGAGGAATCACCACACTGTCTTCCACAATGTTTGAACTAATTTACACTCCCACCAACAGTGTAAAAGCATTCCTATTCCTCCACATACTCTCCAACATCTGTTGTTTCCTGTCTTTTTAATGATCACCATGCTTACTGGCGTGAGATGGTATCTCATTGTGGTTTTGATTTGTATTTCTCTGATGATGATGCGCTTTTTGTCCTATGTTTGTTGGCCACATAAATGTCTTCTTTTGAGAAGTGTCTGTTCATATCCTTTGCCTACTTTTTGATGGAGTTGTTTTTTTCTTGTAAATTTGTTTAAGTTCCTTTCAGATTCTGGATATTAGACATTTGTCAAATGGATAGATTGCAAAAATTTTCTCCCATTCTGTGGGTTGCCTGTTCACTCTGATGATAGTTTATTTTGCTGTCCTGAGGCTCTTTAGTTTAATTAGATCCCATTTGTTAATTTTGGCTTTTGTTGCAATTGCTTTTGGTATTTTAGTCATAAAGTCTTTGCCTACGTCCTGAATGGTATTGCCTAGATTTTCTTCTAGAGTTTTTATAGTTTTAGGTTTGACGTTTAAGTCTTTTAATCCATCTTGAGTTGATTTTGGTATAAGGTGTAAGGAAGGGGTCCAGTTTCAGTTTTCTGCATATGGCTATCCAGTTTTCCCAGCTCCATTTATTAAATAGGGCATGCTTTCCCCCTTGCTTGTTTTTGTTAAATTTGTCACAGATCACATGGTTGTAGATGTGTGATGTTATTTCTGAGGCCTCTGTTCTGTTCCATTGGTCTATGTATCTCTTTTGGTGCCAGTACCATGCTGTTTTGGTTACTGTAGCCTTGTAGTTAGTTAGCAGTCAGGTAGCGTGATGCCTCCAGCCTTGTTCTTTTTGCTTAGGATTGTCTTGGTTATATGGGCTCTTTTTTTTCTGTTGTTCCATGTGGCCATTACACCTTTTATTCCTGAGTTATCACTACTTTTCTAGTTGTAGATGCTGCTGCTCCTGTGTCAGGACTCACCACTATGTGAGCAAGCTACTTAATGAGTCTACGCCTCAATATTATAATTTATAAAATGGGAATAACAATACCTACCTCGTTAAAATTAAACAGATGACAATTATATTATGCCAGGCACATGATAAATGTTCAATATTGGTAAATGCCTCAACTCTTGTTCTTGTTCATTTTGTTTTCTCTTTCCAGTACTGAACTGTCTAGGTTTGAATGTAAATGTCTTCCAAGTCAGGTTAATTACTTGTGGAAAAATTACACTACAAAAGCATTTGTCTTTGTTATGTTTGATAATTTATAATCTGATGATTTTTATAGTCTGAAATTCCAGAATAATTACAAAGTATCAAGTGTTGTGTTATGTAACTTTTTTACCTTCCCTGCTCATGCCATGTACTTTGTGTATTTTGAAATCATAAGCATCTTTTCAACAAATATTTGCTGAGTACCTAATGTGAGCCAGACAGTGACTTAGGCACAGAAGAAAGAAGACATGGTGGTGAGCAAAACAGCTGAGATGATGTTTTAGTCGTGTGATACAAGTGAAAAAGAATAAATAAACATGGACACACTGTAAAATAATAAAGAAATATGCAGATAATTAAGGTGATGCAAAAGATAGTGATGAGGTGGTTCTTTTTTATATAGAATGGTCAGGACATTGGCATTTCAGCTGAGCCTAAATGACAAGCAGACTTCCTGCAAAGATTGAAAGAAAGGTAATGCAAAGGCCCTTGGGCGAGCAAATCCATTGTATTGAAGGAGTAGAAATATGTAGTGGAAATGAGAGGGAGTGGTATGCGATGTATGTATCAATGAAATAAGCCTCAAGGGTCAATGGTCTTTAAATTTTATTCAAAGTATAAGGGTAAATTTTAAGGGCAATGACATTGACTGATGTTTGTTTTTAAAAGATTGCTATTAAAAGTATGTGTAAAATGGATTTGGAAGTAGGGAGTTATCACTGTGTGGCAAATGGATTTGGAAGTAGGGAGCTTGTGATCACAGACAGATCAGTTAGGAGGTTTTAACAGTAGTCCAAGTGGAAGTCAGTCTTAGAGTAGGCTAATAGAGGACCTAGTGAAGAATTCTTAGATCATGTATATGTTTTAGCAGTAAAGTTCCCAAGACTTGCTAGTAGGTTTGGTTTAGAATAAGGGAGAGAGAGGAATCAGAAGGATTCCTATGTTTTAGCTTGACAAACTGGGTAAATGGCGCAGCTTTCAGACATGGGAAGAACTGAGAAAGAAACAGCTTTGCAGTTCGTAAAAATAGATGGTTCTGTTTTGGCTAGGTTAGGTTTTAGAAATTTAACAGACATCACAGCAGAGATATCAAGATATATATGAATCTAGAATTCCTGCGATAGGTATGGAGATAAAGATTGGAGAGTCCTAGACATTTTGGATTTATGAACGTGATTTTAAAGTGAGCACAGACAGCATAAGTGGCTGTTTTTCTTCAACAATGTGTGGATGGTTCCTAATGTGTAGATTTACACAGCAAATACAATGAAAGTAAAGAAAGGGATTATTGTGGTGTCAGATTTACATGCATGATTCTTTAATGCATCGTAGCATTTGTGGAAAAATGAATACAGTTGGTCTTTGAATAACTATTTTGTTGATTATACCTGGATTTGATACCCAGGTGATTCCTTCCTGGTCTCTTAACTCAATTTTAGTATGATCCCAGAACTGGATTTAAATACAGACAGTCCCTGATTTACAATGGCTTGACTTAGGATTTTTTGACTTTATGATGGTGCAAAAGCAATATACATTCAGTAGAAACTCTACCTTGAATTTGAATTTTGGTCTTTTCCTGGACTGGCGATAGGTGGTACAATACTTTCTCAAGATGCTGAGCCAAATCATCTAACACAGAGCCTATTTTAATAATGAAGTGTTGAATAACTCATGTATTTTATTGAATACTGTACTGAAAGTGCTCTGAGCATGTCTAAGAGAGGTTAGGCTAAGCCATGATGTTTGGTAGATGATATGGTTTCAATACTTGTTTCTTCCAAAATCCACGATAACATTTAATCCCAAATGTGTCAGTATTGAGAGGTGGGACCTTTAAGAGGTGATTGGGTTGTGAGGGCTTTACCTTCATGAAGGGATTAATCCATTCATTTATTAATGGATTCATCATTCATGGATTAATGCATTAATGGGTTATCATGGGAATGAGGCTGATGGCTTTATAAGAAGAAGAAGAGAAATCTGAGCTGGCATGCTCTGCCCCCTTGCCATGTGATGCCCTGAACAATCTCAGGATTCTACAGAGGCTTCACCCATAAGAATGGTCTCTCCGGATGTGGCCCCTCAACCTTAGACTTCCCAGGATCCAGAACTTTAATAAAGAAATTCCTTTTCTTTATAAGTTACCATTTCCTATTTAATATACCCAACCTAGTGTCTTTGTGTGTTTTCTATTGCTTATAACAGAATCTTGTTAGAATTTGTTGCTTATAATAGAATCTTGTTATAATTTTTTACTTAGAACATTTTCAATTTGTGATGGTTTTATTAGGATGTAACCCATCATAAGTGAAGGAGCATCTATATATTTAGTATTAGAGGAAAGTTCTAAGAGGACATAATTAATTTACTTAAATCACACTTTATATTGAACTCATCTATCTATGTAGAATCAGTGAATCAAAAGAATTTGTTGGGAGCCTTTCAAGTTGTAGATTCTGATTTCATAGTTTAGTCAGGCAGAGAAAACAAAGATATGTGAAACCATAATAGAGCAATTATTTGGGTAACTGTGATAGTCATTAGTTCTGTTCACCAAATATTTCCAGCTCTCTGCCTTCTGGGCACATGATGAAATTGCAGTTCACAGCCATCATTGAGTAAGACTATATTAGTTCTTGCCAGCAAGTTTTGATTAAAAGTGACATGTGTGACTTCTGAGCCAGAGAACTTTCTTCTGCCATAGCAACTGGCAAAGTTGGTGGCTGCCCTGTCATCCTGGATCCTGGAGTAAAGAGACAGCACGGAGTGGAGCCCTCAGGCCGCCCACGATGGACATACAACAGAATGAAAAATTAAAGCTTTGTCATTTCAATCCACTGAGATGTTGGGGTATTAGTTACTGTATATAACCTGACCTATTCCAACTGATAGTTAGAACTATAGCATATTTTTAGCACCATCATACTCCTGTGTCCATTTAAAAATAAGAAACCATAAGACAACATTGGTTGAAAGTTTAAAATCATTACCATGAAGTGAATATTGACACCTTCACTGTAAGCAGTATAGTCAGAATCGTTGTTTAGCTACCTTGTTACAAATTTATAAGTATGTAACACATCTCTAAATGTTATAATCTGGGAATTTTTTTTTTCTGTCTGTACCAGTGTGATTGTCTAGTACAGAAACTTTAGGATAGCTATACATTTTTTGATGTTTTTGCAAAAATAATTTAATATCTTGTTTAATAAAAATACAGCATTTTCATTTAATATCATGTTTAATAAAGAAAACAATATCTTGTTTAATAAAGCATTTAATATTTTGTTTAATAAAGAAAAATACATCATTTTCAAGCAGGTAGTAGGAGTAGATTTTATTATTTACAGAGCTGTTCAACAAATGCTCTTTTATAAGCTCATCAATTTACCAGACAAATGGAGTCAAGCTCCCATCCAGAGGTTAAGAGAGAAAACACTCAGAGGTTTCACATCACTTCACCCCACCTAATGACTTCACTTTCCATTTGACTTGTTGTCTGGCTCAGTTAATTATTGAACTAAAAAAATGTATTAACCAAATTGAAGCAGTAGTCTTCACTCCCACTAAATATGCAGAGATTAACCACAATGCAGATGATCTGGAAACATAAATTAATTTTAGTCATAGAATTTTTGAGGTAGAAATATAGTAAGAAAGACTTTTCTTTACTAAATATATCAATATTTATGAAAAGTGATATATCTTTTATTTTGATATTAGATATATCAAAATTGATATATCTAAATATATCAATATATCAAAAAGTGATAAAATAAGACAGATATCATTAAGTAGTGATATCTGTCTTAGTCCATTTTTACTGCAATAATAAAACACCATAGTCTGGGTCATTTATAGATAAATAGAAATTTACTTCTCATAGTTCTGAAGGCTGAAAAGTCTAAGATCAAGGTTCTGGCATTGTGTCTCATGAGGGCTTTCTTGCTGCATCCTCACAAAGTTAAAAAGGACAAATGCTATGTCTTCCCATGATGGAAGGCAGCAGCGCAAAAAAGGGCCTAAACTAATTTTCTCCAGCCCCTTTTTTAACTGTACAAAAAATAAATAAGTTAACATTATTAAGTTACTACTTAAGTCCTTGTGTTGTTTTTTTAAAACAATCAGTTTGAGGCCAGGTGTGGTGGCTCATGCCTGTAATCCTAGCACTTCGGGAGGCTGAGGCAGGTGGATTACCTGAGCTCAGGAGTTTGAGACCAGCCTGGGCAACATGGTGAAACCCTGTCTCTACTAAAATACAAAAGAAATCAGCTGGGCATGGTGGCATGTGCCTGTAATCCCAGCTACTTGGGAGGCTGAGGCAGGAGAATTGCTTGAACCTGGGAGGCAGAGGTTGCAGTGAGCCAAGATCACGCCACTCCACTCCGCCTAGGCAGCCGAGCAAAACTCCGTCTCTTAAAAAAAAAAAAAAGATATATGTGTATTATATATAATATATATTTTATATATTATATATTTTATATTTGTATATATATTATATTTAGTATATATTTTATATATGCTATATATTATATAGTATATATGTTTTATATATTATATATAGTACATATATTTTATATGTATATCAGTTTGAAACACATTATTGAAAGTGAATACACACAATAAATTGAAAAATAGGGATGCGTAGTGCTGGATACATACCAATTAACTTATCTTCATCTGTTGCCTGCTGTTGTAGACAAAATTTGACACACAATTAGCATATTGACAGAGCAGCCAGAATACGTAGGAGAAGTGGCAAACTACTAGAAATGTAGCTTAAAGCTCTGAATCAATCACCAGAAATACTAAAAATAAAACTTAAAAAAAATTCACTGTTTATCTGGGGGCTAACCACACTGTGGCACTGAATTATCTACTACTCACAAAACAATTTTTAAAATATCAAAAGTGCCAGAGAACCTTCATTAACACTGTTTTTAAGTCAAAGTTTTTACTTTAAATATATGATGATTACTCAAATACCCTAAGCCATATGGCAGGCCCTATCACAATAAGTTACAAATAGTCTGAATTTAATAACTTAAGTGTGATATGGTTGCTTTAATACATACTGTGTGAATATCTTAATTAACCTCTTTCAGGTAAGGTGATAATTAAAAGATTTAAATTTACAGTTTCAATTTCTGCTCAGAAGAATGATGTCAGTATTCTAGCAATAGTGATGGCATCCCACTATTGTAAATGCAGAACATGATAATGTCTGCATAAGTGAATCTATAGTCTGTGTGCAAGTTTTCAGTGGTGCAAGTTTATAACCAAAGCTGGGTTTAACAAATGCTTTCTGACTTCTGAAAACATAAAAATGCTTGCTAAAATGAACAAACTAAAGTTAAAAGTCAGTGACACCAGTTGTTTTTTCCCATTTATGCATGATGAACTTCATGAAGCATTAACTCCTGAGGTATATTTGTTTCTGGATCATACAGCTTACATGCTCTTCTTTCAAAGGCAGCTACCATCTGCTTTACAACTTCATCGAAAAGCAATGTGGCAAACTGAGAGTGTAGAAGAGATTGAAATTCAAAAGAAATTGAAAAATTAGAGATACACATTTTTTAGTAGCCTGGAAGATCTGGGCTAAAACACCAGTCTCCAAATGATTGAGAAGTTTCCCATCAGTACAGGATGCCTTTCCGAAATGAGATTTCACCAAGGTTACTACTGATGTGTACTGCCCCAACACAGGTGGAAACCCAATTTCTAATTGTGTTTTGCAATACGCAGATCTCTGATACTACATCTGATATTTTACACCAAGGAATGAAATGCTTGTAATCCTCTATTCCTGATACTACATCATGCACTCCCTGCATGTTTCCTGAATGTCTTATAATTGTTCTCTCTGAATATTCTTTCCTTTTGTTTATTAATGGTGCCGCGATTTTGAAGAAAGTTCTTGCACATGTCTCCTTAGGCAAAACTGAGGTATGCAGTAGAAGAGTTCTGCTCATCAGTATACCACAGGAAGCTAAATATCTGACATTCTGCCCAGGCCCCTGCACTGGAGCCCACACTCTGACCACTGTAGCCGACTTCAGATGGCATCCCAAGGCCACCCTTCTCAAGGCTGTCTGACCAGTCCAAGCTGCCATGATAGACTCCTCTCCAGCCCTTTTATAAGACACGAATCCATTCATAAGGGCAGAGCCGTCATGACTTAATTACTTCTCCCAAAAGGCCCCACTTCTTAATATCACCTCATTGGGGATTAAGCTTCAACATGAATTTTAGAGGGTCACCATCATTCAAACCATATCAATCTGCTTATCTGTTGTTTAGTTGCAAACTGGCATAGAAAGCCAAATGAAGTATGAGGGACTTTATTCATGGTCAATGTATATGCCCACTGTGTATTTCATCAGGATTTCTCTATATATCCTCTTTCCTGGAGTTTCTTTTAGTGCAAGGTTTACCTACACTACATGATAGCTATAGGAAAAAATCCTGGTATTTCAAGCTAATGTTTGTGAAGAACATCCCCTGTATCTTATGACTTGCAAAATAAATAGCATTACACTCAAAAGACATCTTGCAATATTGGTATAGTTAGTTATAAGAATATCAAGCAATATAAGGTAGGAGACCTGGGTTCAGGTTTCAACTGTGTAATTTCGTAAACCATATGACTTTTTAACCTCTTTCAACTCTGTCTCCTTCTTTCCATGCCTCCTTCACTGCTTTGATTTAAGCCCTTCTTACATAGCTCCCTTTCAGACTTGACTCCAATACAGCTGCCAGAGTGATCCTTCTAAGATGTTAATCAGTGTCAAGTCTTTTTAATGAGTCCCTACGGTTCTCAAGATAAAGTTCAAACCCCTGAGTTTAGTATACACAGGCTTTCATGAGCTGCGCTTTCCCTAACTCCCTAGTCCTAAGATTGTAAAGTGAGACAGGCTGTTAGCAAAATGCAGCTCACATATGTGTTTGGTCGAGTTTGCACTGGTGGTTGTTTTTTTTGTTTTTTGTTTTTTTTAATTTTGTACCATCATTAATTTAAAAATTGAAACCTTTCATGGCTTTGGAAACTAGAAGATATTCCCTCACATGGTGGCAATTGGCTATACTGACTGTTCTCTTTAGAATGGACATTCACTCTTACATTTACTACAGTTTCCACCCACAAAGTTTTACCCCCTTATGTAACTTGTGGGCAATTTGCATTTGCCTCTGGCCCCATCTCTAACCACTTTTTTATGTTCATCATTTATATCACTGAACTGTGCCAAGTTCCTCCAATGTTGTCTGATTACCCTTGCCTGGAATTCTCTTCTGCCCTTTTCATTTCTGTCTCACTAAAAGTGCCAAGTAACAAAGATATTCCCCCCAAAGGGCACTATCTGCTTTTGATTAGCCACCTTCTTATAGAAGCTGACTGCTTGACAGATCATTGTCCAAGGACAACAAAAGGCTCATCCAGTAGGCACCCAATGGCATTTAACAGGAAGGAAGTATTGATGCTTCAAGGAGGACATTTATTTAGCCTTAATACTAACCTATTTGGCATCATAAGTAAGAGAAAGAAAAGATGAAGAAATATGTCAGAAATAGATTCTGATTCGAATGCTACAGTTGGGGTTAGTTACCATTAAATAACAGAATGGAAAATGGATGACTCCTGTGGCAAATGGTTTGGGGAGAGACAATGTCAAAGTTGCTTGGCATGACAATGAGTGCCTTAAAACCATTTGGCCTAGAAGTTTCACCTGCAAGAATTGGTCCAAGGAAAATAACCATGAATGTACACAAAGAACTGAATGATATTTATAATAGCAAAAAAGAAGAAGCAATTTAAATGTCCAGCATTAGAAAATATGTTAAGTCATTAGTTTTAAGACAGTACTTCTTAAAGTATAGGATTCCATAGGTGTGTGTTGACAACCATGTAAGAAAAGCCCCAGGCTCTTCATCACTACTTCAATCAGAGTAGTTTAAGTTTTATGTGTTTATACATTAAGGTTCCATGTGAGACTTTGTTTAGAAAAAAAAATCTGATCATAAAAATACAAATTTGAAAACCCTTGGACTCTATAAATTCTAGTAACTTATACAACAATATATATTTGGAAACATGTATGTTAGCAGCTCAGGTAATCTTTGGGTAGTGACTTTTTTTTTTTTTTTTTGGTTTTTGCTTGGATTTGTCTGTGTTTTCCATATTGTCTACAGCGAACATGATACTTCTATAACCAGACCAAAAAAAAAAAAAAAAAAAAGATGTTGCAAAAAAAAAAAAGATGTTGCAAAAAAAAAAAAAAAAGGAATTGACAACAAATAGGCCACAAGCCACTGAAAATTTTCCAGCTTACCATTTTTGGCACTCAAATAATAGGTTTGTAAAGCTGCTGTAGTTATGAAATTTTCCCCCTAAGTATCATAGGTTATAAAGAATGTTGGAGATACAGTTCAACACCCTCATTTTACATTTGAAGAAACTATGTCCAAAATGTTTCACTTTGTTGAAGCTAGAGCTTGGACCTTGTGGTCTTCTGATTCCATTGCTTTTTCTGCTATCCACCTAATTTAGAAAATTGATATTCATAATTCTCATTTCTTCCATTTATATCTACCTACCTAGTTGGAGCATTAACATTGTGTTACTACTTTTTCCTATGAGTGAAAATCAGTATTTTTGAGGTGCCAGTGATCCAAATTTCTCTGTTTAAAAAAATTTGTCACAAACTAGGACATTAAAACAGGTCCAAAAGCTGTCATATAACTAATTGTTCTGATTTACACAATCGGAGTTTTATAATTGACTTTATTCCACTAATTCATTAAATGTGTATGTTTAGTCAAATTTATAATTTGGAATTGAACTAAACTGACTCCAAATATTCTTACTGTTTTCATTCTCTCTTGGCATCTACAAGGAAGACATTAAGTACATGTTCCATGTGCCCCACCTTCCTTCTCAGACATGAATGTACTTGTGAAGCACTCTGTCTTGTATTTCAGGGTCTTAACTCATCTCCGAGTTATCTTACTATGATCACATTGATCTAACCCCCAAAGTAATGGCTTTGTGTAATATTTTCTATGTATGTATGTATGTCAGGACTTTCCCATGGTTCCTTCTCATTTTAATGTTGAGAAGTGAAAACTGGGTATCCAGTCAAGCTTGGAGAGTCTGAAGAAATAGTATGAGGTAATGTGTTTCAAATAAAGGAAATTGAGAAGATTCATAAACATAAGTCACTTCCCAAAAGCCTTCTACCAACCCAGAGCAAAAAAAAAACAGTGAATAATTCATGATGAAAGGTAATCAAATACATAAAATACATAGAGATTTTTAAGGTGAAGTTGATATAGTTTGTTATTGATGATCCTATTCATGAAAAAACTTAGAAAAGAGGGACTTTGTAGAGCACTCTTTTCATTTGACATGTAATTATTCTGGTAAAAAGTGAAATCAATATGCCCAATAACATATCAGATCTATAACCAACCACACGATATTGTGCCTTAACTCAGTGACTAAGAATTTTTTTAACCATTTTCTCTAAGAATCCTAATGTTTTAATTTACTTAAAATGTAAATCAGATGTGTATCTCATAGAAAACATTTTTCTTAAAAGAATTGTAATTAAAACTGAAATCATTCATAAAGTTATTTTTACCAAAATAATTCTTTTGAACATCACATGTAAGAGATTTGGGGTGAATTTTTAAATATTTTTAAATGTCATAGTTTTATAACCTCTTCTGATTTAGTCATTCTCATTGTTTTCATGCACTTGGGCTGTGGTTCATTTACTCTAGGATTGAGCATAGAAGCTCATGGATGTAAAAATGGAATTTGATTTGTAAACAATCAATTTAATAACTTGAATTTGCATGTAAATATATTTTCTCATGATTAATCCTTTGTTGACATAATATGTCAATGTTTCCAAGGAAGCTTTCACATTTAGGGATAACTATGCTATTAGCTAAAAATTTCAATATAGAAATATTATTGTGACACCTCTTAGTTAAAGTTTTAAGTTAAATACTTATAGTATATGCTATTAGAATAGCACTACTTGATTATTTTCTAGATAATATTTAAGAATAATATTTTATGTATATATTAAACAGTACAGCTTTCAAAGCACACACGGAGATTACTTCATTTAGTTTTCACATATACCCTGTGAAAGACAGAAATGAGGAAGATTATTTTAAAATTAGGATAGTGAGATTAGTGACAGAGTCAAAATTTCATGGCTGTTATTTGATAGGGCAGGCCTAGAACCCGACGCTTGCACAGGATTATTTCTGCTAATCTTTTAACCTCTATACATGAAGGTGTGTATGCTAGAATTGTTTATAGCTTAATAAAAAGCAAGTTGCAGAATTGTACATATGTTATAAAGCAAATAATATAAACAAAAAATACCAAATATTTTCCATTGTTACCTAAATAAATTTGTAGAAAGGTTACATATAAACTATTAAGATTGGTTATCTCTGGGGTATGTGGGGCTGGAATTGACACTGAGGGGTGTTTCAAAGGGGATTCTAGCCTTATCTGAAATACAATCTAAATATATTTCTGTATGGCTTGTGAAGTTAAAAATTTTTCATTTAACTTTAAGGAATGTACAGGTACACTGTGAGAGTTACTGAACTATACCAGGAAGGAGTGGGAATGGACAGAGAGGTAAATGGAAGAGTTGCTGCTGTTTCATGAATAAAAACAGGTCATTACACTGTCTTTGGAATCCCTATGTAATTTTTTTGTCTTGTTTTAACCTACTGGTTGGCAGAAATAAAGGAATCAAAAGATCATCTTTTCACAATCATTCTAATATGTTCATAGTTTTGGGAAATATTCAGCAAAGATTAACTGGCCATGGTGGCATATTGTGCAACAAATTAATATCAGTCGGGGGGGTTGTTTGTTTCATTGACAATAGCACTGGTAAATTAAAAGTAATAAATTCAGTTGAAAACCACGTGTAATTCTGAGTCGTATATGTTCTGATCCCATTGGTAACTCCTTTGGGCTTTGTTCAGCGGGGTGGAGGCATGGTTCATGATTCCCTCCACTGTCACGTCACCCTCCTGGAATGTAGTAACTGATTTTCAAAAGCTGAAACCATGACTTTTCACAGGAGCTTGTTATTCCTTTTTTCAAAGTTCGTTTGAATCAGAAGTGGGATTAGTCTAAGATATCCCCTGTGCTTGGCATGTGTTTCTTTAGAGAAGCTAGCTGATCCAGCCCTTAATTCCTGGTTAGTAAGATAATAGACATAGCTGGGTGAGGTTCTAAAGATGGAATAATTTGGCACAACACATCTCTGACTGAAATCTAAATGTGTCTCTTGAGACCAATGGACTGAATTGGTCTGTCTGCGTAAATTTTACTTTCCTTTCTCAATTAATCAACTTCATGTCTGAAGTGTCTAAAAGAAGCTCTTCTCTGACTTTTCTGGCTCACACATTCACTTTTCTGTCTGACAGCTTGTCACCTTTATTCTAGGCCCAAAGCATCCAACAAGTAGTTTTTGCCCTTGGCTCTCTGATATGATTTTCCAAAATGTACACTTTATAATCCAGGAAATCCTCTGCATTCATGATAGCCATAACAGTGATGGCAGTAATAAGAGCAGCTAACACTTATTTAGCCCCATCTGATTATGGGGACTGGCAAGTCTGAAATATGTATTGCAAGCAGGCTGGCTGGAAAGTCAAATAGGAGTTAATGCTGCAGTCTTGAAGCAGAATTTCTTCTCTTGGAAACCTCAGTTTTTGCCCTTAAGGCCTTTCAACTGATTGGATGAAGCCCACCATATTTTTTAGGGTAATATCCCTTACTGAAAGTCAACTGATTGAATATATTAACTACATCAGCAGAATAGTTCATAGGAACACCTAGAATAATGTTTTATTGAATAACTAGGTACTCTTACCTAGCCAGTTGACACATAAAACTAACTATCACAAGCTAGGAACACAGAGTACATGAGAAGATTGAGAAGGAATGTTGAGAGAGGTGGACAGTGGAGGGTTATTGCAATAATGTGGATAACTGACGATGTGCACCTAGACTAAAGTTGTTGAGGACTAGATGAAAATTATGGGACAAATCTAAACAATGTGAAAGAGGTAGAGTTGACAGTATCTGATGACCATTTGGACAAATAATGTAATCAGTAGTAGGAGACTGCCACCAATAATAAATTCATTGACCGTCAGTTTTCTAGTCTGGCCTGTGAAGCATTAAGATTCGTGTATGTTGCGTATCTAGGATTTGTTAGGCATACTGCCTCAGTGTAAGGACACAGAGTTTTTGAATGACTCTTCTCCAGCCCATTCTCCTGCCCTCTTACCCTGCCTTTTCACATCAACATATTCTTAGATAGGAAATTGAAAAAGAAGGGCATAAATTTTGAAAAGATCCATTAGTAGGCTTGTCATTCTGCCCATTCATAACGTTTCAGGGACAATATGAGAAAAGAAAAGAAACATCTTTTGTACAAAACCATTGGCTGCAGCTTAGCCATCTTGGCTTACAAACAGTCTAAAACCCAATATCCTAGTGTAAAAGAGAGAATAGCACAGCTTTCTGTGCCTTATTTCACACGTGTTAATGTGAAGGAAAAAAATTAAGCAAGTTAATTTTATTAATGTTGATATTTGACTATGCCAGCCAGAAAAGTTACCATTTTATAATTTACAATAGTTTTATATTTACATTATAAAGGATTCAGAATGGAGATGGAGAGAGGTATATAGAAATCTAATCATAAACTCCTCATGATACATTTCCATTCATATAATATTCAAAAGACTGGAATTGCTTTCAATGTTTTGACCATCTGTATAGTGTTAAGTTCCTCCCTAAAATGTGTAATTTTCTTATTTGAATATGTTTTAAATGAATGAATAAATGCATGTCATATATTCATCTTTTTTCAAAAAAACAAGTTTTTTGGTTTATTTTCTCAATTGTTTTCGATTTTATTGATTTCTGCCCTAATATTTATTATTTCTTTTCTTCTGCTTGCTGCAGGCTTAAACTGCTCTTCTTTCGCTAGTTTAATAAGATGAAAGTGTAGGTTATTGTAGACCTTAGACCTTCTTTTCAAATATATGCATTTAAGGCTATAAATTTCCTCTCTAAGCACTGCTTTTGTGGCATCTCACACAGTTTGCTTACTTGCATTTTAATTTTCATTTACTTCAAAATATTTTTAAATTTTTCTTGTCTTCTTGAGCCATATGTTCAGAAGTATATTAATCTCCCAATATTTTGGGATTTTTCTGCTATCTTTCTATTATTGATTTCTAGTTTCATTTTCATTGTGGTTTAAGAACATACTTTTTATTATTTCTATTCTTCTTAATGTGCTAAAGTGTTTTTTATGGCACAGAATGTGGTCTGTCTCTGAATGTTCTATGTGAACTTAAGAAGAATATGTATCATGCAGGTGTTGGATGGAAGATTCTATAAATGCCAATTAATCAAGTTTATTGATAATGCTATTCAGGACAACTATATCCTTTCTGATTTTCTGCCTACTTGATCTATCAGTTACAGAAAGCAGGATGTTGAAGCCTCCAACTCTAATAATGCATTTGTCTTATTCACCTTTCAGTTCTATCAGTTTTGCCTCGTGTATTTTGACATGCTTGTTAGTTGCATACAGGCTTAGGATTATTATGTCTTCTTGTCTATTATGTCTTTTTTGCCTGAAACAGTCTTTATTTCTCCTTCACTATTGAAAGATAATTTCATTGAATATAGAATTCTAGACTGGTAGCTTTCTTTCTTTCAACACTTTAAATATTTCCCTCCACTCTCTTTTTGTTTACAGGCTTCTGATGACCACTGTAAATCATACCTTGTATCTGGGTATGTGAGATATTTTTTTACCCTCTGGCTTCTTTCAGCATTTTCTATTTGACTTGGGTTTTCTGTAGTTTTTAATATGCTATGCCTAGGGATATGTTGGTTGGGCTTCAGGTATGGTGTTCTCGAGGCTTCCTGAATATCTGAATTATGTGACTGGCATTATTTTTAGAAAATTCTTGATAATTATTACTTCAAATATTTTTTCTACTCTGTTTTCTTTTTCTTCTGGTATTCTAATTATATATATAATTATATATTTATATTATCTATAATTATATATACTTTTTATAATTATATATAATACATATTATATATATAATTATATATACTTTTTGAAATTGTCTCACAGTTCTTGGATATTCTGTTCTATTTTTTCATTCTTTTATCTCTGTTTCAGTTTATATCATTTTTTCGTTGACCTGTTTTTAAGCTTACTGATTATTTCATTGACTGTATTTAGTCTACTGATGAGCCCATAAAAGGTATTCTACATTTCTGCTACAGTGCTTTTGATTTCTAGCATTTCATTTTGATTCTTTCCTGGAGTTTCCCTGTCTCTACTTACATTACCCATCTGTTCTTGCATATAATCTACTTTTTCCATTAGCATCCTTAATATATTAATCATAATTACTTCACCCTGTCTGATGATTTGAACATCTGTGTCATATTTGAGTATGGTTTTGATGCTTGCTTCTACTCTTAAAACTACATTTTACTCCTTGCTTTCTGGAATGCCTTGTAATTTTCTGTTGAAAGCCGGACATGTATCAGGTGATAGGAACTGAAGAGAATAGACTTTTAGTGTGAAGACGTGCATTTAGGTAAGAATTGTGCTATATTTAATGTTTGTTGTAGCTGTAGGTGTCAGAGGCTTCATATTCCCTCCTGCTGTCCTTGCTTTTGTCTCCACTGTTAACTTTTGGCTTTCCTAAATTCTCCTCAGAGACAGTCTGCATCATTCAGCTCTTTCAACTGCAATCCACTGTTATAATACTGGAGTCCTGTTGGTGTGGTGGTATGATGTGGGAGAAAAGCATTCTCGATTTTTATGATTAAATCTTAGTCTTTTAGCTGACCTGTACCTTGGGGACTGTGACTTCTACAAGTATTTCTCTGGTAGTGTACCTTTTTTTTTCCCCTCTTAGGTGAAACAAGAATGGTGGAGGAGGTTGAAACATGAGCAATATCCATAACCCACGTGGTATAGGGTTAACTTCTTTCCTAGAGAGTAGGCCTTTGTTATGGAGAAGGACGAGGGCATATTTCACAATGATGACTCTCCCCCTGCCAGAATCAGGAGAAGCTCTTTCTTGGATCTTTACCATGAAAATCTGGTGTGGTTCCTGGACATAAACTGTAGGAAACAATGGAGACTCCCTGAGACTGTGGCCTCCAGGAGTTTCTCACTCTCATGCTAGTCTACTACATTAAGTCTCCAGCAGTTCATTAAAATTCCCATTTGAGTGTTCCTGTCAGTTTTTGGCTCCAGTAGCCTCTACCCCAGGTAACCACATCTCACTTGTGACTCTCTGGGTTTGTCTTTCTCCAGATTTTTGGATGGTGGTTTGCCCTGCAACCTCAGTTGTCTAATTCGTATAAAAAAAGTAATTGATTTTCAGTTTGTTCAACTTTTTCTTGCTAGGGTAGAAGTAAAGATTATCTTTACGTATTGGATATCTCCTTCATGTAATGAATTTATTTAATCCATAAATGGAAAGCCACAATATTCTTATTTTGACTTATATATATATAGTATAGATTTATATATAAAGTGGATACCCTTTTATTAATTCTGTTTAAGAAAATAGAAACTTAAATATCTATATTTTATTCATTTTATAAATAGAACATTATTACTATTATATATCTTAAGTATTCTGATCATATTCTGCACTATGTGCTTTGTAAAGATTATCTGCTAAAAATCAATCTTTAGTAGTTGGCGCTTTGTAAAACATATTATTAAGACCCAACCTGGCGTTGCTTGTCTGAAAAATAATTTAAAAGAATAACTTTGGGAGGCCGAGACGGGCGGATCACTAGGTCAGGAGATTGAGACCATCCTGGCTAACACGGCGAAACCCCGTCTCTACTAAAAACACAAAAAATTAGCCGGGCGAGGTGGCGGCGCCTGTGGTCCCAGCTACTCGGGAGGCTGAGGCAGGAGAATGGCGGGAACCCGGGAGGCGGAGCTTGCAGTGAGCTGAGATCTGGCCACTGCACTCCAGCCGGGGTGACAGAGCGAGACTCCGTCTCAAAAAAAAAAAAAAAGAATCTGTTTCACTTTATCTGTTACTCACTTAAAGGGAAAATTTTCATTCTGACTTCTTGTTTAAGAGTTCATGTAGCAATTTCTAGAGTTTAGGGATTTTCTAAATTAGTACAAAGAAGTTCAAGTTCTCCACAATTTTTTCCCTAATTAAATAAATTGAATTTTTATCCTTTTGTCAGTGCCCACTATTCAGAGTTCTGCAAAGTGCTGTGCTACAAAATTACCACCCCTTATGAATATTGGCATGTAAAGACTTACTCTTCCTTAGGCACTAGAATGTGCCTTTATTGAAGGGGAAATGTAGTATACCCACAAAAATCATTACTTTGTTGTTTTGTTGGGTTTTGTATTTTTATTCAGCTTACATAGATTATTCATGTATTTTCAAAACTTTAAAATCAACAGATGAATGTGAATACATTCTGGTAGAAAATAAAGTGAATGTTACTGGTATCTTGTAATCTCTCTAAACATCTATGTATGTAAATATTTGTGTATCTTTTTTTTTCTGAAATGTATGACAGTTCTCAAAAGCAAGACAAAAGAAACAAACAAAAATCACGGGAGGCACCCCAGTGAACTGGAACACTTAAAGGACAAAAGTTTAAAGACAGGTTCTAAGCCTTGATTTGCCACCAGTTTGTGTGACTTTGAGCTCCTTTACCACCCCATCCCCCCTTTTAAAATTTCAACCGTAAATGGGAATACTGTACTAGGTAATTAGTAAGAGCACTTTCAGCTCATAAATTGTATAATTCTATGTCACAGTCCACACTGAGATTATCTTTAAAAAACTGGTCATTTTTCTGTAAAATTTGCCCATTTCCTTTGTATATTTTTCTTTATTTTGAGTTGGAAAGGAAAAGAAAGAACAGTGAAAATAAAATAATACCTTAAGTATAATAGCAATGCTTTTCTTAGATCAAAATCTATTACTGGACTTACATGTAAACCAGGTAAATAGATGCTTACATAGAATGGCTATCGGGGCAGCAGAATAGAATATATTCCCTCACACTTCATCTGCCTTTGTGCCGCAATGCTATGTGTGCTCTACTGCTTTAGATTAAGACAGCTGGGCCTGTTTTTTTCAAATTCATATGTACCTGACTACTTACCGACTTTATCAACCAAGTCATCTTAATTTATTAGGTGTTTCCTCTGTAACAGCTCATTTGGAGCCACTATATGTTACAACTTTTGATTTGGACGTGATGGTAAGAGAAGACAACTAGATTCTGAGGCACTGCTCAGGCAGGGTAAATGTTGACTTCAGATATAGTTCAGAAGGATGGATGGATGGACGGAGAGACAGACAGACAGACGGACGGATGGACAGATGGATAGACAGACAGATAGATGAGTTATATATATGTTTATGTTTATGTAAATACTATATATATTGTATGTGTATTTCTGGGTGTGTGTGTGTGTGTGTGTTTTATGGTGCAGTAGAAAGTGTAGGACTTGAGGACATCCTGTAAATGAGATATCAAGAAAGGTGAAGCAAAACCAGCAAACTTTGTAGAGAAAAAAAAAATGTAAACTTTATTATCTCTTACAGAGCAGCATCTCATAGAGTTTGTTCCTTGATATGGTGAAAATTGCTTGGCAAATAACAGGTTTCCTAGTCATATGCTTTTGGGAAACTTCGCAGGCTATAGCCCTTGCCTAAGATTCCCGGTGCACATTGTCATGTTGGCATTATTGAACCAATATTTTCCAAATGTGTTTGAATGGAGAACCCCTTTTACTGGAGTGTCTCATGGAATTTTGGAAAACACTGGCCCAGAGCAGTTTCTGATTATAATTATTATAGCTTCCGCTAAGTATCCATCAATATAATTGGGATTGACTAAATATTTTTCTGCTGAAGAATTCAGAGTGTTTCATGTTATTCCTTACCCACAAACTTAAGCTCAAAATCTAATTTAAAACAAATCTTTAAATATACATTTGACTTACCCATTGTTTGTTTTATGATAATTAAATAGCAATATTCTATTTTGTAAATAAAACATTTTGGGTAGTACTATATTCTCCAAATTAATGAAATTATTTAACTTTTGTAAATAAAATTAATGAATAGTTCTGCAAGTTAAACAAAGCAGTAATCTTGCCTTATTCTCACTGTTACGGGCTAGTTAATATCCCAGTAGACTGAATACACAAGAAACCCTTTTTCTTTTTCTTTTTTAGCTAGTTGTTTGAGCAATAGCATATTAACTACATGATTTTTTAATAAATTCATAATTTAATCAAATGTATGTTTTTGTTTATTTTCTAAATTAGATGACAAAACTGTATTTTGGATTTCTCTTAGTTTATATGAAAAGAAGAAATTAAGTCTTAATCTTATTGTAGATGTGATGAGAGGATAAAATGCTCTTTTAAATCTGTACATATGGTAATCTAGGTATAATTAGTCACAGTTGTCATAAACAATAGAAATAACAATGAGATTTATTATAGGCCTTTTATCTACTCAGTGTAAATTTATTTAACAATTATAATTTTACATGTAAATAAGGATGTGGAACTCAGGATTTGTCAGCTGACTAAGCCTGCCTTCCCAAGGTTTTATTCCCAGGCCACCACACCAGAGACTGTGTCCCTAGCTGTGAACCCTATAGTAGACATTCTTTACTCTTTCTTATTTACTGCCAGTCATATTTCTCTTATGTATCACCATATGTCTTTCTTCCCTTCCAAAGGAAATGATATTCTAACTCCTAGTATAATACTACACTATGCTTAACTTATCAGTGCTTTTCTCAAATTGGACTTACAGAAATTACTCACATACATCTCTCATCTCATCCATTCATCCCTTCACATTTCTTCACATTTCTTTTTTCTCTTTTCTTTTTCTTTTTTTTTTTTGTTTAAATTGCTCTCTGTTTGAAAATTATTATTCCTTCACATCTTTTATAATTTAACCCATCAAAAGTTACCTCTTCTAATCAGACTTTCTTGGAAATCATGAGAACAATCTCTCTTTCCTCTTTGAACTTGTAGGCTGCTAAGTACATCCTCTAATATCGAACCCATTTTGCCCTGTATTTATGTATGTGTCTTCCCTTCATTATCAGTTTGTAAATTTCAGACAGATGTAGCACCCCTGCATTTTCTGTATTTCATGGCACTTAGCATACTTGTACATTGACTGATAGGTATGCAAGAGATATTTTTTGAATTGATAAAAGAGTGAATGAATGTGTTTTTACATCAGATCCTCTAAGAAAAAGAATATACAAGTACAGAAGAAATTCTGGTTTTGAACAGAGTAGATTACAAAAGATACTTTTAAATTAAAACTATAAAAATTACTGATACATCAGTATTCTTTTAAAAGTTGGTTTTATTTTTAAAATTGTAGATACCAGTGATATTAATAGCTAACTAATTCTTCTGGTTTCTTTTGAAATCTCTTTCCCAAAGTGTTCAGGGATGTCTGACTTTTGGTGTTTTATTTTTTCTCTCTTTTAATCATAAATAGGTATAAACAGTGCTTTAAATACTCTGAGTACTAAAGAATAAAATTATGACAAAAAGAAAATGACCATGACTAATTTTTAATACTGCCTGTTGGTAGCAACCAGATACACTTGCATTCTAACCAGTGGCATGTATTTGTACAAAAGTTTCCAAGTACACAAGAGGAACTTGCAGGTCATTTTTTGCCAAATAGTATTTTGTGCCAAAGAAATATAATTAAAAGATGATAAGGATAATATATTCAGTTGTTGGATTTCTACAAATTTAAAATGTTGGTATTTTGAACAAAAAATGTAAAGTTACGAAATATTTCAAAGATAGAATAATAAAAATAGCTTTACCGATTACTTTAGCTGTATTGTGCTCTAAAAAGTCATGTACTCCAATTACTCATGACTATCAGTTAAACTTCCGGTGAACTGGCTAAACAAAAATGTTTTAGGAGCAGTGGATAACTATGTAATATTTTACTAAAAAGAATTAGTGTGTCTTATGAGAATTATGGGTGCAGATTGCCATTAGCAGCAAATTTTATCTCAATAGCTTTTTATGAATTAATTGAGAAGACTTCTGGTTGCCTTATTAGTTCATAGGCAAATAATAATGAAACTAACATAGTTATGGTTAAAAGATCATGTATCAAAAATGAAACATATAAAATACAATATCAAGGATAAGGCCTGAATTTTAGGTATTCATAATTTACTGGTGATGTATTACTAGTTTATGTAAATTTAGTTAGCTTTTCTGATAATGCTTTTTTTCTAGCACTCACTTTTTATAGTGTGATTTTATGGAACAAGAGATTTCTTGGAAGCACTCTATGGTGATATGATAAAAATCCTTGAATCCATTTAAATAGGTTAATAGCGAAGTTAGTAGACAAATAGTGCTTCCCTGGGGTTCTGAGCATCATTTCTCAAAGTTTTTTATGTTAAGCTTTATACCTTAGAAGGTTAGTAAATGCTAAATAAGGAAAAGAGTGAGGAGTTTGCAGACTCTTCAAATATAGGAATCAATGGACTGAGTAAAAGTAAGAGGATTTCTTCTGAAATCTTTTCATATACTAATGTGCATCGTGAACTCTCAGGAGGGACATACAGTGAGTAGCACTTGCAAGAATTATTTGACCACAGAACCACTTTTTAATTGAACATCACTTACCAGTATGGAACATGTTTTCTGAAACACTGTCCTCCTAAGTGTTTCTAAGTGGGGAAAAAATAAAAATGATGTGCATATAGAATAATCTACCTTACATATCTGTCATAAAATGTTGTATATAATAAGATGCCATGAGAAAAGGCACCCACTTTGTCATCATAGAGCTCTCATGTTAGGGGAGAAACTTTATAAATAAGCCGACAGATACAATAAATAATTGTATTCCATGATGTATGCTTTGAGGGAAACAAACAGGGTTTTGAGATAGAGAACCACAGAATGAATCTGCCCTAGGTAAGATGGTCAGGAAGGACTCCAGGCAAATAATATTTAAGCTTAATGTAAACAGAAAGTACTCATCTTTTTAGAGGTGAAGTATTCCATGAAGAAAGAAGGACATGCAGAGGCTCCAAGATTGGAAGAAACTGGCCGTGTTTAGATAGAAGTATACACAGGAAGTCACACACACACACACACACGCACACACACATGCACAAACATGCACATGCACAAGCGTATCTAGTGTGAAGAGGTAAGCAGGATCCAGATCATGCAGAGCCTGGATGCCAAAATGAGAGTTTGGAATTTATTCTGTATGCTTTGGGAAGCTTTTGCAGGGTTTCAAAGAGTGAACTGTGTTATTTGATTTACATTGTGAGAAGATCACTTTTTCTACTCTGAGGTAGATTGATTAAAAGTGGCCACGAGTAGAACTTTAGAGGACCAGTTAGGAGGCTGTTGTAATCCAGATGAGAGATGAAAGGGATACTGTGTTATCAGCCTGAAGATAGAGTTTGATGCTTTCCAGTGGGAGATAAGAGGGAAGTAGCAAATAAGCATGACCTTGATCTTCTTTTCATCCTCTTCTCTCCTTTCCAAATAGCACAACCAGAGATATTTAGCACCACTGCTTTATGCCAAAGTATAAAGTATGTAAGTGACAAATCTCTCTTGAGTTTGACTTTATTTGATGTAATGTTTGGACGACTTCCAAAATGACCAACAGAGACAATGTGTAAAATCTCTTGAAGTTACATTTTCCCTTTGGCCTGTTTTATTCATCTTATTCTGACGTTTTAATTTATTTCAACACACCTTTTCGCTTTGAAGAAACCTCATTTGCTTTCACCTTAATTATGACAATCTTGCATAGGACATACAAATGAACAATACATTGGTTCTATAAGAAATAAGAATTTCTTTGACAAGGATATGCCACCATGGCATTCTTTGCCATAGCTATTCTTATTAGTATCATTTACACTAACCAGATGTTATTTCCCCTAAATTTAAATCATCCTTAATACCATTTATGGACTTTAAGTCAATGATAAAAATTTCATTTATTTTATTTTTTGTGGTACATGAATTATATTTTATTAGATGGAAGGAGGTTGTAAAAGTAAAAACAGAAATTAATTAAAGTAAAAAACAAAAAGAAGAGCAATAAATTAAAAACAGCCCTCTGGAAAGATTAAAAACATTATTTTGGTGAGATTTTGAAAGGAAACAAATTTGAAATATGGGAAAAGTAAGTAATACTACTAAGGAAAAAAGTAACAGAGATTAAAATAATAAATAGAGATTACTATGACCATTATATACCAATATATTTGAGTCTAATCAGAATAGACAAATTACTAGAAAAAAAAATGTGAAGAAGCAGTTTAAAATATTCCCATTAAATAAAAACAATTCGGTGCAATCTTATAGACAGTTGCCAACAGACTTGCAAAGAACAGATCATTCAAATTGTACAAAAACCTTGAACAAATAAAAGAATGAACATCTTGGATAATAAAGGCAGATAATATTATTAACAGAAAGGAAAATTACAGGGCAATCTTATATATGCATATAAATGCATAATTTCTTAACAAAATATAAGTAAACTGAATGTGATAACATTTCAAAAAATAAAACATCTTTTCCAATTTGGAATCATACTAAAAGTGTTAGTGTCATTAAATATTATGTAACAGATAAAAATTTAATGATAAAAAAATTAAAACAAGACTAAGTTATTGAGGAACCTCTTTCATATAGAGTACTTGTGCTACACAGAAGTATTTTGAAGATTAATTTTAACTTCACCTATTCAAATTTAAATTACACATGCTTTTATATGTTAGCCAAATTTTATGTAAATGAGAATTATAGAGAAATTAGAGAAGTTTGCTTAGAATTTGCTGCATGTGCATTTACAAACTGAATTTCTTCAAAACACAATGCTTAGGAACATTTTCTCTTGAGTTTTCTAAGATTATTAAATGAATACACCAACACATATTTTAAATAGCTATTAATATCAGTTAACAGAAATAACAAGTATTTTTGTTTTGGAGGTTGGTTGTGAAGAAGAAATACCTAATAGTGAAATTTATTAAATTTTAAATGATATTATAGAGTAAGATTATGTAATGCTTTAAAAGTAGACTTAGATATATGTGACTTAAGTATAATAGTAGGCCTAGTTTTTGTTATTTCTCTTTGGGATTGAAATTGTTAAATAGGAACATGAAAATATGTGAAGGTATGTCTTTTCACACACACTTCAAGTTCTCGTTATTTCTCATCTTATTTATTATCTTTTATTCCTAATGCAGCTGTCTCTGCTCCCATCTCTAAGCCAGTCTCTACCTTATTGCCAAAAACAGCAGATTAACAGAATCATTAACAAAAGATTTTGTCTTTCTAAAAACTTAACATGCCATTCCTATTTGTAATGTATTCGGTTTAAAATGCAAACTTTTCATCTTGCCATATAGGACCTTTTAATGCATCATTTCTTTATGTCGCTGCCTTACACAGCAGAAGCATATTATCGTTATCATTAACATTTTGCACTTTAGGAGATTGAAGCTTAGAGAGGTTAAATGAGTTCAACAAAGTCATAAAGAACATAAGTGACAGTATAAATTACACACTGTATGAATCCAGTCCTTTGAAGTTTGTTGAAAACTGTCTTATGGCACCATAAATGTTCTACGTGTGTTGAAAAAAAACTGTCTACAATTGGGTGAAGTTTTATATACACATGTATTTTTTTTCAGTTGATCAAATTTATTACTCTTGTTATTAAGATTTTCTGTATTCTACCCATTTCCTTCTGTTTATCCTATGAAAAGAAATGTGGTAAAAATCTCCCGTATGTCTTTGTAGTTGTCAATCTAAGGCTGTATAATTTGATCACATAGTTTTATCTTCCTGAAGAAGAGACTCTTTCATTATTATAAAATGGCTCTCAGTATTTCTCATGTTTTTATCTCAGTCTGTTTCATCTGATATTAATATAGCTACATGGGCATTTTTTTGATTAGCGTTTCCCTGGTATAACTGGTTGTTCACCCTTGTTACTTTCTACCCTTATGTGTCCTTACATTTTAGAAATCTCTCTGACATAGTACATTTAGATGGATTATTTTCTTAATCTCATCTTGTAGTTTTTATCTTTTACTATTTTAGAGGAAATATACTGTTTCTCGTCTTTTAGTATCTACTCTAAAATTACAACATGCTCTCTTAACTTATGAAAGTATAAAGTCAACCAAGCACCCTTTGCTCTTCTCAGACAACAAACAGGAGTCTTCTGATTTGGAAGACATTAATTCCTTTAAGTGTTAACTCCCTTAACTCCCTTAAATGTTAACTCCCTTAATTTCCTCTAATTCCAAGTAACCTGCTAACTTGCATGTTATTTTTATGTCCTTGGAGAAAGTTTAATTCTGTCTCTTTCTAAAGAATAAGATATTCTCATGTCAGTGCTCATAGTCAATGCTCATTTTAATTTATCTGAAAATTTATAGCTTTCAATTTTTTTCTTCTTGCTTTTTAGCCTTATTTTCCTAGATTATTTTACATTTGCATGAAGTACATTCTCTAGAATTTCTTCCAATGAAGTTCCACTGGAAGCAAACTTCCCAATCTTAGTGGACTGAAAATATCTTTATTTCACTTTCTATTTTTGGAAAAAATTCTACTGGAGCTAGAATTCTGAGTTATTTCTTTCAGCATGCAAAAATTTAATTTCATTGAAAGTTGAAAAGTTGGCCAACAGTTTAACAATCATTCCTTTGGCGGTAATCTGTCTTTTCTTACTGGCTATTTTTTAAGATTGCCCTTATGTCTTTGGTGTTCTGAAACTTCTATATGATACAACAAAATGTAGATTTCTTTTTAGTTATTTTGCTTGCAATTTGTGATTTTTGAGGTGAAGGTTTGGTGAAATTCATCAATTCTGAAAATTTCTCAGCCATTTTTTTGTCAAATAGCTCTTCTGCCTTGTTCTCTTTGTCTCTTCCTTTTGTAACTCCAATTAGACTTGTCTTCTCACTCTGTTTTCCATGTATTTTAACCCCTCTTTTATATTTGACTTTTTATGTTGAATTCTCCATAATTCCTTCTAGCCTTTCTTTCAGTTTTCTAATTATCTCTTCAAATACGGGCAACTAATCTCTATTAAACTTGACCGTTGAATTTTGAATTTCAAGTATCATATGTTTTATTTTTAGATATTACATGTGTTGTTTCAAATGTGCTTTGGCATTTTTATAGTTTTCTGTTACCATTTTAAGCTTATATCTTATTTCTTTAAGTATCATCAACATGGTTATTTTATTGTTGTGCCTGTTAGTTATAATATTTGAAATCTTCACAACCAACTTTTGTTGCTTTTGTTTCTACTAGTCTCACTTATGTTCTTTGCCTCTTTATGAGTGAAGTAATTATTTACTGTGCGATAGTCATTTTTCATGGAAAGTTACTTGTGGGAATTCTTTGAGGCCTAGTATGAAGGCATTTTTCCTGAAAAATATTTGTCTTTGCTTCTGCTATGTACGTACACTATTGGACCACTTTAAACTAACGATTTGAGGTTGTTTTGTTTTAAAACTACATGAATTATATTAATATGGGCTGCAAACATACCCAAGTGATTTGCAAACATACTTTTTGATTACAAAGTGAGTAAGTAGTGTCCCACCTTTTTAGAAGGTCTCTTGTTAGACTCTCCACTTTGGACAAGCCCTAGGCTTTGTTTCTCCCTGCTGTGCTTCCCAAGTCTGTAAAAATACCTCACTAGATCTCCAGTGCTATTAATAAAAAGAAAAAAAGTGTATGTATGTTCTCTTTCTCTCTCTCTTTCTCCAGCAATTTTAGTTATTTTAAGCAGGAGATATTAGCTGAACACCTGGGCTTTTATATAGTTGGATGCAAGCATTCAAATGCATAAGCTTCTGAAACTTAGCAAGAATTATACTAAAAGTATAATGTAGAATAATCTTATGGTCAAAGCTTATTAAATGGATAATAGCTAATTATGTCACACTAATTTTATCTTTGGGGTGTGTGTGTGTGTGTGTGTGTCTTTTTTTTTTTTTTAATTATACTTTAAGTTCTGGGATATATGTGCAGAACATGCATGTTTGTTACATAGGTGTACATGTGCCGTGGTGGTTTGCTGCACCCATCAACCCGTTATCTACATTAGGTATTTCTCCTAATGCTATTCCTCTTCTTGCCCTCCACCTCCCATCAGGCCCTGATATGTGATGTTCCCCTTCTTGTGTCCATATGTTCTCATTGTACAACTTCTGCTTATGAGTGAGAACAAGCAGTGTTTGGTTTTCTGTTCCTGTGTTAGTTTGCTGAGAATAAAGGTTTCCAGCTTCATCCATGTCCCCTGCAAAGGACATGAACTCATTCTTTTTCATGACTGCATAGTATTCCATGGTATATATGTACCACATTTTCTTTATCCAGTCTGTCATTGATGGGCATTTGGGTTGGTTCCAATTCTTTGCTATTGTGAACAGTGCCGCAATAAACATACACGTGCATGTGTGTGGGGGGGGGGGGTTTTGGGGTTTTTTTGGTTTGTTTGTTTGTTTTTATAGTGGAATGATTTATAATCCTTTGGGTATATACCTAGTAATAGGATTTCTGGATCAACTGGTATTTCTGGTTCTAGATCCTTGAGGAATTGCCACACTGTCTTCCACAATGGTTGAACTAATTTACACTCCCACCAACAGTGTAAAAGCATTCATATTTTGCCACATCCTCTCCAGCATCTGTTGTTTCCTGGCTTTTTAATGTTCACCATTCTTACTGGCATGAGATGTATCTCATTGTGGTTTTGATTTGCATTTCTCTGATGACCAGCAATGATGAGCTTTTTTCATGTTTGTTGACTACATAAATATCTTCTTTTGAGAAGTGTCTGTTCATATCCTTCACCCACTTTTTGATGGAGTTGTTTTTTTCTTGTTAATTTGTTTAAGTACCTTGTAGATTCTGGATATTAGCCCTTTGTCAAATGGATAGATTGCAAAAATTTTCTCCCATTCTGTAGGTTACCTGTGCACTCTGATGATAGTTTCTTTTGCTGCGTAAAGGCTCTTTAATTAGATCCCATTTGTCAATTTTGCCTTTTCTTGCAATTGCTTTTGGTGTTTTAGTCATGAAGTCTTTGCCCATGCTTATGTCCTGAATGGTATTGCCTAGGTTTTCTTCTAGGGTTTTTATGATTTTAGGTTTTACATTTACGTCTTTAATCCATTTTGAGTTAATTTTTGTATAAGGTATAAGGAAGGGGGTCCAGTTTCAGTTTCCTGCATATGGCTAGCCAGTTTTCCCAACACCATTTATTAAATAGGGAATCCTTTCCCAATTGCTTGTTTTCTTCAGGTTTGTCAAAGATCAGATGGTTGTAGATATGTGGTGTTATGTCTGAGGCCTCTGTTCTGTTCCATTGGTCTACATATCTGTTTTGATACCAGTACCAAGCTCTTTTGGTTACTGTAGCCTTGTAGTATAGTGGCTTTGTTTGCCCTGTGAGGGGAAAACCGCCTACTCAAGCCTCAGTAATGGCAAATGCCCCTCCCCCTACTAAGCTCGGGCATCCCAGGTCGACTTCAGATGGCTGTGCTGACAGCGAGAATTTCAAGCCAGTGGATCTTAGTTTGCTGGGCTCCATGGGGGTGGGATCTGCTGAGCAAGGCCACTTGGCTCCCTGGCTTAAGCCCTCTTTCCAGGGGAGTGAATGGTTCTGTCTCGCTGGTGTTCCAGGAGCTACTGGGGTACAAAAAAAAAAAAAAAAAAAAAAAAAAAAACTCTTGCACCTCGCTGTGTGTCTGCTCAGATGGCCGCCCAGTTTTATGCTTGAAACCCAGGGTCCTGGTGGTGTAGGCACCCAAGGGAATCTCCTGGTCTGCAGGTTGTGAAGACGATAGGAAAAGTGTAGTTTCTGAGCCAGAGTGTACGGTTCCTCACGGCACAGTTCCTCACAGCTTCCCTTGGCTAGTGGAGGGAGTTCCCTGACCCCATGTGCTTACCAGGTGAGGAGATGCTCCACCCGCATTCAGCTCTCCCTCTGTGATCTGCACCCACTGTCTAACTAGTCCCAGTGAGATGAACCAGATACCCCAGCTGGAAATGCAGAAATCACCTGGCTTCTGTATTGGTCTCACTGGAAGCTGCAGACAGGAGCTGTAAATCCTCAATTTTATGTTTGATAGAAAACAAAGATCTTATTCAAGGAGAACAGCTCATTAGGGTTCTTGGGATGAGGAGGGATAAGATCAACTACAAAAATAATAATAGCTAACACTATTAAGGATTTACAGTGTAGCAACCTCCCAAAGTGCTTTACATGCATTACCTTTTTTAATCCTTATAATAATTCAATGGGATAGTTAGTATTTGTATCCCCATTTTATATATGAAGAGACTGAGGCACAGAGTCACAAATAATAAATAGTACAAAAGATGTCTGGACGAGCACGGTGGCTCACACCTGTAATCCCAGCACTTTGGGAGGCTGAGGTGGGTGACTCACTTAAGGTCGGGAGTTCGAGACTAGCCCGGCCAACATGGTGAAACCCCATCTCTACTGAAAATACAAAAATCAGCCGGGTGTGGTGGCACATGCTTGTAGTCCCAACTACTTGGGAGGCTGAGGCAAGGGAATTGTTTGAACCCAGGAGAGGGAGGTTGCAGTGAGCCAAGATGGTGCCACTGCACTCCAGCCTGGGAGACAGAGCAAGACCATCTCAAAAAAAAAAAAAAAGATGTCAAACTTGGGTAGTAAGAATCTAAAGTACTCTATAGTAAGAATCTAAAGTATGCTGTATACTATATTGTTGCCCTAGCTGTAAAATAAAATGAAAGATATTTTTATTTATGCACAGAGAAAAGTTTCAAATATATAGTATAGGGGGTACGATTAAAGCAAAACATTTGTACATTTGTAAGAACAGTTATCCTGTAGTGTAGGAGCCATCACATAAGATCACGTAAGTGTTGGTTGGTGAATGAATACTTTTATTATGAGAAACACTAATGATAATTGTGGTGGTATAATAATAAATTATAAGGAAAGTAGTAACAACAATTTACGATTGTTCCAAATTGTAAAAGAGAGAGATTACTCTTATAATAAATCTTTTAAAAAAATGAGTCAATTAAAATATATTTAATTTCATGCCTCTATAACTTCCAAAAATCAAGTACTGTATAATGTAGTAAAAAATACAAATAATACAATAGCAAATTCACGTAGAGAGGCAGCACCACATAGACTATTTATATTTGTAATGTTATATGAAATAAACTGAGAATGAAAGATCTAAGATAATGATACAAATGAGTATAATTTCTAGCTCAAAAAATGTTTACAAATATTATTAAAGAAAACATTGACAATATTTGTGAGCATGGCAAATAAGGGTACAGTTTTTGACAATATGATAAAACTAATGACTTTGCACTCAACTACAATCAACTCTTAATTAATTGACCTAATTGGGATGAGGTGAGGAATAAATAGAAAATCACAGATTACCTAGAAGTGGTTAAAACAGAAATAATTTAAAATGTGACATAAGTAAATTTTTTAATAATCTAGTATTTTAGAACACAGTTCACGGATATGATCCAAAACTGTAAAAGTAATACAAGTACTTTTATTTAAGATCACAAGAATCATCTGCCCAAAATTACTGGGCTGTTAAACAACTTATTTTTGTTTGTTTGTTTGTTTGTTTTTGAGATGAAGCCTCACTCTGTCGCCCAGGCTGGACTGCAGTGGTACAATCTCAGCTCACTGCAACCTCCGCCTTCCAGGTTCAAGTGATTCTCATGCCTCTGGAGTAGCTGGGATTACAGGAGTGCGCCACCGCACCCAGCCTTAAGCAGCTTCTTGGTAAAGATCTCTGTATTCATCAGACTTGAATTAACCAGACTCGTGACTCTTTTCTCTTTCTTTGCTCTCTTACCTGAATTCTACCAAAATCCTTTGCTCTGTGGTATTAGAATACACCTATAAGGCTGTGTCATCTATTGGTTACTACAAATGTCTTTTGGCATGTGGATATTTTATTGATGTACAGAATTTTAATTTTAATTTGTTCACAAATCTACTCTCTGTGATTATTACTTTAGTTATCTTCTACCAGAAAATGAAGATTTGAGTATCCATACAAACGTAGTCATTTAGAAAAACTCGATCAAAAAAAAAAAGAAAAAAGAAAAACTCTTGATCAAATTTACCTTTGCTTTGCTTCTATAAAAGGTATCTATAAATTTTCCATAAATTATTGATTTTTTCATAAGTTTGATAGTTAGATAAGACTGTAATTTAATTCTATATTTAGGTGGATAAGACTAATTTGCTTTAAGTTTCTTCTAAAGCACTTAAACTGGCTAGTATATCTACCTAAAAGTATCTGCTAAATTGAATTACTAAACTGAAGTTGAATTTCTGAGTTACAAAATAAAATTACAAGCAAACAAACTTATTCATGTCTTGGTACCATTTTATAGTTATTGGGAAGAAAAATAAAGTTTCAGTAATTTAGTTTTAGTTACCTAAGCAAGGTCTCCCAGAAGCAATTCAGTAGAGCTAAGACTAGAAGTCAGGTTTCTTAACTCCTTTCTTAGTGTTATTTCATGTCCTATTTGCTTTTCAAATTTTTTTATAGTAAGCTTTATTTTTAGAACAGTTTTAGATTTACAGAAAAGTTGAGAAGATAGTACAGAGTTCCCATATACCTCACACTCAGTGTCTCTTATTATTAAAATCTTACTTTAGTGTGGTATATTTACTACAATTAATGAACCAATATTAATAGGATGGCTGAGAAAGTGTTTAGTTCCTAGAGGTGGCTATTGAATGAAGGTTAAATCTACTCTCCTGACCCAGCTCTATGATAACTAACTCTTCTTGATGTTTTACTCTCTGACTATAGCTAGAGCTTAATTATACAAAGTCTCAACAATTAAACATTCAAACATAATTCATTAAAAGAGAGAAACATAACTGAAAATAATCTGGTTTATCATAAGTGAAATGGGAAACTTGGCTCTGTTTTTTTGCAAGGAGAGGTAAAGAGTGTTTATTTAGTAATTACCTATCTTAAATCTTTCTGAGTTGGTAGCAGATTCGTGTTCAAGGAGCAGGAAAAATGGAAAAACATAAGTTTAAATCAATTCTTTTTAAATAGCTATTTTTATTCTTTTGTATAAATAAAATTTCACAGGCTTCAAATTCTCATGCTTTACTTTTAAACCCAAGATTGTTTTTTCACTTATTTATTCATATCATGCCTTATGGAAATTTTTTTCTGTATTTTCTGTCTTTGCTGGTATTCACCTGATTAAATATTGCTCTAAAAATCAAAAAAAAAAAAAAAAGAGAAACATGATATCAAGTATTTTTTAAACTAAAAATGTCCATGGAATTTTAGAATAATCTCTTCAGAATCACAGCACAATGAGAACTGATTCTCAGGATGATCACCAAAGATATAACATTTTGATCTGCAGCTTCTGTTTATGAAGTCAGGAAAGTATAAGGATATGTTTTGCAAAAGTTTATAGGCAACAGTTTTTGCTCAGTTACCCAATTTTTAAAAGTACTGTTAACTATACCAAGTTTAGCCCTGAACATTTTAGTGAATTCTCTACCAAAGGTTGCAGATTTCTAATGAATAGAAACCATGTGGTCCTCATCAAGTACTGTTATGATAACTATATGGGCTGATGTATAATCAGTACTTTTATATATATATGTACACACACAAACAGATATACATACATATTCATGAAGATCACAGAGCAGAAAAATGAGTCGTTACAAAAACCATATAATTTGCCATCACATTAAAATTTACTCAATATTAATTAGTCATTTGTATGTTCATCTCACTTCAAATACGAAGAGAAAAGCATTTCAGTGTATAAAATCAGAGAACATTACTGAATTTCATGTGAGATTTTCTGGTCACATTTTAAAATAGGGCAAAACAATAAAAACTTTCAAGTTGTCAAGTAAATCTCAGAATTGTGTACTTTTCTCTTAAGAATGACTTTCAAAGCACCAAATAATTAAGATGTTATGTTAACATGAATAATTTCATAAGCAAATGGAAACCACGGAAATGGAGTAATACAGTTCTCAGTCATTGTTGTTTGATAATTTGCATGGTTTAGGCTTTTTAAATTAAGCAATACATAGCATTGATGAAGAGTGGATGATGTGAGCAGAGCCACACAAGCACTGTCCCTCGCTGACTCCAGCAATAGGACTGATGGGGCAACAGGAACTGCCTCCGTGGAGTGCTTTAGCCCAGGCAGTGAGTGCATTAGAGATGCTGGAAACTCTGACTCACGTTTCTGTGGCTTCTTTTCTCCTCTCATGAGGCACAGAATAGAACAGAACAGAGAACAGAAAGCAGAAAGAAAAAGGGGGAACAGAGGAAGGGAAATTTCATAACTCTTTAGAATATTTCATTGTTCAACTCTGGTCATACCTTATTTCCATGGGAATAAGTAGTCTGAATTGGTTGTGCTTGGGATTCAGAGCCTCTACTATGCCAGAGTAAGCACACACTTCACCTTTCCCCTGTTAACATAGTCTAGCCTCACCCTGGCCAAATATTGAAAAGTACAAGACGTCTTTCTAAAGCATCTGAATCCAGTGCACACCTTCTTGCTAATGGACAAATTCTGTAACTGCTAAAGGAATTCTGATGGAGTTTTTAATTTTATTAATTCAAACTAGTAATGCTTACTCATAATGTTTATGCATTTGTTAATTCAACTAGTAATGTTCTAGACAGTGATCATACATTGTTCCTGCCAATTGTTTCATGCTTGGAGGGGCAGAGTAATAGAGAATAGGTAATATTTCTATCTATGGCCCTTCCATAAACAGATCTGACAGATTCCACACAGTATTCAACACTGAGGGGCTACCAGCTTTCCCTCATATAGCTCCCTGAATATACTTAGAGTGTAGCTGAGGGATTAACAAATTCGCAATATCTCTATTTCTTAAGGCAAAATAGGATTTGTGTCTTAAGAGAACTATAAAGAGAATGCCTTTAATTGAAAGTCTTTTGAGAGACTCGTAAGCAGAGTGTCACAGACCAAGGTTGGAAGCCACATTTAGTTGTGATTGTCAGAAAGCTTTACATCCAAGTAGTAAGAATCTGAGTTGATGAATGGTGGAGGCAAGGCAGAATCCCTGACAAAGAATGACAAATTCAGAAGCACAGAGATAGTAAGAAAAAAACAATTATTTAGGAGCAGAAAGCATTTACTTCAGTTGGAACATAGGGTGTACTGGGAAGGTTGAGAGAGAGAGAACTGAAAAAGTAAGGTGACAACCGGGAAGCATTTTATGTATACACCTGTTTACTACATGTACATACTGTAAATATTGGCTTTCTAGAACCAGTAGAATTCCAGATGGAAAATTCCAGATGAAATAATCAAATAGCTTAGCTTTAACAGTAAATAATTGAAATTTATGTTTTCAGTTTTGTGACAAAAGTTTTTATGAAGCATACAATATACTCTGTGTCTTACCAGAACATATTATATATTCCTCTTCCATGGAACCCTAAAAATTCCTCAAGTGTATTTTGGAGGACCAAGAAAAAAGTTGGTAAATGAGAGAATGTTCCTCCTTCCGTCTCTCCCTCATTCCCAGGGCAGTTCACCTTTTTACTGTTTTGCTTGTTAGACGATATCTGCAATATTTCATTTGAAGAAAGTGTTCCATCAATAAAACAAAGCTTGAGCCCTGTAAGAAATTCTTGTGTAGTCATATTACTAAGAAAGTATTTAATCATTCTCAGCATTCCATTTCTTTTAATATACTAGAATAAATATCATGGAGAGATGAATGGATAGAAACAAGCACATGGATGGATAGAAATAGTAGTATTTGGTGTGGGATCTTTTCATGAAAAGTTGTGTATACAGGAATAAGTTAATAACATATTATAAAATTGAGCCACTTTTAACTATTTATATTTTGGGGGAAATAGAAATCTTACTTTATACATGGATTTAGCCATTTACAAAATAATTTCCCAGATTCTTAAGAAAGATCAGTGCCAAATTTTCTCCACACTTTCGTACAGGTTTTGTCCTTAATTCAAAGGCTCCCCTTAAAAATAATACTCTTTACATTCTAAGAACATGTAGGTACTTGTAATATTTGGCATGTATTTTACCTAACAGAAATGGGTTCTTATTAAATACATATTTCCCCAAATTAAAATAGCAGTAAATATAATTCTAGTTATATTTTTAAAATAAAATGTTTCAAACTAACATTTACTCCTTATATAATCCACAAATCACTCGTTAATATTTCGATTGCACAATTATTTAATATTTGTCCTTGTCTTAATTCATAATTATTTCTGTTATCTAATATTTTTAATCCAAATTTCCAAATTTGACTTCAAATTTTTATACTCGTGTAGGAATTCATGACATGAGAACCGTATTTTTCATTTATTGCACAGCAAGCAATAAATCTTTAGAGAATGTCATCCATAGAAATGTAATTTGCAGCCAAGTGTGGTGGCTCACGCCTGTAATCCCAGCATTTTGGGAGGCTGAGGCAGGCAGACCATGAGGTCAGGAGATCGAAACCATCCTGGCTAACATGGTAAAACCCCATCTTTACTAAAAATACAAAAGAATTAGCCGGGCATGGTGTTGGGCACCTGTAGCCTCAGCTACTTGGGAGGCTGAGGCAGGAGAATGGCGTGAACCCGGGAGACAGAGCTTGCTGTGAGACGAGATTGTACCACTGCACCACTGCACCCCAGCCTGGGCGACAGAGCAACACTCCGTCAAAAAAAAAAAATATATATATATACACACACACACACACACATGCATATATACACATATTTATATATATATATACATATATATATAACTTGCAATTTTGAGAAGGCTATGCATGGCAATCACATTAATTTAACAAATATTGAAATAACAACACTGAAATTTTCACTACGCTTTATTAAGCCATTTCTATTAACATTTAAGGGAATGTGGTTTCCATATGCCTTTGAACAGAATTATATGTAGATCTTCTAGAAAATGGATTAAGGTTTTAGGAACAAAAGGGATTTTTAAAATATACCATCTATCACATCTCTGCAGTTGTTGACTGGTATAAGTACAATGTGAAAGTACCACAAGTTAGTAAGATTTTAAAAACTAATTTTTATGTTATGGGACATTTAGAGAAAACATAAACATATTCAAAATATTCTTTTATGCTTAGTAGTATAAATTTTCTTTTTAAAATTTATTTATTTTTTATTGTAAGTTGTAGTGTACATGTACACACTGTACAGGTTTGTTACATATGTATACATGTGCCATGTTAGTGTGCTGCACCCATTAACTCGTCATTTACATTAGCTTTATCTCCTAATGCTATCCCTCCCCTCTCCCGCCACCCAACGACAGGCCCTGGTGTGTGATGTCCCCCTTCCTGTGTCCAAGTGTTCTCATTGTTCAATTCCCACCTATGAGTGAGAACATTCAGTGTTTGGTTTCCTGTTCTTTGGTTTCCTGTTCTTGCAATAGTTTGCTCAGAATGATGGTTTCCAGCTGCATCCATGTCCCTACAAAGGACATGAACTTACCCTTTTTTATGGCTGCATAGTATTCCATGGTGTATAGGTGCCACATTTTCTTAATCCAATCTGTCACTGATGGACATTTGGGTTGGTTCCAAGTCTTTGCTATTGTGAATAGTGCCACAATACACATATGTGTGCATGTGTATTTTAATAGCAGCATGATTTATACTCCTTTGGGTACATACCCAGTAATGGGATGGCTGGGTCAAATGGTATTTCTAGTTCTAAATCCTTGAGGAATCGCCACACTGTCTCCCACAATGATTGAACTAGTTTACAGTCCTACCAACAGTGTAAAAGTGTTCCTATTTCTCCACATCCTCTCCAGCACCTGTTGTTTCCTGACTTTTTAATGATCGCCATTCTAACTGGTGTAAGATGGTATCTCATTGTGGTTTTGATTTGCATTTCTCTGATGGTGAGTGATGATGAGCATTTTTTCATGTGTCTGTTGGCTGCATAAATGTATTCTTTTGAGAAGTATCTGTTCATATCCTTTGCCCACTTTTTGATGGGATTTTTTCTTGTAAATTTGTTTGAGTTCTTTGTAGGTTCTGGATATTAGCCCTTTGTCAGATGGATAGATTGCAAACATTTTCTCCCATTCTGTAGGCTGCCTGTTCACTCTGATGGTAGTTTCTTTTGCTGTGCTCTTTAGTTTAATTAGATCCCATATGTCAATTTTGGCTTTTGTTGCCATTGCTTAGGTGTTTAGACATGAAGTCCTTGCCCATACCTATGTCCTGAATGGTATTGCCTAGGTTTTCTTCTAGGGTTTTTATGGTTTTAGGTCTAACATTTAAATCTCTAATCCATCTCGAATTAATATTCGTATACAGTGTAAGGAAGGGATCCAGTTTCAGCTTTCTACATATAGCTAGACAGTTTTCCCAGCACCATTTATTAAGTCAGGAATCCTTTCCCCATTTCTTGTTTTTCTCAGGTTTGTCAAAGATCAGATGGCTGTAGATGTGTGGCATTATTTCTGAGGGCTCTGTTCTGTTCCATTGGTCTATATCTCTGTTTTGATACCAGTACCATGCTGTTTTGGTTATTGTAACCTTGTAGTATAGTTTGAAGTCAGGTAGCGTGATGCCTCCAGCTTTGTTCTTTGGGCTTAGGATTGTCTTGGCAATGCAGGCTCTTTTCTGGTTCCGTATGAACTTTAAAGTAGTTTTTTCCAATTCTGTGAAGAAAGTCATTGGTAGCTTTATGGGGATGGCATTGAATCTATGAATTACCTTGGGCAGTATGGCCATTTTCATGATACTGATTCTTCCTATCCGTGAGCATGGAATGTTCTTCCATTTGTTTGTGTCCTCTTTTATTTCGCTGATCCGTGGTTTCAAATTCTCCCTGAAGAGGTCCTTCACATCCTTTGTAAGTTGGATTCCTAGGTATTTTATTCTATTTGAAGCAATTGTGAATGGGAGTTCACTCATGATTTGGCTCTCTGTCTGTTATTGGTATATAAGAATGCTTGTGATGTTTGCACATTGATTTTGTATCCTGAGACTTTGCTGAAGTTGCTTATGAGCTTAACAAGATTTTGGGCTGAGACGATGGGGTTTTCTAAATATACAATCATGTCATCTGCAAACAGGGACAATTTGACTTCCTCTTTTCCTAAGTGAATACCCTTTATTTCTTTCTCTTGCCTGATTGCCCTGGCCAGAACTTCCAACTCTATGTCGAATAGGAGTGGTGAGAGAGGACATCCCTGTCTTGTGCCAGTTTCCAAAGGGAATGCTTCCAGTTTTTGCCCATTCAGTATGATATTGGCTGTGGGTTTCTCATAAATAGGTCTTATTATTTTGAGATACATCCCATCAATACCAAATTTATTGAGAGTTTTTAGCATGAAGGGCTGTTGAATTTTGTCAAAGACCCTTTCTCCATCTGTTGAGATAATCATGTGATTTTTGTCTTTGGTTCTGTTTATATGCTGGATTATGTTTATTGATTTGCGTATGTTGAACCAGCCTTGCATCCCAGGGATGAAGCCCACTGAATCATGGTGGATAAGCCTTTTGATGTGCTGCTGGATTCGGTTTGCCAGTATTTTATCGAGGATTTTTGCATCGATGTTCATCAGGGATATTGGTCTAAAATTCTCTTATTTTCTTGTATCTCTGGCAGGCTTTGGTATCAGGATGATGCTGACCTCATAAAGTGAGTTAGGGAGGATTCCCTCTTTTTCTATTGATTGGAATAGTTTCAGAAGGAATGGTACCAGCTCCTCTTTGTAACTCTGGTAGAATTCGGCTGTGAATCTGTCTAGTCCTGGACTTTTTTTGGTTGGTAGGCTATTAATTATTGCCTCAATTTCAGAGCCTGTTATTGGTCTATTCAGGGATTCAACTTCTTCCTGGTTTGGTCTTGGGACAGTGTACGTGTCCAGGAATTTAACCATTTCTTCTAGGTTTTCTAGTTTGTTTGCATAGAGCTGTTTATAGTATTCTCTGATGGTAGTTTGTATTTCTGTGGGGTCAGTGGTGATATCCCCTTTATCATTTTTTATTGTGTCTATTTAATTCTTCTCTATTTTCTTCTTTATTACTCTAGCTAGCTTTCTATCAATTTTGTTGATCTTTTCAAAAAATTAGCTCCTGGATTCATTGATTTTTTTGAAGGGTTTTTTTGTGTCTATCGCCTTCAGTTCTGCTCTGATCTTAGTTTTTTCTTGCCTTCTGCTAGCTTTTGAATGTATTTGCTCTTGCTTCTCTAGTTCTTTTAATTGTGATGTTAGAGTGTCAATTTTAGATCTTTCCTGCTTTCTCTTGTGGGCATTTTGTGCTATAAAATTGCTTCTACACACTGCTTTAAATGTGTCCCAGAGATTCTGGTACATTGTATCTTTGTTCTCTTTGGTTTCAAAGAACATCTTTATTTCTGCCTTCATTTTGTTATGTACACAATAGTCATTCAGGAGCAGGTTGTTCAGTTTCCATGTAGTTGAGCGGTTTTGAGTGAGTTTCTTAATCCTGAGTTCTAGTTTGATTGCACTGTGGTCTGAGAGACAGTTTGTTATAATTTCTGTTTTTTTACATTTGCTGAGGAGTGCTTTACTTCCAATTATGTGGTCAATTTTGGAATAAGTGTGATGTGATGCTGAGAAGAATGTATATTCTGTTGATTTGGGGTGGAGAGTTCTGTAGATGTCTATTAGGTCTGCTTGCTGCAGAGTTGAGTTCAATTCCTGGATATCCTTGTTAACTTTCTGTCTTGTTGATCTGTGTAATGTTGACAGTGGGGTGTTGAAGTCTCCCGTTATTATTGTGTGGAAGTCTAAGTCTCTTTGTAAATCTCTAAGGTCTTGCTTTTATGAATCTGGGTTCTCCTGTATTGGATGCATATATATTTAGGATACTTAGCTCTTCTTGTTGAATTGATCCCTTTACCATTATGTAATGACCTTCTTTGTCTCTTTTGATCTTTGTTGGTTTAAAGTCTGTTTTATCAGAGGCTAGGATTGCAGCCTCTGCCTTTTTTTTTTTTTTTTTTTTTTTTCCATTTGCTTGGTAGATCTTCCTCCATCCCTTTATTTTGAGCCTGTGTGTCTCTGCACATGAGATGGGTCTCCTGAATACAGCACACTGATGGGTCTTGACTCTTTATCCAATTTGCCAGTCTGTGTCTTTTAATTGGAGCATTCAGCCTATTTACATTTAAGGTTAATATTGTTATGTGTGAATTTGATCCTGTCATTATGATGTTAGCTGGTTATTTTGCTCATTAGTTGATGCAGTTTCTTCCTAGCATCAATGGTCTTTACATTGGCATGTTTTTGTAATGGCTGGTACCGGTTGTTCCTTTCCATGTTTCGTGCTTCCTTCTGGGTCTCTTGTAAGGCAGGCCTAGTGGTGACAAAATCTCTAAGCATTTGCTTATCTGTAAAGGATTTTATTTCTCCTTCACTTATAAAACTTAGTTTGACTGGTTATGAAATTCTGGGTTGAAAGGTTTTTTCTTTAAGAATGTTGAATATTGGCCCCCACTCTCTTCTGGCTTGGAGAGTTTCTGCGGAAAGATCTACTGTTAGTCTGATGGGCTTCCCTTTGTGTGTAACCCGACCTTTCTCTCTGGCTGCCCTGAACATTTTTTCCTTCATTTCAACTTTGGTGAATCAGACAATTATGTGTCTTGGAGTTGCTCTTCTCGAGGAGTATCTTTGTGGTGTTCTCTGTATTTCCTGAATTTGAATGTTGACCTGCCTTGCTATGTTTGGGAAGTTCTCCTGGATAATATCCTGAAGAGTGTTTTCCAACATGGTTCCATTCTCCCCGTCACTTTCAGGTACACCAATCAGATGGAGATTTGGTCTTTTCACATAGTCCCATATTTCTTGGAGACTTTGTTCGTTTCTTTTTACACTTTTTTCTCTAAACTTCTCTCTCACTTCATTTCATTCATTTGATCTTCAATCACTGATACCCTTTCTTCCAGTTGATTGAATCGGTTACTGAAGCTTGTACATTTGTCACGTAGTTCTCGTGCCATGGTTTTCCGCTTTATCAGGTCATTTATGGACTTCTCTACATTGATTATTCTATTGAGCCATTCATCTAATCTTTTTTCAAGGTTTTTAGCTTCTCTGCGATGGGTTCGAACTTCCTCCTTTATCTCAAGAAGTTTGATCATCTGAAGCCTTCTCTCAACTCGTCAAAGTCATTCTCCATCCTGCTTTGTTCCATTGCTGGTGAGGAGCTGCGTTCTTTTGGAGGGGGAGAGGCGCTCTGATTTTTAGAATTTTCAGCTTTCTGCTCTGTTTTTTCCCCATCTTTGTGGTTTTATCTACCTTTGGTCTTTGATGATGGTGACGTACAGATGGGTTTTTGGTGTGTATGTCCTTTCTGTTTGTTAGTTTTCCTTCTAACAGTCAGGACCCTCAGCTACAGGTCTGCTGGAGTTTGCTGGAGGTCCACTCCAGACCCTGTTTGCCTGGGCATCAGCAGCAGAGGCTGCAGAAGAGTGAGTGTTGCTGAACAGAAAATGTTGCTGCCGATCCTTCCTCTGGAAGCTTGGTCTCAGAGGGGTACCCGGCTGTATGAGATGTCAGTCTGCCCCTGCTGGAGGATGCCTCCCGGTTAGCCTACTTGGGGGTCAGGGACTCACTTGAGGAAGCAGTCTGTCTCTTCTCAGATCTCAACCTCCGTGCTGGGAGAACCACTACTCTCTTCAAAGTGTCAGACAGGGACATTTACATCTGCAGAGGTTTCTGCTGCCTTTTGTTTGGCTATGCCCTGTTCCCTGAGGTGGAGTCTACAGAGGCAGGTAGGCCAACAAAATTTATCATCTGGTCATTTTGGTAGAGTTTCTCATAGAGCAAACATCAGAACAAAAAGTTTTATCTGTATCTATTTTATGTATATTATTAACCTCTTACAATAATGCATACCACTATTTTGTGCACACTAATTTAAGTAGGCCCTTTATTCCAGATATAGTTTCTATACCTATTTCTTCTTTCTAATAAAGGCTTTTTATTAAATATTCAATATAATATCAATAATTCATATAGCCTTTTAATATATTTTATAAAAGATTCATAAATATGGAAAGAAAGTCCTTTGTGAAACTGAAAAATATAAAAGAATGCAAGAAGCCATGCATGGCAGCCTCAAAATTGGTAAAGGGGCCTGGAAACATGTATTCTGCCACCACCTCTACCACAACTGCCTCTTGCCACACAGAAAGCTGAAGAATAGGCACAGAAATCTGCTGCAGAAAACCCTCTCATACTCTGTCAAGACTTTGCTTGTTGGGGCTAAAAAACAAAAACAGTAAAATGAGTTAAGAGGATACCCTTTGCGTCACTTTCACCTTCAAAATATCTCAAATATTTCACAGAGGAGACTGAGAAATACAATTTTTAGCTTTCCAGTTTCTACAGTAGCAAAAATCATCCTAGAAAGAGAGTGAAATGAAAGAGGAGCAGGTAAATCCACAGAATTTACACAAAGAGTTTGAGGTTATTTGTAAGACCACTCTAGGCTCTATCATTCCCTATGTTTTTGTAGAAATATTTTCTAAGCAATATAAATTAATAGAATTAACTATGGAGAGATCACCTGTTGTGTGAGGAGCATCATATTAGGTCAAGATATGAAGATACTTTAAGAAAGCCTTAACTTCTGCTGTTTAAGAGAGTACCTTAATACAGAAACAGAACTGATACCTGCATAGGGTTAATACAAATTAAATTATGTTTAGGAATGCTCAGTGATAAAAATGAGTTGGAAATGAATTTAGGAACTTTTCATATGGGAGGAGAGTTTTGAAAGAAGAGGCTTTCTCTGAGAGGAGGGGGAAATGCATTTCTGGGTGGTGGAAGACAGCTTATTGGCAGTATGGAGGCAGGAGTGAATACATTCATATGTGTGATTATAGTTGGGTGGTACAGGAGTCAGCATGGAGAAGTTGTGGAAATGAGAGTGCTAAGATGCATGTAGTTGCTAAATAGCCAAGAAGCTCAAATTGGGGAACTGATTTTTTTAGTGAAATTGTCATGACTTTAGTAAAGTCATTGGTCTAGGCTCTCATAAAGGAAGTTAGGAAACAGAACACTTGCAAAATTCATTTTGGGGATGCTGAGATGGCATTCAAAGGGCAAAAGGCAAAACTCTTATATCTACTGCTGATGAGATTTGACAGAAACCATGCCAACAAATACCTGTTTTCTTGTTGTTGTTGTTGTTGTTTTATGGTAAAAGTAACAATACAGGTGGTCAAAAAAACAAAAACCACGTTATAGAAAAAGCATAAATTGAAAAGTAAAAGCTTTTCTTATATTTCACCCTGCCTCTGAATCTTCTAAAGATTACTGCTGTTAACTTTCTTATGTATCCTTTTAGAAAGCACTTTTCTGACAGAAAGATCATGTATTAATGTACACAGAAGGGACCATGATGTGTACACAGTACTGTCGCTGTCCACTGAAATCTTCTAATAGACAACACATTTAGATCTAACCCATTCTTGGTTATGATTCCAAAAAATCTCATTGTATAGACTTTCCATAATACTTGTAACCAGTTTACTGCTGTAGGATATTTATCGGGTTTTTTTCCCCCAGTTTTTACCTATTTGCCCCATTTGCCTTTCTGGGCTCACATCTGATTACAGCATGATTTACTCAATATATTAGGCCTACTGTGGAGACATACTGCTCAGAAAAAAAGATTCCTTTCATACTTTTCTCCCCAACACTAACTCTGCTCCAGCCATGCCAATCTCTTACATATTTGTCTAACACATCAGCTGTAATCCTGCTTTTTGCACAAGGATTCCTCTGCCTGGAATACTCTTTAGATATTGACTTGCTTCCTCCTTCACACCTTAGTTTCTATTCCAACTTCTCAGTGAAGATATTCTTGATCACAGTATTTAATATTGTAACCTCTCCCACTCCTAATATATTTCCCTTTAAAATTTTTCTCTGTAGACCATATCAATCTCTAAAATATTATATTCTAATTGATTTTACTCATCCCTTTTCACTAAAATATAAGTTTTATAAAGACAGTAATATTGTGCGTTATTTAATTATTAATACATATCTTTCTGAGTAAAGAATTTCTAGACATCTTGTGTCCAACCAAGAACAAAATCTTTAATACAAATCTTATTCTTCGTTAATATTATTTTATTATTTAATCTCATTCTTGCTTCAAATACCTCCTTTTGATTCTCAGATATATCCTAGCAATATAGATTTTTCCTTTAATAAATGTTACTTCAATATATATTCCTTGTAAAGCAAAGTAATAACATGTGGTAGACACTAATTTTAAAAAATTGTATCAGTCAAATAAATAAATTATAGCCCTTTCTCTAACAAAGGGATGTAAGTAATGCAGTTCTATACTTTGATAATTATCCTTTAACATGCTTTTTAGATAATTGTTGCCTACTTAAAGAAAACCATTTGGTCGCACAAGGAAACAGTCTAATTGTAAGTGAAATTGACATAGGATGTATATTATTCCAGATTCTCTATATCTATAATGGAAAGAAATAGTAATGAGTGCAGTTAAAATGTAAATGATATACATGATAACAGCTTTCAATAGGCAGTGTTATTCTAATACAGACATAATTCATTTTATTGTGCTTCACTTGTCGCACTTTGCAGATATTGCATATTTTACAAATTGAACATCTCCAGCAACCCTGTGTTGAACAAGTCTATCAGCGCCATTTTCCCAACAGCATGTGGTCACTTTGTGTCACTGTCACATTTTTATAATTTTCACTATACCTCAAACTTTTTATTATTACTATATCTGTTACAGTTATCTGTAATCAGTGATCATTTGTTTTACTATTGTAATTATTTTGGGGTGCCACAAACCATGCCCATAAAATATTACAAACTTAATCAATAAATGTTGTATGCATTCTGACAGCTTCATTGCCTGGCTGTCTGCTCATCTCCCTCCCTCTCCTCGGGCCTCCCTATTCCCTGACCCACAACAATATTGATATTAGGCCAGTTAATACCCCTACAATGGCCTCTGAGAGTTCAGATGAAAGGAAGAGTTGCATGTCTGTCATTTAAATTCAAAAGCTAGAAATGATTAAGCTTAGTGAGGAAGGCAAGTTGAAAGCCAAAAGTCAAAAGGTTGACTTTCACCAAACAACCAAGTTGTGAAAGCAAAGGAAAAGTTTCTGAAGGAAATAAAAAATGCTACTTCAGTGAACACATGAATGACAAGAAAGTAACACAGCCTTATTGCTGAGATGAAGTTTGAATGGTCTGGATAGAAAAATCAAACCAGCCACAAAATTCCCTTAAACCAAAGCCTAATCCAGAGCAAGGCCCTAACTCTCATGAATTCTATGAAGGCTGAGAGAGGTGAGGAAGCTGCAGAACAAAAACTGGAAGCTAGCCGAGATCGGTTTCTGAGGTTTAAGGAAAGAAGCCATTTAAAACAAAAAATGCAAGGTGAAGCAACAAGTGCCAGTGGAAAAACTACAGCCAGTTATCCTGAAGATCTAGCTGAGATAATTGATGACAGTGGCTACGCTAAACAAAATCTTTCCAGTGTAGACAAAACAACCTTCTTTTGGAAGAAGATGCCATCTGGGACTTTCATAGCTAGAAAGAAGTCAATTCTTGGCTTCAAAAGAAGAGGCTAACTCTCTTGACAGTGGCTAATGCAGCTGGTAACTTTAAGTTGAAGCTAGTGCTCATTTATCATTCTGAAAATCCTAGGGGCCTTTAGAATGAAGCTAAATCTATGCTGCCTTTGATCAAGAAATGGAACCACAAAGCCTAGATGATGATACACCTGATTACAGCATGATTTACTGATTATTGCAAGCCTGCTGTTGAGACCTACTGCTCAGAAAAAAAAGATTCCTTTCAAAATGTTACTGTTCATTGACAATGCACCTAGTCATCCAAGACCTCTGATGGATATATACAAGGAAGTTTGTGTTTTCATGCCTGCTAACACAACATTCATTTTGCAGCCATAGATCAATGAATGATTTTGACTTTCAAGTCTTATTAATTCAGAATTACATTCTGTAAGACTGTAACTGCCATAGATAGTGATTCCTCTGATGGATCTTGGCAAAGTAAATTGAAAATGTTCTGGAAAGGAGTCATTATTCTAGATGCCATTAAGAACATTCATGATTCATTGGAGGTGGTTAAAATATCAACATTAACAGGAGTTTGGGAGAAGTTGATTCCAATCCTTGTGGATGATTATGAGGTTCAAGACTTCGGTGGAAGAAGTAATTGGAAATGTGGTAGAAGCAGCAGGAGAACTAGAATTAGAAGTGTAGTCTGCAGTCTTACAGTAAAATTTGAATGGATGAGGACTTCTTATGGATGAGCTTCTTGAAATAGAAACCACTCCTGGTGAAGATTCTATGAACATTTACGAAATTAGTTCATAAAGCAGAGGTAGGGTTTGAGAAGATTGACTCCAATTTTGAAAGAAGTTCTACTGTGGAAAAAATGCTGTCAAATAGCATCCTCATGCTGTAGAGAAATATTTTGTGAAGGGGTCAATCAGTGTCATAAACTTCATAGTCTTATTTTAAGAAATTGCACAGGCACTCAATACCTTTGGCAACTACCACCCTGATCAATCAGCAGCCATCAATATTGAGGCAAGATGCTGCACCAACAAAAAGGTTACAACCTGCTGAAGGCCCAGATGATTATTAGCATTTTTTAGCAATAAACATTTTGAAATTATGTACTTTTTTTTTTTTTTTTTTTTTTTTTGAGACAGAACCTTGCTCTGTCACCCAGGCTGTAGTGCAGTGGCGCAATCTCGGCTTATTGCAACCTCTGCCTTCCGTGTTCAAGCAAGTGTCCTGCCTCAGCCTCCCGAGTAGCTGGAACTAAAAGGCGCCAGCAAACACGCCTGGGTAATTTTTGTATTTTTAGTAGAGATGGGGTTTCACCACATTGGCCAGGCTGGTCTCGAACTCCTGACCTTGTGATCTGTCCGCCTTGGCCTCCCAAAGTGCTGGGATTACAAGCATGAGGAAGTTATGTACATTTCTTTAGACATAATGCTGTTGCACACTTAATAGGCTACAGTGTCATGTAAACAACTTTTTCTGCACAGGGAAAGCAAAACATTTATATGACTCACTTTATTGAGATTTTGACTTTATTGTTTTGGCATGGAACCAAACTGGCAATTATCCAAAGTGTGCCTGTATTCACTAAATAATAGTTTTGAACTTTATGATTGCAGTAAGTTTATGTCAGTTTCACTTCAGTTTTTTAGGGTTGCACAATTTGCCACAATTTTCATCACATATTTTGGAATGATGTAGCAGAATACATCAAGAAAATCTCCAGTTCTTTTGACAATGTTTATTAGAGCTTTTTGATTCTTACGTCCGTGGAAATGCTTGTGTATAAATCTAGAAAAGCTCAGATTAAATTATTTTCTTGGTAGCCTTGCCTGTTCCTATTAAGCCACAGAAAATATTAATAAGGTTAATATGTTAACTTTTTTTTTCAAATTATTGTTAATCTCAGCATACTATGAAGAACATGAATGTGCTGTACACACAAACAACTTGATATCTCACTAAATAAAAGACACGTGTGTTAGATCCATCTACCTTTCAGGCTCAGACATGGGTTTTTTTGTTTGTTTTTTTTGTTTTTATTAATATACTTTAAGTTCTAGGGTACATGTGCATAACGTGCAGATTTGTTACATATGTATATTTGTGCCATGTTGGTGTGCTGCACCCATCAACTCGTCAGCACCCATCAACTCGTCATTTACATCAGGTATAACTCCCAATGCAATCCCTCCCCCCTCCCCCCTCCCCATGATAGGCCCCGGTGTGTGATGTTCCCCTTCCCAAGTCCAAATGATCTCATTGTTCATTTCCTACCTATTAGTGAGAACGTGCAGTGTTTGGTTTTCTGTTCTTGCGATAGTTTGCTGAGAATGATGGTTTCCAGCTGCATCCATGTCCCTACAAAGGACACGAACTCATCCTTTTTTATGGCTGCATAGTATTCCATGGTGTATATGTGCCACATTTTCTTAATCCAGTCTGTCACTGATGGACATTTGGGTTGATTCCAAGTCTTTGCTATTGTGAATAGTGCCACAGTAAACATACGTGTGCATGTGTCTTTATAGCAGCATGATTTATAATCCTTTGGGTATATACCCAGTAATGGGATGGCTGGGTCATATGGTACTTCTAGTTCTAGATCCTTGAGGAATCGCCATACTGTTTTCCATAGTGGTTGAACTAGTTTACAATCCCACCAACTGTAAAAGTGTTCCTATTTCTCCATATCCTCTCCAGCACCTGTTGTTTCCTGACTTTTTAATGATTGCCATTCTAACTGGTGTGAGATGGTATCTCATTGTGGTAGGCATGGGTTTTTTAACTCCACAACATTAACTGGAATTGTGAGATACAGATAAGATCATAATGTAATTGCAAAGATGTGATATTCCCTGAAGAATTTTCTATCTGTGATCAACATGCAAAAAATTTAATGTGTTATGGTAATGTTCTTTATTATCCATGATTAAGTCACACGAAAATGGCACAAAGACCAGGAAACCAGCCAAGCATTCACTGGAGGCATTATTCAGTGTCTGAGAGATTCAGTTGATTTGTATGAATTAAGAAATATTTTACTATCTAGTGTCTATCATTTAAAATAAAACAACCCTTTTAAAGATGATAATTGTAAACATTTGAATTATGTTTTTAATTGGAAACGTAATGACTTGTACTGTTAAGCTGGTTCTTATTTTATGTTCTGTGCTTTCACAATTAACATTTACTTACTTGTAAACTGTGTTATCTGAAGAATTGTTTACATATCTGATATCTGCATAACTCTGGAATATTGTTAGACATTTAATAGGAACCTAATTATAAAACAAATTTATTTACTATATATGCCATTAAAAACATTACAATTAGCCTGTTTAAGCCTCAATGTATCTCAATGATGAACTCTATCAAATGCTATGAACTCACAATTTGTCATGACTTTATATGCAATTAAAGACCTCAGTGAAATTATTTATGTTTTTATCCCACAATTATATAGTACCTACTCTGTGCCAGGAAATATGCTGTGGACTGAAGGTACCAACATGAATAAGATACCTTTCCCTCACTGCGTGTGATAGGCTGAATAACCACTCCCTCCATCTTCCCCAACCGCTGCATGCGCATGTCCTAATTTGTGGAACGTGTGAATGTTATCATATGGCAAAGACTTTGTGGGTGTGATCAAGTTAACGATTTTGATCATCCTAGGATTATCCTGGATTATCAGAGTAAGCCCAAATACATATATCTTTATAAGAGGGAGTCACAGAGAGATTTGGCACAGACAGAGAAGAAGGCAATGTGACATTGGAGGCAGAGATTGGAGAGATGTGGCTCCCAGCCAAGGAATGCTGAAACCACAAAAAGCTGGAAGAGGAAGGAACAGATTCTCCCCTAATGGCCTCAGAGGCAGTGCAGCCCTGATGATACCTTGATTTTATCCCGGTGTTACTGATTTCAGACTTCTGGACTCCAGAACTATAAGAAAATAAACGTGTGTTGTTTTAAACAACCAAGTTTGGGTAATTTGTTACAGCAGTCATAGGAAATAAATGCACTGAGGAACTCAAACTTTAATGAAAGAGACAAACACAAAAAAATAATCGTTATAGTACAGCAAGAGCCCTGTTCGAAGTATGTGGGAGCAGATGGGGAGCATGGGTGGAGTATTGACTCTGGCGGATCTAGTACTTTAAAGCTCCTTAGACGATCTGAACTGAAGCTTGAAATAAAATAGTGTTTTCCAAGCAGGGAAGGGAGTACAAAAATGCAGAAACCAAAACAATATGATGAGTTTTATAATGAAAAATGGTATTTTGAAATGCACAGTTTAAATAAGGAAATAATTAGCCCTAAAATAATTTTCATTGATTTTACATTTTTGATTACTCATATTTGTCAAAAAAGTATATGGCTGTAAAGTATCCTTGGAAAAAGTAATAGCTAATAGCAAATATACTGCAAAGAAGATAAATGAATATTCCAGCATTACAAATTATTTTCTATCATTGCCAGTTGCTGAGGATTTTAGAGATATTTTTACATAAAAATATTAATTAAACCATATCAGCAGTACCATACTTTAATCAGTTGGAGAGAAATTATTTATTCTAGTTATAAAAATAATTACCAATTCCTCAAATTCTAATAAAAATAAGGCAACAGTTTTAATAAAAATATTTCTCTTCTCTTCTTCTATTTTTTTTTTTATTAATACAAATTTTTGCCTAGAAGTTTTTGGCCAAGTGCAAAATAAATAGAGGTCATTTTTCTTGTGTTCTCTTGTCAGAGTTGGACAGTAGAAGTGGTCAGATGAATGAACAAAAATATCTGATACTGTGTTTGGAACTCCTAGAAATTTTGTAGACTAGACAGAACTTGGGTGAGTTTTGAAATCTGTTTTCAAGGTTAATTTAACTATTAGAGAGAGAAAAAATGGTAAAGAAAAGATGTTATAAGCCAAATGAAGATTTACTGTGGTATAGATCAGGTATCAGTGATTTAGCAATGAAACCAAAGGAAATGAAAAGTTATAATATGAAGGACAGTTTGATTATCCAGGGATGACAGGAAAAGCAAAACGCAGCTGTTGTTTTCAGAGCCGATAAACTGGATTAGTTGATCATTAGATACTTAGATACTGGAAAATTGATTCATACTAAAAATTTCAGCATCTCCACCTCACCTGAAAGCCATGGACTCACAATCCCTTCCCATACCTTCCAGCTTCTGGCCCCCACACTTGGTAAACTGAACCATGTTACATCCCAGTTACACACAGGGAGGTCTCACTTCATGTATAATTGTGGTAGAGGCTGTTCTGTGATAATCACCTCTAATATGATCTAAAACTTTACTATTAATGCAAATAAACACAGAACTGAGAGGGAGATTAGAATTCATTTAGACAAATATCAATATTCTGTTTGTTTTTTATCAATGATCTAAGATAACTCTTCTATTGATCAAACATTAATAATATTTTATTCATAGAAATATCCTCAATGTCCTTATCCTTGTCAATAGATGTAAGAGGAAAAGTAGAAAGTGTTGATCAATATTTTGGGGTTTCTTAAATACATAAGATGCTACTGGCTTTTGCCATTTCTGCAGCTTTTTAGTGTATCTGAAAGAAGGAAAATATAGTTTTTAGTATTCTAGGAAGACAGACACATACTTGAATTCCATATATGTTCATGCCAGTGGAGTATTCCTATGGCTGCCTTTGTTTCCTCCCAATACACTCTAATGATTCACCCTAAAACTCTGCTAAGATTATGAACTATTTGACATTCGGTAGTACCTTAGGGAGAGTAAAGATTTTGATTGACTCAAGATAATATACATAGAATCATCATGTAAATTCAAGAACAAAGCCACTTTATAAAAGCATACTAAAAGTAATTTGAAAATAGACTTACTGGGAACTCAGAAGATTTACCTCAGTCTCAGGTGATCATGTAGATTGGACTATCCCCCACCTTTGGCTACTTTAAGAACCCTTCAAGTGATTTTTTTAAGTTGCTTCCTAGAACAATGTAGCACACTCCAGTCTTCTTTGGCACATAGGCATCTCCTATTCTATTCCCTGGTATGAGCTTTTGCTAGTCAACATTTCCCTTTTGCAATGAGGCTGGAAATGTTTCTGCCTCCTAATAAAAGCTATCACATATTTGAGCCTGCTGTTTTTTAGAGTCCATGACCTTATCTGCTTTCAGCCAGATTCTGTGATTACTTATAGGCAATTTTCTTCTAAATTTCATTTTATTTTGTTATAATTCATAATGGAATCTGTCCTTAATTGTTTTCTTTTTTTCTACAAGTTTTATTTTAAGTTCAGGGGTACATGTGCAGGACATGAAGGTTTGATACATAGGTAAACGTGTGCCGTGATGGTTTGCTGCACAGATCATCCCATCACCCAGGTATTAAGCCCAGCATCCATTAGTTATTCTTCCTGATGCTCTCCTTCCCCCAACACCCCCCAACAGACCCCATTGTGTGTGTTGTTCTCCCATTGTGTCCATGTGTTCTCATCATTCAACTCTCACTTATAAGTGATAACATGCGATATTTGGTTTTCTGTTCCTGCATTAGTTTGCTGAGGATAATGGCTTCCAGCTCCATCCATGCCCCTGCAAAGGACATGATCTCATTCCTTTTTGTGACTGCATAGTATTCTCTGGTGTATATGTACATATTTTCTTTTTCCAGTCTATAATTGGTGAGCATTTAGGTTGATTCCATGTCTCTGCTACACACTGTTTTCCACAGTGGTTGAGCGAATTTACACTCCTACTAACAGTGTAAAAGCGTTCCTTTTTCTTTGCATCCTCACCAGCATCTGTTGTTTTTTGACTTTTTAATAGCCATTCTTACTAGCATGAGATGGTATCTCATATGTTCGTTGACTGCACTTATGTCTTCTTTTGAGAAGTATTTGCTCATGTCCTTTGCCCACTTTTTAATGGGCTTGTTTGTTTTTTCCCTATAGATTTGTTTAAGTTCCTTGTAGACTCTGGATATTAGACCTTTGTCAGATGGATAGATTGCAAAAATTTTCACCCATTCTGTAGGTTTTCTGTTAACTCCAACGACAGTTTCTTTTGCTGTGCAAAAGCTCTTTAGTTTAAGTAGACCCCATTTTTCAATTTTTGCTTTTGTTGCAATTGCTTTTGGAGTCTTGGTCATGAAATCTTTGTCCATTGCTATGTCCTGAATTGTATTGCCTATATTTACTTCTAGGATTTGTATAGTTTTGGTTTTTACATTTAAGTGCCTAGTTTACTTAAGAGTTTTTCAATACCTAGTTTATTGAGAATTTTTAACATCACGTCCCTAATTTTTTAACTATGATTAAAAGAAGTTTTATAATCCTTCTAACCAAGCTTGAGCCCCATCGCATTTAATATTCTTTATGGGAAAATTCATTTGGGATCTATATATTCTACTAACATGACATTTTCCAGGCTTTGAACTACAATATGGTTTATTTCTTGAAGTTTTGCTTTTACAAGTGTTAATTCTGACACTGCATAACATGAGTTTTTTGTAATGTCCAATTACGTTTCTTTTAGTCTTATAGCAAACAATTCGTGCCAGAAAGCAGCTTGTAATCTATTTCTTAAAGAGTGTTAAGAGAAATAGAAAATCTAAAGAAGCATATTAAGCATCCCTTGACAGTTTGACACTAGCAAACTGCCTTCCTCAATTGCTTGTCCCCATTCCCAAAGGATTGCTAAGGAATTCTTATTGCCGTTCCATGAATATATATTTCACAATGAACAATACATTGTTTTTAAAAAAATAGCTCTTTTACACTTAATGGCATACACCTGCATGTTAATCAGAGCTAAAAGCTCATAATGAATATTGAATTGCTAGAAAATGCTCTTCCAGGAAACATTTCTATCATGTTTTTAAACTTGTTTGTTTTGCTTATTGAAGTATAGTTAACACAAAGTAAAATTCATGCTTCTTAGGTGTATAGTTCTATGAATTTTGGCAAATTTATGTAATCAGACTGGGAACATTTCCATCATCCTAAATTTCCTTATAATTATTTGTAGTCAATCCTCTTTCCCCACACCCAGCCCTGGCAACTGCTGACGTGATTTCCATCTCAATAGTTTTGCCTCTTCCAGAATGCTGTATAAAATCCTACGGTATATAGCCATCTTGAGTCTGGCTTCTTTCATGTAGCATAATGCCTTGAGATTTTTCCATGTAGAAATATATCAGTATGTATCATTGCTTTTTCTGAGTAGTAGTCCGTGTGCAGGTGTACCACAGTTCGTTCATCTATTCATTCACCTTATGAAATTTTTCGCTAGTAATAATTTCATTATTATGAAATTTAGCTGTTTATTTTATGTATTCTTATTATACAAAAAAGGTAACTATATGAGGTGATACTTATGTTAATTAGCTTGATTGTTGTGGTTATTTCATATTGTATATGTATATAAAATTTTCAAATTGTATACCGTAAATATATACAATTATTTGTCAATCAAATCTCAATACGCTGAAAAATATATGATGGAAAAGTTAAATATTTCAGGAAGGAGTAAATATACCACAATGATTAAAGGAGTAAAACCTCAATTAGTGCAAAGAAGTTTAATAAAATTCAGCACTCAGCTATAACAAAACATTTTTGCAAGCTAGGATTTATGAGAATCTTCTTATGTATACAACAAACACCAAGAAATAGAAACATTTCTTCTCAACAAGATGCCCATGATCACTACTTCCATTCCATACTGTGTTGTAGGTCCTAGCCAGAGAATGCATAGCACAAAAAGAAATAAAATGTGTAAGTCTTGAAAAGAAAGAAACTTTTCAATATTTATGTTAGTCCATTTTCACGCTGCTGATAAAGACATGCCTGAGATAGGGAAGAAAAAAGTTTAATTGACTTATAGTTCCACTTGGGTGGAGAGGCCTCAGAATCATGGCAGGAGGCAAAAGGCACTTCTTACATGGCAGCAGCAAGAGAAAATGAGGAAGAAGCAAAAGCGGAAACCCCTGATAAACCCATCAGATCTTGTGAGACTTATTAACTATCACGAGAATAGCACGGGAAAGACTGGCCCCCGTGATTCAATTACCTCTCCCTGGGTCCCTCCCACAACACATGGGAATTCTGGGAGATACAATTCAAGTTGAGATTTGGATGGGGACACAGCCAAACCATATCAATATTCATAGTGCATATTATTGATTACATAGAAAATTCAAAAGAATCTATAGGTAAATACTTGGAATTAATAAGAATATTTAGCAAAGTGACTTGATACATGACAAAAAAACAAAAATTATTGCATTTCTATACACCAGCATCAGAGTTAGAAAATACTTTCAAAATATACAAGGGTTAAATAATAAAAAGATGGAGCAAATTATAAAATTTAAAGGACAGGAATATTCAGTATCTTAAAGATTTTTATTCTTTCTCCATTATTTATAGATTCATTTATTTGTCATCAAAATTCTAACAAGATTTTGGCAAGCTGTTTCTGAAATTTACATAGAAGAACACAAGGCTAAGAATAACCAAATCAGTCGTGGAGAAGAATAAAGTGGGGAAACTTTATCTACCAGAATCATGACTTATTATATAGGAATAATAGTAAAGCATGATATTAGCACTGGGATAGACAACAGATAAAGGAAAGAATCGAACAAGACACTCATGCGTATGTACAAATTTGGCATATGGCAAAAGTGACAATAAAACTCACTAGAGAAAGAATCAACTATATAATAAATAATACTATGACAATTGAGTTTTTTATTTTTAGTTTTTTAAATTTTTCTTTTAGAGGTAGGGTCTCATTATGTTGCCCAGACTGGACTGCAACTCCTAGCCTCAAGCTATCATCCCACTTAAGCCTCCTTATTAGGTGGGACTGCAGACATGTGCCACTGCACCCAGCAAGTTGATTTTTTATTTAAAAAAATAATGAAATTTGATCCCCCTCTTCACACCTACATGAAAACAAATTTCAAATGAATTTAAAATGTGAATATAAAAGGCAATAGTTTAACACTTTTGGAAGAAAACACAGGAGAATATTTTTAAAGTCTTAAGACAACATATTCTTAAATAAGACTGAAAGAGTGCAATGCCACAAAAGAAAAATGTATAAATTTGACCACATTAAAATAAGAAGTGTTGGTACATCAAAGAACATTATAAAGAAAATGACAACCCATGTAGTGAGAGAAAATATTTGTAACCCATATAGCTGACAAAGAATTTGTATTCTCTAAGTCAATTAAGTAAAAGCCAAGAAAACAATAGTAAAATAGGCCAGAGACTTAATCAGACATTCCAGAAAAGAAAAGCACAAATAGTTCGAAACATATAAAAATATGGTCAACATCATTACCTCTCCATAAAACACTTATAGATTTTAAAGGATAAAAGAGAAACTTTTCAGTAGAAAAGCATGGTAACCTTGTGATCAAAATCAACATCATCAGTAATGGTACAAATTGAACCATATACCACCTTGATCAAATGCAATAGGAACACAGCAGCACTTCTGTAATAGTCCTACCAAAGGTGCACAACTTTAATCAAACCATGAGGAAATCTCAAACAAACTCAAATTAAGTACATTCCATTATATCAATTGGCCAATTATCATCAGAAGTACCTGAGGAACTAAGGAAGAAGCCTAAAGTGATGTAACTGCTAAAGTTTTGTGTGATTTGGGACATTTCGAGATAAAGAACATTAGTGGAAACTGAATGGAGGTTGAAAATTAAGTGGCGGCAATGTATCGATGTTAATTTTCTGTTTTGATGGTTGTATTGTGCTTAAGTAGGAGAATGCTTAGAAGGACATTTATGGTCACCAGATACAAAACTATTCAGAAGTAACATGGGCAACATATTAGCAACTTATTTTCAAATAATACTCTTCCTGTAACTTCTTTCCACATAAAAGGGAATTTTTTAATCCTACAAAAAGATATAATTTTAAATCATTTTGGCAAATATTTAAAGTTCTGGCAATATGAGGTATTGAAGAGGAAGATCAACAGGAGCTCTTATACACTATTAAAGGAAGTAGAAAACAGTATCACCCAGAAATTCATACTATGCAAAGAGAAAATCTAGTACATTTGCTCCAAAAATTCATATTAAAACATTCATAGCAGCATTATTTTAGCAAAATATAATAAATTATAGAATTACATAAGATACTATTACACAACATTGAAAATTAAAAATATTTATAGATGAGTCATAGTTTCTTAATGGTGAGTATAAGAAGAATGCTAGCTACAGTGATTCCATTTTTATAAAACTCAAAAAGCAACATTTGTAAAAGCTATTATTTAGGTATATGTATACACGTAATAAAACTTTTCTTTTTAAGGCAAGAGGATGATTAACACACAGTATAAGAGAGGGTTATACCTATCTGGAGAGGCAGGGGGAGCAGATTGGATATAACTGCATTGGCAATTTGGGGTTCTTAGGTTAGGTGGTAGCTTTGCAGGAGTTTAATATATTATTATGCCCTATAACATGTATATTACATATTATGTCTATTATTAGTATATGTATCAGACATTACATAAAATATTTTCAAGTAATTGAAACCACTGAGCAATTTAAGATAGCAGGTTTGGGTTTTCCCTTTTAATGCTGGTAAGAAAACATTCTAAGGCTGGAGAGAAAGGGGAAGATATATAGAAAGATCTATCTGTCAGGACATTTTTTGACTAGTGTAGACAAACAGTAAACACAAGAAAACCCTGGGACTGAAAAATTAAAATATTTCTTGGTATTATATCCCAGGGGCTCTGGTTATTTGAGACTATTTAAAACTATCCCTACCTCAGCATTAAAATACAGCAGGAATAGGTAGATGCACTACTCTGGTCATCTGTGATGCTGTGTGTCCTCCTGGTGTAGTTTAACCAAAGTTCTCAATAGAAGTAGATTTTGGTGTGCTGATGTTTTTGTTTGTTTGTTTTAAAGAGTCTCTCTGAAGCAGAAAAACTACTCCAAAATGTCTTTGCTCTTAAGTATAGAGTTCCATTTCTATTTATCAGATGGTGCTCCAACATATGAAGAAAACAAGCAAATTGATTATGTAACAAGGTAGACAACTCTATGAAACACAGACTAGTGACCCTTGGAGCTCTAAGACTCAGTGTTATAAAACATAGATGCTTCCTAACAGCTTTTTCATGTGCTTTGTTTGCATTGAATCCGTATATATGTTATTGGAGAGAAATTGATCAACAGCAACCCTTACACACTGCTAAAGGGAGTGGAAATTAGTTCAGACACTTTGAAAAATAACTTGGCACCATTTTGTAAAAGATGTTAAACATTCACAAATGGTATGACCCAGGAATTCATACTATGCAAAGAGAAAACCCATATATATGGAGTCAATGCAAACATTTAAACTATATGCAAAAGAAAACTTTCATGTCGAGCTCACGTTCTGCGATATTATAAATGAATGTTTACCCTACAGTCATTGATTAGGTAGATAAGAGTTGTGTGGTCACTAAACATTTTATTTTATGTTGAAATAAAATTCTTTGAAATGGAGGTGATAGAACGTAAACTTTATTGGTACAACTTTTCTTAGTAAGAAGCAACAATAGATACCTGTCCCAAAGATAACTGACTGAAAAAATAAAATAATCGCTTCATCACAAGGATAATAGAGCAAAGCAGCAGCAGAAGAGTTGATATCTGAACATCTCCAAGTACTCGTTTTTGTATTTTTCACTACTTCAGGATGGATAGTACTATATGGCTTCAACAGAAGTGGAGTGAACCTGTTACTAATAAACCTGGGACTGATGTGTAATTACGTTTTCAGTGTTTCATCTGTGAAACACCCTGGGTTATTTTACATGGAAGCATCTGGTTCACATGTGTCCAGTGGTTATTCTGTGGTGACTGACATCTGTATTCTTCTAATAAAGTCCCAGTTGCACAGATGTGAGCTGTTGCCTTCTTATAAAGACAAAACTTACAATTGAAAAATCCTAACCTTAACTCTTCTTGAATATGAACATTTCAATCTTCTATACACAGAGAGAGAGAAAGAGAGAGAGAGCGAGCAATAGGAGATGGACCACTTGCACTGTGTCTGGAACATAATATAAATATTTCATGTAGTGTCTTTCAATCATTGGACATAGGTATATAGGCACCTTTATCTCTTTTTATGTTTGTTTATAGCATAGCATCTGTTTTAGATTGTAAGCTCAAAGAAGGCAGTTACCCTGTCAATTTAATATTATACAGACAGTGTCCAGTAAAGCATAATTCACTTTTGAGTGCTTGCTAAGTATTTGTCAATCAAGATGGTGATGTTAATGACTTTCAGGAAAAATGGAGTTTATAATCTGACTGTAAACACCTCTTGCAGTTTAAGAGGTAAATGCTGTACATGGACTTGCTTCTTATTTCCCTCATTATAATTAGACAGGTAATGCCTAAAACTTTGTTGTTTTGAGAAGAATTTATTTATGTTAGAATAATCCTCTAGTGATATGTGATATATGAGATTTTAAAGTGGCAGACTTCAAGGCAAGTTTCATGAGGGAAGTAGCATTGTAGCTCAGCCTTCAAGGATAGATATAATTTGGACACATAATAATGAAGGGAAAAGAAGGAGAGGCCATTGGTGAAGAGCATGGAGGAGACAGGCAGGCATGGGTTCAAGTCCTTCCTTGGCCAATAAGTTATGAGACCTCAGTGAATCAGTACGATATCTAAGGGTTTGTGTTCTCATCTGGAAAATAGACACTGTATTATTGTGACAATTACATGCATAACAAGCTTAAACACAGCATTTGGCATAAGGAGAACATTTAATACTTGTGGACAGCTGTTACTCTTAGGACAAATTAGCCATTTTGAATAGACTTTCAACAGAATTTTGAATATAGAACTTGAAAAAAAAAAATACCTGGAGGGAAACCCTAGGCTGTGTGTGAAGATCTGAAACTTCTAGTGGAATTCTTACTTGCACAGAGAAAGTCAAGGTCCAGTTCTTAAGACATCCTTTTCCATCTTAAGTTAGTCTTTTCAATTACATGTGTGGCAGGGTGACATCAAAGTATAGTCATGTATACTCAAAATATCAATACCATAATGAATAAAATACTATCAATGTGTGAGGTACTTTTAGTCCTTTTATTTATCTTCTGCATGCTAGACTTGTTAGTATTGTGGGCTCTGACTCTGAATCTTATGAAAAACACCTGTTTGCCTTATTTTCAAGTTAATAATAACCATTTATTTTATGTGTAAGGAGTTTGTCCTGTACACATGCATAAGCAGACACAAAACACTTATCATCTGTAATAGGTCATGTGACCTCCTCTAAATTCCTCAAGAAAAATTAACAAAAGTAGCACTCTGTATAATATTTATGAGGTCCACCTCTCATGCATAGTTTCAAAACTTTTTATCACTGGCAAGGAAGGGGGACAGTGATGTCTAAAGAGAAACCTAAAGAATTTATAACCACGTTCTATTTTGGTAATATGCAAATATTTTAGTAAATACTCTCTTCATTCCTCCAAGATTTAAACCTTTTTTTTTTTTTTTTTTTTTTTTGAGACAGTCTTGCTCTGTCACCCAGGCTGGAGTGCAGTGGTGCAATCTTGACTCACTGCAACCTCTGCCGCCTCCCGGGTTCAAGTGATTCTCCTGCCTCAGCCTTCCAAGTAGCTGGGACTACAGGCACACACCACCATGCCTGGCTAATTTTTGTATTTTTAGTAGAGACAGAGTTTCACCATATTGGCCAGGCTGGTCTCGAACTCCTGACGTCATGATCTGCCCGCCTCAGCCTCCCAAAGTGCTGGGATTACAGGTGTGAGCCACAGTGCCCAGCCTAAACCTTTTTTTTTTCTTTCCAGGTTTATATTTATAGGAACAACCACTGTGATAGCTGTTTCCATTAATGTCTTTGTATCTCTGTTGTACTTTAATCTTTCTATAGTAAAAATCACATCATATCAAAATAGAACTTTCATTTAAAAATAATTTAATTTCCAGGTAATGAAAAAGCATATATGCTACTCTCTTGGTTGTAAGACCTACTTCTTCCTCTGACATTCCTAGGAATAAAAACTTTCAGGAACTATAGTGTTATAGTCAACTGTTATCAATTAGAATTCAATAGACCAGTTACCTTAAGAATATTACCTAGAAGGAGTATATTCAAGGATGTTCATTGAAATGTGGTTTACAATGGGCATTTACCTTGTTTATCATTTTTGACTATGAATCAATAATCAGTTATATTTCTAAGGTACCTCAGTGTAATGGAATACTATGAGGTTATTAAAAATGATCAGACTATTATGTAGACCTGTAATTACTGACAAAGAAAGATTCACCAACAAATTATTAAGGGAAAAATTGTATATAAACTCTTTTATAATACAATTACTTTTAAAAATATGTACATATGTACATTATATGTGTGTGTGTGCATATATATACATTTAAGATAGATACTAAAATATCAACAGGTGAAGTCACAGAGGATTATCTTTGTTTTGTCCTCTCTATTTTTCTGAATTTTCTAAAGTTTTTGCAATGCATATGTAGTGATTTATATACCAAAAAATAAATACTTTTTATGGTTACTGGAATCTATAAAGGATTTAGAATTTCTGTAGTATTTGAAATCCTACTCTTCTTAAGAAATGATAAGGGAAATTCATTATTTGTTTTTACCTAATATTTATTTTAAGTAGTAACTATTTCACCTAAAGAATACTTATTTGATTATGATTCAACACTCAAATTAAATTAAGGAGCTGAGAGAAGATAGAAAATTTAAATTTATAACTTTGGGTGAAACCTAAAAGCTGGACTATTCTCCTCTGTTCTGAAAATACAATAGAACTTTAGACCTAGAATGGACCTTCAAATGCAGAAATGGCCTATTAACCCACCCTACCTAAATTTTAGATATTTGCATTGGGTTTGTTTGGATTAGAAGGGTCTATCATTATTTTAATAAAATTAAAATATAAACAAACTTTTACCTTAAATGTACAGTGGCCTGATATAGCAATCAACTCAATTTTTGTTAGGATAAAAATTGCTTACGAAAACAATTATTATTGTTAGGATAAGAATTACTTATAATTATTAACAGCTAAGTATTTTTTACAAGTTTTGGGAAATTGTCACATACTACACGTTTAATAGTATTTTATGTGTAACATGAGAATTTTTATGTACATATCTACAAATATAAAAAAGCCTTCTGTAAGAGAAGATGTGTTCCTGTCATTAGATTTAGAACTTCAAATGGATTTTTAATCCTACAAATCAGTACTTTGTACATTCTTCACTGTAGCATATTATAATTAATTGTTTAATATAGTTTTGATCAACTAGATTGTGAGATTTTCAAGGACAGGAGTGTTGTTTATCTTTTCATCTCAGAGGCTAGCACAATGCCTGACATTGAGAGAATACTGGTTGAAGTAAGGAATATTTGAAAAACAGGGTTTTACAATTGAGTTGATTATTAGTTAAGTTTTTATAATTGCTACCTCTAATAGCTCTTCTATGTAATAGACTAAGTAGTCTTTATAGAATGGTCTGAAAATATCTGTTATTTATAACTTTTCTGAAAAATTTGTCCTGAGTTTAAGTTTAAAAATAAGCTTTTTTTTAAAAAAAAAAAATGACCATTTCTTAAGTTGCAAATCTCCTATATGTGGAAAATTACACATAAGCAACCATGGTTCCTGCCTTCTGAACACTTAATATTCTTACAGATGGGTTTTTTCTTTTTCTTTTTAATTATTATACTTTAAGTTCTAGGGTACATGTGCATAACGTGCAGGTTTGTTACATATGTATACTTATGCCATGTTGGTGTGCTGCACCCATCAACTCGTCAGCACGCATCAACTCGTCCTTTACATCAGGTATAACTCCCAATGCAATCCCTCCCCCCTCCCTCCTCCCTATGATAGTCCCCGGTGTGTGATGTTCCCCTTCCCGAGTCCAAGTGATCTCATTGTTCAGTTCCCACCTATGAGTGAGAACGTGCGGTGTTTGGTTTTCTGTTCTTGTGATAGTTTGCTAAGAATGATGGTTTCCAGCTGCATCCATGTCCCTACAAAGGACACAAACTCATCCTTTTTGATGGCTGCATAGTATTCCATGGTGTATATGTACCACATTTTCTTAATCCAGTCTGTCACTGATGGACATTTGGGTTGATTCCAAGTCTTTGCTATTGTGAATAGTGCCACAATACACATATGTGTGCATGTGTCTTTATAGCAGCATAATTTATAATCCTTTGGCTATATCCCCAGTAATGGGATGGCTGGGTCATATAGTACTTGTAGTTCTAGATCCTTGAGGAATCACCACACTGTTTTCCATAATGGTTGAACTAGTTTACAATCCCACCAACACTGTAAAAGTGTTCCTATTTCTGCAACATCCTCTCCAGCACCTGTTGTTTCCTGACATTTTAATGATTGCCATTCTAACTGGTGTGAAATGGTATCTCATTGTGGTTTTGATTTGCATTTCTCTGATGACCAGTGATGATGAGCATTTTTTCATGTGTCTGTTGGCTGTATGCATGTCTTCTTTTGAGAAATGTCTGTTCATATCCTTTGCCCACTTTTTGATGGGGTTGTTTGTTTTTTTCTTGTAAATTTGTTTGAGTTCTTTGTAGGTTCTGGATATTAGCCCTTTGTCAGATGAGTAGATTGCAAACATTTTCTCCCATTCTGTAGGTTGCCTGTTCACTCTGATGGTAGTTTCTTTTGCTGTGCTCTTTAGTTTAATTAGATCCCATTTGTCAATTTCGGCTTTTGTTGTCATTGCTTTTGGTGTTTTACACAGGAAGTCCTTGCCCATGCCTATATCCTGAATGGTATTACCTAGCTTTTATTCTAGGGTTTTTATGGTATTAGGTCTAACATTTAAGTCTCTAATCCATCTTGAATTAATTTTCGTATAAGGAGTAAGGAAAGGATTCAGTTTCAGCTTTCTACTATGGCTAGCCGATTTTCCCAGCACCATTTATTAAATAGGAATCCTTTCCCCATTTCTTGTTTTTGTCAGGTTTGTCAAAGATCAGATGGCTGTAGATGTGTGGTATTATTTCTGAGGACTCTGATCTTTTCCATTGGTCTATATCTCTGTTTTGGTACCAGTACCATGCTGTTTTGGTTACTGTAGCCTTGTAGTATAGTTTGAAATCAGGTAGCGTGATGCCTCCAACTTTGTTCTTTTGACTTAGGATTGTCTTGGCAATGTGGGGTCTTTTTTGGTTCCATATGAACTTTAAAGCAATTTTTTCCAGTTCTGTGAAGAAACTCATTGGTAGACTGATGGGGATGGCATTGAATCTATAAATTACCTTGGGCAGTATGGCCATTTTCAAGATGTTGATTCTTCCTATCCATGAGCATGGTATATTCTTCCATTTGTTTGTGTCCTCTTTTATTTCACTGAGCAGTGGTTTGAAGAGGTCCTTTACATCCCTTTTAAGTTGGATTTCTAGGTATTTTATTCTCTTTGAAGCAATTGTGAATGGAAGTTCATTCCTGATTTGGCTCTCTGTTTGTCTGTTACTGGTGTATAAGAATGCTTGTGATTTTTGCACATTAATTTTGTATTCTGAGACTTTGCTGAAGTTTCTTATCAGCTTAAGGAGATTTTGGGCTGAGACGATGGGGTTTTCTAAATATACAATCATGTCATCTGCAAACAAGGAAAATTTGACTTCTTCTTTTCCTAACTGAATACCTTTTATTTATTTCTCTTGCCTAATTGCCCTAGCCAGAACTTCCAACACTATGTTGAATAGGAGTGGTGAGAGAGGGCATCCCTGTCTTGTGCCAGTTTTCAAAGGGAATGCTTCCAGTTTTTTTCCCATTCAGTATGATATTGGCTGTGGGTTTGTCATAAATAACTCTTATTATTTTGAGATACATTCCATCAATACCGAATTTATTGAGAATTTTTAGCATGAAGGGCTGTTGAATTTTGTCAAAGGCCTTTTCTGCATCTATTGAGATAATCATATGGTTTTTGTCTTTCGTTCTGTTTATATGCTGGATTATGTTTATTGATTTGCGAATGTTGAACCAGCCTTGCATCCCAGGGATGAAGCCCACTTGATCATGGTGGATAAGCTTTTTGATGTGCTGCTGGATTTGGTTTGCCAGTATTTTATTGAGGATTTTTGCATCGATGTTCATCAGGGATATTGTTCTAAAATTCTCTTTTTTTGTTGTGTCTCTGACAGGCTTTGGTATCAGGATGATGTTGGCCTCATAAAATGAGTTAGGGAGGATTCCTTCCTTTTCTATTGATTGGAATAGTTTCAGAAGGAATCGTGACAGCTTCTCCTTGTACCTCTGGTAGAATTCAGCTGTGAATCCACCTGGTCCTGGACTTTTTTTGGTTGGTAGGCTATTAATTATTGCCTCAATTTCAGAGCCTGCTATTGGTCTATTCAGGGATTCAACTTCTTCCTGGTTTAGTCTTGGGAGCGTGTAAGTGTCCAGGAAATTATCCATTTCTTCTAGATTTTCTAGTTTATTTGCGTAGAGGTTTTTATAGTATTCTCTGATGGTAGTTTGTATTTCTGTGGGGTCGGTGGTGATATCCCCTTTATCATTTTTTTATTGCGTCTATTTGATTCTTCTGTTTTCTTCTTTATTAATCTTGCTAGCAGTCTATCAATTTTGTTGATATTTTCAAAAAACCAACTCCTGGATTCATTGATTTTTTGGAGGGTTTTTTGTGTCTCTATCTCCTTCAGTTCTGCTCTGATCTTAGTTATTTCTTGCCTTCTACTAGCTTTTGAATGTGTTTGCTCTTGCTTCTCTAGTTCTTTTAATTGTGATGTTAGAGTGTCAGTTTTAGATCTTTCCAGCTTTCTCTTGTGGGCATTTAGTGCTATAAATTTCCCTCTACACACTGCTTTAAATGTGTCCCAGAGATTCTGGTATGTTGTATCTTTGTTCTCATTGGTTTCAAAGAACATCTTTATTTCTGCCTTCATTTCGTTATGTACCCACTAGTCATTCAGGAGCAGGTTGTTCAGTTTCCATGTAGTTGAGCAGTTTTGATTGAGTTTCTTAGTCCTGAATTCTAGTTTGATTGTACTGTGGTCTGAGAGACACTTTGTTATAATTTCTGTTCTTGTACATTTGCTGAGGAGTGCTTTACTTGCAATTATGTGGTCAATTTTGGAATAAGTGCGATGTGGTGTTGAGAAGAATGTATATTCTGTTGATTTGGGGTGGAGAGTTCTGTAGATGTCTATTAGGTCCGCTTGCTGCAGAGTTGAGTTCAATTCCTGGATATCCTTGTTAACTTTCTGTCTCGTTGATCTGTCTAATGTTGACAGTGGGGTGTTGAAGTCTCCCATTATTATTGTATGGGAGTCTAAGTCTCTTTGTAAGTCTCTAAGGACTTGCTTTATGAATCTGGGTGCTTCTCTATTGGATGCATATATTTAGGATAGTTAGCTCTTCCTGTTGAATTGATCCCTTTACCATTATGTAATGGTCTTCTCTGTCTCTTTTGATCTTTGTTGGTTTAAAGTCTGTTTTATCAGAGACTAGGGCTGCAAGCCCTGCTTTTTTTTGTTTTCCATTTGCTTGGTAGATCCTCCATCCCTTTATTTTAAGCCTATGTGTGTCTCTGCATGTGAGATCAATCTCCTGAATAGAGCAGACTGATGGGTCTTGACTCTTTATCCAGTTTGCCAGTCTCTGTCTTTTAATTGGACCATTTAGTCCATTCACATTTAAGGTTAATATTGTTATGTGTGAACTTGATCCTGTAATTATGATATTAACTGGTTATTTTGCTCGTTAGTTGATGCAGTTTCTTCCTAGCATCAATGGTCTTTACATTTTGGCATGTTTTTGTAATGGCTGGTACCGGTTGTTCCTTTCCATGTTTCGTGCTTCCTTCCGGGTCTCTTGTAAGGCAGGCCTGGTGGTGACAAAATCTCTAAGCATTTGCTTATCTGTAAAGGATTTTATTTCTCCTTCACTTATGAAACTCAGTTTGGCTGGATATGAAATTCTGGGTTGAAAATTCTTTTCTTTAAGAATGTTGAATATGGCCCCCTCTCTCTTCTGGCTTGTAGAGTTTCTGCCGAGAGATCTGCTGGTAGTCTGATGGGCTTCCCTTTGTGGGTAACCCTACCTTTCTCTCTGGCTGCCCTTAACAGTTTTTCCTTCATTTCAACTTTGGTGAATCTGATAATTATGTGTCTTGGAGTTGCTCTTCTCGAGGAGTATCTTTGTGGTGTTCTCTGTATTTCCTGAATTGGAATATTGGCCTGCCTTACTAGGTTGGGGAAGTTCTCCTGGATGATATCCTGAAGAGTGTTTTCCAACTTGGTTCCATTTTCCCCCTCATTCTCAGGCACCCCAATCAGATGTAGATTTGGTCTTTTCACATAATCCCATACTTCTTGAAGTCTTTGTTCATTTCTTTTTCCTCTTTTTTCTTTAGACTTCTCTTCTTGCTTCATTTCATTCATTTGATCCTCAATCACTGATACTCTTTCTTCCAGTTGATCGAGTTGGTTACTGAAGCTTGTGCATTTGTCGCGTATTTCTCGTGTCATGGTTTTTATCTCTGTCAGTTCGTTTATGGCCTTCTCTGCATTGATTATTCTAGTTATCCATTCTTCCATTCTTTTTTCAAGATTTTTAGTTTCTTTGCGCTGGGTACGTAGTTCCTTTAGCTCTGAGAAATTTGATGGACTGAAGCCTTCTTCTCTCAGCTCGTCAAAGTCATTCTCCATCCAGCTTTGATCCGTTGCTGGCAATGAGCTGCGTTCCTCAGTTGAAAATGTAGAAATCACCCGTCTTCTGTGTCACTGGCGCTGGGAGCTGGAGACTGGAGCTGTTCCTATTCAGCCATCTTGCTTTGCCCCCCGGGTTTTTTCAGTTGTTCCTTTTAGTCACTTCCAAATTTCTTTGTTATAGAAAAGTGTTCAGTGATAAAAATAGGAAATATTGAACGTGCTTTTTCTCTTACAATATGACAAATGGGCCTATTTTTATAGAAGGCAATAAAAGAATATACTTTAGCCATTTAAAACATTAAGATTTAAGTTTTTATCATCTGTAGAAGCCCAATAACATTTTGAAGGGAGTCTTGGAAGTTATGTACATTTTAAGGGAAATTATGACCAGACTGTTGAATTCAGCTGCATGTTTTCCGTGCATGTGTAGAGCCTGTTGGATTTTCATGGTTGTCTTTTGGGGCTGCATGTGAATTCATGTATGACAACTTTCCTCATTCCAGACAACTGTTAGAATTTCTTGGTTTAACGTTTTAATTTCTGTTTATGCTTTCTGATTTTTGAAATCTGATTCTTTTTCTTGGTTTGTTATTGATTGTGAGATTGGGGATAATAATTTCCTATTGATTATGTGGTCACATTTCAGAATAAAGGATGTCTAGAGCTGAAGACTTTATATCAGCTTTCACTTACTTAAATTATCAAGAAAGAAGTATGATTGCTTGTTTACTCTATTTTTTCTCAATAACCAGATATAAGAGGTTTAAATTGACTACATTCATAAACCTTTAATAATCATAATTTAATGAAACGTAGGTTAATAGAAAACCCAACTAACTAGTCTCCCAGTAGTTGGGTTCTGAGTGTATGTGTGCTTAGAAGTTGACCAGCATTTGTTAGTGAGACTTTCAGCCATTAGGTTTGAAACACCATTCATTAACCACAACTCTGTCTTCTCAATCATTCCAGTGGAGTGGGATATAACTAAGCTAATGGTGTTAGTGTAAACTAGTAAGCATTTAAATTTATAAACATCCAAAACAACTTGAAAAATAAACATTTGAAGTTACCTCAGAAAGGAAAGTGAGCCAACTACTGACCAGCTATAGTTGTCAGAGATTAAAATTTCATTTCTGAGCCATAAATAAGATTTAAATGTTTTTCTATGTGATAACATTTCTAAAAAGTTTATAATGTTGCCCTGTGATTTAGAATGGATTTTATTTTGTGTAAATTGTGTATGAAACTTGCTATAGCTTTTTTCACACTCAACTCTAAGAGAAGGCAAATTCCCTTGACAAGAGGATTTTTGGTAAATTTATTCAACAGAACCTCAGTTCTTTATTACAAGGAACTATTCTTAATTCTGAATGAAACAATTCTAAATCATTGTCCCTGTCCTCAAGTTACTTACAAGATAAGTAATAAAGATGTCCACAATTAAAGTCTATGGTTGACACTCCTTCCATTGAGAGGCAGTTTCAATATGTGTGGGCTTTTTTGACTCGTTTATAAATAGTAGAATACAGAAGAAGTGATGCTGCGTGGTTTCCGGAGCCTATATCAGAAAAGGCAACTTTGTGCTTAGAGCCCCAAGTTGTATATGTCAGACTACCTGAGACTTCCCTGTAGCAAGGAAGCCACACCAGTGTACACTCTCCAGTAGCCAGCCCTAGTCTTTGAGGCCTTCCAACCCATCCACCAGATATGAATGAAAGAGCTTTTGGATGGCTCTCAGCCTTGTTTCGACCCCAGCTTTCTAGTATTCTCAGCTAAGACACTGACACCTTAGAGCAGAGACAAGCTATCCACGCTGTGTCCTGGACAAATTGCAGACTCACATTAAACAGAAGCATAACAAAATGGTCTTTATTTTATGCCAGTAAGTTTGGGGTGGTTTATTACACAACTGTGATTACTGGAACAAAGACTTACTTGATTTAGTGTATACTATGGGTGAATAGGAGATAATGACCTTCTCTCCTGGAGGAGTCATGGGAAGCCTCACGAAACAATGACATATGAACTTGGAAAGATAATGACCTTCTCTCCCGGAAGAGTTGTGGGAAGCTTCACAGAAACAATGACATATGAACTTGGCTTTGAAAGATGAGACTACTAAGAAGTCTACTAAGTAAAGAAGGTAGAAGAGTCCTAAAAGTGAGGGAGCTGTGTGGAATAGCCTGGAGGCTAAGAAAGAATAGTGTGTTTGGTGAATGACAAGAAGTTTGGTGTGGAAAGAGCATTAGATAGTTAGAGCCAGAATGGTGGTCAAGAAGCTAGAAGTTGTACAATAATTTTTTTGTTATGCCAAGGAAATTTCAACTGTAGCCTTTAGGAGTAGAAAATAATAATCAATTTGCCTTGTAGAAAGATAAGTAATTATCAGCAGTGTGTAAGGTAGGCTAAAAGGGAAAGAAGTGAAAGGCAAGGAGAACAGGTAATTGTTACGTACATAGTTCAGATGACAGATGATTGAGGCTGAGATATATAGCTTTCCTGTAATAGCAAAATAAGATCAGTTAGATAACAGTGGTTGTTTGAATTGGTAAATTAATTATGTATTGAATTCATATGGTCAAGCCATAATAAAGACTACAGTCCACCCTGCATTTTGGCAAATTAAATCAATGCCTTTATAAAACATTCATTTTATTAAATGTATTAATATTGCTGAATGACATCTAAAAGCTTCCTCCACTATGAAGTTTGGAGAATTATTATTTTTAATCTCATTTTTATATTTTCATTAAGCCATTGATTATAGTAGGACATTTAAAGAAATGAGACCACATTGTATCAGTTAAATTCTCTAATGGAACCATGTGTTATTCACACTCTGTTCCTCAAAAGGAACATTAGTTCGGAGTAAAGTCCTGAAAAAATTAGTAATTTGTGTAATTGTAAAGATTTTACAGTCAGAAAATATGTATAGTATGTTTAGTTAATATAGTTATGTGAACATAGCACACAGCTGTGGTCAATGGCGTTCTGTATGGATTTGATTGACTTAGCATTTGAAATTACTTCACATATTTTTAGTGTGATAAATAAAAGTGCAGCAGTGACATATAACTTCTTATTGAAATCATAATACCATACATATTAAAGACTTTTCCAGGGCAAAAAATGGCTGGATAGGTCTTTCTCCAGTAATTCTGAGCGTAGGCTTGTGTTGCCTTATCTACACAGCAAATTGCTACCGATTGTGGAATACAGTGATCTGTTTTAAAAGCCTTCTGCCTCTCTGTACATTTTGGGTTTACTTTACAGTTTGGTTATATTTAAAACACTAATTTAAAAGTTTAATATTTTTAATTCAAAATCAAAAGTAACAATTTTATAGATTATTTCCATCTGACTTATTCTAGTGCTGACCCCTTTTTAATATCTTTAAGAAAGAACACCTTCCAGAATTTGAATAGTCTTGCTTTATAGATTCACTTTTCATTCACACATAAGTCTTCTTTAAAAATTCAAGCTGCAAAAGTAACACAAGAAGAGAAAACTAAACACCATATGTTCTCACTCATAAGTGGGAGTTGAACAATGGGAACACATGGACACAAGGAGGGGGAACATCACACACCAGGGCCTGTCAGGAGATGGGGGGTTGGGGGAGGGATAGTATTAGGAGAAATACCTAATGTAAATGACTAGTTGATGGGTGCAGCAAACCACCATGGCACCTGTATACCTATGTAACAAACCTGCACATTCTACACATGTAACCCAGAACTTAAAGTATAATAAAAAAAATACATATTCAAGCTGCAGAATCTTCCTTAGTCAACCATTTCATGGAAAGCCTAGAGAAATATTCAGCAGAGCATTAAACCAAATATGAAGCCCCTCTAAGCTCGTGGCCCTGTGTGATGTACAGCACCGGTCACATTCCCATGATGGTTCTTTAACAACCAACCTTGCTCTTTAGAACCGTTGGAGTGAAACACAGCATTCTGTTTTGTTATCCCCCAGACAAGGGCTACTGTAAGTTTGTATTTAAGGGAATTCAGAAGTTCAGCATTGCTTCTGCCTTGGATTGATTGTTTGCTCACTTTAAATCCCATGTCTCTAGCTCAGTCTCTGACTCACAATAGACACTCAATAAATAGTGGATGGGTAAGTGATAGATGATAGTGGTTGCCAGCCTGTCTCAATGATTCTAGTTCAGTTATCTCTCGATAAGACCCAATGGCCGTTTCTTTGAGCTATAGATAACATTACACTGACCTTGCAGATCCCTCTTCCAACCAGCTTGGGGGATTTCTTTTAACTCGGGGCCCCTGCTCTTGCTCGACCTCTTTTCTCTACTCAGTTTTCCTGAAATCTATTTAATTCAGCAGATTGGAATAATAATTAAGCCCTAATAACAAAGTTAAGACTAGAGTGGTAGGCAGAATAGTACATCACCCACCCTCTTCCCCCAGAGATGTCTACGTCTTAATTCCTGGAACCTGAGAATGTGTTAGACCACGTAGCAATGGGAAATTAAGGCTACAGATGGAAATAAGGTTGAAAATCAGCAGACCTTAAAAACAGTGAAATTATCCTGGATTATCCAGTTAGGTCCAATATAATCACAAAGGGCCTTAAGTAGAAAAGAGTGGCAGAAGAAGAAAGTCAGGGGAAGAGATAAGACTAAGCAAGCAACGTCAGAATGATGTGTAGTGAGAAGGAGTCCACCTGCCATTGCTGACTTTGAAGACAGAGGAAGGGAGTGGCCTCTACAAGCTAAAACACACACACACACACACACACACACACACACACACACACAGAAACAGCTTCTCCACTAGTGCCTCCAGAGAAGTACACAGCTCTGCCAACTTCTTGACTTTTGATCAGTGAGATCTGTCAGACTTCTGACCTCCAGAACTGTAAGATGATATATTGGCATTGTTCTAAGGCATTACATTATGGTAATTTGTTGCATCAGCCATAGGAAACAAAAAGCACTCATTCCACGCTACGGTGAAACTACCACCCTTGGTCTCAGTTTAGAAATCACTATCCTCCATGGCTGGTATTATTGTCTACCCCTTCTCTTGATAGCTAAAAGTAGAGTTCTGTCTTCTTTTTTGTGTATTTCTGTTTTCCTTCAGTTTATGGTTTCAGACTAATGGATGTTGTTTTCTCAGCAAGGAAGGTAATACAGCCTATTCCAGAAGACACTAGTTTCTTGGGATGTTAATGGTGAAGAGATTGTGAGATTGTGAGAAAAGGGGCTTCTGCCACCAAATTCATTTGGAAAACCTAGGTTAAACAAGATTCTTTTCTCTTAAAGCACTTACAAAAATATAATGTATGTATAAGGTTTAAAAAAAAAAAAAACCCAACAGTTTAAGAGAATATTCAGCAAAGGTGTCCCTCTCAGCTAAAATTCCTCTCAGCAGCTACCATTTACCTGTGTATCCTCCCATAGCTATTCTAGACACTTGAGCACATACACACATATATACATGCACATTTGGCATAATGTAAATACACACACATTCTGGTTTTCTGTATATACTCTTCTACACGTTGCTTTTGTTCTTCCTAATTAACAGATTTCCCAATTAACAGAAATTTTAGTGTATAATATGTATATGAAAGACTAAGAGAACTTAGTAGATGAAGACATTTTCTGAACATTTTGGACCACATATTTTTTTAGAGAATATCTTACAGAACTACTTTTTGAGACACACTGCACACAACCAAGCTGCCTTCCTCAGAAGAAAAAAACATCCTCTGGAGTAGAAATAAGAGTTAATGATGACCCCCCACACCCATTAGAATGGCCTAATGTAAAGGGTATGGATTTTGGATTTTAACCTAGGCTAAAATCCTGGCTCCATTACTGACTTGACTGCCTGCTCACTCATGCTTACTGGCTGCATGGTTGCGGGTACATTGCTTAACTTTATTGAGCCTTCTTATTAATACGCTCTCATGTATTCAATTATTTGTTATTTGGTTAATACATGCAATCAGTGGAACTTTTATGTGCTAACTATTGTTCCAAGTCAAACAAAGCAGAATCCCCCTAACTGGAGAGGCTTCTAGGCTAGTGAGGGAAGTTTCATTTGTAGCACAGCAAGCGGCAGTAAGCTCACGGATCACCTGGCTTGTCTTAAAGGAGTAACTTTCCACCAGCGTGACAATTTTCCACTTCTATAGGCATAGATCAACAGTAGCAAATGTCACCTATATGATTTCAAAACTTGGAATTTATGCAGGACATTTCAAGTATTGATTTTTTAAGTATCTTTGTACTTTGGTATTGTTTAATGAATTACCAGAACAGTTTTATTTATCTGAATAAAGTACAGCAAGAGTGACAAAATCTTTAGTCATTATGAAATTATGAAATTTCTCTGTAAGTGACTTGCATCCTTGTAGATTCTGGGTATGTTCATCTTAGTGGTTGACTTTAAAATTTGAATTCTCCAGAACTAGATAATCTTATTTTCAAATCTATAATATATGTGTATTTTACAGGAAAATTTTAGAATTCTCATCCTTTCCCAATATCTATAAAGCATGTCAATTCGTTTTAACATTACGTGTATTCACTCTTTATTATTCTGTTCATTCTATTTCCATTTTCTTCCTGCTCTTGATGAATTTAAACAAATTCTTATTCATTAGAAAAGTCTTATTCATTAGAAAAAGATATCTTTAGGAATGTAACTGAAAATAACAAATGCAATTTCTTTTATTTGCCATTTTGTCTGCCAGAAAGTTTCAGCTTCTCTTTTATTTTCTAGGCCAACGAAATGACGTGTAGGCTTAGTGAATTCCAGGCAATGTTCAGCACTGGTTTTACTGAATCTGGATGACTTCAGTCTGTTTATTTAGGAGATGGTTTTGGTTTTTATAAGGTCAACTAGAAATTTGTAGGCTACTTTTCCCACTTATTCTAAGATCAATTTTTTTTAATACTAACATTTAAAATTTGAAAATACAGTGGTAACTTTGGTGATGTCAAATCTTTAAGCACATTATTTAAAACTTTTCCATTTAAGAGGTGTTTCCATAATTGACTTTATTTCATAATGGGAATTCTGTTAAGGTCAATCTGATAGCTGCTTAGTTATTTAATAGCAGCAAGTACCTGATATTTTGATTTGGCTGGTTTTTAAGGTCATTTCGATTAAAGTTTCATTTGAAGTGTTCTAAAAACAAACCGTAAAATATTTGGCTTTTTTTTTTTTTTTAACCAAATGATGTGTGCCCCATCCAGTGCTTAGGATGGATTCTCAATTTGTATACTGCCCTAACCTTACCTCTCATCTTTATCCCTCTCCCCATATCTGAGCTTTTCCCTAGTCCTCATCGGTGATGAGGAGGATGGATGCCAGGGAAGTTTGTGATAAAAGAAAGATGTATATACTTTTGTTATTTTAACATGAGTAAAACAGCTGCCTCAGAATGTCCTGCCATGGTGGATAGGCAGGAATTGACCATTTGCTGGATTTTTGCCGTGACTGCTGCAGTCTGAGAATTTGAGACTTCATTCTCCCCAAAAGAAAACATTGCCTGTTCTTCTTGTCTGTAATAAATCATGAACATAGCAGCATCCTTCCAGGCTATTCTTCTCAACTCCAGATAATTTATAGTGGGTGAGACTCATTAGCCTGAAGTGTATTTTCAGGTTTGTCAGTCAGAATTGTATAGAGAGCCAGTGTTTGGGTGGCAAGTGGAAACAGCACAAGCTGTGGGCACGCAAAGTCAACTTGGCCCTTGGCGTCTGTGACAACGCTCCTCCCTGGTTTTACTCATTTTTAGAGCCATTCCTTTTTTGACTCATTTCTTTCTCTAGCTGTCTGTTCCTACAATTTTAATATTCTCCACTATTTCTTACTAAACCTTTTCTCTCTGATGGTCTCTTCTCTGGGTGATCATTTCAACTCACCCAGTTGCCTTATAGCAATGACTGCTGTCTTGGTGCATCTAGTCCATACATCTCTCCTGAGTCCTATACCTGTGTATTTGTTAACCTATTCAACATATATCTGCATTTGAATATCCTTTGGGCACTTCAAACTCACCTGTTATGTCTGAAACTGACGTCTTTATGCCTAATCCTAAACCTTCTCCTCTTCTGTGTCACCATCTTCACAATAGCCAAAGCTACAAAATCTAGAATTCTGAGAATATTGTCACGGAAGAGAAATAATAAGATCCAGAAATAGCAGATCGGATCCCAAACTATTACGTGTGTGCATACAAAGATACACTGACACAAATCACACACACACACACACACTCCATTGTTCAAAGAGAAATATTGCATAGTTTTGCATGGTTTTGAAATTTAAATAAATATAATCATTTATTTAAATGTGTGTATTTTTTTTTAAGAGATGGGGTCCCACTCTATCACCCAGGCTGGCGTGCAATGACATGATCATAGTTCACTGCATCCTCAAACTCCTGGGCTCAAGGGATCCTCCTGCTTCAGCCTCTTGAGTAGCTAGCACTACAGATGTGTACCACCACACACAGCTAATTTATTTTTTACCTTTTTTTTTTTCTAGAGACGGAGTCTTACTGTCTTGCCCAGTAGTATGGTCTCATACTTCTCATACTACTAGGCTCAAACGATCCTCCCGCCTCAGCCTCCCAAAGTGTTAGGATACAAGTGTGAGCCTTGCTCTTTTGCTCAACATTATGCTTAAGATTCATATATGTGTATAACTGTATAATCTCGTCCATTATATGAAAATTTAATAATTAATTCCCCTATTTTCCTGTGGAGAGACATTTGGGTAGTTCTTGTTTTTCACTGTTGTAAACAATGCATCTATGATTGGGTACATATCTCATGATACACCCAATGTTTCTCAAGGGAACGTACCTATGAGTGGAATTCCTAAGTTATAGGAATATACCTTCATATACCTTGACAGTTATTGCCAAATTGTTTTATAAAATGGTTTCAAACATTTGTTCTCCTACCAGCAATAATTTATCTAGTTATTCCGCATCCTCCAAAATCTTTGATATTATTGTACATTTTAATTTTTGCTTATCTGGTGTAAACTATTTCACATTGGCTTTAATTTGCATTTTCTTGGTCACTAATGAAGTTGAGCTTATTATCATATGCTTATTTACCTCCATTATTCCCCTTTTTGGAAGTTCCTATAGTCTTTGGCATATGTTTTGGTTTTTAAAAAATCGTTAATAGGAGTTCTTTGGATATTCTTTGTTACTAGCATATGTTGCAGTATCTCCTCACAGTTTATGTCTTGTCATTTCATTCTCTTTAAGGTATCTATTGATAAACAGAAGTACTTACTTCAAATGCAATTCAGTGTATCAATCTTTATCTTAATGGTTTTCGATTTCTGCCTTGAACAAACTTTCTTATTTCAAAGTAATAAAGACATTCCCCTGTATTTTCTTCTAAAAGCTTTAAAGCTTTGCCTTTCTCACTTAAGTGTTTAATTCACCTGGAATCATACTTATTTGAATTTTGACACAAAAAATTTGAATTCTATGTGTGTTGTATAGGTAGAGATATAGTTAGGCCTCAAAAAATTAGTTATTTTACCTAAAATAACAATTTATTTTTTAAATTTAGATCATTGTTTGTGTCAAAGTCGAACAAGCATGATTCTTCAAGTGTTATGGTGCCATCAATCACTATTCATTTTCCTGGATCTCTCTGTTTGCTCAGGTTGACACTATGACGTATTTCAGAAATACTACTCTCAGAAAATATACGTCACTCTAAACTTTAATGCTTCTCGTTTGAGTAGGAAGGGATTGCTGTTCCAGCCATAGTGATACCATTTTAAACTTGGCTGAGAAAATGTCTTTACAAAATGAGACAAATATCATTTTAAAGATGTTATTAATTTAACTCCAATAAAGTTAAAAGAGAAGTCAATCTTTTATTCTAATATTTTTAGAGAAACTTTCCCTGGATGAGACTTTGTTTTTAATAAATCTAGCTTTTGATGTACAGTGTTCATTGTTAGTTAGATGATGTAGTGCAATTTTGATTCAAGTTGTAGTTTGTGTATGTGTGTGTCTGCGTGTGTGTGTTTTAACACAGTATGAAATTCAACTAATAGAACATAGAAATCTCTGCAACTATATTATTGAGAATATACACCACCTTTTAGTGAGAGTGTCATCTGGAGAAGTTTCATTATATTCTCTTTATTTGAAAGAAGACAGGCTTTAGCCTGTAACTTTAGTTTCTTATTCTGTCATTAATCTTTCCTCTTTAATTCACATTAATCATTTATTCCACAAATATTTCTTGAGAGCATGTATTTTGCAAAGTAGTCTATGCTGAACTATTCAAGCATAACAAATTCAGATTCAGGAACTGAAAGAGCTCTAAGATCATTTATAATAACCTCAGCCTTCCACAAATGAAGAAACTGGGGTCCAGCAGTGACCTGACCAAAATTTCTATTGAGATTCAGAATATCTAGTTTCAGAATATCCCCTATTGAACCACTTTGCCCACAGAAAACTATCCGAACATATACCTGAATGTTAAATATTAATATACTTATAGAGATGCCTAAAGCGATAAGTCACTCTTTATGAACAAATTATGTTATTTAGTTGTTACTTTCCAGCTATTTATAACATTGTTAAGATAAAAAGACACATTTGAAAAAATTAGATAAAGTAAATGTTTAACTGAAAGCTTTCTGAGAGCAGGAGTAACACATTTGTTCTATTTTCCTAACACAGTGAGCTGTTCATAGTGTATAATCAACAAGTACAGTATTGATTAAATAAAACTATATATTGAAATATAAGATACAGATATTAGGTACTGTAAATGACTAGAGGAAATAAAATTATGAATATGAAATGAAATAGGAATATGAAAATAAAGTAAGTCTTTATGGAAGGTTTAGAATTTAAACAGAGCCATAACTAATGGCTATAATTTCATTAGGAACACCCAAGTCTCTATTTATTTGTTTCTCTCACCTTATATTAAAACTTTAGATACAGGTTCTCTGAGTTGTTTTTTTCAAATTATACCTCTAAGCATGATTCCTTAGAACAAGCATGTTCATGAAAAAAAATATAAAAATGCTAAGGTATATGTATAAGGATACTAATTGTTGTCTTGTTTATGAGGGCATTTAAATATTGAACCAACCCAAACCTCTATCAGTGAACTAATGGTTAGTATATCAAAATTAAAATTAATGATGAATATGGATCTAAATTTTTCAGCATGAAAATACATCTCTAATGTATTATACAGTGAAAATATCAAGCTGCAAAACTATAAATGTATAGAATGATCACATTTTTGTAAAAAAAAAAAAAGGCTGTGAAAATACAAGTAATGCAAAATAAGATAGTAGCCATTTGTATTCGTCTTTTCTCACCCTGCTATAAAGACATGTCTGACACTGGGTAATTTATAAAGAAAAGAGGTTTAATCAACTCACAGTTCTGTAGGCTTCACAGGCTTCTGCTGCTGGGGAGGCCTCAGGAAACATATAATCATGATGGAAGGCAAAAGGGAAGCAGGCATATCTTCACATGACTGGCAGGAGAGAGAGAGCAAAAGGGGAAGTGCTGCACACTTTTAAACAATGAGATCTCAAGAGAACTCACACACTATCACAAGAACAGCAAGGGGGATATCTGCCCCCATGATCCAGTCGCTTCCCACCAGGCCCCTCCTCCAACATTGGGGATTACAATTCACCATGAGATTTGGGTGCAGACACAAAGCCAGACCACATCATGCCATCCCCAGCCCCTCCCACATCCCCTTGTCACATTTCAAAACACGATCATGCCTTGCCAACAGTCCGCCAAAATCTTAACTCATTGCAGTGTTAGCTCAAATGTTCAAGTCCAAGGTCTCATGTGAGATAAGGCAAGTCTCTTCAACCTATGAGCCTGTAAAATCAAAACCAAGCTAGTTTCCTCCAAGATACAATGGGGTACAAGCATTGGGTAAGTGCTTCTATTCTAAGTGGGAGAAATTGGCCAAAACAAAGGGGCTACAGGCCCCATGCAAGTTCAAAAACCAGCATAGTAGTCATTAAATCTAGAAGCTCCCAGATAATCTCCTTTGACTCCATGTCTCACATCCAGGGCACAGTGATGCAAGGGGTAGACTCCCAGGTCCTTGGGAAACTCTGCCCCTGTGGCTCTCCAGGGTAGAGCCCCTATGCCTGCTTTCATAGGCTGGTGTTGAGTGCCTGCAGCTTTTCCAGATGCATGGCACAAGCTGATGATGGATCTACCATTCTGTGGTCTGGAGGACAGTAGCTGTCTTCTTACAGTTCCATTAGGCAGTGTCTCTTTGGGGACTCCAACTACACATTTTCCATCCACACTGCCCTAGTAGAGCTTCTCCATGAGGACTGTACCCCTGCAGCAGACTTCTGCCTGGACATCCAGGCATTTCCATACATCCTCTGAAACCTACGTGGAGGCTCCCAAGCCTCAGCTCGTGCACTTTACACATCTGCAGGCTTACCACCACATGGAAGACACCAAGGCTTGAGACTTGCACCCTCTAAAGCAATGGCCTGAGCTGCATTTTGGCCCCTTTTAGCAACAGCTGGAGCAGGAGCAGCCACAATGCGGGGTGCCATGTCCCAAGGCTGCACAGAGTAGCAGGGCCCTTGGGCTGGCCCACAAAACAAGTCTACCCTCCTAGGCCTCCTGGCCTGTGATGGGAGGGGCTGCCATGGAGATCTCTGAAATGCCTTGGAGGCACTGTCTTGGTTATTAACATTTGGCTCCTGTTTACTTGTGCAAATTTCTGCAGCCTTGAATTCCTCCCCAGAAAATGGGTTTTTCTTTTCTACCATATGACAAGGCTGCAAAATTTTCACTTTTATTCTGCTTTCCTTTTAAATATAAGTTCCAGGTCATTTATTTGTTCATGCAGATGAGAGTAGGCTTTTAGAAGCAGCCAGGCCACACCTTGAATGCTTTGCTGCTTAGAAATTTCTTCCACCAGCAACCCTAAATCATCTTCTCAAGTTCAAAGTACAACAAATCCCTAGACCAGGGGCACAATGAAATGGTCTTTGCTAAAGCATAGCAAGAGTGACCTTTACCCCAGTTCTCGATAACTTCCTTATCTCCATCTGAGACCACCTCAGCCTGGACTTCATGGTCCATATCACCATCAGCATTTTGGTCACAACAATTTAACAAGTCTCTAGGATGTTCCAAACTTTCCCTCATCTTCCTTTCTTTTTCTGACCCCTCCAAACTGTTCCAACCTCTGCTTATTACCCAGTTCCAAAGTTGCTTCTATATTTTCACATACCTTTATAGCAATGCCCCACTTCTCTGGTTACACACATACTATCACAAGAATAGCAAGGGAGAAGTCCACCCCCATGATCCAATCACCTCCCAACAGGCCCTTCCTCCAACATTGAGTTCAAAAAGAGATTCAGGTGGGGATACAACCAAGCCATATCAACATTTTTGTGTTCTTTTTTATGCTTTTCAGAATTTACAAAATGTCTAACAATAAACATTTATTACCTGTAAAAATAATAAAACTGTTTTAAGAGTTGTGGAGAGAGTTCTAAATTTACTCTATTGACTCGCCATGGATATAAAAACTCAATGATCTCCATTCAGGACAACTTTTACTGAGTATCTGTTATGACTAGGCACTATGAACAGGAGTCAAAATCTATTTCTTAGCTCCTCATGACCTCAGAAGGAATTGTAAATTGTAAGTGAAGCACCAGGAATCTATTTATCCTTCAGTCTGGTCACTTCAGAATGGTCCTTTGGTCATATGCTGATTTTTTTAAAAACAAAATTGATAGATCTCTGTGTTCTGGTGCACAGTATCTAAACAATGGGCACAATTACGGAGATCTTTCCATGTCTGACTTTTTAAATATGATTTCAGCTTTTATTTTAGATACAGGGGGTACATGTGCAGGTTTATTATAGGGGTATGTTGCAGGATGCTGAGGTTTAGGATAGGGATCTCATCACCCAGGTATTGAGCATAATCCCCAATAGGTAGTTTTTGAGCCCATGACCCCTCCCTAATCCCCAGTGTCTATTGTTTCCATCTTTATGCCCATGTATATCCAAATGTTTAGCTCTCACTTGTAAGTGAAAACACAGGTATTTGGTTTTCTGTTCCTGCATTAATTTGCTCTGGATTATGGTCTCCAGCTGCATCCATGTTGCTACGAAGGACATTGCTTCATTCTTTTTGGTGGCTGTGTAGTATTCCATAGTGTATATGTACTATATTTTCTTTACCCAGTCCACCAATGATGGCCACCTAAGTTGATACCATGTATTTGCTATTGTGAGTAGTGCTGCAATGAACATGCCAGTGCATGTGTCTTTTTGGTAGAAAACTTTGGGTTTTTTGGGAGGAATATGCCCAGTAACAGGATTGCTGGATTGGATGGTAGTTATGTTTTAAGTTCTTTGACAGATCTCCAAAGTACTTTCCACTGTGGCTGAAGTAATTTACATTCCCACCAACAGTGTATAAGTGTCCTCTTTTCTCTGCAGCCTCTCCCGCATATATTATTATTTGAATTTTTAATAACAGGCATTCTGATTGGTGTTAGATGGTATCTCATTGTGGTTTTGATTTGCATTTCTCTGATGAGTAGTGATGTGTGGCATTTTTTTTCATATGTTTGTTGGCTGCTTGTGTGTCTTCTTTTGAGAAGCGTCTGTTCGTGTCCTTTGCCCATTTATTAATGGGTCGATTTGCTTTTTGCTTGTTGATTTAAGTTCCATATAGATTCTGGATATTTGACCTTTGACAGATGCATATTTTGAGAATATTTTCTCCTATTCTGTAGGCTATTTACTTTGTTGATAGTTTCTTTTGCTGTATAGAAACTCTTCAGTTTAATTAGGTCCTGCTTGTCAATTTTTGTTTTTGTTGCAATTGTTTTTGGGGACTTAGCCAAAAATTCTTTGCCAATGCCAATGTTGAGAAGGATATTTCCTAGGTTTTCTTCTAAGTTTTTTATAGTTTGAAATCTTACATTTAAATTTTTAATCCATCTCGAGTTAATGTTTGTATATGTTGAAAGGTAGGGCGATATGGTTTGGACTTGTGTCCCCACCCAAATCATGTGTCTAATTGTAATTCTCAATCTTGAAGAAGGGGCCTGGTGGGAGGTGATTGGATCCTGGAGACAGATTCCCCCCTTGCCATTCTCATGATAGTGAGTGAGTTCTCATGAGATCTGGTTGTTTAAAAGTTTGTGGCATCTTCCCCCCGGCTTCCTCCTTCTCCAGCCGTGTAAGACGGGCCTGCTTCCCTTTCACCTTCTACCATGAGGCTTCTCAGCCATGTTTCCTGTACAGCCTGTGGAACTGTGGCCAATTAAACCTCTTTTCTTTATAAATTACTCAGTCTCAGGTAGTTCTTTATAGGAATACAAGAATGGACTAATACATAGGGGCACACTTTCAATCTTCTGCAAATGGCTAGCCACTTTGCCGTGCACCATTTATTGTATCTGCCTTGCTTGTTTTTCCATTTCTTACTTTTAATTGAGATAGTTCAGTTATCTCTTTTGCCTAGGAGGAGTACAAGCAACTCTAAGACATTTGGCCAGAGAAAAGTGTTTAATGTGTTTTGAGTTGACAAAGAAAACGTATACCTGTAATAATTATACTTTTATCCCATACTGTATCATTTTCTCCTCCTTTGGAATATATTTTTAGATATTTAATTACATGTTACAATAATTATGCCTGTATTTATTGTTAATTTTAACATTGCAAATCCCAGAGGGTAGTACTTGTCATCTTGAATGCATTAATGCCTAGCACCTTGGCACTCCTGTGATGATAATATTGTCTGAAATTGGCTTGCTCAGAATAAGACAGAACATGTCCCAGGTCTAGTGGCAGCCAACCATAGTTAATTGTCTCTAATCATGATGCCAAGGAGAACTCGTTTCTAATAATCTGTGCAACCAGGTAAGGGTGCAAGCTTTTGAAAATACTCATCATCTAAACATACTTGATATGTGGGGGTTTTCAATAGTTATTCTTCTCTGCTGTTAATGGAAACTCGTATGTAGTTTATGCAGTATTAGCAGATAATAATAATAGTTTCCAAATATTTTGTGGGAATTTATAAGCATTTTCATTTACATCAACTCATTTCCTCTTTAGACCACCTCTAGAAAAGTACTAATATCTCAGTTTTACAGTGGAGAGAATAGAAGCCCAGTTAGTTTAAATGACTTGCCTAAAGTTACATAGCTAATATGAAATAGACCTGGGTTCAAATTTGTTTTTCCTGACTTCAAGTTCCATGCTTTCTCAGCTATACCAAGGTGCTGTAACTCCACCATGGCCTTCAAAGTTGGAAATAGAGGGCTATTACCAAGTGTTACTGGGTTAGCTCAACCTAATCATAATCACCCCGGAAGCCACCTCTAATTGATAAAATTAAGCATACTTTATTTAGGTTCCACAGAGAACCACTGACAAGGTTTCTACAAGGATATTAACAGACACTCCAAAGCTTTACTTCTGATTGAGCTCTGTTATTCTCCAGCACAGTCTTTCTAAGACCAATTAATAGTGATCATGGCAGTCAGCCTGTTATCTTAGGGTTCAAAGAAAATATCTACATAAGTATAGCACTCAATCCATTGAAATAGTGACTACAATACGAACCTGAGTAAAATTTAGTTCACTAAATGAAGATATGCAGATTCGATAAATGAATATGGGCCAACATTTCATCAACAACTGCTATAAATGTGAAAAATCATTATTTTTCATATATACACATAGTCATCCGACCCACTAAAGGTAGTTCATGGGACCAAAACTTTCTGCTGCTAAGAGATTAAAATGCACGTTAATCGGTAGAATTTAAGAAAGCCAGAGTAAAATGTAAATTGTGATGAAATCATTAAAGGAGTAACTTGAAAAACCTTCTATATCCTGGCATAAAAGTGATTATAGCATAGAGGATAGAATATTTTATTTCTTGACCTCAATTATGAGTATTGTTATAGGTTTTTGAATTTTCCTGGGGTCAGAATAGAGACAGATTAATTCTAAAGCAGTTAGAGAAATTAGTCTCTTCATCTCTTTCCTTACAGTTAACAGCATAGAGAAGTAAATCTCGAAACCAATTTTGAAACAGGATTTGACTGTCATTTCACTTATGTGTCTCTTCATTTTCTTTTACTCTATAACAGAAGTTTTTAAAAATAAAACTATTTTGATTTTCTTTTCAACTCTAGGCCTGATCCTTCACTACCTGAGACATCGAAAAAGGAGCACATCTCAGCTGAAAACATGTCTTTAGAAACTCTGAGAAACAGCAGCCCAGAAGACCTCTTTGATGAGATTTAACAGTCTCAAAAAACACTTTGATGTTCACTAGACTATGTTTTCTATTCATTTCTTTAAAATGAAAAGGCAGAATTTCAAGTTAGCAGCTATTACTGTACCTTACAATTTAATTACATACACACTGAATTGAAACCATTGTGCAAAATGAATTACACATGTATACGAAGATAGTATTTGATGATGACACTGGCACATTATTCTAAACTATTCATTCAGCATGCCTATAATTACCTAAAATTTCAGACTTCTTGTTGCAAAGGCCACATTTATCATATTCATTCACACATATTATATGTGATAGCTATCTAACATCCTGTCTAGGAAGATTTTGAAAATAGGACAAAGAAAACATCCTTTTAAAATGTCTTCAGCCTTTTTTGAATAGACATATTAAAACATATTCTGAACACTGATGTTTGAGCATTTTAATTTGTGTAATGATGTATAAAATATAATTTTAGTTTGTACATAAACATTCTGAAAATCTGATAATAAAATTTTTGATACATTCAAGGTTTTGTGTTCTTAATAAAATGTGTTAAGTTAATTTTTATTATAGTAAGTAACGGGTTTTTAGAAACTGCTCATTAATGTAAATGTAACCCCCTTTGTGGCAAAAAAAAAAAAAAGCATATTTTTCAGGGATTATTGATAAAAGATTTATCTTACACATACACGGGCCCTTCTTGAAGACAAGGACCTTGTCATAGCTCTTTGCAATAACATCCGGCACTATTGTCTTTGTAATCACTGTTTCTGCTTCTTAACCTTTCATTCTATCTTCACTTCTTACCTGTTTAATATCCATTCCTTCCATGTTACTCAAAGTTAACAATATCAGAGTTAGCCATGACCACCATGTTGCTAAATCCAGTGATTGGCCCATTCTTAGTCCTCATGTTATTAAGCCTGTCAGCACATTTTATATAGTTGATTGCTTCTCCCCAGTAAACATTTTCTTCACTTGACTTTTGCTATAGCATATGCTCTTTGTATTCCTCTTTCTTTCCAGTCACTAATTTTTTAGACCTTTTGGCTGATTCCTTCTCCTTTGCCCAACAGTTAAATGTTTGAATGCCCTGGGTTTAATTTTCAGCCCTCTTCTCTTCATTACCTACATTGTCACCCTAGGTTATTCTAGGTCGTTTGTGGTTTTGAATGCCATCTGTCTGCCGATATCTCCAAAATTAGCATAGTTTTCTTTGTAGTCAAATTTTATATATACATGCATATATATGGATATACATGTGTGTATGTATAATTTATCTTTAACTTGTCACAAAAGGAGTTTCTTAAGATTTCTTAAAAATCGTTTGTATTAAATCTTGATACATCTTGGCATCTTTTTTTAAATACAGACGAGTACAGTTATCTACTTTTACCTTTCTTTAGATGTTTTAGCACATCCAAAGCAGAAATTTGATTATCCTGACCATCATTTCTTCTGCTGTCTTATATTTGGGAAATTTCACTACCACATACGCAGTTCCTTGAAGCTAAAATCGCAGGAATCCTCCTTGGTGTCTCTGCTTTCTTCTCCTTGCACATTCTGTTATTTTTACTTCCAAAATACAAATTGACTCTCCCTCTCTGTCTCTCTACTACAGCTACACTGCTTCCTCACTGGTCTCCCTGCTTAATTTTCTATTCTCCTACAATGAAACCAAACTGAATTTTTAAATCTTAGATAAGATTATTTTCCTACCTGAACTAAAACCTACCAATAATAAACCACTGCCCTTTGAAAAAAGTCTGGACCTGTACCATGGCCTACAAAGTTTGATATGATGGCACCCCTGCTTACCTCCCCAACCTGATTTCCCACCCCTCTCTCTTTACTCCCCTTGCCGCTTGAGTAGGCCAGAGCTCAGAACCATTGTATTGCTAATCTGTCTGCCTAGAATGCTCATCTTCACAAGGTTGGTTTCTTTATCTTTCAGATTTAGAACCAAATGTCATCTCCTCGGATTTCCCCGAAATATTTAGGGTTGTCCACCTTCCCAGTCACTCTCTGTCCATTAAAATGGTTTTTTTCATTATGCATATCACTCTCTGGAATTACTTTTTCATGTCTCCTCTCCCGATGGAACATAAGCCCCATCACAGTAGAAACATGGCCATCTTCTTTACCTCTCTATCCCCAGTATTAAGAACAAGGTTCATAGAAGCTTAATTAGTGTTTGTTGAATGAATGCATGCATGTTTATCACATAGCAAGCACTCAAAAGTTTCTTTACTTACTAAACCATTTTGAAAGGATTGAAAGATTGAAATTTAGCCAGATGACTTGATACAAAGAAATAATTATTCAGAAAGCTCAAGTACTCTTTGTGGTTAATGGTAAATGATAGGTATATATATGCATGCACATAGGTGTTTTGTTTTGTTTTGTTTTTCAGACAGAGTCTCACTCCATCACCCAGGCTAGAGTGCAGTGGTGTGATCACAGCTCACTGCAACACCTCTGCCTCCCGGGTTCAAGAGATTCTTGTGCCTCAGACACCCAGGTAGTTTTTTACAGGCACGTGCCACCACACCCAGCTAATTTTTTGTATTTTTAGTAGAGATGGGGTTTCACCATGTTGGCCAGGCTGGTCGCAAACTCCTAACCTCAAGTGATCCACCCACCTCGGCCTCCTAAAGTGCTGGGATTATAGGCATGAGCCACCACGCCCTGCAGGTTTGACAGTAGAGGGAGAATAAGAAAAAAATTACACACATACACTATTAATTAGGAAAAGGATTTGACTAAGTCAATGGGATAGCAAAATATTTTAAATAGAAATTTTCCTGTACTTTAATTTCTTTGATGGCTTACATGTAAAAGGAAAAAAACTTTTAAATATATGAAATTTAAATATATAATTATAAACTATAAAATTCTACTCAGTCACATTGGAATGTCACTATACTACTGAACTTAGCACTATCCTGGATTTACCCTGTATCTTTCCAAAGTGATTCTGTATGTGAAATACCAAAATCTCAAAATAATATTATCTTACCTGAATAGACCACAAATGACTAACCAAAATTAGTATACAACTGTATATGTGTGTCTATCTATCTATATACATGTAATGAAAGAGAAGAAATTTTCTCATCTTTTGGCTATTAACTCCCTGGTGATAAGAGAGATGTAGGGAAGGTATTTCCTAAGTAATAATAACAAGTCTATAAAGGTCATAATATTTAGAAAATGTTTGTTTATATTTTTCTAAGGCAGCAGATCTTTTCAAACATTGCTGTGTGTCAGATCGATTCAGTTGGTTAGAACAGAACATAGTAAGCCTATAATTTTGGGTTCCTCCTTTATATCTCATATGGAGAAATTGAAGACGTGGTTTTATATTTCTTGCCTTATATAGACAGAGACCTATAGATTTGGTATAAACATGTCCAGATCCTATCATTCCATACCACATTTTGTCCTCACATTTTTCTCATTGTCTATACTCTAAACAGATTGTTGCAGAATGCTGAAATGGAAGGCACAGAAATTGAGTTACAATGCAGCATGGCTTTTTTGACCTTATCATCTTCACCTCTAAGATAAGGAAATTACATTTCTGAAGGATTTTTCAGCTTAAAATGTATAATTTTTGGCCCTGGCATCAGATGGTATGGCCCCAGCCTCATTACGGAAGTTAATGAAAGAAAAAAAAAAATCCCCTGTCAAGAGATGTATTTATTATGTGGTTTTAAAAGGTCAAGAAACTACTTTAGAAAAGTTTTTCTGAATGGTCTATAACTCAGATTTGTAAAATACAGGACCCTGTGTTTTTGAGCCAAGCAGCTCTTTATTGGACAAGTTTGATTCAACAAATGTTTTTTAAGGATCAGTTATGCACAAAATACAGAACTGGGCCATGTGAAAAATTAAAGGATAAATTCATCCTTTCAACAAATACTTGTTAAGTATTTTTGCCAGTCTCTGTTCTGGACACTAGATATGGCAGTGAATAGCACAGACAAGTATCCTGTTTCTGTTGAGTTTATATTCTAGAAATGAAAAGAATGGAGTATATGGGAGGGGGTTGCATTGAGTTTTGGGCCTGAAACTACTATGTAATGGACTATAATATGAACGAGTGGTAGTATAGATGGTATAAAAAAACACAAAATTTAAAGGTATGGATAAGAATCCATGAAAGATTCAATTAAGAGATTATGAGAAATAGGGAGGGTTGGAGAGTGAGCTGAGGATGTGACTGTCTGCCTCGGATCACATGAGAATACAGAAGGTACTGGAGGTGGGTTTGGGTGGGTATATGGCATTAATGCCTAAATTTGTCATTATGAATCAGTGGAATGAAGTGGACAAGTTACAAGGTATCCCAGAAGCAATGTTGGCCAAGGGTGGTTTAGTGGTGTGAACAGTGAGCGAAGTTACGTCATGAAGACATGAGAAGAATTGAGCTCTGCAGTTCTAACTGGCACTTCCTTGGGAAGGTATGAGCTGCCAGAAAATCGAAGGTCATAGGACCCTTCCTGGGTGTCTGGGAATTGGAAAGGAAAGCCAAACAAGAGGTCTCTTGATGGATTTGCCCAGAGGAGCGAGCAACCCTTACCTTTTCATGTTTTTGTCATTCTTACACTCAGTATTATTTATAGAATCAATTTTTAATGAAAATGAAACTAAATAGCTGACATCTAATTCATAAAGGCCTCACAAATTTACCTGTAAGACAAGAAACCCCAAAAACAGGTAGTTACATTTTGTATTCATTTCAATGATTTTGTGAGGGAAAATGATATAGTAACACAAAAGAACTATTCATGCATCCATTTGTAGCTATTGTCTGAATTTAACATTTTCACTACTGATCTGACAGCTTCTAATAAATGCTTTTTGGGAAGGTAGACTTCATTTGTAAGTGTTGTATGAACTAACCTAAAGTGGTTTTCTCCATATTTTGATTACTGGAAATGGATACCTTGAAAAATGCATTAGAGCAAGCATTGTATGGTTCCTTCATTAACTGACCATCCACCATCACTGTTCCTGACTACCAACTCCCTTTCTTATCTGCTCAGAAACACTCTCCAGCCTACATTAAACTCATTTTCTTCCTTTCATATATCCACATATCCTCTCATTTAACTATTTCCTCTTTTTTTCTTTTCCTCTCCTCTATTTGAATAAAATTCAACATGAATTTTATTGTTCATATGTTAATTTGTCTTCCCTCTTTCAAAGGACTTTCATTTAAAACTCTCATGTCACAATCTCATAAGCAGCTAAACTTTCTAAATGAGGGTCTCAATGCCCCTAAAGGCTCTTGGTTCTACAGGGAAGTAGAGACATTAGAGCCCTGCACCCATCTTAATATTGGATTTTCTTTTAAGGGCAGAAGCAGTTTTGGTAGCCACTGTTCCAGTAAATGAAATATAGACCAATTTTGAACCACTTACTTTTGATTTAGAGAAAATCTCTAACTTAATTGCAGTCTTAGAAATAACACAGCCAATCAAATTAATATAGGTGGATTAAACAATTTATATAAAACCTGCTCATACAAGACCCTTCTAGGAATCTGTCTTTCCTTGCATTCCTCCAAAAGCTGGGCCGGAGACAAGGGCATATATAAAAGCAATATGTTTGGGGATGTGATCCCCTGGGATGTGATCCCAGGTGGGACAGTAAGCATAAAACAGGAAAGGCGGAGAAACCACTACAAGGATGCCTTATCAAGACGGCCACCCCATTGATAATATACGTTTCATCCCACCAGGGTCTTCTCAGGAACCTTTTGAAAGTTTTCTTGAAACTGTACATGCAAAGATGAAAAGGAGAAGCCTTTATCCACCACTTGCTGTTTCCTAGTGGTCAAGGGTAACCTGGAAACATTGTTCTCCCTGCTTCAGGTTTCCCATGTGTGAATACACCACACCAGGACTTGCAAAGGGCAGGAAACAAGAGAAGCAGGGGTGCTAGTTACACCTACTTGTCGTAGGGGCAAGACTAGCTGGAACTGAGTGCCAAAGAAATGGCTGCTATTGATATAGGGCTCAGAGAAATTTGAAGTAGTGTACAGAAGAGCCCAATATAGTATTCATGCTTTATGTTGCATGACCCTGCCCCACTTCCTACCCCTAGCCAGAGTTGATTAGATCAGGGGAAGAAATGTCCTGGCTAACTTGGGTTCTTGGCCTGGCTGAACTTGGGTTTGCTGAAGAAGCCAATCTATAAATTACCAGAGAAAGCTGATCAGAAGAGAGAGAAATGAGCAAATTTGCACACAGAAGCAGAGCACCCTGGGGACTGACAGGGGAAGTAGCCAGTGCCCGGAGTGGCCTTCATTCTTACATATTTCTGGACCAGTTCTGATATATACTTATCCTTAGAAATCACTGCCTCCTTTTCTGATGTTTTATTAGTCGAATGGTTCTTTGAAACAAACAAGAAAGTACCTAACTAATAAGGAAACAATACATTCTCCAGAGAAGATTTCAATTAATTTCCATTAGCTTCAATTAACAAGTTTGCCAAAGTTAACACTACGATTAAAGGAATATGTCAGAAGAGCTTTACTCAATACTGGTAGAGACAATTAAACTTCTTTTTTTTTTTTGAGATGGAGTCTTGCTCATCACCCAGGCTGGAGTGCAGTGGCGCGATCTCAGCTCACTGCAAGCTCCACCTCCCGGGTTCACGCCATTCTCCTATCTCAGCCTCCCAAGTAGCTCGGACTACAGGCACCTGCCAACGCGCCCGGCTAATTTTTTGTATTTTTAGCAGAGATGGGGTTTCACCATGTTAGCCAAAATGGTCTCGATCTCCTGACCTTGTGATCCGCCCGCCTTGGCCTCCCAAAGTGCTGGGATTACAGGCGTGAGCCACCGCTCCCAGCCGAGACAATTAAACTTCTGAATATGATAGGAAAATAAAATCAATTTTGTAACTAAATATGTGTAATTTTCCTGATATAAATATTTAAGTTTATTAAAATGCCATTACATGCAGCTATGGTCTTATCTACATTAGATGTATCTTCTAATCACTGACAGATCTTAGTAATAGAGTGAAATGTCTATGGTCTTTGGCAACATAGCATGGTACTATATATTTTATAAATAAAAAATGTCAAATATGAAACTTCACAAAGATGGCCACCATTGGTAGAATAATATGTATATTAATCCTTGAGACAATACAAAGCAACATATTTTACTTCATCTTATCAAATAATCAAGAGACTACTTTAGAGTTATAGCATTTTTATGTTATGACAAGGAGTTCTCTCTGTCACTCTCTCATACATGATGTGTTTGAAGCCCTTAGTAGGGTTCTAGATAATCCACTGGGACAAGTTGATTGTAGTGATGATGGAAGATGTATGCTTAAAGGTGATGGTTTCATCATTATACTTTGCAAATATTTAGGGAAATTCAACCAGGTGAAATTTTTCAGAAACACCTACTGAGAGTATTAGGAACAACCTGTTTCTGTCTCCTGAAGGAGGTATAATACAGTATATTCCTCTGAGGAACTAAGTTTACAGAAGAGTAATTATATTACTATCAAAGATTAAATGCTTCTCATGAATATTTGCTCTTTAATGCCAAAATTCATTAACTTGCTTTGGCCATTAAAATGTGAATGAAGTAACAATATGCCAGTTTTGAGCCTTGAACTAAAGAGACATTACATGCTTCTTCTTGCACTTTGGAAGAGTCAAATCTCTGCCATGAGAAGAACATGCCCCAAGTAGCTGCTGCCCCTCCCACATGGGCTTCTGATGAGTTACAGAGCAGAACAGAACCTGATTCACATGCTGGAGCCACGCCCACTCCCCTGAAACCTTTAGAAGAGCCATCCAGCTGAGCTCAGTCTAGATAAGCTGAACCACAGTCAATCATGCTATCCTGTGAGCATGAGTAATGCTTGCTACCAAAAGCCACTGAGATTCAGGATAGTTTGTTACATAGCAGTGTTTTGATAATAACTGACTAATACAGTTACTTATATGGAATAACAATTTTACAACATTTGTAGTAGCTTCTAGTATATTCATGGAACAGAAATCAGGTATCTTCTGGCTGGAACCTGGTAATAGGAATTAGGAATGTGGGTTTGGGGACCAGATCAAGCCAAGTTTCTACCATGCTTCTGACAACTGTTGACTGTGTGACTTACTTAGTTTCTCTGAACTTAAGTTTTCTTATCCATACAATGGGAAATAAGATGATGCACCATAAAGCAGCACAGTGCCTGGTACACAGTAAGTGAGGAGTATGTGGAAGTTCTTTTGTTACTATCATACTATAAAATCAACACAGAATGGATCTACAAGAGTTACGTATAACCAGATTATCCATGAAAGTGATCCTTTCTTTCAAACTCCCTATCCTTGGACCTTCTTCCTAAGTCTGATGCTGTCCTAAAGATTTTTATGAGTTTCTGTAGGATATATTTTCATAGCCACTTCTGCTGTGAATTCCTGCTTCTACAGGACTCTGAGCCTCATTCATGTTTTGTTCTTTGTCAGCTCCATGCTGAGCCATCATGGAACTTACCTCCTTTTCTTTCATTTCCATGACAAATTTCTGTGTGTAGCAGAACTTATTAAAGGTTTGGGTCAGAGAAAGTTGTTTATCCCAAAGAAAGCCAGCAATTTATATTTGATTTTTACCATAACTCTATTCTTTTTTTTTTTTTCTTGGAGATAGAGTCTTGCTCTGTTGCCCAGGCTGGAGTGCAATGCCATGATCGCAGCTCACTGCAACCTCTGTTGTCTGGTTCAAGCGATTCTCCTGCCTCACCCTCCCTAGTAGCTGGAATTACAGGCATCTGCCACCATGCCCAGCTAATTTTTGTATTTTTAGTAGAGATGGGGTTTCACCATGTCGGCCAGGCTGGTCAACTTTATTCTTTAAAGTCTTCTAACTCTGTACAAGAAATTCCCATTGAAAACGTATATCCACAGAGTCCAGACTCCTGCCATGTTATCTATTCCTTCCCTCTGTCCCTCATTCCCCTCTCCTCTCTGCTTTCCCGCAATTCCTGTTACCTTCTCATGCAAAACAACTTAGCTTTCTTTTGCTCCTCTCTTTTTATCAAATAGTCATGTAGCATGTTTTTATGTAACACATTTTCCCTAGCACTAAATGTTAATACTTTTTACTCCTTCATCACACTTGCAATGTCATGTTAAAGATGGCATGACTTCCAGGCAAAGCAAGTAGCTGATTAAGGTACTGACCTTTCTAGTGAAGTAATATGATTATCAAAATTAAGGTGAATTTGTGATCAAAGTATAAGAAGTGAAGAATTTTAGAGGAGAACATTGTCTGTCCAAGTGCTATTTAGGAAAGAAAAAAAATCTATCTCATTGTTTCAGGTATGTTCATGTATTCACGTATTGATTTATTTATATTCTCCTCCAAAAGATAAAACTGGAATTCGTCTATACTGACCACAACTGGTTGTCTTTCCTTAGGATCTGGAACTCCACAGTGTGGTTACATCTGACTTGGAGACAGCTTTTCATTTGCAACAATTTATTACCAAAGGCTACGTGTATTTAACAAGAATTTTATGTTGCAAGACTTATGGCATTTGAGGAAAAGAAGAAAGAAGTACATAATAAAACAAACACTAGTGTTTTCTTGAGGAATTTTTTACCAATTATTGCCATTTCTGAATATCATTTCTCTCTTGGTTTAATTTTTCTGTTATTGTCCTAACCTATCATACAAGATATCGATAACTTTCATAATTTCCTACAGTCAGCAAATATTAAGTTAGGGGTTTGGGGTGATAGCAAACTAATTTATTATTTCACTTTTATTATCCTCTGTATCAATAATCTTATTTATTTCAAGAACTTAACATCTGGACTAAATGCAAGAACATGAGACCTTAAGGTTATACACAAAGTTATCAACTGTGGTTAGAAGAACACAAGTCCTAATGTGTATGTATGTGTGTTCACCCATTTATTGAACACTTTGTGCCAGGCACGCTGCCAGGCACTGGGAATATTAAAATGAAGACATCACTTTTGGCTTCCGGGTTTTTGGAAGTCTAGACAGAGGAAGGAGGCAGATGTGTAAACAGATAATCAAGATAACATGGTAAGTGCCGTAAGAGAGTTGTGCCCAGGACATTCAGAGGCACAAAGGAGAATCGGCCTGCTCTTATTACACTGGGAGAAGCAGCGGTGCGCAAGGAAAATTTGAGAAGGAGATAGATGAAGTTTGAGCTGAACTTCAGGGAAGACCCAAGGTTTGCCAGGAGGCTTAGGTACTCTCAGTCACTTGGGAGGTGCAGAGGAAGAAGAGAGTGTGGCCTGATCAGTATCTTGTGGCAGGAGTGAACCCCAGGGCTGAGAAGATAGGGTAGGCTACCCACTAAGAGTCTTGAATTTGGCAATAAGAATTTAGATTTTAACCTGAATAACCAGGAGTGAAAGGATCTTAAGGGTAGGAAACGGATAAGCTGATTAGATTTGTGCTTTTGAAAGGGAGGTTTGAAGGTAGCATGAAGGCACAACCACACGCACTCAGAGCTCTCCTATTTCTTTGCAGGCTGTGTCATCCGCCGATGCTATTCCCAGTCTGTCTGGGAAACTGTCAAACTCCACTTCATACTAAGGAGTATCCATAAATTAAATGTTGCAAACAGTCTTTGGAAGTTGAGAGACTACTGGCAGAGGAGCGCTTAACCTGCCTACAACCAAGAGGGCCTCTTTCTAGTACTCGGCCCTTGGGCTTTGATATAAGCAGAAGTGGTTTTATCATTTCTTTTAGAAGTGATTTGGAGAGAATGTTTTGTTTTTAAGCCTCCTGTGGAATTGACTTCCTTTTTTGAACATTCCCAACCCACTTTGACATCTTTATTTCCTGCAGAATGCTACTTCTGTATACTTTGAAAGTAATTGCTGTCACTGTCATCATTAATTCGCCTCTCTTTGCACCTCCTTCCAGAGTCTTCAGATGCAACTATGCTGTTGGAAGCAGTGCTCACATTTTTCTTAAGGCTTCAGCATTTTGTACAAAGGTACCAGATCTGGATCCAGTCCATGTGGAGGTTTGAGGGGAGTGGAGTTCAATACACTGGTACCATTCAATGAATGTTAAAGAACACAAAGCATCGTGAAAGAGGGGCTTAAATTCTGAAAGGAGACATTGTGAACTAACCTTTTATTCCCTGGGATTTTGATTCCAGGACAATTAAGAGCTATAGAATATCCTTTTTCCCCAAGTACAAAGTGGCAGAAATAGCACTTTTAAAAAAAATGAAATTATATTTTGTTTTCGAGTTTCAACAGAAAACTTGAGACAGTATTTCTCATCGTCTTTCTAATAGACTCTGGAGAAATAGTGGCTAACACTTCTAACATGTTAGCCACTATTTCTCCACAGATTTTAATGGGAAAATGAAAAAGGAGGCACTTTTCCCACCTCCCTGATGATTTTTGCAATAACTGAACTTTATAAGAATATTAAAAAATATATTTTATGAGTCAGTCTTCCAGTACACTTGAAAATAATCAGGTTTTCTATCACTTCCCTTCATCTCCTTATCAGGAGAGCATTTGCAACCAGGCCATCTATGCATGTGGCTGAATAGTACCATAGAATCATTGAGAATGTCTTAAATATTAAAACAACTACCAATGTCCCTGAAGCCCTGAAACAAGTGGCAGCATCCCCACTTGGGGTCACCTATCAGTCCTGTGAAGAGGACACCTACAGCAGCCACTCCTTATAAAGAAAAGTACGGTTGAGTCTTTATTACACTTAATTAAAGAACAGCTGAAAGTCCTGTCTTGCACTTTCAACACATGGTTCCAATTAGTGTCCCAAAGCAGAACCCTGACTTTGATAAAAGCATTGATGTACAGCATTTGGTGCCTGTACAATGCACTCTTTCATTTTACAAGGTGGCTAAAGTGCAGTTTTAAATATATATATATATTTTTTTTAATATTAATGAAAACCCAGGAGTATAAGCTTAGAAAGAGGTGAAGAGAAGTAAACACAATTTTGTTAGAATTGCCTGCCGTAGGCTTCTAGAACCTAATAGGAAGGGAAAACTGGTGTCCTAGAATCTGGGAATTAGATGTGGAAATGCTTAATTTCGATCATCACTTCTCACCTTTTGCCAAAATAAAGAGAAATAGCAAGAGGAAAAAGTAAGATAAAACAAGTAAAATGTTTCACGACTGCTTCACATTGGGAGTGTTCCTCACTGCCCCAAGAACGGTGGAATGATTTTCCACTCTGGGTCATGGGAAAGCAATGATGTCTTTAGTCCCAGAAGGGTGAGACACATACAGTTATCCAGTGCTTCATGAAAGCTGAAAACAATCCCCTTTGTGCCTGGCTTTCATTTTCAGAGGTACCATTCAATTTTTGGCAGATAATACATAGGTTAAAGAAATGTGCCCATCAAGAACAATAAAAATCATTCCCTAGATTCATTACAAATTTCATTATTAGGAAACAGTCTCTAAAAGTGCCAAGGCAAGAACAAAAATATGAGTAGAGTTAAACTGAGCAAGTGGATTTCTTCAGACTAATTACAACTTGAGAAAAAAAATAATTGAGATGATCTTTCTGAAAGCTTCATTCTTGGAGACTCAGTGACAATAAATATACTATGTCTTCCCTTGGTTTTCAAAATTATAAAATGGGTTTGCCACTTTTCTAGAAGGGATCCCAAATAGTGACGAACTGAAACTGTGCAAACCTGTTCTTCTTACAGGAATCACTTTTCCCCTCCCTCAACTTATGCCCCCTAGTAACCACTGGTGATATACCTTCATCAGGCAATAGAGAGAAGTATGCCATCTTCAATGAGTCCCTTTTTAACGGCCCCATTAACTCTTACTGAGTTGACTTATTTATGCATAGGTGAGTATTACACATCATTAATGAATAATTCTAGATTTCAAATATCTCTAAATCTCCAAATCGTGATTCAAACTGAACTGTGCTATAGGTACATTTCCTATTCACTCATGAAATCTTGCACTTCCTAACCTCCAGAACCATGAGCCAAATAAAATCAGTTCATCATAGATCACCCAGGCTGTGGTATTCTCTTACAGCAGAACAAAACTGCCAAAGACAGGGTCCTTGATTCCTCTATTTCTCTCACAACCTACATCCAATTCATAAGCAAAACATACCCAGAATTAAATTATTTTTTTCTACCAACTTCAGAGCTAAAACAAGTTAGTATCCTATTTCAATTGGGTTATTTCAATAACCTCCCAACTAGTCACCCTACAACTCTTCAAATAGGAGGCAGTGACCATTTTAAGGTGTTGGATTCATATTCCTTCTCTGCTCAAAGCTTTTCCATGCCTTCTTGGCACACTCAAGTAAAAGTCAAGAGCTTTACCACTCCATTTCTCTGGCTTTATCCACTATGCTGCCCTGTTTTGCCCTCTTTTTGCTTCAGCCACACTCATGTCATTGCTGTACTTTGAACAAACCAAACCACTCCTGCTTTTGAACATGCTGTATTTCCTAGCAGGAAAGCTTTCCCCTTAGGTCTCCAGAGTTGCTTCCTTACTTTTTTCACATTATCCAGGGAGGCCTTCCCTGACCACCCTATGTAAAACAGCACCCTCCACCCGCTATCTGTCACATAAGTATTTTCCTTGCCCTGATTAGTTATTTTCCGCACCACCTATCAGACCTGGCATATTATATAGTGTGTTTATTTGGTTTTTTCTTTCTTTTTTTTTTTGGCCATCTGTTCTCACCAGATTGTAAACATGACTAGAACAGGGATTTGGTCTGTTTTGTTCTCTCCTACAACTTTGTTGCCTAGATTGATGTTGGGTACACAGTAGATTCTCAATCGATATTTTTCACATTAATGATCTAAATCTACATTACTGATTAAATCAGTATCATGATAATTACACGAGGAATAAGTCGTAGAAAGGTTTGTTGATCGGATTCATTACAATTCTAGTATAACAAACCCTTTACTAAATCTCACTCGAAAGGTTGTCTAAAGTACAACATCAGATTCTCTTAGCATTGATAGTGTTCACATATTGCATGTCTATGTGCAAATCATATGTCTAAGCCCCATCAATGTAAGGCTGAAAATGAAATCATATTAACTTTAAATATTCAAAATAAAACCTTAGGCTTCACCCTATGTGACTGTTGTGTTCCTCTCTTTGCAAACCCATCCTGCTTATTCTTTGCTGTGTCAGTCAGCCATCTGGCTCAGACCTTAGGCCTCTGCTCCTTGCACAGTCCACTCTGCTCACTTCTCAAGCTCCCTGAAAGGGTTTCCTCAGGCTGCTGCCACTGCCACCGTACTGCCTCATCCCAAAAGTGGGCATCAAGCTTTCTCTTGAAACTTGACATAACACACAGCACAGTGGAAACCAGGCTGTCACTTAAATAAGTCCTTATCAAGCTCTCCAGTGATCTTCATATTCTGAATCCAATGGAGAAGATGGGAGAAACTGGGATTACAGGTGCCCACCACCATACCCAGCTAATTTTTTTTTTTTTTTTTTTTTTTTTTAGTAGAGAGGGGGTTTCACCATGTTGACCAGGCTGGTCGCAAATTCTTGACCTCAATTCTTGATCCACCCACCTCAGCCTCTCAAAGTGCTGGGATTACAGGCATGAGCCACTGCACCTAGCCTCTTTTAGTCAATATTTTAGTGGCCCTCAAGTGTACAACATAGGCAGCTCTGTATACCACACACGGGTGTGGAACTGGTTCAGATGCTGTATGGAGAAAACACAGCTAATGAAAGTGCTTCACACTGTTTTTAAAACATGCCGTGGATCCTTATTTCAATGAGCTCTACACTGAACCCCAATAAGAAAAAAAAAAGGGAGTTCCTGTTATTGGGGTAGGATTCTGTAGTTGTGTTTCCTTATCTTTTGTGGACAAAATTTATTTTGCAAGCCATTGATCAAGAGAATACACTTAACAGTCAAACAATTGAGTTCAAACCTCAGTTCAGGGTGACCCTTGGAAAGTGTCTTTCTCTCCCTGAACTATAGTTTTGTCATCTCCAAAATGCAGTCAATCATCCAGGTGGTTCTGAGGACTAAAGGAGATAACGGAAAATGGCAATGAGCACAGGGCCTGGTGCACAAGAATGGCCGTGTGAAGTGTGAGGGATTGTTCGTGTTCATCTGCCATCACTTCTATCCTAGCCTAAATCTGTTAGAAGGGGAAGGATGAGTGTGGTGTGATGCCCAAGGCAACAAAACTTGGTGCTGGTGACTAACTAACCACTCTCCCTAGGGTCACAGAACAATTGCTTTTTTGTAAACTGGGTTAAATCACTCCCTGGTGTGGCTAACAATGACTAATACAGCAGAAGGGAGTGGGCTCCCCTGGTGCAAGGCACTATTGGGAAGTTGGCTGTGCTCTGCTTACAAAAATGTGGGTCATCAGTGAGCTCTAATTCTTGTAGATCCTACAATAGTCCTTAACTTGCAAAAAGTTTACTCATTTGCAGAAAAGATTTCAACACTTACGATATACTAAATATACTTTCTGGGAATTCCTTACAGACATCCTAAAGTGAAATACACTCCATTAATGGTGTGTTAATAGCCTTTTGACAAGGCAGGCTGTGTTAGTGTATAAGATATTAGAATGGATAGAGACGTAGAACTTGGTAGATGATAGGTAACAGCGAATATTAACCAGAAAACTCATTTTGAAAACAGAAAAATGACCCCTTTTGACCACAATATTGAAATTCTTTTATTTTTATCTCTCTAATAGCATAGTGAGGCACAGTATTTCAACTAGAGGTAACAGAAACGTTATTAACGTTAAGCAAATATGTGGCAACTTGCATAACTTCTTAGAAGTGAGTAAAATCCGGTTCCTCATTTTTTCAAGATTCCTTTTTACATAGTGCTCTAGATAGGATTGCAAAAGCAATGATCTTGCAAAAAAAGGGACCCCACTGCAAATGGGATACACCATTAAAATACAAAAGAGGAAGCACAAGCCAAGCAAGCTGAGATGAAAAAGCTAGCATTTTTCTTTCTTTGTTTTCTTTTCAAACTTTTATTACAGAATCAGAGGGTACATGGGCAGGACTGTTACAGACGCATCTTGCGAGATGCTGAGGTTTAGGGTATGACTGAGCCTGTCACCTGGTATTGAGCATAGTACCCAATAGATGGTTTTTCAACTCTTACTTCCATCTCTCCCTCCCCCATTTAGTAGTTCACAGTGTCTATCATTCCTGTCTTGTGTCCCTGTGTACCCAATGTTTAGCTCCCATTATAAGTGAGAACATGTGGTATTTGGTTTTCTGTTTCTGCATTATTTGCTAAGCATAATGGCCTCCACTTGCATTCAGATTGCTGCGAAGAACCTGATTTCATTCTGTTTTATGTCTGCATAGTATTCCATGGTATGTATGTACCACATTTTCTTTATCCAATCCACCATCGATGGGCACCTGGGTTGATGCCATGTCTTTGCTATTGTGAATAGAGCTGTGTTGAACATACAGGTGCAGGTGTCCTTTTGGTGGAATAATTTACTTTCCTTTGGGTATATACCCAGTAATGGGATTGCTGGGTCAAATGGTAGTTAACTCTTAGTTCTTTGAGAAATCTCCACACTGCTTTCCACAGTGGCAGGACTAATTTACATTCCCACCATCAGTGTGTAAGTGTCCCCTTTTCTTTGTAGCCTTATCGCTATCTGTTATTTTTTAATGTTTTAACAAAAAACATTCTAACTGGTATGAGATGCTGTCTCATTGTGGTTTTGATTTGAAAATGTGAGTCTTTTTCTTCCCATATATTTAATCTTCTCTACTCATTTCAACCTGGTCTAATTTGCTAACCCAAATCTAAACTATATTGCCACATCCCTGCCAGGATTCTGAGAGAGTACAAGAGCCCCAAACTCAGGTATTAGCTATTTCAGAGGTGCTCTTAGTCCTCCTAAACGTTCCTGGACCACTGTGAGGACTTTGGCCCCTTCAATCATATTATTGAGAACTAGACAATGCAGTCACAAGACCTCTGATGCTAAGTGTCTGATTCTTGTTGCAGATTCCCCAATACTCCAATTCTCCAAGCCGTGGATCTTGGGCTGTGATTTCTGTCTATCATAGGAAGTGTCCTCATCCCTGGAAGAAAGGTAGATCCCCTCAGAACCATGTCAGTCCTCCTCCCCACATCTTGCATTGTGGCTCAATCAGACATGCTCTCAATAAAGTTCCCAGGAACAGAGAAATCATTATTATTTCCCCACTTCTTTACTTATCTCTGAAAGATACAGAGGAGGGCTAGTGCATTTCAGGTACCCTACTGACCCTACTGCCTGTCCAAGTTGTTTCTGCTTTTTAGAAATGTCTAAAAACTCTGGCTGAACTCATAATTTCCCTTCCACCTTTAGCCTACCTTGTTCCTACGTGGGCTTTTTCAGTTTGATGTGTGTCATCACTGAATACGTGGTCACCTAAGTTGGAAACCTCATTGTGATTATTGTCATTGACTTTTTTATCTCTGTGACTAAGCATTGTTCCCAATTCCAGCCCCCAATCCATCTTCAAATTCTATTGTTTCCTCCTCTGTAATAGCGAATTCTCTCTATTCCCACTAAAATTACCATCGTGTGTTACCTACATCCATATCACAGCCGCCTACCAAGTGTGTCTTCCTCTAACTCTGCCCCATGCCAACACTTTCTCCTGCTTTAGTCACTTTCCATCTCCATATTCTTCATTCTTCTGCCTTCTCTGCTCTCCACTGCCTTCAGTAAAAGAAGTCCAATCTTCATAAATTATCTTGCAAGGCCTGTTCAGCATATGATGCCTCCTTACTCCTGTGACATTTTCAGTATTCTCCTCTTTGTCATCCACTCTGATTGACACTAATCCACCTCAGCTCTCGTGCTCTTTCTTTGCCTCCAAGCCCTTTCATCCACTCTTCTCTTTGTCTTGAGTACCCCTTCTCACTAAGCTCCCTTCATTCTCTGGCTAATTCCTATTTGTTTTGCAAGTCTTGGATTCACTGTCACTTTCTTCAGAAACCTGTTACTGACTTTCCAAATCCTGATTAGGCATTCCTTGGGAGTATTATCTTACCATATCTTCCTCACCAAAACACTTAACATATTCTATTTTAACTGCATATTTGTTTTTCTGCTTATCTCAGACTGTCAGTTTATAAAGACAAGAACCCAGTCTTTCTTTTTTCCTTGTACCCAGAACAAGTCTTCCTGAATGAATACATGAATAAATGAGTGAGTATAATGGAAATAAACAAGAAAACATGTTTAAAAGGAGCGATCCACATGTTACATGCATCTGAGAGAGCAAGGGAGCTGAGAAGGAAGAAGTGAACTGTGGACTCAGAGGTAGATGGTCTATGACCACGGCAAGAGCACTTTCAGTGGAGTGATGGGACAGAAGCCAGAGCCATGTAGATTGAAATTAGCTGGGACGTGAGTGTGTGTAGACAGCAAATGTATGGACAAATTGCTTAAAAACTTGTGCCATGATAAAAGGAAGACATTGTTGATGCAGGAAGGAGAAGGGTTGATTGCAGGAACATACACTTGAAAGACTGAAGAAATCCTTTGTAAGAAAGTCAGAATTATCCTTAGGGTCACCAAAAAGGCAGACACACACAAAAAAGGAAAGCACAATTGGGCAAGAGTCCACAAACACATTTTAAATCAAAGTTCTGATAAAATGTGCTAGCACAAGTAAGAAAATTCCAGAAAGCACTCGCAAAGTAAGTTTACAATGTTGCTTAGCTCTGCTTTGTGCTGCAAGTAATAACTGTATTGGTAGATTTTGCTGGCCTGTTGTGATAACAACATAAAGGGAAACAGCTGGCACTGGGGTGCAGGAAATCCTTTTGCTTTAATACATTATTAAATATTTAAGTCACAAAAGTATGAGGAGTCAAACATCAATCCACCATGTAATCACTTCCCAGGTTAAGGAATAAAAAAAAATTATTAAATACAGTTGAACACCTAGTGAATCTAGAATTTAAAATGATATTTATCCCAAATGTGCAAATTTCCAAAGTGCAATTTATTTTTTAGCATGACAAATGTTTCCACTGTGGGAAGTTATAACCAACTTGTAGAAGTTTACACAGAAAATATTTTCAGTAAACTAAGTGGAGGGCAGAATTTCAAGAAGAAAGTGTGAGGGACGTGATGATAAAAGCAAAGGAAGACTAGCAGATGTGCCCCAGGCCCTCCTCATTGTCATCAATCATAAGCCTGTCCTACTCCGTGGTTCCCAAGCAGTAGGTCTTGGACCCCTGGGGGTAACAGAATTTATTGTGAGGGGGTCTGTAAATCCATATGCACATTCAGTATGGAGAGACTAAATAAATAATATGTCATACACACACATTATTTCTAAACTGTCTGTAGTTGAGGTGATGAATAACTTACAAATTCAGTTACTTGCTTCACCAAATTAATAGCAGCCTTTGATCATTAATGTATTTTCTCAATCTACAGACATTAAAAGTATAATTTCTAGCATGACACAGTCCTCATACTCAAAAAATTTGGGGCTATCGCTATTGTTATTTGCTAGAAAACATGGGAAAAGCCACTGGACAATCATTTAAATGGGAAATAAAAGTTTGATTTAATGTTTTAATAGTTGTTTGCATTATAAAAATATCACTTAAAATACATTTCAAGGAATAAGCTTGTTTTATTCACTTTTTCTTTCTGCAGAATGCTTGAGTGCTAAAGCCCTTCTTAGTCCATGCTCAATACCACAAGACAGTCAGACCTCAGAAAATGAAATAGAACGTCCAAGGACCAGTTCTTTAAGACTCTGAGTGGAATTTATCTTACTCTTTTGAACACCGATAGTCCTTCCTTTGGTGAAAAAAAGGGAGGCGGAAATCTCACCTTCTTCCGCTTGCCTTCTACTTGCCATGCCCTGAGCCCCACTAGGCAGCTCTACCCAGCACTGGCTCCTGTTTCTAATCTGACTGCCCTTCTTTGCTTTATTCATGCAGAGGAGCTCAAGGCTCCTTGTGCACCCTCATTTGCTGAGGTCCTTAGCACGCACCCTTCATTGAGTGTTGAATTGCTTTTTAGTCATCTATTTCAAATGCCTTTGTTTTTCCTCATCATAAGAGAATAAATGAATTGAAATATCTGAGCATATAATTCATATTGTTTGTTGAATGAAATTGATTGTGGAGGAAAAGCAATGTCCCATTCTTTTCTCAACTTCTCTTTCTCACTGTTGCTAACTGAACAGTAGAAATGCTCTTTTGAATATAGTCGTGTTTTCCAAAAACTCTTCATTGAAATATTTTCTAAAGTGAGACAGCACTAAAGAAGGCACACTGACCCAGCATCATCACTTTGAGTGCCAGAATGAGAAACTGAGTTCTTTATGAATTGTCTTTCAATCCTGATCACATGAAGACAAAAATCTTAATTTAGTGTTGGTGTGTATTTAACACTCTTCACATTGCGCTTTGCCCTTTCTCTATTTTTTTAACAGAGACAATGTCTATGCCTTACTTTTGGAGTCTTCAGCAGAAGATAACAGTATTTACCTAAACTTTGAAGCATTGTTTCATATTCATTGTGTATATCTATATATATAATAGCTACCTTCTATTTAAGACAAGTGATATGGTTTGTAAATCTGTTTACAGTAGTGACATAATCTTTTAAAATAATAGGAAAAGTGGTTCCATTTAAAGAAAAATATACGGATAATTGATGGTTTCATGGTACAGAAGAAAACATGTGAGCTATTCAAAAACAAAGTTTGTGAGGACCTGCTCTATCACAAAGCAAATACATTAGTGAGAAGCAGAGAGTATTAACCTGTGATCCTGAACTCTTTTGTCAATGTGGAAAAGCCATTCATCATCCAGCATCCTGTAAGAGGACCCAGAAGAGGTTACTTTTATGGCCATATGAGGTGAGTAGGTGATATGCTATGGCTGTGTCCCCACCCACATCTCATTTTAAATTGCAGCTCCCATAATTTCCACGTGTTGTGGGAGGGACCCGGTGGAAGATCAAATCATGGAAGTGGTTTCCCCCATACTGTTCTCATGGTAGTGAATAAGTCTCACAAGATCTGATGATTTTATAAGGGGCTTCCTCTTTTGCTTGGTTTATATTCTCTCTTGTCTGCCGCCAAGTAAGACGTGCCTTTTGCCTTCTGCCATGATTGTAAGGCCTCCTCAGCCATGTGGAACTGTGAGTCAATTAAACCTCTTTTTCTTTGTAAATTACTTAGTCTCAGTTATGTCTTTATTACTAGCATGAGAATGGACTAATACAGTAGGCATATGCGAGTCATCAGAGTCCTGACCAGGCTTTCTGCTGCATGTGTATACATTGTTACCCACAGCACTGGCCCCATGTCTTTGAATGTGAAGAACAATAATAAAAGGAATGTGACTTTCATTACATTTTAACCTGGCAGCACATCACTTTTCCCATGCCACAATGTCACAGAAGCCATTCATTCAAGGGGTTTATTACATTTTGAGATGCTGACAAAACAGTTCTCAAGTGCATTACTCAACTCCAGTCAGACGTCACTGGCTATCATTTCAAAGCCAGTGGGTGTAAAACTTGCTGTTCTTTTCTATTTGTGAGATAATCCTGGCTCTCCCTTCCCCTCCAGGATATGGCTGCCAAAAGGAATTAATGCCATACCAACTCCATCCACGATGACCTCCAAAACAGAAGTAAATGTTTCTTATGCTTACTTAAAACATTTCCCCAAAAGACTGCAAATAGTACAAATGCCTACTCCAGTGATGGATAATTCCAGTAACTTTTTTTTTTCAGCCAAGTGAAGATAGCATCACAAGTGGGGATAAAGTGAATTGGAGTCCTTGACTTTGATGTTCCAATCCTTGACCACTTACTGCCTAACTCGGCTCTCAAATCAACCATTCAACCTCTTTTTTGGAAGTCATCTTCCTTGAAAATGAGACCTACTAGCATGTACTTCTTGCCTAAGCAACAGATAAAGTGGAAGCTGTACAGAGGCAGTAGTCATGGCCTAATCTACAGCACAGAAGTTCTTTCCAGAATTTTTTTTTCCCAAAAAAGTTCGTAAATCACACAGCTTCATCAGTGTCAAAGGTTACCGTCAGAGGGGGGCACTTCCTTCTGCTAAAGACTAGGCTTTTGCCTTGTATGGGCTCATTTATCATCTATTTTGATGTGCTTGTAGAAATAGTGGACATTTTCTTCTCCTTATATTCTTAGTTTGGTGAATATTATCTACATGAGTCATTTTAATTTTTTTTTGTTTTAGTTCTCTGTTTTTGTGCTGCGAGACTCTGAATTTCCAGATCACTGCCAAAAATGGAAAAAAATATGCCTTACTTCCCAAAGACAGAGGTTTTATAAAATGAGGATGCCATTTGTTACCCATCAAACATACTTGCCTTTTGGCATCACTTGGAATATAGAAGAGACACACTCACATTTCTCCTAGGACCAAGATAGATAGCAAAACTTGATCTTGGAAATACACAAAGATAATACTGTTACCTTTTTCCTCGCCATTGCTGAAGAACTGAATTGAATTGAAATACATATTTGCTGAGCAGTAAGAAAAAGTTTTGAGAGAATAATAGACTTCATTTAAAAGTGGCAAGACAGAAGTAGTGTCTTGTGTGGACAAATTGGTTTGTATGCTTGAGCCACATAGTTCACAGAGAGTAAGAGGCGTCCAGTTTTGAGAACACCATGCCATACACTGTCGACTCCTGCTAGTTATTTTCTTCATGATTCTCTAGTGAACTGAAGAAACAAATTAACATCCAAAAGTTAAACTCTGTTTAAATAAAAACACAACATACACCGAATGGTTAATCATACTAAATGCTTTTATATCCCATCTTAATAAGGGACTAATTGGATTAAATTTTAATTATCCAGATATAAAGTAAAGCATATAGTAGTGAATTTTTACAATGTTTATTACTATAAAAAAGATAAATGGTTATTTATAAAATAATGTGTGAACCTTTTCTTGATCCTGAGGGGTCAAAGGAACAGGTAAAGACTAATAATACTGATAAGAAACCATATGTGGAAGATTGTGGTGAATAAAATAAAAAAGCCCCAGGGACATTTCGTTGTGTCTGATTTGGCCCAATCTGTTGACCACCTTGGCTTTTAATTCCTCTCATTAGGAACAGTCTTCAGCAAAGATAGCCATTAGGCAAATTACAAACAGTGTGTTAATGTATTTGATGAGGTTTTCTACTTTTCTTTCTTCGAAGCTTTGAAAACTACCTCTGGTGATTATTATAATTGAAGTCCATTTGCACACTGATTTTTCTTTATTTCTCTTTAACCTTGATTTTGGCCTCAATCTCCACCAAGGGGAAGTAGCATTGCTGCTAATCCCATCTTGGCAGAATTATTGGGATCCACCCCAGCAGTCACCAAAACATTCAGGTTTAGTCAGAACACGAATTCGTCACTTCATAAAACCAAATCTTTTCTCCATCCCACAATAACCTGTTCTTAGACCAAAGGGAGAGTGAAAGAGATGTGAATCAACTCACTGAATAATAGGACCAGACCCTCCCAGATGTGGAGAGATCTGAGACACTTCCATTTTTTTTTTTTTTTTTTTTTTTACTCTCCTTGAAGATTTAAAATAAAATGAAGAAAAAAGACGTGTCAGAACATAATAGCAAACATTATAGCACATTTTAAGTACTTAAAATCGTGCTTTAAACAATTAAAAAAATAACCTTTCTGGAAGGCAGGAACAAATGGCCCAATTACGGCCCTTTGTGAATATAAGGCCCTGACTAAATGGCCCTCCTGAGGATCCTTATCTCTCAACCATCATAGCTGCCGCTCAGAGGTGGATGGAAGTTTCAGGACTAGTTAGACTCATTGTATAAATAAACAAATGTGAAGAATGTAAATGATGTGCTTGAGAGCACAGCCAATTAGCTGATGAAAAAGCATATGGCAATGGGCCCTCTATGCAGGTGGAAGAAACATGGAAGGCACAGAAGAGTTTTTGGGTGTGCGGAAGGACTACTTGCAATTGAAAAGGTGATGAATACTGAGAGCATCATTGCAGTGAAAATAAATATTGGGCAAAACCACCCTAAAATGGACTGAGTCATGCCCAGATGTGGCTAATCAAGACTCCAGATTGATAGTTCCACATGATTTCAGAAAGAGCTGCAATTATGATGTTACTTCCTAAGATGGAGGAAAGACAGCTTCCTTTTTTTTTTTGTCTGAAATTTCTTATTTCTAGTATTCTTATTCTGTCTTTAGTTCTCCAGTTGGGAATCTATGTGAGAGCCCTGTGGAGACAGATGACAACCTTTTCCATGGAATTATTAAGCTAGAAAGCAAGGATGTTAGGATTTGATTTTGGTTCAGTCTTTTGTGAGACACATTCTTCTTTGAGTCATGCTTTAATAATTTGGAACTCAGCAATGACTTTATTTATTTGGGGGAATTTTACTTTTCTAGAGAGCCAGAATAATTCTTCCCTTTTAGATATCACAAGCAGACATTGGAAAAAGCAGACACTGGAAAAGCTGCTTTTTGTATCTTTCTCATAGGATTCTGGGCTCCTTAGTAACTTGGCCAGCCATCTTGAATCAAAAGTTGAGCAAGTGCTATTGGCGGTGTTTCCTCATAGATCATTTCCAGCTGTTACCTCAACACTAATATGAGACCTTCTGAATTCAAGAAAACTTGAACTTTTCATTGGATCCCCATATAAAGATTGGATGCGATGATTAAAAAGAAGTGTCCAATCCTATGCTGTGAGAATGTCAAGATCTGGATATTACTCTACCATTAGTGGGAATTTAACTTGATACGAATGTTCTAATAGGCAATTTGGCAAGACAAAGAAAAACCCTCAACATTTTTAAAATTCAAGATGGCAGACAGAACACACGCATTAACCTCCCATTTCTTCCAAGATCTTTGCATTAAACATATGGATCTATAGAATAGAATACCCCTTTATATGTATATGTCTCAGAGTTGAGTAAGGAAAATTAAGTCAAATAGTTCAATGGAATTCAACACAGGGAACTACATATGAAGTTGTAGGAATATCTAAAAAGCCAGATAAATTAGGGACACCCAATACCACCACCGGGGCTGAAGCAACCAAGGGAGAAGGCATTGCCAGAGCACAGGGTCCAGGACTGCCTGGCAGGAGCTGGAACCATGGATTAAGTGGGTGTTTGGGGTCTAAATGAGATGGAACAAATGTAGCCACATCAAGACAGACTGCCCAAGGCAGAAAGAAATGGGAGAAATATCCTGCCTTTGTCATTCTTCCCTCTCTTCAATATCCCACCAGCATTTCCCAATGGCCAAGCCTGTTGGAAGCCAGTTGGCAAGAAAATGTCATTTGCGGGGGTCAGTTCCCTGTGGTAAAGAGCAGAGTCTGGCACAGCAGACAAGAGAGAGTAGTATATGTGCATCCCTAAAGGATGACACATTTTAAAAATTCCTGGAATATGAAAAGTAAGTGGGAGCCATTTAACAGAAGAAAAGGGCAGAGAAATTGTCAGCCTACAATAGACTCCGAGAGCTCTTCAGAAGGAAAGAACAAATCTGCCTGTGTAATCCCAGAGATGCCCTGAGTGCAGAAGCCAAAATCAGAGAGAGTACTTAAAGATCTGACTACCCTAGAATTCTTCCAATCAGTGCCTCATTGCCAGTGTATACAACAGTGAGAAGGCAGCCAACAGTTTACCCACAGGCAAAAGATATGATGAATCCTTACTAAAAAAACTGAGAAAACTGTGAAAAGCAAAAATTTCTGTATTTACAGGTACCTCAAAAAAAAGCCATTATCATCCGGGCATTTTCAGAGACTCAGCATGACAACGAGCTCCCAATCCACTGATCCTACGTCAGAGTTACCAGTCATCGCCTCGCCCATTGCAGCAACAAATTCAGTAAGAAAGAAAAGAGAACTATTACGAAAATAATCTTACACAAAAGTAGGAACATCTACTCCATCAGCTCAGTCCACTCTTCTTAATAACAGTCAGAAATCACTAGCATGTAAAGAGAACTTGCAACATAAAAAGAGAAATAACACATTTTACAAAGTAGAAAAATAACTTTGGAGTAAGATAAAATGATTTAGGTAACAAAAAAGAAGTTAAAAATCATTCTTATCAATGTTTTCCAAAAGATTAAGGAGACCAGCTGCGGTGGCTCATGCCTGTAATCCCAGCCCTTTGGGAGGCCAAGGCAGGAAGATTGCTTGAGGCCAGGAGTTTGAGACCAGCCTGGGCAACATGGTGAGACACCTCCATCTCTACAAAAGAATAAAAACAAAAGATTTAAGGAAATATTACACCTACAAAACAAGAAATAGAACAATGTGAGAATGAGAAAGAGGTCTTAGAGATTTAAAGCATAATTTCCAAAACTTAAAATGTATTAGAGATGCTGGAAAAAAACATCAAAGCAGGTTACCAAAATGTTAAACAAAAAAGTAAAAGATGGAAAATATGGGAAAGAAACTGAGAGGGCCTGTATTCAACTAACACAAAATCCAGAAAGAGGAAAAGGCAGCGTTAAAATTATTTAAGCAAATAATAAAAAAATACAGACTAGAGCTAAGGACAAGAATCTTCCATTTGAAATGGCCCACTGAATGTCCAACTCAATGAATGAAAACAGATCTCCCACTAGCCACACTGTGATGAAATTTCAGAACAATATAATTTAAAAAGAAGAACCCAAAAGCTTCTAGGAAGAAAAAAAACTCACAAGCCACGAAGGAGAGGGGTCGAAGTTCTGCAGTAAAATTATTTTCCACCTAGAATACTCCATAAATATAATGTCAAAGATACAAGCACTAAGTACCACCATCTGTGTATCATCTCTTATGAAGCTATTTGAGTGTGCTTCACCAGCAGAATCTGTAAACTAGGAGGGTGTAAACAGAAGAACTGACCCAGGACAAAGTAAAGGGATCTCCCAAGTTGTGGCCAGCCTAGGGAGCAACCAGTCTTGAGAGTAGTAGGATAATAATCCTCAGGAGATAGGCTTCTGGGACAATGTGTAGCTCGTTGAACAGCTAATATACCTTAGAGTGTGAAAAATCTAAAGAACAAATAACAAGGGTGGGATGGGAAGTTATAGAAATTCCAGGGGAAAAAATTGTACAAGAAAATCTTGAACAAATAGAAAGCAAACTGAATGCTGCGATTTTAAAAAAATCTGTGGACCATCACGCTAGTATTTAGATGGCCCAGATTCCTGTACAAGTGCTCATGAAGAAGGCTCTGGAAGCCTAGTGCATCACTTGGCATGGCACATATCTGTTTTTGCATTAAAATGTAACACTGCCAAATCAGTTTATTAGTTTTCTCCTTAAGAAACAACCTAAGGACATAACATGGAAGATTTATTTGTGTTTGCAGGAGAGCACAGAAATGTTAACTACTTAGATTACTTAAAAGTCAAAGCAGGAAAAAACAAGAGGTGGAACACAAGTTTTCTGAGGGGAAAGATGGAAGGAAAAATAGAACTTCAGTGATCTCATCTTTTAAGGAAATGGTCAAGTATCAAGAAATACTGTCAAAATTGGAAGAAAAAAACAGGAATTTAGCCATATTATCTAAAGATACAAAATAAATCAATATTAAAGCCAAAAGTCATAACATAACAAACATTGAGAAAAGAAAACAGGAGGGTGTAATTAAAACGAGCAAATCCTTATCTGCATCTCAGGGAGTCACTGCATATTGTCTAAAGTAAAGAAGTAAGTAGAAGAATACACATACTATCTAACCTTGATTCTCAAAAATGTGGTCTGCAGACCAGAAGGACTGACATCATTTGTTAGAAAAGCCAAATCTTGGCAAAACTACTGAAATGAAATCTGCATTTTAACACTATCCATGCATATTTTATAAACACATTAAGTTTGAATAGCACTTTTCTATAATAGTGATTCTCAATGCTATGCATTATTAGAGTCATACGGAGAACTTAAAACATTATTTTAAAAAGAGCAAAGCCCAGTCCCCACCTTCAGAAATTATGCTTTAAATGGTCTGGGATGGAGCCCAGAAATCAGTACTTTTTTTTTTTTTTTTAACGGTTTCTGAGGTGGTTTTAATATGCAGTCATGGTTGAGAACCTGTGATCTAGAATCATAGTGGTAAGTGACCAATAGAATGAAAAACTTGATTTTGAAAATTTACTTCTGGATCTATCTGAGCAATGTGCTGAAGATAGAGAAACATGGGGAAGAAGACTGTTATTTTAATCATGAGAGAATGTGTAATCTTTGAACTGTACTATGCCACAAGTATTGCTTTGATATATAGCTTTACCTTGCATGCATGTATACTTTGATTCAGCAATTATACTTCTAGGAATTTTCTAAGCACAATAACTCATTAACTATAAAAAGTGTATGTTCATGAAAATTCATCATAATATTGTTCTTAATTTTAAGAATTATGGAACAATATAAATGTTTATCAAATGAATAATAAATAAAAATGTACAACACAACAGCAGAGCACACTTGAATAATAATAAATACCTGATTAATATATTGCTATAAGTCTACACTTGTAACAGAACTGCTAGTTGTCCCTTAGTATCCATCTTTTCCCTCTTTTATTGTAACATAGCCTTTGATTTGGGGATGGTCACAGGGCCAGCAGGGATGATTTTCCCACCCTCTTTTGCAGCTAAGTATATCCAGGCTACTAAATTCTAGCAATGAGATGTAGGGAAAAGTTGTGTGTCATATTAGCTGTGGGTTTGTCATAAATAGGTCTCATTATTTTAAGATACATCCCATCGATACCAAATTTATTGAGAGTTTTTAGCATGAAGGGCTGTTGAATTTTGTCAAAGGCCTTTTCTGCATCTATTGAGATAATCATGTGGTTTTTGTCTTTGATTCTATTTATATGCTGGATTACATTTATTGATTCGCATATGTTGAACCAGCCTTGCATCCCAGGGATGAAGTCGACCTGATGATAAGCTTTTTGATGTGCTACTGGATTCGGTTTGCCAGTATTTTATTGAGGATTTTTGTGTTGATGTTCATCAGGGATATTGCTCTGAAATTCTCTTTATTTGTTGTGCCTCCGCCAGGCTTTGGTGTCAGGATGATGCTGGCCTCATAAAACGAGTTAGGGACGATTCCCTCTTTTTCTATTCATTGGAATAGTTTCAGAAGGAATGGTACCAGCTCCTCTTTGTACCTCTGGTAGAATTCGGCTGTGAATCTGTCTGGTTCTGGACTTTTTCTGGTTGGTAGGCTATTAATTATTGCGTCAATTTCAGAGCTTGTTATTGGTCTATTCAGGGATTCAAATTCTTCCTGGTTTAGTCTTGGGAAGGTGTATGTTTCCAGGAATGTATCCTTTTCTTCTAGTATTCTAGTTTATTTGTGTAGAGGTGTTTATAGTGTTCTCTGATGGTAGTTTGTATTTCTGTGGGGTTGATGGTGATATCCCCTTTATTATTTTTTATTGCGTCTATTTGATTCTCTCTCTTTTCTTCTTTATTAGTCTCGCTAGTGGTCTATCAATTTTGTTGATCTTTTCAAAAAACCAGCTCCTGGATTCATTGATTTTTTTGAAGGGTTTTTATGTTTCTATCTCCTTCAGTTCTGCTCTGGTCTTAGTTATTTCTTGCCGTCTGCTAACATTTGAATGTGTTTGCTCTTGCTTCTCTAGTTCTTTTAATTGTCATGTTAGAGTGTCAATTTTAGATCGTTTCTCCTTTCTCTTGTGGGCATTTAGTGCTGTAAATTTCCCTCTACACACTGCTTTAAATGTGTCCCAGATATTCTGGTATGTTGTATCTTTGTTCTCATTGGTTTCAAAGAACATCTTTATTTCTGCCTTCATTTCGTTATGTACCCAGTAATCATTCAGGAGCAGGTTGTTCAGTTTCCATGTAGTTGAGCAGTTTTGATTGAGTTTCTTAATCCTGAGTTCTAGTTTGGTTGCACTGTGGTCTGAGAGACAGTTTGTTATAATTTCTGTTCTTTTACATTTGCCAAGGAATGCTTTACTTCCAACTATGTGGTCAATTTTGGAATAAGTGTGATGTGGTGCTGAGAAGAATGTATATTCTGTTGATTTGGGGTGGAAAGTTCTATAGATGTCTACTAGGTCTGCTTGGTGCAGAGCTGAGTTCAATTCCTGGATATCCTTTTTAACTTTCTGTGTCATTGATCTGTCTAATGTTGACAGTGGGGTGTTAAAGTCTCCTATTATTATTGTGTGGGAGTCTAAGTCTCTTGTAGGTCTCTAAGGACTTGCTTTATGAATCTGGGTGCTCCTGTATTGGGTGCATATATATTTAGGATAGTTAGCTCTTCCTGTTGAATTGATCCCTTTACCATTATGTAACGGCCTTCTTTGTCTCTTTTGATCTTTGTTGGTTTAAAGTCTATTTTATCAGAAACTAGGACTGCAACCCCTGCCTTTTTTTCTTTCCATTTGCTTGGTAGATCTTCCCCCATCCCTTTATTTTGAGCCTACGTGTGTCTCTGCACATGAGATGGGTCTACTGAATACAGCACACTGATGGATCTTGACTCTTTATCCAGTTTGCCGGACTTTGTCTTTTAATTGCAGCATTTAACCCATTTATATTTAAGGTTAATATTGTTATGTGTGAATTTGATCCTGTCATTATGATGTTAGCTGGTTATTTGGCTCATTAGTTGATGCAGTTTCTTCCTAGCATTGATGGTCTTTACAATTTGGCATGTTTTTGTAGTGGTTGATACCAGTTGTTCCTTTCCATGTTTAGTGCTTCCTTCAGTAGCTCTTGTAGCACAGGCCTGGTGGTGACAAAATCTCTCAGCATTTGCTTGTCTGTAAAGGATTTTATTTCTCCTTTACTTATGAAGCTTAGTTTGGCTGGATATGAAATTCTGGACTGAAAATTCTTTTCTTCAAGAAGTTGAATAGTGGCCCCCACTCTCTTCCGGCTTATAGAGTTTCTGCCAAGAGATCTGCTGTTAGTCTGATGGTCTTCCCTTTGTGGGTAACCCTACCTTTCTCTCTGGCTATGCTGCTCAACAAAATAAAAGAGGACACAAAAAAATGGAAGAACATTCCATGCTCACGGATAGGAAGAATCAATAATGTGAAAATGGCCATACTGCCCAAGGTAATTTATAGATTCAGTGCCATCCCCATCAAGGTACCAATGACTTTCTTCACAGAATTGGAAAAAACTATTTTAAAGTTCATATGGAACCAAAAAAGAGCCTGCATTGCCAAGACAATCCTAAGCCAAAAGAACAAAGCTGGAGGCATCATGCTACCTGACTTCAAACTATACTAGAAGGCTACAGAATGAAAACAGCATGGCACTGGTACCAAAACAGCGATATAGACCAATGGAACAGAACAGAGGACTCAGAAATAATGCCACACATCTACAATCATCTGATCTTTGCCAAACCTGACAAAAACAAGAAATGGGGAAAGGATTCCCTATCTAACAAATTGTGCTGGTAAAACTGGCTAGCCATATGTAGACAGCTGAAACTGGATCCCTTCCTTTCACCTTACACAAATATTAATTCAAGATGGATTAAAAACTTAAATGTTAGACCTAAAACCATAAAAACCCTAGAAGAAAACCTAGGCAGTATCATTCATGACATAGGCATGGGTAAGGACTTCATGTCTAAAACACCAAAAGCAATGGCAACAAAAGCCAAAATTGACAAATGGGATCTAATTAAACTAAAGAGCTTCTGCACAGCAAAAGAAACTGCCATCAGAGTGAACAGGCAACCTACAGAATGGGAGAAAATTTTTGCAATCTACTCATCTGACAAAGGGCTAATATCCAGAATCTACAAAGAACTCAAACAAATTTCCGAGGAAAAAACAAACAACCCCATCAAAAAGTGGGCGAAGCATATGAACAGTCACTTCTCAAAAGAAGACATTTATGCAGCCAACAGACACATGAAAAATGCTCATGATCACTGGCCATCAGAGAAATGCAAATCAAAACCACAGTCAGATACCATCTCACAGCAGTTAGAATGGCGATCATTAAATAGTCAGGAAACAACAGGTGCTGGAGAGGATGTGGAGAAATAGGAATGCTTTTACACTGTTGCTGGGAGTGTAAACTAGTTCAACCATTGTGGAAGACAGTGTGGTGATTCCTCAAGAACCTAGAACTAGAAATACCATTTGACCCAGCGATCCCATTACTGGGTATATACTCAAAGGATTATAAATCATGCTACTATAAAGACACGTGCACACGTATGTTTATTGCGGCACTATTCACAATAGCAAAGACTTGGAACCAACCCAAATGTCCATCAATGATAGACTGGATTAAGAACATGTGGCACATATACACCATGGAATACTATGCAGTCATAAAAAAGGATGAGTTCATGTCCTTTGCAGAGACATGGATGAAGCTGGAAACCATCATTCTGAGCAAAGTGTTGCAAGGACAGAAAACCAAACACTACATGTTCTCACTCATAGGTGGGAATCGAAAAATGAGAACACTTGGACACAGGAAAGGGAACATCACACACTGGGGCCTGTTGTGGTGTGAGCAGAGCGGTGAGGGATAGCATTAGGAGATATACCTAATGTAAATGATGAGTTTATGGGTACAGCACACCAACATAGCACATGTATATATATGTAACAAACCTGCACGTTGTGCACATGTACCCTAGAACTTAAAGTAAAATTAAAAAAAAAAAAAAAAAAAAAAAGAACTAACAAACACTCTGCCAAACAGCAGCAAAATCTACATTCTCCTCAAGTTCACATGGAATATTCTTCAGGATAAACCACATACTAACTAGGCCACAAAACAAGTCTTAACAAATTATACAAAATGCGTTTTCCAATCACATTGTAATGAAACTAGAAATCAATAACAGAAGGAAAATCCACAAATATGTGGAAAGTTAACAACATACTCTTAAACAATCAATGAATCAAAGAAGTCACAAGGGAAATTAGAAAAATACTGTGAGACAAATGAAAATAAAAATACGACATACAAAAATTTGAGATGGGCCAGGTGCAGTGGCTCATGCCTGTAATCCCAGCATTTTGGGAGGCCATGGCGGGCAGAATACCTGAGGTCAAGGGTTTGAGACCAGCCTGCCCCACATGGCAAAACCCCATCTCTACTAAAAATACAAAAAATTAGCCTGGTGTGATGGCAGGTGCCTGTAATCCCAGCTACTCAGGAGGCTGAGGCAAGATAATTGTTTGAACCTGCAGTGAGCTGAGATTGCACCACTGCACTCCAGCCTAGGCGACAAGAGCGAAACTCCATCTCACAAAAGAAAAATTTGAAATGCAGTGAAAGCAGTGCTAAGAGGAAAGTCTATAGCTATAAACAAACATTTAGTAAGAACAAAGATCTCAAATCAACAACAAAACTTTACACTTCAAGGAACTAAAAAAAGAACAAACTATATCCAAAGTAGCAGAAGAAAGGAAATAATTATGATTAGAGCAGAAACAGATAAAATAGAGAATTTTTTTAAATCATGAAAATAAGAGTACATGTTTTTAAAATGATCAACAAAAAGAGATAAAACTAAAATAACTAAAATTGGTAATGAAAAGTGGGCATTACATGAAATAAACGGGATTATATGAGAGTATTTTTAAAAATTGTATGCCCACAAATTGGATAAACTAGAAGAAATGGATAAATTCCTAGGAATACACAACCTACCAAGGGTGAGTCATGAGAAATAGAAAATCTGGACAGGCCAATAATTAGTAAAAAGAGTGAATTTGTACTCAAAAACTTCCCCAAAAAAGATAACTCCAGGACCAGATGACTTCACTAGAGAATTCTACCAAACATTTAAAGAATTAACACCAATCCTCTTCAACGTCTTCCAAAAAATTGAAGAGTAGGGAACAACTCCAAGCTCATCCTATAAGGCTAACATTACCTTGATACCAAAGTCAGACAAAAACACTACAAGAAAAGAAAACTACAGACTACTATTCCTAATGGATATTGATGCAAAATCATCAACAAAATACTAGTAAACTGAATTCAACAGCACATTGAAAGGACTACACATCACGACCAAGTGGGATTTATTCCTGGAATGCAAGAATGGTTTATATACAAAAATCAATCAATATAATACATCATATAACCAAATGGAGGACAAAAAACATATAGCCATCTCAACTGATGCAGAAAAAAGCATTTGATAAGATTTAACACCCTTTTGTAATATATTAAAAAAGAAACACTCAACAAACTAGGAATAGAATGAAACTACCTCAGCATGTCAAGACCACACATTAAAGGCCCACAGAAAACATCATACTCAATAGTGAAAGACTGAAGGCTTTTCTTTTAAGATCAGGAACAAGACAGGAATGCCTGATATAACAATTTCTATTCAATGTAGGATTTGAAGTCAGCCAGAAAAATTAGGCAAGAAAAGTAAATTGGAAGAAGTAGAATTATCTTTCATAGATGACTTGTATATGTAGGAAACCCTAAAAATTACACACACACACAAACAAACCTGTTGGAAGTAATAAGAGAATTCACAGATTTGCAGAATACAAAATCAACATATAAAAATCATTTGCACTTCTACAAACTAACAATGAACAATATGAAAAGAAAATTAAGAAAACAACTTACAGTAGCATCAAAAGAATAAAATATTAGGAACAAAATTAATAGATGAGTTGAAAGACTTATACAATGAAAACTACAAAACATTACTGAAGGAAATTTTGAAAGATACAGATAAATGGAAGGATATTCCATGTTCACGGATGGGAAGGCATAAGATTATTAAGATAACAATATTACCAAAATGACCTACATAATCAATACAATCCTTGTCCAAATCCCAATGGCAATTTTTTCACTAAAATTTTTTTAAAAGTTATCCTAAAATTCACATGGAATTTCAAGGGACCCTGAATGGTCAAAACAATTTTGAAAAAGAACAAAGTTGGAGGACTCTTACTTCTTGATTTTAAAACCTGTTACAAAACTACAGTAATCAAAACAATGTGTTGCTCGCATACAGACAAGCATCTGTAACAGTGGAATAGAATAGACAGCCCAGAAATAAACCATCACAAGTATTGTGACATAATCTTTGACAAGGTTATGGGGAAAGGACTGTATCTTCAACAAATGATGTTAAGAAAACTGTATATACACATGGAAAAGAATGAAGTTGGATCCTTATGTCATATACAAAAATTTACTCAAAATTGATTAAAAACATAAATTTAAGACTAAAAACTATAAAACTCCTTGAAGAAAACATAGGGGAAAATCTTCATAATATTTGATTGACCATGATTTCTTGGATGTGACAATGAAAGCACAGGCCACAAAAGCAAAAATAGACAAATGGGACTAAATCAAACTAAAAAACTTCTGTGCATCAAAGGACACACTCAATACAATGAAAAGGCATTCTGCAGAATGGGAGAAAATATTTCAGATTATTTATCTGATAAGCAGTTAATATCTAGAATATATATTTTAAAAGACCTACAATTCAACAACAAAAAATCAAACAAACTGACTTCATGGGTAAAGTGAGTAAAGGACTTAAATAGGCATTTCTATGAAGAAGATGTAAAAATGGCTAACAAGCATATGAAAAGACGTTCACTATTATCTATCATCACAGAAATGCAAATTAAAACTATGAGCTATCACCCCACATCCATTAGTATGCCTAATATTTTAAAAAGTAGAAAATAACAAGTGCTAGTGAGGATGGAGAAATATTGGAACATTTATGCACTGTTGGTGGGGGTGCAAAATGGTGCAACCACTATGGAAAACAGCATTGTAGCTCTTCAAAGAGTTAAAAATAGAATGACCGTATGATCCCATAATTCCATTTATAAGTATGTATTCAAAATAATTGAAAGCAGGATCTTGAAGAGATAACTACACAGCTGTGTTCATAGAAGCACTACTTGCAATAGCGAACAGGTGGAAGCAACCCAAATATCCATTGACTGGTGAATTGATCAACAAAATACAGTACATATACACACTATAGAACAGTATTCAGCCTTAAAAAGGAAGGGAAGCCTATCACGTGCTACAGTGTGAATGAAACTCGAGGGCATTATCCTAAATGAAATAAGCCAATCACAAAAAGACAAATACTGAATGATTTCATTTACACGAGGTATCTAGAGTAGCCGAATTTATATAAACAAAAAATAGAAAGTTGGCTAAAATGGGGGGAGAGGAAAAGTAGAGTTGTTTAATGGGTATAAAGTTTCAGTTCTACAAGACAAAAAAATTCTGGAGATCTATTTCACAACAATGTGAATAAACAACATTGCTGAACTGTACACTTAAGATTAAGATGGTAGACTGTATGTTATGTGTTTTTATCACAATAAAATATATTTTGATAAATAGCAATTCAAAGTGTGTGACTTTGAATGCACATTAAAAACTATAGAAAAGTATACAACAAAATGATCATAATAACTAGCAACACTACAATGGAAACTTCTTAACTTTCTAAATTCTCTGAGATTTGTACAGTAAGCATATAATATTTTTATAATTATAAAAAATGAAGCTGTTTCCACTTTTAAAAATACAAAACAAAATTTTTATTGGGGCTTACTATGAGTGAATGACTCATATATGGGAAACCTGTATTTGCCAAAGAAGCAATTACATTCTCCTGAGAAATTCAAGACTCACCACCTTCTAGGGGACTTTTGTGTGGTGTTTGATTCCTCTGGGACAGTTGGATCTTCTGTCTGGTCTAGGGAAGAAGAAGCAAAAGCTAGGTAGCCCTCTAGCACACAAAGTGAAAAAGCTAGCTGTCTTCAAAGAACAATTTTGTTTTATAAATTTCTTTAACATTAAAAACCTGTAAAGCAGAGGTGGACATGGCAGGAGGAGGAGCCAGTTAGGACAGGGTGGGGGGATTAATTGCTTTAGACAGAATTTCCCAGCCCAAGTGTACATTGACATTTTAGCTTTGTGTTGCAACTCTTTTATCTTGACCCTGACTGGGTCCCTGAGTCACAGTGACAAACAAGTGGGTCATTACATCATCATTGTTTTACGACTATTTGTGCACGTCCTTCTGGTTCTTGAAGCTATAGTCTGTCACTACACTGTCTTGTGCTGAAAGAGGGTCATTCACCATTTTTCCTTTATTTTAAATGATTGGCCAGATGAAGCATCCATAAATGTGACAAAAAACAAGTTAAACTAGATAAGAATCTCCAATATTATTAAAACCAAATGTTCAGAAAAGGAATTTCACTTTAAACATCAAAATGCCTCTGTTCCTCTGTGAAACTTTTTGATTCTACCAGATACTTAAGTCTATCAATAAGCTAATGTACATCACGATCAGCAAGTTCCTGAGTGATACTTGTGTAGGATTTCTTTTGTGATATTTAACCATTCTAACAAGAATGGCACCATATACCAACATGGAGTGCTTTTCAACCACCCCCCAAAATTAGATGGTATGGCAAGAATCTTGGCAATCCAGAGTTATTAAACAAAAAACACAGAAAAATTAATAGAGGCATTATAAAATAAAAATGTTAGTTATATTTGCATCAAAATACTTAACAAATCTTATCTTCAATCTAATGTTAGAATTACAGTACTAGCCTATTTCCATTCTTGTTACGAGGTTTGAACATACTGCTTTAGCACATCATCCCCATCGTTTCTCATTTTGGGGTCTTCTCTGTTTTTAACAAAGAATTCTAAAATGCCACATTTCCAGTTCCCTTTTTCCTTTTCATAACTCATTTTCTCAGTTTGGAATACGTTGTCAGTTTTTGCAGGAGTGAATGTAGTTGCCAAAGATAAAAATTGTTTTGACAATTTAGTAATGGTTTTTGCACTATGAGTGATATTCTTTTCTTTTTTTTTCTTTTCTTTCTTTCTTTTTTTTTTTTTTTTTTTTGTGATGGAGTCTTGCTCTGTTGCCAGGCAATCATTAACAGTATTGGTTGTAATTTTAGAGTTATAAAAAAATAAGGAAATCGTGAGAAAGAAAAGAGAGGAAACAGGAAGAAGATAAAGGAGAGAACAGAAAAAGAAAGAAGGAAAGAAGAAAGCAGCAAGGGAGGAAGAGGAGAAAGACAAACAGACAATCACAAAGCAAACTTTTCAGGTAACTGTTTCTTCCAGTATTGGCAATAGTCCAGACAAGTTAGTTGAATTTCCGCCCCAAACCCAATTTGAACAAATTCTCAGATCTTCAGAATAAAAATAAAACGCATATAAAAATGATCTACAGTTGTTTTATTCAATCTGAGTGTTTTCGCTAAATCCTAGAGAGATAGAATGCTGCTACAATTTTTTAAAACATAATTAAAAAAAATATCAAGCAAAGAAAAAATAAACACATTTTCTTAGTGCCTCCAGGATAATTTGGGTAGCAAGCCACATGAAATTTTAGAGTGAAACAGTGCTGACATAGAAAACATTCTCAGTATCTGGGTCTTTAAAAATTGTGCTAAGCTTGCAAGTCCATAGCAGCTCAAGAGTAAGAACTTTCTTAAGATGTTTGTTGGTTTTTCCTTAGTTTATATGTAGCCAGCTGGTTTCTGACCTCTTTATGTAAATATCCAGCTTTTCACATAATCAGATTCCATATTACCTTGTTATGACATCATTCTGGGCAGGCTTTGATCCTTCACTAACGTTTTCAAACTATGCACATAAACTTAAATAACAATAAGAAGACTGCTACTTATCCAATAAATACTACTGCTGATGTTGTGTGTATTTTGTGTGTGGATATGGATATAGACACAGATATAAATATTTGTTGTTTGTATATATTTGCATAATAACATGTAGACCTACAGAGGGGTTAGCAATATACTGAAAAGTATATCCTATTTGAGTCTAACTTATTGAATATTCAAAAATATTTCATATATTTCTGGTGAAATATACATTTATTTTAAGTTCCCTTTTTCTGCAATTGTTACTGTTTAATATTTTCATTCAACTGATATTTTTTAAAACAGGTGAATTGAAGTGTAGGATTTAGAGACCATGTTATATATTTTTCCACCTGGATGTATAAAAATAAAGGTTAAGCTATATTCTTTGGCAATCCAGGGGCCAAGATATAAAAGACACAATGATTTTCTAAATAACCAAAAAAATGGCTTATTTAGTGTCTGATTAAGATAAATGACATAAGGCAGCTGTAAAAAGAATTCCCACTAGCCATTGACCCACAAACTGTGGAGTCATTTTTCATTTTTAGGAAAGTATCAAAATCAACTTAAATTCACAACAAACCTTTGGAGTTGTAATGAAATGTCCTAAATTCTGCTTCAAAGGGTATTGACTAATGTTATTTTTGAAGTTAAAATACACTCTGATTTCTATAGAACTTTGATGGCTGTTAAGCAGGAGTCATGTTTCTACAGGATTATTGTATCCCCCACACTAGAGCAGTGCACAGTACATAATAGTAGTCAATAAATATTGTTGAATAAATGAATGAATTAAATAGTAATAATATATTAGCTTGTGGAGATTTGAATACTAAAAGTAATGTCACCAAAAAGGCATAGAGCTAATAGATATATAATAATAATAATATAATAATAATAATAAATGTTTATTTCCTGCTTTTCATGTGCCAGGCATTTTGCTAAGTGCTTTATATGCATTCTCTTACACCAATGATCAAATTACCCCTATAAAAGGTAGTGGTTAGGCTATCTCACATGAGAAACTCTGGCTAAGAGAATAGTACTAATGTGCTCAAGGTCACACAGCTAATAAATGATGAAGCTGAAGTTAAAATTTAAGTCATCCTGGCTCCAGAATATACATTTTTTAAAAAAACAACTATGCTCTCTGTCTCGACACACTGTGGTTTCATGGTAACTTTATTATAGTCTTTAAGTTCAATCATGAACTATAGCTATAAAGAAAAGAAAAACTGTATTTTACTACTTCCAGAAGAATGGCTTTCATGAAGCATTAAATTTTCTACTGACTAGCTAAATGTTTTTATTAATATAATGTGCAGAAATTGCTCAATAATATTATGCTTTTTCTACATAGTACATAGGAATTTATCCTGTAAATACATTTTCACAAATGAGAAGAGAAGTAGGTATAAGGATTTAACTACTGCATTTTTTTCATAATAACAAAAAACTAAAAATAATCCCAATTCAACTCAGTAGAGGCCTGGTTAAGCAAATTATGAATGTGTACTGCAGTGTTACACAGTAATTAAAAAGATTGATGGATGAAATTCCAAGATTGAAAAGAAAACAGCAAATTTCACGAGTATGCATTAATCCATTTACCTATCATATTGTGCGCTATAAAAGATGTGCACTTTTTACCCACTTTGTAACCTTCTGTAATATTTAGATGTTTTCCATAAGTGTATAATATTTTTTCAATTAAAACAACACTTTTTATAAAAAGCATTTTATCCGCATAAGGAAAAATAAAATAGCACACAGTTCTGTGACATGTCTCAAGCTTCATGATTAGATTACATCTAAGGACAGTAAATGTATACCCACAGAAGCCCAGAGCAACCATAAGATTTATTTAAACATTCAAAAATGTGTTTAAAATTACAAAAATTAATATAAACTTTCCATCTTACTAGTAATGCTCTTTTTGTGTTAAACAAGAAAATAAAGATAATATTTTAAATTACCATTACAAAAAAAAATCCTAACTGATCAATTTGTTTTTGGATAAGGTGCTTGGATTTTGAAGCAATAAAATTCAGAAAATTTTCCTGATACTAGGGATGATGAGGAAGTAATGTAAAATGGATGAGACTACAGACATTGGAATCAAGTAGATCTGGTCCATCCAAACTCTTGACCACTTCTCAGATGTAATCTTAGTTGAGTATTTAACTTTTGTAGGCCTTATTTTCCTCATTTGTAAAATGTGGGTACAAATCATACCCTGTGTGGAGCTTTAAATGATGTTGGTAAACATGATGTTGTGGGTCAGCAGGGAAGGTGGGGTGGGAGGGGAGAGGTTTACATGCCAGGTTCAGCATTTTTTTTTTTTTCCTATCTTGGTGTCAGAATATTTTAAGCATCTGGATTCACAGCAATAAGGAAATACCAATGGCAATGCTAAGGAAAGATGGCCGGCCGGATTACTGCCAACAGGTACAACGTCTTCACATTTTTAACATTTAAAAAATACTATTTCTAATATAAATTTTATATTTTACTAACTGTATCTTTTTATTTACCAACCCAATTGCTTCTTTATTTAACATACTCAATGGACCTCCAATCAGATTGTTTTATTGAAGGAGGGAAATATTCATCAAACAACATTTTCAGGGAAGAAAGACATGGCTGATGCTTTTTTCCCTTTTAAATCATTAATACTGTTAATTACTGTCCAGTAAAAGAAGAGAGGCAAACGTTTCATGGGAAGCAACGAGATCAACTCTCTGCATCCAATACTCAAACTTCATTCACAGTTGCAGCGTTCCCATCACATAGTGAAACATTCATAGTTCAGCCATGGAGTTGTCAACTGACTCAGAGAAAAGCCTGCTAAATCGGCCAGCTCTCTGAGCCACTCTTTGTTATTAGAAGCACAATGAGTTCACTAATCACGTTCAGAGTTTTATCTTTTGTCATCATGTTATTTATTTATTTCCTTCACAAGGAAAAACATGTTTCCGATCCGGACCCGAACACATGATCACCCCTTTCCTTGGGATAAGCTAGTATTGAGTCTACATAAGTAAAGCCAAGTTTTAAAGTGACTTCCTATATTCACTCCAACCCCAAAATAGAAAATTACCATGTTCTCCAAAATGTACCATTTCACTTTCATGGAGTTCATCCTAAAATACTGGGAGATATACGAGAAGTAGTATGGTCTCAGTGTGTGAGGCGAAGTGTGCTGAGACACTTAGGCCTCGATGGGCAGTTTCCCCTTAGGATAAAGTCCAAATACTTTCCCATGACTTGTATAATTATTCATGAGTGGCCCCTGCTGTTTTCCACTTCATTCCTTCTTCCAATTTCATTTCTCAGTTTTTCTACATGTACTCATTTCCTCGTGTGCTAGGAAGCCTTCGGAAGCACAATTTCTATGGCCTGGAACCATTTCCATTTTAACTATTCTATGTGACTTCTCTCTCACTCCTACTTTTTACTCTTTCTTCATCTTTCAGCCAAGTTGTCACTTTCTTTGGGAAGACTGCATGGGCCCTGACTGGGTGAGGTAGCTCTTCAATATGCTTCTCGTATTAGAGTTCTCCAAAGAAACAGAACCAAAAGAAATTTTCTTGAGAAAATTCATCAGAAGAAAATTGAGAAATTTTATGAGATTAGGAGGGCTGAGAGGTCCCACAATCTGCTGTCTACAAACTGAAGACCCAGGAAAGCCAGTGGTGTAATCATTCAGAGTCCAAAGGCCTGAGACCACAGGAGCCCATGATGTAAATCTCAGGCTGAAGGCCGGGGAGGATGAGTTCAGATGTCCCAGCTCATGCAACGAGGCGGGAAAAAGGGGATGAATTTCTCCTTCCCTTGCCTTTTGTTCTATTCAGGACTTTAACAGATTGGATGATGCCCACACACACTGGGGAGGGCAACCTACTTTATGGAGCCCACCGGTTCAGAGGCTCATCTAGTCATTAACATAATTAAAATACTGTTTAATCTAGGCACCTTCTGGTCAATCAGGTTGACACATAGAATTAATCATCACACTTACATGTTTATGCATATTTTTACTCTCCCGCTGCAGTTATCACAATATATTAAAAGGTCTATGAGGGAGGAGACCTTGCCCTTCTTGTTTACTGATGAATTCCCAGTGCTTATCACAGTGTGCCTGGCATAAAGGAGGAGTTTAATACATAAGTGAATGAATACTGTATTTTTTAATACTGAGCATCTAAAAAGCTTCTTTACTCCAGAGCTTCAGAAGAAAACATGAGATAAGTTGACATTGAAAAGTAGGATTTTTGTGTAACCTATTGATTCACTAATGATTCATACAACAGCATGTATGAATCTTAATTGCATTTTGTTAAATGAAAGAGCCAGACACAAAAGACTGCACAGAGAATGATTCCATTCATATGTCATTGTGGAAAATGTAAAACTAAAGGAACAGAAAATAGGTCAATGGTCTCCAGGGGTTCTGAACGGAGGATGGGGAAATTGACTACAAAGTGGCAGCACAGGGGCACCTTAGGGTCATGGAGTTGGTCCGTATGGTACCTGTGGTGTTGGCTCCGTGACTCCATGTATTCATCAAAACTCAGAGCTGTACAGTGTCAACCTGTATGCAAATGCAAAACAAATTAACTAGGATGGAGGAAAACCCAGGATATGAAATCTGACATTAACTATATTACAAATGAATTCTCTCAGATAACTTCATTGAAGGGTATAGAGAAGAAAGAGCTGACCTAAGTAATTTTAACAAAATGTTTTGACTGATAATGTAAGGTTAAATATGAAAGAAACTGTGTGTCAAAACTTGGTGTCAGTTGGTAAATTTATTTCTCATGGGGTACAGTTTAGCAGTCCTTAGTGTATAGAAATACACTGTGATGCCAAGAGCCACTTTTCTCACTGTTAGAGAAGAAAGCTACAAATAAAAGAGCAAAGGCTAGAATGAAATCTGTTATACAGATTAGAGTCAGAGACGTCAGAATAAACTCGTTTATTTAAATAGAGCTATATAGATATAAAACAGAAATTAAAATATATGTTTGCATCCATACAAGCAAAGAGATACAGAAATATATTATATACATTTATATAGGTGTTTATATACACACAGATATGCATATAAATATATATATTTTCTCTGTGTGTGTGTGTGTGTGTGTGTGTATATATATACAGAAATAAATATATTTCCTAGATATTTTTTCTGAGAAGGCCTCGAAATAGTGAAACGTAAATAGAAACAAGCACTTCAAGCTCATTGATTTCTAAATACCATTCTCTAGTAAAATGAATTAGGACTCCTTGAAGGAATTGCTGATTCTAGGACTGTGGTAGGAAAGATACATGATGAGCCTGGAGCATCTTGTAGCATCAGAACATAAGGAAATAGTCATGTTAAATGACAAGGATACGTTCTGAGAAATGCACCATTAGGCGATGTTGTCATTGTGTGAACATCATAGGATGTACCTATATAAACCTAGATAGTATAGCCTACCACATACCTGGGCTATAGGGTATGGCCTATTGCTGCTGGGCTATAAACCTGTACAGCATATGACCATAGTAAATGTAATAGAGTAGGCAATTGTAATAGAGTATTAAGTATTTGTGCATCTAAACATATCTAAACACAGAAAAGATACAGTAGTCATACAGTATAAATGATTATTTTATGTATTTATTTTTTTGAGATGGAGCCTCACTCTGTCACCCAGGCTGGAGTGCAGTGACACAATCTCGGCTCACAGCAATCTCCACCCTCCCAAGTAACTGGGACTGCAGGCATGAGCCAATGCGCCAGGCTAATTTTTGTATTTTTAGTAAAGATGGGGTTTCACCATGTTGGCCAGGCTGGTCTCAAACTCCTGACCTCAAGTGATCTGCCCACCTTGGCCTCCCAAAGTGTCAGCTGCACCTGGCCTAAATGATTTTTTAAAATGGTATACCTATATAGGGCGTTAACCTAGGAGCTTGCGGGACCGAGAATTGCTGTGAGTGAGTTGGTGAATGAATACGAAGGTCTAAGACATTACTCTGTGCTACTGTAGACTTACTTTATAAACACTGTATACTTAGGCTGCATTTAATTTATTTAATATATTTTTCTTTCTTTAATAATAAATTAACCTTAGCTTACTGAAACTTTATAAAACTATAAAATTTTCTTTTTTTTTTAACTTTCTGACTCTTTTGTAATAACACAGCTTAAAAAACAAACATGTTGTATATATGTACAAAAATATTTTCTTTATATACGTCCTTAGTCTGTAAGCTTTTTTCTACTTAGGTTTTTTTTTTTTAAACCTTTTTTAACATTTTTGACAAAAACTAAGACACAGACAATAGCTTGAGCCTACACAGCGTCAGGATCATCTTTTACCTCCACATACCCGCTGGAAGGTCTTCAGGGGCAATAACATGCATTCTGCTGCCATCTTACATGATAATCATGCCTTCTGGAATACCTCCGGCGGGACCGATCTGATGCTGTTTTACAGTTAACTTTTTTGTGTGTGAGTCGAAGGAATAAATTCTAAAATAATGATTTAAAATGCAATATAATTGGAAATACATAAACCAGTAACATAGTTATTTATTATTATATACTGTATATAATTGTATGTGCTATAGTATATGTTGGTTTGTTTACACCAGCATCACTGCAAACGTGTGAGTAATGCATTGCCCTACAACGTCATGATGGCTACAACATCACTAGGTGATAGGAATTTTCAGCTCCATTATAATCTTATGGGACCACTGTTGTATGTGTGGTCTATTGCTGACTGAAACACCCTTAGGCAGCACATTACTGTAATAAAAAGTGTTTTATACCAGCATGCTGGCATGTCAAAAGTACACAAGAGACAACCTAAAAGAGCTACCAATAGTGAAGCTATAAGAATTTGAGGCTGGGCGTGGTGGCTCACGCCTGTAATCCCAGCACTTTGGGAGGCCGAGGTGGGTGGATCACCTGAGGTTAGGAGTTTGAGACCAGCCTGGCCAACATGGAGAAACCCTGTCTCTACTAAAAGACACAAAATTAGCCGAGCATGGTGGTGCATGCCTGTAATCCCAGCTACTCGGGAGGCTGAGGAGGGAGAATCGCTTGAACCCAGGAGGCGGAGGTTGCGGTGAGCCGAGATCACACCATTGCACTCCAGCCTGGGCAACAATGGCAAAACTCCATCTCAAAAAAGAAAAAAAAAAAAAAAGATTTTGAGCAACTAAATAAATAACTTTATTGGATTATAAACCACAGAATAGATAATATCCATGAGTCCAGACACATAGAAATAAATGATTAAATAAACAGAAGAGGGAGATTAGACAAATATTCATTTTGGAATAATTCCAATTAACAAATATAGAAGGAATTAAGGAAATAGAAAATCATCATTAGAACCCACAGTAATATTTGCTGCAGGCAAGATCTAGGGACAAATGTAAAAATTCGTGAGTGAAATGTTAAGGAAAAACAGGATGTTTGTATGGTCTCAAAGTATTTCCCTCAAACTATGTATTATTTATTGTGGTAGTTTAAAAATATGTCCACAAATCAAGGACGTGGAGTTTAATTTCTCTCCTCTTATATGGGAGCTGAACTTGGTGACTTGCTGCTAATGAATAGAATAGGGAAAAGGAAGAAAAGTAATTTTACATTCAAGAAACTTGGCAGACACCAGGTTACCAACAGATCTTGGTTAACACCACCAGTAATGAAACATATCAAAACCATGTGCCTTTTGATATGATGTACTGAGAAGGACACATCACTTCTATGAATTTCTTCCCCCAAACCCATAACCTCAGTCTAATCATGAAAATACCAGACAAACCCAAATAGACGGACATTTTGCAAAATACCTGACCACATAGTGTTACTGTGGTGAAAGATAAGGAAAGACCAAGAAATTGTCACAGACTGGAACACACTGAAGAGACATAACAAGTAAACGTCATGTGTTATCATGAACTGGATACTGGAACAGAAAAAGACATTAGTGGGAAAACGGGGGAAACCTGAAGAGAATTTAGTACCAATGTAAATTTCCTAGTTTTGATAAATTTACCATAGTTATGCAAGATGTTAAGGATAAAGGGAGCTGGGTGAACGGTATATGGAAGCTCTCTGTACAATTTTTGCAACTCTTCTGTAAATCTAAAATTATTTAAAGGAAAAAGGAAAAAGGAAAAAAGAAAGGACATTGGGAAGTTAATTCTTGAGTTCACAGGAGTATCAGACTCAAGGGCCACGCAGACAGAAGCAATGTCCCAAATGATACAGTGAAACTGACCTGCCCGGTACAGTCGTCCCTCAGTATCTCCCTCATTAAAATCCACAGATGCTTCAGACCCTGATATAAAATGGCATAATATTCACATTTAAGCTATGCACATCCTTCCATATACTTCAAATCATCTCTAGATTACTTATAATATCTAATTCAATGTAAATGCTATGGAAATAGTTGTTGTACTATATTGTTTAGAGAATGTTAACAAGAAAAAAAGTCTGTACATGTTCAATACGGGTAAACTTTTCCCCCCAAATATTTTCTGAGAGTGGTTAAATCATGGATGTGGAACCCACAGACACAGAGGGCCTACTGTATATCACTACTACTGCTGCTTGAACTGTCAACATGACTGGCACAGGACATGAGATTCTCTTACAGGGACGGTGGCCACCACTGCCTTGGAAATGGGATCTTATTGCAATTGTCACTGACTCTAGAAATATTTCTCTGAGACTTTACTTCCTTGTGTCGATGGCCCTCTATTGAAAATAGGGGGTGTGTCCTATGAATGATTAGTAGAGGCCACGTCATGTGCATATGCTTAATTTTAAGAGAAGTGTCAGGCATTTTTCCAATTTCTCTATTGGGAGAAGGTCCCCAGATATATGACAGAAGTTCAGATAGCTGGCAGCCAAGAAGAATGAAAAAATATCTAATGTGTTTTGTGAATCTAATGTTGGTACAATTAGAACTTTCAAGCCATGTAAAAGAAATCTTTGAATAATTTGATTCAGTATATCTAATTGTGTCAACAGAAAACTAGATAGAAAAATTAGGTAGAGGGAAGACTGCTTTTTTTAAGCTTTCTAAGATACATGTTTTGATTTGACTTTACTTTCTAGTATTCACTCTCTACAACTGCTCATTTTTCTATATCATCTGTCCAGGCACTTCACTGAAAAAAAATAATAAAAAGAGAAAAGAGGAAAAATACTGAGCTGTTTGTTCACAAGTAAAAATATTTATTCCCCTCTCATTAAAGAGAATATGTTTGTTCACAAAGTTTCTTTTTAATTTTTACATACACATTGTTTACTATTTGCTAATAAAATGTATCAACAATTTCGTTTATAAAAGAAATCAAATAGATATTGATGCACACTTAAGCCTTAAAAATTAGATAAGCACTTTTTTTTTTCTTTTTCTTCTAGCAATGAAGACAGTGCAGATTGGTGTTTGGGCAACTCTGAGCTATTATCATCATAGCAATATTGACAAGTTCTCATTTGTCATTACCATATTACCTTCAGCCACATTCATGGTCTCTGCTCCTGCCTCATTTATTCTCTTTAAAAACTTATGGACAGTCAACTGGCTTTTGAAATGGAGAGAAATAGAGCTGATAAACTCTGGCAGATAATTACATTCTTGCCTTCACAAGAGAGTCTAGCTGCCACCATGATAAAGTGTCCTAGGAAAGAGAAAGGCAAAAATGTCCTTTTCAGCATTATATATTAACAGTTGCCAAATTTGGAAGAAAAAAAGATATTAAGTATATTTTTGGGTGAAAAATTCAGTATAAATTCCACCACTCAACTGAAATCTTAACTCATGATGGAGTTACCCATTTGTGCAATGAATGCTGGCCTTGACTTTCCCATTGTAACTCAGCCACATTGAAATATATGGCAAAGCCTGGGTAGGCTTAGGCAATAGAGAGCTGGGGTTCAGATTCGTGCCTTGGAAACATGCCGTCTCAGCCGTGGGAAAAGAAGACCTCATCTCCAGGTTATTGTTGCCTTGTGAATGTTTTAGGCCTAATTTAAATTCGGAAGTTTTCTTTCTTTGTAAATCTGAAGGTAAAAACAAGAGAATATGCTTTCCCTCAGACTGAGTGAAAACTCAGGAAATACAAACTCCAGAAAAAGGATTGTCACAAAGAAAACCCTTATTACTGCCTCCAGCATCCCTAGATAATGGGGAAAAAGGAGATCGTGCCCCTCGCCTAGAAAATAGCTAAGAGTTATAAATCTTAACACTCTGGAGGGGCGGAGCAAGATGGCCGAATAGGAACAGCTCCAGTCTCCAACTCCCAGCGCGAGCAACACAGAAGACCGGTGATTTCTGCATTTTCAACTGAGGTACTGGGTTCATCTCACTGGGGAGTGCCGGACGATCGGTGCTGGTCAGCTGCTGCAGCCCGACCAGCGAGAGCTGAAGCAGGGCGAGGCATTGCCTCACCTGGGAAGCGCAAGGGGGAAGGGAATCCCTTTTCCTAGCCAGGGGAACGGAGACACACAACACCTGGAAAATCGGGTAACTCCCACCCCAATACTGCGCTTTAAGCAAACAGGCACACCAGGAGATCATATCCCACACCTGGCCGGGAGGGTCCCACACCCACGGAGCCTCCCTCATTGCTAGCACAGCAGTCTGTGATCTACCGGCAAGGCAGCAGTGAGGCTGGGGGAGGGGCGCCCGCCATTGCTGAGGCTTAAGTAGGTAAACAAAGCTGCTGGGAAGCTCGAACTGGGTGGAGCTCACAGCAGCTCAAGGAAACCTGCCTGTCTCTGTAGACTCCACCTCTGGGGACAGGGCAATAACAAACACAGCCCAAACCTCTGCAGACGCAAACGACTCTGTCTGACAGCTTTGAAGAGAGCAGTGGATCTCCCAACACGGAGGTTGAGATCTGAGAAGGGACAGACTCCCTGCTCAAGTGGGTCCCTGACCCCTGAGTAGCCTAACTGGGAGACATCCCCCACTAGGGGCAGTCTGATACCCCACACCTCACAGGGTGGAGTACACCCCTGAGAGGAAGCTTCCAAAGCAAGAATCAGACAGGTACACTCGCTGTTCAGAAATATTCTATATTCTGCAGCCTCTGCTGCTGATACCCAGGCAAACAGGGTCTGGAGTGGACCTCAAGCAATCTCCAACAGACCTACAGCTGAGGGTCCTGACTGTTAGAAGGAAAACTATCAAACAGGAAGGACACCTACACCAAAACCCCATCAGTACATCACCATCATCAAAGACCAGAGGCAGATAAAACCACAAAGATGGGGAAAAAGCAGGGCAGAAAAGCTGGAAATTCAAAAAATAAGAGCTCATCTCCCCCGGCAAAGGAGCGCAGCTCATCGCCAGCAACGGATCAAAGCTGGACGGAGAATGACTTTGACGAGATGAGAGAAGAAGGCTTCAGTCCATCAAATTTCTCAGAGCTAAAGGAGGAATTACGTACCCAGCGCAAAGAAACTAAAAATCTTGAAAAAAAAGTGGAAGAATTGATGGCTAGAGTAATTAATGCAGAGAAGGTCATAAACGAAATGAAAGAGATGAAAACCATGACACAAGAGATACGTGACAAATGCACAAGCTTCAGTAACCGACTCGATCAACTGGAAGAAAGAGTATCTGCGATTGAGGATCAAATGAATGAAATGAAGCGAGAAGAGAAACCAAAAGAAAAAAGAAGAAAAAGAAATGAACAAAGCCTGCAAGAAGTATGGGATTATGTAAAAAGACCAAATCTACGTCTGATTGGGGTGCCTGAAAGTGAGGGGGAAAATGGAACCAAGTTGGAAAACACTCTTCAGGATATCATCCAGGAGAACTTCCCCAACCTAGTAGGGCAGGCCAACATTCAAATCCAGGAAATACAGAGAACGCCACAAAGATACTCCTTGAGAAGAGCAACTCCAAGACACATAATTGCCAGATTCACCAAAGTTGAAATGAAGGAAAAAATCTTAAGGGCAGCCAGAGAGAAAGGTCGGGTTACCCACAAAGGGAAGCCCATCAGACTAACAGCAGATCTCTCAGCAGAAACTCTCCAAGCCAGAAGAGAGTGGGGGCCAATATTCAACATTCTTAAAGAAAAGAATTTTAAACCCAGAATGTCATATCCAGCCAAACTAAGTTTCATAAGTGAAGGAGAAATAAAATCCTTTACAGATAAGCAAATGCTTAGAGATTTTGTCACCACTAGGCCTGCCTTACAAGAGACACTGAAGGAAGCACTAAACATGGAAAGGAACAACCGGTACCAGCCATTGCAAAAACATGCCAAAATGTAAAGACCATCGATGCTAGGAAGAAACTGCATCAACTAACGAGCAAAATAACCAGTTAATATCATAATGGCAGGATCAAGTTCACACATAACAATCTTAACCTTAAATGTAAATGGACTAAATGCTCCAATTAAAAGACACAGACTGGCAAACTGGATAAAGAGTCAAGACCCATCAGTCTGCTGTATTCAGGAGACCCATCTCACACGCAGAGACATACATAGGCTCAAAATAAAGGGATGGAGGAAGATTTACCAAGCAAATGGAGAACAAAAAAAAGCGGGGGTTGCAATACTAGTCTCTGATAAAACAGACTTTAAACCATCAAAGATCAAAAGAGACAAAGAAGGCCATTACATAATGGTAAAGGGATCAATTCAACAGGAAGAGCTAACTATTCTAAATATATATGCACCCAATACAGGAGCACCCAGATTCATAAAGCAAGTCCTTAGAGACTTACAAAGAGACTTAGACTCCCATACAATAATAATGGGAGACTTCAACACTCCACTGTCAACATTAGACAGATCAACGAGACAGAAAGTTAACAAGGATATCCAGGAATTGAACTCATCTCTGCAGCAAGCAGACCTAATAGACATCTATAGAACTCTCCACCCCAAATCAACAGAATATACATTCTTCTCAGCACCACATCGTACTTACTCCAAAATCGACCATGTAATTGGAAGTAAAGCACTCCTCAGCAAATGTACAAGAACAGAAATTATAACAAACTGTCTCTCAGACCACAGTGCAATCAAACTAGAACTCAGGACTAAGAAACTCAATCAAAACCGCTCAACTACATGGAAACTGAACAACCTGCTCCTGAATGACTACTGGGTACATAACGAAATGAAGGCAGAAATAAAGATGTTCTTTGAAACCAATGAGAACAAAGATACAACATACCAGAATCTCTGGGACACATTTAAGCAGTGTGCAGCAGTGTAGAGGGAAATTTATAGCACTAAATGCCCACAAGAGAAAGCAGGAAAGATCTAAAATTGACACTCTAACATCGCAATTAAAAGAACTAGAGAAGCAAGAGCAAACACATTCGAAAGCTAGCAGAAGGCAAGAAATAACTAAGATCAGAGCAGAACTGAAGGAGATAGAGACACAAAAAACCCTCCAAAAAATCAATGAATCCAGGAGTTGGTTTTTTGAAAAGATCAACAAAATTGACAGACCACTAGCAAGACTAATAAAGAAGAAAAGAGAGAAGAATCAAATCGACACAATTAAAAATGATAAAGGGGATATCACCACCGACCCCACAGAAATACAAACTACCATCAGAGAATACTATAAACACCTCTACGCAAATAAACTGGAAAATCTAGAAGAAATGGATAATTTCCTGGACACTTACACTCTTCCAAGACTAAACCAGGAAGAAGTTAAATCCCTGAATAGACCAATAGCAGGCTCTGAAATTGAGGCAATAATTAATAGCCTACCAACCAAAAAAAGTCCAGGACCAGATGGATTCACAGCTGAATTCTACCAGAGGTACAAGGAGGAGTTGGTACCATTCCTTCTGAAACTATTCCAATCAATAGAAAAAGAGGGAATCCTCCCTAACTCATTTTACGAGGCCAACATCATCCTGATACCAAAGCCTGGCAGAGACACAACAAAAAAAGAGAATTTTAGAACAATATCCCTGATGAACATCGATGCAAAAATCCTCAATAAAATACTGGCAAACCGGATTCAGCAACACATCAAAAAGCTTATCCACCATGATCAACTGGGCTTCATCCCTGGGATGCAAGGCTGGTTCAACATTCGCAAATCAATAAACATAATCCAGCATATAAACAGAACCAAAGACAAGAACCACATGATTATCTCAATAGATGCAGAAAAGGCTTTTGACAAAATTCAACAGCCCTTCATGCTAAAAATGCTCAATAAATTCGGTATTGATGGAACGTACCTCAAAATAATAAGAGCTATTTATGACAAACCCACAGCCAATATCATACTGAATGGGCAAAAACTGGAAAAATTCCCTTTGAAAACTGGCACAAGACAGGGATGCCCTCTCTCACCACTCCTATTCAACATAGTGTTGGAAGTTCTGGCTAGGGCAATTAGGCAAGAGAAAGAAATCAAGGGTATTCAGTTAGGAAAAGAAGAAGTCAAACTGTCCCTGTTTGCAGATGACATGATTGTATATTTAGAAAACCCCATTGTCTCAGCCCAAAATCTCCTTAAGCTGATAAGCAACTTCAGCAAAGTCTCAGGATACAAAATTACTGTGCAAAAATTACAAGCATTCTTATACACCAGTAACAGACAAACAGAGAGCCAAATCAGGAATGAACTTCCATTCACAATTGCTTCAAAGAGAATCAAATACCTAGGAATCCAACTTACAAGGGATGTAAAGGACCTCTTCAAGGAGAACTACAAACCACTGCTCAGTGAAATAAAAGAGGACACAAACAAATGGAAGAACATACCATGCTCATGGATAGGAAGAATCAATATTGTGAAAATGGCCATACTGCCCAAGGTAATTTATAGATCCAATGCCATCCCCATCAAGCTACCAATGAGTTTCTTCACAGAATTGGAAAAAATTGCTTTAAAGTTCATATGGAACCAAAAAAGAGCCCGCATCTCCAAGACAATCCTAAGTCAAAAGAACAAAGCTGGAGGCATCACGCTACCTGACTTCAAACTATACTACAAGGCTACAGTAACCAAAACAGCATGGTACTGGTACCAAAACAGAGATATAGACCAATGGAACAGAACAGAGTCCTCAGAAATAATACCACACATCTACAGCCATCTGATCTTTGACAAACCTGAGAGAAACAAGAAATGGGGAAAGGATTCCCTATTTAATAAATGGTGCTGGGAAAATTGGCTAGCCATAAGTAGAAAGCTGAAACTGGATCCATTCCTTACTCCTTATACGAAAATTAATTCAAGATGGATTAGAGACTTAAATGTTAGACCTAATACCATAAAAATCCTAGAGGAAAACCTAGGTAGTACCATTCAGGACATAGGCATGGGCAAAGACTTCATGTCTAAAACACCAAAAGCAACGGCAGCAAAAGCCAAAATTGACAAATGGGATCTCATTAAACTAAAGAGCTTCTGCACAGCAAAAGAAACTACCATCAGAGTGAACAGGCAACCTACAGAATGGGAGAAAAATTTTGCAATCTACTCATCTGACAAAGGGCTAATATCCAGAACCTACAAAGAACTCAAACAAATTTACAAGAAAAAAACAAACAACCCCATCAAAAAGTGGGCAAAGGATATGAACAGACATTTCTCAAAAGAAGACATTCATACAGCCAACAGACACATGAAAAAATGCTCATCATCACTGGCCATCAGAGAAATGCAAATCAAAACCACAATGAGATACGATCTCACACCAGTTAGAATGGCGATCATTAAAAAGTCAGGAAACAACAGGTGCTGGAGAGGATGTGGAGAAATAGGAACACTTTTACACTGTTGGTGGGATTGTAAACTAGTTCAACCATTATGGAAAACAGTATGGCGATTCCTCAAGGATCTAGAACTAGATGTACCATATGACCCAGCCATCCCATTACTGGGTATATACCCAAAGGATTATAAATTATGCTGCTATAAAGACACATGCACTCGTATGTTTATTGCAGCACTATTCACAATAGCAAAGACTTGGAATCAACCCAAATGTCCATCAGTGACAGATTGGATTAAGAAAATGTGGCACATATACACCATGGAATACTATGCAGCCATCAAAAAGGATGAGTTTGTGTCCTTTGTAGGGACATGGATGCAGCTGGAAACCATCATTCTTAGCAATCTATCACAAGAACAGAAAACCAAACACCGCATGTTCTCACTCATAGGTGGGAACTGAACAATGAGATCACTTGGACTCAGGAAGGGGAACATCTCACACAGGGGCCTGTCATGGGGAGGAGGGAGGGGGGAGGGATTGCATTGGGAGTTATACCTGATGTAAATGACAAGTTGATGGGTGCAGCACACCAACATGGCACAAGTATACATATGTAACAAACCTGCACGTTATGCACATGTACCCTACAACTTAAAGTATAATAATAATAAATAAATTTAAAAAAAAAAGAAAAATAATAAAAAACAAATATCCATTTGGAAAAAAAAAAAATCTTAACACTCCAGGAAAGGGAAGGGGAATGACTCAAGTATTATGATACAAATGCTAATGATAAGAATACAAATAGCTAACATAGCTTGAACATGTACCATATGCCAGACATTGTTTTAAGGGCTTTATATTGATAAATGTTTTAATCCTCAAAATAACTCTAGGTACTACTTCCTGACTTAGCAGGTAAGAAAGATGGGCACATCTTTTAATCAAATTGCTAAGTGACACAGCAACTGAGAGTGAAAGGCAGAATTTATACTCAGGGACTTTACCTAGACCCCACCACGTGAGCCCTTGAGGAGTCCCAGGTCCTTCTTATGCTTGAGGGGAGGGCAACATGTTTGTTAGGTTCCTGGTCTGACTGCGTGTTCTGCTCTGCCAGAGTGGTTGCTGGGAGCAGTCGTAGCTCTTAAAATCAGCCTGACTTTTGCAGAGGAGGCCACATGTGCAAATCATACACACATTTTCTCAATTTATATCACTAAACACCAACCACCTCCTTTTATTTCACTACAGCATTTGCACCAATGTTGAGACTCCAGCACTGTTTTAGTCAGGGTAAGTCATTGCAGCTGCTATAAAAAGCTTTGTTTGGGGGAAGTTTTCTTTGCTGTAAAAATCTCAGTGGCCTAATATGATGAAATCTTCTTGCCCTTGTTCCTGTCTGATACAGGTTGTCAAGGGGGCCCTGCCCCCATCAATTCATTCGGGAACCTAGTTTACTTCCATTTCCAACACAAGGCTTTTTATTAACATCTAGCAGGTAGATGAAAAAAGAGAGAGAGAATAGAGGATCTCAAGAGAGGCTGTTAGAGACCAGGCACATGGCTTCTCCCAACATTTCATTAGGCAGAATGTTAAGAGGTTAGGAAATGTGGAAACAAGACAATCATGGTGAATTTGTGAGCACTGGCCTTCTCTGCTAAAAAATAAACCAAAACCCAAAACCAACACAAAAATCAACTAATTTTATGCACCGTATTTATGTGAGAGGCTTCAAATAATTTAGGACATCAAACATCAAAGGGACAAAGTATTATTTCTTTGGTGCCTGGGGAGGAAAGGGTAAAGTTCTCCTTACAAAGTAGCATAACACACTGCAATCCACTCCTATCCTCTGGGTAACACTGAGATCAGCTTGTAAACCTGGCTCTTGGCTCACCTTTGACTTCCTCTTCAAGCTCTGGTGTCAATCCCTTAAATTCTGTCAATGAAGTGATCCTACCACAGCTTTCTCCACCACTAAGGCATTCATGTTCATACTGGAGACTGTATTTCTTTGTTTCATTGATGTTATCTTAACAAAATGTATTGCTATTCACTACTCAGATTTTTTAAATTTTATTTATTAAAAATAAAATTGAGTATTTTTTTCAGATACATTTAGCACTAACTCTGTAAAATATAGAAGCATGAAAATATAAAATACTCTGAAATCATTATTTTCAATATTTGTGCTGAGTAATATCAACTATCTCCAAACCATCAGAAAAATGCTCTGAAGTTAGGAAACTATGAGCATGTCAGGAGAGCAAAATGACTTATAATGGATGGCTCACTTCATTAAAGCATTTAGCATTTCTTATTGTGTTTGCTTTGGAAGCAATCCACCTTGCTTTCGTGATAAAAGAAACACATAGCTGATCACCAATGATTAGTCAAGTATCCAGGTTAAAAGTTTAGACTCTGGAGACAGACTGTTGGATTTTATTAACTGTGTGTCTTTGGGCAAGTTCCTCAACCTCTTCATGCCTCAGTCTTCTCAACCATAAAATGAAGGTAATAATAGCATCTATCCCATTAGAGTTGATTAAAAAAGAGTAAATAAATTTAATCCTCATAACAACTTTATGAGATAGCTACTATTACTTTGTATTGATACATGTAAAAATGTGTTGAGTAGTGCTTGGCACATATTAAGTAATCAATGCATATTAACCATGATCATCATTAGCATCATCAATATGATTTTTGTCACCCTCCCAATCAAAAAATAATTTTTGCAGTTTTCAGATAAAAACTATTTATTTTTGTTTCTAAATAGTTGAATACTCTAACTGTGGACTGTGGTCCCCAAAGAAAGGGTAGAATGAGGCTTAGCCATCAATACATCCAATGGTCGAGTCAGTGGGCTTATGCACTCATTCTCCATTACTGATTAAAGTTAGACATGGTGACTCACAACTATATTCCCAGCACTTCGGTAGGCCTAAGCAGGAGGATCACTTGAGGCTTGGAGTTTGAGACCAGCCTGGGCAACATTGTAAGACCCATGGCTCTACAGACACCTTTTGAAAACTAGCCAGGTGTGGTAGAATGTGCCTGTAGCCCCAGCTACTTTGGAGGATGAGGTGGGAGGTTTGCTTGAGCCCAGGAGTTCAAGGCTATAGTGAGATCAGTGAGATAGGATCAGGCCACTGCAATCCAGTCTGGACAACAGAGTGAGATCATGTCTCTAATAAATAAATGAATAAATAAATAAATATTGATTGATTCATAAATTCATTCAATGAATGTTTATTACATGTCTACTATGTGTCAATATTGTAGCTCTACTACTTTCTAGCTGTGTGTACTAGAGCAATTTTCTTTACCTCTCTGAGCTTGGCTTTCTGCATGTGAGAAATAGAAATAACAATATCTACTTCCATCATTGTTGTGAAGAGTATATTCAACAAGAAGTTTTGTAAAGTAGTGGCACAGTGCCTGGGACATAGAATGATCTCTCAGTAAATAAATTATCCTCTCAAAAATTAATATGAAAAGGCTTTTGCTCTGAAACAGAGTTCTTTCTTGCAGTTTTTCAAACTGTAGATCTTGTTTGATTGGTAAGTGGTGAATCAATTTTTAAATAATTTTTAAAAGAAAATCAACATTCTAAAACAACATTTCTAAAAAAGAAACAGTACAGTATAATAAAATAGAGTTTTAAATAGAATAATGCAGATAAGAGTGCATCATATGTACTAAAACTTTGGTTTCATTTACGTAAATACCTACATGTGTATGGGTATGGGTTGTATGTAAACCATCCTTCTTACTAAGGGCTTCAGTCAAAAAAGTCTGGAAGCTTTTTAATAGTATATGAAGAGTGCTATTTTGGTACCTTTAAGTGCCTAGAAATAAGAACACTGTCTGTGTTTGTTATGATGTGGCAGAAATAGCACACATAAAATTTTAAATAAATCAATACCAAACTTGCTTGTTGGTTTGGTGGAAGGGGTTAAAACTATTGTCTAAAAATAAGATATCAAGATTATTAATAAATTGCACTTTTCTATGCTACTTCTGCTCACTGCCATCCTACAAAATCAAAAAGTTATTTGTAATTTATATGGATATACTATAACTTTGAAACATTCTGCATTAAACCTGCTTCCTCATAGGTGAGGTGAAATCCAATAGTCCTCTGTTATTTCTATTATATGTACTGACACAGACTAAAGGGAAGAGAGCTGTCACCAGTCATCTGAAAGACTCAGTGAATAATTGCCATCTTCTCAGGAGAGTCCCTTGCTCTAAAAGCCTTCAACTCCAGATCATTTGCCGTTAGAGTTTCTTGGGCACATAGGCCTCCTGTCTCTTTTTCCAAATTAAGGGCACTCAACAGAGTTGCCCCACTGGGCACTAATGAATTCTCTGAGACTAATCTACACAGTAATGAGAACTGGAATCTGTCACTCACTCTCCCAGGAGCTAACAGTTCACACACTGCTACATCATCCTATTAAAATAACTTATTAGCTATGTTGCTTGTCTGCTACTATTCATCATGAAGGTGTGAGCAAAGAGACATGTACTTGAACAACTGATGAAATTTAATTTATATTGTTCTCCATTTTGTTTTTATGGCTGAATGTGTACATGCTGTAAGTAAACGTAAGCATTTTATACAGGTCATAGGTACCTTAAGGAAGTATCAACAAAATTACTACTTTTCACCAATTAGATGAAACAAAAAAAGGTGAAGTAAGAATTATCTCAGTCCAAATATGTGAGGAAGCATGTATACCCCACTCCTTGCATTTTTTGTCTACCAGGAAATATTTTTGCTTTCACAAGAGGCTTTCATTATAGGTGTAACATATTATGCCATGAAACCATTGACAAATCATTCTTGGAGCTATATTGGAGAAGATAAATTTATATGGAATAATCAGGAGTTGGGTGTAACTTTTATCACAAATCCACCAAATTATGTAAACATTTCTTTGCTGTTTATTTTTGTCAGTATAATATGTCAGTAAGAGCATAGGCTTTGACCTCATGTGGAGGTTAAGTCCTGGTCCTCTTGTTTGATACTTGTGTGATCTTAGGGGAAATTATTTAGCTTTTTATCTTCATTTATTTCATTTGTAGAAAAATAGGAATAAAATAATACTTATCCCATACTTGAGGTTGTAGTGTGGATTAAATGTGCTTCAACAGTGCTTATCTTGTGGTTAAGTCCTCAATAATACCCATTAATGTTAGTATAGTCACCATCATAATCCAGTCCTCCTCCACCAGAGAAAATAATCAACCAGAAATCATTTTGCATTAAAAAAAATTTTTTTTTTGCTTTTGATAGAGCTATTTGAAAACTGCAACTAAATAGTGCAGCTCAAAAAATATTGGAAAGCAACATTAAGACTTGTGATCAGCCACCCTGTGGCCTCATTCTCAACCACCTTCACTGAGGAGGAGCATTTCTTACATGCAGTGCTGTAGCTCTACCCGTCAATAGCTTTACAATTTTGAACAAGTTTCTTTAACTCTCCAAGTTTTCTGGTTTTCATCTTTGAAAAAGGAGAGATATTACTTTGTTTCTTGTGGTGTTATGAAAATGAAATCAAATGAAATAAACTTTGTAAAACATCTTTCAGCGTGCCTCGCATGCGTAAGTACTCAACAAGCTGCAATAGTTGTGAATGTTATTATTCGTGATGCCACTGACCCACTGTCTGTAAGGCACAGCTCTAGATTATTTTCTGACACTTGTTTAGGTGCAGACTGTACCCTGTCTACCCTTGCTGGGTCTCTGTTATGTCCTCAAAGGCCCACAGTCCCCAGAGGGCTGCCTGGAATTGGACTGATTATAGAATAGAACTTTTCAAACTAGATCATGTCATACTTAAATAGAATTTATAACTTTGGCCTCATTAGCTCAACCTTCTAGCAAACTACACAAAGTAGCCTGTGCTGATGCCCTAGTTGTTTTATTCCTAGACCATTCATTAGTTAAGTACTGTTAAAACCATTTTTTAAATAACAGCCAAATTTATATTATTAGTAAATAACACTATTCACCAATTTTCTATATAACAATTTTTAAATAACAACTGAATTTATATTATTGGTGAATAACATAAGCCACTCATAGCCTTTCAAATTTATTGGAATTTAAAGAATATACCAAAAATAACAATCACACAGGCATAGCTGTTGTGTAATAGGTAGAAGAGATTTCAGATTTTTTTTAGAGTAAATAAATTCATGAACAACTAGCAATTAAAATCTCACCCAAATTCTATCTAAACAAACTTAAGAAAGAATTCTTTCTTACACTTTGAGCATTGGCATGAGTGGGTCTTGAGGAGTTTTATAGCCACATGGAGCATACAAAATGAAGTGTTGGGTTTCCATTGTTTTGCATGAAATATATATTTCCGGACATGTGTTCCCTACAAATCTTATCACAGTTCTCTAAAATGCAATGCATTTTGTTTAAAAGAAAATTATTAATAATCTTGAAAATGCATATAAAGAGATATCTTCACTTTTGCTTTTCTTGTCTATCCTGAAACATCCTCAATAGATGGTCCACTACTTTGAAGAAAAAGAAAAAATCATAATCAGAATATAACAATAGCAAATACTTCTATAGTGTTTCCACATGCTATCACATACAGTATACTTTACATATTTTAAGTTATTTAATCCTCACAACAACCTTATGAGGTAGGTACTATTTTTATCTCCATTTTTTACATTGTGAGAAAGTGAGCCACAGAACAGTGACTTTCATTTACTGAAAGTCACATAGGTAGAAATATATAGAACCAGAAATCAAACATGATGGCTCTTACCCTAAAATGTCATCTGGTCAAAATTGTTATGTGGCAAAAGCATTTTATATTTATTAACATTAAACATCAAATGTATAGAACATGATGGTGTACATTCCTTTCTTGAAATACAGTACAGTCATGCATCACTTCATGACAGGGAAATTTTCTGAGAAATAAGTAGTTATGCAATTTCATTGTTGTATCATAGGGTACAGTTACACAAACCTAGATGGTAGAGCCTACTACACACTTAGCCTAGGTGGCATAACATATTGCTCCTAGGCTACAAACCTATACAACATGTTACTCTACAGAATATTATAGGCAACTATAATACAAATTAAGTATTTGTGCATCTATATATCTAAACATAGAAGAGATATACAGTAATACAGTATAAAATATTTTAAAAAGATACAGCTCTATGGGGCAATTACCATGCGTGGAGCTAGCAGGACTGGAAGTTGCTGTGGTGGGTGAGTGGTGGGTGGATATCAAGGCCTAGGACATTACTGTGTGCTACATTAGACTTTATAAACACTACACACTTAGGCTATGCTAAAATTACTTAAAAATATTTTTCTTTCTTAAATAATAAATTAACATTAGTTACTATAACATTTTTACTTTATGAACTTCTAAATTTTTAAATTTTTGACTGTTTAGTAATAACGGCTTAAAACATAAATACATTGTACTGCTGTACAAAAATATTTTATTTTATATCCTTATTCTGTATTTTTCTATTACCTTTTTTTTTACTTTTTAAATTGTTTTGATAAAAACTAAGACACACACACATTAGGCTAGGCCTACACAGGGTCTGGATAATCCGTATTACCATCTTCCACCTCCACATCTTGTCGCACTGGAAGGCCTTCAGGGGCAGTAATAGGGATGAAACTATCATCTGCTATGATAACAATGTCTTCCTCTGGAATACCTCTTCAAGGACATGCCTGAGGCTATTTTAGTTACCTTTTTTAATAAGTAGAAGGAGTAGACTTCAAAATAATAAGTATAGTATAGTAAATACATAAACCAGTGACATAGTCATTTGTTATCATTATCAAATATTATGTACTGTACAAAATCGTAATGTCCTGTATTTGTATTTGACTGGCAGTGCAATAGGTTTGTTTATACCAGCATCAGGACAAATATGTGAGTAATGTGTTACACTATGATGTTACAAAGGCTACAACATCACTAGATGATAGGAACTTTTGAGTTCCATTATTATCTCATTAGACTACCATTGTATATGTAGTCTGTCCTTGACCAAAAGGTTGTTATGGTGCATGACTGTACTGGTATATAATTCCTAAGGAAAAAAATTCCTTCTTTCATATGGCCTGAGTTATCTTAAACTACGCTATGTTTCTTTCCTGTTTGTGTGGTCTTGGATAATTTATATGTCTAGCTTAGATAAAACAAGTAAGAGAAAATATTTTTTAAAATTGCATTAAAAATATTTGACTCAAAATTGAATGGGTTATTGGCCTTTGAAGGTGGAACAATGACTAAATGAAGCTCAGGGAAAACAATACCTATAGCTATTCTGGAAAAAGCTGGTTATAGGGATAAACCTGTTAGTGACTCCCTAACATGCAGCATGCATGTGGTTTGAGAGGTGACCCTAATTCCAGCAGATAATTTAACACACATCTATCACAATGTAGGATCTTTCATATATATTGTTCATAAGTACCTTCACAAGTTCAAGTTGATTTGACTAAATCAATTGTGATCATTCTGTTTTCCCTGTCACTATTGTTTGGGAACTAATACTTAAGTCCATCAGAACTCATCGTTTTTCTGGCTGTCATTTGCTCAGGAATGGGTAACCTAAGTTGGCCCAAACAGAAACCAATAGAGAAACTTATCTCATGGTTTAAAGGACTTACTTTTGCTCCCATTGGAGAAAGAGCTTTGGGATGAAGTTATCTCTGTGGACAACAGAGGAAAGAGGGACTTTCTTGAGCTGCTGAATCAGTAAGCCCTGGGAGCCACACCACCTTTCACTTCCTTTTGAGGGAAAAATACATCTTATCATAGTTTACATTTGTTTTGGTCTGCCTTTCTGTTAATTTGCAATCCAAACACAGCTAGGAAACTTGTCTTCACAGTTCAAAAGCTGCAATATAGAGCTGAAAACACAACATGAGATCTTCACAATACAGCCACAAGTATCAATAACTGAATAGACCAAGTAGAGAAAAGCATTTCAGAGCTTGAAAGCTATCTTGCTGAAATAAGACAGGCAGACAAGATTAGAGAAAAAATAATGAAAAGGAATGCACAAAACCTCTGAGAACTATGGGATAATGTAAAAAGACTAAATCTATGACTGGTTGAGGTACATGAAAGAGACAGGGAGAATGGAGCCAAGTTGGAAAATATACTTGAGGATATCATCCAGGAGAACTTCCCCAACCTAACAAGACAGGCCAACATTCAAATTCAGAAAATCCAGAGAACCCCAGTAAGATACTCCTTGAGAAGATCAACTCCAAGACCCATAATTGTCAGATTCTCCAAGGTTGAAATGAAGGAAAAAAATGTTAAGGGCAGCCAGAGAGAAAGGCTGAGTCACCTATAAAGGGAAGCCCATCAGACTAACAGTGGACCTCTCAGCAGAAACCCTACAAGCAAGAAGAGATTGGAGGCCAATATTAAACATTCTTAAAGAAAAGAATTTCCAACCCAGAATTTCATATCTAGCCTAACTAAGCTTCATAAGCAAAGGAGAAATAAAGTCCTTTTCAGACAAGCAAATGCTGAGTGAATTTGTCACTACCAGACCCGCCTTGCAAGAGCTCCTGAAGGAAGCACTAAATATGGAAAGGAAAAACTGTTACCAGACACTGCAAAAACACACTGAAGTACAAAGACCAATGACACTATGAAGCAACTATATCAAGTATGTAAAATTAACCTTACATGTAAATGGGTTAAATGTCCAAATTAAAATACACAAAATGGCAAGCTGAATAAAGAGTCAAGATTCATTGGTGTGCTATATTCAAGAGACCCATTTCATGTGCAAAGACACACTTAGGTTCAAAATAAATGGATGGAGGAAAATTTACCAAGCAAATGAAAAGCAGAAGAAAGCAGAGGTTGCAATCCTAGTTTCTGACAAAATAGACATTAAAACAATTAAGATTTAAAAAAAAAAGAAAACAGAGAAGGGCATTACATAATGGTAAAGGGATCCATTCAACAAGAAGAGCTAACTATCCTGAGAATATATGCACCCAATAAAGGAGTACCCAGATTCATAAAACAAGTTCTTAGAGACCCACAAAGAGACTTAGACTCCCACACAATAATAGTGGGGGACTTTAACACCCCACTGTCAATATTAGACAGATCATCGAGACAGAAAATTGAGATATTCAGGACTTAAACTCAGCTCTGGATCAAGTGGACCTGATAGATATCTACAGGACTCTCCACCCCAAAACAACAGAATATGTGTTCCTCTCAGTGCCACATTGCACTTACTCTAAAGTTGATTGCATAATTGGAAGGAAACCACTCCTCAGCAAATGCAAAGGAACTGAAATCATAACAGTCTCTCAGACCACAGTGCAATCAAATTAGAACTTGAGATTAAGAAACTCACTCAAAACCACACAACTACATGGAAATTGAACAACCTGCTCCTGAATGACTCCTGGGTAACTAATGAAATTAAGGCAGAAATCAAGACATTCTTTGAAACCAATGAGAACAAAGAGACAATTTACCAGAATCTCTGGGATACAGCTAAAGAAGTATTAAGAGGCAAATTTATAGCACTAAATGCCCACATCAAAAAGCTAGAAAGATCTCAAATTGACACTCTAACATGACAGCTAAAAGAACGAGAGAACTAAGGGCAAACAAGCCCCAAAGCTAGCAGAAGATAAAAAGTAACCAAGATCAGAGTGAAACTGAAGGAGATTAAAACACAAAAATCCCTTCAAAAAATCAATGAATCCAGGAGTTTTTTTTTTTTAAATTAATAAAATTGATATAACTACTAACTAAAATAGATATACTACTAATAAAGAAGAAAAGAGAGAATCAAATAGACAAAATAAAAAAGGTAAAGGGGATATCATCACTGGCCCCACAGAAATACAACCATCAGAGAATACTATAAACACCTCAGTGTAAATAAACTAGAAAATCTAGAAGAAATGGATACATTCTTGGACACATACACCCTCCCAAGACTGAACCAGGATGAAGTTGAATCCCTGAATAGACCAATAACAAGTTCTGAAGTTAAGGCAATAATAAAGAACCTACCAACTAAAAAAAAGGCCACGACCAGGTGGATTTATAGCTGAATTCCATTAGAAGTTCAAAAAGGAGCTGGTAGCATTTCTTGTGAAACTATTCCAAACAACTAAAAAGGAGGGACTCCTCTCTTAACTCATTTTATGAGGCCAGTATCATCCTGATGCCAAAACCTGGCAGAGATACAACAAAAAAAGAAAACTTCAGGCCAATATCCTTGATGAGCATTAATGCAAAAATCCTCCACAAAATACTGGCAAACTGAATCCAGCAGCACATCAAAAAGCTTATCCATCAGAATCAAGTTGGCTTCATTCCCAGGATGCAAGGCTGGTTCAACATCCACAAATCAATGAACACAATTCATCACATAAACAGAACCAAAGACAAAAACCACATGATTATCTCAATAGACAGGAAATGCCTTAAATAAAATTCAACATCCCTTCATGTTAAAAACTCTCAATAAACTAGGTATTGATGGAACATACCTCAAAACAATAAGAGCCATTTATGACAAAATCACAACCAATATCACAGTGAATGAGCAAAAGCTGGAAGCATTCCCTTTGAAAATAGCCACAAGACAAAAATGCCCTCTCTCACCACTGTTATTCAAAATAGTACTGAAAGTTCTGGCTAGGGCAATTAAGCAAGAGAAAGAAATAAAGGGTATTCAAATAAGAAGAGAGGAAGTCAAACATCTGTTTGCAGATGACATGATCCTATATCTAGAAAACCCCATCATCTCGGCCCAAAACTTTCTTAAGCTGATAAGCAACTTCAGCAAAGTCTTAGGATACAAAACCAATGTGCAAAAATCACAAGTATTCCTATTCAGACCTAATTCAGACCTACGAACTGACCCAGAAAATCATCCACATTTATTAAGCACATAATTTAATGCGTGTCTATCACAATGTGATAATGTAACACACGTTTATCACAATGTGATATCTTTCATATTTTTTGTTCATAGGTATGTTCACAACAAGTTCAGGGACAGTGCAAAAAAAACAATGTGCAAAAAAAAAAAAATAGACAAGCAGAGAGCCAAATTGTTAATGAACTCCCATTCACAATTGCTACAAAGAGATTTAAAAACCTAGGAATACTGCTAACAGTGAAGTGAAGGACCTCTTCAGGGAGAACTGCAAATCACTGCTCAAGGAAATAAGAGAGGACACAAACAAATGGAAAAGCATTCCATGCTCATAGATAGAAAGAATCAATATTGTGAAAATGACCATACTGCCCAAAGTAATTTATAGATTCAATGCTATTCCCATTTAATTACTATTGACATTCTTCACAGAATTAGATAAAATTACTTTAAAATTCATATGGAACCAAAAAAGAGCTTGTATCACCAAGACAATCCTAAGCAAAAAGAACAAAGCTGGAGGCATCATGCTACCTGACTTCAGACTATACTACAAGCCTATAGTAACCAAAACAGCATGGTATGGGTACAAAAACAGACACATAGACCAATGTGTCTCACAGATCTCAGAAATAAGCCTGCACATCTACAATCATCTGATCTTTGACAAACCTGACCAAAAAAGCAATGGGGAAAGGATTCTGTATTCAATAAATGGTGCTGAGAGAACTGGCTAGCCATATACAGAAAATTGAAACATGACTCATTCTTTGCACTTTATACAACAATTATCTCAAGATGGATTAAAGACTTATATGTAAAACCCAAAACTATAAAAACCCTAGAAGAAAACTGAGGCAATACCATTCAGGACATAGCAACTGGCAAAGATTTTATGATGAAAAGGTCACAAGCAATTGCAACAGAAGCAAAAATTTACAAATGGTACCTAATTAAACTAAAGAGCTTCTGCACAGCAAAAGAAACTATCATCAGAGTGAACAGAAAAACCTACAACACAGGAAAAAAATTTTCCAATCTATCTGTCTAATATCCAAAATCTACTAGGAACTTAAACAAATTTGTAAGAAAAAAACAAACAACACCATTAAAAAGTGGGCAAAGGACACTTCTCAAAATAAGACAATTATGCGGCCAAGAAACATATGAAAAAAGGCTCAACATCACTAATAGATAGAGAAATGCAAATCAAAACCACAATGAGATACCATCTCATGCCAATCAGAATGGTGATTATTGAAAAGTCAAGAAACAACATATACTTGTGAGGCTGTGGAGAAATAGGAATGCTTTTACACTGTTGGTGGGAATGTAAATTAGTTTAACCATTGTGGAAGACAGCATGGTGATCCCTCCAAGACCTAGAATCTGAAATACCATTTGATCCAGCAATCCCATTACTGGATATATACCCAAAGGAATATAAATTATTCTATTATAAAGATACACGAATGTGCATGTTCGTTGCAGCACGATTCACAATAGCAAAGATATGGAATCAACCCAAATGCCCATCAATGATAGGCTGAATAAAGAAAACGTGATACATATACACCATGGAATACTCTACAGCCATAAAAAGGAATGAGATCATGTCCTCTGCAAGGACATGGATGGAGCTGGAAGCCATTATCCTTCACAAACTAACACAGGAACAGAAAACCAAACACTGCATGTTCTCACTTGTAAGTGGGGGCTGAACAATGAGAACACATGGACACAGGGAGGTGAACAACACACACTGGGGCCTGTCAGGTGGGGGCCAGAGTGGGGAAGGGGGAGCATCAAGATAAATAGCTAATGCATGTGGGGCTTAATACCCAGGTGATGGGGTGATAGGTGCAGCAAACCACCATGTCACAGGTTTACCTATGTAACAAACCTGCACGTACTGCACATGTATCCTGGAACTTAAAATAAAATAAAATTTAAAAAAATAAATACAAACACCTGCCATAGAGCCCTCCTGCTTTTAAAGGAATAATTAGAATCTGTGCATTCTGAATCAGTGATAATTTAATTCAGACCTATGAACTGACCCAGAAAAACATCCACACTTATTAAGCACATAATTTAATGCGTGTCTATCACAATGTGATAATGTAACACACGTCTATCACAATGTGATATCTTTCATACTTATTTTTCATAGGTATGTTCACAACAAGTTCAGGGACAGGGATATCATTATCCACATGTTTTAAGTTAAATATTTCCTGAAGTCACACTGCTACTTGTTGAAAAATTCCCATTTGAACTCCAGTCTTTGAGATCCAGTGTCTCTGGCAGTTTGATGTACATGATTCAGGGCAGGTAGCATAGGAATGCATGAAGAACTCTACACCATTTCAGTTGGAGGCCATTTCTATTCATGGGGTAGACTATTACTAGCTTATATATTATACTCTATCACTTTTTCCTGCTTATTTTATCTTGTGGGAAAACACCAAAATCATCATATATGTAATATTCTTTAATTCTATGTAAGTTGAAATACAAATATCTGTTCTGGCATAGCTAAGATTTACATTTCTCCAGTTTCTTTCCAGTTAAATAATAATATTATATATACCTATATACGTATGCATGTGTGTTTCTGGAATTTGTATGAAACATTAATTTAGCTTCCATTCCATTTCTTTTATTGTCACACAATTCTTGGATTTGCTGTTTTACAACATTCTAATGCAGTCCTAAATGAAAAACATTTGTTTTTCTAGGGCTGCATGCTGAATTAGGATTGGATAACAAAGCAAGTAGAGATGACTATCACATATGAGGGTGAAGCAATCCAAAGTAACAGATGACAAGGTTTCTATGGAACTTTGTTGCTTTGAAAAGCCTCAAGTTCTTCAGAGAGTGCTACTGCAGATTTTCTCAATTCTTACAAAACAATTGGTCTGGAAAGGTAAAAACTCGAGAGTCACCAAAAAATCTTTCCTCTACCTTTCCCATCCAGTGCTTCCTACTGAGTATGTTTCTTTTGAAGCCAAGATAACTTGCTCTGTTGCAGTTTCAGAAAATAGTGTGAAATTAATTTTTATCATCACCAAGAACTGGAGTCCAAGCCCAAACCTCCCACACAAATCCCTCCAACACGGAGTTGTTGTAAACCCAGAACTGGATCATCGTAAGTCCCAACAAACGCAGGCACTTTGGGAAGCAGGGAAAGTTTAGACTTTGACCAATCATGCCAGCAATGACTTAACTTCAAGGAGCTCAGTACCAAGAAAGAGACAAGCAAGGCTGCCCAAAGTGTATTCTGCTGAATAGCAACACCAATGGATATTCACAGGTATTATGTTTAAAAGCAGTCCATGGACACAGTGTGTAGAATTGCCTATATTTATTTATCTAAGGAATCTATTTTGTGTGTGTGAGGACGTCATGTTAACAGACCAATGTTCTATAGAACACACCTTGGGAAATACTGGGCTGTGGCATGAGGAGCCCCATTTGAAATAAGTTATCCACAGGAAATAAAGAGGGTACAAGGGAGAACATTTGTTTCTTTGTATCCATTTTTGTTTGGAAGTATTGTTTTGAACGATTGTTTAAATTGAAATAATAATAACATTTTTGCATAGCATGTAGCATTACCTTTTCCAGAACAGTTTCATCTTCATTTCTTCTTTTTACTGCCAAGGAACCCTGTGATGGTACTTCAGATAGCTGTATTCAATTTCACTGTTGACGAAACTGATACATAGAAACGATGAAGGCCTTTTACACTCAGGATAGGCTAAGTCAGGGGATCAGAAAACTAGGCCACACAGGCCAAATCTGGCCTGCAGCCTGTTTTGTACAGTCTGGAAACTAGTAATAAACCTTTAAAGAGGAAGAAAAAAGAAAAGAATATTTGACAGAGACCATATGTGGCCCGCGAAGCCTGAAGTATTTACTGTCTGACCTTTTACAGAAAAATTTTGCCAGCACCAGGACTAGCTTATACGGTTATGCTGTGGTAACAAACGATACTCATATCTCAGTGATTGTGCCCAACAATATATATTTCTTGCTGATGCCACATGCCTAAGTCAATGTGTCAGGAGTCTCTGCTTATCTGGATCACTCAGGAACCTGAGCTGCAAGAAACTTCATGTCATGATGTGCTCCGTGGTTACCTCTGCGATAAGAAGGAGATGTGAGGAGCTGCGTACTGGCTCTCAGAATTTCCACCTGGGTGTGAAACGCTCCACTTCTGCTCATAGTTCACTGGCCATCCAAGTCACACGGCCTCATCTAACTTCAAAAGGGTGGGGAAATAAACACTACCTTATACCTGGAAGAATGAAATCCAAAAATATTTGGTGAACAACAGTATTAATACTGGATACCTGTGAATGTGAGTGTGTGAGAGGGATATAGAGAGAGTGTGTGTGTATGTGTGTGTCTGTAGAAAGCTAGTTCAGCAAGTGAGGTGTTAGAAACCATAGCCTCTGAAAGCTTTATTGATTTTCTTCATACATATGTATAAGATATAGATATATAGTGATATGGTTTGACGCTGTATCCCCACTCAAATCTCGTCTCTAATTGTAATCTCCACAAAGTTCCTCCTTCGCTCCTCTCTCTCTTGCTGCCGTGTGAAGAAGGTGCTTGCTTCTCCTTTGCCTTCCACCATGATTCTCCATTTCCTGAGACCTCCCAGGGCATGTGGAACTGTGAGTCAATTACCCCTCTTTCCTGTTTAAATGACCGAGTCTCAGATATTTCTTTACAGCAGTGTGAAAATGGATTAATACATATAAGAACTTCTATTATATATGGATATGTAGATTTCTCTATTTTTACATATTGAATTCTTATAACTGTATCTACTATATATTCTATATTGAATTCACATATATAAATATATGCAGTAGAGATCTCTCCATAGCTATGTGTTTATCTATAGATATATATTTTACATATATTGGATAATATAAAATTCAATATATAATAGATAATCTGTAGAATAGGATTTCCATCTATATAGTAGAGATCTATCTATCTATCTCTGTGTGTATAGAGAGAGGGAAAAATGAATCAATCGGGTTTCATAGGACATGGATGTCGGGTTTTAGGTGTGTGTATGTGCATGTAGGCATACTCTACATTATGCTGTTGATCACATAGAGAGCACACATGAGAGAGAGGCGTATGTGTGTACGTAATCAAGAATCCATTATGTACAAGTTACAAAATGAACATGAAAAAATAAATTTAAAGGTTCTTTTGATATGTAGTTTTCTAGTGTCAAAGGGTTTAACGTTTCTTGGCTTACAACAGTGTAGGTTGTCTTATGTTAACGTGTTCCCTGAAAAGCTGTTTAAAAATTAAATCATACAATTTTTACTTTAAAGATCACAACTTTGGGGAGCTCTTTTCCAAAAGAGAAGAAAACAAAGAAGGAAGAAATTTCTAGTAATGTGAATAATCAGCTTCTAGTTACATCTTTGAAAGCTGGAGCCTGTGTGTAATAAAAATGCTTAAAATAAAGGTCTCTCAATTTTTTAAGCAGCAAGAAAATACTTGGAGAATTAAAAGACAATATCTATTAGCATTAGAAGAAAACCTGCAGATGATTCTAGTCTACCTTCCTTATTTTATCGATGAAGATGGTGAAATTAGTAATGACAAATTCAAAAATGTAAATTCTTATACATTTTTTAGTTTTTGGATTCTCTCTCAACCATATACTTCTTCTCTTAGAGTAAACCTTTTTTTTGGTCTATGTGAAAGCACTGTATCATTTTCAAATCACGGTCAATAGATTTTGGATGATTTCATGTTGAAAATTGTTGCTCTGTATGACAAAGGGAAGCCTGCTTCCTCTATCCCAAGAACAGTCTACTTGGTTTTTAAAAGGCATTGTGAATGTATAGCATCCTTACTGCAAGGCTGCATGCACAAGGCCGAGCTGTTTCTGAAAGAATTCCACACCTGACAGGATGCTGGCCACACCTTTCTTGGCTCAGAGACAAAGCAAGGAAATTGTGGAAGGTAAGTAATTGAAGAAATCATTTTCTTCCTCTTCATGTATGCTTCTTTTCTTGGATCTGGGATTATTGGTGGGTTTATTTTTTGTCTCTTTCCATCTTTGACATTTTCTTTTTACTTAGGAGATGCCAAATAAGAGACACATAAATTATGAGGATTTTTTTTTTAAAAAAACCCTGCAATTGACCATTCTATTGGTGCATGCTTTATCACTTGCAAGATTCACAAATAACACAATTTCTGGTGTTGGGGGGTACCCCAAAAAGGACAATTTCTTTTCAGAATAATAAATCACAATATTTAAAGGGAAGAGATCTTGTGAAAAAGCTATGAGTCAAAGAGTCCAAGCCTGGCTTCCATCTGTGTTTGGGGAACAGTTAACAGCAATGTGTGGGAAGTCAAACAAAAATGGAGAGCTGAGATTTTCTTTGCTTTTTAAAACAAGGATGTTTGTTTAAGGAAAGTATGTGTGGGGGAAGTAAGGGGGAGTGCTGTGGCTCCTGTGAGAGAAAGGGGACATGGGGAGACACATGCCAGCAGTTAAAAGGATTTTTGTGCATGCAGGATAGTAAATAAATTGAAGAGTCAATTTTTATAAAAAATATTTGCCCAGCCAAAGAGGGAAGTCACTGAAATTGCAAGGTTGCTGCTGAGTAGTTAAATCCTCAGGTAGGGCGTGGCTTGTCACCGTTACTCCTATCCATCTCAGTTGTCTTCTCTGGGCCTTTCCATATTTTCTGTGAGAGTCTCCATATTTCCATTCAACTTCTGGAATTGACCTGTATCACTGAGAAACGTGATTAAGCTGCTTTAAAAAGCCTCTAATTTCCATCTTGCAAAAGAAAAATATAAATGCAAAGATGGTGCCATAGCTACTAGCTCAGTTTCAAGGCATCTGGGTGTCAGACATCAGAATATAAATCAGGGAAGGCATTTTACCAGATAGTGTGTATTGTGATGAATAAAACACAGAGGAAATGGGGACTTCATAAAAATAAGAAGTATAAATATCCAGTCATGAAAGGTACATATTTGTTAAAGATTATGTCTATTGAAATGATGAGTTGGAAGAATCATTTTATATGACTTTACTGGCTCACGAACATAAATGACTTTATTGGCTCATGAATATAAACAACTTAAAATATGACAAATATATTCTTTAAAAGGAGTCAGTTATCTCTTTAGGTTTTCATTATCTTTCAAAGAGAAACAAATTTAAGAATCTTAGCTTTCCACCAATGAAATTACAGTCTATCTTATTCTCTATGAAGTTATGAAAATGGTAAAGAAACTTTAAAAGATCTTATCTCCACATATGCAAACCTTTCTTATTTGTGCAAATTCAAGTTAATATATGGATGTAAAAGCATAGTTCATATTTGTAGTGAAATTGAACTTATTTCAAAGAAAATATCTCCACATATAGAGTATCAATCAATTTCAGAAAATAAAAAGTCTTCAAGCTTTACATATTGCAAGCTTGAGATATTGTGGGATCATATTTAATCACTGATGGGTTAATGTTCTAAGCAAACTATAATTAAAAATAAATAGGTCTCTAAGCTACCTAATCCTCAAGTGTGCCAAATGAGACAAACATTTCACTTCTGTAAAAACAAACTTCTAATTCTAATTTAAAGCATTAGTTGAGCCTCCCATCAAGGAATTTTGTGATGTTTGTTCATTTATCTAAGATACTTTTTTCAGACTTATGAATATTTATGAACCACAGGGTTCAATCCAGTATTATAAGAAGTAAGAGGTAGTGTCTTCTAGACGTAAAGGGTGCTTATAATTCTACTGCGCCTCCAGATACTCACTGGCATCTTGTCACGCTTGAATGAGCCATTCAAAATAAAGCTGCCATCTAATCGAAGTACCTGAAGTGTAAAAATGTGAGAAGAATTTAATGAAGCATAAATTGTCATTTAGTTGAAGATACAGACCCCTTTACTGTAGCACAATTAAATAAAACATAATGGAGGCTTCTATTCATCAGTCCCAATCGCCTTCTGTTTTGCAGACAGGAAAACTACAAGATCAATTAATGTCTTTATTGTGGACTGTGGTGCATGGAGAGTAAATGTATTCTCTCCCTCTCTCTTTTCCTCATCCCTCCCCCAACCAGGCACGCATTTTATATGTGTTTATAATTAAGAATTTGTCATGTATAAGACACTGTGTTCAATGCTAGTGGGAAATCTAAGATTAATCAAAATGGCCCCACTATCTACTGAAAGCAATAGCCTTTATCAAATACCAACAGGCTTTTTTTTTTTTTTTTTTTTTTTAACAAAAACTTTATTATGCAGCTCTCTAGGCTAAGAGTGTGAAAGGCCCAGGCATTGAAATTTGGAGCAGATATAGCAGTTCAATGGAAAAAACAAAACACAAAAAACATCAAGCTATTTTACGGATAACAAACTTTCTCCTGATTGTGAACTATGTTGAATTTCTCAGGCATACAGGTGAGTCTATGGGGTAGCTATGGGCATGAAAGTGAGTGGTTTAATAACTGAGGGCAGAGGAAGCAGAGGGCTGTGGGAAGATTAACAAGAGTCAAGTATACCCACTCTCCACTTATAATTCTGCAGGAACCAAGAAGTTTAGGAAATGAGAATGACAACTGGCTGAGAGAACATCAAGGTCCAGGAATGGAAATGGCAGCTGGCTGAGAGATCAATCAGGTTCAGAAAATGAGATTAGCAACTAAGAGATCTAAAAATCTACCAAGAGCATACGAAACTATTTACTCATGCATTCGTTATTTTAGAAAATATTTCTTGAGCACCTATGTATGTAAAGTGCTTTGCAGGCCAGTCGCTAGGTATATAGCAGTGAACACAGTTTGCACGTTTTGTGCCTTTTTGTAGTTTATGATCTAGTGGTGAATGGTTGGATGTTTATGCCATGAGGCTATGTCACCTACCAGTTTTCCTCATTGTACCCTACGGGATCCAATTCAGCATCACTCATTACATTTAGTTGTTATGTCTCCTTAGACTTATTTAATCTAGAACAGCTCTTCATTCTTCCTTTCATTTTCTTGACCTTGACTCTTTGAAAAATATAGACCTGATATTTCATAGAATATCTCTTGCTTTGGGTTTTTTGATGTTTCATTTTGATTAGAATCAAGTAATGCTTTTCAGGGGAGAAATATCATAGAAGTGAAGCTGTGGCCTTCTCAGGGCATCATGACTGAGGGAGACTACATTGCATTTTGGATTAATAGAAGCCTGGCCATAGTTTGTTTTTATTTCTTCTTATTACTCTATGCTTTTTTTCCCCTAACTTCTTCTATCTCCATACTTTAGATTTTTATCTTGCTAATATTTACCTAGTCTGAATGTTTGCTCTAAACTCCAGCCCTACAAATACAATTACTTGCTTGACACTGCACTTAGATTGTGCAAAGGCACTTCCTACTCAAAATATCCAAAAAAAAAAAATCAAAGTCATGATCTTCCACTAAGGACTCATCCCGATAGAATGTTTCCCATCTCAGCAAATGGCATCACTATCTAATCAATTATGCAAGCTGAAATTCTAAAAGGAATTCTTGATGTTTCCTTCTTCCTCATGCCCTCTTAAATCAAATTTGTAATTAAGTTCTGTCAGTTATACTTTTGAAATATTTCAAATGATAATTTCTCTCATTCTTCACTTACAACATTTTGGTACAAGACACTATTATCTGCCAACAAGCCTACTCAGAAACATCTAGTTGGTCTTCCTGCATCCACTCTCACCCCTTCCAAACTTCCCCCATATTGCAAATAGGGTAGATTTTTTAAATGTTATTTTGATCAAGTCACCATTCAACCCCACCCCAAATTCACTGTATTAAATCCCATTGCTCTGAGAATGAAGATCAGAATCACTTAGCTCTCATAAAGCTATACGGTCAGAATTTTTCAGGTCTCCACACCATCTCAAACCACTAGCCGGCTCCCTCTCCCTCTACCTTCCAACTGTATTAACCTTTTAAAGTTCCTAAAGCAACTCCTGGCCCATTCAGCCTTTGTATATGCTGTTCATGTCATCTGGACCAAACCTCTTCCACTAACTTAGTTAAACCCTGATATGGTTTCCCTGCATCCCCACCCAAATCTCATCTTGAATTGTGGCTCCTATAATTCCCACGTGGTGTGGGAGGGATTCAGTGGGAGATAATTTAATCATGAGGGCAATTTCTCCCATACTGTCCTTGTGGTAGTGAATAAGTCTTACGAGATCTGATAGTTTTACAAGGGGAAACCCCCTTCACTTGGTTCACTTTCTCTCTTGTCTGCCACCATGTAAGATGTGCCTTTTGCTTTCTGCCATAATCATGAGGCCTCCCCAGCCACGTGGAACTATTAGTTCACTAAACATCTTTTTTCTTTATAAATTACCCAATCTCAGATACGTCTTTATCAGCAGCATGATAACAGAGTAATACAAACCCCATTCATTTTTCGGATCTCAGATTCAGGGAACCCTTTCCTGACTACCTCAGAGTAGGTCAGGTTGTTCTGTTACATGCCTCTGTAAGCTGATATGGTTTAGATTTGTGTCACTGACCAAATCTCCTGTCAAATTGCAATCCCCAGTGTTGGAGGAAGGGCCTGCTGGGAGGTGATTGGATCATGGGGGCGGATTTCCCCCTAGCTGTTCTTGTGATAATGAGTGAATGTTCATGAGATCTGGTTTTTTAAAAGTGCATAACACCTACCCCTTCACTTTCTTCCTCCTGTTCTAGCAATGTAGGATTCGCCTGCCTCTCCTTTGCCTTCCGCCATGATTGTAAGTTTCCTGAGGCCTCCACAGCCATGCTTCCTGAACAGCCTGCAAAACTGTAAGCCAATTAAACTTCTAGTCTTTAAAATTTACCCAGTCTCAGGTAGTTTTTTATAGCAATTCAGGAATAGACTAATACATAGGCAGAACACTTATCTCTACGTGTAATTTTAAATTATTTATTGTGATTATTAGAATAATATCTATTTTCCCCAGAAGAGTGTAACACCACAAGGGCAAGGACTGTTTGATTTTGCTCACTTGCCTGTCCCAGCAGTACAGCACCTAGCACAGCACGTAACATGTAGTAGGTATTCTATAAATATTTGTTGAATAATTGAGTAACATAGCTGTAAAGGTGTGCTGTACAGTTCAGTGGAATAAACAGTGGAATGGACATGAGCTAAGACAATCCATTATGGCTAAACTTCTGCCTTAAGAAAAGCAATGTGCCTTTAGAACTTTTGGGTCTCCAAACCTGAAATACTTATTAGGGCATCCCATCATAAACCAAAAACCATTGCTTTTAATCATGAGTATTGAGTGGTTTTAATCATTCTTGGAAATATTTCCTGAACTGTGCTGAGCATATTATTGATTTGAATTCCTCAGGGGGAAAAAATCCTTTTTTCTTGGTATTGACATAAATTTATAAACCCAATTTTTAAAAGATTAACAATGATGAATGAAGCAAGGATGATATATCTATACCTATAATTTTTCTAAATAAGTCAATGGCTCTCTATTCCCTCAGTCTCAGTCCTGACCATCTCTGCATAAGCAAAACAGCCTGATGACATTAACTTCCACAGATTCTCTCAACACAACATCCATCAAGCATATGACTAAATTCAATGACCATCTACTTTCAGCCAACCTATATTTTTTCTTTGATTTGTGCAGATCTTCAGTCAAAATGTAGCTAAGGTTATTTTGCTATAATAAAGCTTAGTTATCAAAAGATTAGGCTAGGATCAAGACGTGCTGAGAAGAGAGGAAAGTTATTGCATGCTATTTAAAAAATTTCAGGCCATTGATTTTATTTGGAGACACCATTTACCCTAATAACATGTAGAAATGAATAACTTTAATGCACCTCAAGAAGCATATACAGTGGTGTTAAAATCAGTCTTGGTGAATCAGATTATTTTTTAAGTTTACAAACTGTGTTTGCTATTTTGAATAATACTACAGTAAACTTTTACAAGTGATATGCCTGGAGGGTGGAGTTAGGAGGGACTTTCTGGCTGGTTGTGGTGGCTCATGCCTGTAATCTCAGCACTCTGGAAGGCCGAGGCAGGCAGATCACTTGAGGTCAAAAGTTCAAGACCAGCCTGGGCAAAACCCCATCTCTCCAAAAAAAAAAAAAAAAAAAAAAAAGAACTTTCAATATCTATGCATCTGAGATTTTTGTAATTTTGTTTAATTTGATTTTTAATAATAAACATATAATACTTTTGAATTTAGCAAAAAGTAATACAAATTTTTTAAAAGAACCCATTTGGTGAATTATTTCTCAAAACTCAAAGTTTAACTTCTGCTTCCACTTACAATTTTGTAAATCATGAGTTTGACCCTCCTAATGAACAATGAGAACAGTCCAGTTAAGCGACAAACTTTGGTATTAAAACTAATCAGAGTACCATATTAAAATAAAAAGAAGTAAACTTAAATCCAGCAAATGATTAGCCATTCCCAAGAAAGAAGATATTCGCAGCTACTTTCATCTCTGATGGAACAGTGAAAGGAGAAGTTGCCGTAGAAGGGAGTGACATAAAACCAGCCAAACTGAAAAAACTGTAGCAGTTGCCTGTGAGCTTACATGATGGATTAAAATCCCAAGGAGTTCCAGACTCAGAGAAAGTCTCCACCTATCCACTAACTGTTTACCAAGGTGTTCGCCTCTTGTTGGGGAATAGAATGCTGAAGGCTGCAGTCAGGGCAGGAGAATGAAGACAAATCCTGAGGATCTCCAGGCCTTCTTTGAAAGAAATGTAGCATCTGCTGAAGGCTGGGAATAGGGCAGCAGAGTAAAATATCTTCCAGGCTCTCAAGGCCCTCATTGAATGCATTATCTAAGACCTCCAAAGATGAGCCAGAAATTTGCTGGGATAAAAAGGTCAATACTTGCACTAGAAAGCAAAGAGGTTTTTCCAGAAATTAAAAAAGCTGGTAGTTACAGGCTGTAAAGGTGTCTCCCACATTCAGAAAGCTGGTCACCTGGCTATAGAGCACAAAGAGATCTTTGGAGTTTTATGAATGCTCAGATCTCAAGTCCTGCTGGAGGAAAGGTCCTGATTCCAATATCAAATTATTTGAATCCAGTGGTGAACTAAATAACTAAAGCTTTAATGAAGCCCAGACACAGCTAATCTACACATTAGATTGACTCAGGCCCTCATATTAGTGGCATGACAGAAGTAGGATGTGCCTTATTCTGGAGGTAAATATTACTTAGGCTTCACTGTTGGCTTACACACAATGTTGAGTACACAATACAAAAACTTAAGTCATGCCAAGTGGTAAGAAAATTTGACCCATAGTCAAGAGGAAAACTGGTCAACAGAATTAGATGCAGAGAGGGTCAAGTATAAAATATGTCAGATCAGGACTTTAATAGTGCTGTGATAAACACACTAAAGAGTCTAGTGGAAAAGACAGAAAACAATGTTTTATTTAGTTTTGGCTATTTTTTTCTATTGTATCATATAAATAATGAGCAATACAAGGCTTGCTACTTTTGCTTAATGTCATTGTTCTGTGATGTATTCATGTTGCTGCACACAACTATAATTTGTTTTTCAGTGATGTATAGCATACCATTGTATGACTACACCATAATTAATTTAACCATTCAATTGTCAGCATACATTTGGGTTTCTAAATTTTTACTCTTACAAGGACTTCATGATGCACGATCTTGTGTAAGTCTCCAGTATGCATACTCAAGTGTTTCTCTATACACTATACCTACAAGTGGTTTTTAGCAGATGGTACATTTTTTTCCCTATAGTAGTTGTATAAGCAGGCATGAGTTCCTATGCCTTTATATCCTCACCAACACCAGATGTCAAACTTTTTTATTTTTGCCAAGTGATGGATATTAGTTGGGATCTCATAGTGGTTTTAAGCTTCAGTTCTCTAATTTCTCATGACATTGAGAATCTTTTCATATACTCATGGTCTATTTGTGTTTTCTGCGAGAAACTTAACTTTTTTCTTATGAATTCATAGTAATTATTCATGTATTCTGCAAACAAATAATCTGTCAGTTATATATGTTGCAAATCTACTCTATTTCTTCATATATTACTGAATCCACAATACACTGCTGTTATTTTACTATAAACATTTAATTGTTTTTTTAAATGTTAAAAATGAGAATATGTCTTGTATATTTACTGTTTCTGACAATCCTCATTCCTTTATGTAGATCCAAATTTTAATTTAATATCATTTTCTTTCTGTCTGAAGAACTTCCTTTAACATATTTGATGGTGTATATCTACTGATAATGAATTGCCTGCCAACACTAATTTGTCTGAAAAAAGTTTTTTTCTAAACTTCCCTTTTGAAATTTATTTTCACTGGGTAAAAATTCACTATTGTTTCCTTCACAAATTTAGTGTTATACCTGCATTGTTTACTGGCTTGCATAATTCCTGACATGAAATCTGCCGTTATTCTTATTTTGTACCTCTATTGGTAACGATTTCTTTTCCCCAGCACTTTAGAAATGTACCAGGATCTTATTGATTCTGTGGCTTCTCGTGATAAATCTGTGGTCATTTGAATTGTTTTTCCTTTGTATATAAAATATCATTTAAGAATATTTTTCTATTCTCTCTTCTCCCTTCCTTCTGGGATTATAATTCCATGTAGATTAGACCTATTGATCCTGTCCTACAACTCAGTAGACCCCATTATTTTTATTCTCTCCCCACCCCTGACAGTCTGTCCTATCCGGTATTTTGTCTCATGAATTCTAACTTCCTAGGCTTCCTGAAACTCTGATCTCTACCTCCTCAACTCAGTGAAACTTATATGTTTTGTAAGTCTCCCCACTCCCTGATGGCCTGTAAACTGTCTCCAGGAATAAGTTCACTCTTTTGTGAACTCTGTGATTTATTTTGACCAATGTCTTGACATTATTGTTTTAGATATTTTGTGACATTTTCTAATTGTTTAGGATAAAAAAAGATGTATCTGGTTCTTGTTACTCTACCAGAGCCAGAAGCAAAAGTCTACTATCATCTTCTTACAAGGAAAACTAAAGCCTGGAACTTCTGGGGAGTGAGTAGATGCTAAATGCAGAGAATGATTACAGTTTCTGGTCTTCAGCAGTGCTTGGATGGAACCTGGAGCTTGCTCCTAATCAGTCACTCAGTCCTTGCCTCCACTTCACCACCACATTCCATGATCAAATCACCCTGAGGGCTCCATTATTCCAACACCATGCAGCAGCCACCTCTTCTCAGTTACCTGATATGGTGATCTTTTTGCAGGTGCCCCAAAACTACCCCTGGGACTACAGAACCAAAAAGGTGGCAGAACTTTCCACAGGATATTATCAAAGCTGATCCTCGTGGGGTGGGGGAGGGGGGAGGGATGGCATTAGGAGATACACCAAATGTAAATGACGAGTTAATGGGTGTAGCACACCAACATGGCACATGTATACATATGTAACAAACCTGCACATTGTGCACATGTACCCTAGAACTTAAAATATAATAATAAATAAATAAATAATGATCTTGATAGTGGGAGAGCAAGCTGATTGTAATAATGGAATCTGTATAATACCTAGAAAATGTATAAATCTTGTTCTTATTGGAACTGTAAAAACTAGCCACTGACAAAACTGACTCCCATATTTTTACTTCCTTGAGACGCATTACCTAAATAAGCAGGTAAAATACATTTTTAAAATAGATGCTCATGTAGTAAACTTGTGCAAGAGAGGGGTTCTATAATCTGGCATTGGAGTTTCTTTGACAAGCACACCTGGGAGACAGTGACAATGAGAGTGAAGCCTCAGGTTGGTTTCCCCATAGCCATGAGGATAGCTTCCCATGCTGAATGATGACGTACTTTCATATCTGTGTGATCTTCATACTTTCCACAGGGGCATACCAAAATATCCACCTCTGCTTTCTTCCTACATTTGCACTGTTCCAATCAATGAATTAATTTGGTACCAAAAATAAAAGATACTAACTTATCTATTAAAAATGTTATACAGGCCAGGCGTGGTGTCTCACGCCTATAATCCCAGTACTTTGGGACACAGAGGAGGGTGGATCACCCAGGTCAGGAGTTGGAGACCAGCCTGACCAACATGGTGAAACCCCATCTCTACTAAAAATACAAAATTAGTCAGGTGTGGTGGCACATGCCTGTAATCCCAGCTACTTGAAAGGCTGAGGCAGGAGAATTGCTTGAACCTGGAAGGCGGGGGTTGCAGTGAGCTGAGATCAACCCATTGCACTCCAGCCTGGGCAATGAAGTGAGACTCTGTCTCAAATAGATAAATAAAGTTAAACAAATTAGTAGTGGAGATTAGCAACTTTTACATAGTAGTTGGCTATTGAGAGAGGAATAGTTGATCTATGTATTTTGACTTTCAGCCTGAGTTTTTCTTTTACCTCAATAAGAGTTTCATGACAGTAAAATACTTGAGATGTTAATTTTAGGGCTAGGTTTTCTCTTTAGTATTTTAAATATATATAAAGTTATTAGTTATGTGTTAATGTTTTAGACTTTCTAAAATACAATTTTTTTTTTTTTTTTTTTTGAAGCAGAGTCTCGCCCTGTCACCCAGACTGGAGTACAATGGTACTATCTCGGCTCATTGCAACCTCTGCCTCCCATGTTCAAACAATTCTCCTGCCTCAGCCTCCTGAGTAGCTGGGATTACAGGCACCTGCCACCATGCCCAGCTAATTTTTGTATTTTCAGTAGAGACAGGGGTTTCACCATGTTGACCAGGCTGGTCTTGAACTCCTGACCTCGTGATCTGCCTGCCTTGGCCTCCCAAAGTGCTGGGATTACAGGTGTGAGCCATTGTGCCTGGCCCAGTACAAATGATTTTTATCGAGTACAGCTTCTTTGCTTTTCTCATTTGATTTTTCCAGGCTTAAATTGGTTATCATGAATGTTTAATCTTCCAAATTCACTTGCACAATGATAATCTTGTTTTCTAAGGATTATTAGATGAGCATAAAGCTTTTGAGCCAAATAATAGTTCATTCTTAGAAATAGGAAGCAAAACGTTGCCAAGATTAAAACAAGCCCAAGCACCGAGGTTCAAGGTCAGTTTGAAACAGAAACCACAAATTTTGATTGGATCTCAACTTGACAGCGTAAGACTCACATGAATTGTTTTTAGTATTGTATAGCAGAGATACGCATACACAGTCTAACAAAAGGAGACACGGAGACCAGTTCAAAATAGCATAACGTTCAGAAAAGAATTAAACACTCAGGTCTGTTTTAGTGAACAGGGGTCTGGAGCCCCTGAGTCTATGTCCTGTCACTAAAACACCTGGAGAAAGTTAACAGGAGGACAAACGCTGTCAGAGAAGTCAACTAAATGTTCTGAGGTAAATGAATGGCACGCACACAGATCTATGACAAGTACACATTCTTCCTCAGACAGATAGACCAAAACTAAAATATGAAAGCTCAAAAGATAGAGTTTAAACATGAAAATAAGTCAATTTTGAAATTCTCATTTTCTTACTTTACATGATGTCATTAACTAGGCCAAAATCTTCTTCCCTGGGTATCAGAAGTCTAGAAAAGGCAAAAAGATATTTATAAAATGCTTATAAGTCACTAAAAAGGCAGTGTAAATATACACTAAAACATTTTATCTTTATTTTATTTTATTTTTTTTTTTGAGAAGGAGTCTCGCTCTATCGCCCAGGCTGGAGTGCAGTGGCGCGATCTCCACTCACTGCAAACTCTGCCTCCCAGGTTCAGGCCATTCTCCTGCCTCAGCCTCCCAACTAGCTGGGACTACAGGTGCCTGCAACCACGCCTGGCTAATTTTTTGTATTTTTAGTAGAGACGGGGTTTCACCATGTTAGCCAGGACGGTCTCGATCTCCTGACCTCGTGATCCACCCTCCTCGGCCTCCCAAAGTGCTGGGATTACAGGTGTGAGCCACCGCACCTGGCCAACATTTTACTTTTAAAGTGCTACTATAAAATGTTACTATTCTATAGTTGAAAACTGGTTTCTCATTGTCAGTGGATCTCATGGAATACCACTATTGAGTTTGCTAGCACTTCACTATGTTTCTTTTCTTTTCCTTTTCCTTTTCTTTTCTTTCTTGTTTTTGGAGACAGGGTCTCTCTCTGTCACTCACATGGAAGTGCAGTTGTGCAATCACTGCTCGCTACAGCCTCCACCTCACAGGCTCAAGAGATCCCCCCACTTCATCCTCTTCAGCAGCTGGAACCACAGATGTGAGCCACCACGCCAGGCTAATTTTTGTAGCTTTTGTAGACAGGGTCCTACTATATTGCCCAGACTAGTCTCGAACTCCTGGGCTCAAGCAATCCTCCCACTTTGGCCTCACAAAGTGCTGGGATTACAGGTGTAAGGCATCATGCCCAGCCTACTGTGTTTCTAGGAGAGCCTCTCAAATTCAAAAACACAGATCATAACATTTTTAAAAACTCTTTAAAAGACTCTGAAACATAATACACATGAAAGAAGTATAAAACATAGACAGTAAATTATCATGAAACAAAATTCCGTGGAACGATAACATGGATGAAGAAATAGAATAATGTCAGCAACCCACAAACCCTTCCCAAGGTTCATGACATATTGAGTTGTTCATGAAAAATAGCTCATAATGGTTTTGAAGAATAAAAAGAACGTTGTAAATCATATCTTCAAAAATTAGTATCCCATATAAGTAGCATATACCAGACTCATTGGAACAGTCTTGGTAAATTAAAACCCACAATAAGCCAAGATTTCTATTCCGTTTGAGTACAACATTTCCAGATATGAGCTAGAGATCATGAAAATCGTCAGCAGCTGACTCAACGTGGCCCTAGTCATGCCTTGCTTCACGATGATATTACACTGCTATGCTCTGAGACCCACCCAGGGGCTTTGCTTTGTGATCCGAAAAGCCATTTCCCTGTCTGAGAAAACAGGCAAATATTCCGGTCTGGAAGCAAAATTTGTGAACTCATCTCCTCTCCCAAACATTCATTCAAACTTGTCTCACCTTTCTCAGAGCCTGCCTCTGCCTCCTCACAGGATACATTCTACCCTGGGCACCAGGAAGACATCATCATGGTCATTATTTAATGCACTATCTGTTTTGTTATTGCCTGTTAGCTTTTTTTTTTTTTTCTCCAATTATACTTGGAGGGTTGATTCTAGACAGGTTCTATTTCTGCATTCCCAGCAAGCAGCTTTGTGCCTAGAACTCACTGTGCATATAATGCACATTTATGGATGAAAGCTTTTAACCTGGATCAGGATGGCTCAGGTGACATGGAGTCTGGTCTGCCTGTAGGAAATTGATCCTTGTTCTATCATCACCCAGTACTACAATGTTAGGCAAGTGATAAGTTATGCCTGGTTCTCAGTATTTTAATCTACGAAACAGGGATGACTGGTGAGGTGATCTCTAAGAGGACCATTCAGCTCCAAAATTCTTTTATACTGATAAATGCTCAGAATACTTGAGTATGAAATCTTCCAAAATGATGGCACCCAATTTTCACACTAAATGGGAAATCTTGATTGTCCTCACTACTATTCAAAACTGTGATTTTCAGATAAAAACAATTTTAAAACAAATGTATTTACCTTTCTCAAGACCACCCAAAATGCTTAGCAGATTGGTTTTTGAACGACAGGACAAATTCTGTCCTGTCCTGGAGATGAAACGCCACCTAGTGGATACATTCCTAGGCAGTGTGTTCCCCACCGGAACAAGAGGGCGCTTTGTTCTCTGTGGCTGATGGCTTCTACTCAGTTTCTCCTTTCTCCATCTGACACGCCTATCTCAACCTTGTCATTGCTTTTGCTTTCTAAAAATTATAGGAATACTTATCTTGGTAAGAGAAAATATGTGTATTTGAACCATGTTTGATTTAATTTTTACCTATTTGCTTTGCATTGCCAGCGTAGTTGGCGTTTTAAGAAAAAAGATAAAGTCCAGCATACTCAGACTAAGTCTTTTTAGTCTCTTATCAATTTGGTTTGAAAACAATCCTTGAGCATTCGGAGACGCCTTGGCTAGACAGACAGAAAAAGGATGGTAGAGTTCACATGTCTCCTAAGCTGAACAGACTATAGCGCCCAAGCTTTTTTCCAGTTCCTCACCAAAGGATCTATCTGCATTTTACAATTTTCCTTGTTTTTTTAAGAGAAACCATTATAGATGACTAATCTAGAGCTTTGGACGAGTAAAGTTACTTCAGTGTGAAGTGGAATCTTTGCCTGGATAATGTTTTCACTGAGCTTAAGGAAATTTAAGCGACGGCTACTTAAAATGAACAGAAGGACAGGATTACACTAGTTATTTTTTTCTCTACCTAGCAGAAAAATATCCATAAGTTCTGCCTGTTGAGGTTCAAAGAAACTTAGAAAATGGTGGTCTTAGCTAATTAATGAAACATCAAGAGGATTGCTACAAACCTCTAGCCCAGCTTCTGATGCCTCTAAGGTTCGTTACCATTTTTGCAGCAGAAACTTACTCGTTTAACCAGAGCTAATGATTCCTGCCAGCAGTCCCACGGCAGCCAGCTCTTCATATTGTAATTGCATCACTGAGGCTCTATATGTCTCCAGCCTTTCCTAAAAAACCTTTTTTTTTTCTTTTCATTAGTCTTTTTTCTTTTTTTTTTTGCTAAGTACCTCCAAGCCAGCTCAGGGTATTTTAATTTATATTTCCTACAACCATTAACCTAGTGTAAAATTTCTTCACTTCTCTACAGACTTTTGTTTCTCTTTCTCTGACATCTCTTACAGTATCTCAAAAAAAATGTGGACGTTTTCTGAACCTAGAAATAATTATTTTATTCATCCTAATATATATTCAAATTAAAGTTGTCTCCCTGGCCCCATCTTCCTTTCTTCTTTCTTTCCATAAATAAATAAACACTCTCAAAAACAGTTCTAAGGTATTAATACAATCTCCCTGAGTTCCAGAGACACATTTCCCAGTGGCAATTCTGTGGAGCCTCAGTCCTAATGAAACCACTTAAAAGATTATGTCAAGATTTCGAAGTAATAGTCTTGTCCTTCTGCTCATGAACAGGTTTTATAGACTTGCTCTTCTCGCTCATACCATCTAGAAGAGGGCATATAGCTCAATTCAAACAGCCAAAAAGAAAAAACTATCAGAGGAAACATGGAGAAATTACAACCCTATAGTTAGCTTTATTTATGCTTCTACCCACTCCCACTGAAGGAATATATACTGTCATTCAAAAGCCACTCCTGTTCCTCCAATACATTTCACACTCAGAGTTCCTACAGAGATCATGGGCAAACATGAATTTCAAAGTCAATGTGCCAATAAATAAGCATGCAATAAATGTCTATTCATATGTATTAGTTGTCTTAGGTGTTGAGTAGAAAATGGAAATAAAGATAAGGCACAGTTCTTGGATTCTGAGAGATTACAATATAATTTGGCAAGATGAACATGTAAACATTCATGGGAAACAGATAAGCAGGCATATCATAAATCAAATAGAATTTTCCTATAGATATAATGGCAGAATTGAGGTTTGTGTTGTTGACCAGGGACTTGATGCTAAACCTTGTATAGAATTAATCATAAGTACAGTATAAATAGTACACCTGCACTGTATAAATGTTTCTAACAGATATATCAAGAAGTCAAATAAAGAATCATGGTGTAGTCGGCTGGATGGTGCCCACCCTTCAAAAAAAATATGCCCATGTGTTAATGCGCAGAACCTGGGAAAATGACCTTATTTGGAAAAAAAAAATGTATCTTTGCAAATCTAATTGAGGATCTTAAGATGAGATCATCCTAGATTACCTAGGTGGACCCTAAATCCTATGATGTGTCCTTATAAGAGACAGAAAAGAAGACAAGACACAGAGAAGGCCATGTGAAAACAGAAGCAGAGATTCGAATTATGCAGCCACAAACCAAGAAGCCCCTGGAGCCCTCTGAAGCTGGAAGAGCTTGTCTTAGAGCTTTTGGAGGGGGAGCAGCCCTACCAACACCTTAATTTCAGGCCTCTAGTTCATATCCATGAGAGAATGAATTTTGTTGTTTAAACTACCAAGTTTGTAGTAATTTGTTATGGCAGCCACAGGATACTAATACACATGGTATCTTAGTCTGTCCCTGCTGCTGTAACAAAATACCACAGACTAAGTAATTAGTTTTGAAAGCAAGAAATGTATTTCTCACAAATCTGGAGGCTGAAAGTCCAAGATGAAGGCACCTGTAGGTTCAGTGTTTGATCAGGGCTTGTTTCCGCTTCTAAGATGGCACCTCGTTGCTACCTCCACTGGTGGTGACAAACAGTGTCTTCACATGATGGAAAGGCAGAAGGGCCTAACTAGTTCCCTTTAGCCCTTTTATAGGATTGCTAATACCATTCATGAGGACAGAGCTCTCATGGCCTAATCACCTCCCAAGCACCCTACCTCTTAATCTTCAGGCTTAAATTCCAACAAATACATTTTAGAGGGACACATAGATTCACACCGTAGTACATGGTAGCCAATCATGTAAAACCCTGTTGATGGTCTTCTTTTATTTACTGTAATTCTTGCCTTACCTTTACTGTAATGAATCAGAAATTAGAAGCACAGCCATATGGGATTAATAAAATTCAATAGAGTTCCTATGGGGATTGTAATAGCATTTTTGAAGAGATGCCTAGGGATGATGATAAAATTTAGTTTATCCTTAAGTTCTGGGTAACAAGTAAAGGCATTAAAGGGTAAACTTTGAGAACGGGCGTGGTGGCTGACACCTATAATCCCAGCACTTTGGCAGGTGGAGGCAGGTGGAACACCTGAGGTCGGGAGTTCGAGACCAGCCTGACCAACATGGAGAAACCCCATCTCTACTAAAAATACAAAACTAGCCAGGCGTGGTGGTGCACGCCTGTAGCCTGTAATCCCAGCAATTTGGAGGCTGAGGCAGGAGAATTGCTTGAACCCAGGAAGCGGAGGTTGCAGTGAGCCAAGATCGTGCCATTGCGCTCCAGCCTGGGCCACAAGAGTGAAACTCTGTTTCAAAAAAATAATAATAATAATAAAGAATAAACTTTGAGTCATCTGTTTCCTTCAAACCAAGGTCTGTCTGGCTTCTTAAGCAAAATATAATGTTAAAATTGTATTGTTTTTCTTATATGTAACACAATTGAGAAAACAAGACCTCAAATCTTTAAGACATCTAAATCAATTGTTTTGAGCACTTTGATCTACTACGATGTTACTTCATCATTTTGGAATCCTTAAAGCTATGTTTGGATTTGATAACCACAGCCAAAGTCATACGTTGTTAAATTTGATCCTGAATGAGCCTAATTAAAAGCATTTGTATTTTAGTCATAAGACTTACTCTTTATCAAATATCAATTGTTTGAAGTCATTATTTTTCCCTTTAATAGTCATATTAGGGGAAAATTTGAGATGCAATTCTAAAATAATGAGATTAATTCCCAAACAATGCGAGGTGCAGAGTAGGCATGCGATACATAAAGATGTCTTCAATGAATTAATTTATTCATCTAAGAGTTTGACTTTTTCATTTTTTCAAATAGAGTTTCACTCTTGTTGCCCAGGCTGAAGTACCATGGTGCGATCTTGGCTCACTGCAGCCTCCGCCTCAGGGGTTCAAGCAGTTCTGCTGCCTCAGCCTCCTGAGTAGCTGGGATTACAGGTGCCTGCCACCATGCCTGACTTTTTTTTTTTTTTTTTTTTTTTGTATTTTTAGCAGAGATGGGGTTTCGCCATGTTGGTCAGGCTGGTCTCAAACTCCTGGTCTCATGTGATCTGCCCACCTTGGCCTCCCAAAGTTCTGGGATTATAGGCGTGAGCCACCACACTCAGCTGAGTTTGACTTTTAGGCAACCTCTGATTAAGATGTACATACTTAAAATTTACCTGCTAGAGTTGAAGATCTCTATAGAAAGTCAGAGATGGCTGTAAAATAAAGCCCATCTTACTTCCTTATGCAGAAGAAACAGCTGCAAATTCCTGAAGGGGCTGGAAGAGTGAAGCTAACCTGAAATTAAGTAAGAGAGAGGGTTAGGACCGGGGTACACTAGAAGGCACACACTCTGTCTTAAGAGAGTAGCTACTGCTGAGCTGTAACCAATGGGTGCCATGCAGAAATTTGAGCCTAATGTTGCCACTTTTCTCATATTTTCAAGAAAAGCCAGAAATATAGATGAGAACATTTGCCATTTTAAAAGTTGGCAATGAGTTCACTGAAAAAGAAAACACTCTGTGTTGGCCAAATAAAACACATCTGCTGGCCAGATAGGCCTAGAGCCCTCCAGTCTGGGTCTCTATTTCTTACCATCTTCCACTTCTCTTTACTTCCCTTGGATATCTTTCTATTTCCTCTTTCTTTCTCTCCTTCCTTTCAATTTCTTGAACCGCTAATTGATTAGAAACCAGAATCTGGAAAAGAAGTTGTACAGGGCAGGAGGACTGGAGCACTGGATGGGTTCTGAACGCCAGAGCAATGCTTCCCTGGAACAAGGCAGAAAGCAGCCCTGGGAAGCAAGAAAAAGGGCTGGGCTGTGGATATCATAAATGCTGAAGTTTTGTCCATCATTTAATGATTATATCTAATCACTGGAATGTTACTTAACCCCTTTGGTTCTTAGTTTCTCCATCTATAAAATGGGGATAATTGTGTCAATATCCCTTATACAGCTATTATAAAACCAAATGAAACAATAGTTTTAAATGAACCTGATCAATATAAAGGGCCATATGATTATTAATCAATATCAACATTATTAATAATGAAAGAATTATTTACATGCTGATGCTTGTTATTATTGTTTATAATTCATAAGAAATGTGCATAACCAGAAGCTAAATACTCATAAATTAAACATGCCGTGGTGGATTATACAAGGCAGTATACTTAGTGTAACTCACGTGATAGAGACTAAAAGTGCTATAAAATTTCATAGGAAAAGAAGATTAATGACAACTAGACTAATAAAGGAAAAAGTCTTAGAGTGAGACAGACTTGGAAGGCTACAGAGGATATTCTTAATTTTATTGGGTGGTTGCAGGTGTCAAAACAAATTTCACTTTGGAATTACATTTTCATGAATATATTCTATGTGGAGCACCAAATGTATTTAGTTGTTGGTTTCACAACCTTCATTCATTCACTCATTCATTCATTGATTCATTCAGCTGATATTTAGTGACCACTTACATGTGCCAGGTATTTTGATAGCTGCTATGTATACACTGTCCATGCCCTCAAAGAGCTTACTATCAAGAAGTTAAGTTTGGGCAATCCTAGGTTAAACAAAATAAAACATTCTTGGGTAGAATTATTGTATACATGTATGTGTGTTCAACTGAGAGACTCTCTGGTCTTTTAGTATCCTTGAGTCTGGAAATATAAAGAAAATGGTATGTTATAGTTCTTTTAGATTAGTGATTGTACCCATTGTTTAAACTTAGAGATGCTGCACCGGAGAAGTTGTCTAGAGGTTGAAGAAAAACTATTGAGCATATCATTTGAAAACAGAAACATGAGACTGCTTAGAAATAAATATGTATACATAAAACCACTGTGACTAAATATAAATCCTTTCAAAATTGTTGAGTCATGTTATTACATACTTTATTAGTTGATAGAATGTCTATCATGAAGTTGTCCTTGATTTTTTTGATTATTATCAAAAGTTTCCATAAGATTGCTGGTAATGTGATACCAAGGATTTTCCCGTCTCATCCTCCTGAGGAACTAGGACTACAGGCGCCCACCACCATGCCCACCTAATTTTTGTAATTTTAGTAGAGACAGGGTTTCACCATGTTGGCCTGGCTGGTCTCGAACTCTTGACCTCAAGTGATCTGCCCTCCTCAGCCTCCCAAAGTGCTGGGATTACAGGTGTGAGCCACCACACTCAGCCCTGAAGAAAAGATTTTAAATCGAAGGAAAATAGAAAGTGTAAGCAGAGTATTCTCTTTAAATTTCTTTGAGATACTATTATGTTTGAAAGCAGAGGGCACAAATACAGTCATTTTTGTCTTTGGTTCTTTCCTATAACTGTAAGTTCTTTACTCTAACTATCTCCATATCAGTGATCCACATTTCTAGTAATGTGACTAGCAGGTTTCTATTCCCACTTAACAGATGCTGGCAGTAACAATGATAATGGACAATACATGCATAAACACATAAAAACAGATCAAGAAACCAAACCCAAACAATAACATGTAACAAATAAAGTTCTTTCCAGTTGAGCCTGAAGAGAGTAGAAGCCTGGTAATCAAAGAAATGCTTACTAAAAGGAGAACAAACATTTATCACTTGACTGCTATAGACTAACAATTATACTCTGTGTAATATTTCCGAGGGCACAGTTAGGTGGTTGCCCTAATCAGTAAATTTCTGCAGGGAAATGTAAAATATACATACTTTGCCAGCTTGCTATGGAGATGTTCCTCACAGCTTTGGTTTTGGTGGATCTCACTGAAACTACCTAAGCAATCAATAGCACAGGACTGGATAATTAAGTCATCGTACATCCAAACTGAAGCTTAATAAAAATGTTTAAACGTTTTCTGTGAAACTTATGCTTTACACACACACACACACGCACAGATCTTTTCTAATTTTTCTAATTGAGTCTTTAAGATGCTAATGTATATTGAGTTTTCAAAACATAATTCATATTTAATGTTTATTGGATCAGAAAATTCTTTGTCCAAGACATAGTTGATAGAATTACTGCTGTAAAAAACTACTTTGGATTCTATGTTTTCTACTGTATTTATTCCCTTTTTAATTCTATGTACCTCTGTTATGACTTTTACAAAGCTGTAGTATCTTTAAGCTAAAAACGGGTCACAAAATATTATATATGACATAGTTTTTTATTTTATGCACTTTTATATGCATAAAGCATATAATTTATTTACATATTTTCATATATAAATTGATATTTATATTTACATATTTTCATATGTGTATTACATATATACATTTATATACATAGTATATATAACAGTATATATGTAATATACATATATATGAAAATATGTAAGTAAAAAATTCTAGGAAGCCAGGCATCAAATAATTTGTCACTAAAGAGTGACATCATTGATAATGTGTCTTTTCATTATTATATTATTTTCTTTTTGAAAAGTGTACTTACTGAAATGAGTTTCTCATTATACATTTTTAAATGATTGTTTTCAACAGGATGACATACAAAGATTAAAAAGTTGGAAAGTTTGGGATTCCACCTAGGATATAGAGCAGGGCATCAGAGGAGAGCTATGAAAAACAAGGTAGCATTTAGGCAATTGCAGGACAATAGGAAATCAAGCATTTTTAGATGAAGATTTTGGACAGGGAAGCCATATCACCTGCAGAAAATTTATACGCGATTCAAAGTGGTTCAGTTGTATTCACTGATGAGCTGGACTCAGCTTGTACCATCAGTATAGAGTCAATTGTGTACATCTCTTCCCAAATATGCATTCAGTGACATCACATTGGTAACTTGAAATTGGCCTGTTGGTAGTATTTAAACCACGGTAATTGGCAAACACTCAAAATAGTCCCCCCTTATTCTTAAGGGATACGTTCCAAGACTCCTGGTAGATGCCCGAAACTGTGGATAGTTCCTAACCCTATATGTAGCTTGTTTTTTTGCTCTGATAACAAAGATGGCTACTAAGTGACTAACAGGCAGGTAGTATATGCAGTGTGCATATTCTGGGCAAAGGGATGATTCATGTCCCAGGTAGGACAGCAAGAGATTTCATCATGCAACTCAGAATGACTGCAGCTTAAAACTTACAAATTGTTTCTTTCTGGCTTTTTCCATTTAATACTTTCAGACTACAGCTGACCACAAGAAACTGAAACCACAGAAAGTGAAAATGTGGATAGTGGGGACTACAATAAATCAGGGATCCTTCACCTCCAATCTGGAGAGCAAATTGCTAAACAGTGTCATAGCAATGGTTATATCCAACTTGTTCATTCACCCCAAAGTATGTTCTTACTGTTGTCCACCACATGCTTATCCCTCATGGCAAGTCACATCTGCTTACACTCTTTACAAACTTTAGCGGGAAAGCGATTAGGTTAATTTAATTTCAACTTGACAAAACAATCTTCAGAAGCAAAGTTTGGGGAAGCCCATCTGCTGTATGTAGAGGAGATACGTTTTCTCCATCTTGACTCCAGCCACCCAGCCAGCCAGCATTATAAATTGAGAAGAGTGAGAGATGGTAATCACCTTATATTATTTCAACCTCAAGTGCCTAAGTGAGCTAGTAAGGTGTTTTCATTCACTTGGCTCTAGTTCCTGTTCTATGAATTGACTTTTATTTTAAGATGCAAGTTATTTCTGTGGCCAGAGATACTTTTGTGTTAAAATTGATTTTTCAATAATGTATGACATAGCACTGATCTTGTATTTTTAAAAGACTTTGGCCTTTAACACTTGGGCTTTCTCTTCTCTCTCTTCCCTTTTTACTGTTGCTTTTGTTTTGCCTCGCTTTAGGGCCTTTGGCATTGAGAAAGTTATATTTAAAGCTTTTAAAAAGTGGGTGCATTTATTTATAGGCCTTTTATGCACAGTAAGGGTATTTCACTTCCTCAATCCCATCCCCAGTCTGAACCAGCATGAGAGGAATTTATTATAAATGAACACCTTGGACTGAAGGCCTCCTCTTTGCCTCCAGCCACTCACCACCTGGGACGGGCTCCCCCAGAGATTGCATAACCTCTGGGAACCATTTCACTTCCCAAGAAGGTTGGCCACTTTCCATCCCCACTACCTCAGATGTATGCATGTCAATTGCTTCACCCAAAGGCTAGAATAATTTTCTCATCTGAATTGGCTTTTGTTTGAAGCAATATAAAGATGGAAGGATAACCTCAGGGAAATGGATACTAAAATGTACATTTGTTTTTTATTATTTTAAAAACATTTTTTAGAGATATGGTCTCACTCTGTCCCCTGGGCTGGAGTGCCGTGGTGTGATCATGGTTCAGTGCCACTTCGAACTTCTGAACTCAAGAGATCTTCCCACCTCAACCTCCCAAGTAGATGGGACTGCAGGTGCATGCCACCATACATGACTAATTTTTAATTTTTTAAAGCTATTTGTCAAGACAGGGTCTCTCTTTGTTGCTCAGGCTGGTCTCAAACTCCTGGGCTCAAGTGATATTCCCACCTCTGCCTCCCAAAGCACTATGATAAAGGCATGAGTTGCTGTGCCGGGCCAAATGTACGTTAATTATAACACTCGTAGCCACAAGCCCATTAGCTCTCCTCTGACTTCCTAGAAAATGACAGCCAATGGCTCAGATCAGAGTGTCTCAGGAGATGACTTTTTTGAGGGAGTTTTTGGAGGGCTACATGAGCTTTCAGTAATTCCCCAAAGCCAGGAAATATACTCTTAACCAGATAAAGTGCTCTGTTGACACCAGATAAGCTGCAAAGCATAACAGGGTATCTGTTAATGATCCACCAGGGTGCTTAGGGCAAGCAGGTCCTTTACAGACCCTATTTAATGAGAGAGTTTCTTGACGAACCACATGAGACACAAAGTAAAATAAAATGAAAATTCTTTACAAGAATCTCTTGCAGCTCAGCTGATATGTAACTGCGTTTCTAATAATGTACCTAAACTGAATCAACAACTACTTTCATGGATTATGTTCTTACAGTTTACTGAATTTCGCACTGAACAACTCTATATTCCACTGTCATTTCTGTTGCTAATCCAAATAATATAAAATCAACTAACTGGCCAGGAAAGAGTGATATATCCTCTTTTCTTCTCTTTTCCCCAAATTAGTAGATGAGAAATTGCATTTGCTTAAGTTCAACTTACTTCATAATAAAGATTCAATACCTAAATGCAACACAAAATGAATTGTAGACTATTTGGTGCCAACTGTAAACTGAAATATAAGGTTGCATGATGTATGACTGAAAAGATGGTCACACCTTTCTTGGTGTGCATAAAAAATTAAACTATTCACACTCATTAATAAGAATGAGAACATAATTCTGATCAAGATGAAATAAAAGGGCTTGGATCTGTCTTCCTGCCAGAAACAACCAAAATATTGGACGAAATATGTTAAACAATGGCTTTCACATAACTGGATGTCAGGTAAGAAATGTCACTGGATGACAGTGAGAGGTAGGAAATAAACAATGTGATCTTTATCATTGTCCCAGTTTACTGCCTAGAGAGAGTTTTCAGGCCATGGTGCCAACTGTCTAGGTTGTGGAGGAACCAACTTTCATGCTCTGCTGTTAGTTCTGTAAAGAGCACAATGACTTTGGAAAAGTTTACCAGTTTCTTAAACATATACCTACCATAAGACCTGGTTATTGCACTCCTAGTTATTTACTCAAGAGAATGAAAGCCTATGTCCATAGAAAGACGTACACAAATGTTCATAGCATCTTTATTTGCAATGGCCAAAAAACCTGGAAATAACCCAAATATCCATGAATAAGTGAGTGGATAAACACACTGTGATATCATCTATGCAATGGAATACTACACCAATAAAAAGGAATGATCTGTTGATACAATAGCATGGATAAATCTTAGAGAAAGTAGCAAAACAGTACAGACTGATTCCGTTTATATAAAATTCTAGAAAATGTACACTAATCTAAAGTGACAGAAGATCACTGGGTGCCTGAAGGTGGGGGTAGAGGTGCTGGGAGGTAGTGATTACAAAGGGACACAATGAATAGATAGATATATTTATTATTTTTACTGTGGTTATGGTGTCATTAGTATATACATATGTCAATAGTTGTCAAAAATGTATACTTTGAATATGTGAAGTTTATTCTATGTCACTTAAAAATATTTTTTAGCTGGTAATGGTGGCTCACGCATGTAATCCCAGCAATTTGGGAGGCCGAGGTGGGTGGATCATCTGAGGTCAGGAGTTTGAGACCAGCCTGGCAACGTGGCAAAATCCCATCTCTACTACAAATACAAAAATTACCCAGGCATGGTGGTGCACGCCTGTAATCCCAGCTACTCAGAGGTTGAGGCAAGAGAATTGCTTGAACCTGGAAAGCAGAGGTTGCAGTGAGCCAAGATCACACCACTGTGCTCCAGCCTGGGTAACAAAAGTGAAATTCTCTCTGAAAATAAATAAATAAATAAATAAATAAATAAATAAATAAATAAATATATTTAAATTGTGGTAAAATATACATATCATAAAATTACCATTTTAACCCGTTTTGAGGGTACAGTTGAGTGGCATTAAGTACACTCACATTGTTGTGCAACCATTACCACCATCAATCTCCAGAAAACTCTGAATCCCTATTTATCATGATTAAAAATTATAATATGGTAATCATAATTATTGATATATTAATACTTATATCTCAATAAAGCTTTTTTTTTTTAAAGCCACAGAGAATTTTTTTTTTCTGCTTTTAAAAATGAATACACATCAGTAGACACTAACCTGATAATTGGTTATTTAAGTGAGCAGTTACCCTGTGCTGGGCTTTGGGCAAAGGCCTGTGTCTATATTATATCCATCAATTCTCACAACAACTCTATGACGTAAGTAGTGTTACAATCCCTATTCGACAAATGAGTAGACTGAGGACTTCTTTTCTGAGAAAAGGTGAAATTAAGTAGCTTTTCTAAGTGTATTCAGCTACTAAAATGGTAAAGCCATGTTTTGAACCTGGGCAGCCTGCTGCTAATTCAACCCTTATCTATCCAGGAATAATTTTTCAATGAGGTGAAGATAGGTGCACTAACAATTTTAACCTCATTTTCAGGGCTGAGAGGGAATCAAAGTATCTCTGAAATAGAAACCATATGTGTTCTTTCTCACTATTCATTTTTTCACCAATTTTTCAGGATATTTGTGTGTCAAGCCCTGCTCCAGAAACTTGGGATACAAGTACTAAAACAAAAGAAAACAAATCCCTCCTGGCCCTTGCTTTTGAAGTGTCGTGTATTCTGTAAATTTTAGCCTGCTGGGATAAATGTAATAATGGAAGTACATACAAATTACAGTAACTAATTCTTCTGGAAGCCTTCAGAAAAATGTCATTGAATAGTACAAACTTAATCCAAGGTTTGACATTTTGGCCAGCTTTTTGTCTAGATAGACAAAGGCTAGGAAGCAGAGAAAGAAGTTTTACAGGTCTTAGAAGCAACATACACAGATGGTCTCAAGAAGCGAAATGTTATCAAAGACAGAGAGAAACCACTGGATATGTACTTTTTAGGCCAAAGTGTTATAAGAAGAATCATCAGTGATTGAGTTGGAAATTTCTGGAAAGTGAAAAGGGTTATTTGGGAGTTCATTAGGCTATTACAATTTCCAGAAATATTTGAACATAAAATTCATTGTGCTTTGTGGCCATGAGATAACAAAAGTAGATGAACTTGAGAAGTTTAGCTGCAATACACACTCCAGGTCACAATGTGTGACCTAGGACTCTAAGTGCCTGGTATCTCTAAGTGGTGTACTGGTACAATGAAAATAATTTGGATCGGGACTAAACTTTTGTGGCAAGCTAAATTTTACATGATAACAAGACCACCTCAAAGCTATTTTACTAAATATGCTTATGAAACATGCTTTACACACTTTATACTTGTATGAAAATGTCATAACGCTACTTTTCTATATCCCCTTCTCTTTAAGAAATATTTCTCATTTGAAATATGAAAACTTTTAATGCTCATTTTTTCCCATAAGGAATCCTATTCTTGTAAAAATCACCGTGTTACTTTTGTTGGTAAATGTTAGGTCTGTACTTTTTAGTAACAAATAAACTGAGGTCTCTTAGTTATCTTCTTAGGCAATCCCTGGTTTTACTTTTATACATTATTGACTCAATTTGTAAACATTGCATTAACTTTGTAGAAACCTCAAAGATAGTTTTCTTTTTTGTAAAGGCTAGAATTTCCTGAAGATTTTGGAGTTTCAGTTCATGTTTATTATGACTACCTCAGGGACTGATAGGAGTCTGCAAACATGGGTAAAGTATTACAAAAAGTTCTACTGAGCTTATTTCAAGAACATTTCTATCTGTGAGGACTAATACCAAGGCTGAAGCTATCGTGTTGTATTACTTTAAAGTGTGGTGGAGAAAAAGGAAAAAAAAAATGGTGAAAAGAAGCATTTAATTGAGGAAGAGCAATGGAACAAAAACATCAATTGATTTTTCCATGTTCTTGCGTAACACTGAATGAGGTAGCAGCCAAATTATCAAAATCAAAATACTATGTCCCCAGAACAGTTTATCAGAATGTCCGGGATGGGAAGGACTTACAGAGCACTTAACTAAGTTTGAAGCCACTTAAATGTGATAAGTAATTTTGTCACACACTCTCCCTCCCCTTTGGAAAGAGGGGTGGGAGCAGAGCCTCTGTGTTCTGTTCAACTTCAGTTTAGCAAAGAAGAAAAAATAAATACGTGACACCCTATAGAAACAGTAACAATTCTCTGGGAAAGTTACAATATACTGGCTCTTTGGGAATTCAGTTGCAACTTTTTCACAGAGTAAGTAACGCTTGAACCAGAGGGCATCTCAGGTCTGAGAAGAACAAAATATATCACAATAAATCCACATTATTGTGCTTTCACAAGATATATATAAGCTTGCTTGTTATAATCTCACTCCTGCTCTCCCTGCTCCCCAACTTCTTTCTTTTATCTCCTCCAAAAATCATGGAAATGTATGAGTATATAGATGTATATGGTATATGCTACATGGGAATAGCAGAAATGAATCCTGTCTTAGCTGCTTGAGACAGTTTCCGTCTTCTCTGAGCTTAAGTTTCTCTTCTATAAAGCTGAAATAATATCTCTTTTTTTCAATATTATGAAGATTATGCTTGGCCTGTAATAGGTGCTCAACGATTGGTGGCCATTAGTATAATTATTTTTATTATTGTCATTATTGTTTCATTGGAGAGTGAATGGGAGACATTTAAACAGCTCATGTGAGAATTTAGCATCTTTGTATATTTTGATCAAACACTTCCCTGTAAATAAAATATCTTGGTTTTGATAACAGGGAAATAATGTGACAATTAGATGTGTCACTAGAATAGAAGGCAGATATTAATGCCAACCTTGTGTATTTACACCACTAGAACATCTTTTTAAAAACCTAATGATAGTTACCTTATTTGAAATTTGAAAACTACAACTAGAAACTTTTAAATGTAACCATACCCAGCATTTTTTGTTAAAAATCATTCTAAAATCATTATTTTAAGATGGCTAAAGGTACAACCCCATGCCAGCCACTAGCAGCCAAGTGAGCCTAGCCCCATATCGCCTTAGGGTAGAAGTCTTCCTGCTTCCCTTCCAGCCCTAGGAATAACTAGAGACCATCTCAGCCTTCAAATGCAAAGCTGATGTCAAGCAATAGTAGTTGAAAATACCTCTACTAATCGTGACATATGATATAGTAATACAGTAGGGTTCTGTTTGCAGTAATACAGCATTAAATATGGGTAGGAAAATTGAACGAATGAAGAATGCATGTTTTATAACTATTCTATTTCCTGTGGAACTTCGCTGCACAAAGGGAAAAGAATTGGACTTTTCAAAGTAGGAAACAACTCCTGTAAATTAAACTATGAATCCCACTGTGCTTTTAGAAAAGTATTGCTTAGGTCTGCGGAGGCAAAATCTGATTTCACCATTGCTAGTATTATGTGCACGTGTTTTAGAGCAGCCGGCAGATAAATTCAGGGCTTTGTTGTAATTCTTTAAATATAAAATGTTGATGCTATTTTTTTGTTAAGGCTGCAGGGTTCATATGATATATCCTACTGATAAAAACTATACTTTGTACTTGCGTACTTAAGCTACAAATTAATTATTTCAGTACTCAACTGCATCTCCCAATTAAAGTCTAATTTTAAGGGCAGAAAATAAAAATTGACCTTTCAAATAAATGGATCTCCAAATATCAAGTGATTTAAGTAAACTAAATTTGAATCCTATAGTTAATCTTTCTTCGTAAAAAAAATCTTCAGTCATTTCTGTCAAAATTGGACCTCCCAAATGGAGTTACTATGTATCTATTTCCATCCTGAAACCACACATTTGGTTCACAAATCAAGTAATTAGGAGTACAAAGGGATCTTGGGAAGTGCAATCACTTTACTGGCACATGCAAGTAAAATATGGATGCTCAATTTCCATCTTAATGCATGCAAATGATAGACCCACACATAAGGGCCTTATAACCATCCCTGTGCACAGCCTTTTGCTTTGGCTATTAGGTTGAAGGCAATATCCTGTTACTCTGAGCATGTTGAACAATGTTTTGCATGAGAATTGCCTCCAATTCTATTTTTGTTCAAATTTCTAACTTCATTTCTAATCAAGATTGATTGTCATACTTAAGGCATTCTTTTGCCTAAGAAGGTTGAGATGTTATTGTATTTCATTTTATAATGAAACCAGTATATTTTTCTTTTTGGGTTCTATAATCCTTGTAGGACCTTGGATCCAGTGTTTACTATATGTGTGGTCTAATCTTCTTGGGACCTCCTGTCCTCATCTGAGAAATGGGACTGTACTTGGGGTTGCAATGTACAAAGCACAGAGGTTGTGCACTCTGTGAAAACTGTACAGTGATAACTTTATGTTGAACTCTTCAAGGAATTCCTAGATTGTTTTCCAAAGTGGCTCCATCATTTTATATTGCTACCAAAAGAGCGTCAAGATTCTGATTTCCCCGCATTCTCACCAACACTTGTTATCACCTGACTTTTGATTTTTAGCCATCCTAGTGGCTGTGAAGTTGTGCCTCATTATGGTTTTGAACTGCATTTCCCAGATAGCTAGTGATATTGGGCAACTTTTCATGTGCTTAGTAGTCATTTGTATATCTTTTTGGGGAAATGCCTCTTCAAATTTTTTTGCCCATTTAAAAATGTGATAATTTGTCTTTTCAATATTCAATTGTAGATTTCCTTATATATTCTGGATACAAGTGTTTTATCAGATAGGTAATTTTCAAAATTGTTCTTCCATTCTATGGATTGTCTTTCCACTTTCTTGAAGATGTCCTTTGAAGTGCAAAAGTTTTTTATTTTGTCGAGGTTCAAATTATTTATTTTTTTCTTTTGTTGCTTATGATTTAGTATCATAGTTACAAAATCCATGTCATGTGTTAAAGAGGCACAATGACATATTTTGAGAAACCCTGGTCTAGTTGTCAGATGGTCCTTGAGTTGTGCAGTTCATTCTTTTGGAATGTGATCTGGATTTATTAGAAGCTACCGTCTATAGAAAGATTAGCCTAAGCAAGATCCTGGCAACGAGACATTATATTCTGTTTATTCATCCATTGAGTGACTACTGGAGCACTGCAGGCATTATGGAAATTAGAAAGAGATGCCAACTGTGGCAGATAGTGTCCCTTGGGTGCAAGTTTTGGTGGGTTTTTGTAACAGGCGGGCCCATCCTCTAGTTCACTGTAACCCTGTGCTGGGCCAATGACCTTAACTAGCAGAACTTGAGTGGGTTTTCAGGCCGTGCTCATCTCCTTGGCCTGACACATTTGTGTAGTACTCAGACTACACACACATATGTGCCCACACATGCTGGTCCTGGCCACTTTATTGGGTACTTTATTTTGTCATCTCATCTAATACTGACATTAACCCTGTGGTGTAGATACCATTTTGTCAATGAAGAAACTCAGTTCAATTGGTTTTCCTTACTTGAAAATGAGTAAATCACAGAGCGGAGATTCATACCCTCTATGTCTTCAGTTCTAATATTCTTTCCATTATGCCTCTCTCACATTCTAAGGACACTCAAATTTTGACACCTTAAAGCCTATTAAATTCCTTCAACTGAAACCACCTTAGGAACTGCCTGACATGTCAGGAACCTATTTACCATGCTGAAGTCTACACTAAGTGTTCTACTCCCTTTGTGTTGCTTCCCTGTATCACACACCTGGCTTTTCCATTCATGACTACCAAGTATTAGGCAGTGTTTCTCTTCATCTATTGCCGAACTGTAGCAAGGTCTCTTTTACATCTGTGAAGTTGCCAAAATACTATGAGTTGGAGGAAATCCTGAATTTGTGTAGGGGATTGCCCTATCTCCAGAATGCCTGGAAGTTTTTATTCAAATGTGAATGTGATGGTTAATGTTAGGTGTCATTGTGACTAGACTGAGGGATGTCTAGATGGCTGGTGAAGCATTGTTTCTGGGTGTGTCTGTGAGGGTGTTTACAGAGGAGATTGGCATGTGAGTTAGCAGACGGGGAGCAGGCATTATCCAATCGGGCCAGTGAGCTAGAACAAAGCAGGTAAAAGAAGGGGGATATTCAGCTTGCTTAGCTTCCTTTTCCGCTATCTCTTCCGGAGTGAGATGTCTTTTCTCCTCCTGCCCCTGGACATCAAACTCCAGGATCTTTGGCCTTTGGATTCTGGGACTTGCCCCAGTCACCTCCTGGGGGATCTCAGACTTTTGACCTCAGATTAGGGGCTGCACTGTCAGCTTCTCTGGTTTTGAGGCTTTCCAACTTGGACAGAGCCACACTATGGTTTTTTTTTTTTTTTTTTTTTTCGTCATCCCCCAGCTTGCAGACAGCCTATTATGAGACTTCATCATTATAATCAGGTGAGCCAGTTCTCCCTGATAAACTCAGACACACACACACACACACACACACACACACACACACACCCCTCCCTCTTTCTCTCTGTCTCTGTGTGTGTGTGTGTGTGTGTGTGTGTGTGTGTGTGTGTCTGAGTTTGGTTCTGTCCCTCTGGAGAGCCCTGATTAATACAGATTTGAAGCACAGGTATAAAAATACACAAGGACATAGATAGAAAGTCAAGGGGCTATGGCAGAAGAGACTAAAGGAGAGGATTTTATAATTTCTTTCTTTGTAGGGAAATCTTTTTTTTTGCTAAAGAGACACATGTTGCTGCATTTTGGAAAACATGCTTTTTTTTCCTTGCCAATATATTTTGCACTGCCTTCTACCATATTTTATTCTTCTTTTGTGGAGGAGCCTGCCTCTTTTCTCTTTTTTCCTGATGGGAGAAGTGAAGAAGAGGCTCCAAGAGAATATTTCATAGATGATAAAGATGTATGTAAGAAGTGGAGCTCAGCATATCTCCTCAGGAGATGAATTTGTCAATCGTCCTTGCACCTATCTGAAAAGAAGCAAAAGTATTTGAAGAGAAGTGACTGCAAGGACAGCATGGGTAGCCTGTGCTCCCCCTGTTTGGTCAGACAAGTATAAGGATTGGCGTTTTTCATTTTAAGGGCTAAGTGACAGAGCCCTGCTCATTCCCCTGGCCAGATACATTTACGCGGTACTCGGACTGACAGAAACTAGACTAAAGTGGCCTTGCTCTTGTCCCAAGGGTGGCCAATTAGAGGAGGGGACCACAGCAGCAGGGGATATGAAGCATGTCAGCTGGGGTAGAGTTAAGGAAGACAAAGGAAGAAGAAGCATGGTTGCATTTCCTAGGGCAGAAAATTGTATAGCAGGGATATGTCTTACGTGTTTCAGGAAAGTGCACATGTGTGTCCTCCAGGTGATCAATACTGGGACATCTGCCACACTAGCAGCATTGGCTGTGAGCACTGTTATCCAGGGAAGAATCTATAATTCCAAAGTGGATTACAGCAGCTGCCAGGTAAGTAAGAGAGTCCTGTCCCTTTCATTTGTCCCCACTTTGCTACTTCGTAACAGAGAAGTTGAAGCCTAGGAGACTGATATCAGCAAGATAGGAGAGAAGGAGATGCCAGCTTTTATCCCTCCACAGAAAAACAAGTAGACAACTATTCACAATCAAAAATATCCTTGGAAGGGATCCAGGTTTCAATTACAAACCAGCAGCAACACAGTGGAGCAAAAACTGGAGAACGACTGCACAGAAGGGATAGCTGGAGAGACTGGCATCCTTGAGACATCTGGAGATGGCTAGGTTCAAAGAAGAAGAATGGGGGCTATCAGTATCAGTCATGCAATGGATTCTACCCTTGTCCCCTGTAACCTGCTTGGCAGAGGACACCAGTAGCTTTCACAACGAAAGTAACCTCCAGATAGGGAGATGCTGCTGAGCTTGCTACACTCCCCAAGAAGGAGTCACTGTTGTGCCTCTATGCTGCCTTTCTCAATCCTGTGTGTACTAAAGATCCTTAAGCTGTGGCCACCCCATGCATATCTGCACTCCAGATCCTTGCTCTGTGGTCACACCACATGTTCCTTTGCCCCAGACACTGGAGCCACTACTGCTGCAAGCTTGCCCATCCCTTGAGCTCATAGCTGAGGCCACTCTGTGTGCATCTGTACTCTGGACCCTGGCTCTGCCACCTGAGAGGGTCTGTACCTCAGATGTGGAAGCCACCACCCACACCTTGGATCCCATAGTCAATGTCACTCTGCACACAACTGTCTTAGACCCTGCCTCTGTGGCTGCTGCAAGAGTACTGGCACTCTAGACACCAGAGCCATCACTACAGCAGGTCTATCTGTGTCCTGATCCCTGGAGCAGCAGTAGACCTACACGTGACCATGCTGCAAACCCCAGTCTCCACTGTCACTCCACATGTACACAAGCTCCAGCCCCTGACACTGTGGCTACTCTATAAAAGTGCACATCAGACACCCGTGCCACCCTCACCATGAGCATATGTGCAAGCCAGACTTGGTACCATGAAGGATCCCCTTGGCCATGAATTCCCCTGTGGGAAAAGTAGAGATCAAAAGAATCTCAGTAGCCTTTTTCACCGAAAATTCCAACTGCCCTCACCACCACTGTGGATATCCTCAGTCGTGATCACCAAGGACTCCCACAGTTTCTGCTGATGCCAGCTCAGCTGACGGAATCACATGAAGGCTATGCCTCTGCACCCTCACCGGAGCCAGAACTGTTGCACCCTATCCATCTAGCACCTTCACACCAAACTAGAGGTGAAGGTGTTTGCCCGCTGAAACTAGCCCATAAAGTCTGAAAGAGGTGAAAACTCCATTAAATTCATAGATACCTATGTAAAGCAAGAATAACCATGAAAAACCAAGGAAATATGTAACTACCAAAGGAACAATAATTTTCTAGTAACCAACCCCAAAGAAATGCATACCTACAAATTGCCTGACAAACAATTCAAAAATATTTGTTTTACGGAAGCTTAGTGAGCTACAAGAAAACACTAATAGGCAACTTAATGACATTAGGAAAATAATACATGAACAGATGGGAATGATATTAGGAAAACAATACATAAACAGAAGGAGAAGTTCAATAGAGAGAAATACAGTCTTGAATGTAATGTATGTGTGCATGAATGAATGAATGTCTAGTCTTAGTGACAGGGATACATTCTGAGAAATGTGTCATTAGATGATTTGGTCATTGTGCAAACATCATAGAATATACTTACACAAACCTAGGTAGTATAGCCCACTACACACCTAGGTTATGTGGTATAGCCTAGTGCTACTAAGCTACTAAATACTGTAGTCATCTGTAACACAATGGTAAGAAATCATGTGTCTAAACATAGAAAAGATACAGTAAACATATGATGTAAAATATTTAAAATGGTACACTAGTATAGGGCAACTCCATTATAATCTTATGAGACCGCCATTTTATAAACAATTCATCACTGACTGAAATGTTGGTATGTGGCATATGACTGTAATCAAAAAGAGCTAAACATAATTCTGAAGTTGAAAAATATGATGATTGAAATGAAAAGTATAATAGAGAATATAAACAGAGGAAAGAATCTGTGAACTCAATGATGGGGCATTTATAAATATCCAGTCAGAAAAGAAAAAGAAAAAAAAAGAATGAAAAGGAATAAAGAAATTCTTTATAGGACACCATAAAAAGTGCTAACATTCACAGTATAGAATTTTCAGAACTAGGAGAGGAGAGAAATGTACAGAAAGTTTATTTCAAGAAATAACAGCTGAAAACTTTTCAAATCTGAGGAAAGATATATACATGAAACTCAAAAGTCTCCAACCAGGTTTAACCCAAAGAAGACTTCAGAAAGACATACTATAATCAAACTGTCAAAAATCAGAGACAGAGAGAGAATCTTGAAGGCAGCAAGAGAAGTTCTCACATGCAAGTGTACCATTATGAGGCTATCAGTGTACTTTTCAGCAAAACCCTTGCAGGCCAGGAGAGAGTGAGATATTATTTTCAATGCACTGAAAGAAAAAAAAAAAAACTGCCAGCCAAGAATACTTTATGTGGCAAAATTTTCTTTATAAATGAAGGATAAAGACTTGCCCAGACGAACAAAAGCTGAGTGAGCTCATTATCCCTAGACCTTCCTTACAAGAAGTACTAAAGGGAATCCCTCAAGCTGAAATGAAATGATGCAAATCATTAACATAAAACCATATGAAAGCACAAAACTCACTAATAAATGTAAGTATGTAGACAAATTCAGAATATTCTAATACTGTAATGGTGATGTATAAATCACTTACATTTGTAGTCTAAAGGTTAAAAGACAAAACTATTAAAATAAGTATAACTACAATAATTTTAATAGATACACAGTGTGAAAAGATGTAAAATGTGACATCAAAAACAAAATGGAGGAGGGAATTAAAAGCATAATTTTTATATGCTACCAAAATTAAGTTGTTATCAACTTAAAACAGACTGTTATAACTATCAGATATCACATATACATCTCATAGTAATCACAAGGCAAAAACCGATAATAGATACACAAAAGGTAAAGAAATCAAAACACATCACCACAAAAAATCATCAAATCACAAAGGAAGACAACTAAGAAAAGAACAAAGAAACAAAGAATCTGAAAAATAGTCAGAAAATAATTAACAAAATGGCAATAATAAGTCCTTCTAAATTAATAATGATCAGGAATGTAAATTGGTTAAATTCTCCAATCAAAAGACATAGAATGGCTGAATGAATAATGGATTTTTTTTAAAAAGAAGAACACCCACCTATATGCTGCCTAAAATAGGCTCATTTAGCTTTAAGGACACACACAGATTGAAAGTCAAAGGATGTAAAAAATATTCCATGCAAATGGAAACCCAAAAAGAGCAGGAGTAGCTAGACTTAGGCAAAATAGACTTCATCAAAAACTGCAAAGAGAGACAAAGAAAGTCATATGTAATAATAAAAGAGTCAATTCATTAAAATAATATACAATTATAAATATATGTGCACCAAACAATAGAGTACCTAATATATAATGCAAATATTAGTAGATATAAAGGGAGAACTTGACAGCAATACAATGATAATAGAGGACTTTAGTACCTCACTTTCAGCAAGATTGATCACCCAGACCAAAATCAATATGAAAACATTGGACTTAAACTACACTTTCCTTATTGATTTATACTACATAAATGCTGCAAATTCTAGCCAGAGCAGTTAGACAAGGCAAAACAATAAAATATATCCAAATTTGGCAGGAAGTACAAAATTGTCTGTTTGCAGATGATATGTTCTTACACAGAGAAAACTGTAAAGACTACACCAAAGAAACTGTTAGGACTAATAAGCAAATTCAGTTTCAGTATACAAAATCAACACACAAAAACCAGTTGGGGCTGGACGTAGTGGCTCACATCTGCAATCCCAGAACTTTGGGAGGCTGAGGTGGGTGGATCACCTGAGGTCGGGAGTTTGAGCCCAGCCTGACCAACATGGTGAAACTTTATCTCTACTAAAAATACGAAAATTAGCCAGGCATGGTGGCACACACCTGTAGTCCCAGCTACTTGGGAGGCTGGGAAAGGAGAACTGCTTGAGCCTGGGTGGTGGAGGTTACAGCGAGTTGAGATTGCACCACTGTACCCCAGCCTAGGTGACAGAGTGAGATGCCATTAAAAAAAAAAAAAATCAGTTGAATTTCTATACATTAACAACAAACTATCCAAGAAAAAAAAATTAAAAGGCCAACTTTGTTTGTAATTGCATCAAAAGGATAAAATACTCAGGGGTAAAATAAGACAAGGAGATGAAAGATCTGTATAATAAAAACACTAAGACATTGAAAAAAGAAACTGAAGAAGAGAAAAAACCATATAGAAAGATATCCTGTGTTTGTGGATTGAAAGAATCAATATTGTTAAGATCCTCATACCACCTAAGATGATTTATAGATTCAGTACAATTCCTATCAAAATTCCAGTAGTATTTTTCACATAAACAAAAAAAGCAATTCTAAAATTCAGTGGAACTACAAAAAACCCCTAATAGTAAAAGCATTTTTGAGCAAAAAGAACAAAGCTGGGACATCAAATTTCCTGATTTTAAGTTATATTTCAAAGCTATATTAAGCAAAACAGTATGGAACTGACATAAGAATGGACACATAGACAAATGAAGCAGCATAGAAAGTCCAGAAATAAAATAACTGATTCAAATATGGAAACAATCTGTTTCCACTGAGAGATGAATGGATAAAGAAATTATGGTGTATATATATATATACACACACACACACACATATGTGTGTGTGTAGTAGTGGTAGTAGTAGTAGAATATTATTCAGCCTTGAAAATGAAGGAAATCCTGCCGGTTGTGATAAGATGGAGGAACCTGGACAACATTATGCTAAGTTAAATAAGCCAGACACAGAAAGACAAATACTGCAGGATCTTACTTATATGTGGACTCTAAACAGTTGAACTCATAGAAGCAGAGAATAGAAGGGTGGTTGCCAGGAGTCAGGGAGTGGGAGAAATAGGGAGATGCTGATCACAGAGTACAAAATTACAGTTATAAGATGACTAGATTTTGGAGACCTAGGTACAACATGGTGACTGTAGTTAGTATTTTTTCTTTTTTTTAACTTGACCATAGTTATTAATACTGTACTGTATACTTGACATGTGCTAAGAGAGTAGATCTTAAGTATATTGATATGTTAATTAGCTGACTGCAGCAATCATTTCACACTATATATGTATAGCAAAACATCACACTGTACACCTTAAAATATATACAACTTTTACAAGTTAATTATACCTAATTAAGACAAAAGAAAGCAGTAGAAGCCTAGAAAAAGCAAGAGCAGAGGTCCCAGAGCAGACTGCCAAGGCCCCAGTCCCACTCCAGTGTTGGGGAGGGAAAGGAATTGTAAAAAGCAGACTTCTCTGCCCAGTTCTTCTCCTCTGAGCCACAGGCATAGAAGCTTTGCTGGAGGGAAAGCCTTAATTAGTACATGAGATTAGCATTTTACAGTGTAAAAACAGGCATTTATTAATTAAAAGTGTTCAGATAGTTATGGAATCTATCCAAGATTCAAGAACCTTAATCTCAACAGAGGAGATATTTGACATACCAGTTTAGGCAGTGATTAGAAAGAAAGGAAATTCCCAGGTTTTAATTATTAAAACTCCTTGAGTGGGATCTACAAAATAACCTGGTTTTCAGCAATCTGAAATTTTTACTCAGCTCTGCTGTTTCCTACTCCCTCCCACGGCTTGCCAAATATCACCCATGCATCTGTTCCCAATATTGTCTTCTCCTCAGTTTTTCCATTTGCCATAGAAACTTTCAGTCTTGATTAGGTATCTCTGGGTCATCTGAGGAAACAATTTCCAATTGTAATCAAATTTTTAGCTCATTCCTCAGGTTCGTACATTCTTGCAACCTCCTTCCTGACTTCTCTCCACCTCCTTCCAAAAATGCAACTGTCTATGCCACCGTGTATAGGTATTTTCTATTTCATTTACAGCCTAATGTGCCTATCCTTATGAACAGTGGTAAATTGGTCTTTGAGACCTGAGAATACGTTGTTTCAAGATATCAAATCACGTGAAGTCTATTGGTTAAGAATGTGCATGAGGACTACAGAATTAACAGTATTATTGCTTAAGACACTCTCAGGAAAATGCAACCACAGTTACCACTTGGGTTGCTAGGGCTTTACCTCCCTCAGCTGCAAGGGGAAAAGAGACTTTCTTGGTCCCTGGAACAGGGGCTGAAGAGGAGCCTGGGCTGCTGGTGGCACATGGTAAGTACCAAGAAAACGAGCTAGGTAGGGCTAGGGTATCCTGCCTACCTTCTACATTTTGGTTTCAGCGTTCCTTGTTTCTTCGGAAATCTTGGTGTATTGGTCCCTTTCTTCTTCCTTGAACTTTCCCCGTCATTGCTTTTTCCCCTTCTTAAGCCACTGCAGGACACACTGCCTCTTGGGAATTTATAAGGGTGTTTACTGATAAGAAATGAAAAGAAGAAGAAGAGAAGGAGAGAGTGGATAAAGGGAACAAAATGAGTACCATTTCTACTCCCTTCCCATCCTTCTTGCCTTTGATCATTTAAACTTTTAAATGTTACAATTGGCATCCCTTGGGTGGGAATCAGCCCACAGACTAGTTTTGTCTGGCCTGTTTAACATTTTAAAAGCTGGAAATACTGGACCAACAGCCCCACATTACAATTGGCTGGAACTAAGCAGTAATGAGTCTTTAGATGAAGAGACTCCTCTCTATTCTCTATTGTTTACTTCTCTACTTCACTCTTTTATGATATCCCCATGGCCTCAGTAAGTCATTTGAGTTTGCAATGTTTCTCAAAGCAGAGAGTATATTGTATTCCTGTTTTCATCTCTACTCTCTAATGAAATTCTCAGGTGTAGAGCACTCTCAAATGATGTAGTCATTTTACATTTTATCTCTGTCTCTCTCTCTCTCTCTGTGTGTATATATATATATATATATACACACACACACACACACACATATCTGAAGTAAGAAGACTTTGGACTAGGGTAATTTATAGCCCTTCTGGACCTTAACTATCATGATTGAAGGTTCATTTATGATTCCTGGGACAATAGTTTTCAGGCCTTATCTGGATAATTCTTCCCAGGAATTGAGATGAGAGGGAATCAAACTAGGTCTCTGGGAGGGAGAAGAAGCACTGAGACTCAGGCTGGGGATTTAGCTATGAGGCAGCCCTGGGTGTATGAAGGTAGCAGTAGGGATGATCCTGGTGGAGGAAAGGAGCTGAGAGAGGAAAGAGTTGATGGAAGAGTTCATACTTATCTCCAATATCCTAAGACTCGTCACCTTATCCTCCTCCAACCAAGGTAGCAAAGCCTGCAACCCTAACCAGGCTTGGTAGTGATGAGAATATTGGGAGTCACAGCAGATGTAATTGGTACCCCACCCATAGTCCCTCACCTGTATCATTTCTGGGCATGCTAGCCCAAGTTCTAATTGCAGCCCCTACCTACATCTTTTAGCTTATTGCTTTCAGTGGTCCCTTGTCCTTTGTGGAAATAAATCAGAGCCCAGTCTGCCTGTGCACAGGACAGAAATTGGACAGGATAAACACTCCCTGGAGAAGCCCTCCACAAGCAAGTGTATAAATACTTCAGCTCCCTCACCTCTTAGATGGGATGCTTCTGAGGTGCATGTCTGTTCTGTACTGTTCCTGAGCATTTCTGATGGGAATAAGCTCCACTTACCCAGAGTGCAACCTGCTGGAAATGCACCTTTTGCCATCCTCCTTCCCTTCTCTGCCTCATTTCCCACTTCCTTATAGATGGTTGTTGATCTCACCTCTCAAATAAACTATTTGCATTTGAATTCTTCTCACAGGGTTTGTTGCTGTGGGAATCCAAACTAAGATAGTTAACCTTGTGAGATGATATGGGAGGGAGGAGGCAAGAAAAGACAGCTGCCACAAGACTGAAGATAGAACAAAAAGTTACCAAATGAGTTGTAGAAATGGGGATAGGAAAGGTCATTACACATTCTCAAGTTCTTTTGTGAGGGAAGCTTATAGATTGCATATTATATTTTAAATCATATTATTTTAACTTTATGATAACTAAGGAGGAGAGTTTTTCGCACATTGTTCTTTTCTCTTGTTTTCTAGTGACTACATTTGACACTGGTGCCCAGTAGTCAGAGACCCTAGTACCCTTAGAGTGTTCAATTTCCCTTAGCTTCTTTTCTTCTTAGGATGACAATCAATGTTTTTCTTTATCGTTCTCCTTTTTTTCACATAGTACAAATGTTTGACTATGTGTAAAATGTTGTCGTTTTACTAACTATATTGCATACACCAATGTATATAGTTGGTAAATATATATACCAACATGTTAGTAAAATAACATGTTGTTATTTTACCAACTATATTATAAGAAAATAAGAAACATGATTTTGTCACGTGCAATAAAGTTAGTGTGTGGGATTCAGTGTTAATCACATATGTGCATGAAAAAGATTTTCCACTAAGGGAGATAGATTTGCTGAACTATCATCCTTCCTTCATCCATTTGTAGTCAATGGGATGTTTTTTTAAATGATGTCTAGCTGAACCAGCCAATGGAGACAAAAATATTTATGTATAATTTTCCTCTAAGTTCACTAGTCATTTTGTAGATCAGTTGTAACTTTGGCTACTCCAATGAGTTAATTTCTTTCTAGAGAGATTATAAACTCCTTAAGGATGGAAAATAATTGTTACTTTTTTGAATAATGCCTACTATCTAAAACAATGCACATAAAAGGTACTCAATAAACTTTTGTTGAATTGAAGAGAGAAAATATAAAAAATTGAAAGCAGTCTGTTTATAATAAGTATTTGCTGAGTCTTACAGATCTTCTCTTTTTTGGGGGGAATTATTACAACAAATATTTGACCTTTGATTTGTAGGGTTAAAATGTGATTTCTCATATTTTAATGGGAGCAAGCATTAGTCCTGCAATTCTTTTTGTCAATAGAATAAAAATGGAATGTATGCTTGCTACTTCTATGTGCTAGTTGATACCCATGCTGAACACTTTTCTCACAACATAGAGGTTTCCTTGTTTTCTGTCTTGCATTCTACCTTTGCTCACCACAGAGACATTAATGATGGCATGTGTCTTTTTGCATCATGCAGCTTTCCTTATGCTCCTTGTCTCGGTCCCACTGTAGTCAATTAAATACATGGAAACTGGTAGTCACTGAAAATAAACAGCAACTGCAAAAGTTTTGCCTCTTAAGAAACCTTCTGCATTGTATTCCGCCCTGCCTCATTGATTCTAAGATCTCTACCGCTTCCTTGTGTTCAGAAACCAGACTCTTCAGTTTGTCTTGCTCCAGTCAGACAAATGCTTTATAAAAATGACCTATATTTTTCAGACTGTGGGGAGGGAAGAAAAAGACTTTGAGAAAGTGACTAAGGAGGGAGTAAGAGTGATACAATCTTTGATTCAATTTAGTTGGACTGCGTTCTTTATGCCTTCATCTTTTTCTTTATAAAAAAGATAGCGTTTTTGATGCTCTGCTCCAGGCAGCCTCCCAGGGTGAGTGCAGATGTGCTGAGCCATTTGGCTGCCTTGAGGACAGACTCAGAGAGCCTCTCTTCTCACTAATGAAGTCATCTCCTCTCGGCAGCCCGGCCTCTCCCATCACTCCATGTTGGAACTTGGCTTTCGCTTGCATAGTTCTGTCGTGATGTAGATGGTCTTTCAGTTAAGTTCTAGAGAAATCTGCTCAACCATGAAGAGGACATTTACAGCATAGGAGAAAAAAAATTTATTAAAACAAACATTTTACTGTAACATTTTGATTTGGGGGTTGGAGAGCAAAAACTCAATATCTGATTTCTGGGAAAAATCTAATGTTTTATGGCTTTCTGAGGAAATTTGTCTGTGTTTAATTTATCAGACCAATTTTATACTTCAGGTTAAAGCACAATGAGATTGCCACCTTCACCTTGCCTTTTGCAAGATTTCTTTTTTAAGAATAAAAAGAAGGTAACAAAGACCTTATATTTCTGTATTTCCTAGAAAGCCAAAGAGAATTCAAAGTGCTGGATAAAATGTCTGTCCCTAATCTGTAGTGTTTTATTTTATTTTATTTTTTTAAAATTATAACACAATCTTAGAGGATGAGCTTCCTTTTTCTAGGGTCTTTGAAAGTTAATAAAAGTACATTTTTTAATCTGTAGCATTATTGCATCATCCAGAGAGGATAATTTGCTTCATCGTGCCCAGGACCAGTCAGATCAAGGAGTTGAAACTAAGCTCTTTGTTTTCTGAATTTGAATGGTACTGGAATCTTGTCATCCCTAGAGCAGCAATAGATGATGCCATGTCTAAGAGCAGTTCACCTGATCAATAAAAAAGGAGAAGTCTGAAATGTGATCCTAAAGAACCTCGGAAGGAGGTTTAGATGAAGATAATAAAATTCCCTGGAGACACATCTGCCATCTACACCTTTCCTCTCCAAGTCATTGGCTTGCTGCCCCTGAGCTCAGCCAAGATCCCAAAGACAAGATCAAAGCGAGGAAGCAAGGCACATAGCTTCTGGCTTATGGTTTCTTTCAGACACAAGCATTGTGAATGAAGATCTTGCTTTATTTATACCTGGGATCTTGGAGTTTTCATAAAGAATATCCCCAGTACAAGGACATGATTTAAAGGGGGACTCACAGAATAAGATTTTAATTACTGTTTGATTCATACTTGAGTGTAATGGACAAATAAATACAATTTTAGTTATAAAACCTGAAAAAAATATATTTTCCCATTCAAAAACTTCTGATAGTTTTGTCAGGCATTGGAGAATCAGAAATAAATGCTCTCTCATTTTCTTTCTCTTGATGAAAGAAAGTCATTAAAAACAGTTACATAGAAATAATAATACAACTGTAGACTCTATTCTTTTTTTTTTTTTTTTTTTTTTTTTTTTTTTTGAGACTGAGTCTGGCTCTGTCGCCCAAGCTGGAGTGCAGTGGCCGGATCTCAGCTCACTGCAAGCTCCGCCTCCCGGGTTCACACCATTCTCCTGCCTCAGCCTCCCGAGTAGCTGGGACTACAGGCGCCGCCACCTCGCCCGGCTAGTTTTTTGTATTTTTTAGTAGAGACGGGGTTTCACCATGTTCACCAGGATGGTCTCGATCTCCTGACCTCGTGATCCACCCGTCTCGGCCTCCCAAAGTGCTGGGATTACAGGCTTGAGCCACCGCGCCCGGCCCGACTCTATTCTTAATATACCCAGTATGTTTTCCTTTTTCTTTTTTATCCATTCTCTATTTTAGATAGCTAGAGGGGAAGGTCTGCCCTAGAGACAGAAAGAAGATCTCCATGGGATATAATTTCATTTTAGTTATCTGATAACCTGAAGAAGTATTTAATTTTCTGAATAATAATGTTACAAGTCAAAGAAGAGAGAAGACAGGCAGTATAAAGCTTTTCAACATTGTGCATATTCTAATTCCTTAAGTCAGCTCTGAGAAAGTGCCTTTGTCCTGTAGAACTATTCGGTCAAGGGTTGTGATATCTCTTGGCATTAAAAGAAACTGTAAATTTTGGAGGACTAGAGAATCAAATTTGGCAACATAAATGAAAACATACCAGAATGTAAAAAGTATCTAACCCATCACTTTCAACCATGTTCCATTATGTACAGATGGCATTATTTATAGAGAATTTTAACTATTAACATTTCCCTAAAAATGGGCATTAATCTGCTATTACTTGCTTGTTTCTGCTCTAGTTCTCCTTTGTTGAAAGGTTTTACTTAACTGTATCATAAAGGGACAAAAGGATAATAGATAATAAACTTTTCAGACTGGCAGATCTGTCACTCACAAAAACGCCTTGGGCAGGTTACTTGAACTCTTTGAAGCTCAACTAGATTTACTCAAATTTAAGAAAGAGAATAAAAATCCGTATCTTGGAGTGTTTCACAGAAAGGTCTACCTTAATGTCTGGAGTATTTATTTCCATGAAGATTCATTTTATTTTATTTCTCCCCCTTCCTGAATCAAGCAATCTTGAATCTAAAGTTGCTATGAGAAGCACTGAAAAGACGACTGGACTATTAATGGTGTGACCTTGGGACAGTCACTTTCTGCACCTTAGTTTGCTTACATGTTATACATGAAGGTTGAAGTCTGATTCTGCTCTGTGACTATCATTCTAAATATCTGATGAAATCAAATTTCAATGTTTGCAATGGTAGTACAATAAATTTACTAAAAATAAATAATTCACTGCAAAAACAAATCGATTTCCAAATGATGTAACTGATAGTTATGTTACTCACGGCAGTGAGCTGATAAATAACAAAAGAAATGAAAGATGCACATTGTGAGACCTGAAATCATCCTGACAAGTCTTCTACCTGTTTATCACTTAAAATCAATGACCACGCTGAATGCCTACAAATTACAAAATATAAAAGAAATCTTATAAATGTGCATGCATAAGAGTCTAGGTTACTAAGAGTTTTAAAGTGTAAGTTTAAACCAAACTAATCAAAGGAGTTGAGAGGAAAAATTGGCTTTCATCTTTAATCACTACTGTTCTGAGGTCCCATGTTTAATATAATTTTCTAAGTAGAGGCTTCAGAGAGAAGAGTTGTGAGGATACTTTCTTATTTGTGTAGAAGGAAAAGTTTGCCACCCATTCTAGTATCCCTAGTGTTATACTGATGTGCACCTTGGATTTATTTTGTTCCTATTGTATAAACTCATACTTGACTTCAAAGAAAAGGAAAATCTAAAGTCCCTCTTTTCTAAGGGGACAGAAATCCTTTGTGTCAACTGTTTGACCCTTTGCTCTATAAGGTCCTATTGGAAATCTTTTGTAGCACAATGCACGGGACTCTTCCATGTGTTGATGCCGTTTACACAGTGGAATGGGCCTCACTGAAGAAAAAAATCGCATAAACGCATGAAAGATTATGGTCTTATTTCCTGACAGCATGAAAGGTGATTGATACTTCCAAGAAGTCCCTGTTACTCAGGAAAATTATCAAATATTGTACTCAGAGATACTTGGAAAGACTGAATGAAAGGAAGAACGAAGAAAGCAGAATCTAGACTTATGTGGGGAGAGATTTGTGGCGGAGGAAAAGTATTCTCTTTGAATTCGACAAGGGATTTGCCTGGGGGAATTTCCTGTCCAGCCCTTTATTACCAGGGTCTTTTGACGCCGGGCTCCCCATTGGGCAGTTCCCTGGGAGTGCAGTGGGGAATTCTTACACTTTCCCTCTAGGTCTCCGAAGGATCTCGTTTTCTTAGTGTCTCTTTCAGGTTGGCAGGAGCCTTGAGCCTGACACTTCCCTTTGATGGGACAGGCAAGCTCTGTGGGCGCGTAAACACGCTGTAACCAAGTTCTTTGCTGATTTTACAGTTTTGTATGCTCCCGAGAAGAAGTGATCGTACTCAATTGTCTATTGCTGGCCTGCCCCCTAAGAGCCTGGGGGCTCCTTTCCCCTAACCCAGAACTAGCTGCACGGGGGGCGGGGAAGTGGGGGTGGGGAAGGAGTGGGAGGGCAATGGTTTCCGCGAGCAGAGCGATGTTACTGAGTGAGTGCCTGAATGGGGAGTGCTGCTGTCCCCAAGCCGATTGGTACTTCTTGTCAGGAAGAAACGCCAAGAGGTGGGAGTGCCTGGGGAGGGAGGCAGGCGGTCCCTACCGCAGGCGCGGGGAGCTGCCTTTCCGCCCCTCCGCCTGCTTTCCAAGCCTGGGCTCTTAGGAGTGGCTGAAGCTGTGGAGCGCTTTTGGAGCCTGTGAATGAACCCTCCTCCTCTCCCTCCTCCTTCTTCTCTCTGAGTCTCCTCCTCGGCTCTGACGGTACAGTGATATAATGATGATGGGTGTCACAACCCGCATTTGAACTTGCAGGCGAGCTGCCCCGAGCCTTTCTGGGGAAGAACTCCAGGCGTGCGGACGCAACAACCGAGAACATTAGGTGTTGTGGACAGGAGCTGGGACCAAGATCTTCGGCCAGCCCCGCATCCTCCCGCATCTTCCAGCACCGTCCCGCACCCTCCGCACCCTTCCCTGGGCCACCACGCTTCCTATGTGACCCGCCTGGGCAACGCCGAACCCAGTCGCGCAGCGCTGCAGTGAATTTTCCCCCCAAACTGCAATAAGCCGCCTTCGAAGGTAATCATGTTTCTTTTGTTCCCCCCTTAAAAAACAAAACCAAAAAAACTTATAGAAAATACCCCGCGATCTTAGAAAAAAGAAGTACATTGCAATTGGTAGAAGGCTTTAATTAAGGCAAGGAGCTGTAAGGCGAAGTTAAGAAAATGTAGGCACTTAAAAAATGCAGGTAACTTTCAAAAGGGCTTTTGGGGAGAGGGATACAGAGGGACCTTGGTGTTGAAAAAGATTCAGACAAAAGAAACGCAGGGTGGAGTGGGGGTAAAATGACTAACGGAATTGGGGGAAGGGAGGGAATAAATTGTAGAGAAATCATAGAAAAGTGGTGGGTTCTTGAGCTGGAGAGAAGAGAGGGACCTTTGGCACTTTGATTTTTTTTTTGTTCTTAACACGCTCGAGGCAAAAGTTTGAATGGGGACTACCAAGACTTGCCACAGACAAGTCCCCGAAGCCGCCTTGGTGCAGGCCACCTGGTTTCCCAGCCCCTGGTGTGTGGTCAGTGCCTGGTGTTCCTGGAAAGCCACTCCCGGGCAGCTCCTGACAGTGCGACCCGGCGCCCAAGCAGCCTGGGACCTGCGCGGACCTGACCCCTTCAGACCGCAGGCAGTCTGGGAGGAGGTCTGGCCGGGGGAGGTGCAGGATCCCCGCCGTGTCTCTTTGACGACTTGGGGACTGTCACGGTTCTCTCCCGGCGCCCCTGGGTTCTTTTGTCCTGCGCGCGGTGCGAAGGGGCCAGCAGGCAAGGAGCAGAGGATGGGGGGTGGGGTTGTTGGAGCTCCGCGGAGGTCTGGGAGGCCCCTGGGCGGGAAAAGCCTGTTCTGAACCGGCAGGGATGTGCAGTAATTTTTCTCACCCTGAAGAGCGAAATGGGGTCTGTCGCTCCCATCTCAACAAGCAAACCGGCACCCAGAGCGCACTGCAGACAAAGGTGGCGCGGGGACCCGCATCAGGGGCCTCTGGGTCCAGTGCTCTCGCCCAGACTACAGGAGTCCTCCGTTTCCTTACATATCCCCCACCCCCTCCTAGTTCTCCGCTCTAGTTGAGCAACTTTACTGGCAGGTCTAGCGGCAGCGGCGCGCGCGTGTGCCGGGAGCCCCGGGGGACGTCCTTGGCTGGAGCGCCCCACTGTCCTGCAGAGGCGTGGGCGTTGTAGGGCGACATCCCTGGTGCATGCGGACCGAGGGCATCCGGGTTGTCCTGGCTCGTGGTCTGTGTCACTGGGCGTGGAGCGGTCTGGGTGTTAGGCAACGGAGAGCGGGGTACAAAAATAGTGTCATAGCCTAAACTATTTGCTCTCCAATCCAACTGCGTCTCGGCAAGTCCTGCATGTCCCTGGAAGATGCTGCGGGAAGGGGGAGAAATCTACACGGTGCCTGGAGAGTTGTCCTGCTGTGCGCACACCCGCGGCAGAGTCTCTCTCGGTCGCGTTTCTCATCTTTGTGTCTCCCTCTGTCTCCATCTTCTCTGCCTCCCTTCCCCTCTCCCAGCCTCTGTTCTGTCTCTCTAGCTTCTGCGTCCCCTCCCCCACAGCTGACAAATGAATGGCTAGTGTGAAATCCCTGCCTTCCCCGTCCTCCAAGGCAGCAGGGAGGGAGGAGCGAGGGAGGCGGTGCGCTCCTTCGGATCTGCCCCCACTTCAGCGCACAGGACTTGCAGAACCTAGATGTCTAGGAATTGGGAGTTTTGCGGCGGGTGTTGGCGCCCCCTAATGGACAAGTCCCGCACGGGTTGAGAAAAACGAGCCCCCCAGACCTAGCGAGCAGCTTTCACAACCTTGTGTTCAAGGATGGAAGGCCCTAGTTTCCCCTTAAGTCATTCATTTTGCACTCCACAATCTGCGGCGTACATCTAGGGGTTTGGACGACCCTGAAAAAAGGTCTTGGTATGTGCAAAGTGCAGAGACGCCTTCTCGCGAGTCGGCTGGAACGCACGCGGCGCCCTGAGTCGAGTTCGCCGCTTAGTGGACTAACGCACATGGCCTGGGTGGGGCCAGGTTTCAGAGGTCTCGACGCGCCACCCTGTGCGTCTTTACGAAAGATAATACAAATGCCGCGCTCTCAAAACCCATAACCACTTGAACCCAAGGCTAGGGCCCCGCCCCAGGATATTGCAAAAGAAGGGCTTCTAATCCAAAACTTAAACTTCGTCAATTTAAGGGCGCGCGTCAGACGCGAAAGTTGAGAGAAGGCGGGCGGCGGGAGGAAAAAAGAAAGGGAAGGAAGGGAAGTGGAAGGAAAGAGGACAGTGGAGGGGAGGGAAAGAAGAAAGGAACGGAGATGGGGCAGACGGCATTCAAACAGCCAGGAACGGACCGGAAGGGTTCGTTTCGGGGTTTGGGTCTGAATTTTGAGACTCGTTTTAGGATACTCTTTTTTCTTTCCCAGCGGCAACAAATGTGACTGCAGAGGCGTGTCGGGATGGAAGGGTGGGAAAGAACCAGACGAGCGGAGGTGGGCCAGTCCCGCCCAAAGGGGCTGGGTCTGGGAGCCGCCCCCACTCGCTCAGCCCGCGCCAAGGGAGGACCCGCAACGGGCGCTACCCGCAGCGGCTGGGTTCGCCAGCCGCCACGTGGGTTGGAGCTTCGGCTCCCAGCCCGAGACGGGTGTGACTTCCTGGGCTCGGAGACTGCAGTACAGCCGCACAGGCGGTCGGCGCAGCCGAGGCCCCCACCCACCGAGGCCAATGGGGGCGGGGCGGGGAAGGCGGGGCCCGGCTTAGCCGAGAGCTCCGAGTGGCCTGGCCCGGAGGGCTCCGGGCCGGCTGCGTCTGGAGCTGACCCGAGTTGCATCCAGACCGCGCTAAACACTCTTATTAAAAGGCTGTTGAAGGGTTTTTTTTGTTTTTTTTTTTTGTTGTTGTTTTAAGTTTTTTTGCTTGCTTCTTGGGAGTGGTAGGAGGGGCATAGTACTTTTGTTTTGAGGCAAGGGGGAGGTTAACATTTACTCCAAGCAAACTTTTTATCAGAAAAATGAGACGACTTTATACTGTGTTCCATTTGTTGACTTTTTAAATACATTCACGTCAGTCTAAAGATCATTTTTAGTCAATTAACAGATTAATTTCGTTCCAGACTATCATAAAGAGTTCGCCTGGAATGGCAAATATTGCCATTCGACAAGACTAATAGAATTTCATGGGGACAAATATGGAAGGGCTGCGAGTGTCACTGAGGTTCCTGTGCGTCAATGAGGAGCCTTAGCGGGGACCTGGCGGGGACTGGAAGCTCAGCACCTATTTAGGGAGTGGCTGAGCTGGAGACCTGGACAAGCTTGGCGCAGACGAGACGGTGCTACTTAGAGCTGCATTTTAAGTCCTCCCATTTTGCTCTATATTGGAAGAACTGGGTTTTAAAGATCTCTTCTATCACCTCAGATTCTGTAGCTAACATCCACGTCTTTTTCTTTTTGTCTGCTGAAAGCTGTGACCTAATTGTTTTAAGTACTTCTTGACAATTTTGCCAAACCCATCCTGAAAATACATAAAGTCCTAAAACAGGATGTTGTGAGTGTGATATAAAAATAGGAAGGTACCAATGGAAGCAACAATTAGTGTTCTGAGATAGAAGCGGTTCCCAGTTTGTAACTTGGAAATGTTAAGAGCAAGTACATCAGGGAGAAGGTCTCCAAGAGTCTGACTTCTTGCTCTGGGCTCTGAGTAAAGAAAGAAATATGTTAGAATTATATTGTCTGCCCGCACTAATATTGCAAAGGGTTCCAATGGATTCCAATGTGTTTGAGCAATTATTTCCTCCAGCACCAAGTCCACAGTCCTTAATCTTCTTGTGAGAAGATTAGGTAGGAAGCGGGATGAGATTCAAGACAATCATTTAGGATTTATGTCAGAACTCAAAGTTTTGTTTCTTTTGGTAGATAAAAACAGAGTTGGTTTTAAATTGTATTTCCTGCTTTCAAAAAAACGAGGTTTGAAAGGAAACCCCCTAGATTTACATAGGTTTACAGATGTAAGTTTCTTCTTTTTCCCTGTGTTTGCAAACTGGAGGGAGATGCCTTTGATATTCCAGAATACCTGTATCTATACACTTGTAAATTCTGGTTGGAAAGGACTGAAACAGCTAAACCAAAGGTGACGATGATTAATGTTAAAGATACTATCCATTGTTCTCTCCTTTGTTGCATTATTAGGCTTAAATACTTTGGAGTTAATGATTGGTCACTTAATTGAGTAACAGAACCTTTGAGAGCACAAAGATCAACTAACTCTGTCTCCCAAAGTCTGGCAACTAAGCCCTCTTTTCCTGGTGGGATTTAAACACTTTTGTTGACGTCATTCATGGACAAACATCGGTAAACACTGTATTTAAAATGGGATATTGCCCTGTGATGGAGCAGAGCTTCTCAAGACACACGGTTCTTTTGAGGGAAAGAATTAATGACTGTATGTAGTAAGGTATTTTTTCACCACCCACCTAGAGAAACCAGTTAGGACTGACAAACACTCATTGTTGGGAGTTACTTACTCTGGTCTGAGAAAATATACTGATTGTTACATAGGTCTGTATTTTACCAGAAAACACAAAGCATGTACTCTCCCTGATTTGGAATCAGAAAAAGGGGGATTAGAGATGAATGTCTTGGCCAAGCTCCATTTCAATTAGCAAATTTTTGCCAGTTTCCTCTTGTAGCCTAGACTTGGTAAAGTACATATATATAAAGTCTCTCTCTCTCTCTGTGCATGTGTGTATGTGTGCGTGTGTGTGTGTACAGGGTTTTTAAACACTGCTAAGTTCTTACCATTGAATGTGTTAGAGGTGGTTGTATTTCAGAGGTCAGTACAAAGAATCTTTGTTTAATGTGTCAGTTCTGTTTTCTGAAACACACCTCTGGGTAGATTTACCATCTATAAAAGGATACAAATGTATATACTTTCCACATATATATACATCCTACCTCATTCTTCTAAGGATTTTAAGAGGTGTTTATGTCTGTAAAATGAGATTACATATTTTACAATAAACACATATATTGATATAATATTTTTATTATTAAATTATTGATTTGATATTACTTGAGGTATAGTGGAATGAGCACTGGACTTGGAATCAGAAAGTTTGAGTTGAACTCACTAGCTGAGAAAACCAAGCAAAGACTACTTTTGGATGTTTAATGTCATAATCTATTGAATGAATATGCAATTATAAAGATCAAAAGAGCAAGTACTTTGAAAAACTATACAATAAAGGGATGATAATATATTGTGTCTGTGGGATTCATACTGATCTAATTCTATAATTTTAATAATAACCGCATTACCCAAGCCATGTAGTTTCTACTAAATCTATAAAATAAATCAGAGAGGGGCATATTATTTTAAAAATTGTTCAGTTTCATTAATCAGAAGACAGATTCCAGAAATTGACTTAAATGAAGTTGGACATTCAGTGGAAAAGAAGAATTATTCAATAAATGGTTTCAGGACCATTGATGGGTCCATGCAAAATAAGAATCAGTCTCTACGCAAAATAAGAATCAGTCTCTACCTGATTTCTCATCGTAAAAGAAATGTAAGATGAATCAAATATGAAATGTAGGGAATAACTTTTTTAAAATGATAAAAGAAAATCATAGGATTAAAAAAATAAGTTAGGAATAGAGAAACCTGTTCTAAGCAAAGCATGAAACCCAGTGCCATTCTAGGAAATATTGATAGATCTAAGTAAAAATTACACAAAAGCAAATAACACATTTGGAAAACATCTATGACATATGAGAGACAAAGAGCTAATAACTCTCGATAGTCCATGGACTTTTATAAATAACTTTGAAAAGTTCACATCTATCAAAATATGAACAAAAAATTATGTACAGGTAGTGGCAGAAAGAGACATAAAGTTTTAAAATTATATTAAAAATCACTCAGCCTCATCTGTAATTAAATAAATAGTAATTAAAACACCAATGATATGCTACACCATTTTTTCACCAGAGGAGTAACAAAAAAATAATTTTTTTCTTTTCTTTTTTTTGAGATGGAGTCTCGCTCTGTTACTCAGGCTGGAGTGCAGTGGCACGATCTCAGCTCACTGCAACCTCCACTTTCCAGGTTGAAGCGATTCTCCTGTGTCGGCCTCCCTAGTAGCTAGGATTACAGGCACCCACCACCATGCTTGGCTAATTTTCGTGTTTTTAGTAGAGTGGGGTTTCACCATGTTGGCCATGGCGGTTGATCTTGAACTCCTGACCTCAAGTGATTCACCCACCTTGGCCTCCCAAAGTGCTGGGATTATAGGCGTGAGCCACTGTGCCTGGCAAAAAGAAAATAAAAAAGTTTGATGCAAGTTTGTGTTGGCCAGGTTGTGGAGAAACTGGGTCTCTCATATACTATTGTATAAATGTAAATAGGTTCCTCTACTTTAAAAAATAATTTGGCAATCACATGTTTTTGATTCTTTATCAAAATTTTTAAAAAGATGTAGATACTCTTTGATCCAGCAATTCCACTTCTCAACATTATTACATGGATGGATATTGGTACCAATGTCACCCAAGACAAATGGACAAGGATGTTCTTTGCAGCATTGCTTCTAAGAGCAAATATCTGGAAACAGTGTAAAGGCTCATCATAGGGAACTGTTTAAATAAAAGTTGCTGTATTCCACCTAATGGAAAACTATGCAGCTGTCAAAATAACATGGAAAAATTGTATTTGCTGATTTGGAACATTCTCCAAAATACAATGTATTTTAAGTGAAAAAATTGATAGACAAAACTGTGTATATAGTATACATCTAATTATGTAAAATGGGTGTATATTCATTCTTTTAACAAATATTTACTGAGTGTTCTAGGCATTGTGGATACAGGAGTGAACAAAACATCAAATACTGCCCTGTTGGAACTTTTATGATGGTAGGTAGAGAAAGGCAATTCCCAATCACATATGCAAAATGGTGATATGTGCTAAGATGAAAATAGAGCATGGGAAAGGGAATAGAGTACAGCATGTCTTAGGTAGAGTAATGAGAAAGGAGTTCACCAGACAGAGAACAGAGGAGTGCTAAGAGGTGACAATGTGAAAAAGCTTAGCCAAGTCCAGGATCAGGAATCCAGTTTCAGGTTAGTAATAAATTCACATGATGCTATTACTTGTATGAAGTAAATTCATGAAATTTCACACCTAAATCATGTGATTTCTCTCTGCATTACAATGATTCTTTCTGTGAGAAAGAACCGAGGAGCAATATGATACATGATACTCATTACATCTACTTTGTAGCTGAGGTATCCTAGAAAGTTGGTTGTCTGGGGTAACTAGTTAGCAGAATGGTGGACAAAACCACCGTGTCTGTGCCCTTAAGTCACCCCTTGTCAGCTGATCTTCCCCCAAATCAAGGGAGAATACTAAATATCTATTTAATAGAATCTTGGCTTTCTCTCTGAGGCTGCCCATCCCTGGTGTGTCCCTTATCCTCCCTGCAGACATTTCTCATGGATAGGAGTTCTATTGACCTTGTCTTTTATGTCTCCCAGGCAATTAAACAGTCTCAGTACCCTGTACCTGGATTGTTCAATGACTTTCTTCCCTTCTCAATGACTTCACTGGAGTAGAAGGCTAAATATAGGCATTCGCTCTCGTATCTCTCAGGTCTTTCCATGCAGACAGACTTGTTATCACTAGTAGACGGTGCTTATAAGAGAGACATGGAAAAGTGGAAGAATGGAAATAGGGATTTGGAGTGGTGCTAAAAACAAAGAAAGAGGCTTCTGAAAGCTTTCCATTTAATAAAATCAAACACAGAAGACACAAGATGTAACTTAATGACCAAGGATAGGGGCATAGCCTTGAGAAAATTAGAGAAGTGGAATGAATGCCTTGGACTCCAAGGAAGAAGGAATGGAAATGTAGTTCTGAGGCAGCTAACATCAATAAAGCCCTCTGATATATTTACTATGGAAATAAATGATCATCTTTTAATTCAAGGGTTGCAAACTTAGGTGACTGCAGGGTCGAGGCATGGAGTGGAAATGGGTAAGAGACTAAGTGGGGGCAGCAATGGCCGTGAGCACACAGACTCAAGGGGAGAGACTGCTGCTTGGTTAATGCTCATGATCAGCCAGCTGAAATATAGACTTAATGTTGCTAGACCTTCTGAGTTTTTGAAAGAAGTTAGAGATCTGATATTTAGTGTAAACGGTCTAATTTTTAAATTGAGTAACTCATTCAAACATATTTATGCAACTTATTCAAATGTATTTAGAGCATGTCTGATCTCTTCCTTGTATTCTTACCTAGTCTTAGGGGTAATCTTAGGAATAGTGATGTGTATACTTGTTATATCTATATAGATGGAGGACCATTCTCCTGTCCCCAACAAAAGACACTTTTATAAGGATTGAGTGTGGCACAAAGAGTTTGTTTTTAGTATTTAAATTGAGTAGGAAACTCAAATGCAGAAGAGCCTTTCCTTGGTCACACCTTTGGTTTTTTTATATGAGATTTGACTCTCTAGATATTGACAAACATCATATTATTGGGTCATGGTAAATCTTCAAGTGGACTGATTCAAAAGCATTCAAAAGTATTTCAGGCGTTAAGGAACTGTTAGCACTGAGTTTCAAAGGTGTTTCTGCATAAGAAATAGAGGCACTGATCATGTATTTGATTTACAAACATTCCTCAAGGATCTACTCTGAACCTGGCACTGAAGAAATATTGTGGGAGTTATTAAGTTGAATGAAGTACTAGCTCTGCCTTCCAGAAGCCTACTGTTCTACAGAGGAGATTAGACGTGTTTACAGATAACAATTTGAAGTACATAGCAATAAGTTATAGGATGACTTATTCCAAGCATAAAGTGTGTAGTGCTACTATAGTGGTAACCTAGGTTATAATTTTCAAATGTAAGAGCCCCAAATACTATTCTTTTTACTCTTAGTGATATGAAACTATGTTAGAACATCTGCAGAAAGTCTGAATTAGTAATTTTAATAATAAATATTGCATACTGATATATTGTATATCACTGAGATTTATTTTATATACATTATTATATCAATTCCTGTGATCACTTCAATAAGTACTAATTTTCACAACTAAGTAGCTACGGAAAATGAGGTTTAGAAAGATATAGTATTTTACCTAAAGTCACACAATATAAGTAGAAAATGCAGAACTTGCATTCTGGGCTATTTGACAGTGGATCCCAAACTTTTAAAATTAGGCTTATAAAGATTTCCTGGAAAAAAAGAAAAATAAAAAATAGAGAACAAATTTTCCTGAAGGAAAGTAGGACATTATTATTTATAAGTATAATTAAAGAAAGAGTTCTTATTTGGATTCAGCTAATACTCATGGAATGCATTTTCTTTAGCACCTTTTTATGAGAAAATACAATCTTACTTTGGCTGTGCAATTGATACCTTTATTTTTCCTTGAAATATTGTAATAGCATAGAGATGTGGTGTATACTTCCTGCTTGCTTTGCTGTCTTATCAGAAATCCAGAAACGTAGAAGCATTATGGCATTTCCCAGTTAGTGTTTAACAAAATCTATTACTAGATCCTAGTGATTATATGATAAATAACAAACTTAATTAGCAGGGTTAATTTAAGATTATCAACCATATGTTTTTCATTGTGAATTATCAGTTGGTCTATAGATGGAAAATATAGGATGTATAATGTATTAGCTTAAAAAAAGCTCTTCAGGAAATATCTAGAATTATATAATTTTAAAATTTTGTTTTCAAAAGGTCTAATTTTCATTTCAAAATATATGAAGAAATCAAATGCAGAAAAATATTAAGAAAACAGGTCTTAATTAATTAAATACTGTACAAATCCAAGCCCAATTTATGTTCCAGTGTTCAAGATCAGTTTTGTAATTTATGACTAATTCAGCATTTGCTTGTTTTCAATCTAGGTTTGCTAAATAATATAGAATTTATTTTCCAAGGAAGTTATTCAGGGTCCCAACTAAAAAAAATATATATCAGTTAGGATGCTTTCAGCTGTAAGGAACAAAAAGTCACGATTTTATTGGGTTTAAACAATAATGACATTTATAATCTCATATAAAATGAAGTTCAAAGGCATGGTCCACTCTGGGTCTAATCCTTAAGGACTTACGCCTTGCCTTTGCTGATTCTTTCTCAGCTTCATTTCCAGAGGTATCTCACTTACTTATGGATGCAAAATCCCTACAACAGTTCCAGCAGAAATATTCCAGCATGATAATGTCCAGGGAAGAAAACTGACCACCTCTTCCTTTGTTCTCTTCTCAGGATGAATCTATCTTTCCCAGGGGCCCTTCCCTGGAGGAAGAGATCCCCTCACATCTCACTGGCCAAAACTATATTATATACTGTTCCAAATCCAATCATCGGAAAAGGGAATGGGACCTCTGTAATTGACTTAGGATATCAGGATCATCCCTTGGGCTGCAGTTTGACCCAGGTCCTCCAAAGTATATGGCTGAGGGTAGGCACTAGAATGGAACCAGAGTTGTGTTAGAAAGGAGAAACACATGGCTATTATAGAATAGTTCTAAATGTTACCAAGGAGGGCACAACTGTGGAGACCAAATAATCTTTTGCCATTCTTCTGAAGTTGGCACTTTGATTTCTAGATGGTTCCCCAACACTGGTACTTATCCTCCTCATAATTATAGCTGCCTTGAAATTTGAGCTTGAAGGGAACACTCTGAGACCCAGATTGTTAAATGTCTTTTCCAAAGTCATGCAATAAATTAAATGGCAAAGCCAGGGCAGTTTCTTGACTCAGTACAGGGTATTTTCTTTCATTCTTTACTCTTGAGACTTTAGAACTGTTGGTACCACTTTAAAATTCATGGCAAGAACTGGTCACTTTTGTAATTAACACCTCCTTATAATACATTTATTTTGTTTGTTTAGCCAGCTAGAAACTACATGGAGTCTGTGCTTTAAAAAGTCTGTGCTGAAGTCCTTATTCTCTGTTTTGGTATTATGTGCATGAACCACCAATTGGTTTCTTCTCACCTTACACTTGATGAAGATGTCTTTCGTTCAACATCTCTCTCTATTGCTCCCCATCTTCTTTTGCTCCATTAATGATCAGCTTTCTGTTTCTAAATAGACTTTGTGATCACCCATTTCTCTTTGTGCCAGCTCCTAGCCACTAGTTACTTGAGCTGTGGTCTCTATTGTTCTTCCTACAGCCTACCCACTTGTGGTTGTCACACACACATCCACATTGTTATATGTTCCCAAACTGTATTCTGGAATGATTTTGGCAATGGCTGCATTGGATGAGATTCAAATTAATAAAGCGTTGAGATAACTTCTGCTATTACAAGTTTCCTCCTGTTTTTATAGTCCAAGAGGAGCTACTTCTTCTACTCTTATTACTTAATACTTAATACTACCCTTATTACATACAATGCACAAAAAGCGTGTGATTTATGACCTGCTCTAAACCTGAATGCTGGTGATTTACTTTGTGTTTTTCTTAATTTCTAGGCCAAGATGTTGATAAATATAAACAGCATCTTATGGATGTGTTCAACCTTAATAGCAACCCATGCGCTACATAAAGGTGAGTGTGCTAACAACTTCTTTGGTGTTAATTGAAATAAAAATGTAAGTGCTGGAGGACGAAATGGTAATGTGGAATCACTGGAATAAAATATTGATTTTTAAAACCTATTAAGTGCTGAAAACTATTAGTTAAAATATTATTGGACTAAAAACATTAGTTTTAAATAAATAAGTCAAAACAAAATAATAAATAGGATGCTAATGATGCAAGTGAGCTTTCAGTAACTTCCCTGATTACTTTTACGCTTTGCAAAAAACCTCGTATATGGTATTGGGCATATATTAAAATTCTAACACTATTTATCAAAAACTTTCCTATGCAAAAAAAGAAACACTATTAAACACCCAGCGGGCTAGAATTTGAAAAGAATTGAGAAGATAAAGAGAAAGCTGACAGCCATGTTTTTGCCCTTACTTCCCTTAATTTTCTTTTTTAAAAAAGCAGTTGGATATGCTTATGCCCTAGTTTTTTAATTTGAAATTTTATATTCTTCCAACTAGGGTTCTACAATTCCAAGTTTATTATTTAATATATTCAAGGTGATATATCAAGGAATTTGAAGAAACATACTATCCAAGAGTTTCACTCATCTGCTTCTGTCTGTCTAATGTACCTCTCCAGACTCAGATTCCATTTCCTCCTCACACGTATGTGTCAGACTCACCTTTTATGGTTCTCTAGATGAATTCCTTTTACAAAAGTTTAAGTATCACTCTATCTATCATCCATCTATTTATTTACCCATCCATCCATCCATCATCTATGTATTCATCCATCCATACCTCCAGCCATCCATTCATCTGTCCAAAATCTTTCCATCTGTTCGCTTATCAACATCTATCCATTCATCCATCCATCCATCCATCCATCCATCCATCCATCCATCCCTCCATTCATCCATCCATCCATTTCTCCCACTCACCCATTCATTTGTTCACCCATTGATGATATTTTTTGAATACCTTCTTTGTGCCAGATATTATTCTGGGTATCCAGGAATATACACATGAAGGACTCAAAATTGACGTATCTTTCATTAAACTTATTTCTCTAGTTATAGGAGACCAGCAATAAACAAGTAAACAAACAATCCAGGTACTTTCAAATTGATGAACATAAAACAGAGTGACATCATAGAGAGTGGCCTGAGTTGGAGGAAGTTGATAAGACCTCCTTGAGAAAGTGACACTTAAAGTGAGATGAGAATGATGACAAGGAACCAGCCAGCCAAGACCTGTCTGTAAATTAGGAAGAAACATAGTGTGTTTGCATAGCAGAAATGTCACTATAGTTGAAGAGCAGTGATCAAGGGGAAAGTAGGAGACATGAACAGAGAGATTAGCAGAAAACAGCTCATCTAAATAATAATAACACCCAACACTTGAATAGAACTCCCTATGATCCAGGAACTGTTTTAAGTGCTTAACATTAACTCACTGAAACATCCACACCCATGTATTCTACTGAGGAAACTGTGGTACCAGGAGAGACTAAGCAGCTTGCTCGAAAGCCCATACCCAGTAAGAAGCAAATCTTGGAGATGAACCAGTTCATGGGAGTGTGTGCTCTTTACCACCATGTTATACTTCTTATCTATATGGAACATTGTAGAGTTTAAAAAAGTCTAGATTTTCTACTCAGGAGGCTGAAGCAGGAGAATCACTTGAACCCAGGAGGCAGAGGTTGCAGTGAGCCGAGATCGCATCATTTCTCTCTAGCCTGGGCAACAAGAGCTAAACTCCGTGTCAAAAAAAAAAAAAAAAAAAAAAAAAAAGTCTAGATTTTATTCCAAGTGCAGTAGGAAGCATTGAAGGGTTTCAGCAAAGAAAGATGTGAGTTGATGAATGTTTTACAAATTCTATTTTTGATAATCTATGCAGATTTGATTGTAGGAGAGCAAGAGTAGCAGCAGAGATATCATTTAGGAGGTTATTGTGGTAGCCTGTGCATGACATGGGGGGAGGGGGGTAGTTTAGATCATGTAGCAGTAGAGATGAAGAGAAGTGAATTGGATATGTGGAGATGGAGAAGTCAGATCCACTGATGGATTGGATGAGGTGTGTAGTGAGGGCATGAGAGGAGTCAAGGACAAATTGACTCCTGGGATGGCTCTCTTTCCCCTTTTCGCCTCCGGATTCCCCTTTCTAGCCAATTTAAAAGCTCCTCCTTGGCTAGGTGCAGTGGATCATGCCTATAATCCCAGCACTGTGGGAGGCCAAGGTCGGAAGAGAGATTGAGCCCAGGAGTTCAAGAGCAGTCTGGGCAACACAGTGAGACCCCATCTCTACAAAAATTTAAAAAAATTAGCCAAGCATGATGGCTTGGACCTGTAATTCCAGCTACTGGGAAGGCTGAGGCAGGAGAATTGTTGATCACAGGAGGTCGAGGCTGCAGTGAGCCCTGATCGCACCACTGCACTCCAGCCTGGGCGTCAAACTGAGACCCTATTTCAATAACTAGTAAATAAATAAATAAATAAATAAATAAATAAATAAATAAATAGATAAATTCCTCCTCCATGTTCCCCTTGTCTCCTGTGCTGTTACAGGTATAATAACATCTACCATGCTCTTGGGATAAGTAATTGCTTTTCTTCCCAAGTAGACTACTGTAAGCTGCAAAAAAGCCTTTCATCTTCTAGCAGAGTGCCTGACACCCTGACAGCACTTAGTCATTTTGTGTGTTGACAAAATGAGTGAATAAATAAATAAATGCCACAGTGGATCACCCGGATGGTGTTTAGAGTCTAGGCTCCACCAACTGGATCATGAAGACACACTAATCAGATGGTGAAGCCTAAGAGTTGTCTTCCTCAAAGTTTTTGGGAGGTGAAGGTGAAGGTCACAGAGAGGAAAGGACAACAGCAACCAGTGAATATGGAGAAAAGGATATGAAAATGGGAGTGGCATTTGGATGGGCAATATTGGAAGGGAATTTACAGGGAAAGTAGTAGGTGACCATCCCTCGGCGGAAATTTAGACTTTCCACTTAAAGAAAGAACTCACACAACAAAAAACAACTTGCGGTGTAGCTCCTTTACAGTGTTTACAAAAATAATTTTGATAGCCAACAACATTGAGTAATTTCTGCATGTCTGTACCTATTCTTTGTAAATCCATGATCACTGTTATTAGATGTAATTAGTTTGGGACTAATTTCAGGAGAATTTTTTTATACGAGAGGTGAAAGTTGCAAATATACGAGCCATGTAAAACAGATATTCTGGATTTATAGTGGAAAACACAGTAGTAACTGGTTGTTGAGTCAAGACAAGTACTTTCATCTTAAGGTTTTTTCTGTTTATTCCCAGTCACTGACGAGGTCAACGACTAACATAAATGAACACCTTGTCTATTGTTATGGGCTTTATTTTAACCCAGGAAGAACTATTTCCTTTAACAATACATTATATTATCTTATAAACTGTCCTAATCTTTGATTATCTACCATTGACCTAGTTATTTTGATGTTCCCCTTATAGTAGGAAACAGTCATGCACAGTCATGAATAAGTGAATGAATTAGATAGTGATATTTGTCACTTGAAAGGGTGATAAATTCCCATATTCTCAATCTGACATTTATTTGGCCAAGATCTGTGGGTGTGTGTTTGCTCAAACTGTGCAGATGGAATTTACATCATCTTTACTCTGAGGAATCTACTGACAGAGAATGAGGAGTAGTTGCTTATTCATTATTTAGTGATTTCTCCCTTACTGTACTCATTTGGACCACAAACCATCGGTAACAGCCAACGTTTTGTTAGGATTCATTTTTATTACTTGAATTGTCAGCGTTTCAGACAAATTCCTGCAGGTAGCAGATTTCTTTTAAACATGCATACTCTGTAAACATTGTACTCTGAACTACTGAATTTCTTTCTTAAAATATTTAGATTTAGTGAATTTCATTTTTGTGACCCAGTGCATTAAGACCGGAGATTTAATACACAAAAGATTTGACCACACAGCTTTTTGTTAATCTTGTTAAGATTGTATTCACATGAGTATATTATTTATATCCAACCAAAGCTTTTAATTTTCTTATGTATATAAACATCTAGAACAATAAACAGCCCTTGGGAAATTGCTTTTTAACACTATTTTGTTCCAACATACCTTTTCTTTACAGCACAGTTGTTTAGCAATACTCTATGTTTCAGAAACCTCCCTATTGGATAGATTGGGTTGAATCTTATGTCTGCCCCTGTATACTTAAAATTGTGAAGATAAATATAATTTGGTAAGAAATATTGAAGAATTGGAAGACATTTATTTTAAACTAATTTTAGAGGACACGATAAAGAGTTTCAAAATTCATACCAGAATTGAAGTTGATGATAAAGCTGTTTATTTTTCCATTTAAAAATAGTACTTTATTTGTGGCAAAGTTAGTCATCTAAATAATTCTTCAGGAAGGAAGATGAGATTTCCTAGAACATATGATGAATATAAATTTGGAGATTTTTAGATCACAAAATTCTCACCCTTTCTCTTCTCAGAACCATATCTTTGTGTTATCATCATCTCCCTAATTAGGTCCAAATTAAAGGAATATGAAATAGGTAGAAGGTACTTTCAGATAGTCCTCTGTGAACCTTATGGATTTATTAAAAAGATCATGAAATTACTAAAAGATTTCAGTTCAGATAGTAATTAAATACTTATAGAAATAGGATGCGTCTAGACTTTGAAAAGGAACTGAAATGAACACTTCTTTTGCTTAATTTAGGGGCAGAGGAAGCACACCAGAGCTAAAAGATTCCTTGATTAGGTGTCAGGAGGCATGTGTTCTGACTCAGGTCTCTCAGCAGCCATCTGGGAGCTTATCCTTCCTCTCAGTGGAGCATCCTTAGTAAGGAATTGGACCAGTTTTACTTTACGGTTGAGCTAAGTTAGAAAATTTACTTTGTAAGCCAAGGAGGCCATTAAAAGTGGAATTATTCCCTTGTAATGATATTCCAAAATGATAACAGTCTTAGCAATATTTCAAAGGATAATTTACTACAGCTAATAGCACACTTCATTTTGTTTTTATTTAATTTCATTAAGTGCCTTAAGTCTGTTTTGGATAAGCTATATGTAGATTAATAAAATAATAAATGCATGATGACAATGGTTATTATACATTTGAAATAAATTAATGATTTATATTGTAAGTACATTAAATATGATACTATATTAATTATTTTGGATTTATTTGCATCACATGAAATATTTTATAGGCCAATTCTTTTATTAGGTTAAAATTTTAATCTTTAGCAACAGAATTTTTTTTCTTAAAGGGTATAATATCTCCATAGTATCCTCTTGCAATTTTCAAAATGCTTTTCTCCAACTGTGTTTACATTGAGAATCCAGTGTTTACATCGAGAGTGATATCATTTCCAATGCATGCCCATGTTGAGATGTGTGTTTCCAATATGTTTGACCACTAGCAGAGAGTTAGATATACATCATTTCGTTGGTTAAAAATCATTATTTCATTTCACCTAGAGGCTACTATTAACTTGTTGACCATATTTTCATGAAGTGAGCATTGTTTGTGCATTATCAACAACTTCCATTATTACTAACATATTGTCTAGCTTAATTAATAGAGGCTGGAAGATAGAGAGGAGAGTGGGAGAGAAAGGGATGGATTACTCTAAGAGTGAAAGAACGTTTATTTTGCATGTAATGGTGTTAAACTGTAGCCAATATATTCTTTATCATTAACAGTTTAAGAGTTTAAACAGAAGGACATTCTGCAGATAAATATTTTAGGAGGGTTAGGTGAACAGAAACCAACCTTTCCCCACTGTATAATTGAAGGTAATATCTCACTGCAAAGTGATGATAGTTGGATTTGTTATAATTATGAAAGCCTTTGGTTCCAACACAGGACCAAAGAGCATCCTTCAAATGTTAGACTTTCCCTGGTTCCAGTCCTATGAAGCACTTTTTATTTCCACTTCATATTTGAATTTTGTTTTCATTTCCTCTATGGTAATGTGGCAGTTATCGTAACAAACATTTTTTGTCTTTTGACCTGTAGACATAATTTTCATCTTTCAGTTGCTCTTCTTAATGTTGGTCCAGTCCTTTAAACCTGCCCTATGGATTCTAGTCTGCCCTTCTTTGCCCTTAATTGCTTGATCTCTTATGCTTGCCTTATTTTATCGCTTATTTTGTTCATGTTAAACACTAAGTTAAAAGTATTTTAAAATGAATGATGCGACGTACATAGAAATGAGCATTATTAATCCCTGTTGTTGTAAAACATCATTGAAATTGTATGCTATTCTCTTTATATAAAGTCATTCTAATTATTTCACATGTTGAAGATGTAACCAAACTATTATAAGGGCTGCTTATTCATTCACATATTGAATAGATTCAGTTTGGGTTTTTTAAGATTGTTAATTTGGTATTTTCTCTTTCCTCTAGTCAAAGTGGGAAAAAGCCCACCTCTGAGGGGCTCCCTCTCTGGAAAAGTCAGCCTACCTTGTCATTTTTCAACCATGCCTACTTTGCCACCCAGTTACAACACCAGTGAATTTCTCCGCATCAAATGGTCTAAGATTGAAGTGGACAAAAATGGAAAAGATTTGAAAGAAACTACTGTCCTTGTGGCCCAAAATGGAAATATCAAGATTGGTCAGGACTACAAAGGGAGAGTGTCTGTGCCCACACATCCCGAGGCCGTGGGCGATGCCTCCCTCACTGTGGTCAAGCTGCTGGCAAGTGATGCGGGCCTCTACCGCTGTGATGTCATGTACGGGATTGATGACACGCAAGACACGGTGTCACTGGCTGTGGATGGTAAGGCTTTTAGTATCTGCAAGAAGGTAGTATAACATGACACCTGGTTCAGAAGCATTGTGAAATAGCACTCAGAAGTAACTGTTGTTTGGGGTTTGGATGAGTGGAAAAACACCCATCAATTCAGTAGCCCATGTCTTTCACCAAAAATGAACTGGTATTCATTCAAAGGTCAAGGCAGGTGCATTTTTGGCAACCGCTTCATTGATTCCATGAAGGAAAGTATTGTGTACTGAAAATAACGAATACCTCAAGGCATGACACATAATTTAATAATCATTACTTCAGTGTTGAGTCTTATCAGTGATTCTTTTTCAAGACTCTAAAGGCAAATCTACATTTTAAAAATTATTACATATGTGTGTATGCACATGTACATACATATACACACATACATATACATATATACATGAAAACCCTTTCCCCCTTTTTTCTCTCTTAATATGATCATTAAACTATTTGAGTTTGCTTTTAAGAAATTCTATCTTAACTTACATTGAAGAAATAAGGAATTTAATAAAAACCCTGGTACATATCAGAGTCTTAAAAAGGCCAAGACTTAATAAATATTTGAACTTGATCAAACAGACATTTAGTATATTTTTTAAGATTAATATCCTAGTTGTTATCCATTAAGTATTGCAGTGAGACATTTTAGTTTCACCCTCTTTTCAGGGGTGGTTTATATGTCATTTGAATTTAAGTTGGGAGACAAAGCAAAGAAAAATTGCTTTAATTGGGTACACACATAATGCTGTAGCTCTTGGAAGCGTAATATTTTGGCAAGTTATTAAGCAAAATTCTAATACCCAGACATGATGGAACAGATTTTCTTCCAATCCTCCATTTCCCTATAAAATATTTACCTTTCAGAAATATATACAAAGGGTTTTATTAAAAGTCTTTCTTGTGTAGCCAAAAGGAAATACTTTGAATTTCAGATGCAACACATTAACTTTCTAAATACCCTTTTATATTCAAATTCTATTGCTTCCTTCTATAAATCTATTTTTATGTTGTCTAGGCATCCACTAAGTATCCTGGGTTCTTCTAACCTTTTTATCATTTATTTTTGTTAGCTTCACTACTGTGATTTCTCTCTCTCTCACTCTTCTGTTTACATATCACTTTTTAAAATCCCCAAAGGAGTTTAACAACTTCTTACAATTTTTCATCATTAAAGAATTAGCAATGGATTTGCCCCTTGCCCCTCTGAAACAATGAAAATCCTCCACTTAATCTCCTTAGCTCCATGGGGTCTTCAAATTATTCCAGCAACTGCAGATACTTATACAGATTGAAGTTCCCTGCCTTGGTCGAGGAGGCCTCTTTGTGCCCCTTTACTGCCAATCTTCAGTGCACATGGAAGATTTTTAATTACCAAGAAGACTATTTGAAGCTTTGATCAACATTAAACTAATCTAAATCTATTCAAATTCTTGCTTAAGCCTTAGAGATCATTTTAAGCTATCTCTTATATTCACCAGATAGCACCATATGTATTTCCTGGCAATTTTAGAGAGGTTCTATGAAGGTACAAATTGCCATTTGATTATTATTATTATTTTTTGGCAAAATCTCCTATTTGAGTCATAAAATATCAGAAATGAGAAAATGAATGCTAGTTGTCATTGCATCTACTTAGTGCCTGTGCAGGTCTTTTTGTGTTGGCACTGATCTGAGGTACTTATCTATGAGATGGGTAGTCTTTTCCCCTGTAGTTATATTACTGTAGTAATATAACTTGGAAGACAGAGACAATCTGATGACAGAAGGATGAACACGTGGGAGACAGTCTTGTAGCTAGAAGTCAGGCTGCAGAAGATAAACTGTTGTCAATCCCAGGAAATTACTAGGAATAAGAAGAGCGGCATGTATCTTGGAAACCACAGTTTATTCCAAATAACAACAACAAAAAGTGTTCTTAAGTGGGAGGACTCTTAATAAAATCTCATTCATAAGACCTGGTTGCCTCAGTTTCTATTTTTCAGTGACTTCTCTGGCACATTAGTTCAATCCACTTTGATGTCTTGCAGAAATGAGTCATCATATTTACTCCAGCTAAAAATGGAGAGACTCTTGTTGACATGGGAAGAGAGGATCCAGAGCCCCACCCCCTTGCTTGCTCTATCCTCATCCCTTTGAAAATTTCTTGAGCCTTGGAGCACAATTCAGAACCACTAGTTTATACAACCCCTAAAATACAACAAAGTGGAATTTGAGGCAAGTATCAGGAGCTTCTACTAGGAAGAATTTGATAATTTATTTCAGGCTTTCTTTGGATAAAAATTATACATGTTATCTGTCATAGCAGAGACGCTACATTATGCTGGTCAGGTAAAGAATATGATAAACATTGGAATGATACATGGTGGTCTACTCAACATTTGAAAATCCTTTACCTAATTTGACCTTCACACCAATCAAGTAACATACATATTTTTAGTTCCACCTTATGGGTCAGGAAATTAAAGCTCAGAGAAACTGACTTGTATAAAAGTAAGGAGCAAATTAGGGATTGGAACAAGTCTTCTCACTCATAAATAGTCCAGTGTCTTTCCCACTCTGGTACATTGTCTCTGAAGGTAAATATCTCAGTGTTTTATATTTGGAGGAAGTGGTGTTAGTGAATATTTTTATGAGACAGGTGAGTGTTTCATGCATAAACATTGGGTTGACCCTGGATAAAGTCCTGAAGTAAAAGTTGATCTTGTGGTCCCTTTAGGTCTTTGTATCTTCTGCAGAATCTACTCCCTTTAGGTATCTGGTGTTCCCATGATAGACTGAATACTACCTGCAATCAGGACAACTATTGGGATTCAGTGACTTAAATCTCTTTCTTGGATCTAGGAGATCTGCTAGGAAATGTTCTGATGGAGCAGAATGGGATGTCTAGATGAATGGCATTTTTGGAGTCCCTCAAATCAACATGATTTTGCATAATGCTGCATAAAGTAAAAGTAAATGATTATTATGATATTACTGTGTATCCAAGTTGATACATTACTCCAATGAGAAATTTTGCATAGTGCAGTGGGAGATTTGAACAGGCTGGCAATTGTTTGCTGTTGTCTTTGCAGGGGTTGTGTTTCACTACAGGGCGTCAACCAGCAGGTACACACTGAATTTTGAGGCTGCTCAGAAGGCTTGTTTGGACATTGGGGCGGTCATAGCAACTCCAGAGCAGCTCTTTGCCGCCTATGAAGATGGATTTGAGCAGTGTGACGCAGGCTGGCTGGCTGATCAGACTGTCAGGTAAGAGGTCTGGGGGCCACAGGCCTTCATTATTAACTTGAGAGTGAGAAGGAAGTGCCACTAACTAGCCATTTATTTCCCCAGATATCCCATCCGGGCTCCCCGAGTAGGCTGTTACGGAGATATGATGGGAAAGGCAGGAGTCAGGACCTATGGATTCCGTTCTCCCCAGGAAACTTACGATGTGTATTGTTATGTGGATCATCTGGATGGTAAGATGTTTAAGTTTCTGTATCTTTGTATGAACTGAGAAAATTGAGGGAAGACCAGAAGTGCATTGGAATAGAGCAATTCTTCGTGCTTGTTTGGATTCCAAACGGTGGCATTTTGTTTATACGACTGTATGATTTTGCGGTAAAATAAGCCGAAATTAAAGTGGAAAGGGAAGGAGGAGTGTGTAAATGGTTATGCAGGTTAGAAATGTCTTCAGTTAATGGCAGGTTTTCTTACAGTCATGCTGCTCTTGGACTGTTTCCAATACACTTTTAGAGCATTGAGAATAGAAAGCTGTAAGGGTGGTACCTATTCTGGTGAGAGCATAAGATAAAAATCATGTGAAGACAATCCACGGTGAATCCAAGTACTGATAAACACCCTAGAGCTAACTAAATAATTCCGTAAACTAGCCCAGAAGGAATTTTCAAGTTTCACTTCCTGTTTATTTTGTTACACTAATATTCAGAGCAATCCTTCCTTCATTCAACCAATCAATACATTAAACCAGTTAACACATAAAAAATCTCCTACTGTGATTTTTATAGGTACTCTGCTAGTTGTTAGAGATGTGAAGTCAGTTAAGATATAGCCCTTCCTTCTAAGTTGCTTACAGTCTGATTTTGGCACTGTCATTTCTCCGTTGCCTGAGTTAGATTCTTAAAGACAAATTTGAGTTCAATAGTGCTGACATCTAAAGAGCATGGTGCAGCTTTATTATAAAGGCGCAGGGGGGCGGGCATAGTGGCTCATGCCTGTAATCCCAGCACTTTGGGAGGGCTAGATGGGAAGACAGCTTGAGTTCAGGAGTTTGAGACCAGCCTGGGTAACATGGTGAAACCATGTCTCTACAAAATACCAAAACTTAGCTAGGTGTGGTGGCATGTACCTGTAGTCACAGTTACTCAGGGAGTGGAAGAAGTGGGTGGGGGACAGGGGGGCTGAGGTGGGAGGCTTACTTGAGCCAGGAGATAGAGGCTGTAGAGAGCCGAGATTGTGCCACTGCATTCCAGCGTGGGTGACAGAGCGAGACCTTGTCTCAACAAATACATAAATAAATAAAATAAAGGCACATGGAATAGAAGTTTCTACAAGTTTTTATTTTCATTTGTATTAACAGCTATTATTAGAATCCTAAAGGTATAGATAATAGTGTTAAATTAAATTATACTTTTAATTTTGACTAGGTGCACATAAAAAGAATGATCTGAATTTTCTTATGTTTAAAATGAGGAGGCTGGACTAGATAATTTCTATGGTCTCTTTCAACCTTAAATTTCTGTGGTTCCCTGATTCTGTGACTTGAATAAGCAACCTTAGAGCCTGAAAGCTAGAATATAAGCAGCTGATATTTTCCTAATGTCTTGACTAAATTTGCATCAGAAGGCCTGCTTTCAAAAAGGGTGCTTAGGTGTGGTTCTCTAGAATCTTAGCATTCTTATTTTCACTATCACTGAAGATTGCCAGATGTATTTTCTAAACCAAAAGTGCAGATGTGAGCAAATTTTATTTTTGTATACAGGAAAAGGGAAAACATAACATCCAAGCTATGGTTGAAATATATAAAACTAGAGCTTTTCTCTTGCATTTATTTTAATTGACTTAAAAAAATATAATAGAAGATGGTTGGTAGGAGAATCTGATTAAATAATCTAGGAAATAAATTGGGTTGCTGCTATTTTGGTAAGGTGGGAATTTGTATCACTGTTGTTTTAACTTAGTGTAATATCTGCAAGGGTGATAGTTATAAACAATATCTGAAATGCTAGTAATACTAGAAATGATCCAGAGGTAGCTTTTGCAAAAGTATATGTAAGATCTAATTAGCCTAAAAGCTCTTTACCAAATATTATTTAAACGGTGGGCTTTCATGGCCTGATTCAAATATGAATAAGCATCCCAAGCCAGATCCCTTGGTGGCAAGATAGGCTTATGTACCCAGGAAGCCACCAGCCAGAGAGCTCTAGAGAACCCCCGTGTGTTTTTCAGTTTGCTCTGATAGAGGTACTATCAGCTCTCAGCTCTCTAAGGCTATAGACTGCCCAAATTCAAAATTATTTTTTCAAGCCCAGAGAGGGATTTTATAGAAGTCCCAGAAATTTCAGGGCCTCTGCAAGTATTGTTTGAAGAACTTTTGACAAGTCTTGGTGGTGGGAGTCCTTCCAGGGATTTCCTAGTCACACTGTCTTCATTGAATGATGGCTCCCCACAATCTGCTCATAGTATCATAACCAGTGTTCAGGAACTGGACTCTGTCAGAAGAGGAGCTCTGAGGATGAATGTATATCTCCCATGATGAAGGACTTACTAGTCTTATAGACATCTTCTCCCAGTTCCATAAACACAGTCACGTCTAAGGAAGCCAGTTTATGTCCCAATGTAACCAAACTGTAGTTTATAAAGTTATTTTGGATAAATCTAAATATTTGGTAACTGAAAACTTGTAATGTGGAATATAGCATAACTTTACTTAGGGTCTTTATACCAAATCAACAGAATTTTAATCTTTTTGTTTTGATATGTAAAACTTGGAAGAGAAATATAAAAGAGTCAGTTCAAATATTAATTCAAGCACTCACTGAAATTTGTGTCAGCAAAGTAACAAGGCATTTATTTGTTTCATAGAAGAAATTTGACAAATCTGGAGGATATTCACCATGTTTACAATAACATTGTTCCTGACATTTTTTTCCTCCTTGTTCATTGACTCTTGGACTAAGTATCAAATCTTTGGACACTGCTCTTTTCTTTCTTGGCTTGAAAGTGAGCAGGAATGGGGGTGAAAGGTAACTTTTATGGCTGATGAGGTAAGAGGAAGATCATGAAATCATTCTTGTAAGGCTTCTTTCATTTCTTAACTGAAGTATATGTCTTCCCTTTTGAAGTAAAGACCATTGGCTAATCTGTGAATTAATAAAAAATTCTTGTGGAAAGTTGACTACATAAAATTACATCTGATACTTCAATTACCATGTTGATAAAAGATTATTTGAAGGTGAGTCAAGATTCCTTGTAAGAGGCATTGCTAAATTCATGAGTCAAATAATTCCCACCTATATTTTATTGTATTTGGGGGAGCCAAGTGTGAGTGTATGAGAAATGGTGGGGACAGTAAAAGATTTGATGTATTCAGAATGCATGTAATGGAACACACACACACACACAGGAGTTATGAACCAAGGTGCAATTAATTTAGATCAGAAGCCGTATAGCCCAGATGGTCTGATGAAAAAGCCAATTAAGTATAAAATGAAACCTTGCTCAAAAAGGCAATTAATTTTCTGTTTTAATTTAATTATTTGTTGTGAAAGATATATAGTTGACAGAATGTTGACCTGTTTTTTCTCCTTTCTTGTTTTATAATGTTATATTTTCCTGACATATGTGTTTCTCTATAAAATTTAAATAATTGCACTAAATTAAATCCTGCCAGTTTTGGGAGAAAAATCTAGTAGAGTTCTTTTCCTAAGGTGGTGATTATAACAGTTATGCATATTCAATGAATACTTAATTCTGCTTTTCAAAATAACCTATTAAGTGTTAAAGAGTAATTACATTAGCTATATTCACTAGTAAACATTTAAATATCAGCTTGTGTTCTTAGAAATGGTCTGGAAATTATGATGGCTTATTAGACATGATTCAATCAGTAATATAATGCTATTATTAAGAAATTAATGAAATTAAAATTTATAAATGGGAATCTAGAAATTAAGATCCACAAAATAATCCTTATTAGGAATTTTAAACTTTGTTTCCCAGTAAGACAGATTTGGAAAACATTGGGAGGGTTTTAAGGTAGAGTTGAGATGATTAAATGGCTCAAGAAATTAGGTAAAGGATTGGAATTATTTAAGAATGAAATTAATAGACTGACTATTTATTTGGCTTCCTGATGGTAGCAGGTACTTTAAAAAACAAGTTTCTTTTTTAGGCATTTAATTTACCCCACAGATAAATTGGAGGATTGCAGATGAGGTCCTACTACCTTCTTTCATTGTTGACCCACTTAGTTTCCTTGCAAATGAGTCAATACTTCCAGTCTTGTCCCCAGACCTGACAAATGGTTGGTTCAGGAGTTTCTTTCCCTTATGACATAGGCCTATCCTCTTATGGCCTGCATTTTCTATATAGCCCTGCCTTTTGGTATTTACTTCACCTGGGTTAACTACTATCCTACTATTCCAATTTCCTGGTTTTTTACACAAACTTCCCAGCACTTTGACAGGCCTATACTGTGGGCACTCTCTTTCATCTCATATTCCCTCCTGAAGACCTGGTTGATTCTTCTCATCTTTATCATCTCTGAACCTTGAATGTATGACTATAATTACCCTCTTGCAAATATTTGCTTATACTTCTTTCTCTCCTACTAAACTATGGATTTGGGGAAAGAAGGAAACATACAAGTTCATTTCTGTATGCCCAATATTTCCTTAGCATATAGTAGGTGCTCCATAGGTAGAGCTGAATAAATGAGTGAATTAATGCTTCTAAACCATTAATGCCTCCCTACTCACCTTACTTTACAATTGCTTTCTGGATAGTTTCACACTTCTCTAGGCTCCATCAGTATCCTACCAGCTTCCTGATTTTTTTTATTGCTTTAATTTTCTTATTAGTTTGTTTAATTTCATTTTTGTTCTCTTATACATAAATTGTAAGCCAAAAGTCTTGTGGGACCTATGGGGCATGAAAGAATACCAAAAGAACTAATAAGTGAACAATGAAGATGTTAATTTCTAGTTTTGCATGTTTAGCCCCCGAATTCTCTTCTGAATTTCATACCCATATTTCTAGTTTGTGAATCACTTTTGAGTTTCATTTTTGGTTTTGGTTGTCACATATAGTCCCCATCACTTTAAGAGTACTTCGGGGGATCTGTTTTACTACCATCAAACACTTAAACATCATTGCCATGTAATTCTCCTACTTAACATTGTGCGTTGGTTTTGTTGGCTTCATCCACAAGCATATACTCTGCCTGGTCTTCAAATCCTAGACCTGCTCTACTGCAATCTATTCACCCTTGGTTCCCACACTCTTCAGTGTGACCCCACACACGTGCATCTTGCCCTTTACAAACCCTTTGCTTGCTCCTGCTTGCAAGTCTGCTCTGTTCCTCTCAGGGAACACACACCCGTCATCCCTTCAACATTGTGATTTTGCCTGTGCTTGAAGACTTACTGCTTCCAGGATCCCCCTTTTGGCTATTGCAGCTCACACTGAAATTTCTTGACTCTGAACTTCTACTTTACTTAGAGTTAGTTCCATGTGATTTATTGCTTAATTGCTTTCTGGTTTCTTTGTGTTCATAAAATATAAAATGTTATATGTTTGTTTTATTTCAGCAAAATTATTGTAAGCTCTAGTAGAGATAAGACCGTAAACTTCTATATCTTTCCCAACTGCAATCAAGAGCCTGTTCCAATCACAGACACATAATAGTTATCCAACAAATAGTTGGTGGTAATTGTAGTATTTTTCCAATCTTTGTCTCTTCTGGAAACTGCCTTCCACCACCACCTTGCCATTTATCTATAACACTTGAAAAAATGCTTTGCGTTATTTACCAAATTCAAAAAGATCTACTTTTTACCATTATTTAATCACCATGATACAATTTTTTTCTCTTTGTATTTCTCCTCTCACTCTTTTCTTTGATGTCTCTTAGAAATTACTCCTTCCCAGAGATACTCCTTTCTGGCCTCTCATGATAATTTATTTTTCTTGCCTTCCATTCCTTCCCAGCAAATTGTCCTCTCTGGGATTGCTTTTCTTGTATTAATACCTATTCATCAATTATAGGTTATTATTTTTACTGTTTCCTGATGTCAAACTCCAAGATGGCTTTGTCACCTCTGTGACTTACCTAATGCCTCCATATCATTCTTGTGACTCACCTAGAACCAGAACAACTTTTGCATTTTCGTTACTTTATGAGCTCCTTTAGATATGAAAATCTAAGCATTTAGATAAACATCATCAAGTAGGTCTTAAAGCAGGGTTAGTTCTAGCTTTGTAGAGGTTTTGATTGAACCAAAATCAGATATCAAATCTGGAAATTGTGTAATTTTTTTCCTATAGATTCTCAGATTGCCTGTTAATTTTAATGAGATTTACAGTATGTAATCCACAGAATACTTCACTGATGGAGGTTATTTAAGAATTAGTGATGTGTGTCCTTACTGGGCTTATTCAGTTAAAAAGCCACATATCAGCTTGAAGAGCCTCTTGCACACTATGATTCAGCTGATGGTTAAAATAGTGATTCTTGATTTCAGAATCTCTTCACATTTGTTGCAGTTGGGCCTAGAAGATGCCGAAAACTTTTTATGCTCTGTAGCTTCCTATATAGACTTTGGAGATTAACACACCTTGCTTGGAGTTGCTTCTGTGTACAGTGTTTGAACAGTCTACCTAAGAGCCAAAGAGGAAAGCAATTAAGCACAGCATGGGGGGAGCACCTCTGGAAGATGATGTCCTTATTCAGTATAGTGACTTCAGTAAGATTGACTGTGAGGTAGCTTCATGAGTAGAATGAGGAAGGAAAACATCTACTGTATGGTTGGAGTATTATTTAACTTAAATCTTATGAAATCTTTGTCAGGAACTTTTTAAAAGAAACCTCACCTTTGCCTGTAAGGAAACTGAGGCACAGACATTAAGTGATTGGATATGCCTTTTTTTCTTCTTCTACTGCCATAAACTCACGGGACCACCAAAGATTCCCCAGTAGAGCAGCAGACAGTCTTGCAAGCCAAGAAGATAAAAAGTACCCTCAAAGCTCCCCCAAATCTCTGATATCTCATTAGAAAAAATCATAATTCTTATTTGAGCAATGATTGCATTACAGATAGGATTACAATGATTGGGATTGCTGGGTCAAATGGTAACTCTACTATTAACTTTTTGAGGAAATTCTAGGCTGTTTTTCAATGTGGCTGTACCGTTTTACATTCTCATCAGCAGTATATTAGGGTCCTGATTCCTCCACAGTCTTGTTAACACTTGCTATTATTTGACCTTTTGTGTAGCCATCCTAATGAGTGTAAAGTAGTATCTCTATGGTTTTCAATTGTATTTCTCTGATGGCTAATGAGCTCCAACATCTTTTTATGTGCTTGCTAGTTATTTATCAATCTTCTTGGTAGAAATGTCTACTCTGAAACTTTGCCCACTTATAATTGTGTTGTTTTTTTATTATTAAATTGTGAGTGCTCTTTGTATATTCTAGATTTGCATGTCTTCTCATGTAAATGATTTACAAATAGTTTTTCTGATTCAGTGAGTTGTCTTTTTACTTTCTTGATAAGGCCCTTTGAAGCACAAAAGTGTTTAATTTAGATGAAAAGTCCAATTTGTCTATTTTTAAAATTTCTGTGCTTTTGGTGTCATATCTAAGAAAACATTCCCAAATCTCCAGTCATGAATATTTATCTCTGTGTTTTATTCTAAGAGATTTATAAGTTTTAACTCTTTTGCTTTTATTTTGATCCATTTGGAGTTAGCTTTTGTATATGGTGTGAGGTTGGAGCCCAAATTCATTCTTTTGGATGTGGTCCCAGCACCATTTGTTGAAAAGATAATTATTTCTCCATTTAATGACCTTGGCACCCTGTTGAAAATCAATTGACCATAGGTAGATGGGTTTATTTCTAGACTCTCAATTATATTCCATTGATCTGTATGTCTATCTTTATGCCGGTACCACAATGTCTTTATTACAATTGCTTTGTAGTAAATTTTGAAATTGGAAAGTGTGAGGCCTCCAACTGTGTTCTTCTTTTTCAAAATTGTTTTCGTATTCTGGATTTCTTGAGTTCCCATATGAATTTTAAAATTGGCTTGTCAATTTCTGCAAAGAAGCCAGCTAGGATTCTGATATAGATTGCAATGCATCTCTAGATCAACTTGGGGTATATTCCCTCTTAGCAATATTATGGCTTCTGATCTGTGAACCTCAGATATCTTTCGCTTTTTTAAAGATATTCTTTCATTTTATTCAACAATATTTTGTTCTTTTCAGAGTATAAGTTTTGCAGTTCTTTTGTTAAATTTACTTGTAAATATTTTACTATTTTGATGCAAATGCAAATATAATTTTCTTAATTTTGTTTTTTGATTGTTTATTACAAGTGTATAGAAATGCAATTGATTTTTATATATTGGTCTTGTATCCTGCAACCTTGCTGAACTTGCCTCTTAGTTCTAATTGTTTATTAGTGGATTCCTTAGGATTTTCTTTATACACTCTCTTTCATTTTATAATCTTACTTTACATAAGTAGAACGGTCTTGACATAAACTCCTTGAAGCATGTGACAGTCATTTGCTTTAAGGTTTTGATGTCAGGGTTTCCTGGAGTTCTGAATCAAAAGAACTTCTTTGGAAATACAGTCGCCATTTACCTCCCAGCTGTGAAAAGCCAAAAAAACCCAAACTAGGCTGATCCTCCTGTGTTGACCTGAGGTCATTCTGTGCCTGTCAAACCAAATAACACGTTCAATCTTTTGTATATTTTGAAGACTCAGAAACCCAGAAATTTTTAGAACCTCTTTCTCACTCTAATTAAAACCTACTGCTCTGTCAATGGGAAAGAATGAGTCCAGACATTCTGAAAACCGTACAAATGTGTTTACATTTTAGTGGGGGCTTCCTGCATCTTTAACCTCTTCAAATTGACATAGGTAAGATCTTGTGTAATAACACATTTGCAAATATGCAGATTCATTTTCAAATGAATACAATCTGATTTAGAGAATATTAACTATCATAGTAGACTATGGCTAATTCTCTAATAATTAATTACAGGTTAATATTTTTAAAACTCAAAGACTATGCTTTAAGCCACATTATGCTCTACTTTAGCCTAATACAAGGGAGAAATTTGGAGAGGGCCCTCCTAGCTTTCTAGTCTCATTACTCCCAAATTAGAAACATTACCAGCCTAACACTAACTGTGGGGTCTAAAATGAAGTTATTTTGGCAGCCCTAGAGTTTTCTTGTCTCGGTTAACAGAAGATTGGCCTTTGTGCAGGTTAAATAATCAAATCTTAGAGGAAATTGACTGGCTTTTAAATTATCTACAAATGTTAGCCCTTAAAAGATTATATAGCTGTATATATTAGCTGTTAACCAATCCATGTGAAGCTGATGGACTTTGTGATTCAGTGGATAATAAGCATTAGTTTTTGCTGCTTTGATCTTATGTTTATCAATACAGACCAAAATACGACAGAGAGACAGATAGACAGAGAGATAGAGAGAGAGACACAGAGAAGAAAAAGAAAGTGTTGAAAAAGCTTAAAAGTCCAACACGTCAAAGCTAATCATTTTATTGAATTGTTGCCATTACCTTGATACTTGATATATTCTGTTAGCGATTTTATCATATGGGTATTTAGAAGTTCATTTCATGTAACTACTTCCTGCTTACTCATCCCATTTACTTTTGCATCCATTTATTACTTATATACCATTTTGACCCAGATAGCAAGGAAATGTGAAAACATTTAACAATCTTGAACTTTTATAGTAAAACAACAACAACAACAACAAGCCAAAAAACCAGGGAGTTCTGGTCCCAAATTTCCAAAAGGAAATTATAAATTAGTCTATAAGAACTGATTTTCAGACCAAATAGTGCAGTATAGTAGAGCTATAAGCACCAATGAACAGAAGAAACATAATCATGTATCACATCACCCAGCAAATATACTCTGCTAGAAAACTGGTGAGATCTCAGCTTTGACTGCCACAGAGAGCAGCCCATTTGCTGCAGTCCAGGAAAGAACTGTGTAATTATCTGTGATTAAGTCCTCCTTTCACTTTGGTGATTGCAAGAATTGTCAGTGGGGGAGAAAGATACTATCCCAGTTTTACTCTAGACTCAGGCTTTTTAATCATATTGTTGAGTGACTCCTGAGTATAAACTAGCTTTTGAACACTTTGGGTCATTTTTAATGTTTTGATTTGTTTTCATCATTGCTTGCCATTTCAGTATGTGTCATGTTTGAGTCAGTCAAGAAGCAGCTTTTCCACTTAGCAAACAGAATTGTGAAAAAAATATACATGGTCCACTTTCTAGGGAGTCTTGTAGCAGCTATTGGTCAAATTAGAGTATTTTTTCTCTTAATTTCTGATGTTAATTCCCACAATTAAGATAACTTTAGTTTGTGGAATGTCATCAGATATTAAAGTCTTACAACATGTCTCCCAATTTCTTCTAGGGCATCCCTGGAAAGTTGAAATAACAGGAATATGTCAAAGCTATATGTATTTAATTTGAAATTTTGGAAAACTATGGCTTAAGATACTGCATATGCTTTCCATATGAATATGCAAATTATCCTATGCATGAAAGGCTCTGTTATATATCATATTTTATATGTACACTAATCTGAATATATATGTATGTACCTTGATGAATTTTTTTTTTTTTTTGAGATGGAGTCTCTCTCTGTTGCCCAGGCTATAGTTCAGTGGCACGATCTCAGCTCACCGCAACCTCTGCCTCCTGGGTTCAAGCAATCTTCCTGCCTCAGCCCCCCAGTAGCTAGGATTACAGGCATGCACCACAACGCCTGGCTAATTTTTGTATTTTTAGTAGAGACAGGATTTCACTGTGCTGGCCAGTCTGGCCTCGAACTCCTGACCTCAGATTATCCACCCACCTTGTCCTCCCAAAGTGCTAGGATTACAGGCGTGAGCCATTGCGCTCATCCTGATGAATTCTTATTATAACAATTTAACTTACTTTAAACCTGACATCTTAAGTAATGCATCACTTTGTTTATATAAAATATATTTGATATATTTCCTGATGTATTAGTCCATTTTCATGCTGCTGATAAAGACATACCCAAGACTGGGAAGAAAAAGAGGTTTAATTGGACTTACAGTTCCACATGGCTGGGGAGGCCTCAGAATCATGGTGGGAGGTGAAAGGCACTTCTTACATGGTGGCAGCAAGAAAAAATGAGGAAGAAGTAAAAGCAGAAACCCCTGATAAACCCATTAGATCTCATGAGACTTATTAACTATTACAAGACTAGCATGGGGAAGACCGACCCTCATGATTCCATAACCTCCCCTGGGTCCCTCCCACAACACGTGGGAATTCTGTGAGATACAATTCAAGTTGAGATTTGGGTGGGGACACAGCCAAACCATATCGTTCCACCCCTGGCCCCTCCAAATCTCATGTCCTCACATTTCAAAACCAATCATGCCTTCCCAACAGTTCCCCAAAGTCTTAACTCATTTCAGCATTAACCCAAAAGTCCAGTCCAAAGTCTCATTTGAGACAAGGCAAGCCCCTTCTGCCTATGAGTCTGTAAAATCAAAAGCAAACTAGTTATGTCCTAGATACAGTGGGGGTACAGGTATTGGGTAAATACAACCATTTCACATGGAAGAAATTGGCCAAAACAAAGCAGTTACAGGGCCCATGCAAGTCCATAATCCAGTCTGGCAGTCACATTTTAAAACTCCAGAATGATCTCCTTTGACTGCAGGTCTCACATCCAGGTCATGCTGATGTAAGAGGTAAGTTCTTATGGTCTCAGGCAGCTCTGCCCCTGTGGCTTTGCAGGGTACAGCCTCCTTCCTGGCTACTTTCATGGGCTAGCATTGAGTGTCTGTGACTTTTCCAGGCACACAGTGCAAGCTGTCAGTGGATCTACCATTCTGGATTCTGGAAGATGGTGGCCCTCTTCTCACAGTTCCACTAGGGAGTGCCCCTTTAGGGACTATGTCTGGGGGCTCCAACCCCACATTTCCCTTCTGCACTGCCCTAGCAGATGTTCTCCATGAGGGCCCCACCCCTGCAGCAAACTTCTGCCCGGGTATCTAGGCATTTCCAAACATCTTATGAAATCTAGGCGGAGGTTCCACAACCTCAGTTCTTGACATCTGTGCACCCACAGGCTCAACACCATGTGGAAGCTGCCAAGGTTTGGGGCTTCCACCCTCTGAAGCCACAGCCTGAGCTGCACACTGGCCCTATTCAGCCATGGTTTGAGTGGCTAGGGCACAGGGTACCAATTTCCCAATCTGCATACAGAATGGGGACCCTGGGCCTGGCCCATGAAACCACTTTTTCCTCGTGATGGGAGGGGCTGCTGTGAAGGTCTCTGACATGGCCCGAAGACATTTTATCCATGGTCTTGGGAATTAACCTTAGGTTCCTTGCTACTTATGCAAATTTCTGCAGCTGGCTTGAATTTCTCCCCAGAAAATGGGTTTTCTTTTCTATTGCATAGTCAGTCTGCAATTTTTCAAAACTTTTTTGCTCTGCTTCCCTTATAAAACTGAATGCCTTTAACAGAACCCAAGTCACGTCTTGAATGCTTTGGTGCTCAGAAATTTCTTCCGCCACATACCCTAAATCATCTTTTTCAAGTTCAAAGTTCCCACAAATCTCTAGGGCAGGGGCAAAATGCTACCAGTCTCTTTGCTGAAACATAACAAGAGTCACCTTTCCTCCAGTCCCCAAGTCCCTCATCTTTATCTGAGACCAACTCAGCCTGGACCTTATTGTCAATATCGCTATCAGCATTTTGGGCAAAGCCATTCAACAAGCCTCTAGGAAGTTCCAAACTTTCCCACATTTTCCTATCTTCTTCTGAGCCCTCCAAACGGTTCTAATCTATGCCTGTTACCCAGTTCCAAAATTGCTTCTGCATTTTCAGGTATCTTTTCAGCAACATCCCACTCTACTGGTACCAATTTACTGTATTAGTTCATTTTTACACTGCTGATAAAGACATACCAGAGACTGAGAAGAAAAAGAGGTTTAATTAGACTTACAGTTCCACATGGCTGGGGAGGCCTCAGAATCTTGGCGGGAGGTGAAAGGCACTTCTTACATGGCAGTGGCAAGAGAAAACGAGGAGGAAGCAAAAGCAGAAATCCCTGATAAACCCATCAGATCTTTTGAGACTTGTTAACTATCATAAGAATAGCACAGGAAAGACTGGCCCCCATTATTCAATTACCTTCCCCTGGGTCCCTTCTACAACATGTGGGAATTCTGGGAGATACAATTCAAGTTGAGATTTGGGTGGGGACACAGCCAAACCATATCACTTGACATTTTATTTACTGTTTTCAATTAGAGAAAAATAAAACATTCTCTCATGGATAGGCAACATTTAGAAACAAGTTCCAAATCTGTGCTGTAATTACAACTTTGATAATTGTCCTATCAATTTAGCTGCTTTGATGAGGCTACTCCTGGAACTTATTAATAAGCTTCTTGTCAAACTAAAAAAAAGATGCTTGTTTTCCAGGAGAGCAACTATCCGGTAAATCTAAAAGTACATTAAATTCTTCAGGTACAACTATCCAGGAGCAGAGAGAGAACACAACCTAGTTCTATGCTAATAAAATAGGCATTTTCTCTCACTGAATGCTGTGCATTCCCCGTCTAACTCTAAAGGTTGTACTGTGATTAAAAACTCAGGAAGAACTTTTATTATTCTCATCAGAGGTAAAAAGGTAGCTTTACGATACCCTCTGGGTAGGAGCTTACACAGCTGGGCCAACTAAATCATGTTGAGAAACAGCAACTAAGCAAACTTGCCTATTTGATTTGCCTGATTTCCCATGTTTGCTGTGATCAGTGGCTTTCTCTTTTGTCCATTCCTTGGGTTCCTGATTTGACTTTCCCTCTAGGCATTAGATTTTATCTTTGGAGGCATCCTTCTATGACCATTCATTTTTGGACCAAGCCTGGATTTACAATTCTGTTGCTGGCCCAGGCTTCATTTCTATCTAGTTTCATTCCACTGTGCTATAGTTTACAACATATAATTTGACTTATAAATAATTCCTGACTATGGATTTAAAGACTGAAAATAGATCAATAGAAACTTTGAAAATGTTAACATCTTCATTTCTTTTCTCAGTGTGGAAATAGGTAATGTTTAGCTTAAAAATCTGCATTTTTTTTGTGATATATGGGGTTGAAAGACTTATTCCTGGAATTTATTGTTGAGGAGAAAGCCTGTTGCTATCTGCCATACCTTGGTTTACTTTGTATAAAATGAGCTTCTTTTTAAGTAATGAGCTCTTTCTATGTTCAGCTTAAATTGCTGTCTTAGACCCTTCATCAGAGTTCCCCGCTCTGCCTCATTCCCCTTTTTGCTCACTTGCAGTCTTTGACATAACCCTGGGAGGCAACTGGCATCATATATACTTTGCTTTGTTGTCTCCTGCTTCAATTCTGACTGGGTACCCAGTCTGCTCACTTTGCTTCTATCTTAAACAGGCTGAGACACACCAGAAACTTAGTACCAAGTTATGTATGTTGTAAGTTAATTGAGATTCCTCTTCTTGATTAAAATACACATCTTTAGAGCAGTGTTTTCCAGAATATTCCATAAAACAGATTTGTGTACAGATGTCCCTGCTTAATAATAGAGGGTTGATACATGGAAAGGACAGAAGTTTGGACATTTAACTTATCACATTTGGTATAGATTGGGTGTTAATTATAAGAGATTAAAGGCATACTCAATTCTATAGTGTAAATGCTTCACTGTATCATTAGGTTTTTGAGGTGAGCAAGGTTATGTTCGCACTAAACAATTATGATTTAGGAAAGCTTAGATAGTTATTTTTTAGAACATAATTTAAGTATTTTTTTTCTTTTCTCATTCTGTAATAAAACAATAATTATTGCTGAATAAAATAACCGACCACACATTATCTTAACAGATTAATTATTTTAATCCTCACCTTAAAGTAACTCAATTGATTCTGGTTAAATCTTCCTTTTTTCATCAGAATTATCAAAATCCCAGTGGTAATGTTTCTTGTAATATGTTTTATAAAAATTTTATTTGGAAAGTTTGAAAAATTTCTACACACAATTGAAAAGATAAGTTGGGCACAGTGGTGCCTGCCTGTAGTCCCAGCTCCTCAGGAATCTGAGGCAAGATGGATTGCCAGAGGCTAGGAAGTTGAGGACAGAGTGTGCTATGATCATATATACTTTGCTTTGTTGTCTCCTGCTTCAATTCTGACTGGGTACCCAGTCTGCTCACTTTGCTTCTATCTTTTCCCAGTGCCTGGGAAAAGCCACTGCACTCCTGCCTGGACAACTTAGCAAGACTCCATCTTTTTTGAAAAGGAAGGAAGGAAGGAAGGAAGGAAGGAAGGAAGGAAGGAAGACGAATGGCATTGGGGATAACAATTTAATCAGAGTAGTAAAATGATCATTCTATGGGTATCAAACAAATAATTGAAAATTGTATACTTCAAACAAGTGAATTAAATAATTGATATTCTGATATAAAGTCAGATTTAACAAGAGTTTCTACATGAAAAGTTTTGTAAGTAGGTCAGAACTGATTTACTACTAATAAGAGAATTCTCTTTGTAACAGGCCAGCACCTACTGAAGCCTTTCTTTCTTTTAATACTGCAAACATGTTTGCTGTTTAAAACTGGGAAACCAGCTACCCGTGAAATCATGCTGCCATTTTTTCCTCATTAGCCCTTTGGTCTGGTCTTCCTTGGAGAAGTTGATGTCCCCCAATAGATAGACTAACAGTGCAGTTGGAGAAGCAGAGTTTTACTCAATTAATTATATTTATTTGCCCTGCTGTGGTTGGCCAATCACACTTCTTACTTCAGAGGAATGGTAGTTTTGCCTTAAGGTAGGAGTATCTCAGGAAATGCAGGAAACTAAGGCAACACAACTAATATTCCAGCTGTAATAACAAGTCCAAGGGTTCTACCTCTCAGGGAAAACTATTGGCACACTGCCTTCTTTACACTTGCAGCCCTTTCAGGCCTCAGGCAAGTGTTATTCTGAGGTGAAGGAGGCTGTTCAGGGTGATGTAATTTCTCTGCCTTTCTACATGTTGCTTTGAGCCAAGTCTATGGTGAGATAAAATGCCTGTTTCAGGCAGCAGCCATCTCTCCAAAGCTTTGTAGCAGAGTTAGCTTTATTTAATGTGCTGTTAGGAAGGATGGGGGAAAAAAGAGACCTAGCTTCTTAATAAGAACTTGAAGAGCCATTCATTTAACAAATCTTATTGAATACATACTATGTAACTGGCACTGTGACCCTTATGCTTTTAAAATTTATTTGGAAGGGAGACACTGTGAGAGCAGGGAGGGGGAACTTTTTCTTTGAGTGTATTGTTGTATTTGAGATTACTGTCCTTTGCCAGACTAGATAATTAAGAATAAAAAGCTATGTTCACCTCTACCATTTCTTTCAGTTAGGTGAAAGTAATTTCCCTCTCCCTTCTTCAAATAGCTCTCACTGAAATTTGGCCTAGTTTTCTCAATAGCAGTTTTAGATATATAGGGAGAAAAGCTGATATGTGTGCTTTGGCCATTTTCCCCATCACTAATTTTTCTTGTTTTATAGTGCTATCGCCCACTCAGAGAAAGTAATAGCACTATTCATTTTAAACAATTGCTTGTTACATCTGGATTTAGTCAGATGAAGATCCAAATCATGACAGCTCTTTGGATCCCAGTTGTCTAATATATCATAGAATCAGAGGTCAGCCTCAGTGAGATGGAAACAGGACTCTCAGCTACAATAGTGGGCTATCAACATGTTAACTTTCTATTTCAGTTTTCATTTCTCCTCTTGCCTGCAATATTGGCTTAGGTATTCTCTAATTCTGCCTCTGTCTTTGGTTACTTTTGCTCACATGTGAAAAACATAATTTAATTTGTGTTGAATTTATTTCAGCAAACTGTTATGTTAGTTAGCTAAGTAAAAGTCCAATTTAATAAACTCTAAAATTTCCAGAATCTTTCATTGTAACATGTTAAATGATAATGAATATACCCTCAGCTAATTAGACTTAGTAATAAAAAAAGCAACTGTCCAGCCTTTTCTTGTTAATCAGTCAGCAAATTAAAAAATCTGTTTAACCAATCTCACCACTTTGGGAGGCCGAGGCGGGTGGATCAGGAGTTCAGGAGTTCGAGACCAGCCTGGCCAACATGGCAAAACCCCGTCTCTACTAAAAATACAAAAATCAGATGGGCATGGTGGCAGGCGCCTGTAATCCCAGCTACTTGGGAGGCTGAGACAGGAGAATCTCTTGAACTCGGGAGGTGTAGGTTGCAATGAGCCCAGATCGTGCCACTGCACTCCAACCTGGGCGACAGGGTGAGACTCCATCTGGGACCCGAGCCGGTGGCGGAGGGGGGTAGTATTTTCTCTCTCTCTCTCTCTCTTTTTTTTTTTTGATATGGAGTCGCGCTCTGTCGCCCAGGCTGGAGTGCAGTGGTGCGATCTCAGCTCACTGCAACCTCTGCCTCCCGGGTTCAAACGATTCTCCTAATAAAAAAAAAAAAAAAAAAGTATCTTGACCTAGTTGAAGCCCCTGCTAGCACTTGGGGTGTCTTTGTAAGAATTAGCAAAAAGTGCTCCCTCTGCGCAGAGCAAGTGAAACAAAGGCTTTCTCCAAAGAGGCTGCAGTTTCTTTGGCTGGCTGAGAGGGAGGCGACCTTGGCCCTCCCTACACACTGGGCCCGCTGCTCCTGTGCAGGCCACAACCTTCCTGACCATCATGGCAGCCCTGTTCCTGGTACGGGAAGGCAGGAAGTAGAATTCCGTACCGCTCTGAGCTCTTTCCATTTTCACATTTCTGGAGGTTTTCTTATTTTTATTTTTATTTAATGGCGTTAATTCTTTTTGTTGGTAGTTATAAATGAGAAGGAAAGCCGGATAATTACGATTGGATTTTAGGATAAACAAAGTGGAATAACCGTGGTGGCAGTTCAATGCAGGATTTCCCCTCCAACATGCAGTGTTAGGAAGCACATAGCAGGCTTTAAAAAAAAAAAAAAAAAAAAAAAAAAAAAAAAAAAAAATCCTGGATAGTAATCTAAAGAATCACTCAGAAGGATTTGTTTATTTTTAAGAATGTATTATAAAATGTTATTATCAAATGACTGATTCTATGGCCAATATACACACACACACACGTACAGAATAAAACTTCTCTGGTATGTTTTATTTATGATTATGTATTCATAATTATAACGAAGCTAAGTCACCATTATGTTTTCTGCTTTAAAGTATCAGAAGCTGCTACCTTGCCATGAAAAAGTATTACATGCTTCTCCAATTGCTCCCCCACCATATTTATCCAACAGGAAAGGAATGAATAATAAAACTTTGGGCTTTTTTTCCCCTCTTCTTTTTCCAGGTGATGTGTTCCACCTCACTGCCCCCAGTAAATTCACCTTCGAGGAGGCCGCAAAAGAGTGTGAAAACCAGGACGCCAGGCTGGCAACAGTGGGGGAACTCCAGGCGGCGTGGAGGAACGGCTTTGACCAGTGCGATTACGGGTGGCTGTCGGATGCCAGCGTGCGCCACCCTGTGACTGTGGCCAGGGCCCAGTGTGGAGGTGGTCTACTTGGGGTGAGAACCCTGTATCGTTTTGAGAACCAGACAGGCTTCCCTCCCCCTGATAGCAGATTTGATGCCTACTGCTTTAAACGTAAGTGTTTGATACCTTTTTAAAAATTACAGATTAAAAAAAATGCTTCGAAGCATGCATTGATGTTCAACTAGCCGTTGGAATGGATTCCATGTCTTGCAGTTTGTGCACGGAGTGGAAACAGTTCAGTGATTTTCAAAAGCAAGCAAACTGAACAGCAGTGATATGGTTAAAACCACAGGAATTCTGACAAATGGATTTTTAGAGGGGTGAGGAAATATCAGGTTAAGCTTTAACTGTGCTCTGTTCTGTCCAGAGCCACAGAGCATATTTCTGAGTATTTTATATTAATTGCAGTCCCTAAATTTTGCAATTTGCTTATTGGTGCTACAGTGCTGAGGCCAAGTGAGGCTGAGTTAAATCCTTAAGATTGTTTATTTTGTCTTTGGTATCACTCTCTTTCTTTGAGATGGCAGAGAATTTAAATTTTAGTAATTACAGGTGAGTACTTGAAGCTGACATGGATACTCAAAAAGTCATAACTAAAAACGAACTATACTATCAATAAAAATCTCCATTTATTTCAAGTAATGGAAATTCATGCCTTCTAATCATCTGTAATATCATATTGAAGTACAGTATGTGTTCTTTGCAGCCTATAACAGAGTATCTTTACTTAGGTTTACTAATTAACATTGTTTTTTTAAATAATGTTTCTCAACATTCATAATTATTTTAATTTTCCAGATGTCCTCAAATAATGTTAGCAATAGTCACATGATAAAGTATCATAATTGTAGTATGCAAATTAAACGAGCAAGTAATCTAGCATCTCATTGGAATATTTACTGAACCATCTGTACTGTGCTAGCTAAACAAAGATCTCCCAGAATTTTGGTGACCTTGGGTATATCCAAGACAGAGTCAGGTTATGTTGAAACAAATTTGTAAACAATTTTGACTAAATTTCCAATGTATCTTGTTACAGCAATATGTCACTAAAATGAGTACAAAATGTACTAGCTTATTATATAATTGATTTCTAGAGTGAAATACAAAGGCATTTTTAAGCAACCAAAAAGACACAGACTGTGATGTTGTAAGTAGTCAGTAGAATGGATGTTCGTGCAACCAAAAGGTTTGTTTTCACACTTTTATCTCCTACTAAGAAGCCTCTGCTTGGATCTCCTCCCTTAGACTCAACTTGAGTGTTAAAGCCATGTGTTGTGTATTAGCTTGATACAAGCTGGTCAATCCATAAAGGCTGTAGAAATGCTAGCTTTTGTTCTCAGGCCCTGAAACAACAGAATTCTTCCTTAATCATTTTCAGGAAAACAACAATAACATAAACCTTATCTCTAAAAGTAGACAGATGTACATTCCTTTAAGCCACATTGTCACAACAATGATTTTTCAAGTACTTCAGGCTCTAAAATCAGTTTTACATTACGTGACTGACATAATTAAGGCACAAAATCAGATTGGTATGCTGTGGGGAAGGCTTGGAGAGGTTAAATTAGGGAAGGAGTAGAATTATCCAGCCTGACTTCCTTATTTGATATTTTCTTGTGCTTTATTAATAAAACTGGCACCGGAAAACTTTTAAACAACGTTTTTCGTCTCTCTGTGGGTAAAATTTAAATCAAAGCCTGTCTATAGCCACAAAGACTATTATTAAAGAATTTATCCTGATGTGTTTTAAATTATTTAATTGAAAAATACACATGAAATAACAAGGTACTTATGTTTAAATAGAGTAACCACCTACTAAAAATCTGCACAAAATTCAAAAAATGTTTAAAAGTTTATATTCATTTTTATCTCTCTAATTCATTTCATGTATATAACTTGTAAATATAATGGATTCATATTTTGCTTTCTTCCCCACCTAAGCATGTGGCTAGATTCTTATTTATTTCCTACTTAAGATGTTATTATATTCAGAATTCATTCAGTACATAGAAAGTTAAAAGAGTTTAGCCATATAGAAACCTTTCTCTTTTTTTTGAGACAGAGTCTCGCTCTGTTGCCCAGGCTGGAATGCAGTGGCACGATCTCCGCTCACTTCAAGCTCCGCCTCCCGGGTTTACGCCATTCTCCTGCCTCAGCCTCCCAAGTAGCTGGGACTACAGGTGCCCACCACCACACCCGGCTAATTTTTTTGTCTTTTTTAGTAGAGACAGGGTTTCACTGTGTTAGCCAGGATGGTCTTGATCTCCTGACCTAGTGATCCGCCCACCTCGGCCTCCCAAAGTGCTGGGATTACAGGCTTGAGCCACCGCGCCCGGCCTAGAAGCCTTTCTTAAACCACACATAATGCCAATAGTTTTCCAAAATTTCTAATTTATTTTTCAAACTTTTTTTTAGTGTGTGGGTATATATATATACACACACACATATATATACACATATATATACACACACACACACTTTTTTTTTTTTTTTTTGAGATGGAGTTTTGCTCTTGTTGCCTAGGCCAGAGTACAATGGTGCGATCTCAGCTCACTGCAACCTCCACCTCCCGGGTTCAAGTGATTCTCCTGCCTCAGCCTCCCAAGTAGCTGAGATTACAGGCATACAGCACCATGCCCGGCTAATTTTGTGTTTTTAGCAGAGATGGGGTTTCACCATGTTGATCAGGTTGGTCTCGAATTCCTGACCTCAGGTGATCCACCCATTTCGGCCTTCCAAAATGCTGGGATCACAGGAGTGAGCCACTGCTCCTGGCCTAGTATATATTTTTAAATAATTTGAAAAATATTTTTGAAATGACTTAATTGATGTCCACCTTTCCCACATAGTCAAGTAGTGACTAAAGGGTAAAATTCGTAAGAGTCATGGCCTCAGCTACAGTTCCAAAAGTGATTTCAGAGATATACAGCTGGCTGGTTATGTAGAGGAATTTAGAAATATAACCATATTTTTCTTGTTTGCTTCTACCAAACGTAGAAAGTGTTTTTTAAGTCACTTGGTGAATGAACAATGCCAAATCTTACTTTGCTTTAATTCCCTTTACCTCACAAAGTCACTGACTAAAACATTCACAACGACAGACAGAAAATATAAAATTAGGCTTTATTCTTTTCAAATAAATTTGAAAAGTAGGCAAAGTAATGTCTTTGTAAGATAAAGTTTTCCTGTATATCTTCTCCTAATGATTAAACAATTTAACGTATTTATTTTTTTGACTTCAGAATTTAGCAAGTTCTGTGAAAGTTGGAGAGTTATACAAGGCTTTGAAAGATCATTTCATACATCCCCAAACTTAAGTGAATCAAAACCATTCAAGACTCATGATCATCTCTCACCGAATGTTATTAATTATCTCCAGAGAGGGAGATGGAACATGTTTCCTAGAAAACTCATTCTAATATTCCATGACCTGCACTCTCAGATAATTTTTCTAATTAAGTACTTTGCATTTGAATTTGAACCCATGTTTTCATTTTTGAGTTGGAGACCAAAATCTGAATAACAGCCCTTTCTATTGTTGATCACAATTGTTTATTTTTCCCTCAGCATCTTCTCCAACTGAAACAATTTTCTTGTTTTACAGTTTCAACCTCCAAATTTCTAATCATTGATAGGTTCTTGCTTTGAAGTTTCATCATTGTTTTTCACATTCCTCTATTTATGATTAAGCTTGGAAATCAAAATGGTGGTCCAGAGAAGGCTACATTAATTCCCACCACTTTCTATCCTATCCTATATACTCATTCGCTGTTAAAATTGGCCTGCCCTTCTAACCTGTGGTTAGTTCATTATCTTTTTTGTGTGTGCCCTAGTTCATAATCTGACCACATGTGTCAAAACTAACCTTTCCCCAATTGGTATATTAGAAATGTTTCCTGTTTACTGAATTTGAATTTGTTAGCATTCCATCACTCATACAAGTTTAAAAAGATAGTTTGAATTGTAATTCCACTGCTCCAATCTTTACAGTTTTCTAACCATGTTTACATTTAGTTATGTATAACAAATTTAATATAGAAGAACCAAGTTAAAATTAGTCATTTCTCAATAATGTAGATAGCATGGGAATGAGTTAAATTGAGTATCATGCTGCTAATAGGGGTTTTAAGTTTTATTAGGAAAATCTGTCTCATGTCTCGCAACAGAAGCAGAGAAGATGGCCCATAGGACAAAAATGCCATAAGTACAGTGATGTGAAACATCTGTGGGCAGACAGCTGCAAAGGTTGGAAAGGAACTTTTGTGGGAAAAGAATTGTGTTGATTTATGTTGGCTTCCTCAATAATAAAGTTGAAGGAATGCTGGTAGTTTTCCAGAACCAAAACGTCTCCATGTGAATGCACCTATTGGAAGGACACTGGTAGAATAACCTGGAATTGTTTTTATCTTTACAATAGTCATCATGAATACAGTGGTATTTATTCTTAAAATATCTCTTTGTAGATTTGTGCTTTATAAAATTATTTCCTTTTCTGGAATGGCTGAAACAAATGGCACAGATCCTCAGATACACTGACTTGTGATCAAAATCAGCTGTTAAGTTGATGAAAAAGCCACCCAAACTGAAAAGGAAGTCTGAGGTTTTCCATTCCAAGTAGTAGAATTAATTAACTTAATTAAAAGCAGACCTTTTCTTTTTTTAAATAGAGCTCTAAAATTATTGAAAACCCTTGTTTTTGGAAACAAAGTCACATCAATACTGGCTTTCTAGAACAGATTCTCTAGGACATATTGCTACTACTTTATTACACAGCAGGACTAGAGGAAGGAATGCAACAGCAAACTCCATAGTAATAATTGACAATGAAATCCAGTTATTTAGTTTTAAAAATATGAGTCAATATTTAAAACACTATAAACATATTTTCATAGCATTGTAGAAAGTTGCTAGCAGAGAGCTTGGATTGGAACATAGGAAGCCTGGATTCACAGCCCCTTATGCAGTTGTACCTGTTTCTAAGTTAATTTCATTAGCCAAGGAAATACTCAGAGGGAAAAAGTAAATTTAGCTTTTTTGTTGTTATTAATAATAGTATGATTAAATTTTCTCTAATATGCTGTTTGCTAAGTATTTATATTATGTTTCCATGGGAACTTTTTCTGTATGTATCTTTTTACTATTTCCCCAAAGAATGCAGTTATAAGACAAACATGAAATTTGGCAGTTAAATGAAGTAATGGTTATGGAATTTCAGAGGATAGAGAATTGAATTAAAATAGTCATCCACATTTTGGGTTTTTAAGTTGTTCATGTCAATCAAAATAGAACAACGCTTCTTCCAGGAAATGAATGCAGAAAAAGCTTTACTTTAAAAAGGGGAAGAAAAGGTTATTTAATGTTTTTAAACTCCAATTCTTTTTTGGTTTAGTTTTGCTTTAATATTAGAAAGATAAATAATGGCAGACTTTAAAGAATATTTAAATGTATCATAATGTAAATAACCATCAAATGTTCATGATAAAATCAGTGAGGCTGAGCTTTAAAATGGTCTGGGGGAATGACCACAACTAATAACAGCTTGTGCCAGACAAAAAATAAGGAACCTGTTACAGCCCTAGTCTGATTTACAATAAAATCATATCCTTTTATGATTAAGTTTTTACAGATCAAGTGGAGCTAAAAGGTAGCCTGTTTTGTTTTTTTGAGGGCTCCTGTTCTGGAATTATGAAAAGTAAAAAAGAAGATACTATAGATACTATGGCTATTACATCTCTTTTCAGGGCAAACAAGCATTTACTCACAAAACTAGCTTTAAGTCCTATGGGATATAGCAAAACAGTAACTGCAGGTTTCTTCAGGACAGTTCTTTCGAGTTCAGTGGCAACTATTAATAGGTTTTTATTTTTAAAAATACTGATTTTTTTAATTAAAAAATAAAACAATCATTATATACTAGGCTGCTGCCTTTTCCCTGTGTTGAGAAAGAACCTTGTTTACAAACTGTTGCTTTTATACACAATTTAAATTTCTTTAAACAGGCCAGGCCATTCTCTGTAAATCTGGAGACATTCTAATGCAGCATTTTATGATGACAAGTTACTTTATATTGCCTGAGCCTGTTCTTACTGATGCTCAGGGTTGTTCTCAGTGATTTGTAATTACAGACCTAAAATACATTATGTGGGTACTTTATTTCCTGTTCTACATTTGTGTTTCAGGCTAAAGTAAGCCTGAAAACAAGATCCTTAGGAGATACAAACAGAGTGTGTAGAACATAGAACAAAATGTAGAACTACAATAAATGCCAACCAGCCTCTGCCAGGCACATTTTATAATTTATTAGAAACAAATCTATACCATGAAGTTGAAGGAAAGATGAAGACACATGTCCAACACCTGGGATCAAGTGAAGAGTGGTATTAAAAAGTTTTAATATCCTGTTTTTATGAAAGTCTCCACATTATGGACAATGTAATGGTTTATATGTAACTTGGACACATTTGATGTGGCTTTTTTGTTGTTTTGCAATCTGAGGCACACCCTCTCCCCTGAGATAATGCACAGCAACTTCAAAAGAAGGGAGTATGTGGAGAAAGCTAGAGGCAGGGTTCAGAAGCCTCCAGAAGAATAGTACTCAATTCTCCTGTGAGGCTTCAAATTGACACTGTAGTTTCTGGTAAATAAACAATCTACTGTATCCAAAATCTGCATTTATATTTTTGGGAGCTTTTCCTTATCTTGAAACTATATAATATTAATTTTCCTTAACTGATAACAGTCATGCATACTTTTAGGTAAAAGCAATGATAACCCTTATAACGTAAAACAACTGATCAATTTATGACTATTAAGTGTTCAATTATCTGTCCCTGGGTCAATTCCAGTATAGTTTTAAGACTCCTCTCCATCACAGAACATTTCCGGGTCACCCCAAAATACTCCCTGCAAAATACTCAGGAACACTTAACAAACACTGGGCATACAACTTTTTATTAGTGACTTATCTAATCAACTCTTTGAAATTATTTTTCTAGCTAAAGAGGCTACAACCATCGATTTGAGTATCCTCGCAGAAACTGCATCACCCAGTTTATCCAAAGAACCACAAATGGTTTCTGATAGAACTACACCAATCATCCCTTTAGTTGATGAATTACCTGTCATTCCAACAGAGTTCCCTCCCGTGGGAAATATTGTCGATTTTGAACAGAAAGCCACAGTCCAACCTCAGGCTGTCACAGATAGTTTAGCCACCAAATTACCCACACCTACTGGCAGTAGCAAGAAGCCTTGGGATATGGACGACTACTCACCTTCTGCTTCACGTCCTCTTGGAAAGCCAGACATATCAGAATTTAAGGACGAAGTGCTCCAAAGTACAACTGTCGTCTCTCATTATGCCACCGATTCATGGGATGGTGTCGTGGAAGATACACAAACACAAGAATCGGTTACACAGATTGAACAAATAGAAGTGGGTCCTTTGGTAACATCTATGGAAATTTTAAAGCACATTCCTTCCAAGGAATTCCCTGTAACTGAAACACCATTGGTAACTGGAAGAATGACCCTGGAATCCAAAACTGAAAAGAAAACGGTAAGCACTGTTTCTGAATTGGTAACCACAGGTCACTATGGATTCACCTTGGGAGAAGAGGATGATGAAGACAGAACACTTCCAGTTGGATCTGATGAGAGCACCTTGATCTTTGACCAAACGCCTGAAGTCGTTACAGTGTCAAAGACTTCAGAAGACACCACCGACACTCAGTTAGAGGACTTGGAGACAGTCTTAGCATCCACAACTGTTTTGCCTTTAATTATGCCTGACAATAATGGATCATCCATGGATGACTGGGAACAGAGAGAAACTAATGGTAGGATAACGGAAGATTTTTTTGGCAAATATCTGTCTACTACACCTTTTCCATCACAGCATCATACAGAAATAGAATTGTTTCCTTATTCTGGTGATAAAATATTAGTAGAGGGAATTTCCACAGTTATTTATCCTTCTCCACAAACAGAAATGACACATAGAAGAGAAAGAACAGAAACACTAATACCAGAGATGAGAACAGATACTTATACAGATGAAATACAAGAAGAGATCACTAAAAGCCCATTTATGGGAAAAACAGAAGAAGAAGACTTCTCTGGGATGAAACTCTCTACATCTCCCTCGGAGCCAATTCATGTTACAGAGTCTTCTGTGGAAATGACCAAGTCTTTTGATTTCCCAACATTGACAACAAAGTTAAGTGCTGAGCCAACAGAAGTAAGAGATATGGAGGAAGAATTTACAGCAACTCCAGGTACTATAAAATATGATGAAAATACTACAACAGTGCATTTGACCCATAGTACTTTAAGTGTTGAAGCGGCCACCATATCAAAATGGTCATGGGATGAAGATAATATAACATCCAAGCCTTTAGAATCTACAGAACCTTCAGCCTCTTCAAAATTGCCCCCTGCCTTACTCACAACTGTGGGGATGAATGGAAAGGATAAAGAAATCCCAAGTTTCACTGAAGATGGAGCAGATGAATTTACTCTTATTCCAGATAGTACTCAAAAGCAGTTAGAGGAGATTACTGATGAAGACATAGCAGTCCATGGAAAATTCACAATTAGATTTCAGCCAACTACATCAATTGGTATTGCAGAAAAGTCAACTTTGAGAGATTCTATAACTGAAGAAAAAGTTCCACCTATCACAAGCACTGAAGGCCGAGTTTATGCAACCATGGAAGGAAGTACTTTGGGTGAAGTAGAAGATGTGGACCTCTCTAAGTCAGTATCTACTGTTCCCCAACTTGCACACACTTCAGAGGCAGAAGGATTAGCATTTGTTAGTTATAGTAGCACCCAAGAGCCTACTACTTATGTAGACTCTTCCCATACCATTCCTCTTTCTGTAATTCCCAAGACAGACTGGGGAGTGTTAGTACCTTCTGTTCCATCAGAAGATGAAGTTCTAGGTGAACCCTCTCAAGACATACGTGTCATTGATCAGACTCACCTTGAAGTGACTATTTCTCCGGAAACTATAAGAACAACAAAACTCACAGAGGAAACAACTCAGGAAGAATTCCCTTGGAAAGAACAGACTGCAGAGAAACCAGTTCCTGCTCTCAGTTCTACAGCTTGGACTCCCAAGGAGGCAGTAACACCACTGGATGAACAAGAGGGTGATGGATCAGCATATACAGTCTCTGAAGACGAATTGTTGACAGGTTCTGAGAGCATCTCAGTTTTAGAAACAACTCCAGTTGGAAAAATTGATCACAGTGTGTCTTATCCACCAGGTGCTATAACTGAGCACAAAGTGAAAACGGTTGAAGTGGTAACACTAACACCAAGCATTGGGCCAAAAGTATCTATAAGTCCAGGGCCTGAACAAAAATATGAAACAGAAGGTAGTAGTACAACAGGATTTACATCATCTTTGAGTCCTTTTAGTACCCACGTTACCCAGCTTATGGAAGAAACCACTGCTGAGAAAATATCCCTAGAGGATATTGATTTAGGCTCAGGATTATTTGAAAAGCCCAAAGCCACAGAACTCATAGAATTTTCAACAATCAAAGCCACAGTTCCAAGTGATATTACCACTGCCTTCAGTTCAGTAGACAGACTTCACACAACTTCAGCACTCAAGCCAGCTTCCGCGATCACTAAGAAACCACCTCTCATCGACAGGGAACCTGGTGAAGAAACAACCAGTGACATGATAATCATTGGAGAATCAACATCTCATGTTCCTCCCACTACCCTTGAAGATATTGTAGCTAAGGAAACAGAAACCGATATTGATAGAGAGTATTTCACGACTTCAAGTCCTCCCACTACACAGCCAACAAGACCACCCACTGTGGAAGACAAAGAGGCCTTTGGACCTCAGGCACTTTCTACACCACAGCCCCCAGCAAGGACAAAATTCCACCCTGACATTAATGTTTATATTATTGAGGTCAGAGAAAACAAGACAGGTAAGTCTTTGCTTTCTAGACTGCCATTGAAGGCAATCCGCATTTTATCTTGAAAGTTACTTTTGGGAAAAAAAAATCAACATACCAAATGCTGCCATTAGAAGATAACTGGAGTGTGAAAAATAAATGTTTTAGCTTCATATATTTATACAAGAATTGGAAGAATATGTTAAACAATGTGGAAGAATGTTAGATACAATTTTATGTTAAAAGTCATAAGAAGCCCTGCTTTGTCATCTAATATAACCAAATCATCACTGTTACATCACTTCAGAACATGCAGAACAAAATGTTTTAATTTCAGTGTCTTTTCATACATTACTACTCAAGTGTAGCACTAGACTGTGTTAACATTCCATTGGTCTTTAACTATTAACCTTCAGTACTTACAATGTGGATGGCTAAAATGGTTTTGCATATCCCTAAGGTTAACAGAAAGATATTTGAAGGTTTGTTTTGGTTTTTCTTTTCCAGGATTTTACAGGTTTATTATATGGCTTGTGTGGTGGGTAATAGGTCTCTAATGTAAGTGTTATTTTAATGTAAATGCAACATATTCTTATGCTGTTGTTTTGGGGTATTATACTGTGGTTTTATCTATTTAGAGCAAATACAGCCTAGCTTAGTTGTAGGGAGTATTATAGTTTATTGTATTAAATATAATTTCAGAAGGTGGCTATGTATGCATTATCCTTGCTTCCTAAAAACCAGGCTGTAACGTTGTTTATTTTATGATTTAATTATTTTACCGCTAGGAATATTTGTGATGTCTTCTATTCCACTCAAATATTTTAGCTCTCTGACAGAACCCGTAAAAGCTCTTTGTTTACATTGATTAATACTTGCAGTTGTCATGATAAAATATGATTTATTGCTGTCTAAAGGTGAGACCCCACCATCTTTTACATTTGATGAGCTGAGTTGAGAATATATAGCAAATGCAGTTCAATAAATCAATTCAGGTTTGTCTCTTTCTAATTTAGAAATTAAGATCATGTTTTTTTGTTAATTTGCTATATTCTTATTTTCATAAAGAATTAAATGAATAAGTATTCATGTTTTTCTTGACCTGGCTCTGAGAAGACAGAATAGAAGAATTTTTTTTTTTTTTTTAAGCAGGGTTTCTATCTTGCTGTTGGAATATTCCCTTTCAAGTATCATTTTTCTGAAGACTGATGCTATCCTCATTAGAGTGCTCAGGAGTGCACCTATTGGAAACAAACAAGTAGCGTTATTGTCAAGTGTGTTTGCATGTTGTGCTGTTGGTGGAAACTTCATGGCTTCTATAGGTTTCTACTCTCCAGAATTTTCCGTGTGAAAACTTTCTTGTCAGTGAATAGTAGAGAAGAGAACACACCCACAGAATATTAAAATTAATCTCCACTTCCCAATATAGTTTCAAAAGGTTAGGATTTGATCATGATTTTCTTGCTAATGATATTGTTTCTTGGAAATCATAACATATTTCCTCTTTTCTACATCCTTTTCCATCTCTCGGAACTGGTGTAGGAAAGAGAAAATGAATTGCCAAGAAGTCGGAATGAGGATTGCGTTAGTAAGGCTGGAAAAGAGACAGGAGTATAACTATGAAAGAAAAAAAAAAAGTAAAGAGAAGCAAAAAGTAAATGACTACTAACACTTAGTTTCATAATTCAAACAAATACTTGAATGGATATGCAGATTGTTTTTCAATTGATATTATCCTGTTAGTGTAGATAATAAGTTGAGTTGAATAGTATAAAATCCAGTAAAAATGTTCTGCATTTAAAAACTCTTCTAAGTGGGAAACTGCCAGTTAAAGTTAGGATAGTCAAATTACAAAATGGAAAAAGTGAAACTTGATCTCTCTGAAAGAATTGGCAGTCATCAGAAAAAAAGAACTAAGTTATAAATGGTTACTGGAAATGGAGGGTCTGAGTAAGCTAAACCTGAAACAATTTATTACAAAGGTGTATATTTATAAGCGAATTGTGGACTTGATTCAGCTAGACCTGGGAGACATATATAGGTGTTTCTTCTCCTTACTTCTGCTTCTAAAATGTGGAACTATAATCCACCTTCAAATTAATTTTGTTTTGTATAATAATAATGGGTCAGAAAACTGTGCAATACTTGGTTACTTCCGTCAGGCAGAATTCTAATGTGAGAGTGTGTGTATGTGTGTACAGGGGAGGGGATGTATCTGTGGAATAATTACGTATCTACCTACCTACCTTCTTACCTACCTACCTACCTGTCATCATCTGTATTTTTATGTGTTCTGTATATGCTCTTCTCCTTAACTAAAAGCATTGTTTACTGTCTTCATAAGACAATGAAGTTTACTCACCTCTAACTGCTCACCTATACTAATATTATTTATTTTCTATGAGAAATTTTATCTTCCAACATTTTGAGCTTTGGCAAGGGAAAATCCTAAAGCAGATGTTCAATTAATGAGTTTCAAGGCAGGTGTATACCTTAATAAGGAAAAGTGCATATGTGCCTGGAGAACCAACCTTTTTGTGTATCAAGGCACACTTTTCCAGACTGGAAAGTCCTTGGTGCGTGTGTGAACTTGTATAAATCTATTCACAGGAATAGAATACACCTTTATATATACTGTATATCCAAGTAAGCAAAAATACCACCCATGCTATTCTAAACCCAGGCATTCAATAATTTTTTGCTGTACTCAGCGAGTCATATAAATCTTTTTTTTTTTTACTACTATGAAACAAAATATGCTACTCAGGACACACTTATGTTATACTTGCTCAAATGGATCTTAATAGCAACTTACGGTGCTGTTGCTAGAGGGCAACTGTAGTTAGCAGTTAAAAAAATCTGAAGGAACTTTTCAGCTCATAAAAGTTTTATGAGCTGAAAAATGCTATGGGGTGTGTTTAACAGTGGTTCAGGGGATACTGAAAACTTTACTCCTGTCTATTTCAGGAGTAATTTGCACACCTGCATTTTGAAAAATTATTGAAAGGCTTTCTTTGTGAACATGCATGAAGGCCAGAATTTGAAGGTGTAGGAAGAGTTTCTTCAACTCTAGACTTTTTTTTTTTAAAGAGCACTCCTCTAAATCATCTAAAATGTCACAAGGTAGTGGAACAGAACTGCGAATGTTTTTAAAAACTGACAAACAGGTATTTTTAAATCAAAGAATAATTTAGAAATGTATGGATATTAAATACCAACGTTATTATGCAAATGCTCATAGTTATAACCTTAAAATAGGCAGCTTATTACCTTTTTTAACAAACAAATTCATATATGCTACTTACTATGTGTCAGACCAGGTTGATGCTGTCTTGTTAGGTGTTCTTTTTCCTACTAGTTTTATAACTTATATCTACCCAAATGTATGTGTGCAGATGCAAAGCAATATTAAATTAAATGATAGAAAGATTAAGATGTTAGTAAAATTATTAGTGTAATGCTATTAAAGATTAATTAGATTTTGAGAAATATACAAAAAGCTAAAGACTTATTGTCTAAATATGGTGTTATGGAAAGGATAAAGAACAAGGAACATTGGCTCTGAGGGCAGGAGACATCTGGGCAGATACCAATATTTACATCATTGATTACAGAGTCATCACATTTTTTTTTTTGAGATGGAGTCTTGCTCTGTCACCCAGGCTGGAGTACAGTGGGGTGATCTCGGCTCATTGCAATCTCTGCCTTCTGGGTTCAAGCGATTCTCCTGCCTCAGCCTCCCAAGTAGCTGGGATTACAGGTGATCACCACTATGCCTGGCGAATTTTTGTATTTTTGGTAGGGACAGGGTTTCAGCATCTTGGCCTGGCTGGTCTTGAACTCCTGACCTCGTGATCCACCTGCCTTGGCCTCCCAAAGTGTTGGGATTACAGGCGTGAGCCACTGCACCCAGCCAAGTCATCACTTTTTAGAAGGTAATATTTATTTAAGATAGTCTCATATAATTTTTTAAATCACATATTTCCTATTTTTATAGAATTTTATAGAAAGTTTTAATTATAGAAAAATTATTTTCTGATTTGTTATTATGAGATCCAGGTCCTTTCTTCAAACAAAATGTTATCGAGAGCCCCCGTATCTTGAACAGACAAAAGAGTAGCTGTGTTGGTTAATGTTTTAGGGGGACATGGGGAGCCTCAATCCCTTGGGACCTCCTCCTCATCTCCTGTGGTGGTTTCTAAAATAACATGTACCTAGAACACAGCTAGAAAAAGAATGATATCTAGACAATTCAAAATAAAGCAAAAACAGTGACTCATTCCTGAGAGAATTATTAAAAGTAAAAATATTTCAAAAATTGGTCTGATTATCTATATCTTTATCTCATTATAATGATACACATTTAACATTTACCTTTGAATAGCACTATGCATGGTGCTGAATAAAACACATTAAACAAATATTGTTTCAATCTTATTGATGCCTATATGTCATCAAGATAATATATAATGGTATGTCAGAGTCTCACATGTATGTGCAAAACTAAGTCATCATCAAATTCACACTTCGGGTTTGATACTTTCAGACCGCTTTTTCTATATTTTATCATGTCTAAACCTCAAAGATAGTTTGTGAGACAACTAAGACAACTAGGGGAAGCAGATAGGCAAACGAAGGTACACTGAGCCTGACATTCTTGGCATTGGGTCTAGCAGCCCTGGCCCTCTTTGGAGCATTTTTGCTATAAAGTGATTCTCTCCCCTGATGAGCTCTGAGAAAACAACCACCCCCTGCCCAGTCGCTTAGGTACTGCCCTGTCTGTCAATTCCTGAAAGAGCAAACTCTGGGAAGACTGGTTTCTCATTGGCATTCTAGTGGTTTGTTAAGAATATATAATTTAGATTTGGTTGCTGCTAATATGGGGCACTATGCATGCTATTCAGATACCTGACATAGCAAGGAAAGTGCGTGCTGAAGTTGGTAGTATGTTATTCTGCAGTTCTGGGCAGCTTCTTTCCTGTAGAATTTTGGAGCACATCTCTGAAAGTGGATCGGTCTGGTGCCTGCACACTTCCGTGGTTCCTTTTCCTGAGCTCCAACTGTGGCTCTCTGCCAGAGAAGCACATTTTTCTGCAGAGAATTAGGATGGCTTCCCCCATCTCTCAAGGACTGTCCCTTTTCTAGAAAAGAATCAAGTTCCTCTTCTATTAGTCAAATAAAAGGGAGGAGAATGTTTGTCTTCCTTTCCTTTCTGTAGTGTTAAGAAAATAAAATGACCGTAATGATTCTAAATTATCAGTGAGCTTAACACTATACTATAGACCAAAGATTACCTTTTAAAAAAGTCCTTTGAGGTGAAATATTTTGTATATATAACAAATAGGTGCACATATAAACACACACATATAGAATCTCAATATTTTAACACCACTTTGAGTAGTTTTACTAACCCACTAACCTTGAGGAAAAAGTTAAGAAATTGAAAGTGTTTTCTTCAAAAGTTGAGGTTTAACAATAAAAGGCGTTACTTTGATAACCAAAAGGAACTTTATCTTCTTCCTAAAATGAAACAATGCCTATTTTGAAAATGGCACTTACAGTTACAATTTGCCATTATCAAAGCTACCTCTGAGGTAGGGACATTGTCTAAAACAAATACCACTTAGCATTTATTGGCAGTTACCTTGAGAGAGACCCATGCACCATCTTCCAGCAGAGCACAGTCAATCAAATCACCTTCAGGTAAAGCTATAGCATGTCTAGTCCTTTGACAGATATTAAAGGTGGTCATAAAAGAAACATAAACCATAGGCTGTGCTCCTAAGGCCTTTAAGTGCATATTGGCCAGATAACATTAACACAATCAAATACAATTGTCATACTAAAACATATAGTGACACAGTAGGTAGTATGGTATGACCAACTGTGAATGATAGGTGAGGTCAGAAAAGGAAGGAATCAATAATGGCAGGAAGTTACAGAATATTTCATGAGAAGGAGGAGACTTATGCCAGTCTCTGTTGGAGGGATAGATTACAATCCAATTAATGAGAGGCCAGTTATTAGCCAATTGCTTCCCAACTTAGGCTCACCAGTGGGGTTAAGGAGGCCCAAGTATAAACAGCTGTTTTTCTAAATAGAGCTTCTAAACAGCTTCTGAAGGAGGCCATGTCATCCCAGCGCTATTTGACATGGCCTGCTTCGAAAGCTGAGTACCTTCATAGGCTTCACGCAGAAACTAGTACAGTTTCTGGACACCAGAGTTATTCTCCCAGCTTCTTGAGGAAGGAGTGTTCTCATACTTTTCTGAGCTTCAGTGATTCATACATTTTGATAAGACAGCATGTTCTGTGGGTTAAGTACATTTACCTTTTCAGAATATATTCCCATGAAGTATCATGGTTCAGAATTACACACTTACAAAGTTAAATGGCGTAAAACTACTTTGTAAAAAGTGCTTACACTCTCTAAAAGGTGATTTAAAGGTTTATAACATCTCAATTCAAGTGAATACTGAATCAGTAGGATTATAGAGCAGGTGCTCTAAGTTAGGGAATCTGGAGTCAGTCTCTCCTTTGCTTACGTGCAATGTGGACCAAGGGATTTCTCAGTTTTTCTGTCAGAATTTTTAACATGGTAAAATGGCTATTACTATATGGAATGATATTTCCTAAACTTCAACACATACTCTTTCTCCAAATCACAGGGTTTATGAAACAAAGATACACACACACACACACACCACACACACACACATATACAGATAATATACAGATACATTTTTTCTAATTTATTTAACAGTCAAATAATGACAATATACTAACTACAGTAGAACTGGATTTTTTTGAAGTAGATTCTAGTTAATATTCTGAACCAACATGGAGATGTAGTTAGTTTGTTTGGTAGGATACATGGAAGAGGCAGTTAATGTGGTAGAAAGAGCCTTTGGAAAGAGACCTGGGTTCACTGTCAACATTGTTACAGGAGCCACTCTGTATCCACAATTCTGTGTCCTCTGATTTGACCAAACATGGATAGAGAATATTTGAAAAAAAAAAAAAAAAAGCACCACAATAACAAAGAACAATACAACAATAAAAAATAACACAAATAAAACCCCAACACACTGTAATAACTATACAGCATTTATATTGTATTAGGTATTATAAGTAATTTAGAGACAACTTAAAGTATATGTATATGAATGTATGTATAGGATTCCTGCAAATACCGTGTCATTCTATAGAAAGGACTTGAATACCATGGATTTTGGTATCATTGGGGGTCCTAGAACCAATCCCCCTTGGCTATTGAGGGATAACTCTATTTACAGTCTGTTTGGTCTTATATAAATTACTTAACCTGCACAGGCCTCAGTGGTTACATAATTAAAAATTTATAATAATACTACAACCTCACCACATTGCTTAAAGAAGGGGATCTCAGAGTGATTGCCACATGCAAGTCGCTGGGACAGGTATTTCACACATTTAATACTCCTTCAGTGACTAGAAAGCACCAAGCACAATGCCTGATACATAGTAATGACTTAGTACAAATTCATCCCCTATGGGCTTTAAAAATTATTTCATTTCCAACTTCTAAGTACAGGAAAATATAGACTGTTTTGTACTAAATAGGTAAAAGCCAAATGATCTTAAAATTCAAGATCATTTATGCCACAAGGAGCCAAGTATAATTGTACTTTAGTGTCTGCTTGACTGAAATAACTTCTTAAAATTTGAACCTGACATAGGTTGTGTTTTTTTGGGTGGTGCCATTTTGGGTGCAAATCAGAAGCAGCTGCAGCCCTTATTTAAAATTTAAATGTAGTATTGGCTCTATAGGACCTAAGAATAGAATTTATTAGCTTTTTGCTTTTTCTCAGGTGTGAAAGTTGGGCTTATGATTTTGATAACTACCAATTTAATTTTTTTCTCATAAAAATCATTTTACAAATTCTCGATACATTTCCCCAGGTATTGGGCCTAGCTTCTTGCATATTTATAGAATGGATGGACATTCCCTGCTGTCTTTTTGTTGTTGTCAAGGAAACCCCCAGTTCTCTACACAGGGATTACATTCTTCTTTCTTAATAGCTCTTAGATCGTTCATTTGTGCAATGAATAAAAAATGTATTCACAGGTCCAGACAGTGTTCAGAACTTTTTTGGTGGGTGAGGGGCGTAGCTAAGGGGAGAGACGTGCCTGGTGAGAGGAGCAATAGGAATAAAAGAAAAGGAAAAATAAATGCTTGCTGAGGTTCCATTTTAATGAGGTAAAGCTGAAAAATTTATGCTTTAAAAAAGACATTGCCTATTTTTGTCAGTTTAGAAAGTGTATAACATTACTTTTCATTGAGGCCAGTGTTTCATGTACAAAAATGTTAGTTATTAAGTGGCTTCATTAAGAGAATGGTTCCAAGAATGGGGCCCAGGTTGGTGGGAGTGGGATGGACGAGGGAGTAGTGATATGTTTTAGTAGAAACTATTTTCTCATTTCTATTGAAGTATTCTGAATTTTTTACAACCTAATTGAGGTGATATAAAATACGAAAATATTCCTTCATCCTGGGGCATCATGTGGACATCTGAGAATTCATTGATTACATTAAAAATGGTGTTCCTTAGAGAGAGTGCCAGTATTTAGACCTCTTGAGTATGAATCAGGAGGGAAACACACATCCATTGACAAGAAGATGGATATAATTATTTTTTAAGAGTGATTTGATCCTTTGGAGGAAAATAAATTCTGGTGAACCTTCTAAGTAACTGCTAGAATGATTGGGTAATGTATCCAGCTTTTGATTCTCCATAAATAATGTAAGTCTTAAAAAGGAGATTTTAAACTAGAAAAAAGGAATCTCTGGAGTGAGAGGAAAAGTTTGATTGTATTTCAGTATCTATGTCTATGAAAAGTTGATACACGGTGTCACTGTGTTATACCCAAACTTGCTTATACACATGTATAACCAGTACACAGTAAGTACCGTGACTGGCTTTTAGTGATTTTATCTTTTGACCTTGTAGTACAATCTCCCTGGTGTCTCACAAGGGTAGTTTACTAACTTTGGCCATGTGCTTCATACAGTAGGTTTCTGGAGGTTTTGTTTTTTCTAAGATGGGAAAGGGAAAAGGTAATGTATTTTTCTGGAGAGTATATTGGAATATAGTATAATCATCATTTTCACTATGCTGCACTTCGGGATGGCTGTCTATTGTATTTTTTAAATAAGAAAACAAAATCTTTTTGTTACACATTAAAATAAAATTCATTTTAATAAAGAAATGTGATCCGAATATACTCTGCTGAGTAGATTGGTATACATTTATATTTAATTAAAAACTCTTAAACTTAAATTGTAAAATTCCCCAAAGAGAACGTGAACTTTAACCAGCTGCCTATGCATCTTAGCAACTATGTTTTGTGTCTGGTAACAGTATGACTGGAAGACTTGTGCTCTGTCTACAAAACTTTCTTATGAAGTACTTAAAAATACTTGGTGAATAATTTGAGGTCAGCTAGCAATAAAGCTTTGTGTGAAATGTCATTAAAAAAGCCTATTAACTATGGTACTGGTATATTCAAGTCAAGCTGTTAAAATACATTCATATAAACATAGAAAAGATTATGCATACACTCTGTGGAGTTCTGTGGTTTGACTCTTGAAATCCAAATAAAAGTTATATTGCTTTTTGAGTAAAATTCTAGAATAGAGCAGTCTTTTATAAGACTAAGAGTTTCATCTAAGAGCTTGGAATGTCAATTACACCATTGGGTTGCTCTGTTCCTGTGAAATAGAGCAGATCACCATTTCAGAATGAGATACCTCCTCTCACAATAGCACAGGTGTACCCTCCACCCTCTTACTATACACCACAAAGAAACGTTTCTGGTTTACAATAATCTCTGTTGAGATTCTCTAATAACGTGTGTGGTGGGTGGAGGTGGTGACAGGAAATGGGGATGAAGAGGTAATTTCAGAGGAAGAATAAACTAAGGGGGCAAGTAGGATTTGGTAAGATGCAAGGGGTTAGTGACAGACATTTGGGTGACATGGCAGGGAAAAATTTATCTGCATATATTAATAATGATAGGTTTTATACCCCACCTCTCCCTGCTATGAGATGTTAAAAGTATGGGAAGAAATAAACTATACTGATAGAATAAAATTTCGATTGTATGTATAAGAAATGTCAGCAGAAAATTTTAACTTTAAAACCCTAGGTAATTAACATTTCTCTCTCCTTCAAACTGATATTAAGAAATCCAGCCAGGTGCAGTGGTACACACCTGTAATCCCAGCACTTTGGGAGGCTGAGGCAGGAGGATTGCTCAAACTCAAGAGTTTGAGGCTCCCTGTAATGGTACCCCTGCCATCCGGCCTGGGCGACAGATCAACACCCTGTCTAAAAGAAAAATTCAATAAAACCATTTGCAAGTTGTCACGACTTATTTAAAGAATAATAATGGTTGCTTAATTGTGAGACTATTACTTTCAGAAAAAGGAAAAAAATAATTTCAACTCCCATTTTGCATATTTTTTGAAATTACAGAATTCCTGTTTAGTAGACAGTTTTTTTTCTGGGGATCTAATATACGACATTAAGACTGTAGTTAATAAAATTGTATTGTATGAGGGATTTTGTTAAATAAGTAAATTTCAGTTGCTCTTCTCACAAAAAGATGGTATATATGTTAATCTGCTTCCTTTTACCATCTATATATATCCCATAACATCATATTGTAAACCTCAAATACACAATAGAGTTTATTTTAGAAAAAGAAAATTTCTATCATACTTATTAAATGATCATATTATTTTATTTATATGTAGATTTACTTCTCAATTACTTAATTTATTTTGATGTGCTGCCAGCTTCTTGATGAGAAACGTAAGATGAAACTGCATAATACGTTTCTGTTTTCTATCATTTTGAAGGCAAATCAGATCAAATTGTTGCGAGGTGGGTGGAGAAAGGAATCCTAACCTAAATTCAATGATTGGTACATTTGCAATAAGTACATTCAGGAAGTTTCCCATTAAAATAGGGGAAAAGAGTGTAGTAAGGCCAGTTCTCTAACTTACTGGCAGGAACATTTGTTTTAGAGAGAGAGAGAGAAGGAACGGGGCAAGAAGAGACTTGGAAAGTACACTTGGGTCTCTCTGAAGTTGACAAGAGAGTGTTTACCCTAGGGTCTGATACATAACAGGCACTTAATAGATTTTGAGAAATCAATTAGCGCCTGAAGAGATACTACATTCAGGGCATGCATGGTTGTGGTTGTAGTGAATTTCATTTTGTGTGCAAAAACCAATATGAAGCAATGCTGTGTTTGTGCAATGTATGCAAAGGTTCAGTCTCTGATATGCTTGTACTGCTGTGATTGAAACATTATCATATTTATTTAGGTTGGAAAATGGAATTTACTACATCAGACAGTTGGGTTTTTGGTGCAAAATTCCGGTATGATAGTCTAAAATGGCAAGGAAGTCCTTATAGATCTGTGAGCAATTGGAAGCGTTAGAGTTCTTGCTCTGAGTAGAATATGAACTAAAAGAATACTGTACTTTGTCAATTGGAGCTAAAATCAGAAACTATAAAGTGAATGCCATAGTCTTTAGTAGAATTAAGTATTCTTAATATGAGTTGATAGTTAGCTAAATTATTGTATAGTGCTGATTTACAATTAGAGTTCTTCTTTATTTTCTTTCCTGGAAAAACAAAACAAACAAACAAACAACAAAACATTTCAGTGAGCATTATGACCATCCATCAGTTTCTTACCATACTGACGTGACATGTTGGCATAACTTTGTGTCTTCTCTCTCTGCTTTTCTCCACCCCACTTTTTTTAGAGCCACGAACATACTTGACAGAACTTCCATCTGTAATTACTCAATAAGAAGATCATGAGATATGTCTGTATCAGTCTTATTTTTTTAAAGTAAAGAATTTACTTAGAAACCCAAGTAAATCTATAATAGGAATGAGTGTTTTTACCCTATTCTTGGCCTAGGAGTTTGTAAATATACAATATTGATCAGATATTTCCTTATTTATCCTTGTGTTTGGCTGGAGAAACCTAGCTGAATGGCTTGTTTTAACTTCATTATTTACAAAAGGGTACAAAATATGGTAGAGGTTCTTTATATGCTTGACACTGACCCATATTTCTTACTTAAAATCTTTTTTCTGTATTTAAATGAAAGTTATGGTGTCACCAAACAGGGTAAGTAAGAATTTAGTGTATCTGTGTCTAATATTTCTTAATCATCAATTCTAGTTTTATTTAAGTCTAATGAAGCAAAATAAAAGGGTTGCTTGCATGTGAAATGATAGTATGAGCAATTTAAGATATGCACATTTTTAAACTCCAGTTAAATCCCACGAAATCGTACTGAATAGTTTAACTGAGTCTGGCTTAATTCAACTATATTCAAATAGTTTTAGCAATGAGAGACTCCTGGCTTAGATAAAAATTGTTGATGTGAATATTTCAAGAGATTCTTTAGTACAGAAGGCATTTTAAATGCTGCCTCTCATATAGTTTAAACATTTTCTTCACATTCTTTTTTCATAGCATAAAGTTTACCTTCAATGCAAACTGTATTAAGAGGATGTTATCATCTGAATATTTTATGGTGTCCTGTTTTAAAACATATACACCATGGATACTATATATAAGATCAGAGTAACAACTTTAGTGACCTAATATTGAAGAAACCTAGTCTTTTTAATTATATATATTTTTAAATGACACGACATTTAATAATTTCCCTGCACTTGGCAATTACTAATAATTGCAACATCTGTGTCAGAAATAATTTGTATTCATTTTATGTTTTTATAATACACTAGAGTTATATATTTATCTCACTTCTCTTTGTGGTAGAAATATTTTCTCATTCATTTGAATATCCATGTGCTGTAGTTTGTGTAGTTAAAAAGCTGAATGTATAGAATGGAATGGAATAGAGAGATAAGAAATGAACTGTAGTGTGTAAAAGTTCAATAGGAAGGGTGTTTAGTTAGGGTAGGAATAACCCAGTCCTACACAGAAGTATTTTAGTGAAATAATTTAGTGAAGATGTGGTGGCATACAAAAGAGAGTTTTCTTTCTTGTTTCTATTAGAATAAAAGGGATAAATGTATATGTCTTCTGATTACATAAAAGTCTTATTGTCTGGGATTTTTAATTTAAAAAAAAATCAAGGAACTTCTGTGGAATTTGTCTTAGTAGTTCCTACACTTCTATATTTGTCTTGATTCATAAAATAGATTAGCATATAAGCAACACTGATTCCTCTTCAGTAGGGTTTTTTCTTCTCTGATGGAACAGCAAATGCTAGATATTGTTGCTTCTATACATAGAAGGAAATAGCTTCTTGCAACAGGAGCAATTCAGGAGAAAACAGTTGTTTTCTCCCCTTTAGATGATAGGGTGGGAAGCAGGGTTGGCTCCGTCATAATGGTTTCTCCTCAACACTTCTCGGGTTCAGCCTATGCATATGTGTTATGGATTGGGGATAGTTTGAAAACGAATTCTGCAGTATTGTTCCTATGGGCAAGGTGGTGAGTAGTGTGGAATTCTTTGTCTTCTTTATGGATCAGTACATCCACAGGCACATTTTCATACTGCCTTGTCACTAAAAGTAAGGCAGCTGCAGTGACAGGACCCTGTCCTGGGACAGTTGAATGCCTCGATCATGAGGCCTCAGAATTTCCTCTTTCCTAGTGCCCAAGACAAGGAGCTTTGCTGATGTATTTCTGATAGCAGAAAAGGCCATTGAGCTTAGTGGTTGGTACCATATGGTAATTTACAATCTAGGAAATATTCTGATGACATGTGCTTTTCGAAGAATGCTAGTTAGAATATTTAGATAGGAGTCCTGAACTTTCTTCAGAGAAGATGTTAAGAAGAAGAACTAAAATTGACCTAATCTGGGTCACATCCCATGAAGGATAAAGGTCTACAGGTGTGGAAGGCTCTTTCTGGTCCTTTCAGTGAGCTATTTCCAACAGAGCCCTCCTATCCAGAGCTTCCCACTCTTGTGCATGGGATGTGGTTAAGCTCTTGTCTCAGTGCCACAGTGGGTAGAGGATGCCATTGCAATATGAAAGGGCTATAAATAATACTCTCTTGTTTTTCTATAAAACAATCTGCTCTAGAACAGATTATAAAGGGGCCAGAAGGAATCTCTTCTCATTTTCTTATTGAATAGAGAGTGTATAAATATTCCCTTACATAAAGGACAATTACTTTTTCTATATAGATCATATATAGAAATAGGTCTATAGAAAAAGTAATTCTATATGATATGGCCTTGATTTTTAATTTTTAAATTGTTTTTATATGAAATAGTCTTAATTTTACTCTTTTTGCAGTTCACACAAAGATGAATTCCTGTACTTCAAGATTGCATTGTATATGTGATTCCTTGCTTCATTTTAAGGACTATGTCATTTTCTTAAATGCGTTGATGAGTGTTTATAACCTGTTTTAATAATGTTAAATTGAATTCATTTTTCTTATTGTTAATACAAAAACAGCAAATTTGAAGACTGAGAACCATATAAGAGGGTGATTGCACTTAATTATGAAAAGATTTGAATCCTCCTTTTTGTGTGTGAGTGTGACCAACCTTGCTATCAATTTCTTCTGTCATACACTGCCAAATTTTCTATTTAAGTATTGTGAAAACTCTGTTTTTTTCAGGTCGAATGAGTGATTTGAGTGTAATTGGTCATCCAATAGATTCAGAATCTAAAGAAGATGAACCTTGTAGTGAAGAAACAGATCCAGTGCATGATCTAATGGCTGAAATTTTACCTGAATTCCCTGACATAATTGAAATAGACCTATACCACAGTGAAGAAAATGAAGAAGAAGAAGAAGAAGAGTGTGCAAATGCTACTGATGTGACAACCACCCCGTCTGTACAGTACATAAATGGGAAGCATCTAGTTACCACTGTGCCCAAGGACCCAGAAGCTGCAGAAGCTAGGCGTGGCCAGTTTGAAAGTGTTGCACCTTCTCAAAATTTCTCGGACAGCTCTGAAAGTGATACTCGTCCATTTGTAATAGCTGAAACGGAATTGTCTACTGCTGTGCAACCTAATGGATCTACAGAAACAACTGAATCTCTTGAAATTACATGGAAGCCTGAGACTTACCCTGAAACATCAGAACATTTTTCAGGTGGTGAGCCTGATGTTTTCCCCACAGTCCCATTCCATGAGGAATTTGAAAGTGGAACAGCCATAAAGGGGGCAGAATCAGTCACAGAGAGAGTTACTGAAGTTGGTCATCAGGCACATGAACATATTGAAACCGTATCTCTGTTTCCTGAAGAGTCTTCAGGAGAGATTGCCATTGACCAAGAATCTCAGAAAATAGCCTTTGCAAGGCCTACAGAAGTAACATTTGGTGAAGAGGTAGAAAAAAGTACTTCTGTCACATACACTCCTACTGTAGTTCCAAGTTCTGCATCAGCATATGTTTCAGAGGAAAAAGCAGTTACCCTAATAGGAAATCTTTGGCCAGATGACCTGTTGTCTACCAAAGAAAGCTGGGTAGAAGCAACTCCTAGACAAGTTGTAGAGCTCTCAGGGAGTTCTTCAATTCCAGTTACAGAAGGCTCTGGAGAAGCAGAAGAAGATGAAGATACAATGTTCACCATTGTAACTGATTTATCACAGAGAAATACTACTGATACACTCATTACTTTAGACACTAGCAGGATAATCACAGAAAGCTTTTTTGAGGTTCCTGCAACCACCATTTATTCAGTTTCTGAACAACCTTCTGCAAAAGTGGTGCCTACCAAGTTTGTCAGTGAAACAGACACTTCTGAGTGGATTTCTAGTACCTCTGCTGAGGAAGAGAAAAGGAAGGAGGAGGAGGGAACTACAGGTACGGCTTCCACAGTTGAGGTATATTCACCTACACAGAGATCGGATCAATTAATTTTACCCTCTGAATTAGAAAGTTCAAATGTAGTTGTATCTAATGATTCAGGTACCAGGAAAAGTTTTATGTCCTTGACAACACCAACACAGTCTGAAAGGGAAATGACAGATTCTACTCTTGTCTTTACAGAAACAAATACATTAGAAAATTTGGAGGCACAGACCACTGAGCACAGCAGTATCCATCAACCTGGGGTTCAGGAAGGGCTGACCACTCTCCCAGGTAGTCCTGCCTCTCTCTTTATGGAGCAGGGCTCTGGAGAAGCTGCTGCTGACCCAGAAACCACCACTGTTTCTTCATTTTCATTAAATTTAGAGTATGAAATTCAAGCCAAAAAGGAAGCAGCTGGCACTTGGTCTCCATATGTGGAAACTACATTCTCCACTGAGCCAACAGGACTGGTTATGAGTACAGTAATGGACAGAGAAGTTGCTGAAAATATAAGCCAAACATCCAGGGAAATATTGATTTCAGAACGATTAGGAGAACCAAATCATGGGGCAGAAATAAGGGGCTTTTCCACAGGTTTTCCTTTGGAGGAGGATTTCAGTGGTGACTTTAAAGAATATTCAACAGTGTCTCATCCCATAGCAAAAGAAGAAACAGTAATGATGGAAGGCTCTGGAGATGCAGCATTTAGGGATACCCAGACTTCACCATCTACAGTACTTACTTCAGTTCACATCAGTCACATATCTGACTCAGAAGGACCCAGTAGCACCATGGTCAGCACTTCAGCCTTCCCCTGGGAAGAGTTTACATCCTCAGCTGAGGGCTCAGGTGAGCAACTGGTCATAGTCAGCAGCTCTGTTGATCCAGTGCTTCCCAGTGCTATTGGAAGGTTTTCTGGTACAGCTTCCTCCATTATTGACGAAGGATTGGGAGAAGTGGATACTGTCAATGAAATTGATAGAAGATCCACCATTTTACCAACAGCAGAAGTGGAAGGTACGAAAGCTCCGGTAGAAAAGGAGGAAGTAAAGGTCAGTGGCACAATTTCAACAAACTTTCCCCAAACTATGGAGCCAGCCAAATTATGGTCTAGGCAAGAAGTCAACCCTGAAAGACAAGAAATTGAAAGTGAAACAACATCAGAGGAACAAATTCAAGAAGAAAAGTCTTTTGAATCCCCCCAAAACTCTCCTGCAACAGAACAAACAATCTTTGATTCACAGACATTTACTGAAACTGAACTCAAAACCACAGGTTATTCTGTACTAACGACAAAGAAAACTTACAGCGATGATAAAGAAATGGAGGAGGAAGGCACTTCCTTAGCTAACATGTCTACTCCAGATCCAGTTGCAAATGGCATGGAATCTTTTACAACTCTCCCTGAAGCTACTGAAAAGTCACATTTTTTCTTAGCTACTGCCTTAGTGACTGAATCTATACCAGCTGAACATGTAGTCACAGATTCACCAATCAAAGAGGAAGAAAGTACAAAACATTTTCCCAAAGGCATGAGACCAACAATTCAAGAGTTAGATACTGAGCTCTTATTCTCTGGACTGGGATCAGGAGAAGAAGTTTTACCTACTCTACCAACAAAGTCAGTGAATTTTACTGAAGTGGAACAGATTAGGAACACATTCTATCCCCACAGTTCTCAAGTGGAAAGTACCTCAAGTGACAAAACTGAAGACTCTAACAGAATGGAAAATGTGGCAAAAGAAGTTGGACCACTCGTGTCTCAAACAGACATCTTTGAAGGTAATGAGTCAGTAACCAGCACAACTTTAATAGAAATTTTAAGTGACCCTGGAGCAGAAGGACCCACGGTGGCACCTCTCCCTTTCTCCGCGAACATCGGACATCCGCAAAATCAGACTCTCAGATGGGCAGAAGAAATCCAGACTAGTAGACCACAAACCATAACTGAACAAGACTCTAACAAGAATTCTTCAACAGCAGAAATTAACGAAACAACAACCTCATCCACTGATTTTCTGGCTAGAGTTTATGGGTTTGAAATGGCCAAAGAATTTGTTACATCAGCACCAAAACCATCTGATATGTTTTATGAACCTTCTGGAGAAGGATCTGGAGAAGCGGATATTGTTGATTCATTTCACACTTCTGCAACTACTCAGGCAACCACACAAGAAAGCAGCACCACGTTCGTTTCTGATGGGTCCCTGGAAAAACATCCTGAGGTGCCAAGCACTAAAGCTGTTACTGCTGATGGATTCCCAACAATTTCAGCGATGCTGCCTTTTCATTCAGAGCAGAACAAAAGCTCCCCTGATCCAACTAGCACACTGTCAAATACAGTGTCATATGAGAGGTCCACAGACGGTAGTTTCCAAGACCATTTCAGGGAATTCGAGGATTCCACCTTAAAACCTAACAGAAAAAAACCCACCGAAAATATTATTATAGACCTGGACAAAGAGGACAAGGATTTAATATTGACAATTACAGAGAGTACCATCCTTGAAATTCTACCTGAGCTGACATCAGATAAAAATACTATCATAGATATTGATCATACTAAACCTGTATATGAAGATATTCTTGGAATGCAAACAGATATAGATCCAGAGGTACCATCAGAACCACATGACAGTAATGATGAAAGTAATGATTACAGCACTCAAGTTCAAGAGACCTATGAGGCAGCTGTCAACCGTTCTTTAACGGAGGAAACATTTGAAGGCTCTGGTGATGTTCTTCTGGCTAGCTACACTCAGGCAACACATGATGAATCAATGACTTATGAAGATAGAAGCCAACTAGATCACATGGACTTTAACTTCACAACTGGGATCCCTGCTCCTAGCACAGAAACAGAACTAGACATTTTACTTCCCACGGCAACATCTCTGCCAATTTCTCGTAAGTCTGCCACAGTTATTCCAGAGACTGAAGAAATAAAAGCTGAAGCAAAAGCCCTGGATGACATGTTTGAATCAAGCACCTTGTCTGATGGTCAAGCTATTGCAGACCAAAGTGAAATAATACCAACATTGGGCCAATTTGAAAGGACCCAGGAGGAGTATGAAGACAAAAAACATGCGGGTCCTTCTTTTCAGCCAGAATTCTCTTCAGGAGTAGAGGAGGCATTAGTAGATCATACTCCCTATCTAAGTATTGCTACTACCCACCTTGTGGATGAGAGTTTAACAGAGGTGCCTAATGTGATGGAAGGATCCAATGCCCCATACTACACGGATACAACATTAGCAGTTTCAGCATTTGCAAAGTTGTCTTCTCAGACACCGTCATCTCCGCTCACTATCTACTCAGGCAGTGAAGCCTCTGGACACCCAGAGATCCCCCAGCCCAGTGCTCTGCCAGGAGTAGATGTCGGCTCATCTGTAATGTCTCCAGAGGATTCTTTTAAGGAAATTCATGTAAATATTGAAGCGACTTTCAAACCATCAAGTGAGGAATACCTTCACATAACTGAACCTCCCTCTATATCTCCTGACACAAAATTAGAACCTTCAGAAGAGGATGGTAAGCCTGAGTTATTAGAAGAAACGGAAGCTTCTCCCACAGAATTTATTGCTGTGGAAGGAACTGAGATTCTCCAAGATTTCCAAAACAAAACCGATGGTCAAGTTTCTGGAGAAGCAATCAAGATGTTTCCCACCATTAAAACAACCGAAGCTGGAACTGTTATTACAACTGCCAATGAAATTAAATTAGAAGGTGCTACACAGTGGCCACACTCTACTTCTGCTTCTGCCACTTATGGGATCGAGGCAGGTGTGATGCCTTGGCTGAGTCCACAGACTTCTGAGAGGCCCACGCTTTCTTCTTCTCCAGATATAAATCCTGAAACTCAAGCAGCTTTAATCAGAGGGCAGGATTCCACAGTAGCAGCATCAGAACAGCAAGTGACAGCGAGAATTCTTGATTCCAATAATCAGGCAACTGTAAGCCCGGTGGAATTTAATACTGAGGTTGCAACACCACCATTTTCCCTTCTGGAAACTTCTAATGAAACAGATTTCCTGCTTGGCATTAATGAAGAGTCAGTGGAAGGCACGGCAATCTATCTACCAGGTAAGATCACAACATTGATAAATCTGTTTTCAAACCTGGAAACAGTCCCTTGGTGCTAATATTTATATGTATATAATTTTTATTGTGATGTTAAATCAATGGAGAGTTTCATGTTATTCACATAACAGCAGGCCAGGCCACAGTACTGAATTCATAATGAGATGAAATGACAGTAAGTATAGATTAGTTTTGGACGTTAAAGTAGACTTTGTATTTTACTGGGTTTTAGAAATAATATACAATTACAACATGGAAAAGATGAAATTATTAATGTTATAAAAATTCAATTTGTTTTTACTCACTACTAGAGTATTGCTTTGTCATATGTCTCATAGTTATACATTTTAGGTTTAAAAGTAGATAAAAAGTCCTATTTTTAAAAACCCTCTCATTGATGGATGCTATTGGTGCAGTATCAAAATCTGTCAGGCCTTTAACATTTGAGAGTAGTAAATAGCTCTAATAACTATTTCAGAGTTTGTGCAGTATCAATATCAGCTCATACTTGTATGCAATGTCTTTGTTTAAGACAGTTTACATAATGCATCAAACACAGTGCCTACCAGTAGTGAGTAGTCATTTATTATATAAACATATTGCCTATTGAGAGAAGTTTTCTGTTTATTTAGTGAATGTATGGAAAGCATGAATTTGATACTGATTCATATAAGCCATCTCTTCTGATTGTCACAAAAAGGCTATATAAGCCCTATGTGAAAGAGTAAGAGGTGAAGATTCAGAGAGGTTCGGTAACTTGCCCAAGGTGGCACAGCCACCTTGTGGTAAAAGTAGGATTTGAACCCAGCTTAGCTCTACTCTAAAGTCCATAGTCCTTTCACTGCTCTTTGCTGGTTTCAGTATAGTATAAAAATAAACAATTGATATTAAATAATATATGAACCAGGAATCTTGGAATATTTACTTTGTAGAATTTATTTTCGTCTTAATCTAGCCTGAGAATGTTAAGAAATCAGTTCTAATGGTGTTTTCCCAGAATGTTATTATTTAAATTAACAATGTTAGTGGAATCCACAAATAGACATCACCAGCTAGCTGCTACCTGGAAAAAGAGAAAAAAATCTGTACTTTAATGTCTGTCTTGGTTGAAAATATATGTTTTATTTTAATTAATATGTTTTATGCCATGACTATCATTAAAATTATTCTTCTGATCATATCAATGTTACCTTTTGTGCCACCAATGCTTTATTTTGATGTGCTTCAGAAAGAGTAAAATAGTCAGAAAGTACAATGTTTAATAAATGGCTTGAAATATTTTGAGGAAAATTGATCAAAGGTAGTTGACATTGGGTTTTTTGTTATCACTGTGTTTAATCTGTAAATGATAATCTAGTAATTTGGCTAATATTTATCGTTTTTTAATTTAGGTCAATATACTTCAGTTTGTTAAAAATATGCTATAAAAATAACTGGTAATAACTAGGTACATATAGAGTTTAGTTTGACGAATGAGAAATATGTACCAATTATCCAGTGTGCAATATTTACCAAGAATTATAGTTTGCGTCTTCATTGCAAAACAAATGGTCTCTTTAGTTTCATTCAGTAAACAGCAGCTCATATGGGATTACCTGGTCTATCTGTTGCAGATTCAGCTTTCAGAGGTTAATATGAACTGTTTAGGGGAGAATAACATTCATAAAAACAGAAGTTTCCTTTTAATTGGAACGACTTCCAGTTCACAGACTCATTCAGTCCTTGTCTCATAGTCTCAGCATTGTGTCTAGTGTCAGTGGTGGGAATAGTAGTAGTACTTCTTCACATTTGTGTGGCACATCACAGTCTGATAAAGCACTTTCACATAGTGTCATTTGGATTCAGCACAAAGGGCAGCATGTGGCTATGGTGTGTGTTAACTGCAGCCTTGTCATCCTGGCAGCGTACTTGTACTTTCAGATCCAGAAAGCTAAAAGTGTTAGGGAGGTTTCAAACAGTTTTGGAACTACAGGAAAAACTGTCTTAGAAAATTCAGGGAAGTTTGTGGAGCAGTTGATGCATCTGAGTTAACCTAATTTTAATGTGAATCCCAAACGTGGGAATGAGTTCCTATCCAGGTTTATATTCATCCAGAATTTACTTAACAGTCAGAATTTGAGTTTGACTTTCTGGTGTGGGGAAGCCTCAGTTATCTTTTATAGCAGTACCTTGTTTATCCTAATATTCTTTAAGCTAATGTTTCATAAGAAGTTAGACATCTTTCTTCTTTTACGTGTAATTATTTCAGGGTTTCAGGACTTAAGATTCTTGAAAATATGGGTGTATTCCATAGATAATCTAGTTTATTTCAATTATTTTGTAAAACTTTCAACTCTCATTTGGATCTTTGAACATTTGGAAATGTAAGCAGTTCTGAAACAATATACAAAGAATAAGTATAAACTCAATGAAAATACACTTACCCAAGCAATATTGCAGCGTAAAATATATGCTTCAAGTGGTATAAAAGTATTTGCACTTAGAAAATATATTTAAACTGTTTGTCCTCATAAATTTATGTCTTCAACCTTTATATTTATCTCCCAGGAGTGTCAGTTTTATTTGTATTTTAATAAGAAAATTATAATAAAAACTTGGTGTTTCATTTTAGGTGAGGTTTTTGTATTTGGGTTTGTTTTTCTACAGTAGAGTTTAATCCATGTGTTGCTTTTCTTCAAGTATAGTTTAAAGGAGTACATTTGGAACGTGTTTTTGGAAAAAGCATATTAATGTAGCAGAAGAGACTTCAGTGCACACTTTCGAAGAAAAACAGTTTCTGAGCATTAAGTGGTAAAAGGCAATAATAATTCAAATGATGATAACAAGCCAACCTGCTAAAAAGAATGCATGTTCTGTGTATCCAGCCATTTCACATGAACTAACCCCATTTAAAAGAATACATTTTCCATTCACTGTGCACATATGTGTAATCATTTTTGACTAAAATCAATTGCCATTATCATGCCAACTAAATCTGCAGTAGAATATATTAGTTGCCAGATACAGTACAAAAAATATCCTTTAAGAGTAATCATGATTGAATCCCAGAAATGAATAGATGCAATTTGTAACAATTAGTTATAATGCCAAGAAACACTCCAGAGAGTAAAGTTAATGTTAATTTTTATATGTAGTAACTCTAAATTGCTATGGTAAAGCCTATAATATGGTAGCAATATGGGGCATTTTATGCTAAAATACACTGAAACGTTAGAGATGGGCCTAATTGCTTTTCTTACTTTCCTGAATATGGTAGGACCTGATCGTTGCAAAATGAACCCGTGCCTTAACGGAGGCACCTGTTATCCTACTGAAACTTCCTATGTATGCACCTGTGTGCCAGGATACAGTGGAGACCAGTGTGAACTTGGTAAGATGGTACTTGACTGAAAGGGTGCAGTTCTTTCACAGAAGATATATTGGGGGAGAATTTATGTTGTCGAATCAATCAGAGATTTCAGAGAAACCCATGTGTAGATTAATTATATGTTATTTGAAGTTAAAATCTGAGGGTAATTAACTAGGGGCTGGAAAATGGGTACAGACGTTCAGTGAATTCTGTTAACATACCCAAGACTCAGTGAGGCCTGCTGAGCCTTTTTGTGGTTTTTACAGGTAGAATTTACAAATATAAAGATGCATAAATATTAACAAAAATGTACATCTATCTCCCAAATCTGCATATAAATAAAAATCAATTTCAGTATAAAAATCTTTTTAGAAAGCTAGACTTAAAAATTAGGAAAATAATAAAAGGTAGAGAGCTTAGTCCCTAGTTTTCGGATAAGTTTTTCTTGTCATTTGGAATGGGAAAGACCTTTCCCTGACTCGCAGGAACCAGCCCAACGTGCCTCAGCCTCAGGGAGCTGTGCAATTGCTGGTGCCTGCCTCTCTTTCGGTTCCAAGGAATATAATTGACCCTTACATATTCTTATTTAGGCATCCTTCTCTTTAAAGAAAAAAGAAGGCACCAGTGTTGATTTGGCTACATATAGACCTCACTTCTGAGAAAAGAATGATGAAATATGTTGTCCAGATGTTCCTTTTAGAGATATCATGAAGGTTTGCTTGATTTGCTTACAATGGTTGAGTAAAGAAAGCTCACCAATAACACTTTAAATTATACATAAATATTGAGATACAATCCCAACATTCATATTAAAAGAGTACTTAAAAAAAAAAAAGTCAACGAGGCCGGGGCGGTGGTTCAAGCCCATGACCCCAGCACTTTGGGAGGGCAGGGTGGGCGAATCGCTTGATCCCAGAAGTTCGAGACTAGCCTGAGCAACATGGCAGAACACCACCTCTGAAAAAAAAAAAAACCAAAAATTAACCGTGCCTGTAGTCCCAGCTACTTGGGAGGCTGAGGTGGAAAGATAGATTGAACCCAGAAGGTCGAGGCTGCAGTGAGCCGTGTTCATGCTACTGCACTCCAGGCTGGGTGACAAAGTGTCTGGCACTCAGCAAGCACCATAAACATGTTTGGTATTATTACTATATAATAGCATCATTACTAAGACCATTTCTTTAGGTAAGAATACATTATATGACTGAGAAATTTAACTTGCTTTGTTTATTCATTTAAAAATATTCTTAAACATTAAATTTTTAGTGTAATTGCAAAATGCTATGGAAATAAAGCCACTAATTTCATCAGGGGAGATCATATGTAGAAAGATTAGAATCTGTGTAGAAAGATTTATTTGACATAGATTTTAAAGTTGGGAAGATTTGACAGGTGGTGGAGGGAGATATGGACACAACAAACAAAAGCACAGAGGCCAAAAACTACAGAAGGCATTTGAATGACGGCCTGGATCCAGGTATGCCTACTTAGGGGTTTGGGAGAGAGAGACATTGGGAGACAGTACCAGAAAGCAGGTTGGGTCTAGAAAGCCCTGATGGTCTAAGAAGGTCCTGAGTTCAGGATACCGAATAGTGTTACTTCACACTCTAGTCAAGTGATTCTGAGACCTTAGCATGCATCAGAGGGCTGGTAAAACAGATTGTTGTCTCCACCTCGAAGTACATGATTCAGTAGATTTGGGGTAGAATTGGAAATGTGGATTTTTAACATTCTTAGGTGATGCTGATGCTGTGGCCCAGGGAGCTCACCTTGAAGACTGCTGCCCTGGGCAATTGGGATCCATGGAATGTTTGAAAGTAAAAGAATAAAATTATCATGACTGTGTTTTAAAAAGATGACATTTAGCAGAGTGATGGATATATTGGAGAGGAAGGGGCCCAGGGATGGTGAGGCCAGTTAGATACTTTGAGTATTCCATGTGCGAGGTAATCAGAGAATGAGCCATGATTGGAGGTGGGAAGGCTGGGGGTGTTGGTTCTTCATTAGTTTTGGGGCTTATCTGTTTCATTTATTAGCAGTGGAGACAATGACCCTACTCTGAATACCTTTGACATTTTCTTAGGGTTGCTAAATTTAGGAAATAAAAATTCAGGATGGCCACTTATATTTGAGTTTCAAGTAAAAAAGGAATAACTTGATAGTATAGGTTTGCCTTAAATATAGCACGGACATACTTATGCTAAAAAATTGTACTTTTTTAAAATCTGAAATTCAAATTTAACTGGCTGTCTTGTATGTTGTCTTGTAACCTCACACTAAATGGAATTCTTTGATACTTTTTGAAAGTATTTTGTGAGCTTTTACTATTTTGTTTCAGATTTTGATGAATGTCACTCTAATCCCTGTCGGAATGGAGCCACTTGTGTTGATGGTTTTAACACATTCAGGTGCCTCTGCCTTCCAAGTTATGTTGGTGCACTTTGTGAACAAGGTAAGAGTTATTGCAACATTTGTGTGATGAACATTATTGATTTTTTTAGCAATTTTGGCCTCAATGCATATTCTTTCCTGCAGCGGAAATTCACATTTCCTTAGGTTTCCTTATTCATGGATAGTTCAAAATGTCTGAGTCATAGTGTTGACTTGATTATGGTTGTTTAGCTGATAGACTGGAATTGCAGGCAGGCACACTGAGCTGAATTTAAAGACATCCAGCCAATAGAAGGAATATTGTCATATGTATTTTTCTTGGGGACAAGCTAAGCACTGACCTTACTGTGGCTCGTGTATGAAGGAGTACTGAATTCAATGCTAGCTGTTTTTATTTTCTCCTTCTAAGCACTTGAGACTCAATGGACTTATTTTTCATAGTCAATCATATCTGGAGAATGAGTTGATATAGTTGTTAGAATACATTTGCCTTGGCACATGCTAAGTAGAAGATATTGTGAATCTGCTCACCAGGAAATTTTCCTACTAAAGAAAGGTTGACTTTTTCTGAATGAAAGAAAGCCCTATGTTCACGATGGCTTGAATCTCATGATCCCTGTAATTTGCATTTTATGGCCAACCTGAGAGTATATTTTGGGTGGTTAATGGGAGCATTTCTTGGTCCATCAATAAGAAACAGATTGCGTGCTAAGCACACTCAGCTTTGGAATGTCGATTTCCTCTACTTAAACTCGTACAGTGGTTTGGCTTTGATAAAAGTGTTCAGTGCCAAACTTCCATTCCACCAGACAAACTGAAAATGCATTAGACACTCAGGCACGTTGGTCTGGTCCCACATTCTGCTTCATGGTGTTAATCTGGACGTCACTGCAATGAATGCAAATCCAAAAGGAGCATGTATTGAATTGCCATTCCAAGTGGATGGATGATGGCTACATTTTTAGGTGTTGGTTTTTTCTTTTTTTATTGCATAGGGTGAATCTGTTTGTTTTAGGTTTTGAATATAAAGATAGACCAAGCAAGATCCTCTTCTTAAAGTAGAAACATTAGAAAGATGGCATTTGTTGAAGAAAACAAAAGCCTGAGACAGTTGAGACATTGCAATATGTTAAACATGATTCTGGCTTCTGTTAGTTCCAAGTACAAGAAGCAATTCAAAAAATCATTTGTTCAACATGGCACCTACTGTCTTCCAGGCACCGTTCTGGGCATTGGAGATAGAAATACAAACAAAACAAAGTCCCTGATCCTGGTGACTTAGCATAACTCTTGGCAGAGAAGAAAATGTAATACTTTACAGACTATCAGATGCATCCTGGAACATTTCATTTGGTTGGCGTGGCATTTCTATGCATTAAATGGGCTAGAAATTAAGGCTCAGAGAAAAAAAAGTAATGTGTTTAATGTCACACAGCTAGTAAATCATACAGTGGGAAAAGTGAACCTAAATGGCTTAACTCTACAGCCCAAGTTTCTCTGAATATCTTCACACTTCTACAGTAACTCTCAAAGATAAACCCTGTATTTATGTTTATCTGATGGATTGAGTAGTAACAGATTTTTGGAAGGGACTTTGGTGCTGTTGACCTTTTCTCTTTCTTTTCAAAAGAATATTGAAAGTAAAAAGTGTTAATTAATTTTATTTCTGGTGCCACCTAACTTTCAGGTACTTTCTATTTTATTTTCAAGCAAGTTTGATTTTCATGCACATTCTTTGCTGAGAAACATCGATCCCAGTCTGTTTATGCAGTGCAGCTGTGCTCCTGTGATTTATTGCCAGGATACTGAAAGATTTTTTTCTCCTCTTTCCAGGTTGCCTAAGAACAAATGTTTTCTTCATTAACAGCAATTTTGTTGTCTAAACAATTTTCTATCCAAAGTTCGGTGATGACCGTGTCGGTGTTCCTTCAGCTGACATTTTCTGTTCTCTGCACTAGTAACTTCCCAAGTCACAGTTACTCTGAAATGGGGGACACATTTTGGTGCAATAATTACAGATACACAATCTAGAAAAGGCTATTGGAACAGTAGAGAGGCAGTTCTGGCTGCACAAACTGCCCTGGCCAAAGTCAATGATACAGCTTGCGCAGTGAGAAGCATAGAGGATGGGCACTTTCTTAGGACTTGACGGCTATGTGTCAGAGATGTTGAAAACACTACCTGTACAGCATCAAAAGAATACATTTTTGGTGACATTGTTTGTGATAGTTTCACCTTCTATGTTCCAGGAGCTGTGCACACTACAATCTGGGTTTGTATTGTAATCTATCGAAACTGTAACCTCTTTAAAACCTATAGGAGTTTTAAAGCATAAGATGTCTTTCCATCCATTGAATGATTTTTAGGAAAATGTCATCCACAAGGGTTGCCTTTTAATAAATAAAAAGAGTTTCACATAATTTTTAGGTAAGGTTGAGAAAACAAATAGACTATTTCTATGAATAATATCTCCTATCAGAATAGCATCCTGGGAGATGCAGCTTGACACATTATCCTTCATTACATATTTGTTGCATTCATGAATAATAAAATTTAAGTGGCCAGGCATGGTGGCTCACGTCTGTAATCCCAGCACTTTGGGAGGCCAAGGCGGGTGGATCACCTGAGGTCAGAAGTTCGAGACCAGCCTGGCCAACATGGCGAAACCCCATCTCTACTAAAAGTACAAAAATTAGCCGGGTGTGGTGGTGAGCACCTGTAATCTCAGCTAATCAGGAAGCAGAGGCAGGAGAATAGCTTGAACCTGGGAGGCAGAGGTTGCAGTGAGCAGAGGTCATGCCACCACACTCCAGCCTGGGTGACAAGAGCGAGACTCCATCTCAAAAAAAAAAAAAAAAAAAATGTAAGTGAATCAATGTGGATAGTTGGCTTTATTTTTTTTACACAAAAACTAGATATATTTATAATCATTGGGAAGCTATGATTTAGATAGTACAAATAAATACATTCTCCCAGTTTGGTTTTAACAGAAACTCTGCCTCTGTTTATTGGACCTGTGTTCTGATAGGAACGTATGCATCTGCTAACTGAGACTGGCATTGTTAGTAGTGACGTCGTCACTCATCTACATTTTGTGATCATCTGGGTTTTCTTGTTTAGGAGGAAAAATACTTAATGATAAACTATTTAGAAGACAAAAAGGGCTAGGTGCGATAGCTCACGCCTGTAATCCCAGCACTCTGGGAGGCCAAGGCAGGTGGATCACCTGAGGTCAGGTGTTCAAGACCAGCCTGGGCAACATGGTGAAACACCGTCTCCACCAAAAAATACAAAAATTAGCCAGGCATGGTGGTGCATGCCTGTAGTCCCAGCTTCTAGGGAGGCTGAGGCAGGAGACTCGCTTGAACCCGGGAGGCGGAGGTTGCAGTGAGCCAAGATCATGCCACTGCACACCAGCCTCGGTGACAAAGTAAGACTTCATCACACACACATACACACACAAAAGACAAAAAAGGGGAAACCAAACTAAAACCAATTGGGATAATAGCAGATAAGAAAGGGTATGTAAAAAAGTTTTTTCTGATGTATTATTCAAGAGGTTAAGATCCTCCAGAATTGTACATCGTGTATCTTAAGTTAAATGATAATGTCCATGGTTAAGGAAAGTTATATGCCATTACAAATCACATTATTTACATTGGCATAAGAATGTTCTAAAAAAATGTTTGATTCTCCTCCTCTGTAAACTAATACCCTCATATAGGAAGAGCTGTGTTCTTCCTACCCCTCTCACCTTACCTCTAAATTCTTACAAATGAACTTCCCCAAAGTGAAAACACTACATCCAAGTAGCCAAAATTTGCTTCATTTTGAGGCACTGAGTGCTACTTTTATACCAAACCATCTAACTGTGTCTTGAGTCCTTTCCTATGAGACTTGGTGATCTCCAAACAACACTTTAATAAACGCAAAACTTCCAGTGCACATTACTCAAAAGAATTAGTCAGCTGGCTGCAACTAAACAACAGGCCTGATAGACTAAACTGAAATAAATACTGCGCTCAGATAAGCTGCATCTGTTGTGTGAGTATGGTTTTAATCACTGAAGCCAGGAAAGAAATGAAATCTTTCAGAATTCATACTTTCCCACGGTTATAGAAAGAGGAGTAACAGGAATGAGAGTCAAGAGACAATCTGAGTTTCAATCTGGCCACCAAAACTAACATATAAAGCAAACATTAATTTAGTCCAGTCGTGTTTTCTTCTATTAATCGGCATATTTGGGTGGGGGGAGATACTTATTAGGTCCTCTGGAAGGTTTTCTTGGTGCCTGAAATTCTATAAACTTTGCAGTTTTGTTAGTTTTTATATGCAACAACTTCAATATAATTGTGGGGTGTATTTTGTGAAAGTCAAAATTATTTCTACTGATTATGATTTAATATATAGTGTAACCCCACCTGTGGATGAGTGATTCTGTGGGAAGACTGCCAGTGAAGAATACAGTTGCTGTGAACAAGGCTACTTTCCTGTGGAATTATGTAAAAATTGGCAACCTAGAAAGTGTAGCTGATACTGCCAGTGTAAAATTTAGATATATTTGAAAAATATTTTCATCTCACTGGAGTATCAGTTATAGTGTGCTTATTGTGACACACACACACACACACACACACACACGCACACACACACATATGTATATGACCTGGTGGAATAGGGGAATGAGTTAAATAATTTATTTTATTTTATTTTTAATAAACTTAAAATCTTGATGCATTTTCATTGGGCGTTACCTATCTTACCTTTCTTTTTAGGAAGAAGGCATACAGCTCTAGTTATATCCCAAAAGGTACCTATTCATAACGGATTTTTTTCTCTTTGTCAGTTTCCTATGACAAGAGCCTGTGACTTCTCAGATATCTCTTTGGGAAGTGGGAGAGGACTACTTCCAGAACCTTTGAAGTTGTTATGCAAATAGGGCATTCGTAATCCTATTAGCAGGAATTCTTATCTATCACTTGAATGAGTCTCTTAGAAAAGTTGTGTTGGTAAGGAATTAGCCCCAGTTGCTTCACAAGTAAGTCAGCCAACACTATAGCCGCCCAAGAGATTTTGGCTGGCCCCTCTTCCAGTTTTCTCTGGTTTTAATCAAGGAAGTTGCTGTTAGATGCTGCCTTTGCAGTCCAAAGATGTACAGCCATCCACTTCACACGAATCAATTGGGCTAACTTTAAAATAATTTCTTTGTCATCATGACTAAATTTTATGAATCAGTTACTTCAGGGACATTGCACAGATACTGGCTTGGGTATCCTATTAACACTTGGATCAGGGTGCCAAGTTTGAATGATGTGTGTGTGTTTAATAAGCTCCTGCCTGTTTCTTCTCAGACACTGAGACATGTGACTATGGCTGGCACAAATTCCAAGGGCAGTGCTACAAATACTTTGCCCATCGACGCACATGGGATGCAGCTGAACGGGAATGCCGTCTGCAGGGTGCCCATCTCACAAGCATCCTGTCTCACGAAGAACAAACGTTTGTTAATCGTATGTACCAAATAGACATGAGTTTCTGGGAACTTCACTCTTTCTCATCACTCTCTTAGTTTTGTCTGTGTGCAAGTGAAAAGAAGTAGCTTTTTCAATCATAATACAACTTATCAAATCTCTCATCTGTGGGTTACTTAAAATCATCTCGCCTAAGTCCCCCATTTTGGGAAACATTCAACTATAATATATGTAGGCATTGGTTAGTCGGCCGGCAGTAATGGTTGAAACACTTGCTATAGGTTGAATCATAAGAAATTGCTATTTGATCATTTTTAAATTTACAAAAACAGCCAATTCTTATGGCTCAATAGAATTCTTACTGTGGTTATACTTTCATAGTCTCTATTTTGAATATTTATATGCCTGTCTAAAATTACAGTTACTTTCAGTTATTTTTGTCCTGCTAATTAAAATTGAATTGTTAATAATAGTACCCTAATCTTACCCTTTGGGCATATTGATTCTCATTCAAGTTTCTAAATATTTTAAACTGTGGAAAGTGAGCTCCATCCTAAGAACTTGAATAGGTGGAGATTGAAAGCTAATGAAACTTAATATCAGAGCTGTTTAATAACTCCTTCAACTGCAGCAAAAAGGAGGGCAAATGGTTTTCATGTAGCAATATGTAGAAATTTGTTGCTTATAAAGCATTTTTTTAGGAGATAGTGTCTCACGATATTGTCCAGGCTTGTCTTGAACTACTGGCCTCAAGTAATCCTCCCACCTCTGCTTCCCAAAGTGCTGGGATTATAGGCGTAAGCCACCATTCCCAGCCTCATGAAGCATTGTTTGATGTTCTATTAAATATTTTCTCATGATGCCTACTATCTTTTAGAAGTTTGTTAATTTGTAATCTGGATAGAGGTTCATTTAACTTTACTGTGTGATATCCTTGCCAGTGACTCATCTTGTGGTAAAAGTAAATATTTTTGAGGATAAATTTGTAGAACTGTCTAGGTGTTCACTAATTAAAATGCTTTGAAAAAAAAACACATGGCTTCCAAAATGAGGGTAGCATGGATAAGATCTGGCACATTTCATTGGGCCACTGAATTTTTGCCAATGGCATCACTTAACAACAACAACAGAAAAATAGAACATTTCTATCATGAGTGAGGATGGAAAAAAAATTAATTATAGTAAATTGCTAGGGAAATTATTGTCTATGTCATACTTTAATGCTTTACAGTGTTTGCACATTAACTTTTTCATTTAAAGCACATTGGGCAGAAGAGCAAAAGATAGACTAGGAGAGATTTTTATGAGCAACTAAATAAACATGATTCATCCTGAAAATAATTTTCTTTGATATAGTTTCATCCATATATGGAAAAGTAGTACCAATATCTGTGTGGTTTCCTATCCCTTAGGTGTGGGCCATGATTATCAGTGGATAGGCCTCAATGACAAGATGTTTGAGCATGACTTCCGCTGGACTGATGGCAGCACACTGGTAAGATGTCCTTGAAAATGATGTCAAGTTCTACCTTCTGGAAATTTGGTACTGTGCACTGATTGCACATTACAGAGGGTGCATTAGACTGGAGACAAGTGACTTGCTCAAGGTCACTCAGTGAAACAGGGAAGGGTTAGAAGAGTTCCAAGCTAACTGATCCAACATCCAGTTCTCTCTTCAATGGTTGTGGTTCTCTTTAAAAGAGGAGTGTAGTAGATTTCCATCAAACCAGAAAACCAGACAATTAGTAGAATTACCTTGGGTCTGTCTTTCAGATGGTTATCTTTGCTTTTTCTAGCTTCAGAGCAAGAAGAGAAGAATAAATGTAGGAGAAAAGTCCTTTTAAAAAAAATACTGTTCCCTCTTAAAAATGGCATTGGAAATCTGCTATAAGGCATGGCACATTTCCAAGCAAAAATATGCATTTATTTTTATCTTAAAGAAGATTGTTGATATGATCTTACGAATCTCTGCTGACTAATTACGTATTTCAACTGGTTTTCTATATTTTGAAGAAAGAAGTGACTTGGAAATGCTGGCCACAACTTTGAGAAGGCTATAATAGTTTCTTAGAATAGGTGAAGCTGTTTTGAGTCACTTTTACTGAACTCAAATAAATCTAATTTTTTAGAAAGCGTTCAAATGTGATTGGCTATACTAGTGGTACTCAGTGCTGGCTGTTCATTAGAATCACCTGGAATATGTAATTAAAAACTGGTGCTTAGGCCTTCTCCCAGGTCCATTACAACAAAACCTCTAGCCACTGTATTTTCTCAGTGTTCCACAGGCGATTCTGAAATGCAAAGTTGGGATCCACTGGGCTAGATAGTAAGTGTAAATTAAATTCTAAATTAGAAACAAAATGTAAAAAATTGAAGATAATTTTAAAGGCCTTTTTGTGTGTGAATTACTTAGGTACTTCAATTTCATTCATTATCTGCCACTTGTTTGGATTTAATGAGTTTGGCAAAATATAAGGTTCATTCTAAAACAGATGCCAAAGTAATCTCTGCTTTTGGAAGTTCTGCTGTGTCTTAAGGGAAGCTGCTCCGTCATGGACACACTACTCACTTTATCTATGTGTTAGCCACTGTATTAAGCCCTTGCATATGTTTATTCCCCACAATAACTGTTACAAGAGGCATTGGGTTTTCCTTCACCTGTTTGACAGGTGAAGAAAGGGAAGGTCAGTTAGACTGAGCTATTTGCCTGGAATCACAAAGCTGTTAACTGATGAAGCCAGAATTTGAACTTAGGCTTGTCTCCAAAGCCACAGTTTCATCTGACCAGTACCTTCTTGGCTTTAAAAAGAGTATATCCTTTATTAAATTTTTGCTTCGAGTAACCCAAAATAAGACCTGAGTTTCTCTCTCTGTCACCACTGTTTATGTTTAATCAACACTGTTTCACTGTTTGTCATTGAAGTTCTTAAGTAGGTTCTTTGGCAAGATGTGAGAAAAATAGGGAAAAGTAGGTTGTTCTTAAAATATGTTCCCAGTAAACTATAGGAAACACAACCTTAGAATCAGTAGTCTCAGTTTCTTCTATTAATAGTTGTCCTGGCTGGATGTATTGGATGTGTATTTGCAATTGTTGCCTCTTTATGTTTTCATTTTGCTGTACTTAGGGGGATAATACTGGTCCATTCCATTAATAGCGATTGGTATGGCATGAATCTTTACATTACATTCATTTTAACTGAAGATAATTTTGTTCTTATTAATTTCTAAGTGAACATATGATTGAGATTATTTCTATATATTATAAACTGTTTTTTATAATTTTATTAACGTATATCATACAGTGTATACATTTAATGAGTTTTCCTTGTTAAATGTGTACTTCATTCTCACGGAATACATTGGGTTTTAGGGTGCCACTATTACGCCTACCTCCCACAAATTTCCCTTATTTATAGCCCAGTGAAAAGTGCAGGGTTTTGTGAGCCCCCATCATGTATACAGAAGCTGACTTGCCCAGGACTCAGCTGGCCATTTCTATCTAGTTACTACTTACTTGTGCTTTGCAGATGCAGCCCATAACTTATCCCAAAGTGTACCTATTGTCTGGGTTCCTATAGATTCCAGCCCTGAGCCTAGAATAGCTGCATTTGACCAGGTGGAGTGTATGAAAAAATCTCTTTTGCCTACACATTGACCTGACTGAACCAAGTCCCGTCTATTTCTAATCTGTCATTGGTTACACAGATTTGATGTGTGTGTTTTTATTCTTAGCATGTATGTGTGTTACTAGATGTTTATTCTGGTCTCTCCCTTAGCAGTTCACGTCTTTCAAGAAGTGATTCTTTTCCCTGCTTTTTATTTTTCATGGCGTCTGAGATAAAGTGTAATCCTTTATTCCTGTGTGCTTGGTTAAAGAGACTTCATATTGGTCTATATCTGGCAGCTATGTGGGTTCTGTAGAATATCTTAGGAAATTTATCTTTCCTGCCAAGTGCCATACAGGTGAGCTTGATTCATCATATGTCATTATTCCTCTATGCCAAAGCAATGCAACTCAACTAGTTTTTGTCTGTGGCCGTTAATTTTTAATGTAGGTACACAAATACTCTGAAAAACATAACAGTTACCATTTCCATAGTCTAGAATGGTCCTAAACGTGGTAAATTAGTGAGCATTGCACCTTGTCAAAAAAGAAATATTGATTTTCCTCTGAAATTTTCCTCTGAAACTTCCAGAGGAAGATAACATAAGCTAATATAGATAATTATACAACGTAAACAAGAACCTTACTCTTAATTAGTTGGCACTTTCACTTGAAATGTAAGGATTATGGAGAATGCACCGAGGGCCTCAGTTTGAAGAAGACACGTGATGAAATGTATTAACAAGCAAAGTTTATCAAAGAAATGACACAAGTAAATCCAGAAAAAAACTCTGACAGACCCTTGGTTTCTTCTTAATTCACTCTTTGTGTAAAATAGAAGTGTGCTAAGGAGTGTCCCTTAACTTTGAACATTCTGGAACAGAACAGACCATCTGTCCTAGAGCCTGTCTCCCTCGCATTCGACTGATCTCCTGCCCACTTTCTTGCTTTTGTAACCACCCTTTCCTCTATCCTTTTCCTCTCTGACACAGCCTAGGTGTCCCTTAAACTCCTTTGTAGTTTTTTCTACAGTCACCATCCCCTTAACGGGTTCCATATGTGTGCAGGCCTTTGAATAAAATCCTTCTGCTTTGTTTCGCTGTTTACTCCAAGGTTTTTGCTTTTAAAAATATCCCTAACAGTGAAGTCTTGGTCACAGGGAGCGGTATCTGCTTATACGTGGAATGGTGTTAACTTGACTGTGTGCAATTTTAAGGACTTTGTTTATGTTTTGGAGTGATTTCTCTCCTCTTCCACACCCTCTCTCCCTCCATTTTTTTCTTTGAAAGATTTATTAGAGCTTTTCCGTCTTGGGTGGTAGAACAGTATTAAAACAAAAAGAACCTTTCATATTTACTTTAAAGTATCTTTTGATATTTAGCCTTACAGTCCAGTAAGAACAGACAAGTTTATATTAGGTCTCAATTTCAACGATCCTTTTTACTGAAATAATTAAACTTTGCTTTCAATAAACTTGTAGTATAAATGTATCATATTTAATGTTATTATGCTATACAGCTAGACTAATTCAACTAATATACTAAATTAATGATGTTGTTTGGCTAAATGATCTAAATTGCCCTTATTCTTGAGATTCTGATGGATTCATTCCACATTACTGGCCACTATAATAGAATGTTGTTATCATTGATAAAATGCCAAATTCTTATTTCTGTTATATTTTAAAAATCTATTAATTTTTTTATTTGGGGTGTTTGCCCAATAAATTTCACAAAAGTGAATTCATGAAGAAAATTGTGTCTAGCCTTATCCTTGTGATTTATATTAAGATTATTTTCTTTTAATACATTTCAGTTTTTACTTTGTCACTTGGCTTTCTCCTAACCCAGTTACTCTTTAACTTGACTATTGTAAACTTGAGGATTGCTCTCTATAGCAAAATGCACCTACTGCTTTATTGGAAACCCTAACAAATAACTTCACTAATGAATTGCTTTGCTTGTCACCCAAGTAATATCTTCAAAGACACTCAGTTAAACCATCCAAGTTAAATATACATTAAAGCTGGCAAACTTAAACAAACTTTTCTTATCTAGCTTATATACTATTAGCTGACTTATAAGTTCTTTCTTAAACCAACTGTTAAATGAATGACTAGTCAGAGTGTTTTCCTTCAAATCTGTTTTCCAGTGCTAATGACCTTTCCCTTCCCTGGCTATGAACTCTTCTTGCTCCCTTAAACTTCTTCAGTGTCTGCTCATTGCCTTCAGTATCAAATTTTAATTATTAGTACGGCAGACAAAGCCAATCCATTCCACCTGCCACTTCCTAAGCGATAGCACCTCAAAAATACTCTCAGTTCCTGGAAGAAGCCATGGGTTCTCACTCCTGGGGGGCTTTGCCTGTACTGGCCCTAGTGTTCAGCATATTCTCACATCTTGTCCTAATTTCATCTCACAAATAGTCAAATACCCTGCATAGCCAAGGGTCTCCTTCCAGGAAGCCTTCCTTGCTGGGTATAACTCAGAGCTCCTCTTCTGTGCTGCCACATCTTTTCTCTCCTCTTCCCATCTTAACTCAGGCCCCTGTGAAATTGACTTGCTGACACTGAGCCTTCTGAGATAGGAATTAACTTTCATCTCTGTTTTTTCAGCATCTAGCAGAGTAGTTGACATAGAATAGATATTTAATAAATATTTGAATGAACAAATGATAATCAGTATACACACATTGCTCAGCTAACTCTACCTTTTGAATCCTGAAATGAACACATTATGTCTTTTGGCTGAATCTCTTTGCGACATTTTTGTTTACCTAAATTAAAGATTTTATTTAAAGTTGTACCAGTATGAAAAACATCAAAACATAATAGATGGGTTTTATGGTGAAAAGACCAAAAAAAAAAAAAAGATATTCTTTAAAAATAGAAGTATATAGTCGAACGTAGTACATCTTATAAATGTATCAACCCAAAGGAAAACAAGTGTTTTTACTAGAAATGATGACAATTTTGTCCATGGTTGTCCTAGAAACAACTTTGCAATAAACTTTGGGAATTAAAAATGGAAAGTAAACTTTCAAACTCTGCCACCCCTGCAGGTTTGAGTTATATCAGGGCTGGTTTTCCATGAAACTTTAAGAAACCAACAATTACTCAAAACTTTGGAGGAGGATTTTTTTTTCCAGATAGGCACATATTCCGTAGGTATACTTTCTGAAGAAAAAAGAGTTTTAGAAACCTTATTATTTATATCCAAAATGGAGTGAAACAAAGAAAAGGAAATATCACTCCCAAATGTTATCAGCTCATTTTACTTTTTATAGATGCTTTGGCTAAGAATGGTTTGGTTGCATAAGATGGGATAGGGCTTCATTTGTAAATCCACTATCTGAGGCTGTTTATTCAAGTGCAGAGGAAGCCAGACAGGCAGGGAACGTTATGGAATCATTTATATTTATCTATCAATATACCTCCAAAATGATTTCACAACACTGTTTTCAACTAAGGACTATAGTGTCTATGGGACAGCCCAATTAAAGAGCTATCAGAAACTCTTACATGCCTTCATTGTACTCTCTTGTCTGATAAACCTCTCCAACAAGTGGTTTAAAATCAAATTGTGGAGCTCAGACATTTAAAGCTGTCATATTGCTTCCTTCTCTCTTGGACCCTCTGGAGTAAGAGTCTCATGAGGGGATTCTCTGGGCTCCACATGGCTCCTTACTTGCCTTTCTTCAATGATTCCCCCCAGCGCCATCAAAGCTGACCCCTCCCCACTGGACACTGTTGTCTTCAGTGGATCAGATGCACTTACTTCAAAGGGAACCATCACTTTAGATGGCCATGTGTAGAGGTGAGGACTGAATAAAACTGACATTGCCATTCCAGTTTTAGAATATTGAGGAGCTTTTGGAAGATTTAGTTTGTTCTGCAGAAAAAGCCCTGACTTTATTCCTAAACATTTTAAAAATCATTTTCTGCATCCCCTTCACTTTTTTTACTTCTGTCATCTCTATGTTGTCAGGACTCAAATGTCACCCCCCATGAGGCTGCTGGCTGCCCTGCTTCCTGGGAAGTTGTCACAGCTTCCTTCTTTTCACTTTCCATTCCACAGTTGGGAGAAAACAGAGAGACTTTCTCCTCCATTTGTCCAAATGTGGTCAGGAAGTTCTAGAACAAATTACTAAATCACAGATTCATAAATATCTTATTTTCTAGTTCTAACCAACTCATCTTGCTATGGCAGTTATAATATAAACTAAAAAAAACCTAATTGATAGGATAATTAGTACAATTGATTGTACAATTAATCTTCATAACTTAAATTCTTCTTAAAAATATTTCTGGAAGATAACTCAATTTTGCATTTTGTTTTTCATTTTGGTAAGCATAGTTCAGCTTTGGCAACTTAACACCTACAATTTCCAACACCCGCTTGTCCCCCTTGACCAGTTGATTCGAGTTGATGCACAAGAATAGCTAGATGTGTGGATTTGACTCTAAATCCAGAGGCCCCTTCTTCTTTCATAAATAAACACATCAGTCTGTCAAGCAAAGTATTGTGAGAAAAGCCAACTTTGAAAAAGATAGAAACAATAAAGAAATAGCCCTTAACCTAGGAAGAGACACTTAAAAGGGGCAGAAAAAAGGGAGTAACAAATCACAGACCATAAACCATTATTCTTTTCCTGCAGCAATGTATCATTATTACCCTTTCATAAACACAAACGTTCCTATTCCCCTTCCTCTCCCAGATGTCTTGGACATTGTAAAGAGAATATGGAGTATTAACTAATTCCGGTGCTTTCTAAGCTTGTTTGTAGGTTTCTGCTCGTTTGAAAGGATTTCACATGATTTGGCAGAAAAACAATGCAAAACAGAATCTCCACAACAAAAATTTAAATTTTCCTTTTCCTACCTGAAAATCTTAGAAGACTTTCTATACAATGTTTGCGGATGGATGTGTGTCAGCTGTGGTGTGACATTAGCTCTAAGTCAAATACCATTTCTCTGTGAACAAGTCACACTGCATATCAACATTAATTTAATTATGTTAAACTTCACAGTCTTTATTGTATTAAGCCAAAAGCCAAGGAAAACATATGCTCATTTCTCATCCTTTAACACATTACTCGTGAGTGGAAGAATTCTCAGATTCCTTTCTGCAAAAGACTACTGAGTTCTTAATGAAAATTTCGACTTGTGTTGTAGTTTAATTTAATTTGGAATCAAGAACTGATTCTTCCGATTCTAAATATGAGATATTGTGAGTCATAGAGTAGTCCTAGAACACAACCCTACTCTCTGCCTTGTCTTTCAGTTCAGACAACAAGTGGTGGGTTGAACAGCTGGAAGAACCATATTTACTCACTACTGGAAAATCATTTTATAATTGACAAGATTATTATAAAGAATAAGAAAAGGAGATTTAGTGCAGTAGCATCTCACAGATGCTTTTCCAACAGTCTTCTATGCAACCTTAAAATCACGTGCAGATATTTAAATCTAATTGCTAATTAGTTTAAGGCAATGCATAACCATGGAAAAGGCCAAAAAAAAAAATGTTGAATGAGTTTTGGCAGTCTCTCCTTACATTTGGATCGTTAGCCCTTCATGACTGGAGACCTGTGCAAACAAGCTTGGGGTAAAGGAGCCTACTGGCACCATTCATTCTATGGATTAAATGCAAGTTGCTCTGTGGGCCTCTGCCTGAGGCCCCCTCTCTGACAGTGGTCTCACAGTGCAAGTAACTCACATCCTTCTGAAAATGCGTTGATAATTACTGCTTTGTAGGGCAGTGAGCTCACACTATTACACAAGATTAGTGCTGTTCTCAAGAGCTGGCCAGATTGTCTTTCCCGCACAGAGGTTTGCCAGCTAGGAAAATAATGGGCATATTGCCACTTTAACAACTATCAGGAGACCCCAAGTTAGTTTTTCTTCCCTTCAGCATATTCATGTTTGTAGGATCCAACTCCAGGCTGCCAGCATAGGGTAGTGACACCAAAACAAATGGCTCTTTCTCCTTTAAAACAAAGCTGCTCTTTTCTTTTCAGTTGTCGGTCAGCGAATTACCCTGTTCAACTAAAAGACAGCAGCAAAACCATAACCTCCCTTAAAATATAAATAAATAAGGACCCAGACTAGACTAACCTTAAGCAAGTACAAGGATCAGAAGAAGGTTTATCTTTACCTTGCAGGGAAGTCATTTGCCCCTAACAAACAAGACAAAGTTAAATGCCCACTCCCCCTCCAGACTGCAAACAAATGTCTATTGTGTACACCAGCCATCTAGGGATAAAAAAGTCATTTTAAAGTTACCAAATGTTTTGATTTCTGTAATAAGTAGTCTTCAGAGCCTCTTTTCAGATAACCATTTGACCTGTGTTCTGAAAGGCTGGTGCTAACCCCAAGTGGTTATTCTGTTTGTTATTTAATGAAAAGATGGTTTCTTATCGGCGTATGTTTAAAACAGGTACCTGTCCTCTTGGGAAAGTGTTTTCTATTTGGAATTTGCTTTCCTACTTCGGCGGTTATCTGCTTGCCCTTGGCATCCAGTGTGTTTGGATTGAATTTTGTAGCTCTGGGAGTACAGCAGTGGCCCAGGTGATGAAAAGAGTTTGCACACAAAGAAGTCAGTTCTTACTGCAGGTGTCACGTTTTCATAGCTAATCTAGACAAATTGTTACTGAAAAACAAACTAACTGTGATTCACACTGCAGACATTGCATTTGTGTGCTTGGGTGTTGATCTATGATCTGACCTGTCCTAAGGATTTTAGGTGGATATTACACATTTGGCTTTGGTTCTGATGCAATTTCACCATTGATGTAAATCACCTGATAATTTTAAAAGACAGAATGGAAAAGAATCAACTGCTGTAGGTGAACATTTTAGTCAGAAAGAAAATCCAGATTATAGACAGAATGGACTTCAACAGAATAGAATGCAGTCAGGTTGGTAAATACTGGTTCACTGAGGTCTGTCTGCTTGCAAAGTGTTCTCTTTGTGTTTTCACTCACCAAACTGAAAGAACATATCCCAGACAATCTTTCAATTTTTTTTTTTTTCTACATGGAGTACATAATCACAATTTGGGGGGACATATTCTAAGTTCTCTTTTGTTAAGTGGTGTAGCTGTTAATTCATAATATGAGAGTAGATACATATCACCACCTAGTGGTCGTATTGTATTTTGTGTTTCAAACCGCATTCGCAGAACTCCACCCAGATACACACAGGAATAATACTATCTGTAAATCAAGTTCCTGTAGCTTTGAGTAGTTTCTAAATTCTAGTATAAATTGCATGATACTGTGATCCTGAAAGTTAAATGTGAAATGAGAGGATTTTTCAAACGCAGCATGAAACTAACACATGTAGTGCTTAGTAAAATCCTAGCAACTAAGGCATATATTAGGACTTATCTGTCCGGTGTTTTCACTTTATACACAATAGTAGAACCCTCGAGAAAGTTTTCCTTGGCCAGTTTCCTTGGGAGGTGAACCGAGAGGGCTTTTGCGGGGTTTTTATAAATGAATTTTTTGTTTTTTTTACTGTGAACTAAATTAGCACTGTTTGGAGGAAAAGAGAGTACGTGAAGAGCAGTGACTGAACCGTTCAAGAGAAAAACTTCCAAATCATAATTTGAAGTTCAGTAAGTTCTCCTGACAATTAAACTAATATATTGTGAATGGCTTGACTAGACACATGTCAAGAATGGTTTTTCCCAAAGGGGGGGTGTGTTTGGCAAAATCCATAAAATCTGTACAACATCATCTTTAGTTGGTCATTCAAGGTAATCTAAACTATGGCGAATTTTAAAAAACAAAAGGTGACTGCATCTAAGCTGAAAAATTGTAGATAATATATGGATAGATAGAGAGTTGGAAAGTAGGCCCTTGGCAGTTACAGAGTCAAGATTTGCAGTTTCAGTTATACATGAGATCCTGAAGTTCTGCAGTATGAAAACATTTGTACTTTTTACTCAGGCACAAATTTGAACTGTACCCAATGACTGGCTAGTGTGTAAAAACTCTCGGTGAGCTCTCAAGTCTGTCTATTGGACAGCTCAGTTTTCCCACTGCAAGAAGTAGGTTGCTGTCTACTCTGCTGACCATTTTGGTTGTTCTCTACTGTATTTATGGCAGGAAATTATCTGCTACACAGATGTGTGTTAATAGAAGCATTACCAAGTCTTAGGTCTTAGGCACTTCTTTAATGCCAAGAAGTACTGTATGTGTGTGTGTGGGGTGTGTGTGTGTGTGTGTGTGTGTGTGTGTGTGAGTCTCAAATTTATGACTCACAAAAATAAGGACTTTAATTTTGTCTAGTGTCTATGAAAATTCTGTCTCTTTTTATTTATATTGTATGATTTAGGAGCCAGTAGAGAGGAAAAGAAATAGAAAGATTCTAAACAAAGACTCTGACTCTTCTGTAGAACCAGTGTTCATTGATTATTTTTTGTGGTTATTTGACCAAGTTAAGGAATTGTGAAATCTCAGTGAAAAGAACTTGAAATGGGTTGAGTATTATAAAGAAGCGCTAGTTATTGATTAGGTTGTGATAAGAACAATTGCTCTTAAAACTTCTTAGTCTTTTGCTCATAGATGAATTTGCTTCTCTGTGTGATGTGCAAGGGCCAGCTGGGACTTGACTGTGACAGCAGTGACTGATACTGGATGGTCTGGTTTCCTTTCTTCAACTGAAAGTAGTGCTAAAGATGAACCCAAGAAAACTCATTTTTTAACACAAAGAAGGAAAAAAAACTCCTGATTTATTTCTAAGTCTTATCTATTTCTGAAAAACTGCTTTTGTTTTGTTTTGTTTTGAGATGGTGTCTCACTCTTGTTGCCCAGGCTGGACTGCAATGGTGTGATCTTTGCTCACTGCAACCTCCGCCTCTCGGGTTCAAGTGATTCTCCTGCCTCAGCCTCTCCAGTAGCTGGAATTACAGGTGCCCGCCATGACACCTGGCTAATTTTTTGTATATTTAGTAGAGACGGGGTTTCACCATGTTGGCCAGGCTAGTCTCGAACTCCTGACTTCAGGTGATCCACCTGCCTCGGCCTCCCATAGCGCTGGGATTATAGTCGTGAGCCACTGCACCTGGCCCTGAAAAACTGATTTTTTTAACCTTTGCAAAAAGGCAGTTATCCATCACTGCATAAGGAAAAGGTCTATTAGTGTACATTACATTTGCATCATCAGTTTGTTTTGTTCATGCTTGTGATGCTAGTTATCTGCTGAGATTTTAGGTCATCGATCATGGCTACCTGGTACGTATTTTAAAAGATAAAAGATATCTCTGAATGACAATTGGGACTTCCTAGACACTGTGTAATTAGAAATTCTCCTTGAACAGATGTAAACCCCATCTGAATTTGGTAGATTGTTGGTAACTTTCAAAAGCAGAGACCTCTCTCCACCCACTATCATCTTTTTTTCCTTGGTATATTGATTGAATTAAGTTGGAGACTTGCAAAGAACTGGGAAGGAGAGAAATAACTCTCCAATCATTCTGAGTGAGAAAAATAGTCAAATCACTCTGAGACATGTAGAATTGAGGTCACTCTGACGGTTAAGGTTGCTGGCGTGCACAGAAGTCATGTGCACCGCAGAAGACCTGCAGGATGAGTCTTCTCTTTTGTGTTATTGTGAGACAGAAATAATTTTTTGACAAATACAGATTATTTGGAACAAAATAATCGAAACATTTAGAATTCAATAGACTTCGATGAATAGCTTCAGTCTGCTCTGAGTTTTCACCCTCTGTTAGGATTGGTTCACAATGAGTTCTCTAGTTTGTGGAGAGAATCACACTTATTAGCTGTTAGATTTTGTCCAGGGTTTTTTGAATCATTTTATTATTTTGGCAGCTGATTTGCTTGAGTTCAATTGGGGGAAAAAGAAAGAAAAACAATAGCTGAAAAGTGACTGATTCCTGCTTAATTGAAATAGTTGCCCTTTTTGGCATGTTATTACAGACCTGGAGAACTAGTTAATTAATTGGACTCTAAAAATAAAGCAATTTTATCATATATTATCCAGCATTAAGCAGTTATATACTAGATATAAAATAATTATCTCTTAATAAAATGCAAGAAAAATGTGCATCTGAGATGGCTTTCCTCTACATCAACTATTTGCTTTTTTTGTTGTTTGTTTTGAGACGGAGTCTTGCCTGATCCTCCAGGCTGGAGTGCAATGGTACGATCTTGGCTCACTGCAACCCCCGCCGTCCAGGTTCAAGTGATTCTCCTGCCTCAGCCTCCTGAGTAGCTGGGATTACAGGTGCCCGCCACCATGCCCAGCTAATTTTTTGTATTTTTAGTAGAGATGGGGTTTCACTATGTTGGCCAGGCTAGTCTCAAACTCCTGACCTCGTGATCCACCCGCTTCGGCCTGCCAAAATGCTGGGATTACAGGCATGAGAAGTGCTGGGATTACAGGCATGAGACACTGCACCCAGCAACTCTTTGATTTTTATGTCACGATTTCCTCTGCCATCAGAAGAGAGTGAAAATGCAAAGTAATTTTAGGGTTCTCTTACAGGTAGAGTAGTGATCTAATTCTTGTCCCTGGGAGGCAACAAGAGTTTGAGGTATGTAGCTGAACTTGAGTCCCTGAGGCACAGACAAACATGCAAGGGAATGACCAGCATTTATTTTTACCTAAGGGGTTAAAATGAATCTCCCTAACCCATGCTGGCTTCTGGGAATAATTCTTAGTTTACACATTCAGCCCTAGAAGAGGGTTGATCCAGGATAGATCACTCAGGATGTTTGCTCATAATTCCAAGTGAAGAACAAAGAAATCCAGATGGGAGGTACTGAGTTTTTCCCTGCTAATTCCAAGAATCTGTATTCCTGTATGTTTGAGATACCATATTGTGCGAGAAGATCTGTTACATTCTTATAACCCATAATTGATTCCCTGAGAAGGGATTCCTTCTTAACATTTAACTTTAGTGAAAAGAAAAGTACATTATTGAAGCTAAAGTTGAATATTTTTTTTAATACTCTCTCCCTGTAAGTAATGTTAAATAAGGCTGTAAAGAATTCAGAAGGACACAAAGAAAGTTGTTAAGAAAACTGGAGTTTTCTTTGCTAAGTCAGTTTGGCAATAACATGAAGCAAAATCAAAGCATCCTAGCCAAGATAAATCTGCACAATGGAATGATCAGATATGAGGTAACAGTGTGACATGCCTGTGGGTATCAGACATTCTTGTAAAAACCACAGATCTAAAATTTAGTCCTGCACCATTAAAACACAGCTCTGCCAAGCAACAACAGGAACACTCATTTTAAGTCATTGCTGCAAGCCAAATGTAATTCTCACCCAAAACAATTAAATCTTTTACCAGAGGCCTGAATCTGGGCAATTTGAGCCCTGAGAATCACTTTAGTGGCATGGAATCCGAATCTCATTTCAGTGTGAAAATGAGATGGTTATTGTTCAGATCAGGAGGAAGTGTCAGCTGCAAAATACAGGGCAGTCAGGTGACTTTAGTAACTTGAAGTGATATTTGTTAAGACTAGATTTAAAAATGATTAGCTAAGAAATTTGTATTTTTTGTGAGAAATGCACATATCATTTTATAAAGTTCATTTTTAGCAATTAGAAAAATAATGCTCACTCTAGAGAACTTGGAAAATATAAAGAGTAAGAATATATAGAATAAAATATTATCTCAGTCTCATATCACTCAGACATAAACTCTGGAAGATTTTGCCACATTTGCTTTTGGTCTTTTATATGCACACACACATGCAAACACAAACATGCACACATACATCCACCCATACACACAGCTGTATCTGAGAGCATGAGTAAACTTTGGATCATTATAATATAATAATTTAACACTTCTTTTACTATCCCCCATTTCTTCATTTATTCTTCAAAGAAAATGTTAAATGGTGATACAATATTCTATTTGTCTGGCTATATCAATTTATCGAACATATGTTTACTCTATAAATTGTTTTCCCTTTACTGCTAATAAACATAGTATTTCATATAAAATGTCATTCACATCTCTGATTATTTTTTAGTACAGAATTTTAGAAGTGGAATTTTGGAGTCCAAAAGCGAGAACTTTTTGAGGCTCCTGATATGCATTGCCAACTGTTTTCCAGAAAGGTTATTTACTTCCACTGGCTATGTCTTTAATTGCCTGTCTCACCTATTTGCTAGCAGCAAGTAGGATGTTTGATTAGGGATTGGTGTGGATTGGGAAGAATGAAACACCCTCTGTGGTTCATTATTTCTAAGTATCAAAACTATTTATTAAACAACTGGCCGGGCACAGTGGCTCAAGCCTGTAATCCCAGCACTTTGGGAGGCCGAGACGGGCGGATCACGAGGTCAGGAGATCGAGACCATCCTGGCTAACACGGTGAAACCCCATCTTTACTAAAAAACACAAAAAAACCAGCCGGGCGAGGTGGCGGGCGCCTGTAGTCCCAGTTACTCGGGAGGCTGAGGCAGGAGAATGGCGTAAACCCAGGAGCCAGAGCTTGCAGTGAGCTGAGATCCGGCCACTGCACTCCAGCCTGGGCAACAGAGCGAGACTCCGTCTCAAATAAATAAATAAATAAATAAATAAATAAATAAATAAACATAAGTATGTGCCAAACATAGTTTCTGGCACTGAGGAGACAGTAATGAGCCAAATAAACCAAAGCCCTGTCCTCAATGAGTTTACATTCTACTAGGAGAAAAAAATGCAATCAGTGAGTAAATTATATAGGATGTTAGAATATGATAAATGTTATGAAGAAAAAGAAAGTAAGAAAGGGAGATGGGACAGTGTAGGTTGGGACAAAGAATGAGGGAATAATGGACAGTGTACACATAGTATTAGGACGTTGGAAAATTTTCCACCTTTGAGGACATTACTGGTTTCCTGTAAGAGACTAGTTGGAAAGTAAGCTAGAAAATATTGAGCTCCTAAATCCAAATTTAATATTCGGCGAACTCTGGAATCGTTGACCATAGAGAGTACTAAATATAGATTTTGTTAGTTTTAGTGGATTCCTATTCTTTGGTTTTAAATTTTTATCCTACTTTAACTCATTCATTACAAACAACTTAGTTCTGTATCAGCAACAGGCAGAACATGACATATCTCTGCTTTGTTGATTATCTACTAAAGGAGAGTATCAAAAATGTAAAAAGGAGGCTTGGTGAGTGGAGGCTGAGGGATGATGAGGGAAATGAGCAACGAAAAGGAAAATACGGAAAGAATTAGAAAGCCAGTTCAGAGCCAAGGTGAGTTCCTGGTTGCAGGGAGACCTACCAGTCAAGGAGTACTTCAGTGAGTATGGTCCCCTGAGCATCTTTTCCGGGCCATTTGGAGAGTAACACAGTGGGACCATTTAGGCTATAAGTTGGATTTAAATTTGCCTCACTTCTGGATTAGGTTTTCCCCTGAGAAATAAAACCACCCTTCATGCTGTATTTTGGCAAAAAAAAAAAAAAAAAAAAAAAAAACTTCCTTAAGGGTCTCTTGGTTTTTTGCAAGTTTATCACTCTTCAAAGACTCTTTTTTTACATAGCAGTGATCTCTTGTCTCATGTCTTAATTCTGGCAGGATTGAGGAGGACACAATCTAAAAAGACAAAAAGCTAGAAGACTGAAAGAAAAGCAGGTTTTCAAACTTTAGGTCTTTTCACAAATTATTTTATCCAAGATCTAAGTGTTTTTTTTTTTTTTTTTTTTTACCATATTTAAAAGTTTTGAAAACCACTTGTTCTGAGAAGAAAGATTACAGACATCCTCTAGTATATTAATTATACTGTTTTGGTTTTTAAACTAGAGTTTATTGGTATACAAATCTCAGTTTCATAGGTAGGAGGAAAAGATTTAAAACACAAAAGAAACATTTGGTATTGAAAACACTGCAGATAGCTAAGTATAGTACTTTGGGTAAATACAGTAAAATGGATCAGACATATTATATATTTTAAAAGACATAAAAATAGTGATGGTGCTGTTGGGAATAAGTAGGTAGTAAGAGTAGTTGGACCCTCCTTTTTTTTCATTTTTGCATTCACTGATGCTCTGAATTGAGAATAGTTGCCTTAAATCTTATATACACTTTAATCTCTGACTTTCTCTTTGCCAAACAAAGTCACTTAACTTATTGTCTCAAACCATAAACTTACTTTAAACTTAATTCAAGGAAAGACTAACAGATCTGTAGGCCCAGAAAAGACAGTCATATTAGCCATTGTCACATAAATTTAAATCTGTATTTCTAGCATGTTTTGGAAGTTTGTCACCACTAATGTTGTCATGCTAGACATGATAAAGCATGAGAGTAGGCAAAGCATGGTGAGAAAGTGATGCTCAAATTGACCCAGAAAGGCGCTGAACAAACAAACTTGTCTCATACCACATTCTAGTTAAGAGGACCCAGGACTGGGAAACTGGTCTCTTATTTATAGGGCAATATTATTTTCGTCTTATCAAAGTTTGTTATTTTTGAATAGGCACAGCGACTATGTTTTTTACACAATTATTATTGCCAGGGAGGCAATCTTTTAAGTAACAAAGAAATGAACCTAAACCAGAGAGTCCTGGGTGCGTAACATCTCTAAGGTCCAAATAATTCCCTATTATGCTTGATTGTGGTAACAGATAATGCATATTAAGTACCTAGAAAAGGGCTTCATCTATTGTAGATGCTAAATGAATGACACATATGATGGAAGGCAAAAGATATTTCCAATTGTATATTATTGCTCAGAGTAGGATATATATATATATATACACACACACACACACACACACACGTATATATAAAGGTAACCAGCAGAGAAATGTCAAACCCATAAAATCCTTTTCAATGATCTCAACATACATTTCACAAAAAAAAAATCTATAGTAAGATCTACTTTTGAAGGCGTATCTTTTTATATCAATATGCATAAATGTCATAAATGTTTCCACTAAAAACATTTCATATTAAATCATAAAGGACAACTCAACTGTATGGTACAGATAAGAATCACATCTAAAACAAACTAGCTCTGAAAAGTTGTATATAAAATGATTAGCATAGGTATGTCAGATAAATACAAAAAATAAATATTGCAACTATCTCAACTTTTTAAACCAAATAGATGAATTTGGGTGAAAAGCAATTACAATAAATGAGACAAAGGTACTTTATAGTAGTAAAGATAAGAAAAGACAGGCTGAAAATTCAATTGAACTATCATCACAATTATATAAATTTATATGTGCACATAAGAGGTAGAAGAAAACAAGATTAAAATGATGAGATTTTTTTTCTCTAGTTCTACTTCCATTAATTTTATTGAATTAATAATATGATGAAATTTCCTAAATTGAGGGTTGGTTATATATTTAGAAATCTAGAATAACTAGACCAAAATTTCTCAATGATATCTCATTGCCAAATTGTAGACATTTGTTGAATTAAAGACTTTGAGACACATATATTTTCTACTCACAGTTTAAGTCTTTTTCTTTACCACCAAAATAATTTCAGCTATATGAAACAACAGAAATTGTTGAGTCTATTCCAATTAGATTGTGATATAATACCGTCGTTGCTCTTATGTTACTATTTCACTAGCAAGTAGTTACCTTCTCCCTCCATTTTGACAGCAATACGAGAATTGGAGGCCCAACCAGCCAGACAGCTTCTTTTCTGCTGGAGAAGACTGTGTTGTAATTATTTGGCATGAGAATGGCCAGTGGAATGATGTTCCCTGCAATTACCATCTCACCTATACGTGCAAGAAAGGAACAGGTAATGATTACTCCGTTAATAATGTGTACTTAATCTTCATTTCAGTTATAAAGATAATTCAGGAATTTGTGATTCAAATTCATTGTTTGAGACCTAAACTGGGTATGTCCATGGATGTCATCTCTCGTTGCTCTGGAATAGTTCACTCTTCCAAAACGATTGAAAAGTTTGTTTTCAGCAATGTTCTCACCTTAGATTTCAGGTCCTTAAAGATAACAACGTGGCATTAATGTAGGAATGCTGCCTGGTAATATCTTTAAGAAGAACAACTGCCAGCCCAAAGGACAATAGACCTTTTTATTTTTATTTATTTATTGTTATTATTATTATTATTTTTTGAGATGGAGTCTCTCTCTGTCATCAGGCTGGAGATCTTGGCTGGGTGGTGGGATCTTGGCTCACTGCAACCTCTGCCTCCCGGTTCAAGCAATTCTCCTGCCTCCGCCTCCCAAGTAGCTGGGACTATAGGCGCGCACCACCACACCCAGCTAATTTTTGTATTTTTAGTAGAGATAGGGTTTCACCGTGTTAGCCAGGATGGTCTCGATCTCTTGACCTTGTAATCTGCCAGCCTCGGCCTCCCAAAGTGCTGGGATTACAGGTGTGAGCCACCGCTCCTGACAGAATTCTTTTTTTTTATTTTGATGAGTAGAACATTACAAAATAAAATACTTGTCTATATTTTTAAAATCTAGATGTCTAGCTTTTTTAAGAAATAAGAAGACCTGGTACCATGTGACCCATATTCAAGTTTGTCAGTGGTTTCAAGTACTAGAGCTGAGAACCACTGCCCTCCCTTGGTTGGGGCTGCAATCTCCATTTATTGCAGTCCTCATTGAGTCCTTCCTTTGTTTTATGTGAGTCTGTGCCCCAATCCTGAAAGACACAATCCCAAATGCCATAATCCTAAATGCTGAAATCCCAAAGGATTAAAAGCCTGAAAATAGAGTTCTGGAAAAAAACAAAGTTTAAAGACATTTATTTTAAAGAGAAAAAAATTTTAAGACATTTATTTACATTTTAAAATGATGATTTATTAGAGAAACATATAAAAACATGACAGCGTGCTTCATAAGCCACTTTAGACAATAAAATAAATAGACAATAAAAACATACATATATTTTCAAGCATAAGCACTCAGGTATACTAATGGCAGTTGGGGAAAACCCAAAATGTATGAACGCACATCACTCTGGTTGTAATTATGTGCACCAGCTTTATAACGGTGGTCATGTGAAATACTATGATGAACAACAAATCTTTTCACAAGATTGATAAAAAACTGAGATGGGTTACCACCGCATGTTCAGTCGCTCAAAGAGCCAAGATCTTGAGAAATCTTATCTTTCATAAATGGAGATGTACAAAAGAACATCTCTTCATTTATTGAGGAAGTGTCAACCTTTTTATGTTGAGAACCAAGGAAGGAAGCTGAAGCCAGTAGTGTAACTCTCAGTCTGAGACCGAAAGCCTCAAGACCTGGGGGGCCTCTGGTGTGTAAGTCCTGGAATCCAAAGGCCAGTGAGCCTGGAATTCTGATGTCCGTGGTGGCAGAAGTCTGTCCCAGCTCTCAGAGAAAGACCAGCTCACCTTCTGTATCTGTTCTCTCTGGGCCCTTGGTTGATTGGATGATGCCCATCAACAATGAGGGCACCTCATCCACTCACACTGACACATTAATCTTCTCTGGAAATACCCTGAGACATGCCCCAAATAATGCTTTCTTAGGTTTCTAGATATTCCTTAATCCAGTCATGTTGACACCTAAAATTAAGTCCACAAGTCTACCCCTTGCAGCTTGGCACCCACATGCATCTTGTTAAACCATTATTTAAATTTCCAAATAAAGACAATGACAAGGTAATATAATGATTCCTCCTGACATGATATAACTATCCTGCATACAACCAAAAATGCACTAATCCCTTCCCTAGAATTTGGCTTTCAGGATTTCAACATATTTCAGAATTATGATTTTGGGGACTTTAGATGTTGGGGATTTTAACCTCTACGGATTTTGGTCTTTAGGAATTTCAAAATTTGGGATTATGACTTTTGAGATTGTATCTTTTGGGATTATAATTGGCACTGTTTTTTGCCAATTATAGGCATTTGAGTTTTTTAATCATTCCCTTAGAAAGCATTTGAGTTTTTTAATCATTCCCTTAGAAGTTTATTTTATGCTTGTAAACTATGGAACACAAATGCCATCCTTATATCTGTAGTTGAATATTTATAAGATAAAACAAGAACATGTGTAATGTAAATTTTATGAGAATTGTTTAGTTAACATTAAACAGAAAGTATTTTAAAAGCTAATTTTTTAAAAGGTGTGTTTATCATTGGCCAATTTCTAAAGCACGCTGTACAGACTTTTTCCCTAAACAAATAGAAATTCTGTAAAATATTTTAACCTATTTGCAATTAATAATGGTGTTATCACATGAATATTTAGCCCCTAGACCCAGACTTTTACCCACTTCAAATAAGAGTACAAAGTACAAATACAAAATATAAACCTATTTGATTCATTTGTCTTTGGATACAAAAATAATAAAACTAAAAATCACACTCTATAAACATTTTAGTAAGGATTTAAACCCCAATAATGAGAAATTCTATTAGAAGAAAGAGAACACTAACATACACAAAGCCTGAGTCTCATGAAAGTCGGCTGTTAGCAATGAGTACGTTACTCTGCTATTTTCTCACCCAAGGTAGAACGTATTCTCAATACCTTTTCTACATGAGAAGCTTTCCTGACCACATCCCTTGCTTCAGCACCTCTGCGATGGGATTCGTAAAAATAGCAAATCAAGGATTTTCTGTTTTTCTTTTTCCAGCATAGAAAACTTTCCTAAATTGTTCGTCTCTGTCCAAATGTCATGTTTGCCATTTGTCTCCAAATGGTCCCCGGAGTCATACTTTTCATTTTATGATTTATACATTCTTACATTTCCTATTTTATTTTTTCCTATAGCAGGGTTTCTCAACAGCAGAGCTATTGACATTTTTGGTCAGATAATTCTTTATTTTAAGAGGCTATCCTGTGCATTAAAGCATGTTTAGCATAATCCCTGCCCTTTGCATACTACATGTCAGTAGCACTTTTACATCCCCTCTGCCTTGTAAAAGGCAAACATGTTTCTAGACATTGCCATATGTCTCCAGAAGAGGTAAACTGCTCCACGTTGAGAACCACTACCCCATACCAAAAAAGATTCACCAAAACACCATGATTGTTTACATTTCCCAATGGAGAACAAATTTTATAAAATACTGATTCTACCTCATTAAAGAAGAAGAAGAAAAAAAACCCCTATTTTTGTATTTTATCTCCCCTACTCACTGATTTTTATATTTGTGCAGTCAATTCTTTGCTAATCAGTACTTTGGGGAAGTTTGGAAATGTTTATAGGCTTTTTAAAAAGATACCCTTTTCTGTTTTTAGATATTTTAAACCTACAGACCTACGTAGTTCTCCTTTTAATTAACTATTAAATACTTGCAAAGAATTATAATATATATACAAAAGGCATATTTTTAAAAAGAACACCTCAATGCATACTATCCATACATCTATGGAATATCCTGTGGGTTCCTCTCAATCCCATCCATTTACTTCTCAACTCCCACCGAGATAATGACTTAATTCCCTTGCTTTTCCCTTTTCTATTATGATATACACTTGTTTCACTAAACAATAAATTATTTAGTTTTTTACATTTTTGAACTTTAAATAAGTGGAATCATACTATATATAGTCTGTGCTTTGCTCTTTTTTTGTTCAGCATTATGTTTGTGAGATTTATTCATGTTGATGCATGTAGTGGCATGTTCTTTGTTTTCGTTTCTGTATTGTATTGCTTGTATGACTATACAACATTTTACTTATCAATTCTCCTGTCAGTGGACACTTGAGTTATATTCAGTGTTTTTGCTTTTATAAATAATGTTTCTATGAACATTCTTGAACTTCTTCTTGGTCAACTTTTGTGAGTTTCTGTAAGATATATTTCCAGGAGTGAAGTTGCTGAGTCATAGGATATATGTACCATAAAATCTACTTTAAAAAGCCAAATTTTTTTCCAAAGTGGTGGTACCAATTTTCACTCCCACCAACAATCTGTGATAGATCCTGTTGCTCTACATCTTCTCCAGCATTTGGCACTATTGGACTTTGAAATTTTTGCCAATCTGGTGGGTATAAAATGTAATCTCTTGTGACTTAATTCACATTTTTTGATACGTCTCTCTGAATATCTTTTCATATATTTATCAATCACCTGAAGCTCTACTTTTGTAAAGTTTCTGTTCATATCTTTTGGTTATTTTTGAAAATTGTTTACTTATAATCTTATACATACTAATTTGTAGGAGTTCTTTTTATATTCTGGTTACTAATCCCTTGACAATTTTATATGTTGCAAATATGTTCTCCCAGTTTGTCACTTGAGTTCACCCTTACCTAAAATTTTCTGATGAACAGAATTCTTAACTTTATTGATGTTTTTTTCCTTTATGATCTAATCTTTTTTGTATTTTAAGAAATCTTTACCTACTGATAACCTACAGGTCACATTGGCAGGCTTCCAAATTAATCCACCTGGGGGAGGTCTTATGATTCATGGCTTACATCCTGTCCCTGAGTAAACAGTTTTATCGTGAGTTCCTCAAATCTTATCATGAATTCCTTAAACTGTTGACATACTGATTAATATGTAGCCTACTGACACTGGAAAAACACTGATTTGTTTGTGAATCATGAGGTTTTACTGATTGTTTTGCACATAGAGCATTTTAGCTTGTATTTTGTAGTCTGTAGCCAATGATTATAACCTCTGTCTTGTACCCTCCAATGAAAATCACAACTCGGGTCTGAGGAGTTGGCCTCCCTTCTGAACTTCCCCATAAAAGCCTTCCAACCTGTAGCAGATTCTGGAATATGTCCAACTTTGTGGTGTGTCTTCCCAGGTAGATCCTCGCATTTCGCTTCCAATAAACCTTTATCAAATTATTTCTGCCTCAACAGCCTTAATTTTGGTTGACACTATCCTGAAGTCATAAAGATATTCTATAGTTTCTAAATGTTTTATAGTTTTGCCTTTTGTGTTTATATATTTCAACCATCTAGAATTTATTTTTAATGTATTCTCTGAAGTACAGAACCAAGTTTATTTTTTTCCGTATGAATACACAAGTGTTCAAATGAAAAGACTACACTCTCCCTCTGCTCTGCCATGTTGCCTCTTTCAAATATCAAGCATATGTGTATAAATCTGTTTCTGGTCTATTTTCCTGTCCTTGCCAATACCACACTCACTGAATTATTTTAGCTTTTTAATAAGTCTTCATATTTAGTTTTAGAAGAAATCTATACAATTATTTCCTCAAAAGTATAAAAATGACTTCAAATTTGTTAGCACCAAATCAAGTATAATGAATAATTGAATTGATCATTTTTAACCTTCTCTATCACTTTGGTCTTATTCCATCTGATACTTGCTATTATCTGGACCCTAGTATAGGCTTTTCATATTGCAATAAAAGAAGTGTGCACCATGGAATACGATGCAGCCATAAAAAAGAATGAGATCATGTCCCTTTCAGGAACATGGATGGAGCCGGAGGTCATCATCCTTAGCAAGCTAACACAAGAACAGAAAACCAAATGCTGCATGTTTTCACTTACATGTGAGAGCTAAACAATGAGAACATGGGGACACAAAGAAGGGAAGGACAGACACTGGGGCCTACTTGAGGGTGGAGGGTGTGAGAAGGGAGAAGATTAGAAAAATAACTATTGGGTATTAGGCTTAGTACCCGGGTGACAAAATAATCTGTAAAACAAACCCCTGTGACATGAGTTTAGCAATATAACAAGCCTGTGCATTTACCCCTGAACTTAAAAGTTAAAAAAGAAAATTGTGCAGGTATCCAGATTGAGGTCAAGCGGAGGTAAATTAGAAGGTCAAACATTTAAACTAAACCAAAATTTGTCATTGCAAAAGAATATGGTTGTAAACAGTCTTCTGAATATGCAAATATATTTAATAACTGTAAACTTTTAATATTAGAATGTTGGCATTCAAACGTTTGGTACCAAGGTTTCTGATAATCATTTTCCCACTGAATATTTACAATATTTCATGAGAGAATGTGGCATGTTTTTGTGGGCCTGTGGTGTCAGAATTCTTAAACAATAGAAATTTCCACTTAGGGAAAATTATATTTAAGTTACATTCATATTAAAGAGATATAGGAAAATACAATAATTTAATCAAAGTTGATTTTTTTAAAGTATATCATTTAAAATAAGTGTGCTAATGTTGAATAAAACTATGTTAACACAAATTCAATTAAATCAATTTTCCAAGTTTTTGAATTTTAAAATGAAGATATTTCTTTTACTTCTACTTCTTTTTTTGTTACTTATATTATTGCTGTTTATTGATATTTATAATTTTTCATTGTAAATTTAAAATGATGGTTAAGAATTCCAAGCTTTACCCTCATTTACCTGTCTCAAGGGTTTAAATTTATATTCATTAAGGTATTTATGACATTCAGGCATGAATATTACGGTCTCTTTTTCTTGTACCAATACAGAAGACAAAAAAGAGCAAATAAATGTAAATGGAACCAAAAGATATTTGTATTTAGGAGTCTTTGTCCATATTTAAAAACTATAATGTTATTGTAGATTGTAAGGTTTTTGTTTGTTTGTTTTGTTTTGTTTTGTTTTTTGAGATGGAGTCTCGCTCTGTCTCCAGGCTGGAGTGCAGTGGCACAATCTTGGCTCAACGCAACCTCTGGCTCCTGGGTTCAAGTGATTCTCCTGCCTCAGCCTCCCATGTAGTTGGGACTACAGGTGCCCACCACCACTCCCGGCTAATTTTTTGTATTTTTAGTAGAGATGGGGTTTCACCATGTTGGCCAGGATGGTCTTAATCTCTTGACCTTGTGATCCACCCCCCTTGGCCTCCCAAAGTGCTGGGATTACAGGTGTGAGCCACCATGACTGGCCTGTAGATTGTAAGTTTCTATAAGGAGGTAATAGTAATAGTTAAATTCATTATTGTCCCAATGAAGGTAATTAACAAATAAAAACTTACGGATGGTGATGAAGACAATATGCTTTTTAATTTGGAATTTTCGTCAGAAAAGTGGCCCTTCCAGAGGGGTAGACGAATGTATGACCATTTAGCCCTATGGTTGTTTAATAAAACAAATTTCAAGATGGCATAATCTGAGATTTAAAGTAGGCCCAGAGCCTCAACATTAAATTTTTTTCTTGAAAAATTTCATATTCTTAATTCTGAAAGATTGCTTTTGATGAAGTTGCTTACTTTGGTACCATAAAGAAAGAGAGAAAAATAAGAGACTCATATTAGCTGAAATACTTAGATTATTTGGAAGTAACCCAATTTGCTTTCCTTTAGTTGCTTGCGGCCAGCCCCCTGTTGTAGAAAATGCCAAGACCTTTGGAAAGATGAAACCTCGTTATGAAATCAACTCCCTGATTAGATACCACTGCAAAGATGGTTTCATTCAACGTCACCTTCCAACCATCCGGTGCCTAGGAAATGGAAGATGGGCTATACCTAAAATTACCTGCATGAACCGTAAGTGGTCCTTTAGAAAGAATGGACTACCGTGCTATAACAACTACTAGACACCTTCATTTTACGGCTGTGGTATCGGCAGTTTAGGGTATGGAGCAAGTAATATTGTTGTGTTTTCTTTTTTTCTTTCTTTCCTTCCATGTAGCATCTGCATACCAAAGGACTTATTCTATGAAATACTTTAAAAATTCCTCATCAGCAAAGGACAATTCAATAAATACATCCAAACATGATCATCGTTGGAGCCGGAGGTGGCAGGAGACGAGGCGCTGATCCCTAAAATGGCGAACATGTGTTTTCATCATTTCAGCCAAAGTCCTAACTTCCTGTGCCTTTCCTATCACCTCGAGAAGTAATTACCAGTTGGTTTGGATTTTTGGACCACCGTTCAGTCATTTTGGGTTGCCGTGCTCCCAAAACATTTTAAATGAAAGTATTGGCATTCAAAAAGACAGCAGACAAAATGAAAGAAAATGAGAGCAGAAAGTAAGCATTTCCAGCCTATCTAATTTCTTTAGTTTTCTATTTGCCTCCAGTGCAGTCCATTTCTTAATGTAAACCAGCCTACTGTACTATTTAAAATGTTCAATTTCAGCACCGATGGCCATGTAAATAAGATGATTTAATGTTGATTTTAATCCTGTATATAAAATAAAAAGTCACAATGAGTTTGGGCATATTTAATGATGATTATGGAGCCTTAGCGGTCTTTAATCATTGGTTCGGCTGCTTTTATGTAGTTTAGGCTGGAAATGGTTTCACTTGCTCTTTGACTGTCAGCAAGACTGAAGATGGCTTTTCCTGGACAGCTAGAAAACACAAAATCTTGTAGGTCATTGCACCCATCTCAGCCATAGGTGCAGTTTGCTTCTACATGATGCTAAAGGCTGCAAATGGGATCCTGATGGAACTAGGGACTCCAATGTGGAACTCTTCTTTGCTGCATTCCTTTTTCTTCACTTACAAGAAAGGCCTGAATGGAGGACTTTTCTGTAACCAGGAGCATTTTTTAGGGGTCAAAGTGCTAATAATTAACTCAACCAGGTCTACTTTTTAATGGCTTTCATAAAACTAACTCGTAAGGTTACCGATCAACGCATTTCATATGGATATAGACCTAGGGCTCTGGAGGGTGGGGGATTGTTAAAACAACACACATGCAAAAAAAAAAAAAAAAAAAAGAAATTTTGTATATATAACCATTTTAATCTTTTATAAAGTTTTGAATGTTCATGTATGAATGCTGCAGCTGTGAAGCATACATAAATAAATGAAGTAAGCCATACTGATTTAATTTATTGGATGTTATTTTCCCTAAGACCTGAAAATGAACATAGTATGCTAGTTATTTTTCAGTGTTAGCCTTTTACTTTCCTCACACAATTTGGAATCATATAATATAGGTACTTTGTCCCTGATTAAATAATGTGATGGATAGAATGCATCAAGTGTTTATTACGAAAAGAGTGGAAAAGTATATAGCTTTTAGCAAATGGTGTTTGCCCATTCTAAGAAAGGAGCGAATACATAGAAATAGTGTGGGCATTTCTTCCTGTTAGGTGGAGTGTATGTGTTGACATTTCTCCCCATCTCTTCCCACTCTGTTTTCTCCCCATTATTTGAATAAAGTGACTGCTGAAGATGACTTTGAATCCTTATCCACTTAATTTAATGTTTAAAGAAAAACCTGTAATGGAAATTAAGACTCTTTCCCTAATTTCAGTTTAGAGCAACTTGAAGAAGAGTAGACAAAAAATAAAATGCACATAGAAAAAGAGAAAAAGGGCACCCAGAGATTGGCCCAATATTGATTCTTTTTTATAAAACCTCTTTGGCTTAGAAGGAATGACTCTAGCTACAATAATACACAGTATGTTTAAGCAGGTTCCCTTGGTTGTTGCATTAAATGTAATCCACCTTTAGGTATTTTAGAGCACAGAACAACACTGTGTTGATCTATTAGGTTTCTATTTTTCTTTTCTCATTACAATGCACATAATACTTTCCTGTATTTATATCATAACGTGTATAGTGTAAAATGTGAATGACTTTTTTTTGTGAATGAAAATCTAAAATCTTTGTAACTTTTTATATCTGCTTTTGTTTCACCAAAGAAACCTAAAATCCTTCTTTTACTACACTGTGACTGGTCTGGTTATTTACAACTTTAAATCCTAATGTGCACCAACATTTTTACATTCTGGTTCCATCATGGAGAGCAAGCTTCTAGCCTGGATGAAATGATTCTGTGGCAAGCAAAGAAATGATTATATATATACCCGCAAAAGTTGCGATAATAATTCTGATAATGTTTTTATCTGAATACTATGTATTAATTTCAAATATGAAAAATATGCAATGGAAAAAGTGATAGCTCACATCACAGAAATCTTCCTAGGAACGAAGGCAAGTGTTTCACACGTAATATATCACAACAAGCTTATGAAACAGGGGTCATCATTACTGATTGATGAGGGATCGGGCATAGAGGGCTCATTATTTGTCCAAAGTCATGCAGTTAGTGTGTAGCAGAAGCAGGAAATCCCTACAGCCTACACAGCATTTCCAAGAAAAATATAAAATATTATATCCCTGATTGTTACACATTTAAGGGGTTAATTTACTGGTGAGGAAATCATATGCAAATAATTATCAGAAACTGTCAAAAATATAAAGTTATCATCCATTCAGATATCCATCCATTCCTTCAGTTTTCATTCATTCATTATTTAAGTATTTAATGTGTGCCAGGCACTGTAATAGGCTCTGAAGATTCACCAGTGAATGAGGTAGACAGGATTTTGCCTACATAAAGTTTTTATACTGGCTGCATCCCATTGAAATTATCATAGAACCATTCTATTCAATATCTTTATTGATAATCTGCAAGAACCAATCAATACATTTTATGCTCTGAAGTTATAGCAAAGATATAAAGGTCAAAGGTGAGCTGAAAATTATTTTAAGGTTCTTTCTAGAAATGTCAAAAATATACAGGGAGTTTGGCATGAATAAGTGTGGAAGAGAAGAGATTATTTTCCTTTCTGAGCTTGTCCTTTTAGTGTGCACTCTGTCATATCTTTTACATAGAATTTAAATATGATCCAAGGGAATATGTAAGAATTTATATTAATTGTGCATATATACCCTTCTTAGATTATTGCTGGATCTAGGTACAAATAACAGAATCTCTGGGATGTTTAGAATACTGGGACAGAGTGAGACATTAAAAAAGAGTTACACTAGTCAAAGTCAGCAAGAAGTAGTTCTTTGTCCATTTTTAAAGGTTAAGTGTCGTATCAGAGGGAAGAATGTGCCCCTGCGTTGGAGGCTATTTAAGAAGAGGTGGTCTTCCAGGGTAGCTGTATTACTGAAGAGGTAAGAGCGACTGTATAAGGAGGGATGCATCATTTTAATGTGATAGTAAGTAGACCTTTGCTGATCTTAAGTAAATTTTCAATGTAGTACCAAGAGTAGGAACTGAATTAGCCTTAAGCTATTTGCCCGGAAATCATATATCATGTACAATAAACTCATGGAGTTTGCAAATAAAGAGAAAAAAAATAAAGTAGTAGTAAAAAGGTTCAGGGTTAATTTTGTGCATGACTTGTTCATGACTATTTCCTATGAAAAGAATCTGTGAGAGAAAATATATTCTAGATAAGGGCAAAAGATGTTATTATCAAGTGGCTAAAGACTCAGTGATGAATACAACATTTGTAAAGTGTTTTCCTTTATGTTTCCTAATATTAGAAATGCAGTGAAATTGTTTCTGGAAAAAAAAATGTCAGCAATGTATGTTAGCACTGATATTGGTGCATCTTTCTTTTTACTGTATTGCAACTTGCATTTGCTCTAAACAAATCAGAATTCACCCAAATGATTCTTTTCTGAAACAAGTCTAAACAGAACATTTATAAAGGTCCTTGAGTGAGTCATTCAAGATTGTATAATCTTTTCCCATTATTACTCATTTCTGTATGTTTACATCCCAGCTGGACAAGAAAGAGCAAATGCCAAAATAGAACAAGAATGGTTTTGTTGAGGTGTTTACAGAATAAGCAAAGCCTGGGTTTTAATTGGAATTTAATTCAGAGTTCTGTCTGAGTCTATCAAATGATCCCTGTTGAAGATTAAAAGTTTACTGCCTTAGGCAGTAAGTCTTAAATTATTTTTGATAGTATTTATTCTAAAATTTTAAAAACTGTGTACCTCTCACAGTTTAAGTTGTCAACAAAAATTTTTTTTTCATCATAAATTTAAACAACGATAGAGGATGTAATTTTTGACCTATTTTAAATATTGCCATTCTAAAACAAGCGTATAACATCACTTTCAGATATATTCAGTGGAATCTAAATAATCTAAGTATCATAGTAGTTTGACCCCCTACATCATTCTTTTAAAAATAGTCTTTATTAACAGTCAAAAATTTTTTATTTTTACTTTCTTAGGATTAATGTTAAAATTTAAGTTCCTCTTATAGAATGTTATCAAAAATTATATATTTATATGCTTAGAAGTCTTCTATTAAGCCATCAAACTTAAGCACATCAAAATTTGTAATTTAAAGTTTAAATTTTTTTTCCTTGTGAACATAATCCTATAAAAGTTAAAATTTTCCTGGACTGAGTTATTTTTGTAGCTTACTAATATACAATTGATCAAAACAATATAAAGCTATTATAACGTTTGAAATATTACACAAATTGTAAAATTTTGTTGGAAATATATCTTAATGAGGTAATTAGGGCTGTTTTTCCCAATCTGCATTTCCATAGGGAAATATTCCTTAAAATTAGAATGTGGCATAGCTTAGCACATTTCACTCTCATTTTGTTTGATAGATTTAAATACCGAGAAAATCTGTTTACATAAGTAGATGAAAATGATAGTTTTATTGTGCACTGCTACTCATTTTTTAAAGCAATTTCTGAGTTATATGCCAAAAATCACAGTGATCTCTCAAAAGTTATTTTCAAATTACCTCTCAGCTGACATGTCAAGTCCTCCTTAATTTTTTTTTTGTTTGTTTGTTTAATAAACACTTGGTTTGAAAAAGGATTTGTCACACTGGCATCAGAATTATTCAGTGTGAGTTGTCTTTTATTTGTTCTAATTCTTGCATTCCATGGCAATGTATCCTAAGACTCAGAATGGATAAGAGGTATGTTTCATGTAGTGGTTTATTTATTTATTTATTTTTTATAAAGTAGTAAAGGAGCAATTGTCTAAAGTATTGGTCCTCAAAGTTTGTTCCCTGGAACAACAGCATTAGTTTCACGCAGGAACTTGTGAAAAATGCAAATCCTCAGACCTTACCCTATTGAGTGAGAGATTATGGGAGTGCGGACAGCAGTATGGGTTTTTGCAGACACTCCAGTGATTCTCATGCATTCTAAAGTGTATGAGAACTGGCATAAAGGGGGACGCAAAAGCAGAAGCAGGAGCCTCCACCACAGACACCTCCCTAGGCAAATGAGTTTTAGAAAAGCATCCAGGTGGTAATCAAAGTTCTGGAAATGACTTCACTTTTGTATATCCCTTGGAAAGTCTTAGGGCACTCACACAGTAGGAGTACTACCCTGGGAGTATACTAAGTTTTCCCCTGGTTTGGAGAAAGCTGCTTTAAGATACAGAGTCCTTCAAGTGCTTTCTGATTTTTAGTACGTCATCTGTCCATATTTATGACCTATGTGTTCTACTAGTCTGGTGGTGATTACTTCCCAACCTTTTAATGGGCCTCTGGTTTTAAAGAAAAATGTGAGAAAGGTTTTCTTTACAGGAAAAACTGAATAAAGCAGCATGATTAAAAATACTAATTTCTTAAAGACCTGATACAAAGTTTTAAATGTAGGAATTAAGAGAAATTTAAAAACAGAAAGAGAAGCAAAGAAGATATATTGTAATTTCTCTTCAAGAGCCAACCAGGAAAAGGAACCTCAAATTCAATGATGAGCCTTAAAAGAGGCATAGGTGGGAGAATCCTTTGGAGTGCACTGATCTCTACATTGCTTCAGTTCCCAGATCACCTCATCCTCTCCTATATTCATAAGCCAGATTAAACCCATTTTTCATATAATAATACATATTGAGCACTTACCAGGTTCCAGGCAGTATGTTAGGTGCTGGGGATACTGTCATAAACAAGATTAGCTGAGTTTCTGTTTTTAGGGAGCTTACAGTCTGATGAGAAAGATTAGTAATGGCATTAAAGTAGGAAGAGTCTGATTTCTCAAAATGCGAAAGCCTCTGTTCTTGACCATCTTTTTTTTTCCACTCTCCATCTTTGCCTGATTCCATTCGTAACTGTAGCTTAAATCCCTACATGATTACTTCCGTGTCCAGTTGGTTGGATTCTACAGGCACATGAAGATCTTTATCTTTCAAGTTGAACTATTATCTCTCTCTCTCCCCCAACCATTTTTTATAACTAGTAGTCATTCTGGCTCCTAATTTAATGCCTATGTTTAATCAATTGCCAAATTCTGTAATTCTACCTCCAAAGCCTTCTCATATCCATTCTCTTCTCTCTCTCCCAACTGTCCTCAATATCTCACATAGCCTTACTATCTCTAGACACACTGCTTTCCAAATTACCTTTCAAACTACTGCAGAGTATTCTTTAAAATGTGCACATCAGAGCTTGGCATTCCCCAGCACAGAATTCTTCAGAACTTAATGCCTACAAAATAGAATCTAATTTCATATGCATAGACTTTACCTACTTGTCCAATCTAATATTCTGCAAAATGCTGTGAACAAAACCCCATACTATTTGATTTCATGTCTTGATTTAGAAATCGTAAGTGGAAAAACTATTGAATTTAAGTTCTAATGTTTTTATTTAATTGATCACTTTGGTTTCCTGTTCAGTCTCTGATCAAATGTCAGACTCTTCTTGTAGCAATTGTATGGGAGGCAGAAATGGAAGACTGAAACTGCCATTTGACTCAGTAGGACATAGGTGTGTCTTTCCAGGTAAACTCTGCACTCTTCTCCTGCTCTGTGCTCTGAGATACTGACAGTATAGACTGCTCCTATTGGGTTCAGCCATGGAGAGCATTGCAGGAAATCAGAACCAGAGAGGATAACTCTATATCAGTGTGTAGCCCCTTGGCTCCTCCCAGTCCTGTGGGATTGCCATGGGCTGGTGGTACTCTATAAGAAAGTTATTAGATCCTCCTGGGCAGCAGTCTCCACAGAGTCCTCTTTGCCTCCTGGTTCCACAGCTGCTCATAAGACCTTTCAGGACTGGCCTAGTAAGAGCTCTCCACTGTTTTTGGCCCCACGGATACTGTATTATGAAGTGTGATTTCCTTAAGCTTCTCACTTTTGTAAATAATCCCTTTATTAAACACTCTGACTAATTTTATTCGTGTCATCTATTTCCTGTTGGATTCCTGGCTGACAGTGTTATTTGATGCATTTCTTCAGGGGAAATGATGGAAGTAACCCCATTCATTTCGTTCATAGGATAGGCATGCTGCATTGCACACTGGTTCCCTTGGGTTATTTCTAAGGCGTCTTATTGTGTACTTATATGAGGTTATAGCTTTAATTCCTTTCTGGTAACCATTATACACAAAGCATGTGATTGTTGTAACTGCCAGCCATTTTTCTGCCTCAGCTATGTATAAACATGGCCACACTGCAGACTTCTTCGTCTGAACGTTGTGTTTTCTGGCTTAAATTTCCAAAATAAAATGTATTACTCCTTAACTTGAGTTCACAATCAAGGTCAGTTTTCAATGCTTGTTTTATAATTAGGAGGAAAAAAAAGAGGAGGAGTGAAGTAGTATAGGTGCATAACAAGTTTCTCTGAGACTAAATTCCAATATTTTTGGAACGTTATGCTTTATGGTTACCCACAGAGAAAGTAGGATGAGAAGGGAGGAAGACATTGCTATTTTAAACCTGCCAACTGATATTGTTTCTTTGGATAGAAGTATGCCTTTATCCTTCAGAGATGAATTTTTCCCTCTAGTTTTTGGAGAAGTCATCCCAGGGGAGGTCTTCAAGTTACACAAATTTAAGACCAAGTTCATACTTCGGGATGAATTGGTAAAAGGAGAAACTGAGCTGCTCTGCATTAAAAAGTAGATGTTGTTCTCTTCTCATACAAAATGTTGTATCTTTTAGATGGAACTTTAATACATATTCTGTTCGTTTTCTCTGGGGTCTTGATAAATTCTTGGCCAAGGCTTTCTGTGTTGAAGAGGAAAGCTGAGTCCAGCAACATGGTGGCAGATGTGCTGAAATCAAGAGAAACCTCTCCTAGAGATCTGTGCAGAGGCCTATACACTCTGGAAGTAGTCTACTAAAGTACACTGTTTTAAGTGTGGCTTGGTTGTGTTAGAATTCTTTACGTTTCCTTAAATTCTCAGGATAATTTAGTTAAGTCCTGGCTATGCTTTTCAGAACTAAGACATGGACCATGGCTTCATTTGGGTAGGGTTGAGCAATAATAGATCAGCAGCGGTCTTGGTAAGCCTCATAAAGATGGTTGGGAATCACATGCGTGGTATGCGAAGGCTTGCTGGGGTCAGAGTGATGTGCAGGGCAATTTATGGAACAGGGCAGCGTTCCTTAACAAAATGTGCCAAGAACATTTTGTGAGAGGGGCCTCATATGATTTTTAAATTTTTGGCAGGTAACGTGTGTTTTTGGGAATGCTGTTTTGGTGATAAAGGGAAGTGCAACTTCTTAAAACTAAATTTGGGAATATCTATATGATTCAGGCTTTCTTATAAGTAGTATCTTCATTGCTTAATATGTGGCAATATTTTGACTTTTAACTTTGAATATCTTCTCCTTAAACATGAGGTAAATTAATAGATAATTTCATTTTGGATAAGGATATGTCATTCAAAAAAGTGATTAGGAAAATTGTTAATGAACATAATAAGCAAAGAAAATAAAAGTAACCCAGCAAAAGAAGTAGAAGAAAATTAGTTCCAATGGTGGGGAAAAAAAATAGAAAATTAGTAAAGTAATTCCAGATGAATGAGAGTAAAACAACAATATCATTATTTTGGAAAAAGATTGAGGAAAGAAAGAAGACTTTCAGGGATTTTAGAGGCTCTAATAATCTAGGTTGAGCCAAAACATACCATTAAAAAGCAGGCTTTGGGATTCAGTGATGCTCTGATTATGAAAGGAGGAAAGATGAAAATGGTAAGTGCAACATTTAGCATACAGAATTGAGGAAAATAGAAATAGTATAAAGCATTAATGTCAACACAGTAGACAGTTTACATGGAACACCAAGAAATATTGGAAGCTCGCTACCAAAAGGACTAATGTTAGTGAAGGGCTTGGGAATTTCAGATTTTATAAGAATGAAACAAATTTAGAATTATTTTTTATTTAAATGAAGGTTTGAAAATACAAAAATAATAGCCCTGCTTATCCACAAAGGAGGAAGTTCAGGATAGAGATTAGACCAAAGGACGAGAGATGCTGAAACAACTGAGAATGAATGGGCCACTGTGCTAAAGCTGGAAAATATGCAGCTAGGCTGAAAATGGCATGGGCAATTAGTACTTATTGAATATTGCCTAAATCATAACTCTCCATTGCACACCATGAAAACATTCCAGATATGTGCTAAATTATGTCCTTGCTCTTTTGTTGTTGTTATTGTTAATTTATTAGCTAAGTAACACCTGTTCAGTGTAAACTTGTGGGAAAATACAGAAAAGCACAAATAGGAAAGTAAATATTCAAGAGACTGTTTCCTTCAGATCACTACTTTTAACCCACACGGATCCAAAGAGTGCTCAATAACTGTATGTAGAGGGAACTATTTATTGGGTGCCAGTCACTCTCCTAAGTGTATTGCCATCTGTTTCTTTTCACAAGAAAGTAAACTCTGTGAGCACAACGCCTCCTCTGTCTTGTTCATCACCATGTTCCTAACACCTGCAATAGGGCCTGGCATGCAGCAGGCACTCAATAAATATTTATTAAATGAAGGACTAAATCACCTCTTCCAGTGTTCCTATCGATTTTATTGTCATGCCTATTTGCTGATGAGGAAACAGAGGTACAGCGAGATTATGCTGACTTCCCAAAGCTGCTTAGTGATGGGAGGTAGAGCTAGGATGTACACCTAGAAAGTTTGACTCTGGAGCTCATTAACGCATTTGGTTATTACTCCGTAGGTAGTGGGGAGTCGGTAGAAAATAAGGTCAACGTGATGGTATTAATAACATCACACTGGGCTGGGCGCGGTGGCTCACGCCTGTAATTCCAGCACTTTGGGAGGTGGGCAGATGATGAGGTCAGGAGATCACGACCATCCTGGCTAACACGGTGAAACCCTGTCTCTACTAAAAATACAAAAAAATTAGCTTGGTGTGGTGTTACGCACCTGTAATCCCAGCTGCTCCGGAGGCTGAGGCTGGAGAATCACTTGAACCTGCAAGGCGGAGGTTGCAGCAAGCCGAGATGGCGCCACTGCACTCCAGCCTGGTGATGAAGCGAGACTCTGTCACAAAAAAATAAAAAATAAAAATAAAAAATAACATCACACTGAAACTAAAACAGAAACCCCTTACCTCCATAAGACAGGTATTGTCAATAACCTATTACATTATTCATTGAGCAGTTCTGTCAACCAGCAGCATCAGAAGCTGAGGACAGAAAAAGAAAACTGTAAAGCCATTTGTCTCTCACTACTCTGCTCCAGAAATACGCCATCCATGGTTGTCTGGCACCTAAATTAGTGGCTGAATGATTTAGCAAATAAGAATCACAGAGCCTGTTGGGATTTCTAGAAGTTCACATAAATGAATGTTTAGAAAAAATATAGGTACAATTTGTGTCTATTTAAGACTGCAGAGTCAGAGTGAATGTCAGAGTCATTTCATTCTGGATTTCAGCACATTGTGACTTTTGTTGTTGCCTATTTTACCAAAATAAATATTTGCCACTTATTTTGGGATGCTGGGAACATGCCAGGACATCAGTGGAAATGTCTAGAACAGAATCGGAAGTTGTTTCCCAGCAAGCTGTGGACAAATCTCCATGCAGCCATTTTGCATGATCCTGGAGATCAAGAAATGCTTGCATGAATTTTCAAATACAGTTTACATTTTAGCATTCACAGGAGTCACTGATATGCCTATGGCATACCCTAGTTCACATAAGCATACAAGTCTGTGAATTTCTGAAGTGAATGGAGATTAAATAAAACAATCCAACTTTTACTTTCAAAGAAAATGTAGCAGAAAAAAATGACAACGTGTTCTAAGTTTTGATAAACCTTAGGAATGTACTTCAAATTAGGCTATAAATGTAAGAGCACAAATTCATTCCTTTGTTCATTTAGTTTTTCATTCATTCACAATGCTTTTTAAGCACAAACTACATTTCAGATATTATTTTATTTCTGAGATTCATTTCAGACTTTGTTACATTGTTACTACAATAGGACAAGACTCTTCTGGGTTTTAGTAATTGCTCCTCAAACATGAAACATTCAACCCTCCAGAAACGACCTGACAACATCCAACACTTATACTGGCACACTGAAAAGATATGTTATCTGTATCAGGATTAAAGACATCACAAGGTAGAGCAAGCTTTGTTGGAAACTAGAAATAGCCTGTGAGTTCAAGTTGGAAATAAATGTTTGGAGGCAGGAAGGAAGATTGGTATTCAAGCAACAAGTAGTTGTAATAATAAGTTTGTAATAATTCTGTGCCAAATAGGGACTCTCTATTTGAAACTATTGCCTCAAATATTTCATTCAACGTCATGTCTTATGCCTTCTTGTAAGTTGATTTAAGACGTACTGAGACAATGTCAAAAAACACAATGTTCTAGCTGAACTTTCTTTTCTTGTGTCTTTCAGTTCCTTGTTTAGGAGTTGGGAACTGGTTACTTACACTCAAAATAGACAGGAAAGCCCCCTTGAGTATCCCGAATGCCACTGAAAGATCCCGAGTTGACCTGTGGACTGGGGCAAGGCAGGATTGTCAGACCACAGTCAACAAAGGCAGAGCAGGTGTGGTAGAAAGCAGATGGGCTAGAAATCAGAAAATGTAGGATCAGGCCGGCGCAGTGGCTCACACCTGTAATCCCAGCACTTTGGGAGGCTGAGGCAGGTGGATCACTTGAGGTCAGGAGTTCAAGGTCAGCCTGACCAATGTGATGAAACCCTGTCTCTACTAAAAATACAAAAATTAGCCGGGCATGGTGGCAGGCACCTGTAATCCCAGCTACTCGGGAGGCTGAGGCAGGAGAATTGCTTGAACCCAGGAGGTGGAGGTTGCAGTGAGCAGAGATTGCAGCACTGCACTCCACCGTGGGCGACAGAATGAGCCCCTGTCTCAAAAAAGAAAATGTAGGCTCATACCCCAGTGTCTATCCAGTAACTGAGGGACTTTTGACACCCAGCCCCTGAGATTTAGTTTCCTCAGATAATGTGGCTGGCTCCCAATTGGACCTAAGCTGGTGGTTAGGATTTGGTACTGTCTGACAAACTGTGAAGAGGTCATTCTTAGGTATCATTTTTATGAACACATGTTTTGGGGGGTTTTGGTTTAGCTGAAAACTAAAGGAAAAGATTTTTCCTTCTTGTTTCCTTGGTGGAAAAGTGAAAGGACAGAGGTCTATCCTATGTATATCTACCATTTAAGGCAGAAGAAGGAACTACTTTTATTAGAGATTGAAACCAAGACATGCAGCACTGTGCTTCACAACATGAGGGGCAGAATGTGATCTGTAGTCATAGGGCAAGAGGCAAGGGAAATTGTGTCACTCTGGTACATGAGGGCTTCAGGGAACATGCCAGGGCATCAGTGGGAATGTCTAGACACCCAGACAGAACCAGAGGCTGCTTTGGGAGCTGGAGATGCTGTTAGGGCCTCTGCATAGATGGAATCAGGAGTCAGATGATTAGTTATTTAAGTCATTATGATCCCTTCAAGGCTGTTCTAGTGAAAACGGGGTAAATGAGGCTAAAAGTGTTTCAGACATTTTCGTTTAGTAGTAGTAGAGCCCTTTCTACTCACAATGAAAGCGTATTCTGAACACAGATACATAATACAGATAGAAGTAGAGCTCTCTGTGTTGAAATGGTAAGAACCTGGAGCTATCGACTTCGCTCAACCAGCATCTCTGTTTCTGACAGCTCCCTAAGTGCTTCCAATTTGCAGCCAAGGTGGAGGACCACTGCCTTAGAGAAATGCTTCTCAAACATTAATGTACTTACTAGTCACCTGGGGATCTTGTTAAAATGCAGGTTTCTATTCAGGAGGTCTGGGATGGGGTCTAAGGCTCTGCAAGTCTAACAAGCTCCCAGGTGATTCTGATGTTGCTGGTAGGTAAAACACACTTCGACTAACAAGGTCTTGGAGCACTGGTTCGCTCACGTTCGTGGGCATAAAAATCTCATAGGGTGCTTATTAAAACAAAGATTATTGTGTTTGGCTCTCAGAATGTTGGATTCAGTAGGTCTATGGTAGGGCCTGGTAATTTGCATTTCTAATGTGTTCACAGGTGATCTAGCTCTGGGCATGATCACATAGGGCAATATTTCCAAAACCTGGCAGAACTTGGCAACCTCATAATGTATACTCATGCTTGGCACCGCCACCCCTCCCCACTTCCCTTGGCCCTCCATCCCTGCCACTTGCAGAATCTGCTTTAAAGGCTCCTTGGTGATTCCAATCAAACCATTGACATAAGACCTTGTAGGTCACATGAGGACTTGAGATTCCATTCTGAATACATACTATATATTCATTGTCTCTGCTTTTCAAAATAATTTTTGACTGGGTTAAAGATATTTTAAAACAGATCACTGATGAAATCCTAACACCTGAACTATACATTTTCATCTGGTTCCCTATGAATTATGTCATCTGAATATTATCTGATGAATATTATTTCAGCAAATTATTTCATCTGAATAATTCCCATGAGGTAGATACTGCCTCCATTATCTCTTTTATTACAAGTGAGGGAGACTCAGAAATGTTAGCCAGACGGTTCTTTAATTCCTGTAGAGAAATAGATTAAGAGGTTCAAAATTGGTTAATTTTGGAATCTACTCATGCCAAACTAGCTATATTGTTTTCCTCCCACTTTCTATTAACTTGGGTCTGTTCCATTATGGGTTATGTGGCAGAAGCTAATTACTGGGAGCCTGTAATTTGAAGTGACAGGTAATTGAAACTTCAGTCTCTATGAATATCTGTGTAATGCATAATACATTATTAAGAACTAATTATTTAAAACACAAATGAAGCTGATTGAAGTCAGCTGCAGGAATTGGTGGTTAATATTAAAATTGAACTACAGATAATTAACTTGGGTCCAAAAAAGCTCATTTCAAGCTAGCTAGCAAAAATTATTTTTTGTCATTTGTTATTAATTATGACATGCTAATAAGCCTAATTTTATTTGGTCCATGTACATTTGCCTCATGTACTCAGGATAAAAAGCAGAATAGAAGTTCTAAATCCAAGAAAGGAAGAAAATAATCTATCCCACACTTGTATTAATATTTAACTTTTTGTTGAATTAATATTCTGAGGTTGCCAACACAAACCTCAGTGGAAATGGTGATTCTTTTGAAAGAATATTAAATTGGATTTTAGTTTCAAATGGGATGTTATTATTTTATAAAATTTTATCACCCAAATTTTTCTAAATGGAATATCTAATTAGAACAATAGGATGCATATCCCAATAGTTTATGTATATACACTGTAAAAATATATGCTATATAAATAATATATAACATATTATGATATATCATAATATATTATATAACATATAATATATAATAATATATAAGCTATTATATATGATATATCACATATAATATATTATATATCATATTGAGATATACTATATTATATATCATATTATGATAAAATATATTATATATTATATAATACATTGTATATTATATCATATATATAATATCATACCTAATTTCCTTCTTGGTTTTTGTTTCTGGAATTGTCCACCTAAGGCTTTGTATCCTGCAGCAGCATATGATGATGTATCTTGTATAAGCACAGGAAACAAGTGAAGATTTTTTAAAGCATAGTTGAAGTAGTACCTATTGATAAACATATTTCTGTAGTTTGTGGAAGAGATCCCAGAAGTGTACATTTCTCCAGTACAAATACGCCATAGTGCTATGAAGATAGCAGCTCTAACTTCCTCTGCCACCTATCTGCAACTTTGGGCATTGGGAGCAAAATTAAAATCCTTGCCCATTAAAATCCTTGTGGGGCTTTAGAACTATAACCTCTAGTACTTAGTTTTCTTCAAGAGCAACAATCTCCAAGGCTAGCTACCTTGAGGATTTATAAGTTTAGTATAGATAGAAATGACAAATTTTCCTGCCCCCAGGTCTTCTTGTTGATTATTGAAAAAATATAGATTATTTTCCTCATCAAATATTTAGGGGGAAAAAAACTGATAAAGATAAGATTTCTTAAAGGTCCCCTGGCCAAGGTGGACACTTTGGCAGTAATTTTTTTGGTAGCATTTTACTCAGTTGATCTTTCACTTAAACTCCTCCTGTAAACATTTTCTTCATTTGACTTCCAGGAATCAAATTCTCCTGGATTTTATTCTATTTCTTAGACATCTTCCTTGCTGGTTGCTCCACATGTTTTCTATTTATGTTTTCTCTCTTGTTGATATTATCCAGTCTTGTATTTGTAAATGACATAAATGTGTTTATGACTTGACCTAGACCTCTACATTGAGCTCCAAACATAGCCTACCCTACATCTCCACCTGGATGTTAATAGGGATCTCAACTTAACACACCCAAATACAAACTCGTGATCTCCCTCCTACTTGCTCTGTCCATCACCTTCCCTATTTCAGCACCACGACTGCTACCACCCTGGTCCAGGTCACCACTATCTCATGCTTGAGTTAAGCACTAATAGCCTACTAGACTGTTGGGTCCATTCTTTCTCCACTTTGGTTTAATTTTATCAGGGCAGCTAGAATGAGCCGATTCAAACCCAAATCGGACTATGTCACTTATTATTGAATGTCTCCAGTGGGTGCCCATCTATCTCAGAGTAAAAGACACAATTGACTCCATTCCTTCTGCTGCTGTTCTCCCTGCGCTCACTCTGCTAAGGCCTCACTGGTCGTCTTGCTGTTCCTGTGCATGCCAGGCCCACTCCCTTAGTGCTTTGCGCTGCTTTTTGGTCTGCCTGGATCAGTTGTCTTTCGGATACCCGCTTGGCTTTTTCTTTCACCTCCTACAGAACTTTGCTGTAAAAAAAGTGCCACTTTCTCAGAATAAGACTTACTTTTTTTTGAGACAGTCTCACTCTGTTAGCCAGGTTGGAGTACAGTGGCACGATTTCGGCTCATTGCAACCTCTGTCTTCCAGGTTCAAGTGATTCTCATGCCTCAGCCTTCCACGTAGCTGGGATTACAGGCATGTGCCACTATGCCCAGCTATTTTTTATTTTTATTTTTAGTAGAGACGGGGTTTCACCACGTTGGCCACATTGGTCTCAAACTCCTGACCTAAGTTGATCTGCCTGCCTCAGCCTCCCAAAGTGCTGGGATTACAGGCATGAGCCACTGTGCCCAGCCAGTAAAACCTTTCTTGAACATCTATTTAAAATTCCAACCCCCTTGTTCAACATTCGTCTTCACTGACAACAAGAACAACTGGCCCCTTGTAGGCACCCAATATTTGTTGAATGAATGCATGATTATCTCCCTATACATAATTCTTCTGAACATTTGAGCAATGGGTGACCCATGTTTACAGAACTGTATCTTACCATACTCTTTCTCCATATTTCTCATTGCTTGTTTGTTCTAAAAGCTAGATTTCCATTTTCTATTTCTTTCATTCAATAAATAGTTATTGATTTATTTCCATGTGCTGGACCTGTGCTAGGTGCCGAATAATACAGTAATGAAACAAACATTGTCCCTATTATCAGAGAAAGACATCGAATAAATAACACAAAGACATGTAATATTATAAATTGTTGTAAGATGTTGTGAAGGAAGAAACAATGTACTGTGAGGAACAGTAACAGTGGAGGGAGGGTATTTACTTTGGTGGGATGGGAAGGCCACCCTAAGGAGGTGATATTGAAGCTGAAGTGAGTTGTGAAGAACCACAAGAAACCAATAAAACAAAATATGAAGACTGGGTTGGGTGGGGGAAGTACACATTTCAGGGAAAGAAAACAATCCTATAGGAAAGCTCTGAGAAAACAAAAAACATGACATATTTGAAAAATCAAAAGGAAGCCAATGTAATTAAGGTGGGGGATTGGCAGTTCCTGTAAGTTCTACAACATTGTATAATGGTTAAGGGCTTTGATCCCTAGAGGCCGACTCCCTGGGTCAAATTCAGGATTCACCTCTTAATAGCCTGTCATATTTGACAAGTTATTTACTCCGTGCTTTAGTTTTCTCATCTGTAAAAGAAAGACATAGTGCTTATCCCATATGGTAATTGTGTTACTAAATTAGTGATTGGATGCTAAGTACTTAGGATATCTTCTGCAATGTAGTGTCTTAGTCTGTGTGAGCTGCTATAACATAATATCTTTAATTGGGTGGCTTATAAACAAAAGAAATGTATTTCTCACAGTTCTAGAGGCTGGAAAGGCCAAGGTCAAGGTGCAGGCAAGTTCAGTGTCTGGTGTGGACTTGTTTCCCAGTTGCCTTTTCCTGTGTCCTCACATGGTGGAAGAAGTCTCTTTTATAAGGGCACTAATCCTATTCATGGGAGCTCCACCCTCGTGACCTAATCACTTCCCAAAGGCCTTGCATTTGTCACAATCCTCCCTTTCTTTCCTACCCAATGAATAACAAGGGTCTTCCAGAGATTTCTGGTAAATAAGATTTTCACAAGTCAAGTCTTCTAATCGACTCATTAACCAAAATACTTCAACAAAGCTTTTAATTCAAGTTAGCACCTAAAAGCTAAACACTGACATCAGGCCACTAGAGTGAACCCAGTAAAGTGGAACATAACTTTCAATATTCTATTTGCATCTAAAACTCGTTTTGCTAAAATAAAAAAAATTTACTAGTTGATATCACCAATTTGCATTAGCACTGGTTGTTCAGTCTAAATTAGTTTTCTTTTTTGCTTCCAGGATACCATTATATTTTTCATGCCTTATTTCTATAAATATAATAAAAATATATTAAGAGTATCCATACACAACTTCTTGGCTGCAGACTAGGTCTGAATGCAGAATTGGCAACACATATTAGAACAATTACCAACAAAAAAGTCTTTTTCAAAGTTCTTTATGTGTTTCCCTTTCATGACACAAAGGACTAAGCAATGCATTATTTTCTATGCTATAATAAAATCATCCATTTTTAGCATTTTAACTGGTGGAGAAAATTATTTTGCTCTAAATGAAAATAGAAATTCTAAGTGCTAGTAGATGAATTCATATCGAATTATCTAAATTCTCTTATGGAAAGGCAATACTGGGATATTTAAGTTGAAATATTCTGCCTAGAAATCAATGCACCAGAAGCCTGATTTTCTGTAGAGAATGTTCCTTATTGTTGTAAAACATATTCCAAATTTCTGTGTATAGATTTATTTAATAAATTTTTACATTAATCCAATTTTAGTATTTAAATATATTTTCAGAGGGAAGGGGAGGGCCCTCTCTTTGCAATAAAAACCTTGTGTTGACTCTTAGGATAGTTAACTTCTTGCAGACACTGACGTTGTATGTTCCCTTTTCTAACAGTCAGATTTGTAACAAGCTATCTGGTATAGTGACAAATAAGCAAGAATTGCCCAAATCACCATGGAGGATCAGGGCACATCTTGCATTTTGCGTCCCCCAGAAGCATCTACTCTGCAATCTGCTCTAGTTGTATCATTTTTCTTAAACCAACCAGATCTGAGATAACAAAGATGAGTCCTAGGGAAAGAACAAGGAAATTTTATGTAGATTATTCTAACTTTGCATTTTATATCTTCTATATTACCCATGGCATCCCAAAATAGTATGATACTGACTTAGGGTAATAAGGGCCTGGAATACAAATGGAGAAAAGACAAAATACTCTACATGAACTGCCTGTACGTGAAATACTCCATTTGTAAGAAGTCCTTACAAAGAATAAACAACCATTTGTAGTTATAAAAATTATGTACAAGGACTTGGACAGTTCCCACCAGGATAGAATAATAGAGACCAGATTTATCCTTTTAAGCAAGAATTAGCAAAACAAAGTATATAAAATAATGATTTTCAGATATTGAACATCATGCAGCACAGGACAGTCATCTCTGCAAGAAAAGAAAGCAATGTGGCAACTGAAAAGATGCCTTTCTATTTGCATAGATGAAAAGAATATCGCCGAGAGAGAATGTACCACTGGAGCAGGGGCCAGAGGGTGAGAAGGATGCGACATGGTACAGGAGAAAGCAATCCTTAAACTCTGGCATCAGCAAGACCTGCCCTTCAAGCTCAGCTCCTCCATTTACTCAATACACACAGCAGGCATCCAAAAACAGGAGAAAATGTTTATCAGATATCACATTTGAGGCAGAAATTATCACAGAGGGAAAGAATAATGAATTCAGAAATAAAGAGAAAAGGTTGTAGAATAGGCCATTTTTTTTCCTTAAATATTGCTTCTGCCCTATTCTCTCATCCTTTTCCTTCCTATACTCCAATTAAACAGATTTATACCTTTTGATTATGCTTTGTACATCTCTTACTTTATGTTGTTTCTTCTATTTTTGTTTCTCTTTATGCTTCTTTTCTGCATATTATTTTTCTTCTGTTTTCTGATTTACTGATCCTGTTTTATATTGGGTTCAGTCCATTATAAAACCCATCCAATGATTTGTTAATTTCAAATACTATATTTTTCTATTCTAAAGCATCCACTTGATTTTTTTTTATATTTCAATTTTCAGCTTAATTCTCAATCTTTTCTACTATTTGACAAAATTTCCCTCTAATGCCTAAATCACTTCTCTCTCTCTCTCTTTCCCTCTCTCTCTTAGTTTTTAGTAAACCTAATGTATCCTAGGTATTGGCATGCCTCATAGGTTTGGATATTGTGAGTAAAAAACAAAGAACTGTAGAAGTTCTTATTGATTTCTCTCAGAGAGAGTTATTTTTAGTTCTGGTGGGCAGATCTTATTAAGGTGTGATTTTATGCTCTGTTAGGGTTAGGCTAAAGTTTTCTGCCTTATTTGCTCTTACGTGTTGCACTTAGTTCTTGTGAGTTTTTTCCACTTCTAGTGCCTGCCCCATCTGAGTGTCTAATAAAGTTTTGTGATATTTACTGATGCCTCTCTACTTTGGTGGAGCTTAACCTCTATAACCTCTGTTTTCTCAATGCTGTATGCTGCGGAAATCTGTGATCAGTTTTTTAGCTTCCCAGCTGCTCTGGGTTTTGTAGAGTCTCACTAGACCATGTGCAGCTAATGTACTGACCAATAGCTTGTGGGGAACACATATATCATTATCTGAGCTTCTTTTCTGAGTTTGACTCAGTCTCCAGAAATTTGCTTCATAAGCCTGGGCCCTGACCACCAATATCTGTCTCCTCATCCCTGCAATACTTTCTACTTGGACCCAATTTTCACAGGGTTGAATGTGGGAAAAAATGCTTTAGAGAAAAAGCAAGGGGAAATGTGGAGCTCGCCTTGTATGTTTTGTTTCTCTCAAGGGTTATAGCACCTGTATTGCTTTCTCTCCAGTATCAAGCAGTTGTTTTGTATATACTATCCAAAGCATATGTTTTGTATGTGTTTCATTAATCAAGGACAAGATTCTCTATCATGGCCAGAACTGACTCCCCTTTACTCTTCAACTTACTATAATTTCCATCCTATTATTCCATTTAAGCTGTTCTTGATAGGGTCACCAGTGACTTTCATGGTGCCAATCCAGGGTGTTCTTTTCAGCCCTTATCCTACTCTATCTCAGTAGCATTTGACACAGTTGACCACTTTCTGTCTTTTTTGGATTTCATGCCATATACCCATATACCCTCAGTTTTCCTTTTATTTCAGTGGCCATTCTTTCTCAGTCTCCTGTCCTGACTTAGCACTCCTTTACCCAGCTTTAATGCTGGACTTCCACAGCCCTCTGACAGGAGTCTTAGGTGCTCTTGTGTCCCACTTTACAATCCTTCCGTAGGTGATCCCATTCAAATCCATGACCTAAATTTATCTCTTCTCATGATTGCCACAATATGCTGAAACTTTCAAATTTATATTTCCAGCCCAGGCTCCACTTCTAAGCTTCACAACTTAGATCTCATGGTCTACTTGAGATCTCCACTTGGATGACTTACAAGGATTTCCAAACTTAACAGGTCTAAATCTGAACATTTTTGTGCTCTATACTGATCCCTTGCCACACTTGCTCGCCCAGTTCCCCATTTCAGCAAAGGACATCTTTCTTCCCCTTGTGTCTCTTGCTCCACGTGTGAAATTCATCCTTGATTCTTCTCTCTCATTTGAATGCACTAGATTTCACTACCTTGTATTTTGGTCAGATTTTCAACTTCATGAGAGTCCCATAACTTTGCTGGCTGATGACCTGACTGTTGTTCTGCCCTGGACCAAGTCCACAGTTCTGGAGCCCTCAGAATCTTTCCTGTTAGGGTACTTGAGGGCATAGGGGCTGTGAACCCTGAAATCTCACTGTATCGTAGCGTAGCATAGCATAGATACAGAAATTTGTAAGCAAGACCAAAGTAATAATAAATATTAATTCTTGTCATCTATGCTGTGTTTTAGATGGTTAGAACATTTAGGATTAATTTTTAAATGATTTCTAAGAGTTTTAGAAATGTTGAGAGCTAGAGAGATGGGATAAAGATAGATTCTGTAAGGTTTTTCTTATGGAACAGAGTAACCGTTTCATGAAACAGCATTTGCAATTTCTGAAACTCTATTAACTGGAGGGACCATCAATTTATGTTTTACAGGTTGAAATTTCAGGCTTTTATCACTCATAGATAACCGAAAGCTTTAGATTTAGCATGTCCTCCAGTCTATTAAATGTCTTAAAAAATTAAAATGCTTATTAAAAAGAACAGTATATTTTAGCTAAAGAGTTCGTACAGAATGATCTGAATCGGGGGTGTCCAATCTTTTGGATTCCCTTGGCCACACTGGAGGAAGAATTGTCTTGGGTTACACATAAAATACACTAATACTAATGATAACTGATGAGTTAAAAAAAAAAAAAAAAACAAATCACAAAAATATCTCACCTTTTAAGAAAGTTTACAAATTTGTATTGGACTGCATATGGCCTGCAGGCCACAGATTGAACAAGCTTGGTCTAAATAAAACGATATTTTTATTTTTATTTTTATTTTGTTTTATTTTATTTTTTGAGACGGAGCCTCACTCTATCGCCCAGGCTGGAGTGCAGTGACGCATTCTCGGCTCACTGCAAGCTCTGCCTCCCGGGTTCACGCCATTCTTCTGCCTCAGTCTCCCGAGTAGCTGAGACTACAGGAGCCCGCCACCACGCCCGGCTAAGTTTTTGCATTGTTAGTAGAGACGGGGTTTCACCGTGTTAGCCAGGATGGTCTCGATCTCCTGACCTCGTGATCCGCCCGCCTCGGCCTCCCAAAGTGCTGGGATTACAGGCGTGAGCCACCGCGCCCGGCGATATTTTTATTTTTTGTAAAATTGCTTTAGAATCCCTAGATACAGCTTAGGACCCACTGACCCTGGGTAACCTTGAGCAGGCCACTTACCTCCTCCATCTTCATTTTCCTCATTTATGAAATGGTGAGCACGATGGCTTTGCATGGGCAACAATAAGTAGCAGTGAATACTTCCCCTGTGCCAGGCGCTCTATGAAGTGACCTGCATCTGATTTCATTCTTACAACTACTCCTCTAGATAGGAGGTAAAAAAAAAAAAAAAAAAAATCATCTTCATTTTACCTGAGGCTTGGAGAAGATAACCTGCCAGAAGTCACACAGCTAGTAAGTGTGGCATCCAGACAGTGTCTCCAGAGCGCAAAGTTTCTAACCACCACTCTGAGATGATCATGATCATTTTTTCCCAGTGGGCGCTTATGTCTTACTTACAGAGTGATGCTTAATTTTATGTGTCAACTTGACTGGGCTGTGGGATGCCCAGATGCCTGTTTCGTGTTGCTGTAACAGATTACCTGAGACTGCCTAATTTATAAAGAACAGAAATTTATTTCTCACAGTTTCGGAGGCTGAGAAGTCCAATATCAAAGAGCCAGCAGACTTTTGTGTCTGGTAAAGTCCTGGTTTCTATTTCCAAGATGGTGCTTTGAATGTTATGTACTTTGGAGGGGAAGAATGGTGTCCCTCACACAGCAAAACGACAGGAGAGAGAGCCCACTCCTGCAAACCCCCTTTATAGTGGCATTAATTTATGCCCTTTAAACTTTCCATTAAGGCCCACCTCCCAACACCATTTCATTAGGAGTTAAGTTTCTAACACATGAGCTTTGAAGGGAACAGAAACATTCAAATCATGGTGCCAGATATCTGGTTAAACATTATTCCTGCATGTATTTGAAAGAGTGCTTCTGGAAGACATTAGCATTTGAATTGGTGAACTGAGTAATGCGGACAGCCTTCCCCTGTGCACTCATTGGGTTGAACATCACCAATCCAATGACTGCCTGAGTAGAAGAAAAAGGCAAAAAGAAGTCAAATTCTCTCTCTCTGCCTGACTGCTGGAGCTGCGACTTTGCTCTTCTCCTGTCCTTGGGCTGAGACTTACACCGCTGGTGCTCCTGGTTCTCAGACCTTCCAACCAATGTTTATACCACTGGTTTCCCTGCATCTCCAGGTTGTAGATGGCAGATTGTGGGACTTAGCCTACTTCTCTATCAATGTATCTGTCTAAAACTGGTTCTGTTACTCTGGATGACCTTGACTAATAAAGCTTTTGTTGTTGTTGTTGATGGAGTCTCATTCTGTCACCCAGACTGGAGTGCTGTGGTATGATCTTGGCTCACTGCAACCTCCACCTCCCAAGTTGAAGCAATTCTCCTGCCTCAGCCTCCTGAGTACCTGGGATTATAGGTGCCTGCCACCACACGTGGCTAATTTTTGTATTTTTAGTAGAGATGGGGTTTCGTCATGTTGGCCAGGCTGATCTCAAACTCCTGACCTCAAGCGATCTGCCCCTCTCGGCCTCCCAAAGTGCTGGGATTACAGGCATGAGCCGGTGTGCCTGGCCCTAACAGAGCTTTTAGGCATTGGAAAGCAGCACAGATTTCAGTCAGGCCTCTGCATTTGAAAACTGTCTGCAGTTTTGTCTATAGTGGTCTTTGAGATTGTCCCCTTATTGGAGTGAGACATCTCTGTTGACTTCTAGTGCAGTTTGGGTCTAGCCTGATTCAGCAGCTCACTATTTGCTTCTAGAGATGAATAATGGGAACTTAGACTGGCCTTTGTTCCTTGATTTTTGGCTCATCTCTGTCATTTCTTTCTTTCTAGGATATATTTGCAATTATGACAAAGAAATCATGCAGACTCTAAGCATTATGTTACCTCTTTAGCATTTTCTCCACTGAATCATGTCCTAGTTTCCCTTGGCAACCATACAGATTAACCTCTTACAAACCAGGTCTCCCCATAGTTTTAGCATTTCATAACTGAATCCTGTTTGTCAATATAATTGCATGTTATCCAGAATCCAGATTATTCTTGCAGTGGTGTTTAGGGGACAGGATATTTTTCCATTTATTATTTAATACCTTTTCAATCCTGATGGTGAGAAGAACAGACCAGGAAGAAGGGAAGGATGATAAAGTGTCAGGGTAGTGTGTTTTCAGACCAGCAGGCTTTTGTGCTATCTATTTAATCACTGTGTTTGGTTGGGGTGGGTGGGGATTTGTCTACTCCTCCACACAGGGCCAGTAGAATCAGTAAATGTTAGTGTTAGAAAGGATCACCCAGCATTCCAGTCACAAAAGAGATGAGGACATAGAGGCCCCTAGGGGCTCATTGCCTTTCTCAAGGTCCAGCAGTCAATATACATTTGACTAGGACCAGCTTCCCTGGCACCAGTGCTGTCAACTGTGTGTGGTGTCACCTCTTCCACCCCCAAACCACTACAAAACTGAATCTGTGGACTGGGATTCATACCTTTTGTGTTTCTGAAAAAGATACGTTCAAGTCCTCACCCCGGCACTGTGAGTATGACGTTATTTGGAAATAGGTTCTTTCCGATGCAATCCAGCTAAGGTTATATTAAATTAAGATGAACCCAAAATGCATGGACTGGAATGCTTACAAGAAGAGGAGAGGACACGAAGAGACTCACGCAGAAGTCCATATGAAAATGGAGGCAGAGATTGGAGTGATGCACTCAAGCCAAGGAATGCTCAGGATTGCTGGCCACCACTAGAAGCTAGGAAGAGGCAGGAGGGAATCTCCCTGAGAGTCTTTGGAGAAAGATGGTTCTGCCACCACCTTATTTTAAACTTCTAACTTTCAGTCTATGAGAGAATAAATTTCTGCTGTTTCAAGCCACCCAGTTTATGGTTATTTGTCATGGCAGTCCTAGGAAACACATACAAGGTGGCTATTACGTATAATTTTATTTTTCTGTAATTCAACATGACATTTATTTTTGCCTGAGTTCTTCCAGGTTAAGTAGATACTTAAGCTCGGTCAATTTAGGTTCACCAGGCTGGGCATAGTGGCTCATGTGTGTAATCCCAGCACTTTGGGAGTTCAAGGTGGGTGGATCATGAGGTCAGGAGTTCAAGACCAGCCTGGCCAACATGGTGATACCCCATCTCTACTAATAATACAAAAATTAGCTGGGCATGGTGGCATGCACCTGTAGTCCCAGCTACTTAGGAGGCTGAGGCAGGAGAATCGTTTGAACCTGGGAGGCAGAGGTTGCAGTGAGCCAAGATTGTGCCACTGCACTCCAGCTTGGGAGATGGAGTGAGACTCCATCTCAAAAACAAAACAAAACAAAAACAATTTAGGTTCACCTGCCCCTTTCTTCTTCCCAAGGTGGTGTCTAAGCTACAAACCCTTCACGCTTGTCCCACCCAGTTGTTGGGAGATACTCCTGTTTGTGTCCCCATGACCTCTACAGGTCCAATGGCCCTAGTAGCTTCCAGCATATCACAGGGTACATGATTCTCAGACAGGCAGTTCACACTCCTGTACACCTAGCTGTGGTGCTATAAACATTTTCTAAGTGAGAGTTTTCATTGTCATGACAGCTCTGCCAGGGACGAAGGCTTTGGGTCTCCTTTCCCAAGACCACTATGTATTTCTCTCATCTTTACCCTACCTCTGCAATCATGAAAAATAATTAGATCCAATTTTCCCCAACCTCATTTCTTAGCACGCTTCCTATACTCTTTATCTACGTTCTGAATTCTCTTTCTTAGACTTTTAGACCACAAAACCCCAATATTTGACTGCTTTTTCAGTGTTCTGTTTTGTCACATCCCTCCCCTGAGGCAATGTCTGCAGAATATTTGCTACAAGGGAGAATGGGAAGGAAAGTGAAAAATACTGATGGAAAACCAAAAAATATTAATTAGTCAAAACTATTTTCTAAATAAATGTGATATGGGAGAAAAATACAGTCCTGAAGCCAAAGAGACATGGAATCAGATACCGATGATGCTACTTTCTAGCTTACTAGGGCAAAGTACATTTTGTCTCTGTAGGCTTTGCACTCCCATTTACTCATATGGGGAAATTAAAAACCCCATCTTCTAGAGTTGTTGTGAGGATGAAATTTAGTGAGATAATACATGCAAAGTCAAAGTGTCTCCCAGGCTGGTGTGGTGGCTCACACCTATAATCCCAACACTTTGGGAGGCCGAGGAGGTCGGATCACTTGAGCTCAGGAGTTCAAGACCAGCCTGGGCAACATATTGAAAACCTATCTCTACAAAAATACAAAAAGTAGCCGTGCATGGTGGCATGTGTCTCTAGTTCCAGCTACTCAAGAGGCTGAAGTGGGAGAATCTCTTGAGCTTGGGAGGTAGAGGCTGCAATTGAGCAGAGGTGACAGAGTGAGACACTGTCTCAAAACAACAACAACAACAAAATGTCTCCTTTCAGCAGAAGCATAAAAACAAAACAAAACAAAACACCTCGCCAATATTGTTGCAGAAATTATTTAAGACTGAGCTGATTTCCCAGTTCTTCCTAAGTGGTTCTTTAGGAAGACCCATAAAGCCTCCATAAAGACACCAGCTATTGAGTTTGAATATTCATGTTGAATGTGGTTTCCCACCGGTAAACAAGATGCTGCTATGGCAGATATCTGGCTCTTTAATTTTCTTCCTTTTGTGAAGGGAGAAATAACCTGATGATGAGAGCTAGATTTTCAATTCATTATTATCTTTATTTTTGAGCTTTAGTGCACTTTGGCCCTTGTGCTTTCCTGTATCCACGGGAATACGCTATAGACAGAAAAACATTTTATATTTTAATCTGCCTGGCTCTTAAATTGTAATACTATTGAACACTCCTCTAAGGAATTAGGTGTGCTGTAGCGCTTTTTCAGGAGCTGGCAAAACCCAGGCAGAGCTGGTGTTGACTTTGCCAGATTTTCCTTCTCTAAGAAGTTGTCATGCAGAGGCTGAGCCACTAGATGTCACAAATGGGGAAGTGTTCTGCCCTGCTCTCTGCGGTTTTCTCCTGCAAGGAGAGGGTGAGACCCTATACTCCTTCTTCAGCTGGAGTGATCACCAGCATCTTACCAGTGACAGGCTGGGAATGTCTGTGGTCCATCTTTATAGCCAGGAAGGCTATACATCTTCTCTATCCATATATACACACACACACCTATATATATATTTAATATATGTGCTTATTTTATATATATATAAATATATATATATAAATTTTATATATAAAATTTTATATTTTATATATATATAAATATATATATAAATATATCTCCAAGATGGAGATTGTTTGAGAAGACTTGACTTGGAATACTGGCTATGCAGGATAAGAGGAAGATAAAATGATATAATTGAGGCAAAGACTACGGAATTACCACCCTAGGGATTTTTTGTATTGTCTTGATAAGTGGTTCCCACAGTGACCTATGACATGTGAGGGACTGTACTAAGGCCTAGGAAAGAAATGGCAACAAAACAGTGGGTTAGTGCAGAACGCAGAAAGGTGGACTATAGTGAAATCAGAAACACAAAGACATGTAGTGAGTTTTCCTGTAGCTAAAGATATTTACCTTGAAGAATTGGCCTTTCAAAATTATTTGTTTTATGTTAATGTTGAAATCCTTTTATTTTATGAAATGATAATATTAGTAGGAAGACGTTTTTATTTTAATATTCTTATTGGAAAAATTAAAACTTGGCAGCTTTATTATAGTATTCTTTTTTTTTTTTTTTTTTTTTTAATTCTCTGGTCTTTAAAGTCTTCAAGTCTGGGGGCCCTTGATATCTCTAAATGTCTATACTCAGAACTGAAGATGCCTCCCACTACAGATTGTTATCCTCATCACACCCACTTCTCAGCCACTACCACTGGAGAAGCCAACAGAGAAAGTAGAAGGAAACACCCTCCAGATAAATTCAGATAAAACTGAAAATAAATAGAATTCTATATTGGGTAATGAATAGCATTAAAGCTTTCCCTAGGGAAACAGTTTCACTAAAGTACAGGGTTTTGACAGAAGATTGTTGCTACGTATTAAATTTGGATCTCTAAAATTGCTTTATAGAACATACTTTATTTTTTACAGGGTCCCCAGTGGAATTTAACCTATCCAGTATTTTTCTGGCAAACAGTTCCGTGGGGTGGGGTGGTATCAGATTGGATAACTCTCTACCTAAAATAACTGACCCTATCAAATGAACACAAGGTTCTCCTTCCCCGTCATAGTCCATTTGGCTCAGATCATTTAAGAATCTATAGACAAACCTGTTACAAAAGGATGTTTGGCTAATGCCCATGAGAATCAAAAAATGATCTACAAGCCAGGCCTGGTGGTTCGTGCCTATAATCCCAGCACTTTGGGAGGACAAGGTGGGTGAATCACCTGAGGTCGGGAGTTCCAGACTAGCTGGCCAACATGGTGAAACCCTGTCTCTACTAAAAATACAAAAATTAGCCGGGCGTCGTGGTGCGTGCCTCTAGTCCCAGCTACTCAGGAGGCTGAGGAAGGAGAATTGTTTGAACCTGGGAGGCGGAGGTTGTAATGAGCTGAGATCATGCCATTGCACTCTAACCTGGGCAACAGAGCATGACTCCATCTCAAAGAAAAAAAAAAAAATCTATGAATATCCTAAAACTAAATGTGACCATATTAGTGTATGTACCAATAGCCCTCAAGTAGAGAACTTGCTTTTATACTGGGGACAAATGTTTAAGAAGTCAAGAATATGCATGAATGAGAGGAAATGGCTCTTTTCTCTAGAATGGTGAGCAGGACAAAGAGTGAAAAGAACTAAGCTCTTCAGGACAGCTCTGGTGTACTCCAGGATAAACTATACTTCATGATAAGCATCTTCTTGGTGCCTACAAACATGAACAACGCTGGACAAAGAGCAGGGCTCTCCTTGACTGGAGAATTCTAAAGGAAGCAGAATTGGCATAGGCTGGCAAGGTAGTGGTGCAGAGATTATTCGAGTACCAGGCACAGCACTGTGTACCTGGACAAGTGTCCAAAAGAACAGAGTAATTTCCCCAAGACAAGGAGATACATGTGACGTGAAATGGCTCTTTAAGGAAGGCTTATTGGAAGTGTTCAGAAAATGGTCTTTAGCTGTCATCCCTTGAGGAAGTGGCTGTGCTCCAGATGTTCACATCTTGCCCAAAGACACATCCTTCCTAGGGCAGCCCACGTCCAAAGACTGACTGCTATATAAAGGCTCAGAGTCATTTCACCACAATGTGGGACTACTCTGAATGGTCATTTGAACTCCAGGACTCCTCAAGGAATCAGCTGAAGCTGTGCTAGTCTGAATCTTTTTGTCCCTTCAAAATTTATATTTTGAAAATTAGCCGAGCATGGTGGCGGGTGCCTGTAGTCTCAGCTACTCGGGAGGCTGAGGTAGGAGAATGGCATGAACCCGGGATGCGGAGCTTTCAGTGAGCCGAGATTGTGCCACTGCACTCCAGCCTGGGCAACAGATCGAGACTCCGTCTCAAAAAAAAAAAAAATTTATATTTTGAAACTTGATTCCCAGTGTAATAGTATTAAAAGGTGGAGCCTTTAGAAGGTGATTGGATCACGAGGACTCCACCCTCATAAATGGGATTAATGCCCTTATAAAAGGGGCCTCAGAGAATTTGTTTGGCCTCTGTTATGTGAGGACACAGCAAGAAGGTGCTATCTATGCAGCAGAGAACCCTCACCAAACATTACATTTGCTGGTACCTTGATCTTTAAATTTCCAGCTTCCAGGACTGTGAGCAACACATATTTATTGTTTATAAATTACCCATTCTAAGGTATTTTGTTATAGCAGCCCATAAGGACTAAGAAGAAAAGGGGTAGCAAGAGTGGGGTGCTGATGTAACAAATACCTAAAAATGTGGAAGCATCTTGGGAACGGGGTAGTGAATAGAGGCTGGAAGAATTTGGAGCTGCATGCAACAAAAAACCTGCCTTGTTATACATGTAACATTAAGGTGGATTCTGGTGAAGGCTCAGAAGAAGAGGGGAGATGTAGAGAAAACCTCAATCTTTCTAGAGATTACCTAAAAGATGGCAGGCAGGATGTTGGTGGAATTATGGATGGTAAAAGCCATTTGGATGAGGTCTAAGATGGAAATGAGAAATATTTTATTGGAAACTGGAGGAAAGGTGATCCTTGTTATAAAGTGGCAAAGAAGTTAGCTGAATTGTGTGCATGTCCTAGTGCTTTGTAGAAGGTAGAACTAACTGATGAAAGAAGATATTTGGTGGAACAATTACCTAAGCAAATTGCTGAGGTACAACATAGCTTCTCTTGACTGCTTATTGTAAAATTTGAGAAGATTAAATTTATAGTAAAACATGAAGCGGAACTTATGCCTGGCCATGTTGTAAAGAACAAAAAACATGTTCAGGACAGAATACCAATGGTGTAGTCAACCTAGCCATTGACAGGGAGATTAGATGGAAGGAAGTCACATGCTGCTTATCAAGATGATGGAAGAATAACCCTGAATGCATTCCAAAGATCACTGGGCTTGCCACTTTCATCACAGGCCCAGAGTGCCAAGGCCCTGGGGACAGAATTATGTCAAAAATGGAGACTTAGGTGACCGTGGGGCTTTGGTGCTCATCCTGTGCTGCCTAAAGTCTCTGCTCCTCTCATCGTGGCACAGCACTCCTTAGCCGTACCATGTGGTTCAAGGTGATTTAAGTGTGGCTCAGGCCACCTCTCTAGAGGGCAGAGATGGTAAACCTTAGCTGCATATGTTCAATGCCATCTCCAAAAATGTGAAGAATACACAAGCTGTGCAGCATTGCTGCCTCCCTTTAGATTTCAAAGGATGCCCTGTTGAGTCTTGGGGCTCTGGTGGAGAACTGCACTCAGGAGTGGGGTCACCACAGAAAGCCCCCACGAGGGCAATGACTAGTGAAGCTGTAGAGGCAGGGGCACTGCAGAGACTCCTTGCTAGGGCAATACCTAGTGGAGCTGAGAAAGTGGACTCACCCTCAAGAACCCAGCTCAGTAGAGCTAGCTGGGTGCAACTCCACTCTGGGAGATATGCAAGCACAAAACTCAACCCAAGAGAGTTGTGGCATTGGCCACACCCATCAAAGCCATGGGAGCAGGGCCACCTAGAGCCTTGAGGTTCCAGCTCCTGCCCTTGTGTGTCCAAAAGACAGAAGGTCAAGCCAAAGAACATTAGTCTCCAGGCCTAAGATTTAATGTTTGCCCTATTGAGTTTTGGACTTGCTCGATACCTATTAACCTTTTCTCTTTTTCTCTAATTTATTCCTTTTGAAATGGGAATATCTATTCTATGCCTGTCTTACCATTGTATTTTGGAAGCACATAATTTGTTTGATTTCCCAGGCTTGCTGATGGAGGGAAATTTACCTCAGGGTTGAATTGTACCTTGAGTGTCACCTATGTTTGATTTAGCTGATATTTAGGTGAAATTCTGAACATCAGACCTTTGAGTTCATGCTGGAATGAGTTAAGACTTTGGGGCTGTGGGAATGAATGTATTTTTCATGTGAGAAAGACATGAACTTGGGGGTGCAGGGGTAGAATATTAAGGTCTGAATATGTCCCCTCAAATTCATGTGCTGAGATTTAATTCCCAATGTAATAATTAAGAGGTGGGTGTCTTTGAAAAGTGCTTAGGTCATGAGGGCTCCACTCTTAGAAATGGGATTACTGCCTTTATAAAAGAGGCCCAAGAGTGCTCGTTTGGCCTTATACCTTGTGAAGACACTGCAAGAATCTATGAACAGCATCTATGAAGCAGAGAGCCCTTACCAGATACTGGTGCCTTGATTTTGGGATTCTCAATCTACAGAACTGTAAGAGATAATTTTTTGTTGTTTATAAATTACCCAGTCTAAGGTATTTTGTTACAGCAGCCCAAACAGACAAAGACAGGCTGCTTACTAATCCTATATGACAGCTTGCCTTCCTCCGCTGCTAACTGTTTCCTTTTCCTCTCCTACACAGGCACTCCCTAATAAACATTCCACATGCCAACTCTCCCTCAAAGTCAGCTTCGTGGAGAAACCAACCTGCACTGGAGTAACATTCAAGGTTTTTCTTGTCATCTTGAAGCAAAACTGGGACACCTTTTAGCTGATGTAGCTGGAGGAAATACTGGTCACAAGTATAAACAAACAGTGTTACTGTACATAAAATAGTAGATTAAAAAAAATGGTAGCAAATAATGTTTTACTATATTCTAATTCCAGATAACTTGGTGAACTCAGTTCTTTTCAAAATCCAGTTTAAATGTCTGTGACCCTGTTATTTTCTCTGTAGCTTTCTCAGAAAAAAAATCAATCTCTTCTTTTATTTTGCTCATAGATCACTTAATACCAGTGTCATACCAAGGGTATGGGAGATGGAAGGGGTTTGGAGAAGAGCAGTCAGTCCTGGGCAGGTAACAAAGGGGTACATTGTGGAGAATTTAAAAACTATAATAAAACTGACTAGAAGCCAGCCTACTTTGTATTATCACTGTGTTTGTGCAATTTTAAGTGATGTCAGTAACAAAATACTCCTTCCATCCATGGAAAGTGGTTTCCCCTTTCTACCCTCACAACAATTACACACATACACTCCCTTACACCTTGTTATACTATGACTCAGTGTATGGCATACATCAGCCACCTTGCATTATATTATTAACTCCCAGACTATGAGTTCTTCATGTCAAACTTAAGTACAGCTGATCTTTGCCCCCTCCTTTTCATCTCTGTATGATCCTTATTAAAGTAGCTGACCCGGAGTAGACACCAATAATTTTTAGTTGAAGAAATAAAGGACTGTAATTCAGTTCTTCATCCACATGTGGGAGTAGCTAGTTAGCACAGAAATAATAAAGTCTTCCATCCCCAAAGCTTAACCAATGTCCCAAATCAATGCCATTACATTTCCCTCAAATGTGTTTCTCTTAGTTTTCCACATAGTTATTAAGTCAAAACTTCACTCTTTCTGGTGATGGGGTTCAGGATACAGTAACCCAAAATATGACTGTAAGAGACCAGAATATTTTTACTAAAATGCCAGGGGTTTAGTTTTGGTCCCATTGCTTGTCCCACAGAAAGCCAATCACCAATACAACAAGTATTGCCAGGGAAGAAGGCTTTTTATTTAGGGGACGTCAGCTGAAGAAGTGAGAGCCATACCTCAAATTTGTCTCTTCCACTTGACTAAAATTTGGAGTTTATATGGTAGGGAAGGAATATAGTTATGTTCAGGGAAAACAGGAATCAGGGACAAGTAAGAAAGCAATCAAGATGGATGAGGGGCATGGCTTCTCACTGTCTGGATTTCAGGAGTTGCAGTTTTTGCCTGAGGGTTGGTTTCCTGAGGAAGGAACTAGAGCAAGAAAAATTTAAGTTTCAAGTTTTAAAACCAGGGAGAGTCAATTTCTGTGTTTATTAAAAAAATCATAAGCACTACTTCCATGGGACAATTGAGCCAGTTTCAATATGCTACCCCAAATAAGTCTCTTTGGCATATGGATTATTTTGAGCTGGTTATTTTGAGAAACTGCTGACTAAGGAGTGGTTCTTAAAGGTTATCCTTTGGTTAGAGAAATTTACATCTATACAGGAAATCTCCGTGTATAAGAGTGTCTCCCTTTCTGCACCAGGAAAAGGTAGGATGACTAAATCACTAGAGATTCTTAATAGATGGAAAAGGCATCAACTTAAATGTCCAGAAATCCTTACCAAAGGCACCTGGTGTAAGGGGGAAGTGGGCCTGAGTATCAGCATGTGCTCAGCCTATCAAGCAGTGTGTCTGGTGCCATAAGGCGATGTTCTATCTCAAGGTGATATATCTGTCTTCTCACAAATGTCCTGCAGGGTTGACTTTTTTGATTCACAATCAAGAGAATGGTGAGAAGTCTGAATGAGAGAAAAGAAGGGAAAGGGCTAGAGAAGCAGATGGCTAGGACTGAGAAAGGAGCCTTTTAGGAGAGTTAGGGTGAGAAAGGACTGAAGCAGCTCCAGGTTGGGAAGGAAAGGCTAGGGGAGAAAAGGGATTTTAAGAAGCATTGCTCATATATAGAACCTGAGCTACTTTGAAATTTCTTTTGATTGCTAGGCTATGTTTTCTTTGTCTGCCATAGTGTTAGCAAAATCACATTACATTTCAGACTCTATGTCTCAATTTAAGTAGTTAAACCATCAGTTAAAGTCTGTAACTGCCTTCCAGGTCAGTGTGTGTCTGGGACAATGAAGGAATCCATTCATCTTTGAATTCACCAACTATTTGACCTTGAGAAAGTCAACACTTTTTGAAACATCTACTTTTTTCATCTGCAAACTAAGGTAATAATGGCACCTCTCCCATAAAATGATTGTGAGAATTAAGCAAAATCATGTATGAATGAAGCCCTCCGCTCAGCCTTTGTCAAAGAAGGAGTGCTAAATAAATGATAATGTCCTGTTATTGTTTATGTTGTTAGAATAGTAAAAATCAAGCAGAATTCTTGGCAGTCTCAAAGAAAAATTATGTGTCCTAGCAAACTAGATGGGGCCAAGAAGAACCCCTGGGACTAACTGAATTACAGTGACTGGAATCAAAACATTCTACTCCTTGCAGTGGTTCCTGTCATCTGCAGATGCAACATATTTTTATTTCTAACTGCAAACATGTCATATTTTCCCTAAATAGTAGTTTCCTATGTTAAGCATTTCATATAATTTTAGCATTATTCTGTATCTCATTAGCTTAAATATTTTTCTTCCATATTCCATCTTGTGTGCTTGCTTCTACTAAATCTTCCTTCTATCAAAATAATACAAAGATTGTAAAACTCCTCCAAATTTGAATTCAGTGATGAAAATGAGCTTAACATCCCACCTCTTTTCTCTCATAGTCATTGCCCTTTCTCTCCTGCTTCTAAGCTTATTCCTTAGACATTTCACCTGAGAATGACTTGCTCCTCAAGATCTCAGCTCTTTCACTTTCAGAGGTAAAAGAGGGAGAGGCCTTTAATCAGTTGAATCTTCTTGTCTCATAAGGAAGCAATAGCAATAACAACAAAACCACACTGCCTTAACAGCTAGTTGTAATTAGAAGCCAGATACAACTTAAAATAAAATACAAACAAATAAACAAAACACTAGGACAAAAGCTCTTTGAGCCATAGTGGTCCAAGGGGATGCTATCTGTCCCTTTGTTTCCTTTCACTTTCTTCTACAGCTCGCTCTTTGCTTGTTGTATTGCAGAGTTCTGTCCTCTCACACCATTTCCATATGTACGTTGTTCTTAATCAATGGTCTCAGGACAGTAGCACAATTTCTGCCTGGAGTCCATGAATTTCAAAACTTTTAACAATGTGTGTGTGTGTGTGTGTGTGTGTGTGTGTTCATGTGCACAGGCAGATATTTTCTGGGAAAAGGATCATATCTATCAGGAAAATTCCAGATGCCCCTCCAAAGTAAGTCATACTTTGCAGGACTTAGATGGTTTATCCAACCCTCAATTCCATTTACTTCTGTTTTCTTCCTGCTCTTCTCATTGCACTTATACTATTTTTATACACTAATGGTTCTATGTAAACATTTTAGATTTCAAAGCAGATATATTTCTTGCTTTTTCACTACTGTCTGAGAGGATTTTCTTTTAGTTCAATGCCTATATAGTAGGCATTTCGAGTCAAATGGCATTTTCAAACAGTGCAGATGGCTGGTGATACATGAGAGAATTAGGCATGACTCCTGCTGTCCAGGAGCTTATAATATAACAGGAAGGCAGATAATGTTAAAGAAAAACAACTACAGTAGCAACAATGAAGAATTAAACATGGAGAGCTATAAGAAGTATAGATGAGGAGGTTCTAAATCTGCCCAGGAAAGTTAGGATAAACCTGTTGAAATGGGTGACATTCAAATGTGTCTGGAAAGGCCTTGGTGAGTTTTATAGGGAAAACAGGTAGGAAAGAACATTCCTGGCAGAAATGGAAACAACAGTGACACAGTTTTGCTCTGTGTCCCCACCCAAATCTCTTCTCGAATTGTAATCCCCGTGTGCTGAGGGAGGGACCTAGTGGGAGGTGACTGGATCGTGGGGGTGGTTCCCCCGTGCTGTTCTTGTGATAGTGAGTCCTCACGAAATCTAATGGCTTAAACGTGGCACTTCCTCCTTTACTCTCTCTCTCTCCTGCCACCATGTAAGGTGTGCCTTGCCTCCCCTTCACCTTCTGCCATGATTGTAAGTTTCCTGAGGCCTCCCCAGCCATGTGGAACTGTGAGTCAAATAAACCTCTTTCTCTTGTAAATTACCCAGTCTCAGGTATTTCTTTATAGCAGTGTAACAGTGGACTAATACAAACAGTTAGTTTTGGTATCTCTGAGGCATGAGGTGAATGTAGGTGTGGTGGGACCTGGGACTGGAAGGGAACACTGGAGTCACATGAACGATCCCAGTTGAATGACCCAGGATATCAAGCCAAATCATATATGCATATATATGGGTGTGTATGTGTGTGTGTGTGTGTGCATATGTGTGTGTGGTGTGTGTTGCATCCTTACCTATGTGCCTATGCAGAGAAAGTATACTTTAGGTAGAAGTTTGCTAAGTTGCCAAGCAGTTCCAAGGCTGTGGAAAGCAGGAAGGCAGAGGTTGAGCAGATACGGACCATTCAGGAACCGAGGAATGCAGCATCTGAGGCCTAGAAATACAGGTCCAAGTTCAAGTTGGAGATGGAGACAATTCCCTGAGGCATGAGAAAGGACCTGAATCTGCCAGAGGGTAAAGAAGCTAAATTTGTTATATACATTATTCGATTCTATGAACATTTAAAAAGGCATCATGAATATAGATCCTTAAACATTTATGTTTGTTATTTAAACTGGGCTCTTTCAGCTTATTTTATCAGGAAGATTCCTGAGTTTTGTGAAGAGCATTGTGCAGGGTGCACATGGATCAGGTTATGCAATTATATTCTCAATGAAACCCTATTATGTGCTGATAAAGGTCAAATGTGAAATGACTTTTTTTGTAAAGGTGACTTTCACATAATTCTGTTATACTTTAATAAGTATCATGGTAGTAGACACTTTATTCTGAGCACATTGTAAGTGCTTTCGCAAACAGGCCTACGTGTTGTTTTCACTGATAAACACAGTATTGATGGCAAAGCCTACAGGCCAATTCTGAGACTAAACATTGTAGTTGTTTGTATGTTACAGCACTCTGTGAAAGAAGCCTTTGCCCAGGGCTTTTTAGAGGTAGTTTGGCTGTCAAATAAAGTTACTAAATGGACTTTTAATTTACTGTATATATATTTATATCAGAACCTTAGGATAAGTTTGCAGGTATCTGAAAATTGGCTAATGGAGCAAGATAAATGTGTCTGTTATCACTGCTCAAGGGGCTACATTTGAATCATTGTTTTAATTTGCAGAACTGAAGTATTTTTAAGGAGGTGATGATAAAATAAAATTGAATTAAGTTTAGTGGGCAGAGTAACTGTGGAAAGATTTCTGCTCTAAAAATGGGTTTTACCTAAGGCCCTTTTCATGATAAAGATAAAAAATTTTATAGGCTGATGTTTTACTTGCCATTTAGTTTTTGTTTTTCTTTTTCTTTGCCAAGTAATATCTACTAGTTGTCTTTCATGATGACACATTCTTGTTTCTTCATTCGTTACTTGATGATTTTGTCTGAGCATGTGGCTGGTGCATGGGTTTAAATCAGAAAACCCCAGGGTCTTGCAGGAAGCAGGGTGTGTGTTAATGTTTTATAGGATATCACAGAATGTAGGATTTACTAGAAATGTGGGGAGGTTTTTGAGGGAGCCACCATCTGGAAGTAACTTTTCCTACCAAAACCTACAATACACTGTAGAAATTGTGACCAGTAGAGCCACAGAGAGAAAAAGCCTTCCAGAAAGCCCCAGGAAATACGTTTGCAGATGAGAATTACCAGAGAGTGAACGTCTTAGAGTCTGGCCTTTCAGGGATCTAGATGTATTGGATACAGACTTTTATCAGAAAAATTGAACCGTGTTAATAATGGCTGAAAGATATTTCTCCATCTTTGGTATATTAACCTTAACACAAAAATGTAATACATTCAGTGCAGGCCAGTGTAGGACACAGAAGAGGAGAAGCAGACAGTCCAGACTTCAAGGTCACGACAGAAGAAAACCTGGGCAGAACTTTCTCCAAACCTATCTCCTTGAAGGACAGGGATATCTTTAAAATCCAAATGTGGGGGACTTGACTAGGTTTAGGCAGATCTTTATAGATTTTTGCTTGGGTAGTGGGTTGAAGAAATTATTGTAGCCACTGGCAGTGGAATTCCTGTTAAAGAGGAAGGTGTCTGTATTGAGGGAAATAATTTGTGAAATGGCTTGGGGTAAAAGATGAGAGCTTGGAGTTGGTCAACTAAAAAAAAAAAATGGCATAATGGTTGTGCATTAGGAATAAACAAAGATTTAGGGGAGAAGAGATTCAAAATAGAAAAGCAGTGGCATGGATGAAAGACACGTAGCAAAAACATTTCAGAATAGACATTCCTAAGGTTCCCTTTCAAGTTTTGTTCCATGCTAGAAAGACATTCAGTCTTTCCAGCTCACAAAGACGGTTAATGGAGTCTGTTGTGTACCCCCAAGCCTTTGTGTAATTGCTAAGACAACACTTTATTTTGGTTATTGGAGGTGTATGCAAATGATAAAAGAATAAAAATATATGTAAGTGTTCTGACACTGATAAAGAACACTTTATCTCTTTAAGTACAGTTTTATGATGTTAAAATGTTAATCAAAATGTTTATCATATACAGTCACATTTTAAAAGCAATTAAATAAAAAATTATATATATAATATCTAGGCTTCATAGGATTAAAGAGTTCTATTTAGAGGTTTTCTGCAACTGTGATTTTCTGGTTTTTATTTTCCTTTTTTGGTAATCCATTTGAAATCCTTTCTGGATTAAAAAAATAACTTTACATAGTGGTTCAATGTGTCTTTATCCTACTTTTTATAAAGCAAGTTATGATTGCTATTTAAAAAGCAATTTATTCGTTCAATGTTACACCTTGTCATAACCAATTAACTTTGGATGCTGGTGCTCTACTTTGATTTCTAAAACTTTATGTATCCCTTACATTGTTAAGTTGTATCCCTTACCTTGTTAGCTAAAAACATTTTGTTCAGAAACGTCACCAGTTAGCAGTTTAACTCTCTACAAAGCTTTCTCTTGTTTAAATAGAAATCATAACTTATGCTTTTATCTAGGGACTACTTATGTAGAAATACAGTTGTTTTAAATTGTGGATAAACCTCATCACATAAAATTATAGGATATTATACATTTCAAAATATTACCATCCTCCCCTAACAAAATTTAGTTATAATCAAAACTACTGCCTTGTAGAAGAACCCTATTAGCTTATTTAGAAATGTTTTTCTCCTAAAGACAAAGACTAGGTCAGTGTTAGTTCAAAAAGATCAATTAGACAGTTGGTGTGTGGCACTCAATGCTAAACACTTTTTATATAAAGATGGTATAAAGCTGGGCATTGTGGCTCATGCCTGTAATCCAAGCTACTTGGGAGACTGAGGTGGAAGAATCCTTTGAGCCTAGGAATTTGAGTTTGAGGCTGCAGTGAGTTATGATTGAGCCACTGCATTTCATTACAGTCTGGGCAACAGAGTGAGACCCTGTCTCTAGAAAAGAGTTTTAAAGGTAAAATCTAATAAATAAAAATTATCCAAGTAGTCACATTTTTAAAAGCAATTAAATCGATACATCTTGGCACATATCAGGTTTTTAAAAATTGTTTTCTCTTCTTTTTAGCCTAATCTTGAGTTGCTTGAGCAAATTTGTTTTGTATCTATTAGTGTTAACCTTAGAAGCTCATTTTTTTCAGCATTTCACACAGGAGCAGCAGTCCTATATTATCATGATGTTGTTGTCAATACTAAATGTTTATAATGTAATTTGTAATTTCAGGAAGTATTCCTGTTCTCAACACTTTAAAAAATGTATATACATAAAAAAAACTAAGTTTCTCATCAATGTTGATAGAGAAATTGTTTACTTAAAATACTTGTTTCTTTAAGGTATTAATAGTTATTCCCTGAAGCTGTTTGTGTAAATGCATAGTTTTATATTTTTGTTTGACGAGAATGCATAAAAAAGAGCTGTTAAAATTTAAGGTATTTTATTATCATGGCTTATGTGTTTCAGAATCTAGAAAAACCAGTCATTTGACCTATAAAAGAAATTATGAAGGTAAATTAACTCTGTAGAAATCACAAAAATCCTCATTTGGGCATTACATTTCTGAGCAGTGATGGTGCAGACGTGCTCCTTTGATATTACTACAGTAATTGTATAGTATTCCTTATAACAGGAATGATGATACAGGGCTGACTGCTTCTGATTTCTCTGCAGGGCTGCAGAGAAAAAAATTTATAAACCATAATTTTTAATGTTTGACTCCAGGCATGGTCAGGGGATCGGAATTATCTTAAAATATGTTTTTTTACTGCTGATAACCACAGGGCTGTTATACCTAAAATAAGACCTGGGAGTTGCTGATGATTAAAAAATTTGAATTTACAGATTTACTGGGTCTCTTCTGTGGCTGAGAAGGAGGAAAATGGGATTGGAAGAAAACATTTATATCAGCTTGGATGATACTGAGTGTCCCAAACCCAGTCCCCACAGCACCTCCTCTGCCAGCAGCAGCAGCAGCAGCAGCAGCATCTCCTTTCTTGATGCATGAAGCTGGTCCTGCTTGCCTGGTAATCTGAAACCAAAACATCTGAAATGGTTACACTGCAAAGGCGGTGCTGACTTTTCTCATGGCCTACCCTTGCTATCTCTCATTGCTTCCAAATGATGGGGTATAGGAAGCCCTACCGGCAAATATGGCATCTTGACATACTAAGAATTTTAAGCTGAAGGAAACTGAGAAAATGAAGAAGCAGAAAGGTTTCCCTAACCTTCTCCTCTCTCTTCCCTCCTGACAGGTGTCCTGCCCTATACCTAGAGGATAGGCATGTTACGTAGAAAGGCGAAGAAGAGTCTGACTAGGGTCTCCCAATTTCTTACCATTAGATCATATCCCCTTTTTGTCTAATCATACTTATACAAGAATGTCTGTTCTTTATCAAACTGACACATAAAAATAATTTTACCTGGGTCTTCGGATTTTCATTTCTATAGGCTTTCTTGTCACATAAAACTTTGATTAAATAGATTTGTTATGCTATGCTATTCTCTTGTTAATCTGTCTTTTGTTATAGGAGTGTCAGCCATGAACCTTGCATTGGACAGGTGAGAAAAGATTCTACTTTTCTCCTCTACACAACTCTATATCTAGAGTCAGGTTCCAGCAAGACCCAGGAAGACATACAAAATGTGACTTGAGAGGAGAATGATGACAAAAAGACCTGCAAGATTTTGACAATTCATGTAATCAAAAAACCAAAAGGTAGACACCACCTCCCACTCATTAGGATGGTTACTATGAAAAAAAAAAAAAAAAAGAAAATATCAAGTGTTGATGAAGAAGTAGAGAAATTGGAACCCTTGTGCATGGTTGGTGGGAATGTAAAATGGTATAGCTGCCATGGAAAACAGTATGGCAGGTCCTCAAAAAATTAAAAAATGCAATTGCCTCCCAGCACTTTGGGAGACCAAGGCAGGTAGATCACCTGAGGTGAGGAGTTCAAGACCAGCCTGCCCCATCTCTACTGAAAATACAAAAATTAGCTGGGTGTGGTTCTGGGTATGTGTAATCCCAGCTCCTCAGGAGGCTGAGGCAGGAGAATCGCTTGAACCCAGGAGGCAGAGGTTAGAGTGAGCCAAGATTGCACCATTGTACTCCAGCCTGGGCAACAAGAGCAAAACTCTGTCTCAAAAACAAAAAAAGGAATTGCCATTCCATTTCAGCTGGATTATTCCAACCGTTCCTCTTCTGAGTATTTACCCAAAAGAATTAAAGCAGGGTCTCAAAAAGATATGTGTACACTCATATTCATAGGAACATTAGTCACAATAGCTAAAATGTAGAAGCAACCCAAGTGTTCATCAACAGATGAATGAATAAACAAAGTATGGTAGAGCCACACAATAAAATACTATTCAGCCTTAAGAAGAAAGGAAAATCTGACATATACTACAACTGGGATGAACCTTGTGGATATGCTAAGTGAAAGAAGCCAGTACTATGACTTGAATGTTCATCTCATCCAAAACTACTGTGCTTGAAACTTAATCATCAATGCAACAGCATTGGGAGGTAGGGCCTAATGGGAAGTGTGTAGGTCATGAGGACTCTGCCTTCATGAATGTATTAATGCCACAACAAAAAGACATTTAGGAGTGGGTTCACCCCCTTCTGCTTTTCTGCCATGTGAGGAACAGTGTTCCTCCCCTTCCAAGGACACAATGTTCAAGGCACCATTTTGGAAACAGAGACTGGGCTCTTACCAGACACCAAGCCTGGTGGTACCTTGACCTTTTTGTCATACTGGCATTGTTGACTTTCATTTGTGGTGAATTGGGATGGATTTTGGTGAAGGAAATGCACTGGTGGGTACAATTTCTAGGTGTTTCAGGTTCAGAGAGAAATTGTAATGATAAGGGCCATGAAAAGAGATGGCTGCTGCTGGGGGCCATTGATGAATTAGAGAAAGACAAACAAAAACTGAAGGTAATTACTCATCAGTCAAAAGTAAATTGTGAAATTCAGGAGATGTCCTTGGAAGCACATAAAGAAACTTTCACTTCTGTTACTGTACGGCAGAAAAAGCTAAGGCTCAGGCTCAGGACTTAATTAGAAGAGTAGCAAAGCTTCAGAGAAGGTATGTTGAAAGTCTACCCCCAGCAAGTCTGTGTGTCAAAGTCTGGGCCACTACAGGGAAAGTATGGGGTCTTGAGAGTGGAGTTTGATGAAATGATGTACTTTCATCAATTCTACCTCTGCTAGTGGAAATTGGATCAATTGCCAGAGTTGAGTCACAACATAACCTGGCTAGGAAAGTGCTGGGTGTACTAGGGAACGAAAGGCTCTATGCCCGGAAGAAGCTATAGGACTTAGCTGACATATACCAGTAGGAGTTGGGACCTGATTAATTGGGCAGGATTTTGAGCATGCTGTATCAGGAGAGTAGAGTGTGAAGTTGGGTAAGAGACAGTTTTTTCAATATGGGAACAGCCTCCTGTGATACAAGATTCAACACCTTGACAATGACCTGGAAGATACTGTCAGCACTCTCTAACGACAGCTCTTACAAGTTTGGAAAAAATAATGGCCCGCACGAAGTAAAGTATAAGTGTCAGAACTGCTGAGGCAAGTAGTGGAAAAAGATGAGATCCAAGGCTTAAAGTGGGCATGCTCTGTAGATATATTAGGTAAGGACAAAAAACATACCAGCTGGAGCTTTCCAGAGGAAACTCCAGGTATGATGGATTTAGGGATGGTGAGTCCTATCACATTACCATTTAACTCACCTGTTTAGCTCATTAAGCTCACAGATGATTCTGTTAAGTAACCGTGCATTATCGTAAGCTTAATAAAATAAGTGACTTCAGATGCAGCTGATGTTTCAACTTTCTTCACTGGAATAATCAATAGAACCCTGCACCTGATAAGCACTTATCAAGTAAGCAACGCTTCCCACCAATTTATTTAACCTGAGCTTGCCAGAGCAGTTTTCTTTTTTTTGACTAAGACTGTGCATCTTCATTGTTTTACATCAGGGCTACATCAAATAGTCTGGGTCTGTGTCATATTTCATTCCACAGAGACATTGATCACCTCTCCATAACACGAGGCATCTTCCTAGGACATTATTGACATTCAGGGTAAGCCAGAGAGTAACGGACATCCTAGACCCCTTGGTAAGACATTTACATAGCAGAGGGTGAAATATAATCACATAAAACTTCAGATACCTGCCACTGAAACGGAGTTGCAGGATAGTCCAGTGGCCAGGGAATGAAAAGATAGTCTCTCTAAAGTGAAACATGAGTTCTTATACCTTAGATTCCTTATTATTAAGAAAGGGGCACAGCATATGGGAGCAACATATCCCACATTTGGGTGCATTGCTCCAATTCACTTAATGAGAAGTACATAAAACTATAAAGTTTTGGCCGGGCGCGGTGGCTCAAGCCTGTAGTCCCAGCACTTTGGGAGGCCAAGATGGGCAGATCACGAGGTCAGGAGATCGAGACCATCCTGGCTAACATGGTGAAACCCCGTCTCTACTAAAAAACATGAAAACAAATTAGCTGGGCGTGGTGGTGGGTACCTGTGATCCCAGCTACTCGGGAGGCTGAGGCAGGAGAATGGCATGAACCCGGGATGCGGAGCTTGCAGTGAGCCGAGAATGCGCCACTGCACTCCAGCCCCGGCGAAAGAGCGGGACTCTGTCTCAAAACAAAAACAAAAAAACAGAACAAAACAAAACAAACCAAAACAAAAAAACTATAAAGTTTAGAGTCCTGGTAGAGACTGAACTCATAACTAATAAATAGAAAGTATCTATGTGGCTTGAAATACTCTTCATGAACTGCATGTTTCTGATTCAGAAAATGATAGAATCGGATCAAGCCATCATCAAATGAAAGGAGTATATAGGAAATTGGGCTTAGACAGGTCTTAAAGGCATGAAGAAGTTATGCAAGTAGATGGCTCAACCACCCAGTGCACCCATTTGTTTGGCATTACCACCCTTGCCTCAGTCAACGTTTGTGACACATTTATTAAGGAAGAAAATATTTGTCTGTTTTATAGGTGATTGTACCAGAAATAGACAGAAGTGGACTGTCATGGTATTATAGTACCATTCAAGAGTGGCTCCCAAGCGGAGAAGGCAAAAGAAATCCTTTCAGTGGGCAAATGTTCATCCATGTATCTTTCTGGTGTTCCTTTTTGCTGGAAGATAATATAAACAGACATATAAACATACACCGCTTTATGGGTAGTGGCTAAGAATAGATCAAGATAGTCAAGGGCCAGATAGCCCCTGAATCTTGGAAATCAGTAAATGAATAAACCTCTCAGAAGTGGTTCATGGGAATCTCACCAAAGTAAACTCACTGCAAAGGAGGCTTTTAATAACCAGGTGGATAGGATGGGCCTTTCTACTCAGATTATTTAGCTTCTCCCCACTACTATTCTGGTGCCTGATCAATGACTTATCAACAAAGAGGTCATGGTGGCAAGAATGGAGATTATGCTGGGTTCAACAATCTGGACTTTCACCAATCCTAGCCTGGCTATCATCACTGTGAATTTAAGTCTGTCAACAGTGGAGAGAAATACTGAGCAGCTAATAAGAAACTATAAGCTGTTAGAACCAACCAGCAATTCCATTATGGAGGGGGAAGCAACTCATCTTCACTGGAACGGGTCATTGGGTTGTATCCAGTTTTCATACTTCCTCAGATTTTCTTGGCCCCACCCATCCCACTTGTTTGCTCAATGGAATGCTCCAGTCTGGTCATCACTACCATTGTCTCATCTCAACTCCTGCATGCTTTCCCTTCCTTGAATGAGGGCAAAGGGGAAGCCTACTTTTCCCATCATGTTCAAACTAAATTGAAGCAACCTGCTTTGGAGCATGATATCTGGCTCCCCAGTGACTGCCCAGAGGCACTAAGTAGCACAACTTGGAAGTGTGGGGGAGTTAAGGCCTCAAATGGTGAATTCTGACCAGCAAAAGATAGGGAAACAGAAAGAAGCGGCAGCATAATGAGTGCATATTTGTTTGCATGATATTGGTGGGAGCATGTTGTTGATCCTATTTGTCGTTGTTTAGAAGCTCAAGTATACATAGAAGAGTATACATCTATGTTGAATAGTCAAAAGGGAGGCTTGCTTTGGTTCTGGTGGTTTGGCAGTCAATATTGATTTTAATCACCTGTGTTGCCTTCCTGTGTATTGAAAACTAGAAAAGAATTTTTTAAAGGTACATTTCCAAGTCTTCCTTGCCATGATGTTTTGCTATATAATTTAAGTTCCACTGAAAAGATTCAAAAGATGAAAATAGGGAGAAAGTCATTTTTCTGATTCTTTGACTTTCTGTTGGCAAGGACCATTTGGCAACATTGAGATTTTTATGCACTGCTACGGTTTCTAGTCACTAATTTTCATGAATATTGAGAGCCAGCTGCAATTTGCAGCAGTGGTTTTCTCCCTGTGTCACAGCTGTAGCAGTGTCCTTAGCATTTGGCATATAGGAGAAACTCAAAAAGTGCTTACTGAATTGAACTGGATTTCATAGAACTTGTAAAGAAAAACAAAACCAAATTTATGCTGTAGTCCATAAGTGCCAAGGTAGACATCATTTGCAGCCAATAACTGTATTCATCACATTTTGAGCCTCCCTTATTTGTGTATTTTGTTGTTTGTTTTTAACTACATATGTATGCTGAGAAAGAGAGTAAAACAGGGTCTGTGTGCTCCCTCACAATTCAGAAGGGGCTTTCCTCCTCTCCTGCAAGGCACACAAGTCTCCTCTGTTCTGGATAGGTCGGGTAAAGGGCTGGGCAGAGTCTTTTGGTACAAACCATGGTGGATGGTTGATGAACAGGCAGTGGGCTGAATGCTGGCAATTGGTGCTCCTGACAGGGCATCAAATCTGTACTGATTCAGCGCACAAACCACTTCCTAACACTGATAGGGACTACTTAGAGTCTTTCTATTTCTTTCTCATCCACTCTTCTGTTCACATGGCAGCTCCCTGTTCTCTCCCCTCTCACTCAGTGCATCATTTTTCTAGTCCTGGAGAGCAGTGAATTCCCTCTGCAAGCATGCATCTGAATCTCCTCCTGTTAGACTGGAAGGCTGCTGAAGGCTGCTGAAGAATTGAATATTTTAGCTTTCCTTCATAGGCTCTGCATGGGTGACTTGCATCTGCCTTTAAAAACTTGGGAGAGGAAGCCCTCAAGATGTGAGTGAACAAAACCGGTATTTGGTAGAAAAGACACAAACTGATAATTCAAAATATTATTCTACCACAATGTGAATTGCTGTATTGTTTGCTCTTTGTGAGTTGGCAGAACATAATTTGAGAACTGCTAAAATATGTAACATCACTTAACTAGACCTATTAGGAAATATTTCAGTCAAAGCTGGTCTGAAGTATTGGTCTGTTTTAAAATCTGTGTGCCTTCGCAGGTTCCACTAAAACAGGTTACACTCATTTCCACTTAGCAACCATTTCTTTAGAATGCTAGGGACAAGTTGTGGTCTTGGAAATTTATCTTATGATCCCAATTTCTTTCCATATTTACCAAGGTTAACTCATATTAAATCACCCAATAAAACCTGAACAAGCGTCAATAATATTTTCTCCTTACACAATTTGCTTTCTATTGAAGGCTACATGAAGAGGAGAAGCTCAATTATTTTAAGATAAAAATGTTAGATTAGGTGGAACTCTGCATATTTGCCAGCCATCTGGTTCAGTCACAAACTCCCCAGGAATCCTGAACGTATTTGCAACCAAAAATAATTTGAACTTGAATGACTGTTAAATTGGGATGTAAAATGTGGTAACCCAAACTATGCACAGATACTTACAAAGGACCAATTAATAGATTTATTTTGAGCCTTATGCTCTGTGATATTTTATTTTCTTCAGAGATAACTAAAAGGATGCAAATATTTGTTAATAATTGAACAAAAACTCTCCCACCTGTAAAATATATTATAAATTTATCCAAAGTGTCTTCTGCTCCAAGGTTTCAACAAAAACAGAATCAAAAACAAGAATCAAAAACAGAATCAAAAACAAGAATTGCATTGTGTGTAATCTTTCTCATTTGCCAGTTTGCAGGGAAACAGTAGTTAAGTTCCTTATGCAAAGGAAACTCCTATAAAGGAAACGCAAGGTCATTCATGATTAGTCTGGAGACGACAAAGTAACAAACCTAATTTTTGTTTGTGGAATTATTTTCACAATTACATCAGACACACCTCTTCAGCTATCAAGCTGCAAACTTGATGGAAGGTATACAGTGAATAGTGTAAATGAGAGCACATGCCGCTGGAGCTATGAAGGAAATAGAAAACTGTGTACAATATTTCATCTCAAGAAAGTTGTGATGTTTCTGTCAAAGGCATTTGAACCAGAACAACTCCATCTTGAATAGGAGTTGGAGAAAATAAGGCTGAGACCTACTGGGCTGCATTCCCAGACAGTTAGGCATTCTCAGTCACAGGATGAGATAGGAGGTCGGCACAAGATACAGGTCATAAAGACTTGTATCCTTGCTGATAAAACAGGTTGCAGTAAAGCAGCTGGACAAAACCTACCAGAACCAAGATGGCAACAAGACTGATCTCTGGTGGTCCTAAGGGCTACACTCCCACTAGCGCCATGACAGCATACATGTACCATGGCAATATCAGGAAGTTACCCTATATGGTCTAAAAAGGGGAGGCATGAATAATCCACCCCTTGTTTAGCATATAATCAAGAAAAAAACACAAAAATGGGCAACCAGCAGCCCTCAGGGCTGCTCCGCCATGCCTATGGAGTAGCCATTCTTTTATTCCTTTCTGTCTTTTATTCCTTTACTTGCTTTCACTTTACTCTATGGATTCATCTTGAATTATTTCTTGTGAGAGATCCAAAAACCTTCTTTTGGGGTCTGGATAAAGACCCCTTTCCAGTAACATTTCTGTGCCAGAGATGTCATGTATCAAAATGCAAGTCACCAAGTTCTATGCCAGAACACAGCTGACGTTCAGTTTATAGTAGTACGTCTGGCAAACACCAATTTTAGATCTTGTTAAAATCATTGGTAAGAACCTTCCCCCCACCTCATTAATTACCTAAACTGCATTTACCTTCGCTAAGGAACTGCAGACTGTACCAACACAGGCCACATGCTGTGTTCCAGGATTATCATTTAAAGATAATTCAAACTTTTCAAGTATGTAATTGAGAGTGAATAATTTTGAGATATTGACTCTAATTTTGAATCCTAGAGGGAGGATCTTAAATCAATGAAAAAAAGCTTCACTTACTACAAGAAGATTTGCTAAGGTAGGAAGAAAATATTTTCAGTTCAAATGTTACTGGTCTTATATATTGAAAAACTTTAATCTAGCCAACAGAAAATTTCCAAAGGAGTATGTGTACCTTGAAATTTACATTATATTTTGTTTTGCAACTCAATAAATGTTTGTGGACTTACCATGGCTCAAATTTTGGCTGCTGAGCAGGAACTATTTAAGTTTTAAGTTGATCACCTTATTGAAGAAGAAATAACTTGCTTTGTGCAGAGCATGATATACTTATTATAAGCTTCCAGGCTTAGGCAAAAATTGCTATGTGGTACACTGTATACAAAATTGCTATCTGATGTCCTGTGATGGCAAAGGCAATCACAAATAATGAAGGTGATAATGATGAAGAAGATGATGATAATAATTGATGATTGCTGATGAAAATAACATTATCAAACCCTTACTATCTGCCAAGCACTCTTAGAAGCACTTACACACACTAATGAGTTTAATCAGCAGATAAGCTTAACCAATGAGGTAAATGCTGAGATGAGCTAGTTTTTCTCTGAATCTCTGGCACTGGTAAAAGAACTGCTAATAAATAAGAAATTAGGGTAGCTGAAATACCTAGGCACTTCCTGGAGAAGCTCAACCTTGATGGAGCCCATAGTGGGTGGTTGGCTTAGGAAGGAGCATGCTTATCTGGCTCTGGTGACATTAAGGCCGGAACTTGGTTGTGGCCACCTCATAGCAATGTAATAAAGCTCCACTGGGGTGCAGTATAGCTTCTTTAGTCCCCTTCTATCTGATCATTCACTTTATAACAAAAAACTCAGCCAGTTCTCTAGAACAGTACTATTTGCTATCTTGGGGATGTAGAGAAATGTGTGTCTTGTGTTTTGAGTTGTCACAATGATTGGAATTCGGTTATCACTGGCAATGAGCTACTGGAGGAATGAGGGATGTTAAAGTGTCTTAAAAGCTAAGATAGTCTCAGATGGTAAAGAATCATTTTATCCAAAATGTCCATGGCTCTCCTTTGAGAAGCAGTGATGATGGATGATTCAGGCCCTCCTCAAGTGACATCCAGACTGGCTTTTACAGTGGCAGAACTGGAATAGAAAATGGTGTGGAAGGGAAGAAATTACAGAGTCAAATCTGGAATATTTTCCCTCAATTAAAAAAAAATATTGTTAGGCTGCAATGAGAACGTACTAGTATTGCAGTACATTTATTTGTTCGATAATTGTTTTGGAATACATCTTTGCGGTGGAAACTTTAGAAGTAGGAGGGAAATATATTTGATGGATGTATTGAATGAATTTCCTTTCAGGCATATTATTATTATCATCATCGTTGTTATTATTATTATTATTATTTTGAGACAGAGTCTCGCTCTGTCATCCAGGCTGGAGTGCAGTGGCACAATCTTGGTTCACTGCAACCTCCACCTTCTGGGTTCAAGCGTTTCTCATGCCTCAGCCTCCTGAGTAGCTGGGATTATAGGCACATACAACCACATCCGGCTAATATTTTGTATTTGTAGTACAGATGGGGTTTTGCCATGTTGCCTAGGCTTGTCTTGAACTCCTGAGCTGAGGCAACCTGTCCACCTGGCCTCCTGAAGTGCTAGAATTACAGGTGTGAGCCACCGTGCCCGACCCTCAGGCATATTAATCGATTGTGCATAGTAGACATCATACAGACAGCACGTATTTTATTTATTTATTTACCTATTTATTTATTTATTATACTTTAAGTTCTGGGATACATGTGCAGAACGTGCAGGTTTGTTACATAGGTATACACGTGTCATGGTGGTTTGCTGCACCCATCAACCCATCATCTACATTAGATATTTCTCCCAATAGTATCCCTCCCATAGCCCTCCACCCCCGACAGGCCCCAGTGTGTGATGTTCTCCTCTTTGTGTCCATGTGTTCTCATTGTTCAACTCCCACTTATGAGTAAGAACATGCAGTGTTTGTTTTTTTTTCTTGTGTTAGTTTGCTGAGAATGATGGTTTCCAGCGTCATCCATGTCCCTGCAAAGGACATGAACTCATCCTTTTTTTATGTTTCATAGTACTTCATGGGACAAAGCATATTTTAAAATTGCTATTTTGATTATTTGCTTTAGAATGGAGTCTTTCAGAGCCTCACATCAAAAGTGTATACTTATAAATTCTGGGCTTCTTTAAGGCTTCTATATGTAAAACACCATTAAATATTTACCTCTCTTTAAATATTTAAAGGAATAAGCTTTAATTATATTTCCAGTGTTCCATTTATCTTTGCATTATTCCAAACAAAATTGGAGGGAATTTATTTATATTACATGTCAAAACTGTCTTGTGAAGGGTTCTTTAGCTAATATTACAGAAAATGATAAGCCAAAGTATGACTCTTTGGTATGCTAAGTACTTTGAACTAAAGGAGATTAGAAGGCCTCAGAAACAGCCTCAGAAGCAAAGTCTCTCTCTGACCTCCTGCCCTCCTGTCTCCTGTCCCTTTTTCTCACTTGAAGTGAGTAATAGAAACTGGAATTCATCTTCCTCTTCCCTAAAGCAAACCATAAAACCTCAAAAGGTCACTCTCTGCCTTCTCCTTCAACAGTCTCATTCCAGCGTGGTCCTGCCCCATTCCCAGAAGGAAGGAAAGCTTCACAGCCAGAAGAATCTGCATAGACGGGCCTTGTGGGTTTCCAGCCTCGATCTATTACCATTAGATCATACTCTCTGTCCAATCACATTTCTATACGGTTATCTGATTTTATCAAACCTAAGCATATGATAAGTTTCCCTTGGGTCTTTGGGTCTTTATTTCTGAAAGCTCCCATGTCACATAAAACTTAGATGAAATACATTTATAACGTTATGCTATTCCCTTGTTAACTTGCATTTTGTTATAGGAGTGTCAGCCGTGATCCTTATGATGGGCAGAGAAGCTATTACACCTTTCTGCCCTTACATTAATACGAGGTAGGCATTTCTGTAAAGCAGCTGTCATAGAGATAGCTTTTCTCCATGGACTTTCTACAGCATTAGGCTGCAGTCTCTAGTCACTGTTAGGCTGCTTACCTGCCCAAGAGTTTTCAAGTTTCCAGAGTACATCCTGAACAGTGCTCTCCCACCAAAACGTCAAAACGCTGATGTCTGAAATTTATTCTCTGACCCTTAGAATGAAGTCAGCTCTGAATGAATTTGTCATACTTCATCAGTTTTCTATATTTTTTGATGACAACTAAGTGTTGTTATATTTTTAGTGCACCTCTCTAATTAATATTTATCCTTTTTAATTTGGTAAGATACTTGCTTATTACCCTTTCTTTAGATTAGTCTTCCCAGTGGAAAAGATACAAAATAGGACTTTATTTCTTTTGCACAGAAGTATGCTTGTCTGAAGCCTCTGTGTCTTTAGCTACGTGTCTTTTCTTTGTGTGCTCTAAAACTAGAGTAGGAAGAAGGCAGGCCCTAGTCCCCTGGCACAAATGCTGGGCCTTAACTTGTGTCTCTGTGCTCTGTTAGAGAGCCACAGAATTCAGGAATCTAGAGCATGGCTGAAGGAGTTATTAGGCTAACCCTCCTAGTGGGATCATCCAACATTTAAAGAAGTTTATTATTGAATTTTACTGTTCATATCTCTCACCTGTATCAGGGTGAGTTATAGCAGACTCCAATAGCTATACCATCCCCACAGGTCAGTTTAAACACTCGCTAAATTAATTAATCAATCCTGGAAAATATGAAATATATAAAACTATGTCTTTAAGAAAACTATAAGTGATATTCCTAAAACTCTGGGTATGATGATCTAATTTTGATTAAGAACTATAATTTATTCATATACATAATGATAAATATGATATTTTAAAACAAAATTTGTGTCATTTTGTCCCCTAGATATTTGGATTATGAATTATAATAAATTTTCATTTTCTTTTTGTGCTTATCTGATTTTTTCAATATTTTTTCTATAAATATGTATTCAGTTACAAGGAAATACAAATTGTCAAACTACATTGATAGCACTATGCTAGCCCTTGCAGTGAGGTTGAAGGATTATTAAAATAACATTATGTAGTTTATGCTTTTAGAAACTTATAATTTGGTTTATTGACCAAGGACATATGCAAACAAAAATTGCAGTAATTATATATTAAAGATTTAAAGAGTATAAAAAACAATGAACATATTTTGAGGTAGTATGTAATGATAAGTGACAATGAAGTTTCTATCTTTAAATAATCTTATTTATTTATTAGAAAATAAACCTTATAATGTATTTTGATCCCCTTTGTTAGAATGAGAAAACTGAGGACTGTTTTTCGCTCTGACTTGTAAACCTATATATAGATTATAACATAATAACAGCTAATATTTACAGAGTGCTTATTGTGTGCCAGGAACCGTTCCATGTTTTCCCATGAGGTTAAGTATGATACAATGGTTAAGAGGGCGTTTCCTTGAAACTTCTGCTTAAGTCTTCACTTTGCTATTAAGAGAAGCCATGTGAACTTGGGCAAATCATTTATCCTGACTGGGCCTTCATTTCTTCATTTTGAAAACTAAGGCAATGATATCTGTCTTACAGGGTATTAAGTGGATTAAATAAATGGCATACATAAAATAGCGCAAATGTGGTATTGTGTTAGCTATTACCACAATATATTAACTCATTCAAATTTTATAACAGTATCAGGCAAGCATTAATGATATCATTAATATTAATATGTCTACTTTTAGATGGAGAAATCAAGGCCAAGAAATGTTAAATGATTTACCCAGAAATACTAGGTGGCAGGGCTAAATTTGAACTACGGTACTATCACTCTAGTGTCTATGCTTGGAACCACTCTATTGAACTGTGTCTTCCAATTATAAACAGTCCAATATCTTTAACATTATGAATAAGTTGCCGATAAGTAACAAGTAATGCATGTCTTCATTATGCCACAAAATAAATATGCTTTTGATTATCTACATAACACATGGTATTAGAGTTTTAATAAGTAAAGAGTTGTCTCTGGTATTTGGTAAACTAATTTAATCAAATCATATATTATTAGTGAGGAAAAGGGTAGAATTCTCTCTCCTCTCTCCTCCTTCTACCCTCTCTCTCTGTCTTCCTCTCCATTCCACACTCCCACTCATTCTTCTACCTAGCTAGAATTGTGTTGCTTTTGTTTGCCTGAGTGTCAGTGTTGGTAATGGAAACCTCACAGTGAATTCACATCTTTTTCTCTGAGATATAATTGAAATCTCAGAAGTCATTGACTTCAATGTGGAGTTCAAATTCTTATTCCAAAATATTTTGCATGATTATTGCCATACCCTTTACATTTCAGTACTTTAGATGGGAAAGGGTTTGATAATATAAATGGTTTAAAATAGTTTTAATTGAAGGAGTAACAATAATAGGGTAGGCACATAATTTATTTGACATATATTTGCTAATGTAATCGGAACTATCACTGGAAAAGAAGGCAAATCAAAGCAATTAAATACTTATGCTTGAAGAATATTCTAAGTTCAATAAAATTTAAACCAATTAGAGAGTTTTTAAATTATTTTAAATTGTGAGTCATAAATATCAACCTAATTATATACCTGTGGAATGGCTTTGTTTTGTGACCCTAAAATAGTTAAATCCAGTGGTTCTCACCCCTGGCTGCATGTTAGAATCACGTTAGAATGGGGCATGGGGGTTAAAAATCCTGATCTCCACTTTACACCATTGACCATAATCTGTGGGGGAGGGACTCAGACCTCATTTTTCTGCAGATTCCCAAGTGATTCCAATATGCTGAGTACAATTGCTTTAACAGATTCCTGAATGCTCATGTACACTGAACTGAAAGTTTGGCTCTTCAAAGGCATTCTATTAGAATAGCAGAATTTGCTTCTCAGCCACTTGAAGTTTGGCTCTCATCGTAGGAGAAAGCATCTTCCCATAGAGAAAGGATGTTCAATTTGGCAGAACTCTGAGCACAGGAAGAACCATGAAGGACATTATTTATCTTTTCCCTGGGCTTGCGGCAATCATTACACACGAACATGTTTATTTATTAGAATAATAAATGGTTTTGTTTTTAGATTCACATGCAAGAATCTCAGCATCTTCAAAGAAGGACCTTTCATAGTCTCTAAAATCTCAAACTCACTTGTATTTTACCTTTCCTTGCTCTCTGCATGTATATGAATTTTGGCAGGCAGAATTTTCATTGATTAAAATCGAAGAAATATTTTTTTCAAATAATGTTTTAAAAGACCCAGATATTTCCAACAGATGAAAAGCCGGCAATTGGGTCCCTTGCTTTGAAAGAAAAATACAAGGATACAATATTCTTAGAAGTCTATTTCTTTCCAAGAATCTTACATTTGTTGTTAAAGCCCATAGCTTCATTGTCAGGTAATAGCAAATCAGAGCATTCTCTCTACCCTGGGGGTACTCTCCTGAATAAATGGAGCTCAGGCTGCTGTCAGACACCAACTAAATTAAAGAGCCATCTTTTAATAGCTGAAGCATGAAGCTATTATCCTCCTGAATATACCACCTACTGGGAAGCAAAGACTACAGAACCATCTTAAGACATGCCTCTAAATAATCCTAAATGGAGGGCTCAAGAAGTAGAGATAGGAAAGGAAATATCTTCTTCTTACACTTCTGGTGTCAGTTTCTTCTTAGTTCATTTTCTTCCTCATATTCTCCAATAATCTGGGCTTTTATGACTCCTCTTATACATCTACCATCATAGACAGGGTCCATCCTGCACAAGAGTAGTCTTATTATAATATTAAGCTCTGTCACTCTGTAGGAAAGTAAGGACATCACAATAGTTTACTTTTTTATTTAAACATTATGAAACTCTGTAAGATCCTTCAATATTAGTATCAAGCAAGTTTCATATAAGACCAGCCATAATATACAAAAATTGCTGGCAAGGTGAAGATATCATCCATCTGTGTAAGAACTGAAACACTGAAAGTAAATGATTTAATTTCATATTATTCTTGGACTTTTTTCTTCTCCAAGGCAATTAATGTATTGCAAGTAAGTATGGGAAAAATTTTAAGGTACATTTTTATGTACCTTAAAATTGTCAGTGTCAAAGACAAACTCATTTAGGTGTGTTTCTGTTCAAGTCATTGCACCAGCAATAGATCCTTGCACTCAAGAATTCATTTCTGTATATCAGAAAAATCCAGAAACTATTTTTTATGTTGAAAATCCAGAGCAGGCATGGAAATATTGCAAAATATATTCCTTGTTATTGGAAGTGTAAAGTGCTAAAGAGAAGAACTTAAGTATGAAAAGAAAAACCTTTCTTTTAATTCAGCACTCATGATTAAGTTATAAAGCATTTAAAATGTGTTAATCTAATCAACAACACCATAGATTTCTGGGATTGCTGAACTGGTGGGCAAAATAAATTATGCTTTGAGTCATACACAAAGAGAAAAAAGTCAGTATATTTTGGGATAATACTATAGTTGATTTAGCGACATCATATATATGCTCTTTTTTTTTGACTTTGCAAGAGTACTAGGAAATGAAAATTGTACGTATTTACAATTTGAAGTCAAATGTATCAGAACAAGAATGAATTAAATGCCTTTTTTTTTGAAATAATGTATTTACAGAGTTTGACACAAAGAAAAATAGCTAAGATTCTACAACTCAGAAGAATTAAAAGATACTTCAGTAACACAAAATTGACTTTTAATGTACCAGTTCATTGTATCTTACAGAAAATGAAAACATTTTTTTTTTTTGGTAATACAGATTGATTCTTCTTCTCAAATTTATACTTGATGTCTATTAAATGCCTTTAAATATTGGTTTTCTTTTAATCAGGTGGCTTAATGACTTTTGTATTTTTCATCTCTTTCGTCGTACATCCATTGCCGCTCTGGCAGTAGTGAGCTATGATATAGTTAACTTCTTAACAAAACGATGTCAGTTATCCATTGATATTTCTTAATGCATTCTATGCTAAAAACTGATAAGTGATTCCCTTTTAATCCTCCCCTCCTTAGTGGTCAGCTACTCCATGAGACCACCATATTCTTTGGAGTACTAAAATCAAGAAACCCAGAATGGCTGCCAGCAACCAAATTGGAATCTCCTTTGAGTCTACTTCTAATTGCCAAAATAAAAAGTGACTATATTATTGCATAAAATAACACTTTAACAGGTACCGGCCCCCTTTCCATGAGAGAAAGTTTAAATTTACAAATGCCATATTTGGCTTAAAATTACTGTGATACAATATGGCAGTACTCATTTAAAGATGGCTTCCAGTGTTAATGTGAACAACTTATTTTCACTCTTATATTGTCTTTTTATTTGAATTGCTTCTTTTTGTTTGGGTTTTCCAATGCAGATGTCTCAGTGAAATGTGCAGATATACTTTGTTCCTTACACGGTCACCAGTGTTAATTATGGACAAATACATTAGAACAAGGGTTCCTAGCCCAGCCTCCCATCTAATCTCTTTGATACTCTTGGAATCTAAGTCTGAGGAGCGATTTCTGAATTAGCCAGTGTTGTACCAAACTTTCTGTTAGAAATTGTATTAGAATAACCTTTCTTTTTCAGACATGCTCAATGAGACATCTTGGGTAATGAAGTAGGAAAATAGACATTTGGTGGAAAAACAGCAAAATAAGAACATTAAAAAGACTAATTCAAGTAGGAGTATAAAGGGCATGGAAATTCTGATCCTTTGAGCAAAATGAGAAGACAAAATTTCTGCCCAGCAGTATTCATTGTGTTAAGATATTTTGTTTTTTACACGAATGGAAAAATGATGTGTAATTGCTATAGATTTTAATCAGCTAACAGTCACTCCAGAGATTTTGATCAGCACCAATTCCTATACTAGTAAGTATTTAAAAGTTAAGAAATACTACTACATTTAACATTATAAAGGTAGAGTTCCGGACATAACTGAAAATTAGATGCTTGCTTCAATAGAAATTTGTTCTACTTGTATTTCCAACAAAATTATCAGAACATACATAATAACAGTTCAAGTATGGACTTCTTCCAGTGAGCTAGCCCCCATATTTGAGGTGTTAAAGTTGTTATTTGGGAGAAAGTCCCCTCTTTAAATAACATATCATCTTATCCTAGACCATTTAGGTATCTTCTTTAATTTAGAAGTGTAAGTTCTATTTATACCACCAGTGTTTGAGTTTAAACCTTACAAAATCTTTGGATTTATAGTTTTGTACAGTTTGCATATCAAACCTAACTTAAAAATGTGCATGCATAACATTGTCATCTTTTAATATTAAAGCATCTGAAAATTTTCAGGTATGTTTTTGATCAAAGAAAGGACCTACTTTTATTACAGTATTTTGTCTGAATAATATATGATTATAGTTATGGTTTCATGGACTTCCAATTGTTCTATACCTTCCACACACGTAACTCTATCTTTATAGAGTAAATTTATTAGAATTATTACAGAGCCTTAAATGCAACCACAATCCATTCAGGAAACAGATTTATTTACTCATGTTCATGGGAGGAAAATCTACATAAAAACATTCATGAAAGCATACCAGCTATGTCATACTTGGATTATTATAGTAAATCCCATTTATTAGAATTCATTGTGAAACAATGGGAAACCATGAAATGTAATTTGAATACAAATATTGGTCCCTGTGGGGTCTCAGCAGTCATAAAAATATAGGAAAACAGAGCTTTATTTAAGATTGGAGCTGCTAATGTGGAAAATTGTGTTTTGAAGCTGGACTTAACCATTTATTCAACACCCTGAAGATTTTAGTGTAAACTCTTTGATGACAGCTTCAGCATTTGATTTAAGCCAGCAAGGATTAAGCCAGCAAGGATGACCAGCAAGGAAAGTGACATCATTAACCACATTTTCTATTTGGGATAAGGTTTAGAACTACACTGTTGACTTTTCCCCCCAAACACAGGCACTAGTTGGGTTTTCTAGTGTATATACAAATAGGAATAATAAGAATTTTGAAAGTTGGGTCTTTGTTTCTGCATTAGGGATTCCTTTTATAATGTAATTGATTTTCATATAATGTAAATATGGAATATTAAATAAGTTTAAAGTTATTTTTATAGGACAATAACATTTCATAGGCTAACAGAAAATCAAGCTGCTAAATTTTACAATTTTTCTGTCCAGCAGTTTATCTATATAACTGCCCTGAGTAGATGCTAAATGCTGCTTAGCAAATGGCCCTTAGAATTTAAATACAACTCAGTAAAGCCACTCAAAAGATAAAACAATTCCTCTCAGACATGTGTAATTTTAATTATAAGAAGGTAGAAGTCTTTCATTGGTTAAATATTATCTGCTTGTTTATGTGTCATACTTCATATAAATGGGATTATTAAAGAGTTTTAACTGTGCTTGTTACTATGGATTGGAGTTCATATGAATTTTTTTTTTTTTGGTCAAAAAGGCAGGATTTTAAAGAGTAAAATATTCTGTCTATTGGAGACTTGAAATATTAACTTTTAGAAAGGTATAGATTGTTCCCTTGTGAAACTGAGTTTTGTATAACCTCTCAGTTTATGTAAAGAAGCCTGTATTTCAAATTTGTTGCTCTAATTTGTTTATTGTAGTGCATTTTAAAATTGTAAAAATGTGTAAAGTTTGTGCTTGTAAAACCTGCTGCTCTGAGTAGCTTTACTTTCCTTAATTTAATCCTAGCAATTCTCAAGCTATTGCATGCCCCGTTCATGAAAGGATACTTTATTGGGATGATACAGCTTAAAGAGTTTGGCTCTAAGTCTCCTTACGTAGAGCTTCCCTTAAGTTTATATTAATTTATAATATATATTGAATGATAGCTTTACAAAAAACAAATCAATGAATTGATCTTTATGAAAATGACTCTTTACAGTAAGTAAAAAAGGGTAATCACAGTTTTGGTAACTTGCATGAGTTCATATTGGAAAAAAAAAACACCTTTCACATGTTCTTTATGACTTTAAAACTGATGTGCTCTAGGGGCACATTCAGTTGTATGCTCTGAAGCAGTAGACACCATACAGCTTATGCTTTTTATCTGGGAAACCCACGAAGCGCACTGCAGCCTCAGTAGGACTGCAGCGCCTTCTTGGCCTAGAGATAGGGTAGCGGACGCTGCCATCCGCCAACCAGCCCGCATCACAGCGGTCATATCCAAGAAGTTTCCAGGCAGCAAATATCTGGCCCACTTTTGCAATCTGAGCACCATCATTGAGACAAGCTTGTACCGCTTCATCATAGGTCAGTTTGGTGGGGTGGATCAGATAGTAAAAACGGCCTGTAGAGAGAAGGAGACAGAGTCAATGGGCTGGTCTTCAGTGAAGCCACACAGAGATAGAAGGAACCAAAGACGGAAGTGTTTCTCAATGAAGGGGGATATAGAGCAATGTTTGTAAAGCTTTGAAACATAGAAATGTCAATTAAATGTAGTGTCCCTAGGTCACTTCCATTAAATTAGTTTTTCCCTTGCCCCTTAATATGTGTCCAGACATGCCCCTTTTATAGCTTTAAAAAGAAAAGGGAAATGGCAGATACAGTTTCTGTTAGCTAATTAGTGACTAAAAGAGCCCTTCTGTGGCACTAGAGAAGACAGAATTCCATGTTAAAAGCAAGGGCTATTTAAATTCTAGCTGTAGCAACACTGAACCCCAGCACAAGTTTCTGGAGAGGCAAAATTTGAATGTGAAAGGATCAAAACACATTCCTGACATAAAAGTCCATTTAAAAAAAATCAAAAGCCCTCAAGTCCTTTTCATTACAGGTATCAATTAGACATTATTCTCATTCAAAGACTACGTATGAAAATGCATAAAATACAGGAAGTCACTTGCTACAGATAATACGTACTCAGAATGTAAACTTAGTCTGTGTTGGTTCGCTAGCAAAGAAGACAAATTTGTTTAGTTTTTTCAACTTCCATTTGTTGAAACCCTGACACCTAACTATTTCTCGATTTCACTAGAAAAACAAATTAGTCTCGATCACTTATTGAACAGTGTTAATTACTGAGATTCCTTCAATATGTATTAAATATGTGTAAAATGTGTAAAATATGACTTCAACTGACTGAAAGTGATAAATACATACGGACTGAAGATTTTCTTATGCATCTTAGTTTTTGGTTGAATCTAATCAGCCTCTCTTACCTGATTAGAGATTGTAATATGATGTTCCCCTGCCCCTCATTAGATATAGGTTACTGAAGTATAAATTAATGCTTGCCAGTTCTTTCTAGACTGAGAGGATGTGATTTGGAGAAAGGGTAGTGGCCACTGGAACATTAACCAGAGGTTAAGTACAATCACCTATACCAGAGTTCAGCAAACTATACTGGAACATTAACTAGAGGTTAAGTACAATCACCTATACCAGAGTTCAGCAAACTATAGCTCAGGGGTCAAAAACTGGCCTCCTACCTGTTTTTGTAAATGGAGTTTTATTGGAATACTGCCATCTCCATCTGGGTTTAGTATTTTGATGGCTGTTTTTGTGCTATAACATACACACTTACAATGAGCCATTGCAGCAGACACCATATGGCCAGCAAAGCCAAAAATATTTACGATACGGCCCTTTATAGAAAAAGATTGTTGGCCAGACACAGTGGCTCACGTCTGTAATCCCAGCACTTTAGGAGGCTGAGGCTGGCTGATCGTGTGAGGTCAGGAGTTGGAGACCAGCCTGGCCAACATAGTGAAACCCCATGTCTCCGAAAAAACAAAACAAAACAAAAAAAACAAACCACAAAGCCAAAAAACAAAAATTAGCTAGGCATGGTGGCACACACCATAGTCCCAGCTACTCAGGAGGCTGAGGAGGGAGAGTCACTTGGGAACCAGGGAGGTGGAGGTTGCAGTGAGCCCAGGTCATGCCACTGCACTCCAGCCTGGGTGACATACAGGGTGATACCTTGTCTTAAAAAAAAAAAGAAAAGGATTGTTGACCCCTGACCTATAATCTCTTTCTATTTTTCCCAAAGCATATCACCAGGGACCTAAAATATAAATGATGGGGCCAGGGCTTGCTTTGTAGGTGTGTGACCTGTGTCCTCACACAGGGCGCCACATGGAGAAGGGCTCTGCATTTAGTTTAATGCTCTGCTGTCACCATCTTAAAGTTTTTAACATTTTTGAACAAGGAGCTCCACATTTTCTTTCCTTGTTTGTTTATTTATTTATTTATTTATTTATTTTTTCTTTTAGAGATGAGGTCTCACTATGATGCCATGTCTGGTCTCAAACTCCTGGTCCCAAGCAGTCCCCTTGCCTTGGCCTCCCAAAGTGCTGGGATTACAGGCGTGAGCCACTGCACCCAGCCCACATTTTCATTTTACACTGGGCCACACAAATTATGTGGCTGGCTCTGAACAGAGCAAGAGAAGGGTTGAGAGGAGTATGAATAAAATGAATCAGTCATCAACACTGCTGCAACCTTTCCTTCTGCTTTCACCTTGAGAGTTAGTTCTACTTTCTTTTTCTTGCTTATTCCCCACTTTGTCCTGAGTTCTGTTGATCATCTATGAATAAGTGTATATGTGATTGTGAGAGGGACTGCATGGGTAATAATGAAGGCACACTTACTTTGAGAGAACCATATCCTACGGAGGGCACACACTGGCAGCATCATCTTTGACAACAGGTAACAGACCTCAAACCACATAACAGTTTCAACTATTTCATATAAAAATGGGATGAAATAAAATGTAGGAGTACTGAGAATATGTACTTGTGCTTGACTTATGTGGATATTTAAAAATTATGGCACTCAAGAACTTTTTATATCTTTTAAAACTAGAGCAAAACTTCAAAGCTTGTTTTCGTTTGTTTTTCTAAGAAGATAAGATTAAAAGCCAAGTGTAGTGTTATAGTATGGAGTAGTCTCTGAGACAAGAAAGAAGGCAGTACAGTTATTATCTTACCATTGAAATTGGATGTAAAACAGAAAACATCATATCTGCTTTTATCTTTATCCCAAAATCCGTAGTTCCTGACTCCAGGCACCGTGTTCTGGCCCCCACAGGGCTCTCTGGGCTTTGTGATGGGATATTGCACAGAGCCGTCACTAAGCCAGCCGGCGTTGCACCAGTCCAGCCCGCCCCGCCAGGCGTCGTACAGCTGGTCGAAGGAGGCGATCACAGCATCCTGGTCCAGACACGCCTGCTGAGCCTCGTGAAAATTCAGATTGTAGCGCCCCAGTCGTGGAAAGTAAGGGAATACTACACCTGTGCAAAGGAGAAAGCAAGGAGTCATTAGAAGCCCCAAAACTAACAACTCTGAGCAAATCCCACCTAACTGCTGAAAAACACAACAGACCCTCCGTCAGATGAGACAGTAGTTTTTCGTAAACTAGCAACTGTTTCTCATGATCCCTTTCCCCTTCAAGCAGCCTGTCGGTTCTGAGAATCTCATGATCAGCTTTTTTGTTTGATAACTTCAGTGATTTACTGCTTTGGCTATGAATTCAACTCAAACCTTAAAATTCTCCTTTCTGAAGACATCTGTCCGCAGATTACAGTTTCCAAATAGCCCTCCCTGAGAACTTACCATTTACTGCCAGTTCCTAGCCCTATAATGGGTTACTACTGAGCTCCATCACCCAGGGAAAAAGTCAGTATTGAATACTAAGAGTTGGTGGCAGATATAGAAATAGTCAGTATTGAATACTAAGAGCGGAGGGGACGTAGTGCTCAAAGAGAAGGTATTTATCAAAATTCACAATGTTTTTCTTAGTAACTTTTCCTATATAATTAGTTATTAGTTTTATGTAGTCTTTTAAATGTATAAAGAAGCATATTAACAAATTATTCAAATGTAGATATAAAACTCTTTTACATGGTCTTCTAATAACTTGCAGATAAGTAACCTTCACTTAGGGGGGATTCTTATTTGGAGAAACTTGAAAGCAAACTTGTCCAACCCATGGCCCATGAGCCACATGTGGCCCAGGACAGCTTTAAATGCAGCTCAACAAAAATTTATAAACTCTCTTAAAACATTATGAGTTTTTTTGTGATTTTCTTTTCTTTTTTCTTTCTTTCTTTTTTTTTTTTTTTTTTAGCTCATCAGCTATCATTAGTGTTAGTATATTTTATGTGTGGCCCAAGACAGTTCTTCTTCTTCCAATGTGGCCCAGGAAAGCCAAAATATTGGATACCCCTGCTAAAGTGGATTCCTTTGCATATCTAACAAGAACATAATTAAACAATCTTATTTCACATCAGACAGATCTGTACGGTGAGGCACACCTCCATAGAAAGCATCATGATACTCTTATATGTTTACTTTTAATGTAGCCCTTAATGCTATTTTTTTCCTGCCCTTAAATAGCACGACTAAAATAAGGGCTTTAATTTAAAAGTATTTCCATTACTATTTTTCAACTTCCACATGTGTATATTGCAAACTGAAAGTAAGGGGTTTGAAACATTTTTATTATAAACAGGAAAAAAAAAACTTCTCTAAGCTTGTCGTATAAAAGGTAGGTACAGAATAGACATCCATTGATTGACTAATGCCAAATAATTAAGTTAAATATTTTGAGGACAAAAGTTCCTTAGCAAATGTGAACAGTGTGACTTGGCATTTGATTTTGCCTGGGAAGATGTATGGCTTTCCAAAACATTTCTTTTGGTCAAATAATTATGGGAGGTGACTGAGCTGTCTCACAACACTCTGCCCAATTTCTTTAAAGCCTAAGGATTACCAAATAAGAAAGCAAAGTTACATCACTTGCTGAACTTTGAAAAGGACTACTGTGTCAGAGTATTTCTCCCATGGTTATTAAAAGATAACTAATTTAGAATCATTATTCAAGGGCTTGCCTTGAATTTTTGAATATAATTAGAAATAATTAGTATTTTAGCATGTGGAATGCAAACATTTGTCCCACTGACACAGTAATTTGGTGAGTTATAGCACATGTGCTATTTTACGAGACTGCAGATGCTATTCAAGATGAAGTACAAACTCACTAATAGCATAACCATACACAGGAAATATTTCTTTACTAAATTGTCCTAGAAGACACTACAAGAAGAAATTTCAATGGCCTTAAATCAAGTCACATCCACTGAAGGCCTCCGTAGGACATGTTTGTCCCTGTAGGGCAATCCAGCTGGCACCATCCATGAAAGGCAGAGATCCAAGAAGGCTTCCTGATCTCATTCTGCCTTCTCAGGTTCTTGGCTGAAGGATCTATAATCTGAATCAGAGCCAAAAGGAAGGAGTAAAAGCCTCTCTTGGTTGCCACTAACTCCTGTGGTGATGGGGAGGGAAGGCCTGGACATGGGTCTATCTAAGGAGGGCTCTGTCCAGGCACTGAGCTGGGAACCCAGCAAGTGCTGGGAAAAAACTATTATGGTGCCCTGATCCCTCATATCTTTTATCCTCTTTCCTCGGCAACCCTGGGAGTGCTGATGAAAAGGAAAATATTCAATTTATTCAGTAGACATTCCCTTTTTGGCTAGATTTTAAAGTGACAGAAAATCTCAAAGTGTCTGAACCTGAAGAGAGAAAGAAACCAGTGGGGTTGACTTCCATTTCCAAAATGGCTGAAGATGGTAATATTGGAGAATGCAGAATATTTTAATTTATATTAATTTTAAAGACCTGGAAAATCTTTCAGGTTTAAATTCACTGTAGTGTATTTTGGTAGACTCTCATAAACATCGGGAAATTTTTTTCTCTAGTAATTTGTCCTTGATTAACCACTGAGCATTACTTAAATATGATTGATTTAGTTCCACATCCAGTGCTATACATTTTTATTTGAGTTGTTTTCAAATTTAACATAATTTCATACAATCATGTTTTAGAGTCAAAGTGAAACTTATGTTAAAATTTTAGTATTTTTCAATTGTAAGAATTGTCAACTAAGTGTTGTATCAGCTCAAAAGATTTACTTAACAAATTTGAATTACTGTTTGATATGCTGGAAATAACATATTCCAAGTAAATCACGGTAAAGCTCTATGCTTTACTCAAAGTTTTAAAACTTTCCCTATATTCTACAAATTTCACATACACATTTCAACAGCAAAATGTCTCTTACCAGCAGGACCATTTTTGGAATTTCATGATTGTTAGTATTTTATTTGTTTACTTGTTATACTTCTGGCTAGCTAAGATTTTAACATCCAATTGCAGCAACCTTCTTGGCTCTGTAGAAAAAATGTGCAATTCTTGCAGCTGAATTATGGAGCCAATGGTTGCTTTTATCCAGTGTTGCAAAAATAAGAAAAGTTAAACTTTTATGGATGGGAAAGAAGGTGGTATGATTATCCAAGAGATAACTGACTAATTTATCCTTCATACTTATATGTCAAAATATAATCAAAAGGGACATGTAAAAGTTAAAGTAAGTTTTAATAATTATATAAAGTAAATATTTCTAGTAATAAAAAGGCAGAGACCATATAGCATAAATAATATTACCTTCCTTAGTGCCTGTCATAGTGCTTATCAGTGCTATGCACATTATCTGAAATTGTGTTTCTCTTTCTGATAGTTCTCAGACTATAATTTTGTATATTTAGCCCCATTTTCACCAATGGAAGATGAATACAATGGAAGTTTGGAAGCATAAGTGTCATGTTTTTCATATCATTATTTGTGTATTTATTGTTTGCTGCGCTCAGTTGAATTGCTGATTCTGTAGTCCAAGCTTCTCCCTGAATTCCTAGGGACACTCTTTTGTTATATCTGTATAAAGCTTGTTGCTTGTTGGGTGCTATTTCTAGGTAGGTAATTGGCGGCAATCAGAGGGCTCTGCCCTATCCAAGATTCTGTATGAAAATACTGTGTTTCCATATCTAATTCTAACTCAAATGGAGGTCAGTGTTTGTTAAGGATTTACAATTATTATTATTATTTTTTTGTCAGTGTGATTATACGGACAGTTCTTAAACAACAACTGACAGCAAGGCACTGTGCTTGGTACTCTAGGACATAGGTATGGGTGTGGCCTCTTCCTACATTTGACAGGATATATATCTATATATATCTATATATATATGATTTGAGCTCAAGACAGAATAAATATATGTAGTTTGGAGATATATATATATATATATATATATATATATATATATGGTTTGAATCCAAGGCAGAAAAAAAGCTTGCAATACAAATAGGAGCTATATAATTTAGGCATCATGAAGAATAATTTTTTTTTCTAATTGGTAAAATTCTTTAGTGTAAATAGCATTTAAGCTGGTATTAAAGGACCAACACAATTAAAGATAATGTGCAATTACAGTTGGAAAAGCAGCTCAATCAAGGCATTTAACATGAGATGCTTGCCTGGCCCTTTGGTGCATGTTAGAAGACTGACAGGGAGCTTGAATACCACTGCCTGACTGGTAGATAGTCACATGTAAGAATGTAATTGATCATGAAAAAGGTTAAAAATGAGAATGAGAGCTAATAAATGATAACCAGAAGGCATGTCTTTTGCCATATGTGGTTCAGCACAGATTTCAAACTCTTACGCATAAAATCTGCTGCATCTTGAGCGTCTATCCCAGAATACGTGGAGATTGTCCTTAGCTTATGTTAAGTTTTCTCAAATTTTATTTTTATGGCTTTTATTTTATTGTTGTGGCTATCTTAATTTGTTGTAATTTTACTTTGAAATATCAATCCTCATCTTACTCTGAAGTATATTTAGATAAAATAATATCCCATCTGAGTTTTTCTTGAAAATTATTCTGTGGTAGTGGGAGTAAGAAAGCAAACTAAAATAAGATTGGCTATATCATGATACTTTTTGAAGCTGGATAATGATATATGGATTCATTATACTATTCCTTTTACTTTTCCAAATGTTTGAAATTAGCGACAATGAAAAGTTAAAAATTTTTATCCCACCCTGTCACCAATCTGAGACTTAATGCAGGCAAGCTGGAATGCTGTTGGTGGTATCTGTTGTTCACATATTTGCTTTGAGGAATTTCTCTCTCTTATCTATGGTGCCCTCTCTCCTGTTTTTCATGCTCTTTAGCTTTTGAAAGGCTTACCTTCATGGTCCAAATCAAGTATCTCTTTTTTTTTTTTTTTTTTTTTTTGAGACGGAGTCTCGCTCTGTCATCCAGGCTGGAGTGCAATGGCACGATCTCAACTCACCGTAACCTCCACCTCCTGGATTCAAGCGATTCTCCTGCCTCAGCCTCCAGAGTAGCTGGGATTACAGGCGTACACCACCATGCCAGGCTAATTTTTGTATTTTTAGTAGAGATGGGGTTTCACCATGTTGACCAGGCTGGTCACAAACTCCTGACTCCAAGAGATCCACCCGCCTCAGCTTCCCAAAGTGCTGGGATTACAGGCATGAGCCACCGTGCCCAGCCAAGTGTCTCTTTCTTAAGAATGGTTTCCATGACTCCCACATTGCACGCACACTTTTTGTATTTGAAAGTACATTGCATGCACACTTTTTGTATTTGAAAGTTTAAACACTTTATTTCAAACATTCTTTTACTTGTAAACTATTTACTGAGCATGAATTTTGTTCTTGGCTCTTGAATGTCCTCAAGTAGATCAAGTTTAACAGACAAATTTACAAATATTTACAAAACAAAATGTGATTAGAACTATAATTGAAGTCTACATAAGGTGCTATGAGAACATCACGGAGGAGGGAAATTTAACAGCTACCAGGAGCACAGGACAGGTCCTAGCTTATTGCTCCAATAACTTTGGGCCTTTCAGAATTTTCTGAAGCCTGAAGCTGCCGAATGCTACTGGTTTTGTTTTTTTTTTTTAAAGCCTCTCCTCTACCAACAGAAAATTTCTCCTTCTTGCAAACCCTCAAATCACAGTGGATAGAGCATAGGCTTCATCCAATGCCTTTGGTATCTAATTCCAGCTCTAGCTCTTACTAAAGCTAGTCGTGTTACCTTAGAAAAAGTGTTTGTCTTAAGTGTCATCTATAAAGAAGATTGACTGAACATGAACAAAATAAGTAGAACATATGATTATAGAAATTTGTGCCCACTTATTTTACTGACTTCTGCCTTATTTCATTAAATTATTTGAGAATCTTTAATGGACTATACGTTTGTTGAATGAAAAGAGCAAAGATTGGAATTGTTTCTAGCTCATGACACCAAAACAGCACTTGTAAAAATATGTATCAATTAAATTGGTTTCTTGGACCGCATTTACTTAGCTCATATGCACATATGCTATATGGCAGGGAATGTTCCCTAAGCGTGGAGAATCTGGAGATTTGCAATGGTGCAGAGCCTAGGAGAAAAAAAATTGTTTACTTAGTCCCCTTTCAGCATCCCTAATTGTGTCTTGGAGGAGACTTGATTTGACCCTATAATGCATTATGCTGTAACATAGGCTGAAGCTTCTTTTAAACAATGACCTTATTTTTATTATATTTATTTTTATTATTTCCTTCTATTTCTGGTAAGTTATACTGGTTTCTTTTAATTTAGAGTTTAATTTTGTAAAATAAACATAGATAGATAGTAAATATTGCATGTGAATTACTTAAGTTTAGGAAATATTTTGCTATATAAAGATAGGGTTTTAGAAGAAAAAGTAACAAGAGATAATATAATTCAAACTCATTTGAGGATAAGTGACCTGCCCCAATTACAAAACTGATACCGGCAGAGTTGAGGTGAACCTAAGCCTCTTAATATTACTAGCTCAAGGCTCTCTCCAACCTTTAATGCTCCTCTGATAAATAGTTTTAATTAATATTTGATGACCGACTGTCTTCTCTAAGTCAACTCCTTCCATCCTGAATAATGCCAATGTTCATGGATATTAATGTGAATCAATAAAAACTTAAAGCACAAGGTGGCATGTACTCAAGGCTGAGAACTATCTATGAGAGACAAGGAAAGGTCACAAACATGTACTTTACAATGTTGTGCAATTTATTAGATGTATAAAGCAAATAAATCTCCATACATGTGATAGGATTGTATGGGATTCAAAAGGTCAAATAGTCAGTGATACTCTAGTGGACCAAACAGATATTTTTCCAAAAGCCACAAATCTGTCCTCGGGGGTAAAAGGAGCTTCTAGCAAGCGTACACTTAAGAGTTTTATGTAAACAAGGAAGGAAGGCATTCTATCAATGCTGCCAAAATCCACCCTTCAGTGTAAAATAATGCTGAAATTTATGAAAAATAAGGTGTCTTGTGATCCATGAGAAACTAAGGAGAGGAGTGTCTCTAGACATTGGGCAGAGGGGAGGCAAGGATAGCAAGGACACTTTTTATTGTACGGCTTTGTACACATGTTGGTTATTAAACCTATTGGATGGCTTACTTATTTAAGCAATAGAATTCTCCCACAAAATGCCCTGACCAAACGGCTAACAGACTCTGAACCCTTAGAAAATCACTTCTTTAGAAGAATATTTAAAGCTACAGGTTACTTTTTTGTTGAATTAAGGTTTTGCAGTCATTTTACAGAATACGATTACATATATTTTACTTAGCAGATGTCCTTTACAAAACATGCCATTATTTTGAAACTGAGATAATTTTAGAAACATCATACAAAGAAGTACACAATCTGAATTTCTCAATAACGATATAACGGAATTTAAATTTTGAGTAGCATAAGGCAGTATCTGAAAACCGTTAATTCAGTTCCACTGCACGTTTCTCCTAGTTACAAACAGCTTCAATTTTGCACATAAGCATTGTGTATACATTTCAAACATGAAAACTGGAATCAAAGGCAGACTATAGAATACAAAAGAATAGAAAAAGATGCTGGGCAAGGACTTTCGGTTTTTCACTTTATTACTGTGGTAACCACTAGACATTACTCCTCATGAAAAAACGCAACTATTAATGATCATTTCTATGTTGAACGTGACTTATAGATACCTACCTTGTAAGTCCAGTGCTACCACAGCAGTATCGTCTTCTAATCCTTCAATCACCTCACACTTATATCTCCCATAATCTTCCAGAGTGAGGTCTGTGATGACCAGAGAAGCATCATTATCACTGCCTCCCTTCAGAAACACCCTACCCTGGTAGCCTCCATAGGTTTTTTTGTGGTATCCCATGGAAACAAAAACATCCACTTCCTTGAGGTAATCCGAAGTTAGCTTGGTCCACTTAATTCGGATTTTATGGATTCCTGAGCCAAATGCTGTAGGGTCTCGATAAAATTTGCATGGCAGTGTAACATTGCCACCTCTGTGTGAGAACACCTTGGCTTGCTCTGCTTCCACAAGTAGACGGGGGCCATTTTCTGCTATAATTAAAAAGGAAAGAAAAAAAAGAAAATAACTGTTAATATACTTTCAGACATTTTTGTAAAATGAAATACGTTACATATACAGGCTATCTGACAAAGGATAGCTTTGGGTGGTTAGCTTCTCTATCTCTTTTGAACCGTATAGAAAGTGACCTCTAATAACTAGAGGGTATCTCTAAAGTAGTCGTGTATTTTAAACCAAAGGGAAAGAAGTTACATTATCGTCAGTAAGAAATATTGGATATAAGACTTCACAGTCATTTGAAGGTCAATGATTTCATAATAAATTCTATTTATTATTGTTTCAATTTTTTTCTTCTACATTTACATATCAAAAATATAGAAACAAGACCAAGAGAAGTGAGAGAGTTGCATGACGGGTTCATCAGTATAAACCCAAACATTTCAAGGTAAGGTAAACCCAGCTGGGCTTTCTAATACAGTAAGTTTGTATTGTACTTACAGGCAAAATATGAAGCAACATGATTCACTTTCATTGTACTGTTCTGGCCAAAGAACTCAGAATATCCTCACATTTATGACTTCTAGTCAAGTATACACCTGTGTTAGGCTGTTTTGAAACCTTTCAGGAAATATGTATTTCGTTTTCACAGAAAGATTAGACAAAGGTAATTTTAGTAAACGCTTTTGACAAATTCCAGAAGATTTTGAAATGTATTCCTCAAAATTTGAATGTTAAAAGCATATCCAAAGTTATACTTCTTTTCCAATTAACCAAATAATTATTTCCTTCTTTACCCCCTTAAATATCCTTCTATTCTCTCTCTTTGCTTTCTGCTATGTCTTATTTTGCAATTATCTTATTACTTCCACCTTTCCTTTCCTTGTCCTTTTGTTTTCCTCCAAGGACTTTATTGCCTTCCAAAGAGCACCACAATATCCTGAGTCTGCCAAGTCAGCAGGTCTGCCATTTTTTACATACCAGCTGTTATTTTCAGATCTTGGCTTTCTCTGGGGTTTCCCCTGGCTAGCACATTGTGCTTTTGACCTTGACAGTGTCTCTTGAGGATGTGCAAGATTTGAAAATGAGAAAGCGATATAAGCTTTCCTGGATATGGATATCTTTGTGTCCATACGCAGCTTTCAAAGCTGCCAAAGCTGCCCTTCACACAGCTCTACAGACCTCCTGCCTTGGGCAGATAGGTGTTGAATAATCCTTCACCATGAATCATTTAAGATGTCCAGGTCACTGAGAAGAGTAGCCATGTTGAGACACACAGTTATTGAATGGCAAATATAGGATTTGGATTTTAAAATAGAAAGCGTCCAAAAAATAGACATAGCATCTCTTTTTTTAATCACACAGCAATCAGAATTAATATTTTTAATGAGCATATCATTTCATTTATAAATGAGTCCCAAGCCTCAAAAAGCTGAAAGGTTTAGCAAAGCCATCAATGCCCCTCACTTTGAATAGATAACGAAATGCAAGGATAATGGCTTCATTTAGTATTTAGTTAAGAGGAATCACAAATCCAGCTCATTAAGCATTTCCTTTATATTCCATTCTTGAGCTCATTATTTAGGACCATAGAATCTCAAGATATAAAAGATAAATCTGTGTAATTCTACCCTACATACAATTTTTCCCAGGCAATATCCACAATGCCTGCATGCAAGTTCTACTGAAACATCTCTAGTGTCTTCTTTCTAGGAGGAGGAAAAAGTGCTGTCGACTAAGTTTTCTCAGTAATGCCTGAGGGTCATAGGAAACATTTTCTTACCAGTATCTTCTGGGGGGCAAGGGTTGGGGGTGGAAATTTCCCATACTGGAACATAGTTTAGATAAGACACATAGCTACAAGAGGTCTCAGTTTCATTATTCTTTCAAGTTGTTTGGTTAAAAGTCAAAAATAATGCCCAAATGCACTGGCATAGAGGATATTATACAAGTTGAGAACAAGGGCTCTAATGTGACATCGACCTTGGTCTAACCTCACTTCCTCAATTTACTAGCTCTGTAGCCTTGGGCAAGTTGTGCAACCCCTAAGCCCTAATTTCCTTATATGTGAATTACAGATACTATTACCTACAACATACAATTAACCTAATACACATAAAGGGCTTAGGACAATGGCTGACCAATATGAAGTGTACACTGACTACTAAACTGTTCCTACTGCATAGATTTTACACAGTATTTTCCAACTAAGATACTGCCCAATATAGAGCATAGTTTTGTCATACATTAGTCTTCCATAATTTCACTTATTTATAAAGTTTTGAATCATGTGGAGTAAAAAGTAAATATATAAAATGCCACCTGTGAGACTTGGAAATAGGAGACTTGGAAAATTGGGAGGTTCAGTGTAATCATAAATGGTTCCAGAATGAACACAAGGTCTAAATGTTTTATAAATTAAAGGGTTAAGGCAAAGATCAAAACTCTTGTATAAGGGACTCAGACTTCTAATTTTTTTCTGTGGTTAACTGTAAACCATCTTGCAGTATTTTAGAAGTGTAGGCTTCTGATTTTGTTTGTGTTTTACTTCTACTCCAGCATTGTGACTAGAGAATGACTTGTGTGGTATAATGTTGAAAATTAAGCAGACACCAAACATCCACTGACCCTCACCCAAAATAGTTTTTTAAACAAGCCTATCAAAATGTATAAAATTCTACCATTCTCATTTGTTTTGGGGTGTGTGTGTGTGTGTGTGTGTGTGTGTGTGTGTTGAGGTAATAGATGCCAGAAGTCTTTGACTGAAATTCAAAGAACCCTAGCAAAGGTATGTAATGTATTTACTGACTAAGGCCATTAAGTTTCCTTAGGCTAAATCTCCAAAAATGGCCTTGAGAATAATGGTTTTGTTTGTTTGTTTGCTTTTAGAAGATCTACACTGCAGACTACATAGCACTGAGCATTGCTGGAGAAGTGGTCTGTTGCAGGCTCTCCCATGCCTTAGCTGTTGGACTCTGATAAGTCTACCTCATGAGAATCTTGAGCTTGCAGTTTTTACCAGGTGCTATGTCACAGGTTGTCATCACAGGGACCAGCCAGGAAACACGCTGAAGTAGACAGGGAAAGGAAAGGGATGAAGACAGAGGAAAGGGAACCACAGGTGCTGATTACAAACTTTGCACACTCGCCTAGAGAAAGTCTTGCATCTGATCATTGGATTTAAACTCCTGGATCAGTTTGAAATTAATGTTTAAATCAAAACTGTTTGATTGGGGCTGGGTGCAGTGGCTCCCACCTGTAATCCTAGCACTTTGGGAGGCTGAGGCAGGCAGATCTCTTGAGGTCAGGATTTCGAGATCAGCCTGGTCAACATGGTGAAACCCCGTCTCAACTAAAAGTACAAAAATTAGACAGGCATGGTGGTGCATGCCTGTAGTCCCAGCTACTCAGTAGGCTGAAGCAGGAGAATTGCCTGAACCTGGGAGGCGGAGGTTGCAGTGAGCTGAGATTGCGTCACTGTACCTCAGCCTGGGCAACACGGCAAGACTACGTCTCAAAAAAAAAAGAAAAAAAAAAAAAAAAAAGAACTGTTTGATTAGCAGGCTGTTGCACAGCCATTGAAACGCAAAAGATAAAAATAAACCTTGATCATTAGAATAAGTATTGCTTGTTTTTTTTTTTTTAAATAAAACTATGTAGCATACAACTGTCCATTTCTCCTTTCCCTTTCAGTATGAAAAGGTGCACATAAACATTTGCATAGTGTTAAAGAGCTTAATTTTGTCCATAAATGAGGCTGAATGTTGAAATTGGGGAAACTGCAGATGTCCAGTGGGGGACAGAAATTTTTTAAAGTGCAATTTACAAGTAAATAATTTCCCCATTTCCATTAGTGACAATGACTTGAAAGATCTGATGCCCTTCAAAGCTCAGAGTTGTCTCCAGGGGAAGCAACAGGGCCTGGTGAGAACACTAATGGGGACTCACTGAACCGCTGGGGCCTCGTTATTATCTTACAAATTCTGCTGTGAAATCCAGAGGACGTCATTTAGTTTCACCAAATAATAAAAGAAATGGCCTGAGCAAACAACTGATCTTTATACTTGCTATGAAATTTAGATGAAGACTTTTAAACAATAGGACAAACACAACTGGAGAAGAAAAACAATTTAAAACTATGACATTGAACCACTGCCTATTTTTCTTAGTCCTAATAAAAGCATAAAAATTTGTTTGGCAGTTCATACCCACAGAAATCTAGGTGACAGGAAAAAGGAAAGGGTGCTTTGGATCAAAGTTTATGTGTGTTTTTGGCTTTTTTTTTTTTTTTTTGAGACAGAGTTTCACTCTTGTCGCCCAAGCTGGAGTGCAATGGTACTATCTTGGATCACTGCAACCTCTGCCTCCCAGATTCAAGCCGTTCTCCTGCCTCAGCCTCCCAAGTAGCTGGGATTACAGGTGTGTACCACCATGTCCAGCTAATTTTTTGTGTTTTTTAGTAGAGATGGGGTTTCACCATGTTAGCCAAGCTGGTCTAGAACTCCTGACCTCAGGTGATTCACCTGCCTCGGACTCCCAAAGTGTTGGGATTACAGGTGTGAGTCACAAAGTTTATGTTTTTAATCCATACAAAGTCACACCTTAAACTTAGGTCATTTGTAGTTATATACTGTATGAATCATCATGGGAAACGATGACGGTACATGAAATTGGGAGCCATCCTGGAGAAGGACAGGGATGATCAGCTGTCAGGGGCTTCCTCACTCCTCTCCAGAGAGCCTTTCCCACTAGAAAGCCGCCTTTTTCATCCCTCCCTTCTCATGGTCCTTACACCACTCATTTTGAAAGTGAAGCCCTTGGGAACCTCCCTGATACAAATCAAAATTTCAATGTTAAAAAATAAGTTTATCTTTTTAAAATGAATTGAGGATGGTGCAAGATAGCCAGTCTTGATGTTGGTTACTTTCTCCACTGGTGTATGGATGAAGTAGCCTTATGACTTTTGGATTTCCTAGATCAATAATAATAATAATAATAATAATAATAATGATAATAAAAAATCCAACTGGGGAATGTGTTTAAGATGGCTAAATAAGAACATTAAAAATAATCTCTCCAGCCGGGCTCGGTGGCTCACGCCTGTAATCTCTGCACTTTGGGAGGCCGAGGAGGGCGGATCACGAGGTTAGTAGATCGAGACCATCCTGGCGAACACGGTGAAACCCCGTTTCTACTAAAAATACAAAAAATTAGCCGGGCATGGTGGCGGGCGCCTCTAGTCCCAGCTACTCGAGAGGCTGAGGCAGGAGAATGGTATGAACCCGGGAGGCGGAGGTTGCAGTGAGCCCTGATCGCTCCACTGCACTCCAGCCTGGGCGGCAGAGCGAGACTCCGTCTCAAAAAAAAAAAAAAAAAAAAAAAAAAAAAAAAAAAGAAAAAGAAAAAAAAAAAAATCTCTCCAAGAAAAAACTCTACCACCATCATTTAATTTTGTCCACTGTGGTAAAATATATATTTTAAAAATTGCTATTTTAACGATGTTTACATGTATAATTCAGTACCATTAATTACTTTCACCTTGTTGTGCAGCCATCACCACTATCCCTTTCCAAAACTTTTCATCATCCCAAACAGAAAGTTAATTTCTTTCTGACTTTCCAAACTGATAGACATAGACTCAGTTGTCAGCTCATAATGAGTTATTTGGAAAAAAAAAATGCACAAGGGTTTAAAAATACTTTATTTTGTGACATTTGTTAACACTTTGGTGAATTTGGATGTGTAATACTAACACTTTGGAAGCTGTTATTTTCCTTAATGTAGCCAAAGCCTGCAGGAGAATGAGCAGCCAGGATGGATTTGTGTCCGTCACTGTGCTTACCATAGTCTATTGCAAACAATCACTCTACCTTGTTTACGTTCTTTCTCCAGCATCAACATAGTGCCTAATGTAATAAGTGTCTGTGACTGAAATATACTAGTGCTGCATACAGCTGGGACCTAGCTGTGTCAGTAAACATGGATATCTGAGCTTGCTTTACACCATACTACCTCTCTAAAATGAACACACTTTATAAAAATAGTTACACACATTAAAGACACCATATTTAAGTAGAATATGCAATTTAAACATTTGTCTCTCATTGTACTTCACACGTTACATTTTTGTAGGACACATAATTTGGAAAATAAAGAGTGCCTTACTTATTAACCTTTAACTTTATAATTATTTTGTTTCCTTCAGACTGGAAGAAATCTAATTTTTCCTGAAACTGCTCACCTGGAGTCAGAAGAACCTATCTTTTGGTCACACGATTCTAATGTGTCTAATCAGATCGCATCAGAAACCTTTCCAGGTGCCCACCCCCATCCATGCTGACCCCCTCCCTTCGCATCCAGCCTTTACTGTTCTTTCAAAGAGTTCATTACTTTTATCAGAGACCAAGTTTTAGCTTGCTTCCTAGCTATTCTTGAATGCAGAGGATCTTGAGCCTCTAGAAGGGAAGACAGTAAGAAGGGTAGTAGAAAAATGATCTCATTCTTGCCTTGTGCCCTCACCTACCTGATTTGAATTTGAAACCTGGAGCTGGGTGCAGTGGCTCACAACTGTAATCCCAGCACTTCGAGAGGCTGAGGCAGGTGGATCACCTGAGCTCAGGTGTTCAAGACTGGCCTGGCCAATATGGTGAAACCCTGTCTCTACTAAAAATACAAAAATTAGCCAGGCGTGATGGTGTGTGCCTGTAATCCCAGATACTTGGGAGGCTGAGGCAGGAGAATCGCTTGAATCTGGGAGGCGGAGTTTGCAGTGAGCCAAGATTGCACCACTGCATTCCAGCCTTGGGTGACAGAGCGAGACTTTGTCTTAAAAAAAAAAAAAAAAATCTGGAATTTTTCTCTGGCACATCTTTGCTTTCACCTGGAAGTTTAAACTTTGACCTGAAGATACAGAGGAATACGCGTGCTTCTTACCATTTGTGAGAATTCAAAAGTTTGTGTAGTTTGGCATAAAGTATATCTGAAAGGATTCACACGAAACTAACAGCTTTGGTAGACTATGAGAAGCTGTGGGGAAAAGTGGGTAGAGGAAGGCTTGGGACATCTTCACATGTACACTTCCATAGTAAAACAATTTTGAACCCTGTGAATGTACCACCCATGCGCAAACTAAATAAAAATCTTATAAAAACAAGTGTAGAAGTTGAGGGAATTTAATTAACAAATAGACAAACAAAAACCGTTTATCTAGAGTCTCTGGAAATACACACAAGAAGCTGGTAGCCATAATTATATTATATTATTATAATTGAAGGATTTTATTTTCTCAGTATACCTATTGCTGTGTTTACTAAAAATGTGATCTTTAAACATGTATTTAAAACATGAAATACATGTTTCATCACATTTCCCTATTTTTTTAAAGATACTATTGCCAAAGATAGTAATTGTTGTCTAGTTTTGAACCATATAGGAAAAAAACCTAACGCTGAATATAGGATAAGTGGAGATTGCTCTTTGATATAAAGTGATTGGTGCTGTTTTTCATTATCGTGACCCTGCTGTTTGGTCTCACAGGCTACGAGATCGTATTCCTCCCATCCAGCCCATTTCCCAACCCTGCCAGGGGCTACCTTCTCCGTACCCACTGTACAGTCTTCATGCTCTGCTCTTTCCTATCAATCTGCAGCTAAATTGTGTTTTTATAATTTCTCAAACAGCATGTTTTGCCTTCCTGTTGAGATATGCATTATCACACGTGATATGCTATGAAGCATTCTTGTAGGTATTGACCAAATCCATCATTTTCTCTTTCCTTAGAGCTAAATGGATTATGTGATGAGAAACTGCTCAATACCAAAGGATATCTAAGACAAACCTTTTCCATGTAATCTTATAAATGTGAGCCTCTCTGCTTGAGCTGGGCATCACGAGGCCCCAAGGAGCTCTAGGAGGTCAACTGAGCACAGTTTAAAAATCACTGTTCTGAGATGTACACCAGAAACTCTGTTAATATCCTGATAAATATTCTGTTTCCTCTTAATTCTCTTTTCTGAATCGTTTTTTCTAGCAGGAAGAAGTAGAGTGTGAGGAGGAAATTTAGCTCTGTTCTGTTGATAAAGTTCTTTGTGGCTTCTGCCTTTCCACATTCATTATTTCATTTCTTTTCTCAGCAGTTATAGAGTATTAGTTAAGCATATGGACTATACCTTACATTGTGTCACTTAACTTTTCTGTACCTCAGTTTCCTCATCAGTAAATGGAAGTAAGTCATCTTCATCCCTGGGCTCTTATGAGGGTTAAAGGAAGTAATTCACATTAAGAACTTAACTTGGTGCCTGCTCTACAGTGAGTGCCCAGCTCAGGTTGACTCTTACTAGCAAACATTTACATGTCCAAAGTGTGCCAGGTGTACAGAACAGCTTCTATCTTCTACACTGTCTTCTTTACTGTGCTCTTCCAGAAGGCAATTCCTAGAAAGTACTGGTACCTGAGAAGTTCACATCTCATCAACTCTTGAGGATTGCCTAATCTAATGGTTCTTAGCAAGGCAGGAGTGCATTTCAGGACTACTATTTTAGAAGCCTTTTTAAACAAACTTATCACTATCTTTCCACCTATGTCCATGTCTTTGTTATCTACATCTATGTCATTTATATCTATACCTGTGCCTGTATCTATCCATCTATATCTACATTTATATCTACCTATATCAATAGCATTCAAATCCTATCTGCCCCTTCCTCTATTTCCTTGGGAGTTTCAGAGAGTTTGTCTTTGGGGTGGGTGTGGAATGTATGTATTTGCAGCTGCCATCCCTTCCTTGCTCCTCTTACCCCTGTTAAGAATTACAATGGTGGCCTGTCAGAAAAGTTTCTCTAAAGCCCAAGACCAAACTTTCTTTTTCTTAGTGATTTCTTCTGAAACATAGTTATATAAATTGAATGGAATAAAATGGGGACCATTTTAACCTATTGTGTCATGCAAAAGATGCCATGAAAAGGCTTTGATATTGCTGTATGTTCATGTATGGGTTTGGAGCACTGCCTGCATTTAATCTCATCCTCACCACCTAACAACCTCGTGACCTGGGACAAGCTATATAACCTCTCTCAATTTCGGAGTTTAACCATCTTTTTTTTTTTTGATACAGAGTTTCGTTGTTGTTGTCTAGGCTGGAGTGCAATGGCATGGTCTCAGCTCACTGCAACTTCTATCTCGGCTCACTGCAACCTCTGCCTCCCAGGTTCAAGCAATTCTCCTGCCTCAGCCTCCCAAGTAGCTGGGATTATAGGCACCTGCCACCATGTCTGGCTAATTTTTGTATTTTTAGTAAAGATGGGGTTTCGCCATGTTGGCCAGGCTGGTCTTGAACTCCTGACCTCAGGTGATCTGCCTGCCTTGGCCTCCCAAAGTGCTGGGATTACAGGTGTGAACCACCATGCCCGGCTGGTTAACCATCTTTATACCATCTTGTGATGAGTACTTAATGAGATGACCCAGGTAATGAACTTTTTATGAGAAATACACATGGTAAGTGATTTTAAATGTTAATATTAATTTATTACTATTGTTATCATTGTTAATTCTGATGGAACTTGTTATAGAAGTAAAAATAATCTTAGTATCTTTGTCAACTTAGAGTTGCCTGCTCTGGTTAATAATTTTCAGAATTTAAATTTATCTGTGTTATCAAAGATTTATGGATAAATAACTAGCATTTAATTTTTATGTTTTAGACCTAGAAAACACAAACCAGGTTATCATAATTATAGAACGATTAAAGAACACAAGAAAACGAAATAAAATTAGAATATTTCACTAATGTGTTGAGTGACATTCTTAATATAAACATACTCTTCAGGATTTTAACTATATTAGAGGTTTGTTTCAAAGGATATGGAGAAACCAAAACATTAGCATGAGTCATTCTTCTTCATTAGGCTGTAATTATCTACCACTCCTTAATTACTGGAAATGTGCCTTTATGTGGTAAAGGCGTAGAGCTCAACTCTACTTGTCTCCGCTCAGACCACTTCCACTTTGTGGTGAAGTGTAAGGTTAAGTAATTTGTAATTTGTAGAATGACACTGTTGGTTGTATACACTGATAAGGCTAATATCTTCACTTAGTAAAGAAGACATCAAGATAATACCATTACAGGAGTCAATCCTAGAGGCAATAGAGGATAAAAAGGGAACTGTGATTTTTTTTTACCTAACAAACATGAGTCAGTAGCCTACAGTGGGTCAGGTAATAAGTTCAGTGGGTCAGGTAATAAGTTTAGTGCTGAAACAAAACAAAAGGTAAGTCAAACACAAATGCCCAGGTGGGCAAGGCTGAGGGGAGTGAAGTGAGCACCTGGGCATGGTGAGGATGATAAAGAGTGGAAAAGGTTGTACCTATTGTGGGGAGCGCAGGCCCTGTTCTAAACAGGCAGCAGATACAGGTTCCCAGTGATGCTGTCCTATGAGGACGAAAGCTGAAAAATAGCAGGCCTTAGGATTTTTCAACAGAGACTAGAAATGCATCTTTAATGCAAAAATCTCCTATATCCAAGTGCTTGCAACTAATTTAAATTTTTAAAACATCGTATGAGAAAAGTAATTCCGCACATCCGTGATCAAGGTTCAGACTCTGGGAAGTGAATATGTGACCTCTGCATTTTCCTTTATCCTAGCTGTTGGTATGGAGGGTCTTCAAAACTCATACCAGGTCTGTCTTCTTCCCTTTGTCTGCATATCTCCCCTCCCCAGGTGATCTCATCTGGTCCCATAGTGATAAATACCACTTATGTGCTGATGATTCCAAAACATTCTTGCATTATACTTCTTCCTGAGCATGAAACTAGAAAACTCATCTTCCTGTTGGTCCTATATTGAATGACAAATAACTAACTTGAGTCCCCTGTCCCTTGCCCAAATCTGTTCTCCCAGTCTTTCTCAATTTAGTTTATGCCTCCATCATCCATTCTTTAGTTCATGCCAAACTCTAGCAGCTGAGCTTGATGTGTCTGTTTCCCTTAATTCCTACATCCAATCTATCAGTAATTGCTGCCATTTCTTCCTTCACTTTTTTTTTCTTTTCAAATTGGTTCATCTCCATCCTTTTCCACTGCTACCATCCTGCTCCCTGCCACCATGATTTCTCACCTGAACTCTCAAGATCCTCCTAAAAGGTAGCCTCGCCTTTACTCTTGGCACCCCGTAATCCGTTATTCACATGGACTTTTATAAATGTAAATCATATTGTGTCACCCCTTGCTCAAACCTTTTAAACATTTTCAAATGATTTTGGAATAAAGTCTGAACTCTGTACTCCGGACCACTTATAAAGTACTGTGGTCTGCCTCGGGCCTACTCTCTGAAAGCACAACCTCCACTCTGACGGGCTGCAGTCTCTTGGGCTTCTTTTGGTTTGAAAGCCCAAGGCCTGATAGCCTATTCCAATCTCAGAGAATTTGCATTTTCTACTTTTTCTACCTGGAATGCTCTGCCTCTGGTTTTTGATGTGACTTTCTCCCACTCATTATTCAGATCTCAGGCTGATGTCCTTGCTTAGAGAGCACCTCCCACACTAGTCCTCAATGGCGAATGAACGCCATTGAGCTCACTGCCCCCTCAGTGCTCTTTCACAGTCTTTTTTCCCTTAAAAACACTTTTTTTTTTTTTTTTTGAGCCCGAGTCTCACTCTATCACCCAGGCTGGAGTGCAGTGGCGCAATATTGGCTCTCTGCAATCTCTGTCTCCTGGGTTCAAGTGATTATCCTGCCTCAGCCTCCCAAGCAGCTGGGGCTACAGGCATGAGACACCAGGTCTGGCTAATTTTCGAATTTTTAGTAGAGACGGGGTTTCACCATGTTGGCCAGGCTGGTCTTGAACTCCTGACTCAAGTGATCTGCTACCCTTGGCCTCCCAAAGTGCTGAGATTTTAGATATGAGCCACTGTGCCTTGCCAAAAAGAACTTTTATATTTATTATTTATATGTACATTTGTTTTCATTTATTTATTCAATTATGTACGTAAGCCAAATAATGAGTTATAAGAAAAAAGGCCGAAGTTCAAGAAGCTTTATTTTGGAACACACTTTGATTTTAATATATTCTGGGAAGTCTATAAGATGCTGTTACTATATGCATCTTTTAGAATAAGGTATTCTGTTTATACAGAAACATTTAAATGAAGCATTAACTATCTAATCAGCTTTTCAGTGCTTCAATACTTTAAGCTATTAGGACCCTTTGTTAATGACTGTGATAAAAGTCAAAGCAAAATGAGGATATAAAGATAATCATATGCAGATTTTTGCAGATTTAAAGTCTGACAGCATAATTGACAACATTTTTCAAGATAAAGTAAGAAGTAATTGTTCATAACCCATGTAATACTGGAGAAGAAAATTTGAAAATTTAAAACTTTGTAATTTACCTCTCTGTGCTGAAGAAACCAAAAAGAAAAAAAAAAGAGAGAACAAAAAGCCTTGTATAAAAGTGTTCATTATTTTTTGCTAGCAATATTATTAGTCATAGATAATCATGAAATCATTCTGAACAAATATAGTCATCTACAAAGAAAATATATTTGTGTCATATATCTTGTAATGTATAAAGGCTACATTACACATATCTTTGACTTACATGTCTTTCCTTTCACCTGCTCTTTCTCTACCCTTCAGTAACTCTGAGCCAAAAAGACAAACATAATTTCCAGTGCTTTCCAGGAACAAGCTAAAGCAGGGAGGGAAGCAACATTTCAAATAGACTCAGCTAGAAGTGGAAATCTCCTCTCTTCAAGGGTATATTTTCAAAGCGTTTTTAATTTGAACTTTCAATCCCTCTTTAGAAATAAGATAGGACTCTTTGTTCCTACTTTTTTACTGAGTCTCCGTTCTTGACTGTAGTAAAATGCTTCTTGTTCTAACATACTTCATTCGTTTTATACTTGATGGATTACGGCCTTTCTGGGTTTTCCAAATCCAAAATGTCTGTTTTTCTTTTGAGTCGACAGTGTTTGGAAAAGGTAGGCAGAATTCTTATTTAACTTATTTTGTTCAATACACTCTACAGCACAATCCCCAAGCATGTGAAAAATTACTCCACCCACCTTAGATGTGGTGATTAGTCACTGACTAACAGTGAAGTCAAGTAACCAACATGTTGAATTAAGCCAAGATTAAAATGGTACCATTTGTACTGACTACTTGATAATCATTCTTGAAGGCAGACAAGTCTAGGGCTAGTGTACTGTGACAACACAAAATACACAAAATATTTTTGAAGTAATTTTATTTTGAATAATTTCCTATGTTTTTAATGTTTTCATTGGAAATAAGAATATTTCTTTTAAAAAGATTTCATTTCTCCCCTTGATACTATTAGTGTGATAACCTCTTGATTGAATATTTTAATTTGTTAGCATTTTGGTGTTTGTATTACAAAAGACTCTTCTAAAATGGTAATTTTCCACTTTCCACTTAAAATAAAGAACATAATCAATAAAGAATCTAAAACTATTATTTATTGATATTTGGTAAAATCAGAGCATCATCGTGTTGAAATCACTGTAACACTAAGCCATTAAGCTATAGTTAGTTCTTTAGCTGAGTCAAGGTTCTTGCAGAGCTGCAACCAAAGAGAAAGCCTTTACTATTTAATAGGGTTTTCTTGGTATTTGGGAGAGTTTCCAAATAATCATTGGCTTCACACATACTATGCTGATTACAGCACAAAGGATGACACAGGGAAAGCAATGTCTGTTTAGTATGAATTTGTTGCTACCTGCAAAGATTATTCAATACAAGCTTTTATACCTGGAAATATTATAGAACAATACTGCTTTAATAGTTCACAGAATAACATAGAATTCAGCATTCTAGATTTTTCAATATCAAGTTTAGAAATATTCTTAAAATGTATTTTATGAGTTCAGCTCTATTAAGTGATTAAACATTTAATGGATATGGTTCAAAGTTCTAAATAGTAAGCTCTTTTAGTTTGGTAACTAATTACTCTTTTCGCCACATTTGCACCTTCATTTAACACTTATTTTATTTTTTCTTGCTTGCTTGTTGCCTTGATAATATTGTCAGTAAGCACACTGAAGAGATGGTTTATATTTCCACGGAGAATAACCCAGTGTTTTGCATGGAGATGGCCAATGTTCAGCAAACGGCTGAATTCTGTTTTCTCAAAAGGACACACAAATGCAAAGAAGACTAGGACATGGGCTAGCAATTATGCATACTGACAGAAGCAAAGTTGGTAAGAAAATATATATTTCTGTTACCATGATTAATAACTCTTTATTCTTAGTAATGACTGTCTCTCTCACTAGACTATAAGCTGTTGAAGGCAGACACTGTATGTTTTGTCATCATATTCCTAATGTCTCCACATAAGTGCCTAACACATTTGTTGAATAAATAAGTTGTCTATGGGTGTATATGCATGGGTGCAATATATGAGTATTTTTACATATGTATGTATATTCCTACATATATACTTTTGTTCTTTACTTTTAAGCTCATTTATTGTATTAATATGGTGATATTCTAAGTTTGATCAAATGGCAAGTCTATGTTTAATGCAGTAGGTTCTTATTATCATTTTTGGTTTCATGCCCTCTGGTAAATTGATAAGAAATTTTAGATTTAGTTATCTAATATGGATGGTGTGCTAATTTTTATAATTCCATGATGGAATTCTCTGATGTTTTATAGCTATTGGTTTTTAGACAGAATTATTAACTCTCTCTCTCTCTTTCTCTCTCTCTCTCTATATATAAATACACACACACACACACACACACACACACACACACACACATATTTCCCCCTATGATTTATGAAATATTTGCAGAATTTTTCCTGGTATTTGTAGATTTTGCATTGGTGACTGCAAATAAGATATTCTGCCTCAAAAAGACAAAAATAAATTGATTTAACTTTTCCAAACAGACTCAGAGAGTTCAAATAAGTTTTAGGTGGGAGAGAGAAAATTAAGACTGAGTAACACATATCCAGTTCTTCCATAAAACTTTGGCTGTGCAGATGGTTTGTGATCATACATTATTAAATTCACCTCCTCCTTGTGATACATTTTATGCCACCAAATCCCAACTCTGCAATTATTACATAAGGAACAGTATAGGATTGCAGTGACCAAATGTAAATCCAATACTCTTCAAAGCTGCCTACATGCATGAGGAAGATTGCTGCAACCTGTCTTTGGTGGACTCTCATGGAGTATCAGATGCTGCATGTTATGTGGGAGCCATGCACAAGACCAAACAAAATTTGCTACCCAAATTCATAATTCTCTTGTTCATCTGCTGCTTCTCATTCCATCAATTGAAAATATTTTCCTGGGATTTGGAAAGGCTGAACCAAAACTTGATTAGAAAAAATAACTGGATTTTGGTCCTGGATTTATTTAGCAAACATGTATTGATCACCTACTATGTGCCAGTTATTGGGTTTATGTGACTGGGATACATCAGACAAAGATTCCTGCCTTTGCAAAGCTGTTCAATATTCTTGTGGTAGAGACAGATGACAAACAATTACATAAAAATAAGTAGAGTATACAGCCATTGCTACAGAGAGAAAGAAAAGAAGGGTGAGAGAGATTAGGACACCAGTGGGTGACAGATTGCAGTAGTCAGGATGACTTCATTAAAAAGGTGAGAAATGATCCCAGATTTGACAAAAAGGATGGGGTTAGCCAGATAAATAGACTTTTATCAGCCAGGTAGCCTGGGACAAGCAATGCAAAGCTCTGAATCTTGATTTCTTCATTCGTGAATTGGAGGATTGGTCTAGACCATCTCCACCAAAGTCCTTTTAAGTTCTTAAATTGTGTGAACTATGATATAGCTGATGCCAACATTACAGAGTGAAAGCAGTCATCTAGCTAATGTTCATTAAGTGCATACAATGTGTCATGTGCTGCTAAATGCCAGCGATGTCACAGCATTCAACAAATGCTCATTATGGTAGTGACAATTTAGAAGTATCTCATTACATTCTTCATTCATTTGCTCACTCACTTAATCAACAAACATATATTAAGCACCCACTATGTGCCTGGCACTGCTGTATAGTTGGAGTTAGTTATAAAGCTGAGAGACAATCTGATGAGGGAGGGAGGCATGTTAGCAGGAAGTCCACGTGAGGACTGAGCCAGATCTGAAGAAGGGGAGGCAGGTTCAGGACACACAGCAGGAGGAGGAACAGTGAAGCTGAGAGAGGAGTGTGCACTTCTGCCAGTGGTTCTGGATAGACATTATTTTTTTCTACTTACAGACACAAGCTTCTGGCAATTTCTTCTTTAAGCAAACGTACTTGTTTTATTTGTTGACAAAAGTGACCATTACTTTTACTTATTAAATAGAAGGACACAGTTTTCATTTCTGGGATTTCCTCTTGTTCTTCCTTACAAAAATTTAAAGTAGTGGATCTGTGCTCACATAGTAAGTACATTAAGAGAAAATATTATTTGTTTGGAAAGCTTTAGTTTCTACCAGGAAAGTAAAAATGGTCAGATAATGTTTAATGTGACTGGGGAGCCTAGGCGCGGTGGCTCACACCTGTAATTCTAACACTTTGAGAGGCTGAAGTGGGCTGATCACCTGAGGTCAGGAGTTACCAGCCTGGTCAACATTGCAAAACCCCGTCACTACTGAAAATACAAAACTTAGCAGGGCTTGGTGGCAGGCACCTGTAATCCCAGCTACTTAGGAGGCTGAAGTATCAGAGTTGCTTGAACCTGGGAGGCGGAGATTGCAGTGAGCTAAGATTGAGCCATTGTACTCCAGCCTGGGTGAGAGAGCAAGACTCCATCTCAAAAAATAAAAATAAAAATAAAAATAATATGAATGGGGAAATTTTAAATTGTGAAATTAAAGAAGGCAAAGAAGAGAACTTATAAAATGTTTACTTTATTAGAACTAAAGTGATGATATGGTTCTGTTAACAAATGTACTTTGAAAAGTATGACTTTTTTTGACCAGTATTTGTAGTCTGTTTTCTATTTAAAAATCAATTTTCCATAACAGGGAGGAAGCAATAAACATAATGATAACAACCACCTGGATAAGTATCAGCTCTTGGGAACCAGGCACTGTACTAAACACTTTCCACATATTTTCTCATTTAATTCTCACAAAGCTCTATGGAATAAGCAGGCATTAGGCCCAATTTTACAGATGAGGTAACTGGGATTTGGAGAGATTAAGTAAATTTTCCAAGGTCTAAGCTAACTAGTGGCATTACAGGAAAGACTCAAACTTGTCATCAGAAGACATCTGCTTGAACACCAGATGCAGGAAGCACTGACTCTGACCTTGATGAAGTCAAGCAGTTATATGTTCATCTATTTTGCTTTGTATATTGGTTAATGGGCAAATGGTCATAACATTTCTCTCTTATCTATAAATGTCTTCTAAAAAGTTGTGTTTTAAAGAGTGTATTCTTCATCTCTGAAATTCTACTGGTAGTTGAAAGGCTACACAAAGTTTTTGGACCTGATACAAATATTGTAAATATTATTCTTTCTGTGTGATTTGATACTCCATATAAAACTCTTCCTAATGGTCTCAAGTTTCAAAGGATTTAAAAGTAAAGTAGCCACATTGTGACATGAGGAACAAAATCCATTAGTTTAGAGTATAGAGAGGGTATTAACAGTGGCCCCTCTTCCTGTAGAAGTATTTGAGAAGATAACTATTGCCTACATTGAGCACAGTATGTTATATACAAGCTAATATCTTGATTGCATATTTTTAGTAGACTTTGTGGACAAATGAAGTTTGCTTTCCTGTATGACCAAATTATTTCAATGAAAAATGAAAGGAAATGGATTAGTGCATGTGAACTTTTTATCTAAAGCTAAGTCTTTTTCCATGGGAAGCTGGGAGAGATTTTTTTCATTACCAGAGAAATGTTTTTCACTAGAAACACTTTGCATAGGGGTCTACACTTGCTATTTTCTTTACTGGTCATCTGCTTTTTTCCCCTTCTCTCTGTTTCTCTCTCTCTCTCTTTGTAATATCCAGATTAAACTTTTTTTGTGTGTCTATATATCTATAAAACCTCTCCCAACAACATTATGAGGAGGCCTTCAGAAAAATAATTAACTAACTCATACACGTGGAACTAAAAAATGTATCATTAAAATGTTGAGCATCTGTATCAAGGCAGCCAAGAAGAATTTGAGGATGATTTGCACTATTTTCCCAATATTGTTCAGACCTTGGGAACTTGGTATGTATAAAATAGAAATTTAATCAAAAACAGGAGAGAGTAAAGATGTTTTTACAGTAACGTGAATTTTCAACTATTTTCTGTCACTAACAGAAGCTCATACTGCTTATCAGCACCATTCAAGAATCTGAGATTGAGATAGCTAATTTAATCATCTGACTAAATTCTTCAAAAAATTCGTGAGGATTTCAGCTCCCTAAAATTCCTTCTGGGCTATGTTTGATAAATAAAAGTTTTAAATACAAGAAAATATGCAGTATTTCAAGTAAGCAACGAAGCAAGTAAGTAATCTACTTTGTTGATTCTTGTGCTATCTGATTTATTTTTGCATTGTAAAAGACAACTGGAATTACAGAAGGTCACTTGGAAGCAGTTTCTCTGAAGAACTATGGGATTTGAAAATTCAATCTGAATGCTATCATAAAAAATTGTTGGGAAAAAAGTAATGAGAACAGGTATTTGGTTTATGGGCATAATATCATAATCCTATGACTCAAATCACATTTCAGCATTAAATTTCCACAAGCCAAATACAGTTCTATTACTTGAAAGCTCTTTAGCAACTCTTCGAGGCAAGCCTGCACTTTCTAAGAATATGAATTTACAATTAAAATGAAGTGGACTATCAAGCCTTTTTAAAAATGTGGACAGTGTATGCAAATAATCTGGATGATCCTGATATTCTGGGTCAGAAATCCCTTTGCACTAAATTTCAGCAGAGGAGATGGGAATGGAAAGGCTGGAGTAACGGAAGTTTTCCTGCCTGAGATAACTTGAGTATGACTTATAGGAGTAATTTTTCAAATGTTAGTACATTTTAAAAATACTGGTCTCATACTCTGAGTGCAATTTTGATTAAATGGTTTGTACACAGTTTATAATACACCCTTGGTATCTGTCATCTAATAACTTGAAACCACGGCTCAAGTTTCTATTGCATTGGATATAAAACTGGCATTATTAATAATGAGTAGGTATTACTATTTTGGCTGAATTGAATTCTGTCACTAGAAGGTAAAAGGGTATTATTCCTTATTAGAAATTTCTATGTGTAAATATCATATGGTCTTTGGGAAACAGCTCTGATTCTACTATATATCACAGAAACAGCTGAGTCAGCAGCTTGCAGAGTAAAATTTATGATTACAATTTCTTTTCTCAGTTCAACAGAGAAAAAAATAAATCTGTTGGAAGCAAACACAACTAAAAGAGATGTGTCTAAAATAGCTGGACATAGACAAATTCAGAATTCTATTTTGGTAGTCATAATACGTACAGGAAAATACTTCTAGACAGATTTACACTATCATTTGACCTTCACAAGTCATACTTTTCACAGTGAATGCAGTTTACTGAGGCTACGCTTTTGACCTTGAAGATATAACTTAGAGTTTTATGTCTTTTGGCAAACTTATCATGCCTCTGGTACCCCGATTGAGTTTATCTAAAATTATCATCATCTGCTTAAACTGTTAAGTTCTATAATTCCTTTTTTAATTATTCAGCATCCAAGGGCAAGGAGAGAACTGTTCCTCTTATTGCATAAGTCTCAGCTTTCTTAATGCAGGATGTCCCTCATCTGAAGCTGGGACTGAGGAAATAGCTGCATTGTACTGCAGCCTCAAATCTTGCTACAGCTCTCAGGCTTAGGATTCAGCTGCGCTGAACAGAAATGTGGAGGGGCAATGTATTGGTCTATAGGAGCTAAAGCTTTACTGAAGCAGATTATAAGAGGGTAAAGTACTTTTTTCCTGGACAATAGCTTGTCTAATTTTCATTTTATCTATACTGTTTCTCTTAATGATTAAACAGTTACTGTAACAGAATGACCTTATATCCTAAGTTTTACTTCCTATTTTCTCTCTCTGACTTGCATTTAAATGAACTTTATGCCCTCCATTTTACTTGAAGATAGCAACTGCACTTGACAGCCTTGAACGATTACACCAACTCACTGCAGCTGGACATTCTTAAGCTACTCAACTTTAATTGTCCCCAATTCTTAACTCTACTGTAATGCAATAGTGCTCAAAAGGCAGGGAACACATTTGCCAATTAGCAGAAAGGGAAAGAAAAAGCCAATGCAGCAGAACTAAAATTAAGAAACACTAGCCCAGCATCTCAACTCTAAGTCACTTGAAATTAATTAGGCTTTGGTAAGAGAAGCTGTGTTTCCTTACCTTGGAGGTGAATAACTCTGTCATGATCCAGAGTGTAGTTGTCTGAAAGATGATCAGCCCAGCAGATGGAAATCAGCACCAGAAGAAGTAGACTCTTCATCTTTATAGCCCAAAGAATCTTCTTCACTGTGAGAGCATCACATACAAAGAGGCTTGTGAGATTTGGAGCCCTTTGGAGTGTTGCACTGCACAACTTATTACCGCCTTATCATCATAGAATGGGTCTGTAAAAATATTTAACCCAATCTTTTCAGAAAGTTACTGTAGCTGCCTTTGAGAGCTGAAGACGGCAGCTTTGAACAGTTCCAGCTACCATCATGCAGCCAGAGTCCAAATAGTGTTTAACTCTATCTTTGCAGAACTGTAAATCTAGAAATTTAAAACACTGTAGTTTTGATACAGAGAATTACAGCAAGTAACAAAGAGATGTGGCAAAAACATAAACAGACCCTTAAAAAAATTTAAGCCTCTGAATTTGCAACACAAGTTAATAAAACAGCAATGTGTTATGTCTCTATATGAGTATTTATCACTTGGTCTAATTAGAAATTGAATCTGAAGCCAGAGCAGATAATATTTGCATGAAACTTGACATCATCATTCATTTTACATGTGGCTTCCTAAGCAGGTTAGACTTGCTCGTTCCAAATAGAAAAGAGGACAAAAGAAAAGTGCCCGATTAAGCAGAAGCAGCACATTTGTTAGAGATTCACTTACCATCTTAAATACTGCTTGGGTCTATGGTGAATAGTTGACAATTATGAACAAACTAGGTTAGAGTTGTGCACGCTACCACTGCAGTCATCCTGATTGATTTTTCATTCATTTCAACCTAAAATGCTGACGCACCAACTTAGAGTGCCAGGTAGGGTCTCTGCAGTCAGCAGAGCCACGGTTGCAAGGAACGTCCCTGCCAGCCTCCCAGGGCAATTAGGCAAATGAAAGCCGAAACAGACAGGGAGGCACAGCTCTGGTCCTAAGTGAAAGAGGCAGAGCCATCACTCGCCTGTCCTTTATCGAAAGACTGATGTCTTAAAAGGGGACATAACCTCTTCCCTCCCAAAAGTTTGTCATTGGAAGGACCAAAAGTGATTCTAATTGATACGAACCTTATAACCTTTGCAGTATTTGGCCAGGCAAGAATTTCAGTGGAGCTTCTCTGTTTTAATGTGGAAGCCGACATGAAAATTAACAAGGACCTTCTTTTTCTCTCATGCACACAGCAGCCTTAACAATACTGGCTATTTTTAAAACTGAAATTGCACAGTACTGGCTTCTCACACTAATTTGTTTTTTCCAAGAAAGCCTGACTGCCTGGAATACTTATTAAAGAGCTCTGAGTCTGTTCCTGGAGGTCCTTGTAGGAAAGCCTCTACTCCAGAACCGAATTCACTTATTCACAGAAGTTCTCCAAGTCTCTTCTGAGACTGAAACACATCTCTGCATTTTCCCCTGTGAAGATTTGCACTACTGTGAAGCTGATGGCTTTAGTCTTTCATGTATGCTTTAAATCCTTTCTTTTTCTTCATTATATCACAGAAAGAAGATAGTAGATAAGCAAACAAATTGCGAATTTTTTTTTGCCCAGGAAACCAAGAATGTTACCTTCAAAATTCTACCTGATTTACTAATCTTATTTTCAGAAGTTCACTTTCTTTTTCCTCTAAGGACTTTTTTGAAATGCTTATTTTTGTTGTTGTTGTTGGTGGTGGTGGTTTGTAGTCACTAACTTTTGTCCAAAAAATTACAGTTTAAGATGTTACCTATTTTCAGCCCAGGATTGTGCTTTGGGTGAACAAATATAAAGGTGGCCTTTTGGAATTTGGAATATAATTGAGATAACTGTAAACACAAATATGAAACAATAGACAAACAGTACTAGAGGTGTGATGTGCTCTCTGCTTGTTTACAGAAATCAGAGAAGGGGGCGCTGTGGAGGAGAGGGTATAAAGAAGGTGTATAATTTAACGATCAAACACAGGAGACATTCTAGATGAGGAGTCAAGATGAGCAAAAGTGGAGAGTTTGCTAAATTAATGTTCACATTAGTGTGGTCATGTATAGTGTAATTTATAGGAAGGTGCATATGATACACACACTAGGTTAGAGTTGTGCATCCTATCACTGCAGCCACCTTGAATTTCATTCATTTAAAAAAATATGACACATCTGTCTATATATCTCCTTTAATTCCATACCATAGTATTTAAAATTATACTACTAAGGGTCCATTCCAATGCGTTAAAGTACTGACCATCCAACAACCTAATTTAAAATTGCAAACATCTTGAGTGCTTGTGAGGGAGTACGGGGAATAAACAAGGATAAAAACACTTTTCATGGAATGTCTACTGCTCGCCAGCACTATGGGCAGCATTTTGTCTGCAATGGCTCATGGATTCCTTAAAACAATAATGTGAGACAAATATTTCCATTTCTTGGGATACAGACAGTAATCTTGCTGGAAGGCACACATCTAGTAAGTGGCAAAGTCCGTATTTGCCTTCAAGCAAATTTAATTTATTATTTCTTTTGTTGCCTTTTTAAATTCAAGCTTTTAAACTTACAACTACTCTGATCTTAAAACTTTGACTTGTGCTATGTATGAACATACACATTTTTCCCAAGGCTTACATATTGAGAAGGCAGTCAGGTGGTATTTTTCTTAACATGATTTGCCCTGCCTCATTAATTATAACACTCTGGTACCGTGACAAAGTCTTGATAAAACCAAATCGAATAACGATTTGGAAGCAATATACCTTATCCAAGGTGAAAGAGTAATAGTTTGATAGAAACGCAGACACACATACACAGAGATACACAGAAAGATAGATACATACCATCTTTGAAAAATTCAAGTACGTTGGACATGTGCAGTAGTTTGTGATTAGAGGCCTCTATCAGTGAATACTTTGGAGTACCCTGTGCTGGCATCAATGCAATCCAGGGAGGTGAGAATGGAAATTATCTTTGCTACCCTGGCAAGCACAACAACCATCTCACCAGTAGACAGGAAACTAGAAAAGTATACTTTAGGGTTCCAGTCTTCAGGTGTCTGAGCCATCAGATATACAAAACAAGGTGCTCCACACCAGACTGAGGTCACTGAAGTCAAGGGCTGTGCCAGGGGTCTGTGTGCTGGTCCCAGTAGAAAAGGACAGCTCAGGCATAGTAGGTGGTCATGTGAGTGAATAAATCCGAGTCCTACTTATTTGCATTTTGTAATCATGCCTCCTCTCAATGTCTAGGTATATTAGGTAAAAATTTGCATGTTTTGATATGAGCTAAAATTTAGACCATCTGGGGGACTTTTACACAACCAGCTATTATCAGCTCCTGAATGAGTGCTCTCAGTTCACCTGCAATTCACATATTGAAGGTCTCCTTTCACAGCCTTACAAACCCTGATGCTCAAGCAGCCAGCTACAAGATGAATCCAAACTGAAATGTCTATGTTCATAGTCAAAGACAGATGATAGGAATGTAATTTTACAGTCCTGCTTTCTTGATAATCGAACAACGATTTGGAAGCAATATACCTTATCCAATGTGAAAGAGTAATAGTTTGATAGAAATGCAGACATACTAATATCAACAGTCTAATACCAACATGGTCAACTGCTATTTCTTAAGTGTCTACTACATTATCATTATCATGATCATGTTAGGTAATGTGGAGATAAAAGCAAATGAAAGGCATGTGTGCTACTTCATGTGCCTTGAGAGCTAACACTATGTATTTCCTGAACTGCTATTTCTCAGAAAAACTCAGTTGAGGTAAGTATGTTGTTAGACACATTTTGCGGTTCTAGAAGTGGAGTCTTAGGGTGGTGAGGTACGCAGCATGTACAGCAAGGAGCTGGTAATCTGGGCAGTGTGACCCCAGAGACGCATTCCCAACTACCATTTTCATTGTCCCAGGTCCCCTGATGAGTGCTGTCGGCTCTCTCCTAGCCAGTCTTGCAACCCCTTTAATGCTTCTTGCAAGCTTGAATTTTCCTTGTCATATTGCATAGTTCTGTGAAAGTTCAAGCTACCAAGTCAGCTTAAAAGCTTTTCTGATGCCATGGACTGGATGTCCAGCCAAGACCTTTTCATTGTGGTGAGCTTTCAGTCTGGACATGGGCAGCCTGTTGTTCCCTTACCCTGGGCATGATCCTTTGGCAACCTGACAAGCTAGGAAAAATCATAGATCAGAAGGAAGAAAAGTGAGCTCTATTCCAGATCTCACAACCAGTACATCAGGTCTCAATTTCTTCACCTACAAAATAGAAATAATGACAACCTCTCCCTGGTTTAAAAGTATTCTTGAACAAGTATACAAATCACAAATTCTAAGGTATTGTTATTAAGTTGGGAAGGACTGCCTCAAACTTGATTGATTGTTATGGATAAATGTAAGAAAAATAGCAAATCAAGGACATCTCCATCTCAGAGACAGATGAAATCCTCCCATAAATCTGCTATTTGGAATGAGTTCAGGAGTCACTTCCCAGCAGCAGCAGCAGCAGCAGCAGCACTTGGAAACTGCTAGAAAATGGAAATTCTTGGTCCCCTGATACACTGAATCAGAAACTCTGGGGGTGGGGCCCAGCCATCAGCATTTAGCAGTCTCCTTCCCCCTCAGTGATCCTGATGGCTGCTCAAATTTGAGACCCACTGGTCTAAGTTTTTAAGATTACTGGGCGTTCTTCTTCTGGGTGTGGGTTTGAGCTTCTGAGACTTCCCAATTCTTGGAAATAACGCCATGCTTATGTTCATTTTTCCTCTCTCTACTTTTCCTCATTTTTCTTTTTATCTACAGTGTGTGTGTGTGTGTGTGTTTGTGTGTTGTAATTAAAAATGTTACTTTAAAACACTGGAAAGGAATGCATATAACATATTAGTCATTTTCTAAAAATAATAGGCAGATGGCTGAGTATTTTCCTTTTATTTTACAAACTATATTGTTGCTACATTTGTAAGAATTAAGGCAAAAAATGTATAATCAGAACGATTCTCATACACAAAAGGTTAACAATTTAAACAATATATTTGTCATTATAAACTATTATTTGCCATGGTTTATTTCCTGTAAGGTTAGGATAATTGTCATTCTACTGATGGTCTCGGAAATATCTAACACTGGCTGTGGACTTTGGATGATTTCAGCAGGACTGGCAGTGCAGGTCCCTCAAAGCATCACTCTGGGCCACTGCTCTTCTCTGAAGCCAATACACTGCTCTTATGGGCTCAATTATCAAAGGGTAGAAAGTGGGTGGAAATGGAGTAGAAAAGAGGAAGAAGATAGAGGAGATTTTAAGACAGGACAATTAAGAGGAAGAAAAGGTCACTCAAAAATAAAAGGAAGGGCAATAAAAAAGTAGCAAATGTATAATAAATGGTGAATATTTGGCACACTGCCTCTAAGTTTGAAGAAATGAAATGTCACAACAAAATGAATACTGAACTACAATTCTCAGATCCAAGAACTTCTTAACATGGCTTCTCTATGAACAATATTTGTTATGGAGTTTAATGTCAAGTTTTTCTTGCGAAGATTTGGCAGGGTATGGAGAAAAAGATTCAGTGGCAGAAACAAAAATGAGCAAGTCAACCATAGACTTCCCAGTTTTTTATGGGGGCAATATATACCACCATATTTGAGTGATATAAGGACATATATTTCAGTTTAATATTTATTAGGCTTGCCAATGCCTGAAGTTACTGCTAAAGGAATCTCCAAGTATACCTTAGCCACTTGCATAGAAACTGCTTAGATTTAGAGCAAATCATTTAAAATGACTGCTTTTTGGAGTATCATTTAGCTGTGGATGTTTCCACAATTTACTTGTGGTTTCTTTTCTAATTAAAGATCTCAGAAATCTCACTTAATCATGAATTTGTACCATGCGTATAAAACATGGGAGGCTGAACCTAGGATCCTCATGACTCGGAAACCTGCATTCTTAAATGTACAAATAATTTATATTCCATTTTCTCCTCCGTGTTTTGAAATCAGCCTATTTCTATCCTGTTTTTCCCCCAAATTTTTTATTCTCTTTCTAAGCTTTTTCTGTTTTACTTTCTTGCTTTTATTTATCCATCCATCACCTCCAAATCTTTCTCACCCACTCTTACATAATTTATTCTTTTCTCTTTTCCCTATATTTCATATTTATTACATTATTTGATATTTGATGTGGTCATAGGATTATTTATCATCGAACCAGGCACAGAGTAAGTAGGATAACTACTTACAACTATACTAGGAAAACAGTAACATGTAAATTGGAGCTATCCTGGGGAGTTGGGGAAATACGGCAATGGGTACAACGGAGGAAAGGTAGAATTTAGTTTCATTTCTTCATCTACCCCTTTTTAGCTGTGTGACCCTTGAATAAGTGATTCAACTGCTTTAAGGTCAAGTATTTTTTATCTGTCAATTAAAAGAGTTGACGCCAAATATTCAAGCTCCATGTTAGTTGTTACGATTATGATTTAATTTTTTCTTACTGGAGATATCAGATTGTATATTCTACTTATGTTGCATTTTAGGACTGTCCTCATTAGCAAATAAATTCATGGATTTTTAAAGGGATAATATCAATAATGCTTGTTTAAGTAGCAATTCAATTTACTTCCTGTTTTTGGCTGTTGCTCTTTGCTAGCTCTCTCTCAGAGAATATTGACAGAGTTTGAGACAAACTCAGCACCTTTTCACCTAATCGAAGTGCATTTGCTCAGGCTGCTCACTGGCCCCTTAGAACCTGCTTTAGATAATCCTTGAGATGGGGGTTAGACTTCTCCAAAACCAGCTTTTTAAGTGGATTCTGCAGTTGTTTTGTTTATTTATTGATTTTCTAAAACAAATATAAAAGTCCTATCTGAGCAAAAGCACACATCGTATTTTGTGTTTATAATGTTCATGTCCACAGCCTTTAAGCAAATATTTAGGATATATGGGGAAAGTAGTACACAGATATATTAATAAATGTAGGGATCACGTATTTCTTGTCTCTGAGTAACTAAAAGTCTAGAATACCTATAGATAATATTTAGCATGTTTCTGTAGGTATTCTCACTATCTACTAAAAAATTTTTCAGTTACATGAGATTTCATATAGGTTTTTATGGGCATGTGTTCCATAATTAATAGCCTGTTTCTGGACCAGATAGTAGAGGAAGTCAATAAATAAATATTAAGCAATACATTTTGATGATGATGGTGACATTAAAAGGAAATAAACCTCTTATCCTCCCCTGTGTTTATCTCTGAAAAACTGATCCTATTTTTTATGCCCTAAAATCATAATTTTGCCAAAGAACACTAAAAACTAGACAACCAATATGAATATTACATTGTGATGCTATTAAAAATGCATCCTCCATAGGCTGCAGTAGAAAACATCTATGTTCTATCATTGTACATAAAGATCATCAAAAATAAAATTACCTCATGAACAATTCTTAAAAGACAATTAAATCTGTCAAAATATAAATAAGTAATGTTGCCACTTCTCATGCTAACTCATAATTTCTTTGTGGTTTAATATGCTAAATGCTACCATGGTATATTTGCTTTATAATAAATACTCTTTAATGGATATGCTTGTTAGACATACTCATATAGGAAAGATATCATTTTACAGATTCACTCATTCTTGATTCTATGATCAAAAATCTGATCAATAACAAAGCATTGTATTAAATAACATAAAGTTCGACCTTGAAAATATTTTTCTTAATGTGTAAAATCAAATGACTCATTATTATGATCAGTAATAGTAAATGAATTTTGAACATTGACAAAGAATTTGGCACTAAATTAAGGACTTTACAAAGGTATACATGACTTATTCCCTAGTGAATTTGAATTTAAATAGAATGAACCTAAACAGAGGCATTTTAAATTGATCAGAAGGCCCCTTGTAACCAATTATGTATAATTTTGTCTGGAACACTCTAAAGGAATGTTCTGGGAATTATCAACAGCTTAGATTGCTATCTCATTGTTTCTTATCAAGCACAAATAAAAAATGGACAAAAACAAATAAAACAACTTTCATTTAAAATTATTCTTTTACATCATTTTATTTTAATTAATTAATTAATTAATTAATTATTTGAGACAAGGTCTGTCTCTGTCACCAAGGCTGGAGTGCAATGGTGTGATCACAGCTCACTGCAACCTCGACCTACTGGGCTCAAGTGATTCTTTCACCTCAGCTCTCCAAATAGCTGGGACCACCGTCACATGCCACTGCACCAGGATGATTTTTGCCTTTTTGTAGAGAGGAGGTCTCCTTATTTGCCCACGCTATACATCATTTGAAATATATAGAATAACTCTCCTCTTCATATTATAATGTACAAATAAAATTGAGAATTTTTAGGAAATTTAGAATTGGCCAGGCGCAGTGGAGGAAATTTAGAATTTAGAATTTTTAGGACGGCTTTTAAATGTAGGTTATATAAAAATGAGTTTAGACTCTTGTGCTCTCATGCACACAACTAAATGAATACAAACCTCTTAGTTACAGGTTTTATAATTTGAAACAAGAGTTTTTAAAATAAGATTTCTAGCACTAGGGTTTATACAGGTAGGAAATTGATCATTACATCAGTTTCAACTAAATGCATTTGAAAGTGTTTCTAATTGAGACAACAAAACAATATTTTAAGACTCAATTTCATTACAATTTTTAATCTCTTTAAAAGTTCAAAATTTCAACAGCTGTCAGTTAAACATTATATTAACATTGGATCTAAAAATACAACTGCAAAACATCTACATGACAGCTTTGGTGCCATCACAAATGTGGCAGTAACAAGTTCTCTACATATTGCAAAAACACTAAGCTCACCACTGCATCCCATGTGTCATTCTAAAGTAGTTAATAAACAACAAGAATCAGGCAACTCACAGATATTTTAAATGATGACCAGACTCTGAGAAGGCATAGAAAGATTTTAAAATATGGGTCAATTCTGATTTTTGACTACATACAATGAAAAGTTTTATGATCATTGATTTACTGTGGTACCTAGTTATACTAATTCATAATAAAAATAAAAATAATATATTAATAGTTTTTAGCAGCAGAAACGTCTATTCTCTCCAATGTACTTCATGCAGTCAGTCCTCATCTCTGTTGGCTGCCTCTTTTCATGTATCTTCCAAAATCCTTAAGAAAGTTTACTATTTGTCCCCATCCTACGTCAAAACATGACCTCATCAGAATTCAGTTCATTGGTTTATAAGTAACAAAGTGTGTTCTAGCCAAAAGGGCTGTGTCTACACAGCTCAAAAAAGGGAAAATACAATATCTTCCAATTAATTTAGCAAATATTGACAACTAAGCTCATTAAATTGAGTTTCCAAATTGGCTTTGTGATGCAGGATATAGCTCAATAATTCATCCTAATAGGTTTTTAAATTATAGTGATCTTTGAAGGTGTTTTTTAAGCTTTTAAAACTAAATAATTCTCATTTACAACTTCTTTGGCTGAGGAATTTGTTCATCCTGAAAACACATGAAATCATTTAACCAACTTTCTTCACAGGCATGGAATCTTAGCTAGAAACTACTACTCAAGACTTCAAAAATATCTACATAATTTGTAGCTTTCTTTTACGAAGAACAATGACATTTAAAACTTTCACGTAAGTATAAAAGCTTGCCATTGACTCAGAACTAAATAATCATAGATGAGCAAAATACGTAACAATATGGGCACTATTGTCCTAAGAATGAGGGAAGCTGGGTATAAAAAGTCTCAGGTTTTACATTATTCTAAATACTACAAAATTATCAGCTCCACACCTCTCTCACAGATCCTCCCTTTCAACCTGGCCTCCAAATTCCCATCATTACAGTTACCAATACAAAGTTCCCCAAGGTTGTTTCCATTTCAAACGTGCTCATGGTTTTGTGAAGTATTATAGCAGTGAGGGCAGTGTAGAGGTGGCAGGGTTCCTGGGTGAGTACTAACAAAGTTAAGAGGAAATGAGCAGCTACAAAGAACTAAGCTTCTCTTTTCCATAATTTTCATAGAAAGCCATGGTAGTGCCATGAGCAATTACATAAAAGACTCAAATTCTCATCAGTGTTGGACAAATGACAGTTGAGGATAATGTGCCTGCAGTTGAGGATAATGTGACCTTTGAATAATCTCTTATACCTCATTAACTTTAGCAGATACACAGATACATTTAGATCTGGATGATGAAGTGTAATCCTAAAAATACAGAACCTGGAAAGCAAGGGAAGTGGTGACATTACGCACTTCAGAAAGGAACTGCTATTTAAAAATTGTGGAAAAACCTCACATACACAGTTGCCAGTCATCACCCTCAGAGGTTAGTAATAACTGCACACCTCAAAATAAGTCTTAGTGAGCACAGTACTGCAAATACTGAGAGAATACTGACCATATAAATGTCATGGGAAATATAACGTAGATCTGAGATGGACTTCTAAAAGTGTGCATTCTCAGCAGGCAATTGTTTAAAAAACAGGCCCCCTACTGCCGAGAAGCAAACAGAAAAGAACAGGAACAAAACAAAGAGGGAGAAGCAGACTGCGGGGAGGAGGAGGGGGCAGAAGGAGGAGGAAGATAGCAACTGAAAAGAGGTCAAGGAGTAGTGTTTTTTAGTGGTAATGAACATCTACGAAGAGACCAGCAGCACGTCCCTTGAGAATGGGAGCAATGACTTGAAGGATAGGCATTACAATAGGGAAAAAAACCACCAGATATGCAAGTAAACAATCTGAGCATATCCAAAGAGAGAAATTCCAGCCTTATATATCTCAGGGGTGCCTAAATTATGTGCTGTGCCATATGAAGCTGTCATTCAAAAAATTATCCATTGAGAATCCATCTTATACCTGGCAAGTAGAAATAAGGCTCAGCTTCAGATCCCAAAGCAGTTACCCTCAAGAGAGGTTGGGAAGCAATATAAAAGAACAGGGTGGCAAGTACATAGAGGCATAGTCAGGATACTATTGGAAAAAGAGGAGGGGCTCTCCAGCATGCAGTCGGAATGGTGTCCACTAAAACTGTGCAGAGTGGGAGACTCAGCAGGCACCTAACCCAGCCTGGCTGGCGGGATATAGAAACTGTTTCAGAAAGGTGATCATTCAACTGTACTGAAAGACAAAGAGGAGATAGAGAAGAGGGGAAGGGTTGGCTGCTTAATCAAATGAACTGTGAGGGAGCTTGGCCTGCTTGTGTGACTGCATGGAGCTCGTGTAATTGGAGAGTGGGGTGATTATAGTAGAGTGGCTGGAGGTGAGATTGGACAGGGAGTCAGGGGCAAGACAAAAAAGCCTTGAACACAAAATTAATGAGAACTTTCCCTAGTGCAATCAGGCCTTCTAACCAGTGCGACACCACTGCAGGTTACTTACATACCTCGTAAGAAGATATAACTGTGTACAAAGTACACAGTACAAAGAGGGAGCTTCTCAATCTGCCATGCACACTCTGTTTACTAGGGAAGATGCATGTGGAGCACACTTTTAAAAGACTTTCCATTTTTTATAGAAATAAAATGTAAAGATTTCAAAATACAATGGGTTAGCCTTTAGCTACTAGAATCTCACTTATTCTTTAGTAAGGGCATACTGACATAGCTATTGTTATAAATTCAATGATCAGTGTAATCATTTATACGTCTAATACCCATTTTCATAATGGGTTATATCAAAAGATTGTCAAGCCACATACTTTAAAATGGTACTGGAAAAATGGTATGGGATTTGATAGCAGAAGCCAGCTCATTGTCTGCATGTATAACTACTAGAATGCAAGCTCCAAGGAGGTAGAAACTATGTTTACCGCTGTGTCCTCTGACACACAGTAGAAGCTCAGGGATGCTATGTATGCATCTGTGACTTTGCACTGCACACTGCAGGATAGATGGAAGCCCCCAGAATTATACAGTATACAACCTGCGCAACCATATGCTGCAGACTTCTAGATATTGTTCAGTACACAACCTGTACAACCATATGCAGAAGACTTCTAGATATTAGACATCACACACACACACACACACACACACAACTTATTGACTAAATCATCACATTTCATACAAATGTAAAAAAATCATTTGATTCTCAAACTATTAATGAAGCATCTAAAACAGTTTGACCCCATGCTAATGTTACAAAAGTGTAAACTTCCTGAGGACAAGGACCACATTTTATTAGTCTTTATACTCCTGGATTTATTAGTCTTAATCTTGAGTTTTCAGTGAGTGTTCAATGAATGAATAAGGAGACTGGCATTTCTGTAGTTCTAAACATAGCTGTATATGACCGTGAACTAGAGGTAACTGGAATTATCTGAAGTATTTACTAAGGGAATTCAGTTACTCTATTATTGGAGTTGATTGGTGTGACCTTTTCTCTCTTGTCGGTGCCTCGATCTGAACTTGTCAAGGGCAAATCTTCCAAATATGTGCTGCTTATTTGAAGAGAATAATGTACTCTGATAGAAAAGGGCCATTTTTGGCCAAGAACATATGACTATCTATACTTTCTTGCAATTATTTCCACACAAGTTCTTGAAGTCCATTTGTAGGAGAACATAAAGCATATGGGTTTTTGATTTTCACCATCATTTCCTACTCCATTTCTCTACCCTGGCACACTGGAGATTATTTGAAATTGTACTATCACCAATGACAGAGCCAAAACAACAATTAGAGATATAAAATGTAGCAAATAGAAAAAAAAAACAACAAAGGAAAGGTCAAGACTTGAGGCCAAATTACCAATCTCATTTCCTCCTACGTGCTAATTTAAAATTTGCTTAAGGATTGTCCCCTTTGATCCACTCCTGGCATAATTAGCCTACCTGTCTTAAAAAGAGAAAATTATGAAAGGTAAAACAATGAACAGCTGTTGCTAGAGGTGAAAAGGTAGAAGGGGGAACAAGACCAGCCTGTCAAATAGAATCAGTTCTAGTGAGACTTTCTGAATTCTGCTTGTCCTTTCTTGCCAGGCTTATGGAAACTTCCTTTGTCTTGGCTGAGAAACAAAAATAGTGAAATCTACATATGCTCATTCTTATCTTAGTTGGCAATAGGAATAGCAACAATAAAGTAAGAAGGATCAATGTTGCTAGTTTTCAGGTAGTATGTTCTAGTGATGAACTAATTCAGAGACAACCATGCCACCTCTTCATTCTGTTAATGCTGACTAAAAATGTTACACATCAAATTCAATGCACACACACACACGCGCCTCATCCCCTTCACCGTCCAGCCCCCAGCACCTGCCGTCCACCTGCCATTTTGGAGACAGCAAGTGAATTTAGGGAAGTTCTCTAAATCCGCACTGCTGGGCCAATCGGTGGGAGTAGACAGTACAGCAGGTGGGGTGCAAAGTGACAGAAAACAAAAGAAGATCACTTAAATTTCAGGGAGTTCAAGAGCAGGATGAGGTTTATTTCCTCCACATCTGGAAGGGTGTGTTGTTTTTTCATTCCTGAATTTCAAGGGAAGAATTTTCATTCTGTAAAAATGCCATTGTTAAAAATAAACAACAATAACAGCAGTTAATAGGCGGAACTGACTGTTTGAAAGTGAAGGTGACACGTATTTTGGAATATAGAACAAGAGGAAATGCCCTCAAAAATTACAAATATGTAAAACAAAACTGGTATAAGGAAGAGCAAGTGGTATTTATAAAGCAAATCCCTCCCCAAAACCCACAGGAAATAAGGAAAAGAAAATGATTCATTTAATTTCAGTGCTGGCGTAGTCAAAATCAATTTATAAAAACTGCAAAAAATGGCCAATTTTCTCTCAGTATGTAGTGAATGGCCTAAGGACACATCTGCCATTCCTCTCATGGAGGAGAATAAAGTAGTCTTCAGTTAGGAACCTCCTGACCACAATTTGCATTTTCTAGTGATAGTTTAGGAAGGTCTTTTCAAAATAAGCCTGTCAGCAAGAGAATAAATTTCTGTTCAGGCATATGCATAAACAATATAAATAGCTACTTGCTGGCATCATATTCAAAACATTCATTCGACAGTGTTTTAGGAGCAAGTACATAAAATGCAATCTGTGTCCCCAAATATTTCTCACTATTATAGCATCTAAACAAAGAATAACCACTTTAAATCTCAATCTCAGCATTTGGTGTCACACTAAGTGATTAGATACTCAACTTTGCTAATTAGAATGCAACTTACTTGATGAGAGCAATGTCCACATTGTATTATTAATCCTTGTATCTCCAACACATATGCTGAAAAAATTTCTTCATAACTATTTTGCAAGTTATATCTGTTAATTGTAATGTTTTGACATATTCTATTCCTTCATTTATATATTGGGGGGAAAATGAGAGTATCAGAAAGATGGAATATACCTTTGATTTTTGCTCTTTGGTGTTAAAATATTTAAATACTGGAAATGCATTTATATAGAACATTCTGAGTTATTGTTCGTGTACTGAAACATCAAAAGGCTGTTTTTACTCTCTTGGTTTTCTTAAGATACAAGCATTGGATAGACAAGAATTTCTATGACACAAAATAGGCCAACTGGGATGAGGCAAATTTGCTTTCACATCTGCCCATTGCTTCCTTTGTCTCAATCTCTGTCTTTTCTCTTTTTAGAACACTCTGGTATCGAGGACTTTCTAGCTACTCATGCATATACACTTCCAGGATTTCTTGTCAGACCGAAGTGTTAGCTCCTTCCTGACCCTCTCCCATTGAAACCATCATTTTCTTTCCCTTTAGTCTTCTAATACTCTCTTGCTTCTCCACTAATGCCTTTGACTTAAAGGTTTATTTTCTGTAGTGTACATTTTAGTTATGGGGGAACTATTTTGTCCAAGGAGACATCCCAGTGATCACTGACACACCATCCACTTTGGCTACCTCTCATGAGGCACCAGGCTCCACATATCTCGATGTAGCAGCAGAGCTCCTGCCATTCTCTATTTAGTTCTCTTCACATGTTAAACTTTTCAATACCCACAATAGATCTGGCATGAGCTGACTGGCACAGTCCCCACTTTAAGAAGTCCTCATTCTCAATCGTAAAATGAAGTTGCTTCAAAACACTAGCGTAATTGCCAAATCAAATTCTTTCCAATAATTAAACGCACATGAAAAGCAAATGGATGTTGACCTCTTTTGTGGGCATTCACAATTTTGGAAAATTTCCTGTGCTAGTATTTGCCAAATGCAGCTTTTGATTCTTTTTTTTTTTTTTTTTACTTAGGAGAATGGGTATTTGAGGAAAGCTTATTTAAATGGAAGACATTAATAGAGACTGAAGAGAGAAGACACAATAACTCTAGAAAACGATGCATTCAGGGCAACGGTAGACAGAAAAAGAACTCTTCTATCACCCTCTGCCATGTACAGTGAGAAAGAGCTACTAAAAATTCCTCTAATAAAGCCATAAACAAAGAAAACTAAACTGAAGACCATGTCAATATTCATTTGCCAACAATGACCATTTGGTCCATATTTGATGAGGCTGAGCAGAACCATGGGAACTTAAATTCAAGGCTCGGTGTTGAGGCTTAAGTACAATTCTTAGTACATGCATTGTATTTGCATAGGCAAAATGCCATTTAGAATGAACTTGCCTGGAGGATTCACAAAGCCGACAATAGGCACATGGTCTACCTTATTTAAATTTACTCAGTTCATTGGCCAATCAATCCCACATATTAAGCTCCTGTTTGTAGGAAATTTCCATTTTTCATGATAAAATTATTTTGACTATCCTTCCTGTTCGGAAGAGTGGGGCGAGGAGGGTTATGGATCAGTGGATTTAGCTAATACCAAAGTTGAATATGCTGAGCACCTAAATAATGACTGTCCTCTTTGTCAAATGGCTACATACACATAGCTCTTGTATTAATGAAAATCAAAGTTATGGGCATTTGCATAAGGAAGATTACTAATATTACTGGCTTGTCCTATGTTTCCCTGGAAATATAGGTAGCTACCTAAATGAACATTTTCATTAATAAAAGGCCTTATAACTGAACTACAATTTTTTTTCACTCCCCAGACAAGAAGAATACAAGGGAAAAAGGAGTTTCTGGAAGGGAATTAGAGTGCCCACAAAACCAACTTCAACAACGTTATTGTTTTACCTAAGGCAGGCTGCAGTGGAGTGATAACATCAAGGGCACATGCGGGGTGATTTTAGACTAGAAAGTGAAATCAAATGTGCAGAATAGGTTAAATAATGGCCAATTTTCTCAGAAAGAGAGAGTTTTTTTATTTACTACATATCCCCAGATATTTAAAATTTATTATACAGTTATTTTACTATAGAAGGTTGTGTGTGTGTGTGCATGCACCTATAAAAGTAAACAAATCAGATAGTTTACACACATGACCCAAATTACTGGCTAATTCTAAGCCCGAATATATAAACTTAAATTTTTTTCATTGGATTTATATAGAATTTTTCCTTCTGAAAGGTCAGAGATAGGAAATTGTATATGAACAAACAAAATATCTAATTGCTATTCATTCTTTCTTAGCTTCAAAGCTAAAGAACTAATGTTATTTTACATTTACAGTATTATTAGTGCACTGCTTTCTTCAAAGAGCTATTTTCTAGAAGACCACCCAGAAGTTTCAACTAATTGAGGAGGCAATCTTCAGTTTACTTAAATAGGAAGGCTACGTGGGACACATTCCTGGCATCAGTACTCCTCTGTCGTATCTATTTGTGCTGGATATAATGCAAATGGCAATGTTAAATTCTGAAAATACCCTAGACTGTTTCCCCCCTTCAAACAACCAGAGCAAAAAATAGTTAATTTCAGATACCTTTTTCAGAAAGATTGTTTTATAATCTGGGCTTTGAAAATTCCAGGAAAAACGAGCCACCCAAGGCGATCATAAAAGCCAAAGTTACAGATGTGGAAACAGGTTTTTTAGTAGTGTGATGGATTTCTGAGACTGGGGAAAGTGTAAGATGTTATTTGAAGTGGAGCATTTAAACCACAGAATTAGCTGTTTGGTCATGGGAGAAACATCTGTAAATGGGAACTAAAAGGTTTTATGAACGATTCTTTGAGAAATATGTTGGAATCTAGAATAAGTAAGATTAGGGGTAATTTATATGTGGAGATACGTTAATGCTGTTTTCACAGATTTCATTGTAACATGTTATGGTTTATTAAATTGGTTTTATATATTTAAAAAGTCACATATTTTTCTTTTCAAATAAGGCCTTTCTATTTTTATCTGCTAATTTATGAATCCGCGCACCCCCTGATGTTCTCTTCCTTAGGGAAAAAAATATCTGACGTAATTTCAATATTGTTAAAGACATTGAAAACTATTTATATAACTATTGTATATTCAGGCATATCATTATGATCAATTACTAAATCTAGTCCTTTAATACTATCCTGAGTATTTTATTAAAATAAGTCACGTATTTTTATTATTAAGTTTTATATGCATGCATGTATTATTTTAGAGAAACTAGACAAATGAAGAAAAGTAAAACTATGAAAATAAAACCACCCAGGACTTCTGTTTCTGATCCAGATGAAATAAGAGGCGCAGCATTTACCCTTCTTTCTTAAACAACTAAAAAGATAATGGACATAATACAGGAAAAAAAAAAGACACTCAAGATATTAGACATCAGGCAAAGAACAGTAACTTCTGATTAATAGAAAACAAATGAGGTGAGTCATATAATTGTCCCAATTTATTGCCTAAAGAAACTTTTCATACAGTACAGGAAGAAGGAACCTACCTAGAGCCTGTTCAAAAACTTGAGTTGAGGCGATGAGAGCCAAGAGTTCTGAAAATTGACGGTTCCTAGAGGTTGCAAGCCACAATAATAGAGATGAGAGGAAAGGAGAGAGTGATGCAGACTTAACTTGGGATATTTAGAGTTTTCTCCTAGAATATTCAGTTGAGGACTGACCAGTGCATATGTGTGAGAAATCTATCCAAGTCTAAGGAAAAAATGATCCTAAAGGATTAATCTTCACCCAGCACTGGCAATAGCACCTGTTTCCAATAGGCAGTCTAAAAAGCCTCATAATTCTTGGAGAAGGTTTAAAATCTTAAGAAGAATCTTTACTCAATAGTGGAGGGAAAAGTAATACTAAACTTATGACAGCTCTAGGGCCACCTAACACAGTTTAAAAGAGTGACCTGAAAGAATCAAACTGTTTCTAAGTACCTTAACCATATCTCTGAACAATGTATAGTAGTATTTGTAGGGATAGGAAGTATCCAACCTTAAACAAGTAAAATTTAAAACATACGGAATCCAACAGAAAGCTACTGGGATTGCAAAGAAGCAGGGCATACCAATAATAATAATAATAATAATAATAATAATAATAATAATATGAAGAAGAAGAAGAAAACTTAGTCAATGGACAGACCCAGAAATTATAAAAATGAGAGTAGATACACACAATAGAAATAGATAAGAACATTAAAATGCTATTATATTCATATTTCAAATGTTCAAGAAGCTAGAAGAATTATTGAATATGTTACATAGAGGCACGTAAAAGACATTTATAACCGGCCTATATAAAACATTTAGAGATGAAAATGACATTGTCTAAGATAAAAAAAAATTGAATGGGATTAATAGCAGGTTAAACAATTCAGAATAAAAGAGTGAAGTTGAAGATGTTGTAATAATCAAAACTGTCCAAAATGAAGCAGAGAGAGGAAAAATGGCTGAAAAGTAAAAAGGAAAAGAGCATCTCTAAACTGTGGGACAGCTTAAGTGGCCAAAATAATATGTAATTGGAGTCTCCAAAAGAGAGAAGGGGCAGAAAAAAATTTGAAGAAGTAATGACTGAAAAATTTTAAATTTGACAAAAACTATAAACTTACAGACCCAAGAAGCTCAGCAAATATTCTAGCACAAGAAACATGAAGAAAATTAAACCAAAACCCTCAATAATGAAATTGCTTAAAGCCAGTGGTAAAGAGAAAATCTGAAAGACAGGAAGAAAAAGACCCATTACTCACAGAAGAATAAAGGTAAAGATGAAGGCTGGTTTCTTACCTGAGACAAAGCAAGCGAGAAGACTGTGGAATAAGATCTTTAAAGCACTGAAAGAAAATTGTCCACCTAGAATTCTTTATCCTGCAGAAATATCGCTCGCAAACAAAGGCAAATAAAGACTTTGTTAGACATACAAATCTAAAATAATTCATCAATAGCCTACATAGCAATAAATATTTAAGAAACTTCTTCATGCAGAAGAAAAATGATAACAGTTGGTAATCTGGATTTATGCAAAGAATGAAGAGCACTGACTACACTAACTATAAGTAAGCATATTTTTCTCATTATGTAAATGTTTTTCAACGATAATTGACACGTTAAGGTAAAAATGGTATGAATGTATGGTGGGGTTTTATATTTAGAAGCAAAATGCATGACAATACTTGTACAAAGACCATGTCTAGGGGATATAGAAATATATCATTGTAAGATTCTTATATTGATACTTTATGTGAAGTATAGTTGTCCCCCTTATCTTCAAGGGATACATTCTAAGACACCCTGTGGATGTTTGAAACTGTGGATAGTACCAAATCTTACATATAGTATGTTTTTTCCTCTACACACATACATATGATAAAATTTAATTTATAAATTAGGCACAGTAAGAAATTAACAATAAAATAGAGCAATTATAACAATATACTGTAGCCGGGCGCGGTGGCTCAAGCCTGTAATCCCAGCACTTTGGGAGGCCGAGACGGGCGGATCACGAGGTCAGGAGATCGAGACCATCCTGGCGAACACGGTGAAACCCCGTCTCTACTAAAAAAAAAAAATACAAAAAACTAGCCGGGCGAGGTGGCGGGCGCCTGTAGTCCCAGCTACACAGGAGGCTGAGGCAGGAGAATGGCGTAAACCCGGGAGGTGGAGCTTGCAGTGAGCTGAGATCCGGCCACTGCGCTCCAGCCCCGGCGACAGAGCGAGACTCCGTCTCAAAAAAAAAAAAAAAAAAAAAAAAAAACCAATATACTGTAATAAAAGTTATATGAGTATGGCCTCTCTCTCTCAAAATATTTTGTTATACTATACTCACCTCTTTTCTGACTGTCATTGACTGCTGGTAACTGAAGCCAAAGAAAGTAAAATTACAGATATGTGAGCAGGACTACTGTAGTAAAATATCACCTGAAAGTAGACTGTGAAAAGTTAAGGTATATACTATAAAACCTAAAGCAGCCAGTAACAATTTAAACAATGACTCATAGCTAATAAGCCAACAAAGGAGACAGAATGGAATTTTTGGAAAATATTCAAATTATTTCAAAAGAAATAGAAAAAAATGAGGAAAGATAATGAAGAACAGAAGAGGCAAATAGAAAAATTAGCAAGATAGTGGATTCAGAGCCAAGCATATCAATATTTTAATTAAGTGTAAATCATCCAAAAACCTCCATTGAAAGGCAGAGATTGTCAGATTGGATTTAAAAGAACCACTATATATATTTTTAAGATACTCAATCTAAATAAAAAAGACAAGAATATATGACAAGTAAAAGGATGGGAAAATACATAATATGCTAACACTAACCAAAAGGGAGACAGAGACATTATATTAAAATCAGACAAAATAGATTTCAGAATAAGAAATATCAGCAGGGGAAAAGAGAGCAATTTCTTAATGATAAAGTGTCCAATCATCAGGAGAATATTACAACATGAAAAATGCATGCTTCTAATAACAGAGGTTCAAAATACCTGAAGCAAAATGAGATAGAATTATGAAAGATTAGAACATCCCTTTATCAACAATTGATGAAATAAGTAGACAGAAAAATCAGAAAACATACAGAAGACTTGAATACTGTAAACCAACCTCACCTAACTGATATTTATAGAACATTCTACTCAACAAGAGCAAATACACATTCTTTTCAAATGTATAACAACCACTTACCAAGATAAACTATATTCTGGGTCATAAGATGATTTTCAATAAATGCAAAAGTATTTACATGAGGCAAAATATATTCTCTAAGTATAGAATTAAGGTGGAAATCAATAACAAAAAGATATGTGGAATACTTCTATCTATTGGGAAACTAAAGCACAAAATTTTAAGTAACTCAAGGGTCAATGAAAATATCAAAAGGGCTATTAAAATTATTTTAAACTGAATAAAAATTAAAACATAGCATATCAAAATCTCTGGGATGCAGTGAAGTAGTACTTCATTTAAAAAGTATCCCCTAAACACATATTAGAGAAGAAAAGTTTCAAATCAATGACTTCAGATTCCACATTAAGAAACTAGAAAAAGAAGAGGATATGAAACCCAATGTAAACAGAAGAAAATAATAATAATATCAGTGTAAAATAAGTGAAAACAAAAGATGGTTCTTTGAAAAGATCAATATAATTAATAAACCTCTATACAAGCTAATCTGATAAAATATAAAAGACATGAATTATCAATATAACGAATGAGGTAATATCTCTATCAATTCTGTAGAAATAAACAATAAGAAAATATTATGAAACTTAATTTTAATAAATTCAGTGAATTAAATGAAATAGTAAAATTCTTTGAAAGATAAAAATTGCCAACACTCACACAAGAAAAAAAATAGCCCAAATGCCCTATATCTATTTTTTAAAAATCAAATTTTTAGTTTAAAAATTCCCATGAATAACAACAAAAATGAACAAACAAATAACCAAAACCAATTTCAGGCCTGAGTGACTTCACCAGGGAATTTCACCAAACATTTAAAGAAGAAATAATATCAACTTTACACAAACTCTTAGATTAAATTGAAGAGGAGGGAATATTTCCCAATTTATTCTATGAGGTTAGCACTATTTCAATACCAAAATCAGACAAAAACATTTCAAGAAAAGTAAATTATGGATCAATTACCCTCACAAACATAAAGGTAAAGAATTTTAACAAAATTTTAGCAAATCTAATCCAAAAAGATATAAAATGGATTAATACAAAATAGAATTTACCCCAGAAATTTAAGGTTTTCTTTACATTAGAAAATCAATGTAATTCATTATATATATATTTTTGAGATGGAGTCTCGCTCTTGTCACCCAGGTTGGAATGCAATGGCGTGATCTCGGCTCACTGCAACCTCCGCCTCCCAGGTTCAAGCGATTCTCCTGCCTCAGCCTCCCGAGCAGCTGGGATTACAGGTGCCCACCACCATACCCGGCTAATTTTTGTATTTTTAGTAGAGATAGGGTTTCGCTATGTTGGCCAGGCTAGTCTCGAACTCCTGACCTCAGGAGATCTACCTGCCTCAGCCTCCCAAAATGCTGGGATTACAGGTGTGAGCCACCACACTCAGCCGTAATTCATTTCATTAAGAAATAGAAAGATAAGACACATCAATCAAACGATTGCTCGACAGATAAAACAGATCCCTAAATAGATGTGTATATATATAATTTATTTATTTATAATATATTTTTATATATACATCTATTTAGTGTATCTATTTTCCTGTATCTATTGGGATGTTTATGTAAATATATATCTCTATATCTCTATAAATATATCTCTATATATTTATATTTATATAAACATCTCAATAGATACAGGAAAAGTATTTGACATAATCCAACATCCATTCCAAGTAAAACTCTTAAAAAAGAAGCAATAAAAAGGAACTTCCTCAATCTGATAAAGGGCATCTATGTTCAACCCACAGCTAACATCATATTTAATGGTGAAAGACTAAATTATTTATTCCTAAAACCAGAAAAAAGGCAAGCATTTATGTTTTTACCATTTACTTTAAACATCCTACTGGAGGTTCCCAGAGAGTTGAATTAAGGCAAGAAAAAGAAATAGAAATCAAACAGATTGGAAAGGAAGAACTAAAACTTTTTATTTACAGACGACATGACTACACAGAAAAATCATATAAAATCTACAAAAAAGTTACTGTAACCTATAAACTAATTTTGAAAGTTGCTGAATATATGATCCATGTGCAAACATCAATTATATTTTTATACACTGGTAATGAATAATCAAAAATTGAAATTTAAAGAATGCCATTTACCAAAGCATAAAAATATTTAGGGAAAAGCAGCCAACAAATATGCAAATTGTACTCTGAAAGTTACAAAGCATGTTCAGATAAATTGAGACATAAATAAATGGCAAGATATGGTATTTTCATGAAACAGGCTCAATATCGTTAAGAGATTCGGTCTTCCCAAGTTGACCCATAAATTCAATGCATTCAAATCAAAATTTTAGCCCACATTTGGTAGAAAGGTACAAGGTAATTTTAACATTCATATATAAATGTAAATTCCCTGGAATAGCCAAAACGTTTTAGAAAAGGAATTTACAAAAGAAAGAACAAAGTTGAAAGCACAAAGAGTTGTGCTACTTGACTTTAAGACTTATAATAAAGTTACAGTAATGAAGAGAGTATGGTATTTGCAATGTGGTATACAAAAAGACCAGATACAAAATTTTAAAAAGAATTTCATTCATATGGCCAAACTGCTCTTCAGAAAGGTTCTCAAGTTTCATTCCTACCAATAGATTCAATAAAGAAAATACTCTTGCCTATGTATAATTTTATTTAAATATATAAATTTGATAGACAAAAATTTGGTAGGCTTATGTTTGTATTAATTTGCTTTGCTCTAATTACAAATGACATAAAAAAATTTTGTCCATGGTCATCAGTCACTTACATTTCTCCTTTTGTGAATTGCCATATTTTAACTGTTGCCTATTAATTGCTATTGAGTTTTGAAACATTAAAAAACTAATGTAATTTGTATGCCATAAAATGCACTCTTTAAGCATACAATGCAGTGGTTTTTAGTACATTCCTCAAGTTGCGCAACCATTACCACTACTTGTTTCCAGAACATTTCCATCACCCCTAAAATAAACTGTGTACCCATGAGCTGTTATTGCCTATTCCCTCCCCTAGCAGGACTCCTGGCAACCAATAATCTACTTTCTGTCTCTATGGATGCCTATTCTAGATGATTCAATGAATTTAATGATTTAAACAAATTTAATGATTCAATGAATATTCTAGATGATTCAATGAATCTATTCTAGATGATCCAACAAATCATCTAGAATAGGCAAATTCATAGAGACAGATGTATTGATTGATGTAAATTGAATCATATAATTTGCGGTCCTTTTATGCCTGGCTTCTTTCACTTAGCATAATGTTTTCAATGTTCATTCTGTAGCAAGTATCAGTACTTCATTCTTTTTATGAGTGAATACTCTTCCATTCCATCTATATAGGTACCACATTTTATTTATCCATTCATCAGTGGATGGACAATTGGGTTATATCCACTTTTGGGCTTTAATGAATAATGCTGCTATTAATATCCATGCACAAGTTTTTGTATGAACATACTTTTTAATTCTGGGCATTATCTACCTAGCAATGGAATATGGTAACTATATGTTGAACTCTTTGAGAAACTGCCAAACTGTTTTCCAAAGCACTGCACTATTTTATGTTCCTGCAACCATGCATGAGGGTTCCAACTTCTCCACTCTCCACATCCTCACTGACACTTATTATTGTCTGCCTTTTTCATTATAGCCATCCCAGTGGGTATGAAGTGATATCTCATTTGAGGTATGATTAGTATTTCCCTAATGACTAATGATGTTGACTGTCTTTTGATGTGATAATTGGCCATTTGTACATCTCTTTGGAAGAAATATCTATTCTGATCTTTTATCCATTTTTCAATTGGGCTGTTTATTTTTAATTGTTGAATTAGAATTTTTTATATATTCTGGGTACATATTAGCATGTGATTTGCAAACATTTTTCTCCCAATCTTTTGGGATGTCTTTTTATTTTCTTGATATTGTCCTTTGAAGTACTAATGAGGCCTCATTTATTAATATAACTTTGGTTGCTTGGCTTTTGGCGTCATATCTAGGAAACCACTGCTTAATCAAAGGTCATTAATATTTACACTTATGTTGTCTTCAAAAGTTTTATTGTTTTAGTTTTTATATTTAGTCTTCAATCTATTTTGAATGAATTTTTGTTTATTTATTTTTTTTCAATTGTTATTTAGTTTTTATTTCATAATCATAAACTTAACTCTGCAATCCAGCTAGGCATGGGAGAGAACAAGGAAAACATGGAACCCAAAGGGAACTGCAGCAAGAGCACAAAGATTGTAGGATACTGCGAGCAAATGGGTTGGAGGGGTGCTCTCCTGAGCTACAGAAGGAATGGTCTGGTGGTTAAGATAAAATACAAGTCAAACTTATTCGAGTCGTCCACAGTCAGCAATGGTGATCTTCCAGCTGGTCTTGCCATTCCTGGACCCAAAGCGCTCCGTGGCCTCCACAATATTCATGCCTTCTTTCACTTTGCCAAAGACCACATGCTTGCCATCCAACCACTCAGTCTTGGCAGTGCAGATGAAAAACTGGGAACCGTTTGTGTTGGGTCCAGCATTTGCCATGGACAAGATGCCAGGACCTGTATGCTTTAGGATGAAGTTCTCATCTTCAAATTTCTCCCCATAGATGGACTTGCCACCAGTGCCATTATGGCGTGTGAAGTCACCACCCTGACACATAAACCCTGGAATAATTCTGTGAAAGCAGGAACCCTTATAACCAAATCCTTTCTCTCCAGTGCTCAGAGCACGAAAATTTTCTGCTGTCTTTGGAACCTTGTCTGCAAACAGCTCGAAGGGGACGCGGCCCAAGGGCTTGCCATCGACGGCAATGTTGAACATGGTAGGGTTGACCATGGCTAGTATTAGGGGACTTTCCTGGGCGGCAGCGTCTGCAAAGCGGCTGAATTTTTGTTTATAATGTGAGGTAGGGTCCAACTTCATTCTATGTCTGTGGCTATCTACTTATCCCAGCATCTCAGGTTTCCACTGAGAAGTCTGCTGCCAGACATACTGGAACTCCATTGTATGTTATTTGTTTCTTTTCTTTTTCTGCTTTGTAAGCAGTATACTTTCCTCATTGAATTTTCTTGGTACTCCTGTCAAAAATCTGCTATTGATTTTTAAAAACTCTTTGCATATTAAAGATACTGCTTCTTTTTCTGTGGCATATGTTTAAAAAATTTCCCTTTATTTTGATTTATAGTTTTTATGTCTAGAATTAATGAACATTTATGGAACTAAATCTATCAGTGTTTTCTTTAATGAATTCTTCTGCCATTACTATTATAAGAAATCCACCTATAGTTCCCCTAGTAGTAGTTTATGAAAATAATATAAATAGCTACCAATTGTTCATTACTTTCTATGGTGCTTTACATCTATTATCTTGGTTTTACATATATAGTATCTTGACTACAAACACTATGATGCAAATATTATCAAAAATTCTATTTTATAATGGATAATAAAACTCAGGGCTTAAGTAATTTGCAGAACTGATACACAGTAAAAATCTTAATTAGAATTTAAATTCAGGTCTACTGACTCCACAGTACAATCTCTAAAATAAGTGAAATGAATTTGAACTTCATCAGCATGGATATAAAAGGTTTCTCCAAAATTCTTCTAATACAATATCTTATACATGATACTCAATTCTATTTAAAGAGCAGCATTTTTCAATTAAGTAGAAATATAATATTTTTAGCAGAGAATATACTATTTTAAATTTTTTAAAAACTTATTAAATGTGTTTTAAATTCCCATTTAGTATATAAGATATGAAACATCAAATTCACTGTTGTGTATAAATTATTAACCATTGGTGAAAAAAAGTGCTAAGGCAGTAAAAAATGAACTTTGTCATACAAAGAGTACATTAAATGAAGAGGCTTTGAGAATGTAAAGAGCCAAACGTAAAATATGTATATAAATAAATGCAGTATACTTTACCATCAAACAACTATTGAAGGAGACTATTTTTCTCAAATGTGTCCAAAATGTTTGTTAAAACTATACAGTGACTCTACTTTATTAGGGCAATGTACATAGTGGCTGCTTGCTCTGAATGATGCCTTCCAGCAAAGGTGTCCTTAAGAAAGAAGTGTACAGTTTAGATTGTAAATCACCAAGGCCCAGGATGCCACTATTTTACTTCTAGCAGAAATCCTGCGGGCTAGTTAGAAAACTGCTCTGCTACTGAGAGATCTTTAATCAAAAGGTGTAAATGTTCCCCAGAGCATGAATATAATTATGTTAAGATCTAAACTCCACAGTTAATATACTGAGGCATTTTATGTATGCGTACATGTTTTTCCAATTGTGTATCAGAGCCCAGATGATAAAAAATGTTTTACCACCCATTCAAATCTAACTTTTCTGTCCTCTTCACCAATATGCCAAAAATTCAGATTTGTGATTCATGGGAACATTCTGCTACATAAATGAAATGTGTACACAAAGAAATACCTGATTTCTGATATATTGAATATTAAATCAATCCTGCTCCATAGTTTCTGAAAATAAGCTTAACAACCAATTACACTATTGATAATAATAGGAGCATGAAGCAAGCTACACTTCTACTTTAACATTGAGAGCAGAGTACGGAAATGCTTCCTGCTGGCAAACTGAAACAATTGTTTTATTTAAAAACTACGCCTTCACACCTGTAAGCCCAGCACTGTGGGAGGCCGAGGTGGGCAGATCATGAGGTCAAGAGATCAACACCATCCTGGCCAACATGGTGAAAACCCGTCTCTATTAAAAATACAAAAATTAACTAGGTATGGTGGCTCATGCCTGTAGTCCCAGCTACTCGGGAGGCTGAGGAAAGGTGGAGGTTGTAGTGAGTCATGACTGTGCCACTGCACTCCAGCCTGGGTGACAGGGTGAGACTCCATCTCAGAAAAAAAAAAAAAAGAAAAAAAAAAAAAAAAAAAAAACCACCTCCACCGCAACAAAAATTACACGTATCTACTCTGATACTGCATACAAATAAAGATTTTTTTTTAAGAGAAAAGCATGGAATTCCAATTATTGCCAATGTGTCATGCTTGAAGGACCCTTTTCCCATGCATCAGTTTGAGGTGACAATTACTGGTTTATAGCAATATCCATCACCATTCAAAATTTAGAATATTATTACGCAGGAGTCACATACTGTTCACCTCTCATCCTCACCATGGACACTGTCATCCTGGTGTAGGCAAGGAGGAATAGAGAAAGGAGAAAATTTTGCAAAGGAGGAGAAAAATTTGCCAAGAATATATAGTAATATAAATTAAGGTCACATTTTGCTTTATACCAATTACAGTAAATTGGTATTTTCCTTTAAATGTTTATGTCTCAAACTCTCCCTTCAAACTATTTTGTTTTACTTTTGGGCGACTAATGTACTACCATTCATAATGACTATTAGACTAAGCTAGGTTTCAATTTTTGCTGTGATATATCAGTTTAAGGATGCAGATAGTGAATGATGGCACAAAGCTCCTCTCATTCTGCTCTCTGAAAATTAATTTGAAATAGTAACCATATGAAATGAAATTAGGACACAGTAAAATAGTGCAGGTGATTAATGCCTTCTATTTTCAAAATAAAGTTTTTGAACTCTGCATTAACATTTATTTTGCATTTCTCGCGTGCACTAGCTATTAGTTTAATAAAAGGAGACCTTTCCAGTGACAAGGACATTATCTTATTAATTTCTCTAATTCTGTTACACTATCAGTCAAGAGGTTTACTTTCAAGAGATACTAATATAAGCAAAAGTTTTCCTTTTAGTCTTATAGTTTCAAGGCTCAAAGCCTGTATATGGGTAGTAAAGCTAATACTAGACTAATTGCAATGTGACTTGAGAGCTAGAATAGAACCATCTGCAAAATTTAGAATGATGTGACCAAAATAACAAAATTTTACAGGAAAATCATAATCCTTTGCATTTAGAAATAAATGGCCCAAATATGGAAAAGCTATTAAACTTATTTCGTGTAGATTCACAAGGCAAAATTAGACCAAGTGGGTGGAAGTTAAAAAATCAAATTTTGCACAATGTCAGGAAGAATTTCCTAATAAGTCATCTAAAAGTGAAATGAATTGCCCTGTGAAATACACAGTGCTTTCTGCCACCGCAGGTGTTTAGGCAGATCAACAAACATCTGTCTATCGTATTACACAAGGGATTTGAGAGTAGGTGGTTTGGAACACATTTGGTCCTTTGATCTCTATAATTTAAAATCTGACCTTTCAGCTCAGAATTTTGAAGGATGTAAAGATGGATAAAACAAACCATTAACAAAGACACTATAAACTAATAACTAAAAGAAAACTAATAACTAAAAGACATTTCAACAATTGATTATATTCAACACATAAAAAACTATATGAGGCTGGGCACAGTGGCTCAAGTCTGTAATCCCAGGAATTTGGGAGGCTGAGGCGGGAGGATCACTTGAGGTCAGGAGATCAAGACTAGCCTGGCCAACATGGTGAAACCCTGTCTCTACTAAAAATACAAAAATTAGCCAGATGTTGTGGTCCCAGCTGCTTGGGAGGCTGAGGCAGGAGAATTGCTTGAACCCAGAAGACGGAGGTTATGGTAAGCCAAGATCGCTCCATTGCACTACACCATGGGCGACAGAGAGAGACTTCAACTCAAAACAAACAAACAAACAAAAACAAACAAAAAACAACTATATGAAGTAAGGGAGGTACACATAAAATGTTAAGAGAGAACTGAGAAAGAGGTGATTAATTGCAGCTAGTGGTACAATACAAGGTTTCCTGAAGGAAGTGTTACATTAATGATGAGAGCATGAGCCATGTTTCAGGTGGGAGGGATGAAATGATAAGGGATTCCTGCTTGAGAGAAGTGTATGGGCTCAGAATTAGAGCAGTATAACTGCATAAATGTTTGGGAAGAGAAGTCAGATATCCTGAGAGATTTTAATGATTTGAATCTTTGTGATAAATTTGGCATTTACTTTGGTTGCCAAGGCCTGCCTTTCACGGCTTAAAAAATAGAGATAACATTGTCAAATATCCTACATAAATTATAAACTTTTCAGTCATCATTTTTCGTTTTATAATTTAAAATAACACTAGATAGTGATAAAGATGGATATGAACATCTCAAACTGCTTCCAGAATTTTGTCTTGTTAGCAATAAGATTGTACAGCATCTGCAAAAGATTGCAGGAACTGAGTCCCCACTAAAATTTATCTCAGCGCAGCCTCTTCAGGGAGAGAGGCACACCGATAATCCCTCTAGGCTTGAAGAGTTTGGTCTTTCAGAGAAAGCAGGGTTACCCAGTAAGGGTTACCCAGCCCACTGATTTTTGGCATTTCTTAAAGTGGTAAGAAAAGGAAATTTTTCAACTAGCTAATTTTCTTTTTTTCTTTTTTTTTTTTTTGAGACGGAGTCTTGCCCTGTCGCCCAGGCTGGAGTGCAGTGGCGGGATCTCGGCTCACTGCAAGCTCCGCCTCCCGGGTTCACGCCATTCTCCTGCCTCAGCCTCCCCAGTAGCTGGGACCACAGGCGCCTGCCACCGCGCCCGGCTAATTTTTTGTATTTTTAGTAGAGATGGGGTTTCACCCTGTTAGCCAGGATGGTCTCGATCTCCTGACCTTGTGATCCACCCGCCTCGGCCTCCCAAAGTGCTGGGATTACAGGCATGAGCCACCGCGCCCGGGCTTTGGTGTTTATTCTATTGGGGCATTGTAGTGCTTCTTGAATCTGTGACTTGTTGGACAGCCACAGACGTTATTTCTAAAATATTTTTTCTGCCCCATTTGCGTTTACTCCTTCTGAGATGCCTGTTTCTGTATCTCACATGTCTGTTACTACCACTAGCCCCTGCTCCTGGAAGTTTCATTTTTCTCTCCGATTTTAGCCTGGTTATTTTTGTCAGACCTATTTTCCAGTTTACTAATCATCTCCTCAATGTTTCTAAACTTTCCTAAACTCATGTATTGAGTTTTTAATTTTAGTCATTACATTGTTTTTAATTCTAGAATTTCCAATTTGAATGATTTTTTTTGTAGTTTCCAGTTCTTTTTAAAAATTCTCTATTTTAATATCTAATTTCTGTGCTTGCTTAAGTAGCACACACACTAAAATTGGAATGATTAGCATGGCCCCTGCACAAGGATGACATACAAATTAGTAAAGTGATCTGTATTTTTTCATAAGTATTATCAGCATAATAGACCAAGCTGAGGGAAGATTCTCAAAACTTGAACACTGGCTCTCTGAAATAAGACAGTCAGACTTATGAGGACTTACAAAGAAAAAAGAGTGAAGAAGAATGAACAAAACCTCCAAGAAGTACGAGATTACGTAAAAGAACTAAATCTACAAATCATTGACATTCCTGAAAGGGACGGGGAGAAAGCCAACAACTTGGAAAGCAGATTTCAGGATATCATCCTAGAATCTGGTGGGGGGTCTCTGTATTTTCTGAAGTTGACTGTTGGCCTTTCTGGCAAGTTTTGGGAAAGGCTCAGAGAGGCCACAGTTAACTTCAGGAAATACAGAGAACCCCTGCAAGTTTCTACACAAGAAGAACATCCTAAAGACACATAATCATCAGATTTTCCAAGATGGAAATGAAAAAAAAGAGTGTTAAAGGCAACTAGAAAGAAACGGCAGGTCACCTAGAAAACGGAAGCCCATCATACTAACAGCAGACCTCTCAGCAGAAACCTTACAAGCCAGAAGAGATTGGGGTGCCTATATTCAACAGTCTCAAAAAAAAAACAAAAAAAAAAACAAAAAACCACACACACACACACCCACTTCAAGCAAGAATTTTATGTCCAGCTGAGCTAAACTTCCTAAGTGAAGAAGAAATAAGATCCTTTTCAGATATGCAAATGTTTAGGGAGTTCGTTGTCACCAGATCTGTCTTACAAGAGATCTTGAAAGGAGCACTAAATATGGCAAGGGAAGACTGCTACTAGCTAATACAACAGCACACTTAAATATATAGGCAAGTGACGCTATAAAGCAACCACACAAACAAGTCAGGGTAACAACCAGCTAACAACATGACAGGATCAAATCCACATAAATCAATACAAACCTTGAATGTAAATGGGATAAATTTCTCACTTAAAAGGCACAGAGTGGCAAACTAGATTAAAAAGCAAGACCCAATAGTATACTGCCTTCAAGAGAGATATCTCACATGTAAGGACACTCATAGGCTCAAAATAAAGGGATGGAAGAAAATCTACCAAGCAAATGGAAAACAGAAAAAAGCAGGAGTTGCAATCCTAATTTCAGACAAACAGACTTTAAACTAACAAAGATCAGAAACTAACAAAGAAGGGCATTACATAATATAAGGTGTTCAATTCACCAAGAAGAGCTGACTATCCTAAATATATATGCACCCAACATAGGAGCGCCCAGATTAATAAAGCAAATTCTTAGAGACCTGCAAAGAGACATAAGACTCCAACACAGTAATTAAATGGGACAGTTCAACATTCCTCTGACAGTATTAAGACAGATTGTCAAGGCAGAAAATTAACAAAGATACTTAGGATCTGAACTAAACATTGGACCAAATGGATCTGATAGACCTCTACAGAACTGTCCATCCGAAACAACAGAATATACATTTTTTTCTCATCGACGAATGGCACATTCTAAAACTCAGCCAATAATTAGACATAAAACAATGCTCAGCAAATGCAAAAGAACCAAAATCATACCAAACACACTCTCAGACCATACTGCAATAAATAAAGAAATCAAAACTAAGAAAATTGCTTGGCCAGACGCAGTGGCTCACGTCTGTCATCCTGGCACTTTGGGAGGCGGAGGCAGGTGGATTACATGAGGTCAGGAGTTCGAGACCAGCCTGGCCAACATGACAAAACTCTGTCTCTACTAAAAATACAAAAATTAGCTGGGCACGGTGGCACGCACCTGTAATCCAGCTACTTGGGAGGCTGAGGCAGGAGAATCACTTGAACCTGGGAGGTGGAGATTGCAGTGAGCCGAGATTGCGCCATTACACTCCAGCCTGGGTGACAAGAGTGAAACTCCGCAAAAAAAAAAAAAAAAAAGAAAGAAAGAAAGAAAGCAAATTGCTCAAAACCATGCAGTTATATGGAAATTAAACAACATGCTTCTGAATGACTTTTGGGTAAATAATGCATAAAAAGCAAAAATCATGAAGTTATTTGAAACTAATGAGAACAAAGACATAATATACCAGAATTTCTGGGACACAGCTAAGGCAGTGTTAAGAGGGAAAGTCATAGTACTAATTGCTCACATCAAAAAGTTAGAAAGATTTCAAATTAATGACTAACATCATAACTGAAAGAATTAGGGAAGCAAGAATAAATCAACCCCAAAGCTAGCAGAAGACAAAAAACAATCAAAATCAGAGCTAAACTGAAGGAAACTGAAACACAGAAAAACACTCAAAAGATCAACAAATCTAGGAGTTGATTTTTTGAAAAAATTAATACGATAGACTGCTAGCTAGGCTAATAAAGAAGAAAAGAGAGAATATCCAAATAAACATAATTAGAAATGCCAAAGAGGATGTTACCACTGGCTCCATAGAAATATTAATAAAAACAACCATCAGAAACTACAATGAACACCTCTATGCACACAACCTAGAAAACCTAGAAAAGATGGATACATTTCTGGAAACATGCACCCTCCTAGGACTAAACCTGGAAGAAACGGATTCCCTGAAAAGACCAAAAACAGGCTCTGAAATTGAATCAGTAATAAACAGCCTACCAACCCCCCCCCCAAAAAAAAAAAAAAAAAAAAACCCAGAGCCAGATGGATTCACAGCGAAATTCCACCAGATGTACAAGAAAGAGCTTGTACCATTCCAAAAAATCGATAAGGAGGGACTCCTCCCCAATTCATTCTATGAGGCCAGCATCATCCTGATACCAAAACCTGACAGACACAACAACGTCAAAAAACTTCAGGCCAATGTCCTTGGTGAACATTGATGCAAAAATCCCTAACAAAATACTTGAAAACGGAATCTAGCAGCACATGAAAAGCTAATCCATCATGTTCAAGAGTAGGCTTTATCCCCACGATTCAAGGTTGGTTCAACATATACAAATCAATAAATGTGATTCATCACATAAACAGAACTAAAGACAAAACCCACATGATTATCTCAATAGATGCAGAAAAGCCTTTCAATAAATTTCCACATCGCCTCATGTTAAAAACTCTCAATAAACTAGGTATTGAGGGAACATACCTCAAAATATTAAGAACCATCTATGACAAACCTACAGCCCACATTATACTGAATGGGCAAAAGCTGGAAGCATTCCCTTTAAAAACCAGCACAAAACAAGGATGCCCTCTCTCACCACTTTTATTTAACATAGTGTTGGAAGTCCTAGCCACAGCAATCAAGCAAGAGAAAGAAATAAAGGGAATTCAAATAGGAAGAGAGGAAGTCAAATTATTTATGTTTGCAGATGGCATTCTATATCTAGAAAACCCTATAGTCCTGGCTCAAAAACTCCTTCAGCTGATAACTTCAGCAAAGTTTCAGGATACAAAATAAACACACAAAAATCACTAGCATTCCTATACACCACCAGGAGCCAAGCCAAGAGCCAAATCAGAAACACAATCCCATTCAAAATTGTCACAAAAAGAATAAAGTACCTAGGAATATGACTAACCAGGGAGGTTAAAGATTTCTACAGTGAGGATTACAAGACACTGCTCAAAGAAATCAGAGAATACACAAACAAATAGAAAAATACCCCCCCATGCTTATGGATAGGAAGAATAAATATCATTAAAATGACCTAGTGCCCAAAGCAATGTACAGATTCAATGCTATTCCTATCAAACTACCAGTGACGTTCTTCACAGAACTAGAAAAAACTATTTTAAAATTCATATGGAACCAAAAAAGAGTCCAAATAGCTAAGGCAGTCTTAAGGAAAAACAAGAAAGCTGGAAGCATCACATCACCCACCTTCAAACTACACTACAGGGCTACAGTAACCAAAACAGCAAAGTATTGGTACAAAAACAGGCACATAACCCAGTGGAACAGGATAGAAAGTCCCCAAACAAGACCACCCACCTAAGACCATCTGATCTTTGACAAAGCTGACAAAAACAAGCAATGGGTAAAAGACTCCCTATACAAGTGGTGCTGGGATAACTGGCTAGTGATATGCAGAAGATTGAAGCTGGATCTCTTCCTTAAGCCATATACAAAAATCAACTCAAGATTAATTAAAGACTTAAATGTAAAACTAAAAACTGTAAAAACCTTGAAAGATAATCAAGGCAATACCATCCTGGAAACAGGAACGGGCAAAGATATCATGACAAAGACACCAAAAGCAATCACAACAAAAGCAAAATTTGACAAATAGGATCCATTTAAACTTAAGAGCTTCTGCACAGAAAAATAAACTGTCAACAGAGCAAACAACCTACAGAATGGGAGGAAATGTTTGCAAACTGTACTTCTGTAAGAACTTAAGCAAATTTACAAGAGAAAAACAAACAATCCCATTTAAAAGTGGGCAAAGGACATGAACAGACTTTTCCAAAGAAGGCATACATGGGGCCAACAAACATATGTTAAAAAGCTCAATATCACTGGTTGTTACAGAAATGCAAATCAAAACTACAATGAGATACCATCTCACACAATCAGAATGGCTATCATTAAGAAGTCAGAAAGTAACACATGCTGGTGTGGTTGTGGAGGAAAGGGAACACTTATACACTGTTGGCGGGAGTGTAAGTTAGTTCAAACATTGTGGAAAGCAGTATGATGACTCCTCAGAGAGCTAAACCAGAACTATCATTCCACCCAGCAATCCCAGTACTGGGTATATACTCAGAGGAATATAAATCATTCTACCATAAAGATACATGCACACGTATGTTCACTGCAGCTCTATTGACAATAGCAAAGACATGAAATCAACCTAAATGCCCATTAATGACAGATTAAATAAAGAAAATGGGATACATATACACCATGGAATATTATGCAGCCATAAAAAAGAAAAAGATCATGTCTTCTGTTGGAATATGGATGGAGCTGGAGGCCATTATCCTTAGCAAATTAACACAGGAAAAGAAAACCAAATACTGTATGTTCTCACTTATAAGTAGGAGCTAAATGATGAGAACTCATGAACTATAAGAAGGGAACATTAGACAATGGGGTCTAGTTGAGGGTGGAGGTTGGGAAGAGGGAAAAGAGAAGAAAAAGTAACAATTAGGTACTAGGCTTAATATCTGGATGATGAAATAATCTGTATAACTAACCCCCGCGACACGAGTACCTATATCACAAAATTTTACATGTATCCCTGAACCTAAAATATAAGTTAAAAAAAAGTATTCTAAATTAGAATAAGCATTCAACTAGTATCTACTAGTTACATAGTAGATATTCTTCCTTCTGTTACATTAAAAATATTTATACTTTGAAACAGCAGGAGGAGTATGAAAACATTTCTATTAAATATCTAAAATTATCAGTTCTTTCTTTTTCTTTCTTTCTTTCCTTCTTTTCTCTTTCTTTCTTTCTTTCTTTCTTTCTTTCTTTCTTTCTTTCTTTCTTTCTTTCTTTCTTTCTTTCTTTCTCTTTCTTTGTCTTTTCTTTCCTTCCTTCCTTCCTTCCTTCCTTCCTTCCTTCCTTCCTTCCTTCCTTCCTTCCTTCCTTCCTTCTTTCTTTCTTTCCTTCTTTCTTTTTTTTTTGACACAGTCTCTGTCACCCAAGCTGGAGTGCAATGGCATGATCTCAGCTCACTGCAACCTTTGCCTCCCACATTCAAGCTATTCTCCTGCCTCAGTCTCCTGAGTAGCTGGGACTACAGGCATGTGCCACCGTGCCCTATAATTTTTATTTTGTATTTTTAGCAGAGACGGGTTCCATCATGTTGTTCAGGCTGGTCTTGAACCCCAGATCTCCCAAAGTGCTGGGATTACAGGCATGAGCCACCGTGCTCAGTCCAGTTTATCTTCCTAGCCATGTATTTCTCTAAACTCACAGAGATATCTGGAATTCAACTAACTAAATATGTAAGTAGTGTGCTTGTATTTTTCTGTATTGCCTAACTTATTTTCATATTGGGCAAACGTTCTTTTTACACAGTAAATAAAAGTCAAAATGCTTTCCTAAAAATAATCTAATTCTTAAACATATGAATCACATAAAGCCTATGTCTGAAAAGTCCAATATTTACATCTCCTATTGGTCTATTTCTATTTTCTGTTTTGCTATCTTGGCTTTTTTTGGTCATTGAATCCTGTTAGCTAGTATATTGGGTAATTTTATTTAATTAATTTAATTATTTTACAAAATTTCCATTTTTATTTTAGATTCAGGGAGTGCATGTGCAGGTTTGTTGCAAGGGTATGCTGCATGATGCTGAGGTTTGGGCTTCTACTGATCCCATCGCCCAGACAGTGAACATACTGTATTGGGTAATTTTAGATGAGGCTGCTTTCCAGCTAAGAGCTCAAGCCAGGTCACTAAGAACCTTGTAAATCACTTAAAGTAATTTGGACCTAATTGTCACAGCAATGAAAAGACATTGAAGCACTTTAAGTGGGGAAATATTTTCATATTTACATTTTAGAACAGTGACTCTAGCTAAAGTGTGAGGGAATAAATTAGAAAGTAACAAGATGGGAGACATAGAGACTGATGGGTGAGATTTGCAGCAATTCAGTAAGAAAGGATAATAATGAAGGGCAAGAGTTATGCTAATGAAGAGAGATACTTATGAGACAGAATCCATAGGATGACTCCCATGTCCCTGTTTTTGAAAACTGAGTGCCGAGAAAATGGTGCTATTTACTAAACTAGATAAAACTGGGGTGGTTCAAATTCAGGAGAAAGAAAAAGAGTTCCTTATGGACTTGTGGAATTTGATACATTTGTGAGACGTGCTAGTGGAGGTGGTTTAGACACTCAGGAGAAAAGTCTGGATAGATCAAAAGATGTGGATGTTGCCAGCACATAGCTGAGTGCAGTGTGATGCATCGGCATAGATGGAAGTGCACAGGGAGAATATGTGGGGTGGGGACAAGCATCTTGGGCAGAAGCCATTGGAATACAATCAGCCAAGAGGCCGGTAGACTTCTCTTTAGAAGCCTGAAATGGAGACTGAGATAGAGTAACCAAAGAAGCCTGAAATCTAGGAAAGAATGACGTCACAAAGCCCAGGGTAGAGATTGTTGTGAAGGGAACATGGTCACCAGTATTAAAATGCCACTAAGAAAGCACTGAAAAAAAAAATCATTGTTGACCCCACTGAGGAGCATTTCAGTGGAGTAGCTGTGGGAGAAAGCACATGACAGTAAGCTGAGGAGAGGATGGGGGTGAGGAGACAGACAGTGAACAGAGGTAGTTCAGGAAAAACAAGTGGCTCTCATGAAAAGGAGAAAGATTGATAGAAGGTATGTGACATTAGAAAAGGTTTATGTTTTTAAGATAAAGAAGATTTGACTATAATGAAATGCCATAAGAAAAACAGGCTGAGCGTGGTGCCTCACGTCTGTAATCCCAGCATTTTGGGAAGCAGAGGCGGGTGGATGACCTGAGGTCAGGATTTCGAGACCAGCCTGACCAACATGGCAAAACCCCGTCTCTACTAAAAATAGAGAAATTAGCTGGGTGTGGTGGCAGGCGCCTGTAGTCCCAGCTACTCTGCAGGGGGAGACAGGAAAACTGCTTGAGCCCAGGAGGCAGAGGTTTCAATGAGCCGAGATCACACCATAGCACTCCAGTCTGGGTGACAGAGTGAGATTCCATCCCAAAGAAGAAAAAAAGAAAAATTACCAGAGTGGGAGAAGTTGACAATACAAGAGAGAATAGATCTAATAAATAGAGATTTCTCCAAGAAAAATGGAGGAAATGAGATCCAGAGCTCGGGGGCAACATCCACATTGGGCTCTTTGAGGTTAAGGAGATTTGAAAAAAAATTATTCTAACAGAAAGGAAAAAAGAGATAATATTTTGGGGGTACAGATCAGAAGCTAATTTTAGGTAAGACAATGACAGGGTGGCTTCTATTTTCACTGTGAATTAGAGAGGCTTGGACATCTGCTATAGGGAGCTCAAGAAACAATGGACATTTAAGAAATATGGTAGAACTGCCATATAGCATGAAAGATCCGGCTGACATCAAATACCATAAAGTTCTAAAGTTGTCCCATTCTGCAGGGTGATATTTACTTTTCTTAGCAGTTCCCAGAAAATTGGAGCAAGTGTGGAGGAAGGGGGCAGTTAGATTCATCATGAAAAAAAGATTTTGTTTGTTGGATCCCTTTTCAAACAACAGAACAAGGACATGGAAAATGCTGGCAAGTATGATGGACAACAAAGAAAGACGTGAAGATGAAAGGGAATGAATAGATAGGAGGAATGAAGAAAATCTGAGGTAAAGATTCCAGTTCACTGCCCTGGACCCGTAGTTGAGAACAACAAATTTTCTACTTTGGGTGATTGCTATTATAAATATTTTTAAATTATACATAAGTGACCAGTTTGCTTGGAACAGTCTTTGTTTATGCCTTTTGTTATCATGGTTAGTAAGCCATCCCCTTTGACTCTTGAAAGTGTTCTGGTTTGACTAATACATTTTATTTTCTTTATATATAAAGAGAGATGACACGAACTAGGCTTGGTCAAAGGAAAATAATGAGTTCAGTTCTAGAAATGTTAAGTTCATGAGGCTATGGGAAATTCAGATTGAAACGTCAAGGAAACTGAACATACATACAGACACAACTAAATTTATCCATAAAACAAATTCAGACAGTACTGAATAAATTATAATTTAGTGATTGACTCAAGAATGATACACTAATTTGCAGAGAGACTCAGAAAATATTTGCATTACATTCTTGAAACTATTTTCTGTGTATTAAATTATACAGCAATTTGGATAAAGTGAAAATATTAATCATGTGAGGATGAGGAAGCATGTTAACATTGGCCAAATGGTCAAGCTGGACTTTTACATTGGGTAATACCTCAAAGTGTCACAAGGTGGCAGCACAACCACAACATAACATGTAATTAACAAGGGTCAAGATCCTTTCAGGTATTCTGCAGTTAGAATTTATACCTGTTGTACATTATACATATATTTTTCTGAGTGTGTGGTCCTTAATTTAAAAATGATTATTTTGTTTTATCGTTATTGCTGCCTTGAAAATGGAGCATATAGAAAGTTTAATTTTCTAATATGTACATTATTTTAAAATATTTTAGCTAGAATAAAAAACATGATCATGAATATACATTGATGGCATTCTCAGGATAATTATTAGCGCATAGGGTATATAATGTCATAGTTATAAATGCTCTGTAAGTTTGCATCTTGATTAATATATTTCAGTTCAACAATTTTATTTAGATCTTTTAAATGTCTATCTCACTAGTAAAATAAAATCTGTAACTTTTTTCACTGACCTGTAGAAGGAGTGTTCAGAAATTTAATGAAAAAATTGTTGTTTGTCATGTTCTAGTTATAGTAACTTCAATTAGGGGATAGGGTTGCCAGGTTTAGTTAAAAAAAATACAGAATATCCAGTTAAAATTGAGCTTTAGAAAAACCAGAATTTTTTTGGTATAAGTATGTCCCGTGAAATATTGGGGACATACTTAAACTAAAGTTATTCAATTATTGAATTATTTTTTGTATTTTATCTAGCATTCCTATTAAGGGGAGGGAGGAGAATTTGGGGAAAAAAAAAAAAAAAAAGGAAGTTGTCAAGAAGTCCAGAGAAATCCAGGATTATGTACTACAAATTCGACCTATGATTTAGAAGTCTTCAGAATCAAGGAACTAGAAAAAGAATTATAAATAGACTTGAATTAGTCTGCATTCTGTGGTAAACTCATTTACATGGTAAACTAAACAACATGGGCTATGGTTAATCAAGTACTCTGGTGAATTACCATCTACACCACACATTGATTACTGATTTTTAAACAACAAAATGCAACAACATATATTTAAAGTTAGTTCGGTATTGGACAAAATGCAATGAACAACTGTAATCTAGACATTTTGGGGTCTTACCCAGGGTTATCATTATGAAAATCTGTCATTAGAGCATCAAGGCACGGAAATACCATTTTAATTTCCTTTAATTCAACAAACATGTCTGGCACCTTCTATATGCAGCGGACTGACTAGGACTGTGAGATATAAGGATTAATGAACATTGCTGTTATCCAACTCAGGGGACATTTATAGTTAATAAAATAAAAAGTTAAATTCATGCATAAATAATGTCAAAACTCATTCTTACTAATTTTTCCCTGGGTTTCAGTTCTTGGTTAACTGCTTCTCCCTTAGTATATCCCTGGGATGATCAATCCCCTGTTCTCTTCCAGATGATTTGCAACTACCATTTTAATGTCAGAGTCTTCCAAATCTCCATTTCCGCCATGACTTCTCCCCTGTACTTAAGAAATGTACATTCAACTCCTATGAGTTTTTGGCTGTCCTGTTGTCACTTCTTCCTGAATTAGACTAATCATTTCTCCCAGAAACTTCTATTCTTCTCTATTCCTAATCTTAGTCAATTGCATCCCTCCTCATGTAATCATCCATCCTTAAAACTGTCACACTATCTCAGACTTCTCGTCCACATCCAGTCAATGCACCCTCATTGAATCATGCCTACACTGTTTCAATGACCTCTAAACGGGTTTCTCACCTCTAGACTTGCTTTCCTTAAATTTAGAGATGTACTGAAATTAACAATTAATTTTATTTACATGATTAATTTTATACTGTAGTGATTATCATTTACATCTTAAAAGAGTTTATAAATTTAACAACATTGATGGGTAAGAAAAGACATAAGGAAACAAAAACAGAGCTGGGGAATGGCTTGGGTTTGGAGGTATTCAGGCATCTGAAATACAGGCACTTGGGATAGAAAGTCAGGACACCCCTGAAGCCCCATATTCAGCACTGTGCTGGACACCAACAGCGGCAACAGGATGTCAGGCATTTGTATCTCCAAGCCAGGTGAATAATGCAGGCTAATGACCCCTCTCCTCTAGGCTGCTGGAAAGACAGGGAAGGAAATCACCTGTGTAAATCAGGGTCATCAGTCCTAGAAATTTAATAAGCTGTAAGCACATCCTTATGTTGTAAGATCAGAACAATATCTTACAACAGCACCAAACGATGGTAGCATAATCTAATGGGGTATAATTAAAAAAAAACTTACATGAATTAATGAAATACTTAATAAAATACGGCTATGAGTATGCTGTATGCTAATTAAACATAAAGTTATGTTTATGAGAAGATATTTAAACAAATGACTCTGATTCATGTCACTTTTATAAAGCCAAAGCAGATTTTCACTATTTTCTTTTTTTCGTAGTTAGTTTTCCAGAAGCTAAGATCAGCATCAATGCTGAAATGTCTCTGAAAACAATTTTACTGTACTTAGGTACCTGAGCAAATATTTTTAAAAGATGTTGGCTTTGACCCGTATTTTCAACATGATGACTGATTCCTTTGCTTCTCCTATGCATATTCCTTTTTCATCTCCGCGACTTTGAGGAATTCTTGGACCACGAATGTGGATTCTCACTGCTCCCTCCCATGAAACCTGGATATTTGGGGTGGCATAAGGGCTCAAAATTGTAGAACTTAAGAAGTTATGGATGCACTACCTGTCCAGGGGCCACAGCTGAAGCACTGTCATGAAGGGCTGAGGGGATCTAGAGCAGAGGTTAAGGCAGAGTGAACAGGAATGTTAACACAAGATGGATGCTGGAAGCCCCTTGGGGCAAAGGGAAGAGGGGAGGTGGAAGAACAGGTTGATCAGGCTCAGCTAAAAGGAGCCAGTAGTTAACATGGTCCTTCAAATTTCTGGAAACAGGCCTTGAGGGAATCCGTCTGTTCTCACACAAGGAGTGGGGATAACTGAAAGGCTGAAGACCTTGGGGGATTGAATCAGGCTTAATTACACCCTTTGGTGTAAGGATGGAAAGGCTCCCAGATGTTTTAAATTCTTTTTACAGAAAACAAAACATTTACTTTAAAGAAATAAAGGACTTAAAATGTAAATGCATGAGTGAAACTCATTCACACTTAAGTGTAATGCATGAGTGAACTTCATTCACAATTAAGTGTAATCAAGAAATCAATAAACCAGAGAACTATCAGATCCTCTGGGATGCAGGGGTAAAGAGCAGGAGTCTCTTTATGAGATAGAGGGGTTAGAACGCCTGGGTAAACGCAAAGAAAGGGAGCCAGGAAATTAGGAAGGCAAATTTCACCTACTTGGCAAATTTTACTAGTGATTCATGATGTGTATCCATCTGTCTCCTCCACTGGTTTGTGAAGTCCTTGAGCCAATTACTATGCAACACCTAGCATGGTGACTGCCTGGTGCAAATGGTAAGCACTACATCGTTCTTGCTTAATCTGAATTTTAGTTTCAAACTGGTGGACAACAATTCTGTGCAAATGCATTTTTGTGTTTCCTGTCCATCCAAGCAGACATATTATTGGAACCGTAGGCCTCCTGGGGTTCTGGAGTGTCAGAGCTGCCTTTCCAGGCCCATCTGTGTCCACACAATCAAGAAACAAAGCTCTTATCCACTCAGCTCAGCGTTTGCACACAAGAGAAAATAAGTTTTTAAAATGCATGCTCAAAATTTTCTTAATACCAAAACTATGAGGCGAGAACTTTTTGGTTATTTTTGTTACTCAAAGTACACTTCGGGACCTTGTAACATTTCAGGTTTATGACATCAGTTTTGACTTTCTGATTATTTTAGAATGGACTTTCACAGTGTAAAGTGAGGGGGAGCAGATGGCACTAGCACAGTGCCTGGTAAACAGCCAGTGCTCAATACATTTTTGTTGAATAAACAAACGAACAAATGAATGATCAAATGAGATGATTCCCCAAATTCAAAATAACAAAGTAAAAATGAAAAAAATTCACAGAGTATGAATGAAGACAAAACCACGGATTATCCATAAGACATGGTGAAAGGCTTAGGGAAATCCAGACTTACCATAAACATAATTTGAATATTATTTAATTTAATTGAATATTATAGTAATTGGAATTTAGTAAGCAATAGAGTAAATTGTGTTCTTTTTGGATGTTAGATTGGGCAGAAGGGAAAATTTCTGTTGTCTTGAACAGATGGAGAACCAGTCCTTTAACTTTAGTAAGTTTTCCAAGATATTTTCACTCTGAATTTTTCTTTTTGTTTTGTAAATAGTCTCCTGGCCTTATAGCAATACCCTGATCTCAAGTGTCACCCCTGTTAAGCTGTAAAACAATCAATGGATTCTCAAAATAGTCAGCAACATTTGATACTTAAATTCTGGCTATCTCTGGGACGCATAGCTAAAAACTCTTAATACCAGTTATCCCCTTCCATGCCTCTATCAGTGGGAGGAGTTATTATGTGGAGCAAGGGCAATATAACTGTAAGCATCAGACCATTTCAGAGAGCTTGGCTGGTTTTCTCTTGTAAAGTTTGTTCTTGTCTAGTATCCTCAAGTCATCCAAAATCATTAAAACTTCTTGTAACATGGTAGAAGACTTTAGAAGAAGGCCGGGCATGGTGGCTCAGGCCTGTAATCCCAGTACTTTGGGAGGCTGAGGCGGGTGGATCACCTGAGGTCAGGAGTTCGAGACCAACCTGGCCAACATGGCGAAACCCTGTCCCTACTAAAAATACAAAAATTAGCCAGGCATGGTGACACATGCTTGTAGTCTCAGATACTCGAGAGGCTGAGGCAGGAGAATCGCTTGAACCTGGGGAGTGGTGGTTGCAGTGAGCCAAGATCTCGCCATTGTACTCCCGCCTGGGTAACAGAGTGAGACTTCATCTCAAGGAAAAGAAAAAAAAAAAAAGAAAAAAAACTAGAAAAGTCCATGATTAAACTTCTACTTTAAGGACCTCTTTTAGGCAGTCTTTCGCTAACTCTCTCACTAGAATGAGTATGCAATTCATTCTAAATCACAAGGATGATCCAATGAAATTATTAACAGAAAGTGGTTTATTTTTTTTCCTAATAGATAATGATCTATTGGAAATAAAGCTTAAAATAATCTGCTTTATTTTATATGATTGATGTGCTAATTCCAAACAGTACCTCCAATCAACACAGGTTATAATTTTGTGATATTAATGAAAAACAACTTAATGGGCAGGTCTCCTTCTTTCACTGTGTGGGTTTCCCTGCCATACAAAAACCAAACGCTTCTAAAGAGGAAACTTCCATTCCACAACAGCAGCCCTAAATCTATTTGTGGATTACACCTGAAAAACTCCCCAAGTAACAAATTCATCATTTTTCTCTACTGAGGCATTTTACCTTCCTATATGAATTTCACAACTTGTCTTGATTCATGCTGATTGTCCTGAGAACTGTTGCAATTGTCACATATCTTGCAAAGAGCTAATTGGAGTAATAATTCATATATCTTTTAAAGAAAAGATTTTTAAAGCTGTCAGTGCAATACTCAAGTGGATGAATCTTCTATGGTATCCTAATACTTCCTTCAAGTGGTGGTTTCCCAAGTAATTGTTTTTGTCTAGGATTTTTTTTTCTATTAGATCAACTTAATGGAAGCCAGGTTCCTGCTTCAAAACTCCATGGGAACAACAAGTATAGATGAAGTTGTTTTACATGCTCAGTATTAGTGTTTGAGAGCAGTATTTTATAAAATAGACCTCATTACTCAAAAACAACTTGTACTACTATCCTTTTCAATTTAATGAAATAATCAAAGAATATGAAACACAATGTACAGCTGCGTGGTAACCTTTTAAGCTAGTGGTTGTTTACCCAACTAAATTCAGTAACACTAAACCTTACAGAAGGAACAGTGATTTAAGATGGTCAAACGCTTTCCACCATTCCTTGAACAATTCCATGACCTGTCTGTCTAAAACAAATCCTATATTAGAAGTGAGTTGCAGTTATGAAGCTATATCCTTGTGGAGGCAGAAAGTTAATGGTAAAGTATCCAATAAAGAGTAAAGTGATCTTAAATACAACCACTAGGGATTTCATAAACTGTTGAGTTGTACCTTAATTTTTAACTTATATAAACATCACTTGCTTTATTTTCTACCCTGAGCACCTATTCCAACGTCTGGCACGTAGTTAATGTTCAACAAACGTCAACCAAAGGAGTCAAGAGTATTTTAAGAAGCCGGTGAGAAAGCCTTATTTGACTTATCCACTAGGTGGCACACAGGGACCATGCTTCACACAGTTAACCACCACAGACCCTCCCCTTCATAGTGTAAATAAAGAGATGCATTATTAATTTATACCACCTCGTCCTCTCTACTCCTAATAATTGTTTAACCAGCTGTTTCCTCTAATCCTCCTTAAACACTATTGATTAAAATCCTAAGTATATTCAGGTTTCCATCCTTTCCTACTTCTCCCAACAGCATTTTGTTACCTTTAAATGACAGGCTGAGTACACTTAAATTACATAGCCTAAGTACTATGGTTACTAATCATGGCTGCAGGATGTCAGAAAATTAATCTGAAGCGTTGTCAAAGTTATTTTCAAATTTGCCTTGTATTTTGTCAGAATTTTAACTGGTGAGATACCATTATCTTAAAAATGCACTCTGAAAAATAAAATGTGCATGGGGCAAAAAGAAGTGAAAAAGAAAACTAGTTTATTTTCTAGAGAAGGGAGTCATTTTCTGAATATAACTCTTGTTCATCTTTACAAAGATGAAGTGCATTACTACCTTAAGATTCAAAAGACTTCTTCAACTGTTCAGAAAATACCAATATTCCACACCCAAGATGCTAAAAGGTAGGATTGTTTAGTAGATCGTTTACACATAAAGTATCTTTCTGCCTAATCTGAATGTATTTATCCTGGATGTGTTACTTGCTCCCAAAGGAAGGAAAAGGAAGTGAAACCACTAGGGATATAATGAATTGATTCTTCTCTGTGAAAGTCTCTTCAGTACTTCTAAATTACAGTGTCAGTCATTCCTCTGAGAGACAGGGCCTTGCTGAAAATAAATGGCTCATTTTATAAATAAGAACATAGTGTTTCCCCACCTTCTTGTTTCTCATAGAAAACCCAGGCCCATCAGGCATTGCTGTTGAGAATACTGGCCTCTGGGTACATTCTTCCTGTAGACCAGTGGTCTGTAGAGGTTGTTGGTTATCTCTTGTTCATTTAATTAGCCTTAAGCAACATTACTTCTTATCTAGTTCTGTTTTTAAGCTGTTTCCAATTTAGTGGAAGAGGTCATCAACAAAAATATATATTCATTTCTTAGCTGAAACAATTAAATTTTTAAAAATGAGTAGTATAAAAGTGGCTAAAGACTAAAGCTAATCACTGAAGAGTCCTTTGGTATACATTATATTTTACTGAATGGAAGGAAAACTTTCATTTTTGTAAGTAAATGGAATTTGGTAACTGATGTAAGAATTATGAATCATATCACATTAAAAATTCTCCAACGATAACTACTATGATATACTTTTGATAGAACAATATTCTCATTCCATTAAAATACTGAAATGACTGAAATGTGTATAAAATCTCTGCAAATTTAGTACACAGAAATAATCACATAGAAATAGTTACCAGAAACTGTATTTGTAATGAATAAATATTACATTCATTTAGAAATTAATCCAGAGCCTTAATTTCTTAAGAACTATTAGCTTCCAAGAAGCCAGCCAGTATGTTTGATTTTATGACATCACACTGGAACATGCACAGGAACACTTTCCACCCTAAAAATTCCCAAATGTACTGGCCACTCTGTGTATTTTTCCAGTGATAAATGAAAATAAAGCAACTTATTCTCAAATTAATAAGCCATCTTATTTTGAACACAATAGTCACATTCAATGGAAGAAAACTACTTAATCGAAGCCCAAACAAGTTTAGGTTTGTTTTGGTGGTGAACAGTCTCAACATATAAATAATTTCTTTAAGCAACTTTTAAAAGTAATCTTAACTATGACTATAAATTCTCTTCAGTGCATTAAAATTATCCATCAACATCATCGTATATATGAAATGCATCATTATTCTATGATGTTAATTTCATAATTAGCTGGAGAAGCCTGGGCCAAAAACGGCAACATTTCTAAGATTATTAATCTAACAGGTATTACCTATGCCTTAAAGTAACTTTCTTTTTCACATAACCCTATATATTCTCTAACACAAAATTCATAAGCCTGGCTGGACATTCCCATTCCTCACCTTTCCCTTCAGCCTATACTATCCTTTTTTTCATCTCAGGTGCTATAAAAATGGTTGTTAAAATACAGATAGAAAAGTCACCACTTGGATACCATGACACTACCAGATTTGCAGTAACACCAGCAGAAGCCAGCATACTAGAGTTAATTCTGTCGCCAATTCTAAACCGAGCCTGTTTATTGTAGTGAAATATTTTATCCGACAATATGAAACTTTTTAAAAAGTTGAGGTGTCATATTAAATTAAAATGAAAGCTAAATTCAAAAGAAAACAATAAAATTTGTATAATGTATATATACATTACATGTGTATTGCCCTTTGAAATCTTAAAGGTACAAAGGTATAACCAAAAGAGGGGGAAAATTTTTGCAAGTTTTACCTTGTCCTGAAATCCAGGAGTTCGGATGCTCTCAAGTTCTGCTTAAGTTGGAAGCTGGAGATCAAGTGAAGCTAGCGCTCTTTCTCCTCACCTTAAGTTTGTCTCTGGGCGAGTGTGAGTGTGTGTGTGTGAGAGAGAGTGTGTGTGTGCAGAATGTCTCTTTGTGGCGCTGGATGGCAGAGGTCCTGATCCTGGGAAGAAGGAGGCACTTTCTCACCAAGAGCACAAGAAAAGCAAAGCGTCACCAGGAAAGTTCTCCTCCCAGATCCCCTAATTACAGCCTAACGTGCACTTCATGCAAACTTCAGGGAGGAAGGGAGGGGCAGCTCTGTGCCCAGACCTTGTAAAGCAGCAGCCTCTTAGATGACTTTCCCCTCTGCTCAGATCTCAAGTATCTCGCTCTGGGGTTCAGGAAAGCCGGCCGCTACAACCACACAAGCCCCCACCACACCACACCTCCCAAACCCTCACCCTCACCACTCCTAGGTCTGTCCAGAGGGGATGGGACATGGGGTCTGTGGAATGATCTGCGGGACAGCGATGTGAGCACACTCCTCAGGACAGTCGGTTTGCGCTTTGTTTTATTAGCCTCTGCTTAAAAGAAAAATCCAAGGGTCGGAGAGGTCCTCTCTTTCCCGCCTTCCCCTCCCCAAAGGAAATCAAGGATAACAGACAATGATGATAACGGCACATAAAACTTCCTAAACTGGAGATGGCCTTCCACCCAAATCAGCAGAAGCATATTTTCTGGTTTACTGGACTCAGTATTGGTGTTGAGTTTAAATTTCTCTTAACAAACAACTGCTATTGTATCCTTGGATGACAGAGCTCAAAGAACCTGGATTTATTTATAGAATGAGGAATGCGAGGGAGAGACGGGATGGGTGGGGTTGGGCTGTGGATCCATACCCAGGATTAGAACCAGATGGGCACAGGGCGCCCGCGCCCGCGCGCGCGCACACACACACACACACACACACACACACACACACACACACTCCTGAAATAACCACTGGGGAAGATGCTGGGACACGCGGGAAAACGCCTCCTGAACAAATAGACATTTATTTATAACTCCTGGGAGAGTATATAGGTCCATTGATTCCCGCCTTGAGTAACCAAGGGTTTTGGAGAGGAAATGGCTTCATATTTCAATAACAGAGCCACCTTTGATGGAGTCTAGGAAGGGGAAAAAAAGAAACACACCGCAGGAAGCAAACGGCTGTTGGAGCAGCCGGGAGGAGGGAGTGGGGCTGGCCCTGGGACTGAGGACAAGCAAACAAGCCCGAGGGGCCCGCGGCCAGGGTAGAGGCCAGACGCAGGCAGTCCCCGAGTAGCAGCGAGCCCGGCCAGGTGGCGCGGGGCGCTGGGGGCGTGCGGGGGATTCGTGTCCGTGCTCCCAGCTCCAGTCGCCGGTTCGGGCAGCGCGGCGCAAGCGGAACTGCGGGCTTCTCAGGGCCGCAGCCGCCGCTCGGGCTGGGGCGCCGGTGGGGTAGAGGGTCCCGTGGGCCGTAGGGAATGGGGGAGTCGTGAGTGCATGAAGTAGTGGGGCAGGAGGATGGGCGGGTCCGGGGCGTCCTAGAGATGCAGGTGGGAGTGGGGACCCGCGAGGCAGCCAAGATGCTGGGGAGGCCGCCGGGACAGGGGCTCTGGTTGGCAGTGCAGGTGGCCCGTGGGCAGATGAGCCAGCACGCAGCGCGCGGGGCAGGGCAGCATCCAGGATGCTGGATCCGAATCGCGCGGGTGGCGGCGAGCGGCGCTATTGTCTCAAAGATAAAGCCTAGACCTCGGGAACTGCCTCCTCCTGGACTCTGGAGAGAGGCAGGAGAGATTGCAGGGGAAAAAAGGGTTCTTCCCGCGTCTTCTGAGAGATTTCACCAGTTCTTGCCTCCGGGCTCCCCCTTACCATTCTGTCTTTGGTAAATCGACACGTGCCTCTTGGAAAGGTTTCATTTCAAAGACAAACCGAACACTCACACACCCTCCCTAAATGAAGACAGTTATATTCAAAATGAATTCTTCATCAGGCAGTTTAACACTTTCTTGGAATTCCAAAACCGGGGTGAGGGCGCTTCTCTTATTTTTCTGTTTCCCCTCCCGCACAGGGAACAGGCTAAGGGTTTGAAGTTTTATGTCCCTAATCTAGGGGCTATTGAGGCAGCTGTTATGTAGAGCTCTACATTAACTGCCAGTAAAAATAAGATACATCTCGGGTTTTCCACTATGCAAAGGGTTTCTATGCTATTAATATTTCTTGTAAACGTTCAGGGTGGTGTGTATTTTAAAACGAATTAGATTTCAAAACAAATATCCAATTTTTATATTAAAGCACCATAAAGGTGGCGAGGCTGGTGGTGTGTGGCTATGATATCATATAAAGACAGTTTAAATACCGATCTTGTTCCCTCAGCTTAACAACCTAATTTCTGGCGATTGCCTGGAGCGTAAATCAAATCAGCTGGTTCATGACTGGCACTTGTTCCCCTATTTTGTGGTCTGCTCTATACACTTATTCCGGCACAGCATTAAGAGAATTTAATGTATTCTGTTCTGAAATTGTTTATTAACCACGCAAGACAAACTCTTTTGCAACTTAGTCACACCATTGTGAGATACCCTAGCTGTGTTTTCAATTTCAGGTATGGCCCCAACCACTGAGATAGACTTCCAGAGATAATGACAGCTACTTACCTCTGAGTCATCCTGTCCCTACTGGTCCTCCCCTATTTCCAACCTACCTTTCCCCATTGCCTCCTTACTAGTCCTTGTTAAAGATCCCCAGTCTTTTTAATCCCAAGTATTTAACCTGTCAATAGTGTGTGTATGAAGTGTTATTCAGGCTTAATTTAATTGACGTTATATACATTTTTCCATTCGTTTTGGGGTTCACATGGTTTTCTAGTTATTTAAAATTTACATTGGAATTAGCTTTAAGAGTCTTTAGAAAAGATTTTTATGTTCAGTTAATTAATGTTCAGCCAAATTGTGCTTTATGGAGGCATACATTACTTTGATTAGCCCTTATAATTTTTCATCAGGGCACAGGCATTATAATAAGCCATGGTAAAAAATCAAATCAAGTAAATACAGGAATAAATACAACTCTATTTTCATGACTAAATACTTTTACAAAGACTTAAATTGTAAAAATAATTTTTGAAGACCAAAATGTCTTCTTAAAGAAAACCATATCAAAAAAGTATTCTGTATTTGAAGATTTCCTGTATTTATTAACATTAGTAATCCATGTAGAAATCCATATCTTTCATTTGATAAATCAAGTTTAGCCTAAAGCTGCCTCCTTACATATTTTAAGTTTGGCCTAAAGGTTTCTCTGTACATTGTGAACTATAACCTAAATGGAATTGTAAACAGACTGAAGCCTACTCCTGTGCCAACACTGAGTTTCAGCCAATCACATGTGGTCAACTGTTCAAACCCTGTTCAAATAAGGCAAAGGCAGAGCTATAACCAGTCCGGGGGTTTCTGTACCTCATTTTCCTTTTTCTGCCCATAAACCTTCTACCACGTGGCTGTGCTGGAGTCTCTGAGCCTACTCTGCCTCTGGAGACTGCCAGAATGGTTCTTTGCTTAATCAAACTCTTTTACATCTAATTTTACTAAAGATTTTTTTTTTCCTAACACACAGCATATTGAGGTTTGTTTTGTTATGTTTTGTTTTGTTTTATTTTAATTTGGAGAAGGCAAAGAAGCCATTTTCTTTTTAAGTTTCAAGAGAAACCAAAGTTTTTTTTGATTTTTCAGTAATATATTTTGATCTATTTTTCATTCTTATAAAATACTCTTATGCTAACCAATATTTCAAAATACGCTGACATGTATATTATATATAATTATATATATCAAAATATTCTATATATAATATATACAGCCTATTTTGAAATGGTGTTTTTTAACATAATACAAGAGTATTTTATAAGAATGAAAAGCAGGTCAAAATGGTGTTATAAAATGTAACTTTGCATTCTTTTGCTAATTGTAAGACAATTTGAGTAATTAGGTTGAACCAGATAAAATGGAATATTCAACCTTTTTCGACCTACCAAAAAGCAATTTCAGCTGGTTTTACCTTATACAAATTTGAATATGTACATAGCATAAGTGTAGCAGGAACATTTTCAACACTTAAAAAATATTGATCTGCAATATCATGAATATTTAATATGTAATAAATTCCCGAGCAGAATAGTATCTCTGCTAGCATATTACACTCGTAACAAAATATACATTTATATTCAAAAGGAGATTATCTAAATTCATCTCCTCTTCAAACTCCAAAAGAGGCTGCCCTTATCCACTAAATTCCAGAGAATTGCTTCCCTCTGAGCTCTTGTTTCCTGGAATTTTTGCCTTAGGCTAGTATTATACCTGGTTGAACATCTGCTAGGATAAAGGTGCAGCTTTGTGCACTTTGGAGGTACGAGGGGAGGAAAGCCATTTGACCTTTCCTGTCTGAGGGCTCAGAACTTCATTAAAGCACCTCCTGGGATTGTAGGCATCACCATGAGAAAGACATCATTTGTAATTAAGTCCTTCCCACTGGCTATATTCCTGTTGAACTCGATGATTAAAATACAAATTCAATATTCTAAATGGTCACAAAGCATTTGATAAAAGGTTATTTTGCTTTTAATGCAATGAGGGGGAGGGATGACTTTCCAAGAGCCCACTTTTTGTGCTCACTCTCAGAAAGTGTCCAGCAGACAGACTCTTCAAAAGGGCACACTAAATAATTAGGCAATAAATTGTTCAAATGTTAAAAGCAGAGCTCTTCCAGAAGCTACTGAGGCCAAATGAGTATCATACCAAGTGATAAATATCCTTGGCTCCTAAGAAATAAACGCCTGCTTGTCCCTATGTTTGTCTGTTGAATTGGTTTTGGGTTCACAGCATCATCCATTATCTTTCTTGTAATTTATCGTTCTGTCAGTGTGTTTCTTTTGTCCAGAACAGCTGAACTCTTCCTTCATTTCTTCAATAAATTGGTGAATATTTCATTATTGTCCTGATTTTACTAATTTTGCAATAGGACCGACCCAGATTCAGTCCCATCTCCTTTGTCAACTTTTTGTTTCTGTTTGTACCTTAAATGAATTTTAAAACATAACTTTGTAATACTTTATTTCTTTTAAAATATCTGACACAAGTATGACAAAATATTAACATTTTTCAAATCCGATGATTGAAAACATTGGTCTCATTTTTTTTTTCTATTTCTTGTTTGAGATACAACTAAAAAATATATAAATAAAAAAGATATAAGAAAAAAGAAGAAAAAAATAAGTAAGGCTCACCAGAATGTCAGCTCCATAGATCAGACATCTTTGGTTGGTTTGGTTTTACTGGCCTATAGCAAGCACAGAGAACAGTACCTGGCACTCAGTAGGTACTCCCAGAGATATGATTTGAAGATTTATGGCACTCATGTCACTATTTAGAAGTTGAGATGCAAGGTCACATAAGTAGGGAGTGAAAAAGCTGGCATCAAACCTAAAGTCTGCAATACTTCCCCTGTCCTGTGTTGCCTAGAAAGGCTAGATCCTTCCATGTTTTTTTTGTTTTCTTTTTTGAGACGGAGTCTTGTTGTGTCACCAGGCTGGAGTACAGTGGCATGATCTCGGCTTACCACAACCTCTGCCTCCCGAGTTCAAGCGATTCTCCTGCCTCAGCCTCCGGAGTAACTGGGACTATCGGCGCGTGCCACCATGCCCAGCTTATTTTTGTATTTTTAGTACAGACGGAGTTTCACCATATTGGCCAGGATGCTCTTGATCTCTTGACCTCGTGATCCTCCCGCCTCGACCTTCCAAAGTGCTGGGATTACAGGCGTGAGCCACCATGCCCGGCGATTCCTTTGGTGTTTTTAAAACACATATATATCCATGTTTCTCTGCTCAGAAATGGTAGAGATTTGAAGGTAAAACTTCCTCTGTGTTTATGAACTTCTCAAGGGCCGAACTTTTAATACTTACCTCATTTCTTACTTTTTTTCGTTCTTTCTTCTAAAAATAAAAACAGGATACATGTGCAGAGCGTGCAGGTTTGTCACATAGGTATGCATGTGCCAAGGTGGTTTGCTGCACCTATTGATCCATCCTCTAAGTTCCTTCCCCTCAACCCATCCTCCACCCCAAGACAGGCCCTGGTGTGTGTTGTTCCCCTTTCTGTGTCCATGGGTTCTCAATGTTCAACTCCCTACTTACCTCGTTTCTAGTGCCCAGCACAGTTCAGTGTGCAGAGTGAATTGTCCTCGTTTTTGTGACCATCTGTAGTAGAGTTTGTGTGATTTGGCAAATGATTAACCCTTCTTCTGTGTGCTTGCTGATAATCCAATTCTACTTAACTTAGAGTTTTTAAAGTAGTTCTAGGAACTTGAATCATCACTGGAGATGAATGTCTTTCTTTCACAACATCAAATATTGGTTCCCTTATTGATGACAATCAATCCAAGTAAGTGATCCTTATATGCAGTTCTGTCTGTTTGGGAGTGGATTGATAAGAAACCAAAAGCAATGGCAACAAAAGCCAACATTGACAAATGGGATCTAATTAAACTAAAGAGTTTCTGCACAGCAAAAGAAACTAACATCAGAGTAAACAGGCAACCTACAGAATGGGAGACAATTTTTGCTGCCTATCTATCTGACAAAGGGCTAATATCCAGAATCGACAAAGAACTTAAACAAATTTACATGAAAAAATCCCATCAAAATGTGGGTGAAGGATATGAACAGACACTTCTCTAAAGAAGACATTAGTGGGTCAACAAACATATGGAATAGAGCTCATCATCACTGGCTCATTAGAGAAATGCAAATGAAAACTGCAATGAGATACCATCTCATGCCAGTTAGAATGGTGATCATTAAAAAGTCAGGAAACAACAGATGCTGGCAAGGCTGTGGAGAAATAAGAATGCTTTTACACTGTTGGTGGGAGTGTAAATTAGTTCAACCATTGTGGAAGACAGTATGGCTATTCCTCAAGGATCTAGAACCAGAAATATCATCTGACCCAGCAATCCCATTGCTGGGTATATACCCAAAGGATTATAAATCATTCTACTGTGAAGACACATGCACACTGTTTACAATAGCAAAGACTTGAAACCTACCCAAATGCCTATAAATAATAGACTGGATATAGAAAATGTGGCACATATACACCATGGAATACTATGCAGCCATATAAAAAGGATGAGTTAATGTCCTTTGCAGGGACATGGATGAAGCTGGAAACCATCATTCTCAGCAAACTAACATGGGAACAGAAAACTAAACACCACATGTTCTCACTCATAAGTGGAAGCTAAACAATGAGAACACATGGACACAGGGAGGGAAGCATCACACACCGGGGCGATAGTCAGGGGTGATAGTCTAGGGGAGGGATAACATTAGGAGAAATGCCTAATGTAGATGATGGGTTGATGGGCACAGCAAACCACCATGGTATGTGTATACCTATGTAAAAGTCCTGCATGTTCTGCACATGTATCCCGGAACTTAAAGAATAATAATAACAAAAAAGAAAGAAAGAAAAAAAGAAACCCTTAACAAAATTGGGACTATTATGGGAAGACTTGGGGCAAATGTCTACTCATTAGGGAGGGACTCCAAATTATTTTCAAAGACTTATTCCTGTTACTTTTGGTGTTTCATTCAATAAAATCTGGTGTATCTTATTGACACACCCATACAGATTAATGCATAGGAGTAGTCAGAACAAAAAAATGAGATATGCCAAAAAAGTGCTTAGGATAAACTGTAGTCACTGAATCTGAAGATCTTTCTCAGTGGTGACTGTTCAGACTGGCACGTTTTAAACTTTGATGAAATCTGAAATGTCTTAGGATCTAAATTTTAAAATTCATGCTGTCAATGGGGCAAATTATTTTTGTGCTAGGAAGAATCCTGAGAATTTGGCAACCTCTTTGGTTCTTGCGTTTTGAGGATTCAGAATTAGAAATGGCCCACTTTTAGTAAATGTTGGGCATAACTGTCTTCCTTTGGACAGTCTCCTTGTTCTTAGTGATGCCACAGTAAGCTTCAACCTCTTGGTCCTGCTCAGTACTATTTCTATTTTAAGAAATATAAAATTTAACTAAAGGAATTTCTAAAATTTACATAAACATTTTTCCCTCATCACCATATGTATTCACTCCTAAAAACTCATGTTTTTTAAAAAACACGTTTACGTATCTTTCCCCATTCCTGCCCGAATCTTTATCTTATTTTTTTTCTTTTTTTTTTTTTTTTGAGAAGGAATCTCACTCTGTCACCTAGGCTGGAGTGCAGTGGTGTGATCTCGGCTCACTGCAACCTCCACCTCCTGGGTTCAAGCAATTCTCCTGCCTCACCCTCCTGAGTAGCTGGGATTAGCTGTGCACCTCCATGACCAGCTAATTTTTGTGTTTTTAGTAGAGACAGGGTTTCACCATGTTAGTCAGGCTGGTCTTGAACTCCTGACCTCATGACCCTCCTCCCTCGGCCTCCCAAAGTTCTGGGATTACAGGCGTGAGCCACCGTGCCCAGCCTGAGTCTTTATCTTGACTCCTCCCTTTGTTGGATTGTGTCATAGAGTTAGTTACTGGCTGATTTAGAAGAGCTAATGGTGACTTTGGTCTATGCATTTTTGTGTTTTGTGAAATGTCTGTCTGTGATTTCTGAACTGGTGTTTCGTAAGTTATTTTCCATTCAGCCATTGCTAGTTTGTTGCTCTTCCTGATTACTTTCACCACTAAGACATTTGGATAGGAAAGAACCATTGTCTTTACAAGGATTAAGCACGTATAAGATTGCCATGAAACCCACTTCATGTTGCAGGAGGTTCAACTTTTGAATAAGATTCAACCTTTGAATAAGATAGAGTATTAAATATTTGAATCTATATTAATTGTACATTGCTTTCTAAAGGTTTTTTATTTTAAACATTGATTTTTTAGTGGATAGAAATTGTAATTATTTATAGTGTACAATATGATGTCTTCACATTTGTCTACAATGTAGAAGGGCTAAGTTGAGCCAATGAATACACAGTTGTCTCACAGAAGCATCCTTCTTCTGTGGTGAGAACACTTAAAATCCACTTGCTTACGTCATGCGGTCTTTGATTGTCCTAATATTAAGAAACTTCTTGGCTGGGCACGGTGGCTCAAGCCTGTAATCCCAGCACTTTGGGAGGCCAAGGCAGGTGGACCATGAGGTCAGGCATTCGAGAACAGCCTGGCCAGCACAGTGAAACCCCTTCTTTACTAGAAATAAAAATAAAAATAAATTAGCTGGGCATGGTGGCAGGTGCCTGTAACCCCAGCTACTTGGGAGGCTGAGGTAGGAGAATCGCTTGAACCTGGGAGGTGAAGGTTGCAGTGAGCTGAGATCGTGCCACTGCACTCCAATCCAGGCAACAGTGTGAGACTCCGTCTCAAAAAAGAAACTTCTTTCTCCCTCACAATTTCACATTACTATCTAGAACACCATTTGCTACTTTTATACTACCTTATATTTTTATTTGTATTTTCATGTATTTAGTTACTTTATTGGGTGCACCATAAGGTCTCTAAGGGCAGATATTATATCTTTACATCTGCAGTTTGTAGCACAGAGCCTTGTGGTTAAAAGCTGATCAAAAAATGTTTATTCCTATCTTTGAAGATGACAATGAGATTCTTTATATTCAGGAAAGAAAAGAAAAATGAATGAAGAAAGCTAGTTATTGAACAAACTAGTTCAGAGTGTTTTACATCTAACAGCCAAAGGCATAAATAATAAATCATCAAAAGTTGATTAATAATTTTATCATTGTTATTGATCACATAGAATCAAAAGAAATATAATACATATTTTTCTTCCATGCTTAGCTGATAAATATGATTGTATAAATGTTAATCAACAAAAGTAAAATGTTTATTCTTTTAAAAAGCTAGGTTGAGGTTAGCAACAAAATTAGGTTATTGTCTTAGGATTACAATATCAGTCACTTGAATATTGGCTTTTTTCACTTATATTTATAAAGTTCTTCTAAATTTAAACTAGTTCTAATTACCAGTAAATTTAGTTCTTATTGCCTTTTCTTTTTGCTCTTTTTTCTTATAAGCTTTGCAGAAAAGTTTGTCAAGTCTAACTGGGCTAGAGTGATTTATATATAGACCTTCTTAGGGTAAAATGGGTGAATTAGCTAATGCATCAAGGTTGGCATAGGGGAAGACTGCTCAGAAAGCCTGAAGGGTAGGGCTTTGATTATTTGGAAGTAATAGAAAATAGTCCAGAGTTGTTAGAAAGACGGAGAGAAAGACAGAAATATATGTATCAGAAGTCTGTGAAGAAGAAGTTTGAAAGGGAGACATTAGTAAAGTTCCAAGTTTATGAGCAGTTCTACTAGAATAAAATATTAACATAAATACTTAAAAGCACATACCTCTTAGTAAACTTTGAATTAAGTGGTTTGGAATAAATGTCTAGAAGGTTTTGACATTTCACATATAAGTCTGTGCTAAACTTTATAGGTAATGTCTAATTTTTCTGAATATCTCCGTAAATACACCATTCTCTCTTTATATCCAAGTTTTAGGCAGGGGCTAGGTAGTTTTTTTTTAAAAGAATAGCTAAGGTACATATCTACATCTCCATATACATACATATACATATATCTTTCTTGCATTGAGGTCACCAGAAAGCTCACTTTTGGTTTATTTTAAGTACTGACAAAGTAACAAGACTTTGGAAGGAGCCTTTCAATAGTGGATGTAGAAATAGCCCTACACACATTTATCTTATCACTTCCTTTCACAGACTTGTCCAGCCAATTGCTTATACTGCAAATTGGAAATCTGCGTGTTTTTCTTTTTCTTTTTCTTTTTTAGCACGATCTAGTTGTTCCAACATGTAGCTAAATTAAGGCATGAAGGCTGAGCTGGAAGGAAGGCTCTAAGAGCAACAGAAGAAAAGAAGAGGAAGTATTTCTCCATTTGTGCCTAATTACTGCTACCCTCACTGCTGAATACATAGTAATTCTTCCCTAATACTGACCTAAATGTCAGCTAGAGAATACTTGCTGGTACAAGTACCTGCTGAATCTCTTGTAAGTTTAAAGCAGGTAATTTAGGTACATGGAAACTACAGAAATGATGCAAAGTTGGAGTGACTGTCTCACAGCTCATTCAGGAAAACAGTTGTTGGTAACTTTACAATCTGTGATCTCTGTGAAATTTTCCCCTATTGATGTCCTTTACTCTAAGCTCTCCTTATATCTCCTCATCTCCTTCCCAACAAATAAAAAGAAGGATAATTTTTTTAGAATTAAAAATAAATCGCCAGACCCAGTGGCTCACGCCCATAATCCCAGCAATTTGGGAGGCCAAGGTGGGCAGATCACCTGAGGTCAGAAGTTGGAGATCAGCCTGGCCAACATGGTGAAACCTCATCTCTACTAAAATACAAAAATTAGCTGGGCATGGTGGCAGGAGCCTGTAATCCCAGGTACTTGGGAGGCTGAGGCAGGAGAATTGCTTGAATCTAGGAGGCAGAGGTTGCAGGGAGCTGAGAGTGCCACTGCACTCCAGCCTGGTGACAGAGCGAGACTCTGTCTGAAAAATAAATAAATGAATAAATAAAAATTTTTAAAAAAACTTAAAATGATCTAAGTAAATGCTTCAGTGTTTTGATAAATAGCTGTTCTTGTGGCAGTGAATAAGTCTCATGAGATCTGATGGTTTTATTTTTTATTTTTTTCTTTATTTCTTCTAAAAATAAAAATGGGATACATGTGCAGAATGTGCAGATTTGCTACACCAGATATACGTGTGCCATGGTGGTCTGCTGTCCCTACTGACCTGTCCTCTAAGTTCCCTCCCCTCACCCCCTACCCCCAACTGGCCCTGATGTGTGTTGTTGCCCTCTCTGTGTCCATGTATTCTCCATGTTCAGCTCCCACTTATGAGTGAGAACATGTGGTGTTTGGTTTTCTGTTCCTATGTCAGTTTGCTGAGGATGATGGCTCCCAGTTTCATCCATGACACTGCAAAGGATGTGATCTCATTCCTTTTTATGGGTGCATAGTATTCCATGGTATATACGTACCACATTTTCTTCATCCAGTCTATCATTGATTGGCATTTGGGTTGGTTCCATGTCTTTGCTATTGTAAATAGTGCTGCAATGAACATACATGTGCATGTGTCTGTATAGTAGAATGATTTATATTCCTTTGGGTATATACCTAGTAATGGGATTGCTGGGTCAAATGGTATTTCTGGTTCTAGATCCTTGAGGAATCGCCACACTGTCTTCCACAATGGTTGAACTAATTTACATTTCCACCAACAATGTAAAAGTGTTCTTATTTCTCCACAGCCTTGTTAGCATCTATTGTTTCCTGACTTTTTAATATTTGCCATTCTGACTGACCTCGCCCTGTGCCTGGAGATGTTACTCAGGGAGGCTGGAGAGCAGCAAAGATGGGTGTCTGCTCCTTCTTCTGGGACCTCTGACCTAGAGGGGCACCAACATGATGCCAGTAGGATTGTTCCTGTATAAGGTGTCTGACAACCCCAGTTGGAGGGTCTCACCCAATTGGGTGGCACAGGGAGCAGGACCCATTTAACAAAGCTCTTTGTCCCTTGGTGGAGAAGGTGTGTTTCGCTAGGGGAAACCCACTCGTCCTCGCTGCCCAGATTTCTCAGAACTACCAAGAGAGTCTAAGTCTGCTGGTCCACAGAGACTGCCGCCACCCCTCCCCCTAGGGGCTCAGGCCCAAGGAGATCTGAATTCTGTCCCTGAGCCTCTGCCTGGAGTTCGATTGGAGATCCTGCAGGGAAGCCCCACCCACTGAGAAAGGATGGGTCGGTGTTGGGCCTGAAGAGGCACTCTGGCCGTAGACTGCCCCAGCCGGTGTGCTGGGCTGTGGGGACAAGACTTAGGACCAAGCCATTCAGTCTCCCTGGCTCCAGCAGGGGAAAAGCACAGCCTGGAGCTATAGGAATGGATGCCACCCTTCCGCCTGCCCAGGGAGCTTAGCATGTTAGGTAGCTGCGAGTCCCAGTGCTGGCTGGTGCCCCTCCCACAAGGAGCTCAAAGGGCTTAGACAGCAGCCATCTGCAGCCTGTGCTGGTCGCCCCTCCCCCTGAGAGTTCAGAAGGCTTAAGGAGATTCCTTCTGAGAGGCTGTAAGGATCTGTGCGTTCTGGGTTTGGGACACTAAGCCCCAGTGGTGTAGGTTCGCGAGTGGGATCTTCTGATCAGTGGGTTGCACAGTTCCGTGGAAAAAGCACACTTTCCCTGGTTGTGTAGTGTGCTCACTCACCACCTCCCTTGGCTGGCGTAGGGAGTTCCCCTTCCCCCTGTGGCTCTCAGGTGAGCCACTAGACGACACTGCTCTTCCTTCTCTCCGTGGATCATGCCAGCCTTCTAGTCAATTTTGATGAGAGAACATGGGTACCTTAGTTGCCAGTGAAGGATTCACATTCACATGCTTATTATGTTTTTTTTAATGGGAGCCTGCCATCGCTGCAGCTTCTAGTCAGTCATCTTGGCCCCTCCCCCAATCTGATGGGTGTATACATGGGAGTTCCCCTGCACTAGCTCTCTTGCCTGCCACCATGTAAGATGCGATTTCCCTTCTTATTCTCCTTCTGCCATGATTGTGAGGCCTCTCCAGCCATATAGAACTGTGAGTCAATTAAACCTCTTTCCTTTATAAATTACCAAGTCTCAGGTATGTCTTTATTAGCAGCATGAGAACAGACTAATACAGTAAATTGGTACCAGTAGAGAGGGACAGTACTCTAAATATAACTGAAAATGTGGAAGCGATTTTGGAACTGGATAGCAAGCAGAGGTTGAAAGAGTTTGGAGGGCTCAGAAGAAGGAAAATGTGGGAAAGTTTGGAACTTCCTAGAGACTTACTGAATGGCTTTGACCAAAATGCTGATAGTGATATGAATGATGAAGTCTAGGCTGAGGTGGTCTCAGACAGAGATGAGGAACTTGTTGGGAACTGGAGTAAAGGTCACTCTTGCTATGCAAAGAAACTGGCAGCATTTTGCTCCAGTCTGTGGAACTGAGAGATCTGTGGAACTTTGAACTTGAGAGAGACAATTTAGGGTATCTAGCAGAAAATATTTCTAAGTGGCAAAGCATTGGAGAGGAAGCAGAACATAAAAGTTTGGGAAATTTGCAGCCTGGTGATGCAATAGAAAAGAAAAACCCATTTTCTGGGGATAAATTCAAGCCCACTGAAGAAATTTGCATAAGTAACAGGGAACCTAATGTTAATCTCCAAGACAATGGAGAAAATGTCTCCAGGGCATGTCAGAGACCTTCAAGGCAGCCCCTCGTATCACAGGCCTGGGAGGGAAAAAATAGTTTCTTGGGCCAGGTCTAGCCCCCACCTGCTGTGTGCAGCCTAGGGACTTGGTTCCCTGCTTTCCAGCAGCGCCAGCTGTGGCTAAAAGCGGCCAAGGTACAGCTCAGGCTGTGCTTCAGAGGGTGCAAGCCCCAAGTGTTGGCAGCTACCATGTGGTATTGAGCCTGCAGGTGCACAGAAGTCAATAATTGAGGTTTGGGAACCTCCACCTAGATTTCAGAGAATGTATGGAAACACCTGGATGTCCAGGTAGAATTTTGCTGCAGGGGTGGGACCCTCATGGAGAACCTCTGCTAGGGCAGTGCAGAAGGGAATTGGAGCACCCCCATAGAGCCCCCACTGGTGCACTGCCTAGTGGAGCTGTGAGAAGATGACTTCTGACCTCCAGACCCCAGAATGGTAGATCTACCGATGGCTTTAACTGTGGACCTAGAAAACCTGCAGACATTCAACATTAACCCATGAAAGCAGCCAGGACAGAGGCTGTACCCTGTAAAGCCACAGGGACAGAGCTGCCCAAGGCCATGGGATCCCACCTCTTGCATCAGTGTGACCTGCATATGGGACTTGGAGTCAAAGGAGATCATTTCAGAGCTTTAAGATTTGGCTGCCCCTCTGGATTTCGGACTTGGATGGGGCCTGTAGCTCCTTCATTTTGGGCAATTTCTCCCATTTGGAATGGGTGTTTTTATGCAATGCCTGTATCCCCATTGTATCTAGGAAGTAACTAACTTACTTTTGATTTTACAGGCTCCTAGGTGGAAGGGATTTGCCATGTCTCAGATGAGACTTTGGACTGTGGACTTTTGAGTTAATGCTGAAATGAGTTAAGACTTTCGGGGACTGTTGGGAAGGCATGATTAGTTTTGAAATGTGAGGACATGAGATTTGAAAGGGGCCAGGGGGGGAATGACATGGTTTGGCTGTGTCCCTATCCAAATCTCACCTTGAATTGTAATAATTCCCATGTGTCAAGGGTGGGACAAGGTGGAGATAATTGAATCAAGGGAGTAGTTTCCCCCATACTGTTCTTGCAGTAGTGAATACGTCTCATGTGATCTGATGGTTTTATGAGTGGGAAGTCCCCTGCATATGCTCTTACCTGCCACAATGTAAGATGTAACTTTGCTTCTCATTCTCCTTCCACCATGATTGTAAGGCCTCCCCAGCCATGTAGAACTGTGAGTCAATCAAACCTTTTTCCTTTATATATTACCTAGTCTTGGGTATGTCTTTATTAGCAGCATGAGAAAGGATTAATAAAGTAACTGAGTCTAGTGAGATTAAAGAATTTTTCCAAAGTCACTCTGGTATCCTGATAGGTCTGTGAAGTTTCCCAGCCACCCATTTCTGCATGTCAGAAAACTTAAAATACAGTTTCAGTTGATGTATGTCTTCTAGAATGTAGCTAGGAGTTAATTTTTTCTACCTCAGTGATCATTATATCTATATTATGGAACTTAGTATAGTTCAATGGATTAGCTAGGTATTTATTGGTCTCTTTCATTATGCTAGGAGCATATTGCTTGTTCATATCTTATTCATTCTTAGATCTTCCAACACTGCTCCCCAACTCACCCCAAGCACAGTGCTTTATTCATGTAGGGGTAGAAACAAATTTGTTGAACTGAATCATGTTAAAACCATAGAGTACATAATGTTAGCATGAAGAAATTGGGAAGTGATTTCAAGTCAGATGTTCAGGTTTATCTTCTATAAGAAATCGCAATGTGTTTTGATTTGGGACTCAACTTGACTCATTTTGTGGTCATTGGTCTTTCCCTCCTTCCTCTTAATTTCTGCTTTCAGCATCTTCATGCTTCACCATGCAAATACTTAACCTATCCTATTACTTAGAAATTGCCATGTCTGAATCCTGTCTCCAGAAGGATATCTGGAATGTTTCTCACACCTGTGTCTTTTTTTTTTTTTTTCATTTGAAATATCCTGTTATTACTTGAATCTCACTCTTTTGTAGTAGCATCCTGGTTGCCTTCCCTGTCCTTTCCTCCCCTTTGTGGGCGTCTACTTCCACAAGCCCAATAAGGCTATTTCATTCCATCTTAGGTCTGAATGTAGCATTTCCTTTATCAAAAACTTTTTTGACAAGGCTTTCTGGAGAGTTGAGCTCAAAAAACCCAAGATGTGTATTTGATTTTGTGACCTAGATATTAAAACCTATACTGCTTTACTGTATTTGATCTGAGAATGGCATTCTTTGCTCTTTGAATTAATTAAATTGTTTGGAGGCAGGAGAAACTACCTTTAGATCAACTTGATTGAATACGGTTGTTCCTCAGGCTCTGGCAACTACTAAAATACATTTTTTTGATTACCTAAATTGCTAGGCATAAAACTTTCTTAAGTAAATAGGCCTCTGCTGAATGGAATTTTGTACTCCCATTTCATAGACAGTCACTCTGCTTCATTCCTGTATATCTAAATTTATAAAATGATAGACAAACATTTGTGGAGTAAAAAATATACTTGAAACTTCTGTATTATGGTTTGATGACTGTGGATCTTCTTGTAGCTATTAGGTTTAGTATTATTTGAGTATTTTTTATCATTTGGATATTATTATCAGTGTGCAGATAATTTAGAAGCCCCTTCCCTCAACTGGTGTATCATACACACACACACACACACACACACACACACACACACACACACATACACACATATATATATATAAAAAACCTAAATGTGTACATTGCCTTACTGAGTTTTCACTTTTAATGCCACCGGATAATTTAAGAAGCTAGTAGTAAGCTTCCATGATATCTCATCCCAAATGAACATTCATAGTCCTAACAATCACTAAGAAAACACAGAAAAGCACAAATTTTGAGCTTTTAATACATGCTGTTTCATTCAAAATATATTTTAATATATTCCCTAGCTTCTATATAGCTCAGCAGAAAGAGAGGGTATAAATAAAAGTTTTGAAGTAAAATAATTCAGTGTGTTAGGAGTATATTCCTGATACTTTGATAGACTAAAGCTTTGTTTCTGTTTAGTGTTTTGATGAGAGGACTGTTTTGGGGAAGGTTTTTGTTGTTTTCATTCCAAAATGAAAGTTAATTTTACCTAAACCATGAATTGGGTAGCCACAATTAATAGATCAATAAAATAAACAATAATCTCTTAATGTTTTAAGTCAACTTAGCTTATATTCCTGCATCAAAATGTTCATAAAAAATTATGGGCTTGTTTGCTTTATTCATTCTTTGTCATGCATTGGAGACAAAGTTAATAATTAAACTTGAAACGTGTGTGTGTATGTGTGTGTGTGTGTGTATTCTTTTATATATTGGTAAAATCATTCACTATAGAAGTCTTTATATCTTCCTTTTCAATACAACACATGTCCTTTCAAGGAAAGTTTTATATCCATGAATCATAGATGCTAGGGAAAGTTACAATGGGGCAGTAATTTTAGAATCCTAATTGCCTTGCCAGATAAATTTTTGTTGATTTTTCTCAGACATCAGTTGATTCTCTCCTCCTACAAAGTGTTTACCAGCACATAGGTAAAAAGAACTGTAATCATTTCTGGTTTTATTTGCACTAAAGAACTAGCTTTTGGGAAAAATCATCCACTTAACCTGTCAAGATAGTAAAAAACTTTTGCTTATGCTGTCTCTGAATTTCAGTCTCTACAAAATTATATTTTAAACTGAATTAAGCTATTATATTTGTAATATATAAGATCACTACCTACCTCATTCTAGTCATTTTTTTTATAATTAGGAGTACAGTTAGGGATAAACAAGAACCAGAAAATATCCTCAATTATCTTTTACTCCGTTATTTTCTTATGGTATCTTTCATATGAGGAATAATACACTGTAGAAACTGTAATAGATTTTTAGGTAATGATAACCAAATTTTTCTTCTTAAGAAATATAGCTTCAGCTGGGCATGATGGCTCACACCTGTAATCCCAGCACTTTGGGAGGACGAGGTGGGTGGATCATGAGGTCAGGAGTTTGAGACCAGCCTGACCAATATGGTGAAACCTTGTCTCTACTTGAAAAAAAAAAAGGAATTAATACAAATACAATGTCAAGAAGTTCAAAATACTCAGGGAGTATATGACAGAAAAATTGAAGCTATATTTCTCTCTTTTTTTGTAAGATGGAGTCTTGCTCTGTTACCCAGGCTGGAATGCAGTGGCGCAATCTTAACTCACTGCAACCTCCGCCTCCCGGGTTCAAGTTATTCTTGTGCCTTAGCTTCCCAGTAGCTGGGATTACAGGCGTGCGCCACTACACCTGGCTGATTTTTGTATTTTTAGTAGAGATGGGGTTTCGCCATGTTGGCAAGGCTGGTATAGAACTCCTGGCCTCAAGTGATCTGCCCACCTCAGCTTCCCAAACTGTTGGGATTACAGGCGTGAGTCACTGTGCATGGCCTATTTTTATTGTTGTTTTGATATTTGTCTTCTCTGGTGGAGTTTAAGTTAGTTAATCCATTTTAATTCACTGCTTTGTCTTTGGTGCTTGTGGCATAAGTTGTTGACAAATATTTGGCAATTTTTAAAAAAATAAAGTTTTATTTTAAAAGTACAAAAATAATCTAAAAGGTAAAACCCCATCATTAAAATTGAATTTCTGTCCAGAATATCCTTAATTGAAACTTTGAATGGCTTGAAACTTGAGAGAGAAGAGTTTTCATTTTCTCCACACTTCTCCTCACAAACATTCTTCCAAATCTATTAATAAGAAATTGTATTGAATTAGTTTGCACTGGGATGATCCTACTTGTAAACAGAATAGGAGGCAACATTAGGTATAATTTGAGGAATTGAAAGAGATCTGCCTGTTCAAAAACAGCTCGCACCTAGCTACCACGGTATTTTAAATGCCCATCACTGAAGCTGTTTTGTTGTTTTTGTTGTTGTTAAATGTGACTCGGGGGTAGGGGAGCATTTTAAGATTGCTTATTCTGATAGTTGTAAAAAGAAAATGACTTGCCCTTTATGGGGCTGTACTTGTAATTAGGGGTGACTATATGAAAGATAACCTTTTTATTAGTAAAATAGCATACAATGTGCTATTACTTTGTTGAATAGGCAGAGATCTTTTTTTTTTTTTTTTTTTTTTTTTTTTTTTTTATGACGGAGTCTCACTCTGTGGCCCAGGCTGGAGTGCATTGGTGCGATCTTGGCTCACTGCAACCTTTGCCTCTCGGGTTCAAGTGATTCTCTTGCCTCAGCCTCCTGAGTAGCTGGGATTACAGGCACCTGCCACCACTCCCGGCTAATTATTTTGTATTTTTAGTAGAGACGGGGTTTCACTGTGTTAGCCAGGATGGTCTATTTGAGAGAGAAAAAACTTATAAACCTGTAGAAAGATTTGTTTAGCTTCAGGTAATGATTACGAGATACTTTTTTTAAGGAGAATAAGAGGGTAGGAGAATAAACAATATCAGTGATTAGAATATATGTACAAAGTTTAAGAAAAAAAAGAAAAAATGAAATATCCATGAAATACAGAAGATCCCACGGAACATGGAAAATTAATATATTCTATGTTTTTTGATTATAGAATGAATATGATGACAGGGCTAGAATTCAATGAGCAGTGATGTGTGGGACAGACGTGGGGTTGAGGAAGGAGAGTTGCTTAGCAACCCAAAGGCCACCAAAGCAATGAGACCTTGTAAGAAGAGATGCTTTGGCTTATGGGATCACCATCTGCTCATTTACCTAAGCCAGGAAGCAAAGGAAAATGGAGCTGGGAGTGGCACAGATTTCACTTGTTTCATAATTTTACTTAAGGCTGACTTTCTTATTTTGAGTTCACCTTTTCTATTTTCCGTTTTCTCCTTGGCAAAGGTGAAAATGTGTTCTGCAAGTGGCTAGAAGGCACAATCAGGAAAGAAGAAAAGAAAATAATAGATTTGAGTTATTCCCGTAATAAGTATTCAGGCTCTTGAGTCATTTAGAACTTGAGTCAATTTCTGTTATTTTTATTGATTTACTCCCTTAGCAAATTTTAAGTACTTACAATACAATATTGTTAGCTATAGGCAGTTTGCTCTATTGTAGATCTCCAGAACTTATTTATCCTGTATAACTGAAACTTTGTACCCTTTGACCATCACCATCTGTTTGTTTTCTTAACCAAACATTTCCTTCACTGAATGGATGAATGGTGTGCATGTGGAGGAGAATCCAAGGTGAAAAAACTGTAGTGTACAGATTGTGGCTATTTCTATTCACATCTGGGCACTCCCCATCCCTAGTTGCATCCTCAGGCAGGTTATTGAACCTCTCTAAATTGAAATGTAATCCATTATAAAAATGAAGTCAATAAAGGCTCCTGACTGCTGGGTTATGTGAGGGTTAAATGAACTAATGCATGAAGAGAGCATAACCCATACCATGTTGACAAACTGCTTAATAAATGTCAGTTATTATTCATCAGGGGAACACCCCTTTCCTCCCCATAAGCTTGATCAAGCAGGAATGATCTTAGAGTTAATGATGATCCAGAAATTCTTAAGCTGTCTTTGGAGACACCAGTTTGACACCCTTCTAAGAGTTAAACTACGGGTAATTATACGAAAGCAAAATCCCCAAGGGCTCCCAATTGTAATAAGAGATATCTGTCTCTCTGGCACAAATATGTTATAAAAGGAAACCTTTGATCTATAACAAAAGTGACATTTTATTGAGCCTATTTCTCTCCTAGAAGATTTGAATCATAAGTAGTTTATGTTTCACATGAAGTTAACGTTAAGTTATTAGGGAAATTCTTTGAACTATAGTTGTGGAGAATTTTAAGTACTACATGCCAGATAATTTACTTAACAGACAAGCTATTGCTGGGCAGAACTAATTAAATACCCACCGTTTGAACTTCCTTCTTGCACATTAAGACAGACCTCTTTCTTTTTATATGTTTTTTGGCCCAAGCTCTATCACTGTTCCCAGATAATGCTCTAGAATCTTACAGTAGCTTCTTTCATTCAGCAGTACCCTTTTAATGTTCAGCCGCTGCAGCCTGGCTGCTGCCTCATCCACTTTACTGTTCTCATTGGGGATATTAATGGCATCTATAGTGTCAACTCTAAACCATAGGGTACTCTTCAGTCCATGTTTGTAGCTTTTGGTACTAAGGATCACATTATATGTTTTTAAAATTATTTATTGTATTTGCTTTCATGAGGATATTCTCTCCTTGTTATAAATCTCTGACTGCTGTTTCTTTGTCTCTTTTGCAGGTTTTCCCTCTTCTGCCATCCCTTTAATGCTTCCTAAGGTTTGATCCTTGGTCTGTTTCTCTTTCCTTTTTCCATATTCTTTTTGGATGATCTCATGTATCTACCATCTATATGTCAATCACTCCTAAAGCTGGATCTCCAGATTTTAGCCTTTTATTTTCAGACATCTATCTGACCGTATGTCCAAGGTCACCCCAAACCACCCCCATCACAAATGTGCTCTTCTTTTTTTTCTGCTTTGGCTTATGAAATCACCATCTGCCCATTCACTTCAACCAGAAAGCCTAAGAATCGTTTTCAACTGCTGTTGCATCATCCCCATATCGAAATCCAGTCAAATTTATTACCTAGTGTTTCTCAATCTGTGCTAGGTGCCTCAGTCTTTACTGCTGTTGCCTTCATCATGTATTTATTATTTCAAAAGCTTTCTAAATGCTCTCAATTTTCCAGTCTTACTCTTTCAATGATAATGATGATGACAGCAGACCCTTAAGTAGCATTTCTGTGTGGGCCTCTGTTCTAAGTGCTTTACCTATAAACTCATTTAATCCCCAAGACAACTCCATAAAGTAGGTAAACTTATTATATGCTTTTTACAGATAAGACATTGTGGTGCAGAGAGGTTAAGTAACTTGTCCAAGATCACAGAGCTAGTAATGAACAGAGGAATGATGTAAACCCAGGCAGCCAGGCTTCAGCATCCTTTTTTTTTTTGAGATGGAGTCTCGCTCTGTGGCCCAGGATGGAGTATAGTGGTATGATCTTGGCTCACTGCAACCTTTGCCTCCCAGGTTCAAGCGATTCTTCTGCCTCAGCCTCCCAAGTAGCTGGGACTACAAGCATGTGCCACCACACCAAGCTAATTTTGTAGTTTTAGTACAGACAGGGTTTCGCCATATTGGCCAGGCTGGTCTCGAACTCCTGACCTCATGATCCGTCCCCCTTGGCCTCCCAAAGTGCTGGGATTACAGGTGTGAGCCACTGCGCCTGGTCGATTCTTCTTATCAGAGTAATCTGTGTACAAGGTAATGATCTGTGTTGTTTCTCAGCTGCCCATTGCCAACAGAATAAAGCTTACTCTCTTTAATAAGGCCTAAAAGTCTGGTCTTTACCTTTCTGTGCTTCTTCACTTGTCTTCCACTTCACACTATGTTGTAGCCACCTTCTGTTTGTACCGTACTCTAACATTACACATCATGTACTGTACTATAGCAATGATCAGCTCTTCATCTTCGCATAGCCACGATGCAGTTTGGCATTCATTTTCTCTGTTCTTGTACTGATAAATTTTTTGAACACACAGTTTACAAATGCTCTAACACTTTAGACAGTTTGTTGAAAGTGTAATATACCAGGAAGAATTTTAAGATGGTCATCTCCTCAGATTCCCAGTCCTTGGTGTACACACACCTTCTCCTAGTTATTCGAGCAACCATGAATCTAGGTACTGCCGTACATTTCAGTTCCTGCAAATGTACTGGGGTTTGTCTCATGGACCAAAATTCCTTCAATGCTGTGAAGGAATTTTGCAGATGTTATTAAAGTTCCAAATCAGTTGACCTTAAAATAGAGAAATTACCTTGTTAGGCCTGACCTAATCACCTGAACCTTTTTTGAAGCAGAGGGTTTCTCCCAGCTTGTCACGGAAGAGGAAGTCAAGAAATTCAAAGCATGAAAAAGATTTGATGCACTGCTGTTACCTTGAAAATGGAAGGGACCCCAAGGCAAGGAATGGGGGAGGCCTGTAGAAGGTAAAAACAGCCTCTGGATGAAATCCTGCAAGGAAACAGGAACCTTATTCTACAACTGCCAGGAACTATATTATGCCAACAATCAGAATGAGCTTGGCAACTACTCTTTAAATACAAGATTATGCCATCTGCTAGTGGAGATAGTTATAGTTTTTCCTTTCCAATTTGAATGTGTCTTATTTCTTTTTCTGCCATAATTTCCCTAACTAGAACCTCTAGTACAATGTTGAATAGAGGTGACAAGAGTGGACATACTTGTCTTCTTCCTGAACTTAGGGAGAAAATTCTTAGTCTTTCACCATTAATTCTGAGGTTAGCTTTGGGATATCTGTAGATGCTCTTTATGAGACTGAGAAAGTTCCCTTCTTATTCCTAGTTTTTTGAGTGTTTCTTTTATCTTGTTGAGAGTTTCTTTTATATAAAAAGGGAATTGGAATATGTCAAATGATTTGTCTGAATTGATTGAAGTGATCATATAGTTTCATTGTTTAATCTATTGATATGTTATATTACATTAATTGCTTTTTGGTGTTAAGGCTACCTTTCATTCCTAGGATAAATCCCACTTAGTCACAGTGCAAAATCCCTTTTATACATTATTGGATCCAGTTTGCTCGTATTATGTTGAGAATTTTTATGCCTATCTTTATAAGAGACATTTTCCTGTAGTTTCTTTTCTTATGATGCCTTTACGTGGTTTTAGTATGATAATAATACAGGCCTCAGAATGAATTGGAAAGTGTTTCCTCCTCTCCTATTTTTTGGAAGAGGATTTCATTTTTATTAATTCTTCCTCACATGTTTGGAAGAATTTGCAAGTGAGGCCATCCAGGCTTATGATTTTCTTTGTGAAAAGTGTTAAAATTAGTCATTTAAATTCTTTACTTATAGATTGAGTCTGATCTCCTACTTCTTTTTTTTTTTTTTTGAGACGGAGTCTCGCTCTGTCGCCCAGGCTGGAGTGCAGTGGCCGGATCTCAGCTCACTTGAATAAGTTTCAGTACTTTTTGTCTTACCAGGAATTTCTCCACTTAAATTATCTCAGTTGTTGCCATATGATTCAATATCCTTTCGTAATTCCTTTTGCTTCTGTAAGGCTAGTAATTATATTCTCTCTTTCATACTGAATTTAGTCATTTGAATCCTCTTTCTTTTTACACTAGTCATTCTAGCTAAAAGTTTATCAGTTTTGTTCATCTTTTTAAATGATTAGCTTTTGATTATCTAGATTTTCTTTAATGTTTTCTATCCTTTATTTCATTTATTTTTATCTACTGTTATTTTATTTTGTTTAGTTTGGGTTTACAGTTCTTTCTGTAACTTCTTAAGGTGAAAGGTTGGTTATTGATTTATTTTTTTTTAACACGTGTTCACAGCATTGAATTTCTCTGTAAGCACTGCATTAGCTGAATCACATAAGCTGTAGTGTTTGTGTTTTTTATGCTTCTCCAGTGAAATTTTCCTTGTGATTCCATCTGACCCTTTGCTTATGTAGTACTACATTGTTGAATTTTCACATTTTTGAATATCTTAAATTTCATTTTTATTGACTTCTAATTTAGTTCTATTATGGCTAAAAAATATGATTTAAAAATTTTAATTCTAGCAAATGTTCTAGGTTTGCATATGGTCCAGCATATGGTCTATTCCGGAGAATGTGCACTTGAAAAGAATGTGTTGTGTAGAGGAGGGTTTTATAGATGTCTCTTAGCTTGTATTATTAAAGTTTTCTATTTCCTTGTTGACCTTCTGCTAGATGTTCTATGCTTTGAAAGTAATATCTTGAAGTCTTCATCTATTTTTCTTTTTCTTGAATTGTCTTTCTCCCTCTAATTTTGTCAGTTTTGCTTCATTTATTTTGGGACACTGTTTTTAGATGCTTATAAATTTATAATTGTTATGTGTTTCTTATCAATTGACCCTTTGACATTATAAAATGTCCTTCCTGTTCTCTAGTAACAAATTCTGTTTTAAAATCTATTTTGTCTGATATTGGCATAGCCACACCAGTTCTCTTTTAGTTACCATTTGCATGGTATATATATATTTTTACATCCATTCACTTCAATGTATTTGTGTATTTAAATATAAAGTGTGCTTCTGTGGATATTTCACATATATAGGCCATTTATCTATTCTTCTAATCTCTGCCTTTTGATTGGGGTGTTTAACCTATTTGTGTATAATACAATTACTGATAAAGTAGGATTTATGCTGGCCATTTTGTTGTTTGCTTTCTATATGTCTTAGTTTTGTTTCTCTACCCCTTTATTTCTTCCTTTGTGTTAAATAGATGTTTTCTAGTGTACCATTTTCTTTTCTTGTTGAGTCTTTATGTCATTTTAGTTATTTCTTTAATGTTTGCCTAGAGATTTACAAATTAACACCTTTACTTGAAACAATCTAGTTTAGATTGATATCAAATTAATTTGGATGGTATAAAAAACTTTGCTCCAAGATAGACTCACTCTCTCTCCAATTCTTTTTGCTATTACTGTTATACAAATTGCATCTTTATGAATTATCAGCTTATCAACATAGCTTTATAATTATTGCTTTATTCAGTTATCTTTTAACTCATATAGGAGGAAAGAGTTAAAAACAAAAATACATTGATATTATCTTTATATTTACTTATGTAGTTACCTTTACTTAATCTTTTTTTTAATGTGGATTTGAATTTCCATCTGGTATCATGTCATTGTTACCTGAAGAACTCCTCTCCCTTTATTATTTCTTTTCTCTTTCTTTCTTTCTTTCTTTCTTTCTTTCTTTCTTTCTTTCTTTCTTTCTTTCTTTCTTTCTTTCTTTCTTTCTTTCTTTCTTTCTTTCTCTCTCTCTCTCTTTCTTTCTTTTTTGTTTTGATACAGAGTTTCTCTCTTGTTGCTCAGGCTGGAGTGCAGTGGCATGATCTTGGCTCATTGCAACTTCCACCGCTGCCTCAGCCTCCCAAGTAGCTGGGATTACAGGTGACTGCCACCACGCCCAGCTAATTTTTTTGTATTTTTAGTAAAGTTGGGGTTTCACAATGTTGGCCAGGCTGGTCTCGAGCTCCTGACCTCAAGTGATCCACCCACCTCGGCCTCCCAAAGTTCTGGGATTACAGGTGTGAGCCACTGCGCCCAGCATATTATTTCTTAGAGGACATGAATGTTGGTGACAATTCTCTCAGTTTTGGTTTGTCTAGGAACATCTTAATTTCCTTGTCAGTTTTAAGGGATATGGAATTGTTGACTGACCTTTTTTTTTTTACAGCCCTTTGACTATGTCATCTTACTTACTTCTCATCTCCATGATTCTTGATGAGAATTCAGTTGTTAAACTTATTTTAGATCCCTAGTAGGTGACAATTAACTTTCCTCTAGTTGCTCTAAATATTCTCTTATCTTTGTTTTTTTGATAGTTTGACTATTATCATGGCCATATTTGAGTTTATCCTGTTAGAGTTTGTTGAGCTTCCTGGAAATTTTGATTAATATTTCTCATCGAATTTGTTTTACAATCTAACATATGACCATAAAATATTTGGCCATTATTTCTTCAAATATTCTTTCTGCCCTTTCTCTCTCTCCTTTTTTCTTTTGAACTCTCATTCTTAAAACATGTTTATGGTAGATGATGTTTTACAGATATCTGAGGCTCTACTCATTTTTTTTTTATTTTTATTTTTTCTGTTCCTCTGACTAAATAATCTCAACTGACGTATCTTCAGTTCATAGATTCTTCCTTCTGCCAACTCAAATCTAATGCTAAGCCCCTTTAATGATTTTTTTTTTATTTTAGTTGTTGTATTATTCAACTCTAGAATTTATCTTTGGTTCTTTTTAATAATTACTATCTCTTTATTGATATTCTCTGTTTGGTGATACATTGTTTGCAGTTCTTTTTTATTTCAATTCCTTTGATATGGCTTCCTTTAGATTTTATGCATTTTTGTAATAGCTGATTTAAAAGCTTTGTCTAATAAGTCTAACGTCTATGCTTTGTTATGGATAGTTTCTATTGACTGCTTTTTCTCTATTTATAGGCATACTTTCCTCTTTCTTTCTTTCTTTCCTTCCTTCTTTCTTTCTTTCTTTCTTTCTTTCTTTCTTTCTTTCTTTCTTTCTTTCTTTTTTCTTTCTTTCTTTCCTTCCTTCTTTCCTTCCTTTCCTTCTTTCCTTCCTTCCTTCCTCTTTCTTTCTTTCTTTCTTTCTTTCTTTCTTTCTTTCTTTCTTTCTTTCTTTATCACTCTCTCTTTTCTTTCTTTCCTTCCTTCCTTCCTTCCTTCCTTCCTTCCTTCCTTCCTTCCTTCCTTCCTTCCTTCCTTCCGTCCTTCCTTCCTTCTTTCCTTCCTTCCTTCCTTTTTTGACAGGGTCTCACTTTGCCACCCAGGCCAGACTGCAGTGGCATGATCATGACTCTCTGCAGCCTTCAACTCCTGTGTTCAAACAATCCTGCTGCTTCCCTCTCAAGTAACTGAGACTACAGGAGTGTACCACCACACCCAAACTTTCCTGTTTCTTTGTGTGTCTTGTAATTTTTGTTGGAAAATAAATATTTTAAATAATATACTTTGGTATCTTTGAAAACTAAATCACCATACACCATTATTGTTGCTGTTGTTGGTCATTTGCTGGATAGTTGTTGCTGTTTCCTATCGTTGTTCTTATTTGTTTGTTGAATGTCCTTCTTGGACTTACTCTCTATTCTCTATCATAAGCCACTGAAGTCATGGATAAGTTAGCTTAATGATCAGCTAATGATTATACAGTTATTTCCTTAATTGCCTTTATCCAATAAGTTTCCACTGTGCTGAGAGGCTATCTCTGTGTTGGGCTACATCTTCAGTGCCTTGGCAGTTTATAACTCTGCCTTAGTCTTCATTTCCTTTTTGTTCAGGATCTCAAGTTCAGCCAGGGGTGAGAGATAAGGGCCTTTCTGTGTTTTTCCTCAATATGTATCAATCCCTGTACATAAACATGGCCTTCTAGATTTCCAGGAATATGTTGGAGGTCTTCCAAGACCCTTATGGACATTTAATTACCCAGATACTCCTTTTACATTTTTTTTTAGTCTGCCTCTTCTTTTCTTCAACTGGTATCACTACTTAAGGCAGTTGCACTGCTAGCAATTGTGGCTAATTATTTTTGGCAAAGATTCTATGAATAGGGATTTTCCTACTGAAGGAATTTTGAGTCAAGTCAAATAATGAAAAGCCCCGTGAATGGAGATTTTCCAGAGAGCTGGCAGACAGAGAAACTAGAAGCAATTCTCAAAGGATACTGCTTTTTAAGGAGCTCCAAACCTAGTCGGCTTTCTCCAGTTGCTGCTAGGCTGATGGTTTTCACAGTTGCCATGGTTATAATGCTGCTGATTTTCATGACTCCTGTAGAATTGGGAAGTAAGGGATGGAAATAGGGCAAGCTAAAACACCACAGAAGCTTGCTGTCCTTACCAAAATTTAGGCAATTTCCTTTAGGCACTCCTTAAATTCTTGCAAGCCTTTAGTTCATTTCCAGGGTTCTGACAGAGTTGATTTTGACAATTTTGTCAATGTTTTAATTACTTTTATGGAGAAGTGAATTTTTGGAGCTCCTTACTCTATCATTCAAAAAGCCTGCCTCCTGAACAGTCCCTTAATAGTGTCTATTCTTCCCTACTTGGAGCAGGTATGTTATTTTTTAATAACATCTCTGAACTCTAATTTCCTCATCTGTAAAATGAAAATTGTAATATATGCCTTGTGGAGTTGTTATAAATATTAAATGAGAAATTACTGAACACTGTGCCTGGACTATAGTAGGCTGTTTGGAAAGGTTGTTTCTTCACTTGCTCTTTTACACTGCTGATTTATTTTATACCATTTAAATATTTTCAAAATCTAACTTAGAAATCAGCCATGATTATTCATATTTGTTAAAGTCTACTACTCTACTTAGCTTTCAGTTTCTTCCATAATAGACCCCCTGTCTTCCCTACAGATTTGCAGCCATGCTTAGCTTTAGCCAAGCTGTTTCATTCACTTTTCCTTGAATTGCAAGTGATACAGAGTTTTGTTTCTAAGCATTTATTATTTATTTCCTGAATTTGCCTTCCCTTTATTTCTGCTCTCTCACTGGTACTGTGCAAACTATTTTTTATCCTCTAGCCCAAACCAGGGGAGAATCAATGAATCAAGGCATTTCTTACTTTGGTGAAATGCAGATACATTTGGCTTCTGCTAGCAGAGTTATTTCTGGGTTCCTCCACCTGTTTACTAAACAGCCTTCAAACTTCTCTGTCCTCAGTCTATACACCTTTCAGGACTTCAAGTATCATCTCCTTGTTAAACTGTTCATTCATGCTAGTTTGAAATCTACTTCCGTATGTAGTTACAGTCCATTTATTTATCTTTTATCTTTTGGTCTTTTTCATTGCTTTATGACCAATGCTTTAGCAGGGCTTGTATATCAGCATATCAGTACAATATTACCTTGAGTCGAATTACAAACATCAGAAGAAAACATGAATTTAAAAGATTTGAGTATAAAAGCAAGCAATATTTCAGAGAGGGATTAATAAAAAGAGTTTTTATGCAGTTTATTCCTGCAAATTTTGCCCAAAGCTCCTAAAATAAAAGTGAAATATTTTTAAAACAGTGCGAGTCAGAAAACTTTAACTCTGAAAAGTATCTATTAAATACTGCTGTAAAAGATTAGGAAGTCAGTGCACATATATTTTCCCACTTCCTATGAACCACCTTTGTACTATTGTTGTTAGTCATATTAATTTTTTTTTATATTTTTAAGGCTTATAATGTATAAACCTATTATGCATATAAACACAAATATTTTCTTAACCTAGCCTTTAAAACTGAGCAGTAAATAATTACATCCCTTTAAGATGATAAATATATTTTATAGCATTTGTTTTATGGGTGCATAGTATATTTCATTATATGGTGGTACCATAGTTCATATAACTCATGTCCCATTATGGGGCACGTATGATATTTTCCATTTTTCCTGTGTAAGCAATATCTGATGATCATCCTTAACTAAGTTTTTGTTCACATAATATTTTCATTTTTTCTTTCCTCAGTTTACAAAGAAAAAAAAAGACAAGCTTAAAAAATTTTAAGTTTGGATAATCATTGGCTCTCATGTTGACCAAGCACAAAGGAATTTCAATTAATGTACACTGAACCTACTGTAGTTCACCCATAAAATTAAAATGCAATGTCTTTTTCCCCAGGGTGTTTAAAGTTACATTTAGATAACATCTGAAAAAGACATGCTATCAAACAGTGCAGTATATTACTAATTTCATTGTTGAGGCAGTTTTATGAAACTACTGCCACCACAGCACAGCTTTTATGGTTTATTACCTTTTGTCGTAAATGACTACTTACAAAAACTGAAAACACTATGAAAATGTCAGAACAGTCCAAGGTTCTCACATCCCTGGCTTTATAGACTGTAGCAGATCTTAAGGTTTCAAAGGATGCTATCATTAGGAATTCTTAACACATATCCTTTTGGAACAATGAATGATAATAACTTTTTCAAAAATTTCTTTATTGACTATTGTATTCTAAATTACAAATATAAAATTTAATATACAAGATTATTGATACCGTAATTGCAGTATTATCCCAGTGATTGTAGTGATGGTATTTTGTTTACATAAGAATAAAATCATCAGAGTTCAGGTAAGATGGCCAAGTAGGAACAGCTCTGGTCTGCAGCTCCCAGTGAGACCAATGCAGAGGGCAGATGATTTCTGCATTTCCAACTGAAGTAGCTGGTTCATCTTACTGGGAATGGTTAGACAGTGGGTACAGCCCACAGAGGGTGAGGAGAAACAGGGTGGTGTGTTGCTTTATCTGGGAAGTGAAAGGGGTCAGGGAAATCCCTCCCCTAGCCAAGGGAAGCCATGACAGACTGTGCCATGAGGGACGGTGTTATCTGGCCCGGATACTACACTTTTCCCAGTCTTCACAACCTCCAGACCAGGAGATTCCCTTGGGTGCCTACACCCCCAGGGCCCTGGGTTTCGAGCACAAAACTGGGTGGCCATTTGGGCAGACACTGAGCTAGCTGCAGGAGTTTTTCTTTGTACCTCAGTAGCACCTGGAACCCCAGCAAGACAGAACCTCTCCCTCCCCTGGAGAGGTAGCTGAAGCCAGGGAACCCAGTGGTCTTGCTCAGTGGATGCCACCCCCAGGGAGCCCAGCAAGCTAAGATCCACTGGCTTGAAATTCTCGCTGCCAGCACAGCGGTCTGAAGTCAACTTGGGACACTTGACCTTGGTCGGGGGAAGGGTGTCTACCATTACTGGAGCTTGAGTAGGTGGTTTTCCTCTCACAGTGTAAACAAAGCTGCTGGGAAGTTCTGATTGGGCAGAGCCCACCATAGTGCAACAAAGCCACTGTAGCCAGACTGCCTCTCTAGATTCCTCCACTCTGGGCAGGGCATCCCTGAAAGAATGGCAGCAGCCCTAGTCAGGAACTTACAGATAAAACTACCAACTCCCTGGGACAGAGCACCTGGGGGAAGGGGCGGCTCTGGGTGCAGCTTCAGCAGACTTAAACGTTCCTGCCTGCTGGCTCAGAAGAGAGCAGCGGATCTCCCAGCACAGTGTTTGAGCTCTGCTGAGGGTCAGACTGACTCCTCAAGTGGGTCCCTGACCCCTGTGCATCCTGACAGGGAGACACCTCCCAGCAGGGGTCAGCAGACAGCTCAAACAGGAGAGCTCCAGCTGGCATCTGGCAGGTGCCCCTTTTGGGATGAAGCTTCCAGAGGAAGGAGCAGGCAGTCATCTTGGCTGCTCTGCACCCTCCACTGGTGATACCCAGGCAAACAGGGTCTGGAATGGACCTCCAGCAAACTCCAGCAGATCTGCAGAAGAGGGGCCTGACTGTTAGAAGGAAAACTAACAAACAGAAGGCAATGGCATCAACATCAACAAAAAGGATGACCATGCAAAAACCTTATCCTAAGGTCACCAACATCAAAGACCAAAGGTAGGTAAATCCACAAAGATGAGGAAAAATCAGCGCAAAAAGGCTGAAAAATTCCAAAAACCAGAATGCCTCTTCCCCTCCAAAGGATCACAACTCCTTGCCAGCAAGGGAACAAAACTGGACAGAGAATGAGTTTCATGAATTGACAGAAGGAGGATAACAGCAAACTCCTCAAAGCTAAAGGAGAATGTTCTAAGCCAGAGCAAGGAAGCTAAGAACCTGGATAAAAGGTTACAGGAACTGCTAATTAGAATAACTAGTTTAGAGAAGAACATAAATGACCTGATGGAGCTGAAAGCACAGCACGAGAACTTCATGAAGCAGATACAAGTATGAATAACAGAATCGATCAAGCAGAAGAAAGGATATCAGAGATTGAAGATCAACTTAATGAAATAAAATGTGAAGGCAAGATTAGAGAAAAAAGAATAAAAAGGAATGAACAAAGCCTCCAAGAAATATGGGACTATGTGAAAAGACAAAACCTACGTTTGATTGGTGTACCTGAAAGTGACTGGAAGAATGGAACCAAGTTGGAAAACACACTTCAGGATATTATCCAGGAGACCTTCCCCAACTTAGCAAGACAGGCCAACGTTCAAATTCAGGAAATACAGATAACACCACAAAGGTACTCCTTGAGAAGAGCAACCCCAAGACACATAATTGTCAGATTCACCAAAGGAGAAATGAAGGAAAAAATGTTAAGGGAAGCCACAGAGAAAGATTGGGTTACCCACAAAGGGAAGCACATCAGACGAAGAGCAGATCTCTCTGCAGAAACGTTATAAGCCAGAAGAGAGTGGGGGCCAATTTCAGCATTCCTAAAGAAAATAATTTTCAAGCCAGAATTTCATATCCAGCCAAACTAAGCTTCATAAGTGAAGAAAAAATAAAATCCTTTACAGACAAGCAAATGCTGAGAGATTTTGTCACAACCAGGCCTGCTTTCCTTTCCTTCCTGAAGGAAGCACTAAAGTATGGAAAGGTAAAACTGGTATCACCACTGCAAACACATACCAAAATGTAAAGATCATCAACACTATGAAAAAACTGCATCAACTAATGAGCAAAATAACCAGCTAGCACCATAATGACAGGATCAAATTCTCACATAACAATATTAACTTTAAATGTAAATAGAAAAAATGTCCCAATTAAAAGACACAGACTGGCAAATTGGATAAAGTCAAGACCCATTGATGTTCTGTATTCAAAAGACCCATCTCATGTGCAAAGACAAAAATAGGCTCAAAATAAAGGGATGGAGGAAGACTTACCAAACAAATGGAAAGCAAAAAAAAAAAAAACAAAAAAAAGCAGGGGTTTCAATCCTAGTCTCTGACAAAACAGACTTTAAACCAAAAAGACCAAAAAAGACAAAGAGAGGCATTATGTAATGGTAAAGGGATCAATGCAACAAGAAGAGTCAACTATCCTAAATATATATGCACCAATACAGGAGCACCCAGATTCATACAACAACTTCTTAGAGACCTAGAAAGAGACTTAGACTCCCACACAATAATGGTGAGAGAATTTAACACCCCACTGTCAATAGTAGACAAATCAATGAGACAGAAAATTAACAAGGATGTTTAGGACTTGAACTCAGATCTGGGCCAAGTGGACCTAATAGACATCTACAGAACTCTCCACCCCAAATCAACAGAATATACAGTCTTCTCAGCACCACATTGCACTTATTCTGAAATTGACCACATAATTGGAAGTAAAACACTCCTCAGCAAATGCAAAAGAATGGAAATCGTAACAAACCATCTCTCAGACCACAGTGCAATCAAATTAGAACTCAGGATTAAGAAACTCACCTAAAAGTGTACAATGACATGGAAACTGAACAACCTGCTCCTGAATGACTACTGGGTAAATAACGAAATTAAGACAGAAATAAAGACGTTATTTGAAACCAATGAGAACAAAGCCACAATGTACCGGAATCTTTGGGGCACAGCCAAGGCAGTGTTTGGAGGGAAATTTATAACATTAATGGCCACATGAGAAAGTGCAAGATATCTAAAATCAACACCCTAACATCAATATTAAAAGAACTAAAGAAGCAAAAGCAAACAATTTCAAAAGCTAGCATAAGACAAGAAATAACCTAGATTAGAGCAGAACTGAAGGGGATAGAGACATGAAAAAACCTTCAAAAAATCAATGAATCCAGGAGGTGATTTTTCAAAAAGATTAACAAAATAGGTAGACCACTAGCCCAACTAATAAAGAAGAAAAGAGAGAAGAATCAAAATAGACACAACAAAAAATGATAAAAGGATATCACCACTGATCCCACAGAAATACAAACTACTCTCAGAGAATACTGTTAACACCTCTATGCAAATAAGCTAGAAAATCTAGAAGAAATGCATAAATTCCTGAACACATACATCCTCCCAAGACTAAACCAGGAAGAAGTCAAATCCCTGAATAGACCAGTAACAAGTTCTGAAATTGAGGCAGTAATTAATAGCTTACCAAACAAACAAACAAAAAAAGCCCAAGACTAGATGAATTCAAAGCTGAATTCTACCAGAGGTACAAAGACAAGCTGCTACCATTCGTTCTAAAACTATTCCAAACAATAAAGAGGGACTCCTCCCTAACTCATTAGATGAGGCCAGCATCATCCTGCTGCCAAAACCTGGCAGAGACACAACAAAAAAAGAAAATTTCAGGCAATACCCCTGATGAACATTGATGTGAAAATCCTTAATAAAATCCTGGCAAACCAAATCCAGCAGCACATTAAAAACCTTATCCACCATGATCAAGTTGACTCCATCTCTGGGATGCAAGGCTGGTTCATATGCAAACATATGCAAATCAATAAATGTAATCCATCACATAAACAGATCCAATGACAAAAACCACAGGATTATCTCAATAGATGCAGAAAAGGCCTTCCATAAAATTCAACACCGCTTTCATGCTAAAAATACTACAAAAACTCGATATTGATAGAATGTATCTCAAAATAATAAGAGCTATTTATGTCAAGCCCACAGCCAATATCATTTTGAATGGGCAAAGGCTGGAAGCATTCCTTTTGATAACTGGCACACGACAAGGATGCCCTCTGTCACCACTCCTATTCAACATAGTACTGAAAGTTCTGGCCAAAGTAATCAGGCGAGAGAAAGAAATAAAGGGTATTCAAAGAGAAAGAGAGGAAGTCGGGTGGGGGGGGGGAAGGTGTGCCCAAGATGGCCAAATAGGAACACCTCCAGCCTCCAGCTCCCAGCATGAGCGACACAGAAGATGGATGATTTCTGCATTTTCAACTGAGGTACTGGGTTCATCTCACTGGGGCATGGTGGACAGTCAGTGCTGGTCAGTGGGTACAGCCCAACCAGCAAGAGCTCGAGCAGGGCGAAGCATCACCTCACCTGGGAAGTACAAGGGGAAAGGGAATTCCTTTTCCTAGCCAAGGGAAACTGAGACACACACACCTGGAAAATCAGGTAACTTCCACCCTAATACTGCACTTTACCAAGGGTCTTAGCAAATGGCACACAAGGAGATTATATCTCACACCTGGCCTGGAGGGTCCCACACCTATGGAGCCTCCTTCATTGCTAGCACAGCAGTCTGACATCTAACTGCAAGCCTGCAGTGAGGCTGGGGAGGGGTGCCCACCATTGCTGAGACTTAAGTAGGTAAACAAAGCTGCTGGGAAGCTCGAACTGGGTGGAGCCCACCGCAGCTCAAGGAGGCCTGCCTGCCTCTGTAGACTCCACCTCTGGGGATAGGGCTAAACAAAAAGTAGCAGAAACCTCTGCAGATGTAAATGTCCCTGTCTGACAGCTTTGAAGAGAGCAGTGGTTCTCCCAGCACGGAGATTAAGATCTGAGAACGGACAGACTGCCTACTCAAGTGGGTCCCTGACCCCTGAGTAGCCTAACTGGGAGACATCCCCCACTAGGTGCAGACGGACACCTCACACCTCACATGACTGGGTATACCTCTGAGACGAAGCTTCCAGAGCAAGAATTGGACAGCAACACTCGTTGTTCAGCAATATTCTATCTTCTGCAGCCTCTGCTGCTGATACCCAGGTAAACAGTGTCTGGAGTGGACCTCAGGCAAATTCCAACAAACTTGCAGCTGAGGGTGCTGACTTTTAGAAAGAAAACTAACAAATAGAAAGGACACCCACACCAAAAGCCCATCAGTACGCCACCATCATCAAAGACCAAAGGCAGATAAAACCACAAAGATGGGGAAAAAGCAGTGCAGAAAAGCCGGAAATTCAAAAAATCAGAGTGCATCTCCCCCTCCAAAGGAATGCAGCTCATCGCCAGGAATAGAACAAAGCTGGATGGAGAATGACTTTGACGAGTTGAGAGAAGGCTTCAGTCAATCAAACTTCTCAGAGCTAAGGAAGAACTACGTACCCAGAGCAAAGAAGCTAAAAACCTTGAAAAAAGAATGGAAGAAAGGGTAACTAGAATAATCAATGCAGAGAAGTCCATAAACGACCTGATAGAGATGAAAACCATGACAGGAGAACTACGTGACAAATGCACAAGCTTCAGTAACTGACTCTATCAACTGGAAGAAAGAGTATCAGTGGTTGAAGATCAAATGAATGAAATGAAGCGAGAAGAGAAGTTTAGAGAAAAAAGAGTAAAAAGAAATGAACAAAGCCTCCAAGAAATATGGGATTATGTGAAAAGACCAAATTTACATCCTATTGGTGTGCCTGAAAGTGACAGGGAAAATGGAACCAAGTTGGAAAACACTCTGCAGGATATCATCCAGCAGAACTTCCCCAACCTAGCAAGGCAGGCCAACATTCAAATCCAGGAAATACAGAAATGCCATAAAGATAATCTCTGAGAAGAGCAACTCCAAGACACATAATTGTCACATTCACCAAAGTTGAAATGAAGGAAAAAATGTTAAGGGCAACCAGAGAGAGTAGTCAGGTTACCCACAAAGGGAAGCCTATCAGACTAACAGCAGATCTCTTGGCAGAAACTCCACAAACCAGAAGAGAGTGGGGGTCAATATTCAACATTCTTAAATAAAAGAATTTTCAACCCAGAATTTCATATGCAGCCAAACTAAGTTTCATAAGTGAAGGAGAAATAAAATCCTTTAGAGACAAGCAAATGCTGAGAGATTTTGTCACCACCAGGCCTGCCCTACAAGAGATCCTGAAGGAAACACTAAACATGGAAACGAACAACTAGTACCAGCCATTGCAAAAACATACCAAAATGTAAAGACCATCAATGCCAGGAAAAAACTGCATCAACTAACAAGCAAAATAACCAGCTAATATCATAATGACAGGATCAAGTTCACACATAACAATATTAACCTTAAATGTAAATGGACTAAATGGTCCAATTAAAAGACACAGACTGGCAAATTGGATAAAGAGTCAAGACCCACCAATTTGCTGTATTCAGGAGACCCATCTCACATGCAGAGACACACATAGGCTCAAAATAAGGGGATGGAAAAAGATCTACCAAGCAAATGGAAAACAAAAAAAGGCAGGGTTTGCAATCCTAGTCTCTGATAAAACAGACTTTAAACCATCAAAGATCAAAAGAGACAAAGAAGGCCATTACATAATGGTAAAGGGATCAATTCAAAAGGAAGAGCTAACTATCCTAAATATATATGCACCCAAAGCAGGAGCACCCAGATTCATAAAGCAAGTCCTTAGAGACTTACAAAGAGACTTAGACTCCCATAAAATAATAATGGGAGACTTCAACACCCCACTGTCAACTTTAGACAGATCAACGAGATAGAAAGTTAACAAGGATATCTAGGAATTGAACTCAGCTCTGCACCAAGTGGACCTAATAGACATCTACAGAACTCTCCACCCCAAATCAACAGAATATATCTTCTTCTTAGCACCATATCACACTTATTCCAAAATTGACCACATAGTTGGAAGTGAAACACTCCTCAGCAAATGTAAAAGAACAGAAATTATAACAAACTGTCTCTCAGACCACAGTGTAATAAAACTAGAGCCCAGGATTAAGAAACTCAATCAAAATCACTCAATACATGGAAACTGAACAACCTGCTCCTGAATGACTACTAGGTACATAATGAAATGAAGGCAGAAATAAAGATGTTCTTTGAAACCAATGAGAACAAAGATACAATGTACCAGAATCTCTGGGACACATTTAAAGCAGTGTGTAGAGGGAAACTGATAGCACTAAATGCCCACAAGAGAAAGCAGGAAAGATCTAAAATCAACACCTTAACATCACAATTAAAAGAACTAGAGAAGCAAGAGCAAATACATTCAACAGCTAGCAGAAGGCAAGAAATTACCAAGATCAGAGCAGAACTGAAGGAGATAGAGACATAAAAACCCTCCAAAAAAATCAATGAATCCAGGAGCTGGTTTTTTGAAAAGATCAACAAAATTGATAGACTGCTAGCAAGATTAATAAAGAATAAAAGAGAGAAGAATGAAATAGACACTATAAAAAATGATAAAGGGGATATCACCACCGACCTCACAGAAATACAAACTACCATCAGAGAATACTATAAACACCTCTAAACAAATAAACTGGAAAACCTAGAAGAAATGGATAAATTCCTGGACGCTTACACTCTCCCAAGACTAAACCAGGAAGAAGTTGAATCCCTGAATAGACCAATAGCAGGCTCTGAAATTGAGGCAATAATTAATAGCCTACCAACCAAAAAAAGTCCAGCACCAGATGCATTCACAGCCGAATTCTACCAGAGGTACAAGGAGGAGTTGGTACCATTCCTTCTGAAACTATTCCAATCAATAGAAAAAGAGAGAATCCTCCCTCAATCATTTTATAAGGTCAACATCATCCTGAACCAAAGCCTGGCAGAGACACAACAAAAAAAGAGAATTTTAGAGCAATATCCCTGATGAACATCGATGCAAAAATCCTCATAAAATAATGGCAAATCAAATCCAGCAGCACCTCAAAAAGCTTATCCACCATGATCAAGCGGGCTTCATCCCTGGGATGCAAGGCTGGTTCAACATTCGCAAATCAATAAACACAATCCAGCATATAAACAGAACCAAAGACAAAAACCACATGATTATCTCAATAGATGCAGAAAAGACCTTTGACAAAATTCAATAGCCCTTCATGCTAAAAATTCTCAATAAATTCAGTATTGATGGAGTGTATTTCAAAATAAAAAGAACTATTTATGACAAACCTGCAGCCAATATCATACTGAATGGGCAAAACTGGAAGCATTCTCTTTGAAAACTGGCACAAGACAGGGATGCCCTCTGTCACCACTCCTATTCAACATAGTGTTGGAAATTCTGGCTAGGGCAATCAGGCAAGAGAAAGAAATAAAGGGTATTCAGTTAGGAAAAGAAGAAGTCAAATTGTACCTGTTTGCAGATGACATGATTGTATATTTAGAAAACCCCATAATCTCAGCCCAAAATCTCCTTAAGCTGATCAGCAACTTCACCAAAGTCTCAGGATACAAAATCAATGTGCAAAAATCACAAGCATTCTTATACATCAGTAACAGATAAACAGAGAGCCAAATCATGAATGAACTCCCATACACAATAGCTACAAAGAGAGTAAAATACCTAGGAATCCAACTTACAAGGGATGTGAAGGAAATCTTCAAGGAGAACTATAAACCACTACTCAGTGAAATAAAAGAGGACACAAACAAATGGAAGAACCTTCCATGCTCATGGATAGAAAGAATCAATATCATGAAAATGGCCATACTTCCCAAGGAAATTTATAGATTCAATCCCATCCCCATTAAGCTACTAATGACTTTCTTCACAGAATTGGAGAAAACTGCTCTAAAGTTCATATGGAACCAAAAAAGAGCTTGCATTGCCAAGACAATCCTAAGCCAAAAGAACAAAGCTGGAGGCATCATGCTACCTGACTTCAAACTATACTACAAGGCTACAGTAACCAAAACAGCATGGTACTGGTACCAAAACAGAGATATAGACCAATGGAACGGAACAGAGCCCTCAAAAATAATACCACACATCTACAGCCATCTGATCTTTGACAAACCTGAGAGAAACAAGAAATGGGGAAAGGATTCCCTATTTAATAAATGGTGCTGGGAAAATTGGCTAGCCATAAGTAGAAAGCTGAAACTGGATCCTTTCCTTACTCCTTATACGAAAATTAATTCCAGATGGATTAGAGACTTAAGTGTTAGACCTAAAACCATAAAAACCCTAGAATAAAACCTAGGTGATACCATTCAGAACATAGGCATGGGCAAAGACTTCATATCTAAAACACCAAAAGCAATGGTAACAAAAGTCAAAATTGACAAACGGGATCTAACTAAACTAAGGAGCTTCTGCACAGCAAAAGAAACTACCATCAGAGTGAACAGGCAACCTACAGAATGGGAGAAAATTTTTGCAATCTACTCATCTGACAAAGGGCTAATATCCAGAACCTACAAAGAACTCAGACAAATTTACAAGAAAAAAACAAAAAACCCCATCAAAAAGTGGGTAAAGGATATGAACAGACACTTCTCAAAAGAAGACATTCATACAGCCAACAGTACACAAAAAAATGCTCATCATCACTCACTATCAGAGCAATGCAAATAAAAACCACAATGAGATACCATCTCACACCAGTTGGAATGGCAATCGTTAAAAAGTTAGGAAACAAGAGATGCTGGAGAGGATGTGGAGAAATAGGAACACTTTTACACTGTTGGTGGGATTGTAAACTAGTTCAACCATTGTGGAAGACAGTATGGCGATTCCTCAAGGATCTAGAACTAGAAATACCATTTGACCCAGCCATCCCATTCCTGGGTATATACCCAAAGGATTATAAATCATGCTGCTGTAAAGACACATGCACTCATATGTTTATTGCAGCACTATTCACAATAGCAAAGACTTGGAATCAACTCAAATGTCCATCAATGACAGACTGGATTAAGAAAATGTGGCACATACACACTATGGAATACTATGCAGCCATAAAAAAGGATGAGTTCGTGTCCTTTGTAGACATGGATGCAGCTGGAAACCATCATTCTCAGCAAACTACTGCAAGAACAGAAAACCAAACACTGCATGTTCTCACTCATAGGTGGGAATTGAACAATGAGACAACTTGGACACAGGAAGTGGAACATCACACACCAGGGCCTATGGTGGGGAGGGGGTTGGGGGGAAGGATAGCATTTGGAGATATACCTAATGTAAATGACAAGTTAAAGGGTGCAGCACACCAACATGGCACAGGTATACATATGTAACAAACCTGCACGTTGTGCACATGTACCCTAGATCTTAAAAGTATAATAATAATAAAAAATAAAAATAAAAATAAAAAAGGAAGAGAGGAAATAAAATTATCTTTGTTTGCAGATGACATGATTGTATATTTAGAAAACCCCATCACCTCAGCCCCAAAACTCCTTAAGCTGATAAGAAACTTCAGCAAAGTCTCAGGGTACAAAATCAATGTAAAAAAATCACAAGCATTTCTATACACCAATAATGAACAAACAGAGATCCAAATCATAAGTGAACTCCCCATTCGCAATTGCTGCTAAGAGAATAAAATACCTAGGAATACAACCTACAAGGGATCTGAAGGGCCTCTTCAAGGAGAACTACAAACCACAACTCAAGGAAACCAGAGAGGACACAAATAAATGGAAAAACATTCCATGCTCATTGATAGGAAGAATCAATATCATGAAAATGGCCACACTGCCCAAAGTAATTTATAGGTTCAATGTTATTCCCATCAAGCTACCATTGACTTTCTTCACAGAATTGGGAAAAACTATTTTAAATTTCATATGAAATCCAAAAAGAACCCGTATAGCCAAGACACTCCTAAGCAAAAAGAACAAAGCTGGAGGTATCACACTACCTGAATTCAAAGTATACTACAGGGTGACAGTAACCAAAAAAGCATGGTACTGGTACCAAAACAGATATATAGACCAATGGGGCTCATGCTGGTAATCCCGGTATTTTGGGAGGCCGAGGTGGGCAGATCATGAGGTCAGGAGATCGAGACCATCCTGGCTAACATGGTGAAACCCCATCTCTACTAAAAATACAAAAAATTAGCCGGTCGTGGTGGCAGGGGCCTGTAGTCCCAGCTATACTCGGGAGGCTGAGGTAGGAGAATGGCATGAACCCGGGAGGCGGAGCTTGCAGTGAGCCGAGATCGCGCCACAGCACTCCAGCCTGGGTGATAGAGCGAGACTCTGCCTCAAAAAAAAAAAAAAAAAAAAAAAAAAAAAAAAAAAAAAAAGATATATAGACCAATGGAACAAAACAAAAGCCTCAGAAATAACACTGCACATCTACAACCATCTGATCTGTGACAAACCTGACAAAAGCAAGCAATGGAGAAAAGATTCCCTATTTAATAAATGGTATTGGATAAACTGGCTAGCCATATGCAGAAAACTGAAACTGGACCCCTTCCTTACACCTTATACAAAAAGTAACTCAAGATGGATTAAAGATTTAAACCTGTGACCTAAAACCATAAAATCCCTAGAAGAAAACCTAGGGAGTACCATTCAGGAGATAGGCATGGGCAAAGACTTCATAACTAAAACACCAAAAGCAATTGCAAGAAAAGCCAGAATTGACAAATGGGATCTAATTAAACTAAAGAGCTTCTGTACAGCAAAAGAAACTATCATCAGAGTGCACAGGTAACCTACAGAATGGGAGAAAATGTTTGTAATCTATCCATCTGACAAAGGGCTGATATCCAGAATCCACAAGGAACTTAAACAAATTTACAAGGAAAAAACAAACAACCCCATTAAAAAGTGGGCAAAGGATTTGAACAGACACTTCTCAAAAGAAGACTTTTATGCGAAAAAGCCCATTATCACTGGTCATTAGAGAAAAACAAATCAAAACCACTCTGAGATTCCATCTCATGCCAGTTAGAATGGTGATCATTAAAAAGTCAGGAAACAACAGATGCTGGAGAGGATGTGTCAAAATAGGAACACTTTTACACTGTTGGTGGGAGCATAAATTAGTTCAACCATTGTGGAAGACAGTGTGGCAATTCCTCAAGGATCTAGAACCAGAAATACCATTTGGCCCAGCAATCCCATTGCTGGGTATATACCCAAAGAATTATAAATCATTTTACTATGAAGACACATGCACATGTATATTTATTGCAGCACTGTTCACAATAGCAAAGACTTGGAACCAACCCAAATGCCCATCAGTGATAGACTGGATAAAGAAAATGTGGCACATATACACCATGGAATACTATGCAGCCATAAAAAGGGATGAGTTCATGTCTTTTGTAGGGACATGGATGAAGCTGGACATTCTCAGCAAACTAACGCAAGAACAGAAAACCAAACACCTCATGTTCTCACTCATAAGTGTGAGTTGAACAATGAGAACACATGGACACATGGAGGGGAACATCACACACTGGGGCGTGTTATGGGGTGGAGAGCTAGGGGAGGGACAGCATTAGGAGAAATACCTAATGTAGATGACGGGTTGATGGGTGTAGCAAACCACCATGGCACTTGTATACCTAGGTAACAAACATGCACGTTCTGCACATGTATCCCAGAACTTAGTCTAATAAAAAAAGAATAAAATTGTCAGAAACTCTGCATGCACATTGTAAATATAAATTTTAGCCAGTTATCTAGTACCTTTCATAATATTGCAAAAGAATATGCTGAAACACACATCTTCATAAAATTAATTGAGATTTGAGGAATTTATATTTAAGAATCTACCTTCTGAATATGTGCTTAGGTTAAAGGAGAGGCAGTCTGCATTAATAATTCAAAATGCTCTGTTTATACTTGCCTAATTAAAAAAGGAATCTTCACTGAATCTGTTGAGTGGAATGGTGTGTCCATATGTCACTAAAATCTCTGCACCATTGGCTTTTCTCTTCTCTTTAGAAGTATTTAATAGAAAAGCAAATGCCATTGTAAATATGCCATGGCTTTACAAGGGGAGGACAGTTAATCCCACATGTATTAAGATACTACTACATAGCAGGCACTAAGCTAGGTGTTAGGGGCTCTAAGATCAACGTGACATAATTTCTGTCTTTGATAAGCTTATACGTTAGAGAGACAAATAGATAAAGAGGTCATCTCAAGATCATAGTTTTACATTAGTATTAGGGCAGAAGCATTCAAGGGTTTTTTTGGAAAAAAGAGTGCTGACCCAGACTGGTAAGTTAAGGTAATGCCTGAACTGAGTCTTCAAAGATAAAAGTTAGCCGAGCAGGGATAGTTCAGGCAGTTAGAAAGACACGAACAATTTCAACCTGGTTCTAGTCCTGCTGTGGCTAGTATGCTGAGCACGGTTGTGCAGGCTGTGCTCTGAAGTCCAGCCCATGCTGCTTTCACTTCTACCTAAGTACTTTTTTGAAATTCACCTGCCCACCTTTCTATAATTTCTCTATTGAGAATTGAGATTGTTTTATATTTGTTTTCTCAGAAGGGGCACTTTTCTGTAGTTTATACAAAAGCACTGTAGTTTTAGTCTGGTGCTGTTGGTCAGAGGGTGAGGATTTATCTTCATATAAACTTTAACTCACAAGTTTTCTAAGCATCAATTAGTTGTTTAGCCCCTTATTCTCTCTTCTTGAAGCTTGTAAGTATCCTGATGTTTCTGCCTCTGGATTGTCAACAGGTTGCTATGAGTTACAGATTGAGAAATAGGTAAACAGAACTAGGTTTCACTCTGGATTGTCCCTCTGCTGTCTAGACCAGAGTCAATACAAACCGACAGTAACATGGACCACTGGCCAACCACTTAAGGGGGTGCTCCTCAAAAGGGAACAAGTGCACACTGAGTTTGCTTCCAGGAAAGTTAGCTTCCAAGGGCTTGTGCATTCTCCAGAATCTTCTTTCCATGTAGTGTCTCTCTTTTTATTCCTTCCTCTCAACTGGTTGCCTCTAATGTAGACTGTGCCAATTAAAATCTTCCTCTGCCATAAGCCTCCAAATCTCTCCCTCTCTCTCTTTCTCTCTCATGTTTTTGCAGTAGGTGATTCACATCTACATGTTTGTGTGCAGACTTGGAAGAGGGAAAATGTCCTCAGAGGCACAAATCGAAGAGTTCACTAAGTTCAGAGAAAGTATGTGTGTAGGCAAAAACAGATGAAAATGCATAAGTATTATATTACCATATGAAATGGAAATCACTTGCAAAAAAACATTTCGGAAACACCTAGAATAGTGATTGGGGCATACAATCACTTAGTTTAACTGGAAGGAGTCATATAAAACAAACTTTTGAAAAATATTGGTCTAGTACTGCTAATGGACAGTGTTCCATTAGGATATCAAACTCAAATAAGCAAGGAGATTACTTTGATTAACCACTGTCTTAGGAGATGTTAGGCAAATATTAACCCCATAGATAATAAAGGATTGAAGATAAGTAGTTTAATTTTTTTTTTCTACTCGTTTGGCAAACATGAGGAGGCCTCTAAGTAAATTCAAAAGGTTTTAAATTTCTAGTTTGGTATTTCTGAGGGCTCCAAGGAAAAGGTTGCCAACTGAGAATTATGACTCTGAACAGTTGTGCTTGGGGAAGTCCTAATCCAGCAAAGTTTTGCTTTTACTTAGCAGTCAGACCAAATCTTTGATCCCTAGCCAAGAAAACTAGTAGTTTGTTAGCGGCTATCAATTGGCAAGTAAAATACACATTACAGAGAGGAAAGTGTGTTGGGATAGAGTTATCTGGACAAATTAGAGGATGAGTTCATTTGATCAGGGTTACTGGGAGCAGCGGATATTGTGATATGAGCATGACTTAAAGAGATTAAACAAATACTGCTACTTACAGTAGGCAGGAATATAATTTCTGGCAAGGTTTTTAAAAGTCTGCAGACATTCTGCCACCACCCTGTACACCACCTTATGACAATGCTTCCAAGGTGTAGGCTGAGGACTGCATGCATCAAAATCACCTGCAGTACTCTAAAATATCAGATTCCTGTAGTCTACTCTGGGTTTACAGCATCAGTATCTTTTAGAGTGAGGCTCGAGAATCTGACTATTTTTAAAATCACTGAAGTATTCTTAGGTCCATTACCATTTGAGAATCATTGACATATAGAATACCATGTACTATATACAGCACTGATTTGCAAACATATAGCAGTTTATGCAAAGAAGCTATAGATATAGATTTCAAGATGTAGAAATTCCATGATATGCATATATCTCCTCATGGGAGGAATAGAGAAATACATTTCTACTTCAAAATAAACCTGTGCCTACTAAACCAATATACTTTTCATTTAGGTTTTCCCTCCTATAAAAAAATTATTTTAAATACTTCTATATAGATGAACTGGAATGAACTGAAACTGAATAGATGAGCAGGAAGTTGGGGGAAAGTCTGGTATTCACATAGCCTGTTTATAATTAAAGCCATAAATGTGGATAAGTAAGTTACATTGAATGGTATGCTGGTGTTTAACAGCTAGCACATCAGGAAGGAGTCCCGATTTGTAGAATTTGCTGATTTCTATGGTGTGAAACACCTCTAAATTGGTTAATTTAAGCTACCGATATTTTAACAAATGGCTAGCAGAGTTCCTAAATTTGATAAATCAGTTTAGATGAACCAGTATCAGCCAGCTCCACTAATTTTATGTATGTACCATTATTTATGCCTAATTTCTCAAAGTTAACTTTGTAACTTATTTATTACATTGAGCAGTAAAGTGTCCTCTCTCAGCTCCAGTCAACGTTCACATGTCCATGTAATTTTTCCCATTTTGCTGTTCTTTTAAAATCATTATAATTTTGATATGTTAAGACAACTAGTGAACCGCTTTCTTAGAATTACACTTTCTTAATGTGCTTTGAAAAGGAACAAAGAGATCTTACACTAGTAGTGGAAACTAATGATAACCATAAGATGAAATAACTTAAAGTCATTTTTAGAAAGTGTTTCTAAAACAAAATGGCATCAATATAATTAGATATCATTTAATTCATTAAAAAAAACTGTCTTCTGCAAAATAATTTGGTTCATAGATTTGAAGAATAAGGAGGTATCTGGCTCAATTGCTTAAAAAAAACCAAAACTCTAAATAGCTGTATTTGATATTCACAGAAAAGTGGAACCTGATTGCTCTGGCAGCCAATAGGTCTGACAGGGAAATAGTTATATAATTTTCCTCTGGAAAGAAAGGAAAAGTATGGAAGAAATTTGAGGGATTTTTTAAATTGTGCCCAAAGATACCCACAAGCAACTTTTCTGAGTAGGAAAGTAAAGTATCATGTGAGAAAGACACATATATTTTGGGAAAGCTCCCCATGATAATTCTGATTGAATTGTTATATACCATCTCTGGACTGCTCCCCTTACCTCTGCCCTTATCGCTACCCATTGCACGCTCCTTGAGAAACACTTCATTAGAGTATAGGCAGAATACTGGATTTGAGTTTTGATTAATTTGGTTCTACTTGAAAATGTTATTTTTAGAGGAATTTAGGAATCAGGAATTTAATTTTTCATTGTGCCATTAAATTGTTCCTCTAGTGAGTAATTCAGCTAAACTAATATTGGCTACTTAGTAGGGAAGGATATTGTGGTGACATTGATTAAAAATGCCAAATAACTGGACTGTATATTCTTGTGGACTAAACTGTCTTCCCCAAATTTTATACGTTGAAGCTCCAATATGAATATGTTTGCAGACAATGCCCTTTAAGGAAGTAATTAAGGTTAAATGTGGCTACAAGATGTCTCTAAGAGAAGGAGAGGAGACACTACGATGTCTATCTTTCTCTGCATGTGCACAAAGAAAAGGTCATGTGAGGACACAGTAAGAAAGTAACCATTTGCCAACCGGGAAGAAAGCCCTTACCAGAATCCAATCATCTGGCACTTTGATTTTGGACTTCAAGCCTTCAGAACTATGAGAAAATTAAGTTCTGTTGTTTAAACCATGCAATCTATGGTATTTTGTTATGACAGCCCGAGAGGACTAATACATATATGTTATAAAATATCATTTTCGTTATTTTCACAAATATAATTAAAAACAGGCCACATATTCTTTCAATAACCACAACTATAACAATAATAGCTTATATTGATTGAATTATTTTTATCAGGCATAGTCTCGATTTCTGTGCTAATATTGACCTGTTAAATCTTTCCAAGGCTATTAAGTTGGTAACCATTATTGTTTTCCCTGCATGAGCAAATAAGGAAATGGAGACAGAAGAGTTTAAGGAATTTGCTCAATGCCACATACCACAGAAGTGGTGGCATTTGGATTTGAGCCCATAATTCTGACTTATGAGTTCAATAAGTTCTTCCTCACTATGCTTTAGGAATAATACATGACTGATAATTATTTTATGCTTATATAAAGGTTTATTTTCTAAAAGCAAGTTCTTTATCTAAATTGCCTTTCTTCTTCCTCCATCAAGTTACCATTTGTCTCAGTTCATTTTGTGCTGTTATAACAAAATATCTGAGACTGGGTAATTTATGAAAAACAGAAAATTATTTCTCACAGTTCTGGAGGCTGGGAAGTCCAAGATCAAGGAATCAACAGGTTCAGCTCTCCATGAGGGCTTCTCTCTGCTCCCAAGATGTTGCCTTGATGCTGCATCCTCTGAAGGGAAGGAAAGCTGTATCTTCACATGGCAGAGGACAGGAGGACAAAAAAGATGCCAACTCCCTCTGTCAATCCCTTTCATAATGGCATTAATCTATTCATAAGGATGAGGTCCCATGAATTTTAAGGAAATACATTTGGACCATAGCATTCTGTCACAGCCCCCCAAATTCATGCCCATTTTCAAGCAAAATAGATTTGTTTCATCGCAATAGCTCCCAAAGTCTTAACGGATTCTAAAATCAATTCAAAATCTAGAGTCCAGAGTCTCATCTATATCAGATATGGATGAGAATCAAGACATGATTCATTCTGAGGCATATTTCCCTCCAGCTGTGAGTCTGTAAAATAAACAAGTTATTTGCTTCTAAAATAAAGTGATGGGACAGGCATAGAGAGAATAGACATTTTTATTTCAAAAGGGGGAAATAGGTAAAAAAGAAGAAGTAACAGGTCCCAAATAAGGTCAAAATTCAATATGGCAAACAACACAAAGACTAGAGAATCATCTTCTTTAACACCATGCCCCACAGCCTGGACACATAGTGTATGGGGTTGGCCTCCAAGGCTCTAAGGGACCCTGTTGCCATTGCTTTCAAGACTTGGAGTTGGGTGCCTGCAGGTCTCTCAGGCTGGTACTGCACACTGGTAGCTCTGCAGTTCTGAGATCTCCTGCCCTCAAGGCTTCATTAAGCACTACCCCAGTGGGGGCTGTCTACAGTAGCTATAAGATAGAAGTTCGGCAGGACTGGTTTCACAGGATACAGGTCACAAACATCCCATTGATAAAACAGGATGCAGTAAAGAGGCTAGCCAAAACACACCAAACTCAAGATGGTGAAGAAAGTGCCCTTTGATTGTGCTCACTGCTCATTATATGCTAATTACAATACATTATCATACTAAAGGAAACTCTCACTAATGCCATGACGATTTACAGATTTCATGGCAATGTCCAGAAGTTGCCCTATATGGTCTGAAAAGGGGAGGGACCCTCAGTTCCGTGAATTCCCAACCTCTTTCCTGGAAAACTTACAAATACTGTACCCCTTATTTAGCAAATGATCAAGAAATAACCACAAAAATAGGCAACCAGCAGCCCTCAGGGCTGCTTTGCCTATGGATTAGCCAGTCTTTTATTCTTTTACTTTCATAATTTACTTGTTTTCAGTTTACTTGACCAGCTTCCTCTGGAATTTCTTCCTGCATGAAGCCAAGAATCCATGTGGCTTCCTTGGCTGAACCCCAGTTTTGGCATTCTCCCTGTGACATCTTCTTTGGTGACCCACAAAAGAACAATGGAGACCTCCATGAAAAACCCAAATTAAGACTGATTGGCACCATTTGGACCTGATGGGAGGATGAGTCTCCCTTTGTCCAGATTCAACTAGCTACCTTTTTTCCCCTTCAAGTTTGGCTCCTCTGTCCTTTCCTATGTTCTTTTAACTTTGGACAGACTGAGAAGTAGATGTGTGACCCTGGCCATTTCCCATTGTTTGTGTATCCTGGACAGCAGCATGCCTGGTCAGCCACATCCTTTGTAACTCCCCTTGTTACTCCATCGTTCGAAACTTTTCTCTTTAATTTCGAATGAATGGTCATTTTACTTTTTTCTTCTTAGTGCTGAAATGAATGCTTATGCTCATTTCATTGTCACATTTGTAGTCTTTGTATTGGCTATTTGGGCAATTGTTTAAGGTAGGACACTTGGTTATGAGGGGTCCCCTGTTCTACTGACCTTGGGATGCCAGAGCAATGTTGTTCTATGGCCCCATATGTGTTAGGTCTCACACACACATTTGGTGTTCACTGTTGGCCATCCTTTCAATGCTCTATGTTTTTTGGCATTTGGTGTGGGGAACCTCATTGGCTTTGGTACTGTTGACAACCCCTGGGATGCTCTGGGATTTTCAGCATTTGCATTCCTTCTAGGATTTGTGGGCGAGATTCCCACCCTAGGTGGATTTCGGTCTCACCTTTTCTTGTTTTCTACTCCAAAGTTATTTTCTGTAACAGCATTTTTTTTTCTTATTTTGCTTTTATTTAATGCTTTGCTACAGGAGGTAGGAATTTGCAGGGGAAAATAATTGGACTTTCTCTAGAGTTAGAAAAATGTGTCTAGTAAAGATACTTGTTAGACATGGGGACAATGGTGAGCCCTAAAGGACTCACCACTAGGGTGTCTTTTAGGGAACTGGAGCAAATTCAAATTAGCAAACAAAGTTTAGCCATGTGAAGAAATCCCAATTCTGTCTGATAAATAATTTGTATCCAGCTATCTTTTATAAAATAATGAATTTGTCTTCCTGTGTCGTGGCTAGAGTTCCAAGATAAAAGTCATTGGATTTTTGCTTACGTGTGCGTATACATGTCCAGATGTGTTTATGTGTATGTACATTTATTATGGTATATATTGTGTCTGTGGAGTACCAAATACCTTATAAATAAAAGAGCATACATAAATTAAATAAATAAGTCCAAGCATTTTTCAAGTTCACATGACTTGTAAGTTCACTAAAATTTATGGTTACTAAAAATTCATATATAATTCCGTATATAAAATGTGTCAAAGAATATATGCTCTTATGGAAAAAAAAATGTTGGCCCATTCAGATGTTATGTAAAGAGGAGTTTAAAACATGGATTTAGGAAAAAAATAGAAATAAGGTGGAAGGAAAACAAAAACCAGTAAGTAGTGGAGAGAGATGTGAAGAAAATCATGGATATGAAGATGTATTTTTGGTAAGGAAGGTTACAAAGAAAATAAATTTTATGTGACAATATTACATGGTAAATTCTTGTCCTAAAGTAGAATGATTGATTATTTAGGAAAGAAGGAAATATAGGACAAGTCAGAAAGTCCATGCATGTTATAGATGGTCTGTGTAAGTTGTAATAAGGTTCATAGAAGGGAATTTATTAAAAATTGTATATATTTAAATTAGCCATAACTGAAAGGAAATTTATTTGTAATCATTTATGTAAATTTTGATCTCCTATGTTAAAGCAAGTTTGTTTTCTTTTTTTAATGTATTGGTTTGCTTTCAGTAAGATTGCAAGAAATATTGACTTTTGACTTTAAAATCTGTTTCCTTTTAAGGCTTCTCAGATGTATAGCTGTTCCTTTTCCCTTGAAAAGGTGTATCCACTGTAAGTTCAAAAATGGCTGCTCTAGACACCTCTGGGAAGAGCAAATGATGCTCCCCTCATGCTGTAGCTCATCAGCTAAGGCTTTAGCTTTTTATGTTGGTGGCCTGGGTTCAATTCCTAACTTAGGGAATGTGTTCTTTCTGGTTTGATACTTGTGGGACTTTTGCTATTTACTTGTTCTTTTTCCCTCTATGTACAGTTTCTGATTTCCTGACTTGAATTTTCTTTTCTCTGAGCTACTGTAGGGGTGATTCTAGATCTTGTAAAAACCACTTGCCATCTCTTTGGAGACACTTCATGTGTCTGTGGTGAAGTTATAAGTTTAGTTAACGCTTATGGGTTTTATTTGGGAAAATACTTTTGAGAAAAAAGAAAGGCTTAAAAACCAGAGCTTCAGCAGTTTGTCCTGGCTACCATCTGGTCCGGTATTAAGAGATTTAAATATATTTTTTTAAAAAAGCTCTATAGATAAAAAACCAGCTTAATTAAAAAGGGACATCCAAGCTGCTATCTATCTATCTATCTATCTATCTATCTATCTATCTATCTTATATATATTTAAATATATATATTTAAAATATCTTTATGCTTTTTCTTTTCTTGGATCTTTTGTTTTTGATAAAAAGGGATTTTTTTTTTCCTTCCCAGTTGACGGAATTATTTCTCCAGTCTGTCTTCTTGCCATCCCCAGTGTCCACATGAGAGAATCTAAGGTAATTTCTGGCAGTCTGGGACTCCTTGGAAAACACAGTGGAGGTGCCACACACTCCATTTTGGAGAAAACCTCTGTTTTCTTCATGGAATCCCTGGGATTGTGAGTGGATAGATACTTCTCCACATCTAGGGCTTTTCTCTGTTTTGCATTGTGCTAGCTGAGCTTTTTGACTTTTGGGAGCATCAAAAATTACATTTTAAAAAGCTTTTAGCCTTGGTGTATAATAGAAAGGAAATATACTTTTGGGGATGGCTAAGGGCAGTTACTGAGGAATGGAATACTTCACTCTTTGATGTTGCATAAGAAAAGTATGCTTTTGACCTCCTGGAAGGTATGGAAGCATTTTCAACCCCCACTGAGAGGTAAGACTCCCATGGGGGATGGGCTAATTATAGATGGGCTAATTGGCTTTGGGTTACCCACCAGCCTGGGGGGAATGCCCTTGCAATAAAATGCACAGTGAAAGCATTGCACTGTGTTACCCATGGTGTTTGCCACTTTTTTAGGGACCGATAATTCAATTTAAAAATGAGATGAATTATTTTTGTGAGATCTCCTTTGGCCTTCTAGCTGTGCTCACCAATGAGGCCCTAGAAACTGCATGCTTTCTTGGTCTTGTTCCGTAACAGTCTCCACACAAAAGCCAATAATCCAATTAAGATTTTTACATGTTTAAGGAAATCTCCAGGTGTAAGGGTGTCTACTTTTCTTAACTGTTTTGACTAAACTTTCAGCCATGATATTTTCCACTTAAAAATTACCCCTTTAAAATGCAAATTTGGAACTACTTGGCTGACAGTTGTTTAGAACAAGGGAACAGGTAATCAGGAGACTGATGGTTTAAAATTAAAAAGAGAAACTTTACTACAAATAAAAAACCTTATCAACCTACCAGATCTGCCTCTGTCTGTGAATTTATGTGTGGTATGTGTAGTATTTCACTAACAAAATATATGAAAGAGCTCTAATTAATTGGCTTTTAGAAAAGTCGCTTAGGCCAGGTGCGGTGGCTCACGCGTGTAATCCCAGCACTTTGGGAGGCCAAAGCGGGTGGATCACGAGGTCAGGAGATTGAGACTGTCCTGGCTAACATGGTGAAATATCATCTCTACTTTAAAAAAAAAAAAAACTTAGCCAGATGTGGTGTTGGGTGCCTGTAGTCCCTGCTACTAGGGAGGTTGCAGTGGGAGAATGGTGTGAACCCTAGAGGTGGAGCTTGCTTGCAGTCAGTGGAGACAGTGCCACTGCACTGGAGCCTGGGTGACAGAGCAAGCCTCAAAAAAAAAAAAAAAAAAAAAAAAAAAAAAAGCACTTAAGTCACATATTTTGTCAGAAAAATAAAACCTTCAATGCTTTTTAGTTCATGTGACTCTAACAGTATTTTAAAAACAAAGACAGTTTAAAGATTACTGGTAAAATAAAATAAAAATGTCTTCAAATTTAAATATTTGGTCTAAATCATGCTGGTCCTACATTAGATTTACTAAATGCTTTAAGGATATAAACCACTTTCATTACTTTTGATAATTTTTGACTTACCTACTCTAGAGCCATTAGATACTAGATAATGCCTGGGGACATATAGAATTAGCAATGCTTCCTAGCTATGCTGGAAAGAGTCAGATGTTATCTGGAGTTCTGTCTTGTACCCTAGGCTCTGCCCCGGTAATTAATTAAAATTGTTCACATTAAAAATAATACAAATATATGTTCTTGGTAAAAAAAATAGTATGAGAATGTGATTTTTTAAAAATAGAGTACTTTTGTCTAATTTAGAGGGTTTAAGAATCATTTTAAGTTAAACTAAAAGTTTAAGTAAGTTGTGGAAAATTTATGAAAAATTTAGCCTTTTAAAGAATTCTGTGTATGAGCAAGTTGACTAAAATAAAAAGAGTATTATTTAGTTTTTCCATAAATAGAATACTAAAATAAAAGCATACTGATATATGCTTTTATTTGGGCCCATATGTCAGACATACTTGGGCCCATATGTCAGAATAAAAGTTTTGGGAAACAATTGATCTGCTCTTTAATTGAAAATTATAAAGGATTATAGAAGGTTTATGAAAATCTTACCTTATGGTAAAATGAATTAAACTTGGATAGATTTATTTATAAGATTTTATTAAAAATTAGCTTTAGCATTAATGATACATTAATGCAAAGATGAAATTTAGTTTCTCTTTTGAATAAGATTATTGCATAATACTGAGAAACAATAAAAGATTTTTGTTTGCCTTTTAAATAAACTACAGGAAAAAAGGGGGTTGGAAACGAAACAGGTTCAGTTGGGCTTGTGCTGTGTTTATTGGATCTTGTTGTTTGAAAATCTGTCTGCTCTCTCAATCAGTAAATATTTTTGCCTTTTTGAAATCTTTGAGTTATCATTTTGGCTAAATAAATGACTTACAGTGACCTGGGATTCTATTGTGTAATATGAAGTGTTTTAAACCTTTGATATTTGGCAAACTTTCCAAAATCAAATTTTAAATTAAGGTTTTTTGGTTTTTTTACCTGTTTAAGACTTTTGATATTAGATCCCCTAATGTCCAAAAGAGAAATATTTGGCCTATTCGATATATTAAAATCATGCAAGGAGTATTGTCAAATATAAAATATAAATTGTTGTCCACCATACCAGATTTCCATGTTAATTGCATCTTAGGACTATGGCTGTCCTAAGGCTTTTGTTACCCATGGACAATTGTTGTCTTGTTCTAATTCTTTTCAAAAGGCAGTTTATACTTAGCTATTGGAGCCTCACTCTGTTGCCCAGGCTAGAGTGCAGTGGCATGATCTCATCTCACTGCAACCTCCACCTCCCAGGTTCAAGTGATTCTCCTGTCTCAGCCTCCTGAGTAGCTGGGATTATAGTCACACACTACCACACCCAGCTAATTTTTTATGTTTTTGGTAGAGACGGGGTTCCACCATGTTGGCCAGGCTGGTCTTGAACTCCTGACTTAAAGTGATCTGCCCACTTCGGCCTCCCAAAGGACTGGGATTATAGAGGTAAGGCACAGCACCCGGCTGATGGGTACCCTTAAATGCAGGTCTCTGATAACTTTGAAAATTGTGCCATTCAAATAGAGAAAAAACTCCAAAACCCCAAAGAGCAAAATAAAGGAAAAAAAAAAACTTCCAAGACTCTTGTAGAAAGTTCACATATTCATAAGGATTGTTGACCCAATATTGGACAAAACAAGAGTTGATAGCATGGACTAAATTAATAAAAGACTTAAATAATCTTTTTATGACTTTTTGCTGGAAATGTTGCGGATCCTTTCTTTTTCAGAGTCAAGGTAAGTTTTTTCTTTTGAGCTATTTATAGCTTTCAGCAATTGAGCAAAGAATACTACTGTAAGAAAACTTTGGAGCATATGGCTTTCTATCTGCCTGATTTATCTAGAATTTGGAAACCATTTTTGGGTATTCTTAACTTATGGCAATATAGTTATCTGCGTAAGTGCAATAGGAATCTGTTTTCTGGGCCGGGCGCGGTGGCTCAAGCCTGTAATCCCAGCACTTTGGGAGGCCGAGATGGGCAGATCACGAGGTCAGGAGATTCAGACCATCCTGGCTAACACGGTGAAACCCCGTCTCTACTAAAATGCAAAAAAAATTAGCCGGGCGTGGTGGCGGGCGCCTGTAGTCCCAGCTACTTGGGAGGCCGAGGCAGGAGAATGGCGTGAACCTGGGAGGTGGAGCTTGCAGTGAGCTGAGATCTGGCCACTGCATTCCAGCCTGGGTGACAGAGTGAGACTCCGTCTCAAAAAAAAAAAAAAAAAAAAAATCTGTTTTCTTTCATAACAGGATACAATTAGAGATGATGGTTATTTTACTAACACTTTGGAATGGCATGCTTTCAAATATAAACAGACTGCTTTATGATATCAAAGTTGACTTAAAGAGTCAATAAAAGCCCCTTGGGAAAACTATCTTCATAGTTTGTCTATGTAGTCCCTGTACAGGGTTTCTGACCTGTGGTAAGCAAAGAATGTTACTTTCTGACTTACCACAATGTTACTTACCTCTTCTCAAGAGGAGAGGAATTCACCCAGCTCATATAGATATTTGCAAGCATAGATAAATCTGATGCTGAGCTCAAGGCTTTAAAAAGTCCAACTGAGATTCCTTATGGAACAAAGTTCCATCAAAGCCAATTTTAAAAGGGCCTATCTACAAATAAATAGTTTTGCTGCACTTTATGCAGATTAGGCCAATAATAATAATTAATAATAATAATGAGGAAACTTATTTTGCAAACAATTCAGTCCTACCATGATTTGTCTTTGGTAAAAAGGAGAGACAGGAGAGAGAAAAATTATGTTTCAAAAAAAATTATAGTATACCTGTTGTTAGATTCTACTCTTGCCTATTGTTTTTGAGTTTTTATTATGTTCTGCAATTTGGACTGACTCATAAATTCTGTCCAGGCTACAAGTCCACAAACTAGCATTTTCAAAGTTTTCTTCCATCTTTCTGACTAAACTCAATAATATTACTAGCACCTTTTTCCTGAGGCCTTGCAAGCTACAGCTTATTCCTTGTGATACAAGCAAGGAAAACAAGAAACAGATTGCCATTGCCTTCCTTCCCTATAAGCTAAGGATGTTTTAAGTCTAACAATCTAACATCTGGATAAATTGTGCCCAACATTAATCTTTCTTTGTCTTCTGTTTCCCAAAAAATCCATTTATTATAAATCTGTTTTGCTTTGTATTTTAGACAACAGGAGACTGATTTTCTAGCCTATTCACTTAGGTTTCAAATGGCACCCTCTTTCTTTTTATAAGCATTGCTAATCTGGGCTTAAGCATTTTATGATCACTAGGTGCTATTTGAGTTTTTAAAAAAATAATTGTTTGTTATTTTCAACAGGCTTTCTGACAGCTAAAGTTTATGTTTTGAAGGCTACAACAGTTCCAGACAAAAATGGTAATTGGCCCAAGGGTTCCAGCCTTTGCCACTGCACAAAAGATAACATCCTTGTAAGTCATTAGATCCAGTAACAAGAAGTTTCTATGCCTACAAAGCAGGTAGGGACAATGGCCCTTGTTCAGCATGAAGCAGTTACAGAGGACACACTCTCATCCTTCTATAGCCCCTTAAGATTAAGGAAGAATATATAGTATGCAGCCTCTGAGATGGGAGAAGGGGATGAGATAGGAGCTCAGCAGGACTGGTTTCACAGGATAAGGTCACAAAGACCTTGCTCATAAATCAGGATGCAGAAAGAAGCAGGCCAAAATCTGCTAAAACCAAGATGGCAATGAACGTGACCTCTGGTCATTTTCACTGCTCATTATATGCTAATTGTCATACATTACCTTGCTAACAGACACTCCCACCAAGTCCATGACCATTCATAAATGCCATGTCAATGTCTAGAAGTTACCCTACATGGTCTGAAAGGGGGAGGAACCCTCATTTCTGGGAATTCCCTGCCTCTTTCCTGAAAAACTCATGAATAATCAACCTCTTGTGTAGTATAAAATCAAGAATAACCGTAAAAATAGGCAAACAGCAGTCCTCAGGGTTGCCTTGCCTATAGAATAGCCACCCTTTTATTCCTTCACTTTCTTAATATACTTGATTTCACTTAATATACTTGATTTTACTCTGTCGGGTTGCTCTGGAATTCCTTCCTTTGTAAAGTCAAGAACCTACGAGGTCTCCTAGGCTGAATCCCAACTTTGGGGCTCACCCTATGACAGCTGCACCCCGTGGCAGTTCTCTGCTTGGGACCAAGGCTGTCTGAGACTCTCAGGGGAGGTAATCATGCCTCCTCAGCTCTTGCACTCTATGCATCTGCAGAATTAGCACCCTGTGGATGCCACAAAGGCTCACTGCTTGCACCCTTTGGAGTGGTGACTCCAGCTGCACCTGAGCCCACTGAGCTATATAGCTTGGGTGGTGAAGGAGTGCTGTGCAGAATGCAGAGAGCAGAGACCCTCAGTGTCCTTGGGAAGTGAGCTCCAAGATCACACAGAGGGCCTGGATCTCTTTCCAAAAAATATTCTGCCCCACTGTGGGCTGGGAATGGGTATGGCAGCTCATAAAGTTTCTGAAGTACCTTCAGGGTCATTTTCCCATTTTCTTGAATGAAGATCACCTGGCTTCCTTCTCTACATACTAAAATGACCAGAGGTCATTTTCATTGCCATGTTGGTTTTGGCAGACTTTGGCTGGCTTCTTTACAGCATCCTGATCTATCGGCAGGGTCTTTGTGACCTGTATCTTGTGAAACCAGTCCTGTTGAATTGCTTCTTATCAAATGGTTGCCTGACCACACCCTTGGCTTTCTCTCCTAAACACACTTTTTTATTCTTTACATGGTCAACCTGAGAATTTTCCAATTCTTTACATTCTGCTTCCCATTTAATTATAAATTCCACCTTTAAATTATTTTGCTCTTCTTGCATTGTACTATAAACAATTAAAATAAGTGACACAGCATCTCGAGTACTTTGCTGCTTAAAGATTTCTTCATCAAATATCCTACTTCATCCTTCTTAGTTCTGTCTTCCACAAAGTCCTGGGAACATGGACATAATTCAGGCAAGTTCTTTGCCACTTTGTAACAGAATTGGACTCTCCTCCAGTTTCCAGTATCTCATTCCTCATTTCTGTCTAAGTCCTCATCAGAGTGACTATGGCCTTTACTGTCAATATTTCTACCAGTATTCTGGTCACAATCACTTAAGTAATCTCTAAGAAGAACGAAGTTTACCCTACAGCTCTTCTCTTCTTCTGAGTCTTCATCAGAATTGTCCTTAATGCTCCATTCATGTAAACGCAGGATTTTTCTAGCATTCACTTCAAAACTGTTCCAGCCTCTACTCATTACCCAGTTCCAAAGTTGTTTACACATGTTTTAGGTATTTATTACGGTGACACCCCATTCCTCTGGTGCTAATTTCTTTTCTAGTCTGTTTTGTGTTGCTATAACAAAATACCTGAGACTGAGTAATCTATAAAATACAGAAACTTCTTTCTCACAGTTCTGGAAGCTGGGAAGTCAAAGATCAAGGCTCATATCTTGATCAAATTCAGCTATCTGGTGAGGGCTGCTCTCTGCTTCCAAGATGGTACCTTGATGCTGTATCCTTTACAGGGGAGAAACACTGTTCCCTCACATGATGGAAGAATGGAAAGGTGAAGAAAAGGAATCAAATTATTCTTGTTAATCCCTTTTTAAATGGCATTAATCTATTCGTGAGGATGAAGCTCTCATGACTTAAGCACCTTCCAAAAGACTCCAAGTCCCAACCCAGTTGTATTGGGAATTAAGTTTTCAACACATGAATTTTAGGGGACATATTCAGACCATAGCACCATATATATGCATTATTCTCACGAGAATGGGAGTAAAGCATAACATTAGACTTATACCCATGTTTCTTCAAAATCCATCTTTTCTGACCTCCATTTCAAGTTGAGACAGCAAGCCCCTATTAGTTACTAACAGGGATGTGTTACATATGACAAGTGCAGAGAAAGAAAATATTTGAGAGCCACTGGTTAATATCACTAGATTTTTTAAATTAATCATGAGAGGCCTGAATGAAATTTCAGCCCAGAAGTTCTGCCTAGTTGATGACAAAGGCAGTATAATTCTTAGAAGCATCATTACTTGAACAAGTCAGTATTTTTTAATATCCAGAATTGTTAAGCAGTATGAGTTAATCAGAAAAAGCAAATCAAAATTTGTCTTCTTTGAGTTTCTGTCATAGTGAGAAAATTCTAAGAAATCTTGGAGAACAAAAAAATTTCAAAGTAAAGAATTATACTTCAAGGTTGAGATGAAAATAATTTAAGGCAAGTATCTATTGCCCAATTATCTGTATTATTTGATAGTAAATATAAATTTTACTTTTCCATAAAATATTTAAGGTGGATTTTAAAACAAACATATATGTCACTATAAACACATATGTTTCATGTATATTCCTATATGTGGCAGCATTACAAATAAAAAGTGAAGTCAGAAATGGCAAAGGGAAAGCAGTTTTTCTGCTCACCAGGGATAAGATGGTTTATAGAAGTACACATTATACTGGTTCTGGGAGTCCTTGTTTTTCAAGGAATGAGTACTCATATAGGTTGCATTGGTCTCCTTGTTCATATTATTTACTTTATCACTGTGGAGGAGATTTTATTGTCCAAACTCTGATTAACATTCTGCTGTGGAACAAAAATAGTTGATTTCTAAAAAATGAATGATGATAGGTTTATAGGATATCAGCAATTTACTTCTGTACAATCTTTTCTTGTGGCCTCTCACTTTCCTTACAAGCTATGTGGATTGCAGTATCCCACACACTCTGGCTTAGTGAAAAGTAAGAAGTGCTGACTGCTGTGTTGTTTTTTTTTTTTTACCTATATTATCTAAATCTACATAGAATCAGTCTTATTCTCCCTCCCTCCCTTCCTCTCTCTTTCTCTCTCTCTCTTTCTCTTTCTCAAACACACACATACACAAACTCTCTCTCTCTTAAGTTTCCTGGCTAAAACAAAGGGTGACCTCAGTAGTCATCAAGATCCTTCCTGTCTTTGCTATATTTGGCTTCTTCCTACTTTATTCCCCCTGGCTCCTCAGGTCCTTCTGACTCCCTGACTTGCCCATTTCCTTGAACTCTGAACATCCTGTCCTGTTATCCCTTTCTGTAGTAGTCACACTCTTGTCTCTGACAGTGAAAGGTCTTTGGTGTCTTTGAGGCTTCTAATTTTCTGTCCTTTTTCTTCTTCTTCTTCTTCTTCTTCTTCTTCTTCTTCTTCTTCTTCTTCTTCTTCTTCTTCTTCTTCTTCTTCTTCTTCTTCTTGCAAAGAAAAAACTATCCAAAGATTTATTTTTTGTTTCAATAATTAGAATTTAATTCATTCAAGTTATAAGTTCAAAAACCTAGATCTTCCTTAAGAGTAAGTTCTAAATTTTGGCTTGCAAATCTTACTACTGGAATTCATAAGTCCAGCAACTTTTTAACCATCACATTTATTAAGTACTTTTGGAGTAATATTTGGTACCATTTTACATTTAATTAGCAAAACCTTCACAGATATTTAGCTATATTTATAAATTAAATATATTCAATATAATTCTCAAGCATTCCCATTGTCCAAAAGGGAATTCCCATTGTCCAAAAGGGAAAAGATGTTCATTTTGGAAAGATGCTCATTTCCCATAGTAAATAATTCCAATCGATATGACAAATGTAAAAATACTTTTTATTTTCCTGCTATTTACATAAAATAGTATAACCTTAACTGAACTCTACCCTCTGACGCCTCATCCCAAGAGACTGTGGGTTTCTTCTTGGGTTGTAGTTGGCTGTCATTATGCTGTTGACTATTTTCCTGAGGGGAAGAAACCATATAAATATGATATTATCCCATGCATTTCTTTCATCAGTTTCTGCCTGTTTCTGTTCTCTCTTCATTGTTTTCAAATAGTTGTCTTTTCATAACATGTCCAAATTTTTCATTGTTTCCTGTGGGAGGGTTAGTCTGATACCAGTTACTTTGTCTTTACCTGAATTGGACCTCTTGAACCAGAGGCTCTTGATTTTTCACCTGTTCAATGATTATAAGGTGAAGGCTGGGAAAATAAAGATGTCCCAGATAAATGCACAATAACAAATTATATCTTATTTTATAAGCAAGGCTGGAAACTTTACATGTAACATTCATACTTGTGTGTCATACCAGTAATGTAAAATGTTTGAAATTCTCTTTTGTTACCTGCAAAGTTATTAGTCTACTAGTAAGGCAATCTTGGCACCAAGAGAGAAGCTGCTTTTTGTGACGGTGTGAGCAGCAGTTCTCTTGAGTTGGCAGTGGCACACAGTTGGATTTTTGAAACTGTGATCCAGAATAAATGTGAGTCATTATTCCTCAAGTTGCCTAGATACCTGACAAATAGCAAAGTATTATCCTTTTAGTCTTCAAAAAATAATGGCTATGTCTTTAGTGTGTTGAGACACTTATGCAGACATTAGTAACTATGAATTTTATTGGTTTAAAATTATAGTAAAATTTGTTACTACTCAGTTTGAAACTTACATTTTTACAAAGTGTTTCCTTAAAAGTTGTGAAGTAAAAGTAGCAAGAAACTAGTACAGAGACGGATTATGGAGGAGATCATTTTCAATGAAACTTGGCACATAAAATGCATCTGAGAATAGGGGAAAAAGGTAGGAAGATGGGATAAGAAGCACTTTTGTGACCCAACCTAAGCCAATTTTGCTGGCCAACAATATTAGCCAGCTCAGGTGAATAGATACAGATGGGTTCTCTATGTCCCCTTTTCACCTTCATGCTACCAGTTGATATTTTCTTATAAAAGCAAGTCTTTGACCCAGATTCTGCCTAATGTACATCTACTAGCAGATAGGGGCAAATACAGTCATATGATCTTGCTAACTCTATCCATCTCTGTTCTCTGCTTCTCTGACAAGCATATCATGTGAAAGATTCACCCTGAGGTCAATGCAACAATACTTTGATGGCAGGGTCAGTCAACACTTAGTTGGGCCAATGACAGAGTTGTCCTTGAAGTGGAGAGGTCCAAGGTTTTGGACCTCTGAATCCCAAATGATTTATAATTTGATTTTGTTGAATTTTTCTGCCTTCTTTTTTAATGCTCACATCCTCTTTTTCTAGCCAATCATATATCTCAGAAACTATTCATTCCAAAAATGAAAACTTATTGATAAGCTTTCTTACATGAAAAAACTTCTTGTAAAGATTTTGATAAAATGTTTGAAGTGCTTGAGCGTACTTCCTGAGTGTGGATTACTCTTTAATCTATTTCAAATGCTATTAAATGCCTCTGTCATGAGGATTCAAGTCAAACTATACATGTTGTATTAATCCATTTTCTGTTGCATAACAGCATACTACAGACTGGGTAATGACAGAACTTTATTTCATTCATGGTTCTGGAGGCTAGGACATTCAGTAGCAAGGGGCTGGCGCCTGGTGAGTACCTTCGGCTGCGTCATCCCATGGTGGAAGGGCAGAGGGCAAAGGACAGGAGAGTGCATGGAAAAGAGAAAGGCACCAGAGGCCAGACTTGCTATGTAACAACCCACTTCTGTGATAACTAACATACTTCCTCAATATTGACATTAATCCTTTCCTGAGGACTTTACCCTCATGACTCAGTCACCTCTTATTAAGCCCTACCTCCTAACCCTGTTTCATTGGGGATGAAGTTTCATTGGGGGACATATACAAACCACAGCACTTGTATACATTATACTACTTATGATGTTTTTTGTTTTTCCTTTGAGATGGAGTCTTGCTTTGTCTCCCAGGCTGGAGTGCAGTGGTGCGATCTCGGCTCACTGCAACCTCCACCTCCTGGGTTCAAGCGATTCTCATGCTTCAGCCTCCTGAGTAGCTGGGATTACAGGTGCCTGCCACCACACCCAACTAATTTTTGTATTTTTAGTAGAGACGGGATTTCACTGGGTGTGGTGGCTCATGCCTGTAACCCCAGTACTTTAGAAGGCCAAGGCGGGCGGATCGCCTGAGGTCAGCAGTTTGAGACCTGCCTGGCCAACACAGTGAAACCCTGTCTCTACAACAGTTTTAAAAAGCAATTTATTATAGAGACAATACTCTCAATCACAATCAGATTTGTCTAGAATTTCTTAGCCCGAATGAGTAGATTTGAATTACCACTCGTGCACTAACAGTAGACATTGCAAATGAATAATTAACTGCTCCTCTGAGTGGAGGAGGAAAAATATCAATTCTTCTGAGTTCTCAACTGAGGTCTCTGTAACAAAAGATCAATTAACAAGAGAAAAACATACACATTTATTTCATATACGTTTTACATGATGCAGGAGCCTTCATAAGAAAGTGAGGACCCAAAGAAGTGGTTAAACCTGAATGTTACTACAAGAGGTTTGATGAAGAGTGGAGAGTTGTGAAGAAATAAGACAAGACAAAGGGGAAGTGAATGAGGGCAATTATAAAGTGGGGGGAACTTGAAGGCCTCTTTGTTTACATTCCTCCATGTGTCCCTTTGTCTTTGGCGGTAAGGATGCTCCTTTTCTCCAGGTAAAGGAAGGGCACCTCTCACATGAGGGTCTTATGATGTGTTTCTGGGAACGGTCAGAAAGTCCTTCCGGCACACGACATTTCTGAAATTCCTTTAACTTAGAATATTCAACATGCTAAGGTGCAATATTTTGAGGTAGCATGTCCTGAACCCTGCCATCTGCTAGGATTAAATATAGATTCATGATCTTTAACAGAAAATGCAGCCACCACCAATCAGAATCTTCAGTTAAGATACAACATGTTATCCTTTCCTTAGTCCTTCCTCAGTTTAATATCAAACATTTATTTTATTTAAACATCTAGGTAATAAGCAACATTCTCCATTTTACATCTATGACAGCAGTTTCAGGGAATACACATTTGACTTTGCAGTCTTTAAAAATTTGTGGGGTTTTGTTTTTTTTTTATTTTTGTTTTTCCTAATGAAGATGAATAAAGTGGGAGGAAGTTCAGTCCTGAGTATTACAGCTTTAAAAGATGTCAACATTTCAGATGACGGCTTAGAAGCTGAGCAGCAAAGAGACCACCTATGAGGAAAATAGAGATAATTACAAACAACAATCACAGCTGTTAACAGCAGCACTCATAACACATTCTCAGCATGAAAAAATTGTAACTAATGCATCAGTTGTTTAGTCATACGCAGTCACTGTGCTGGATCAAGCATAGACAATGTATAGACAAAGCCAACACTGAAATCATAAGGGGTCAGAATTATAGTCCATAATTTACATTGCATGAGAAGTTTTTAATCATTTCAGAATTAAGGCCCACAGGCTTAACTTATTTTGCATAAGAAATATATTATCCAAAGGTTACATATCAATCAACTCTGCAAAGTTTCTTACCATACTTTAACATTTCCTATAGATGGCACTTGAATCATTATGCTTATTTTTTCTCAACTGCATAAAGAAGCACCCTTCACTGCAGAATATTGTGCTCTGCATTCTGTGGTTCCAAAGCCATTTAGGAAACACTTCATCACTCAAGGACATACGACTTTTAGTAGCCAAGGACTGAATTATGTTGGACTCTTCTCCAGAAAACTAATTATGATTTATTTAAGAATATTAATTTTTCCTGTAAAGTATATTTATTATTGAGATTGTTTTGTAAATGTCTGTTTCCCTCTAATTTCTTTTGCATTAGTTTTTTACCAAGCCCACAGGATAACCAGCAACCATGACAAATCAAGTAATATAAAAAATAAGCCATTTATAAAAATAATAATTGCATAAGTCCAAGAGATTAATTCAAGTCCTGACAAAATCACGTATAATTTAAACAAATATTCTTCATACTACTTCAAAATAACCAGCATAATCAGAATATGTTAAAATTTAGATATAAGGTAGAGTTAGACAGGATTGCCATTGCCTCTTCACTTTGTGTTCCAAATCTGAAAATCCTGTTAACATAAATTATATGCATTTGAAATGTTGATTGGCACCAAAAAAGGTGTCTGTTCCTGGCAAAGTGTTAGTATATAATGTGTTTGCTTGAGGTACTCTGAACTGCAGAAAAATACTGATGAATTTAGTTTCTGTTTGAAGTGAATATGGGTCATCTGATGTGTAGTGAGATTTAGTTGGAGGTATCTAGTTGAGACAAAAGCATACGGATTAGTGCAGCGTTGGCTATAAATGAGCTTGCATGGGGAAATGTATAAAGGAACATCTCCTATCCTAAGTGAAGAGAAAAGCAAATAATGTGTTTAGACTTAGATCACTTAAGGAGAAGGGAGAGATATTAAGGGAATTCCTGTATCATAACTTTTGTTTTCTCTTAGAAGAAAGATGAGGTCAGTTTTAAAACCCATGGTGATTTTTTTCTTAGATGTCTGGAAAGTAGCTCCATTTCTTTTTCCTGCCTTAGTCTGTTGGTTTTTTTTTTTTTTTTTTTTTTCCCCCAAATCTATTTTATCTCCTGCTAATGGTGATTTTGGGAGAACTTAGTAGAAAAGCTTAATTTTGTCATAAAACCAGACCCATGGCAATGTGAAGATGTGCACGAGTGAGGTGATGACAGGATAAAAACTGCTTTCTTACTTTGATGCTTTTCCCCATCTTTCATTTGTGACAGTTAGTTGAAGAATTAGGAAGGTTTTGAATATCTCCAAAAATAATAATGCTTTCTACCTACGAAGTATATTAAGTTTTCTTAGCACTGTCACATATAATAAATATTATACTTGATTTGAACACTAATTCTGAAAGTAGAAAGATATTCTTATTATTAAGAAGACAGTAACACTAACAACATCTCACATTTACAGAGCATCTGATAAGATGCAAAGTGTTTTCACATGATTTTCTCATTCCAATTTCAAACAAATTATTAGAGTATCAGGACTATTTGCAGTAGAATAAATATAATTAGTTAGTATTCACAAAAGTTGCTCAAGGTCACTTATGACCAAAGAAGTATAAGTTAAAATTATTAAAAAAATTTTTCACCTGTCAAATAACTGAGAGAATGATACATTCAATTTTGTCAAAGGCATGTGCTGGCAAAAAAGGTACCGTTATAGGCTGCTGGTAAAGTTATAATTTGTTATACTATTTCTGGATGACATTTTGGCACTAGAACTTTATTCTGAGGGGGAAAGGGAGATATAAACAAAAGTGTACACGCAAATGAATTCATTACAGAGTTATTTATAATGTGGAATATTGGAAATCACATTTATTTGGGCAAACGTAATTTAAGGCTGTCATCTTGGAACACGCAGAGACCTTGGAAATGGAGGCCCTATTAAAGAAACAAAAGATGGTAGAAGCCTAGGATCAGAGCTGCCTTAATTGTCTGTATAACATGCTCCTACCTTTTATATGAGAACAATAAAACGCTTGTGTAAGGCACTGCACTATTCTTTTAGGACTCTGTTGCTACAGCAAGATCCAATTCTAACTGGCATATTTATATTTGTTTGTTTATGTATATGTGAATGCATGTATTTAATATTTTAAAAGTTGTGTTTTGGGAAATCTCTCAGTGCTTTTATTATAAACATAGAAAGAGTGTTACCAGATAAATTACAGGGATGGGCCAGGGTCGGTGGCTCACGCCTTTAATCTCAGCACTTTGGGAGGCTGAGGCGGGCAGATCACAAAGTCAAGAGATCGAGACCATCCTGGCCAACATGGTGAAACCCCGTCTCTATTAACAATACAAAAATTAGCTGGGCGTGGTGGCATGCGTCCAGCTACTCCAGAGGCTGAGGCAGGAGAATCGCTTGGACCTGGGAGGAGGAGGTTGCAGTGAGCCGAGGTCGTGCCACTGCATTCCGGCCTGGCGAAAGAGTGAGACTCCATCTCAAAAACAAAAAGAAAAAACATAAATAAATAAAAATAAAGATTGCACGGATGAGCCCAAATGGTAACAAAATGACTTGGTAGCTCATTGCAGAGCCAACAGATATTAAAAACCTAAGGTTATTTTTAAAACTATTGGAATGTACTTCTCTGATTAAGCTAATTTAGGTAGTATCTTTTATTCTGAATCAAAGACTTTATGATCCTGAGATTTATTTTAGCTTTAGGAATCTATGATTGATGTAGCAGCCACGTTTATTGTTTGAAGAAAGTGAGAAAGATGGCGTTAAATATTCCTCAGAGAGAAATTGAAGTTTTAATTATTATAGGACATAATATGAGGGAAAGAGACATTGAACAGTTCAATTCCAAGCCTAAGACATTTTCGCTGAATATTTTAAAATAGAATAGTGTGCTTAGTCAATTAGGACGCTCTTGGTGTTGGTTTGCACTGGGCAAAATTTTGACCACCCAAGGTATTATAATGCTTCCATATTAATAAAGAGAAAACTTTCTTTTAAGTATTGAGTAATGCTCCCTTTTGGCTTCCACTTAAAACTGATGCTACAAAAACCATGTAACATTTTTCACTAGTCTACTATGAATGCATATTTTGTAGTATAAATTAAAGGCCATCCTCACAGTTATTGAAATCTGCAAAGTTAAATTCAATGTATTGGGCTATAGAAAATTCCCAGATTTCTTCTCTTTTTGCCTTATAACAGTGAAGATAGTTGACATTTTAACTATTAACACAGCTTTGCTTAAAGAATAGTGTTTGTCTTCTACTTCAGGTGTCCTCTCTGTCTTCTCAGAAGACATTGTTTCTTTTACGATAATCCTCATACTACTTAATCTTCCTATAGCATCTTATATTATTTAATATTATCTCCTTTCTCCCTCCCTTTGTTCCTTCTTTCTTTTTTCCTTTTTAGTTTTCGAGATCAAAGTGTTGGTGCTACTACAGATAAAAACAATGGGAGACTGTGGCTTAATTTGAGCAGCCAATTGGGCATAAAATACTCCCCAAGAATGCATTTATCTACCTGGACACTGGCAGAGATGAACCTGCAGGGCAGCCTGTTCCTGTTACGGTTACTACACTGTGGGGAGCAGAAATGGCCTCTTTACCTTAAGAGGACTTGGTGGATCCAAAGGAGAGCTCTTCTCTTCTGAAAACTCTCTCAGCCCTTGGTTTCTGTCTCTGAACATCTTGTCTATCTAGTTTCTTTTTTCATTGCCGCCTCCTCTTTCTTTAGCTTGCTGTCCTGAGACATGGGCATTCCTGAGGTTCAATTTTCTTCTTTATACCCTCTCCCTTAGGGGTCATTTTCTTCATTTGTAGTTCACCTATTAACTCTACGAGGGCAGGCACCAGATATATTTCTCCAGCCCCAGATTCTGAGCTCCTCACCGGACATCAGTTCGCAAAACTTGTTTTCAAAATTAAATGCATTCTTTTTTCTCTTATGAAAACATCTCTTTGATCTCCCCCCCTTTTTTTTTCTACTGTATCACCACCGCTTTCCAGCCACCCAGACCCAGAAAGTCTGATATCCTCTACTTTAATCAGGCATTCCTTTGCCATGTCTCCTGAATCCATCCCTTCCTTTCCATTCCCATTGATAGATACTGCGCCAGCTACATCCACTGTGAGATCAGTCAATTGCACTGAATCTGAAAGGGCCACACATAGATTAGCTTATACTCCCTGTGCTTTCAGTTTGTCCTTCTTCCAGTTCACCCTGCATCCATCAATCTTCTTTAAGGTTAATCTCCCTCATGTTAGAGATTAAATCCCTTTCTTCTGCATATGAGGGCTCACACAATTTACCTTTTATAAATCTTTTGAGCTAATCTCCTTTTCTCACACAAACCTTTTAATCCAATCCAACTTATCTAATCACTATTCCTTTAATGTTGTTTTCCTCCATGTCTTTGCTCACTTAGTTTTCCCTACCCAGAGGGTCTTCAACACATTTCTCTATCAAAATCCCACTCCTTTGTGGCCCAAATTAAATTTTACCACTCTTTGCATGCTTCTCTCAACTTAAAATTCTAAATGTTTCCTTTTAAACCCAACAATGAGTTTTTATAGCACTTTTTGTTAGTAATCAGTTTTATGTTTCATGGTATTTTTGCTTTTATATCTTTCAATGTCTTGTTTCTAGTTAGATTATAAGCTACTTGAGAAAAAGAAGTTTATTTATATCTTATTCACCATATGGAATTATCAACGGTTAGCTGGAGATTTTCTTCTATTATAAAACTTTTTCACCTCTCACTTAAGGTCATCTTCTGTTTGGAAACTTTTCACCTTCCTCTGAGGCTGTTTTTTATTATATAACTTTTCACCTTCCTTTGCTCCTTTGCTTCCTTTGCATGAGTGATGAATACTTCTGAATTTTATTATTCAATATCAGTACCTAAATAATGGGAATTGAATTTTTCTTGATATTATATGTACTTAGGTTTTTCCCCACTTGGGGTGCCAATGCTTGTTTCAGTTCATTATTACTTTTATTTTTCATTATATTTTTTAATTTAGTTTAAATTTTCATATAGTAATTGTACATATTTAAGGGGTATATAGTAATGTTTGGATATTTTTAAGGTGTGATGAGCAGACTAGGGTAATTAGCATGTCCATCATCTCAAACATTGATTATTTCTTTATGTTGGAAACATTCAATATGCTCCTTTTAGTTATTTGAAATTACATAATATATAATTACATATTATATTGTTAATAAGCTAACCATATAACATATAGGATATAGTTATCCTATATATAATAAAATATATAGGACTATATAACTGTATGTAGTTATACTATATATAACTATAGCCTATATAATTAACTAGAATATATAGTTAGACATAACTATATATTATATATAGTTACATGTCCATATCTCATATACAGTATATATATATAATATATAAGTCTTTCTATAAAATTATATAGTTAATTATATAGGATAAGTAACCGTAGTTATCCTATGGTGCTATAGAACACTAGAATTTATTCTCTTATTTAACTGTAATTTTACATCCTTTAATAAATCTCTTTATATACCATCATCCTATTCCACCCTTGAAGGACTCTTAGGGTCTTTAGGGTTCTAAGGCTCTATTTATCTTTGGTAAATAATATTGTCATGCGTAAAAATAATTAATCCCAGAAAATCAGCAAAACAAATTTCCTCCTTGTTTAACCACATGCAAAATTCCCAGATTTAAACTATGTCTGCTCCATAAGAAGATTATTCTGTTACAATCTTTAAAACTTTAAAGAAGTTTCCAAGATTAAAAGTAGCACATAGCCAACCCAGGATCCAGCAAAACTAAGAGAAATATTTTTCCCAAAAAGATAGTGTGGTTATCTTGAGTCTGGGAAATGATCTCCACAATGCCCCCCATAAAGTGATGTGTGTTGACAAGTAGGCTAATAGGAGATTCCCTTTCAACTTTGCAAACAATGTTTGGAAGCTGGCAGTAAGAAAACCAGTACAGTAAAAACAGTTGCTTAATTACAGAAGCCACATTGCTTACATTTCAGCATGAAGTCAAAATTTGTTTGAATCCATGGAATTCATGTTGTTCTACAAAGCAGCTCAAAAAAAAATAAATAAATAAACAAGCAGTTTACATAATTTGCAGTACTTACGCTATTCTTTTGCAAAAGAGCACCACGGGAGAGCATGACCAGCAAGTGATACAGTTGCCGACAGAGAAAGCCCTGTGTTCTCAAATGTGAAGTAATTTTGACTTTTATATATTGAAAGCAGCATTGAGTGGCAGCCAATTCAGAGTTGTAAAGATCTATAGAATTCTCTTTAAAATAATTTTTATTGATTCATCTGTAAGCAGAAGTATGAGAATCCAATTTTCCATAAACTGCTTTTACCAGATATTTGTGACAATATTCCACCAGAAATGCCTCTCTTCCCTATCTCTTCCCAGATGACTGCAGCATATAGACAATCCAAGCTTAAGTCAATTAAAATGTAACTAACCACACCTTTTCCAGTAGCAGACAAATGTGGATTCAAGTCCACTCTTAAATTATAGCACAACCTTCTAGCACATACTCAGTTCTGGTTAATTGATAAACATCATCTCATAAATAGCAAAGAGGGGCTCTCCGAAGTAGATGTATCTGGGTTAAAATACTGGATGTATGAATCACCCTTACAATTGTGATGGTGACCTAGGAAAAATATCAGTCTCTAATTCTGGGAACTTAAGATATTTGCTTGAAGAGCAATTTTGACATCCAGATTTCATTTTCAGGACTCAACAAGACATTTCTGTAATACATCAAATCCAAGTCTGAAATCATTTCTGCAGCTGTTTATGGCTGCTGTCTCAGCCAGTCCAAGTGGAGGTTAAAGTTGATACTTGCATGTAGCTTCCTATTCTGAAGTCGGGCAGTCTTCTGCTCTTTGGCAGCCTGTGATTTGTTAAGGACCTCAGTGTATTGCTTGCAATCTGTATCTTGATTGCTAAGGTTTTCAGACTTTGTTTTTAAAAAACTTTGGATTATTTTATTTGCAAGTACTAGTTTTAATTGATCATGTTCATCATATATTTAGAAATTAAAGAGACAGTATCTGGTTAGATGCTTGAGACATTGCTGAGCAAAAGGCAAAAATCAAATGTTTAAGTAAATAGGTGAAATGTCTGCATCCTGTAAGTGAGCTTCTTAAACATAAAGACTGAGAGTCATTGTGTCAGGTACTTTACTGAAGTTATATCACATATCTGTCATGATGAGCATAAAATAGGGGTAAGTAGACCATGTCATGGACATCTGGTATTTTTTGAATTGCCTTCATCTTTTTCTTCCTGAAACTACCCATCCAAATAATTCCAGTGGTATATTCTATAATTGTGTCTTCATCTCCTTTTGACATAAATCAAATTCACCAATCTATATCTAATTCCACTATCCAGAGTTATTGTCTCGAGGGTGAGCAGAACTCAAGAAAAGCCATTCAGAATCCATTTTGGAGATTTGTCTGACTTTTGAGGGAGAGACACAGGGCCTTTTTAACTGAATCATCTAGTATCATGGGTACATATACCTGGAATGGCAGGGGCCCATCTTTGCTGCTCCATGGGGAGAATCCTCCTGTAAACAAAGCCAACCCAGAGGAGAGTAGAGCCAATAAATTATGTTAATCCACACATTCTTTCTTTTTTTTTTTTTTTGCTTAGAGCCAACTTTATTAGAGTTTCTGGCATTTACAATCAGAAGAACTCTAACTAATATTTCTTTCTAATTGTACACACATGAGATCATCTGAGTTGCCCAAATACACACAGCAAGTAGGTGGTAGGCCTAGGATTTGAACACAGGTTTCTTTGATTCCAGAACATTGGTGATATAATGCCCCTGAGGGAAGCATGGGAAGTGTTGGAACTAGTCTGTTATTTAAACATCAAGATAACCTTGGACTATGATTCCAAATTGTGCAAACCATTTTCTTCCCAAGAAGTTTTTGTATGCCCCTGAAATGATAAGGGGAGGATATGGCCCAACAGATTCTAGCACATACCTTTTTTGTTGTTGTTAAGACAATCTTGAAGAATGCTTGCTTATCTTAAACCGAGGCAAGTGAGAATATTTCTTGGAAATTGTCTTTTTCCTTCTATCAGTGCTGGCTTGTATGTGTTATAAATCCTGATGTTTACAGTTGTACAAATAGTCAATGTAATTTAATATCAGTTTATGAGAAATGCTGAGAAAATCCCTTGATTTTCATCACCAACCTTTCCTAAAGTGAACCTTCCTGATATGTACTTTCACAAGTCAAACAGGGACTGTTTTTCCTCTCTGGTCCCTGCTGTGTTTTGATGACCCAGATGGTAAGAGGTCGCTGCTTGGAAGGCACAGATAACTGTAACAAGGGAAAACTGCTTCTTTGATGTACCAGACATTTAGTGAGGTCTAATCGTGTGCTAAATATTCGTGGCCCACTACATATATCACCTTTGATAAGAATTCTTTTCAAACCAGGATATTCCAAAATTTGTTCTAATATGTTGAAAAAGAAGTTACAATGTTGAAACAGAAGGTACAGTTTTTAGTTGTAAAGATGACCACCTTCATTTCGTACTCAAATTTAAATCTCTTAACAAACATTTATGAGGATAGATTTGCAGGTGTCTAATAATTGAAGTGTTTCAGATTTAACGGACACAATGAGAATTTGTGAACGGTAGATGGGTCTCACAGTTGTTCAAGTTTTTGTTTTATTTTTTGGATCTTTTGTTTACTTCAAAGCAGAAAGGAAACCATTACGATACTGATACCAAAAGTTAGGATTCAAATATTCAACACTTACTAGAGCAGGCATTTTAAACTCAGTTTACCTAAGTTCCAGTACAGAGGCTGAGTTTAAAATCCTATCAAAATGACGTTAAAGTGTGTTTGTATTGCCTGCTATCCAACTATATTTAGTTTTTAAATGAAAGACTCTATCTCTATTGTTAGAAAATCTAGTGTTTTGGGATTATGAAAAATTAGCAGATATCTCTAGTTTAGTATCAATTTTTAAAGGCTTTTTAGAAGAAATAGTATATTATAAAATGCAAATTGGAAAGTTAAATATGGTGAGTTGCCTAGGTGTTAGCCTCTGCTGCCTCCTGAAACTAAAATAAAATGACAGTAAAGGTACTTTTTAAGGTTATAAATAAGCAAAGACTAAAAGATTGGAAGAGGAGACATCAGCAATGAAATGCTGGAAACTGAAGAACAAATGGAAGAGTGGTAATTGACTTAGCAGATCCTAGAAAGCCAAGTCCTAATCAGACACGGGAAGCAAAACACTAGTTCTAAGCAAACTGATTTACACCAGGAGACCTCCAAAGGGCTTGAGAATTGCTGACACTAGACACTGCTGGAAGTGGAGATGAAGGTAAACTAAAAACAGTGTTTTTTAAGAAAGTTAGTCCTCCAGGGCTCTCCTCTACTCTGTGCAGCCCAGCATTGCTCCTGCTCTTTGCTGGTGGGTTGTTCCTGAGAAGAAAGAAGGTCTCACTTCTAGAACAGAATGCCTCACTGTAGGCGGAATGAAAGTGAAGATTTGTGTGCTCTATGTTGACTCTCCAATTCCTAGATGTTATGATATTTTCAAGCAGGAGAGCAAAGAGCAAAGGAACCATCTCTGGAGAATCTCACTGGACCCTGAAGTAAAGATACTGAGTGTCCTTAATGGATTAATGTAGGCAAACAATGAAAGAATACTCATGCAACATTCATCTTCCTCCACCACATGTAAATCTTCTTATCAACAGTTTGTGGCACACACACACACACACACACACACACACACACACATTCGAACAGAGAATTAATAACGACCACTTATGGCATAGAGTGATGAAGAGGTTATAAAATTACATTTCAATTATTTATGTATTCTTTGAAAAAATTTTAAAGCTTGTATTACCTTTATTTTTATTTTTAACTTGGTAACTTTTATGAAAGTTATACATGAACATAAGTTAGAATAAATAGCTCTTGTTTCAAAAAACAGCATGCCTCTGTCCTCCCATGTGTCATGCTTCCTGGTGCCCAGAAGCAACCTCTTTCAAATCCTTTAACAACTTTTTTATTAATTTCTATTAATTTGAGTAATTTGCTTCAATTGCTTCTTCTTGACCATTGAGTTTAAAACACTATTGACTTTTCACTGTGAGGAGGAGGTTACCATCACATCCATTCATACTTTCCATCTTTCACTTGCTCAGTATAACCAAATCATAATTTTTATTACATCAACAGTCATTTCTCAGTTGTGGTATACTATGTCATATACTAAGATAACTTTTCTTTTCTGCAAATTTGATTGACACTGTTACCATAACTTTTTTTTTTTTTTTAGATGGAGTTGTCACTCTGTTGATGGGCTGGAGTGCAGAGTGATCTCGGCTCACTGCAACCTCTGCCTCCCAGGTTCAAGCGATTCTCTTGCCTCAACTTCCTGAGTAGCTGGGACTATGGGTGCCCGCCACCATGCCTCCCAGCTAGTTTTTGTATTTTTAGTAGAGACGGAGTTTCACCATGTTGGCCAAGATGGTCTCGATCTTGTGACCTCATGATCTGTCCCCCCTTGGCCTCCTAAAGTGCCGACTAATAAACATTTTATTTCTATATTCCCCCACCTGTTTCTTAAGTCTTCTCTAAATTAACTCAAACATGTCAGATATTTCAATACATTTTGGCGAAAAAGTTTCTCATAGAGTAAGGATGTGTTTTAATAAAAAGTACTCTTTTGAACTTCTTTCTGGGGATTCTTGTCACTTCTGTCTTATGTTATACATCTTTTCCATTTTATCAATATGTAAATATAATAGTCAAAATAATAACTCGATGAACTATTGATTCTCTTTACTAATAAAGGTTTATCTAACAGTGCAATCTTCAGATGCATGTTCTAGAGTGTTTTATTCTTCTTAATTTATTTAGAAATTCCAGTGAAAGGTTCAGATAAATCATTTTGGAAAAATTAGATTAAACCAGAATCTTTTTAACAGAGACAAGAATGTGAATACAGGAAACACACATTGGGGGAAATCTTTACCATTTAACATAACAGTAAAATTGTTCAGCACAACTTATTCATTGATTCAAGTATTATCATTGTACATGCTGTAACAGAGCAATGAGCTATAACAAGAGTTTTAGACAATCTATGTGTTTTAGATTATAAATAGAAATATCAACTCATCTGAGGAGTACTCACCTCTGTAAGAAATGGTTCATGTTAATAACCATATTCAGATTTATTGGCATTTTGTGATTCAGTTTTCAGGCTAAAAATATATTTTCTTTTCTTTGTCAAAACATATGCCTGTTTATTTATACTTAGTCCTGAGTAGAAAAAAAATAATATGGAAAATACCACAATTTAAATATTATAATCTTCTTTAAAGGAAGTTTTATTCTTTGGGAAAAGTTGCATTTTTATGCTTGATACAATGAATTAATCTTTAGCTCCTCTTACTTCTGCATAAATGGCTATCTGATTGCTTATATATTCAGAGTAGACATTCCTAATTTAAAATACAGAACCTAATCATTCTGTTTTCCTTGCTTTGGAGGCCTTGCTTTACCAGCTAACCATTCATCAGAGGACTTTAAATTGCTGTAGGCGAGCAGAAAAGGATTTCCTTCTTTACATTTTCTTAGTATATTTTCACAGAAAAGAAAATTAATAGATGTGTAAAAATTCCCTGAGAACTTTTGCGGCCACTGCAATTTAGAGATGTTATTGAATTGGTTTAAAAAGTATGAAATAAGAGAAACAAAAATATTAGTTTAAGAAAGCTGAAGTTTGGTTTTTTAAAAATATTTCTGTGATAAGCAAGAAAAAACTAAGGTTTCGGCTGCCAACCATAAAGCTTCAAAGCATACAGCTCAGCAAAGACTGACGTATTCACATACACCATCTCACGAACACAAATGTTAGATGATGGTGGAAAATGCAGCCACCAATCTCGCATTTTTTTTGTTTTTGTTTTTGTTTTGAGACAGGATCTTGCTCTGTCAACCTGGCTGGAGCACAGTGGTGCAAACACGGCCCACTGCAGCCTCGACCTCCCGGACTCAGGCAATCTTCCCACCTCAGCCTCCTGAGAAGCTGGGACTATAGGCATACACCACCATGCCTGACTAATACTTGGCTTTTTTTTTAATTTTTTTTAAATTTTTATTTTTTTTAGAGACAGGGTTTCACCATGTTGCCCAGGCTGGTCTGAAATTCCTGGGCTTAAATTATCCTCCTGCCTCAGCCTCTCAAAGTGTTGGGATTGTAGGTGTGAGCAACTGCGTCCTGTCAGATCTCATTCTTAATAAAAGACAAGTAAGTTAAAATTGTAATGAAAAACTGTTTATAGTATCAGGCCGGCAAAGATAAAAAGGTTTGATAATATACTGAGAGCAAGTGTATGGGAAAAACAGAATTCTCTACTTACACACTATTGCTGGAAATGTAAACGTTGGAAACTCCATTGAAGGCAACTTGGCAATATTTGCCAAAATTAGAAGTGCTCATACTCTTGGCCTAGAACTATATTTTCAAAACTGTATCCTACAGAAAATGTGCATTTAAATGTGCAAGGATATTCATTGTGACTTTTTCTTTTTTTGCAAATAAAATAATTAATAAACCAGGGAATACATTAACTGTCTTATCAATAGACTGCTGGTGGAATATTCTGCTAGATAAGTAAACTACGGTAAATTTATAATAGGAAAAAAATTATACCATACACAACAGGTATTAATAAGGGCAAGAGCGTGTGTAAAGATGGAGAGCTGCCTTTTGAATTTCTTTTTCCCTTGAACTTTTTATTTTAAAGGGTTTACAGAATGCTTCAGAAAGACTATACAAACCTGGTTACACATTTTTGTCTTGGGAAGGGAGGCTTGAGGAGGTCTAAGATAATCTATTTCTATATACCTTTTAATATTGTGGGGAAAAAATGATCATGCCAAGTACAGCATTTTCTACCAGGTTAAAACTTAAAAGAATAAAACAGCAACTACAGTTTAATGGGTTCACATTCCTACCGACAACTGCAGCTTTAACCTATCACCAATACCCCTAAATGTCCAATGACAGGCTCCATAGCTGAAGGAAAATTGGAAAACAAGTGGAATGGAACAAAGATTGTGACATAAGTAACATTAGAAATAATATTACCTCACGTTTTGTGAACACTTGTGATGTATCAGGAGTTGGTATACGCATTTTACTTGTATTAACCTTCTTAATCCTCACAACTGTCCTAGAAATTACGTGTTGTCATCATCCTGATTTTATAGACAAGGTAGGCCTGAGAGACAGAGAGGTTGAGGAACCTCTCTAAGATCACAGTTATTCAGTGACTGCTCACAATTTCAATAACTACAAAAACAGCACTAGCAAAGCAGAGAGCTTCCTGTGGCCCCCACTAGCATGCTTCTGTCCTTTCTCACCAACTGTATTCCCCCCAGCACAAGAAAATATATTTTTCTCTGTCTGTTCCGTCTCACAAAAGGGAGACCTGTTTGGCTCACTATTTTGATTTGTAGACCTTTTCAAAGACTGTGTGGGTGTTATTAAACCTGTTTACTTCTTCAGAAATTGAAAGGCTAAAAAAACAAAGAAATGAGTGGAAGATATGTCAGACAAATGCCAACTGAAAGATACTGGCTTACCCATGTTAAGATTAGAAAACACAATACAAAAATGATAATATGAGAGGAAGATGTTTTAAAATGTTGACAAAGATTAAATTTCCACAGTGAAAATATCACAGCCATAACTGTTGAATCATTAAATAAAATCTATGAAATATATACAACTAAAGATATTAAAAATTCAAGAAGAAATTGACAAAATTACAGTCATAGGAGCAGACTTTAGCACACGTCTGTGAAGCAGGCTCACTGTCCACTGGTTACCAGCTTATCTGAGGCTGGTGAGACAGAACGCCTACACACATCACAAGTTACGTGATGCAGGTTTATTACTTACATATAGAAAACACGGGTGGTAGAGGCCCAGGATTCATTCTGAGTCTGTCCCCAAAGGCTCAGAAAAGCTGCCCAGGATAGAGGGATTCTCATCTGCATGTACCTCGCTTGCACTGCAGCTGAGGGACCCCAGAAATCAGTCTGACCTAGGGTTTTTTTTCTTTTTTGAGACAGAGTTTCTCTCTTGTTCCCCAGTGCAATGGCATGATCTCAGCTCACTGCAATTTCCGCCTCCTTGGTTCAAGCTATTTTCCTGCTTTAGCCTCCCAAGTAGCAGGGATTACAGGCATGTGCCACCATACCGGGCTAATTTTTGTATTTTTAGTAGAGATAGGGTTTCACCGTGTTGGTCAGGCTGGTCTCGAACTCCTGACCTCAGGTCATTCACCTGCCTCGGCCTCCCAAAGTGCTGGGATTACGTGAGCCACCACGCCCAGCCTGATGTAGGTTTTATAACCTGAGGGCTAATGACACACTGAATTAAATCAGTGAAGGATATCCTGTTTCTAGGGGTCCCTGGAACACAGCCTGGGCTATTCTGGTCAGTACCCCCCACTTCAGAGTTTTGCATTCTCAGCAAATTCTACATTTATTATTGAGAACTACAAGTGGGGAAGGGAGGACAACTGAGTAAGACCAAGGTCACCTGGAGAACTGTCCTGCAACATCTCCATCTGTCTCTGTTACATCAAATAGATCAATAATAATAACAACAATGACATCAATAATAATAAAGAAATAAAAATGTCTTAGTCTGATTTTTGTTTCTTATAACAGAATACTTAAAACTGCATTATTTATAAGAAATATATATTTTTTTCTGCTTTGAGTAGGGAATATTTCTGTATTTCTTGTTTGGTTATAATGGTCAAATCGGCAAATTGCTGGTTTTTCAGTGCTTGGCTATTCACTGTGCAGCATCTCACTGGAACAATTAAAATGGTACAGAAAAGTCAGAGCAGTGGAACCAAAGCTGGGGATTTCTTGAGAACCAGTGAAGATACTTAGCAATTTGAACTACATAGACCTTGGACATATATAGGCCAATAACCATGCATTAAATATATTTCAATTTTTCATGGAATCTCTCTTGGGTGTCTTTTTTCTTCTATTTTCAAAGACACAGAAAGAAAGAGGCAGTGTCATTAAGCATAAATTATCTTAAGCATAAATTATCTCATCTCAGAGATGAGATGATGTAGGTCAAGGTCCAGCACCCTGGAAAGATGGAGTCTAGTGTAGCAATTTTCCTAACTTCCTTCATGTCTTCTAGCTTAGGTAAGCTACTTCCTTCTAGTTCTGATATATGCTATAAATGTATAGCCTGTGTATATATTTGACAACCTATAGCAAACCTTGTTTTAGAATGGTAGGGAGAGAATACAGTAGGTAAATCTAACCATCCCTTTTTGCGCAAGACCCTCTGTCCATATCTTTACTTCAAGAGTCCTTTTAGAGTTGGAAATCAATAGAGTGGAATTCTAGTACTGTCTCTTTTTCAAGAAGACAAAAAATCTTCATGACATCAGAGGATCTGGAATTTATTTGTGGCCACAGAGGCAATCCTTTTCATGCAATGAATGAACTAGCTAATAATACCCAGCCTTGAGCATATTATCTCTGGCTGAATCCCTCTTTTTGTCCAGTTGTATACCACAGAGTATTCATTACTGAGAAATGCATTTGCTTGTAGAGTGATTCTCTCCTTGTGCAATTGTTTTGTTGTTTGGATTTTGAGGTCTAAGGTTTGGTCTGAAGGAGACTTGGGTTATTACTAAGCTCATTACCAAGATGTGGAGGAAAGATCTCGGTTCAAATTAAATTGCATATGTTTGCCCACAAATTCACATTTGTATTAGCATCTTAGCCTGCCTTCTAAGAAATGAAATTTATTTCTCACAGTGAAGGCTGGAAGTCCATTGTCATGGGGGCACAGTAAGAGCCTTCTTGCTTGTTGGAACTCTACAGAGTCCTGAGGTTGCATACCTCACACGGCAAGGAGAATGAGTATGCTAACATGCTAACTCAGATCCCTCTTCTTTTTATACAATTACCAGTCCCATTACCTGATAACCCATTAAGCTGTGAATGGATTAATTCATTCATGAGGGCAGAGCCCTCATGACCCAGTGCTTCTTAAATAGTCCACATCTCTCAACACTATCACATTGGGAATTACATTTCAACATGAATTTTGGAGGGAAGAAACATTTAAACCATACAGAATGGAAAAATAAATCAAAGTAAAATAAACCTCCTTAGCTTTGCTCAGTGGCAGTATTATGACCAACGAGCTCCATCTGAGGCATGATTACTGCTAATTGAAAACTTTTCCCAATACAACTATTGAAATATAGTTTGGATTGGCATTTTTTGGACAGTCTGTATGGAAACTAAACTTTGTTAGTAAGAAAATAAAAATTAATGATAAATAAAAAACTGCTGACTTAAGTTGATTTATACTTCTGTATCTCATAAAATTGGAATATACATTTATTAAAATTTGTAGCAGTCTAGGAATTTTGACGCTAAGGTAACAGGTGGAGTTTTCTTCCTTATACACCTCCTTGATGCTAGAATAGGGTAATTTATAAGGCAAGAATAAGATCTGAATATATAATAGAAATTGTTTTTAGATGTAAGCACCAGTAGCATTTTAAGTGAGGCAGATAAAATAGACTGCTAATAAAGTAACTGGAGTTGTGTCATAAGATACTGTCAATCTTAGAAGTAGAAAGCTGTGCTTGTCTTATATCTCTTTCACCCTGATGCTGGATCAGGAAGAGTAGAATTTCTTAAATGTCTTCCTCTTACAAGAAGGGCCTGAGAAAACCATCAAAGGGGACCAAATGACTGGCAGCCCAGGCCAGAGTCCATGCTAAAGCAGCAGTGACATGCAGAGGCATAGAGGGCCATCGAGGGAAATATCTCATTTAAATATTTATTGATACTAGGGTTTCCTCTGTGAACTATCCAGTGGGATCCTTAGATGCATTTTAAAATTAGTTTTCTTATCTTTTCCTTATTGGCTTGCAAAAGCTCTTCATAAATTAACTATTTTAGGCATTCGAATAATTTTTTTTTTTTATTTTGGGTGTAATGTTTTTTGTAAACAAAAAAGCCTACAATTTTGTTTGTTTGTTTTGAGATGGAGTCTTGCTCTGTACTCCAGGCTGGAGTGCAGTGGCGTGATCTCGGCTCACTGTAACCTCCGCCTCCCTGGTTCAAGCGATTCTTCTGCCTTAGCCTCCCAACAGATGCTTTTATTTGGTACGGTGAAACATGTTTATCTCCTTTATGGCTTTTGGGTTCCTGCTAAGCAAAACTTAACAATTTCTAAATGCAACATTTCCTTCAAAATTGGAAATTTAAACTTATATACTAGTAGCTCACCTTACTACTTCTTAGTTGTTTTAATTATTACGTTGATTTCTCTTTAATCTCTTGCGTCTGTTTCTCGCCTTAACTTTGGAGATAATCCTTCACCAAAAGCTCAGTTTTGGAAATACTCTCAGTGACTCTTCTCTTCTTTGTTACACTACTTGGGTGGTTCTTCATTACTTCCTATTTTCTCTTTAGCTCTCTATGTTTTGCTGCCTGTGATCTGCTCAACACTCATTTCCTAAAACCTGGCCCCCAGGAAGAAATAACCACAATTGCCTTGATCAATAACAAGACACAGAATGTTTTCATTTCTGTGTCAGATTTTGCTTTTCCCAATTACCATTTATAATTTCAAAATATTCACTATCTAAGCAACATAGGAGTAAATACACTTACATTTACATTTCCCTATATTTCTCTCCTCCTCTGGGACCTTAACATGCCGCTAATCTTCACTGACTCACATCCCTCAGCTGATCTCTTTAAGTGGCACCTGTCACCCCAAGAGGGTAGTGAGGGCTGCCTCTGCTCTTTAGCTCATATTGTACCCCAATGCTCTTTGGAACTGTCTGGCAAGGACTCTGTTCTCTCTCACTTACCTAGTAGGTGTGCATTTATTTGTTGGTGACCACCTTGAATCTTCATGGTACCAGTGATTTGAGGTGGTCTGGCAGAGTGGATGATAAAGTCTTTTTACTCTTTGTATTACACTCTTTCAATGGAGTTCAAAAGTTGAGTTATTTAGGCCCAATGAGACACTGAGTTCAGTTAGATTAGATTCCTCAAAAGTCAGACTCTGGGGCAAGAATGTGGGAGCAGGTGGTTTATTTGTGAAGTGTTTGCAGGAAGCAAAAGTAAAGGAGTGGAGAGAGAGAGAGGAGGAGGAAGCACCAACAAAGGTGTATTAAACACTGTGTGTATGGAGGAACAGTGGTTCTATCCTACCAGGAACTCTCTGAAATATTGGTTAGAATACGACTCGGAATTCTCCTACTGGGTGTCTGGGAAGGTTGAGTATTTATCCACTGACTCTCATATTTCACTTGTTAAAGGATGTTCCTGGAGGTTAAATCTCCAGCATTTTGGGGCCATCCCATAGCACTGAACGAGCTCCCACAACTCTGCAGAAAGCCCCAAGACTGAAAAACAGAGACATGTAGGCTCTGAAAGGCTGTCGGCCATGCACGGGAATGTCCACGATGGGCTGTCAGCATGCATGGGAATGTCCACCATGGTTGTTGGTGAATGAAGCAGGACTCTGACAGCACCTGCCTTTGAGAAATTGAAATTTCATTTTGTAATTATAGCCCCCTTGCTGCATTTACGTGAATACATGTTCCATTGTATTTTCTCTGAGCCAGTGTGAATGCTGGCTGTCTTTTGGGGAACACATTTGCTATCAGCCCACTCCCTACCCTCCTACTCTTCTCCTGCTGATACACTTCTGTCTGGCCTTTCAGTTTTCCAGAACTGTGCGAGTATGTCTGAACCCCAGCAATGTAGACAGGTTCAGTTATTTCCTCGGGGTCCCATTAGGCTTCCATGCACATAGATTTCCCAGTAGTTCCCAAGCTATGGCCTTGACATATCTTAACTCTCACCAGTGGACACAGCTGTGCTCAAGCTGAGAAGCATACTATACAATCTTAAAAATCTGATCTTTTATGTATTTTCTCTTTCCTGACCTCTGCCAACTGGTATTTGACATATTCTATATAAGGTAAAATAAAATGTACTTACAAACAGTTTTTTGCCAGGTTTCCCTAGATACACTTAGCAACCAGCTTCTTAAAACACAGCTTAAGTGCAGACTTAAAGTGACAGCATTTCTTTAAAAAGGACAGACAATTAATTAGTTCTGTCATGTGTAGAATGCCAAATAATTATCTTCTTTTCTTTGCTGCATGCAGTCTCCTCCAATTATTACCTTACAAAGATTTTAGAAGAAATATCTCAAAGAAGTTTGACTTTGGGCAAGTGACATTCTGTCAGAACCATTCCAAGGACAGAAGAGGATGACTGGGACTCAGTGACTACTGAAGTCTACCCTCTTCCATTGATTGATGTTACAGCTCTAGGCAAGGGGACCAGTTTCTCTGCATTGCATTTCCTTCAGTTTTAATACAGAAATACTAGTATACTAAAGCACTCCAGGGAAGTAAACCCAGAGGGGCAAGAACTGCTCATGGCAGAATGGCAAGAGGAGCCATGTGGTCATGTTTGCAAACTCTTGTTTAAAATTGACATTAGTTGAGCTTAACTTGCATTGAGGATAACTTCCCAATTAGCAGCTCTTCTGAAATTGCCCTTATAGGGCTTAAGCATTTGTTGTTTGGGTTGTATGCATTCTCATATTGTTGCATATGGGTTGCAGTCTGATTGTTGTCTATCTTTTCTTTTTCTTTTCTGTTCTTTTCTTTTCTTTTTTTTTTTTTTTTTTTTTGAGAAAGAGTCTCACTCCATTGCCCAGGCTGGAGTGCAGTGGTGTGATCTCGGCTCACTGCAACCTCTTCCTCCTGGGTTCAAACAATTCTCCTGCCTCAGCCTCCCGAGTAGCTGGGATTACAGGTGCATACCACCTCACCCTGCTAATTCTTGTATTTTTTTTTAAGTAGAAATGGGGTTTCACCATGTTCGCCAGGCTGGTCTCGAAGTCCTGACCTCAAATGATCCAACCACCTTGGACTCCCGAAGTTCTGGGATTATAGGCATGAGCCACCATGGCCGGCCTGATTGACGTCTTTCTGGAGAACTTAGTTTAGTGCTTTATCCACGGTGTATTTAATAAATGCCAAGTGATGTGTTGCATGACTCCTCAGACTCTTATTGATATTTTTCTCCATATTTAGGGAGGCATATCATAAATTCAGAGAGAAATTCAGAATTTATCCTCTTCTATAACTACAGAATGAGGGAAGACTAAGCTATCAATATCTGTCTGCATCTCTCCGCAGTTCGTATCTGTGGGTCTCTGTCTCTGTACCTCTATGTATGTATCATTCTTTCTCTCTTTTCTACAACAACATACTCTTTAGATTCCCTGTCCCCTCCAAAGAGCATTTCCTACAATTAGGATGAATCACAATCAGTCTTGCCTTTTCAAGACCCATGAAAGGGGAAACTAGGTGGAATGTAAAAAGCCTAGGTTCTGGGCTTTGTTGCCCAGAATTCATTGTTGTTGGGCGCAGTGGCTCATGCCTATAATACCAACAGTTTAGGAGGTCAGCTGGGAAGATTACTTGAGATTGAGAGTTCAAGACCAGCCTGGGCAATATAGCAAGGCCTCATCTCTTAAAAAAAATTAAAATTATTAGCCAGGCATAACAGTGTGTGCATGTAGACCCAACTACTCAGGAGGCTGAGGCAGGAGGATCACTTGAGCTGGGAGTTCAAGGTTACGATGAACCACGATCACACCACTGCACTGCAACCTGGGTGGCTCTGTTACATGACCTGCAAGTTACACCAACTTTTTAAAGTCTTAGTTCCATGAGGTTCAATATATTTGTAGGTCCTCATAGTGAGAGAATGACACATCCCTTCCCATGCCTGCATGGCTCATGGTACGTCTCTCTGAGGGAGGATTAGACATCCCTCCATTATAGTACACTTGGCCATGTAACATTTAGCCAACATAATGTGAACAGAAGCTCTAAGAGCCATCTTATGGCACTAATATTGGTCTTTTCCTTTGTGAAAAGATCGGTACTGGTGTGTCATAGGTAAGGGTTGTTCCTTCAGCTTTGGTCTCAGTAAACAGGAGAAGATGTTGAGCACAGAAACAGTTGATTCACAATGTAGACCTGTAATGTGACCAGGAAATAAATATTTCTTGCCGTAAACTTCTAAGATCACATTGTACCTTAGCATAAAGTGATGTATGTATTTTCAGATCTATAAATTGGGAATATATCATTCTTTTTGCCAAGCTAATGTCAAGAAACAGTGAGATAATACATATAAAACTCAAAATATGGTAGTCAATGCAAGGCTTGGAAATAGTAGTTTAAAAGCTTTGGGGGCAGTTCAAAAGACATATTTTTGGAGTCCCTACTTCTTTATTATTATTATTACTTTTTTGAGAGACAGTCTTACTCTGTCACCAAGGCTGGAGTGCAATGGTGCGATTTCGGCTCACTGCAACCTTCACCTCCTGAGTTCAAGTGATTCTCCTACCTCAGTCTTCCAAGCAGCTGGGACTACAGGTGTGCACCACCACACCTGGCTAAATTTTTGTATTTTTCGTAGAAACGGGGTTTCACCATGTTGGCCAGGCTGGTCTCAAAATCCTGACCTTGTGATCCGCCTACCTCCCAAAGTGCTGAGATTACAGGCATGAGCCACTTTGTCCAGCCAACTTCATTATTTTCAAGGTTGCTTTTGGTCAAGGAAAGGCACTTCTTTCTGAAGTAAGCTTTTGCTTCCCTTTTTAGAAAATATCAACATAGAATTCAAGATACAGTTCTAATTTCACTCCTCTCTACAGCTTTATCAAATCCTCTGTCCCTAGCAAAATCAATTGCCTCTGTATAGCCATAACAACATTGTGTTATAAATGTTACATAGTGACTTTCCCACTAGCCTATCCAGGCTTGCTGTGGTTTGAATGTATTATTAAAGCTCCTGTGTTGAAAACTTAATCCCAAATGCAGTACTGTTGAGAAGTGTGACCTGTAAGAGGTGATAAGGTCTTGAGGGCTCCGTCCTCAAAAATGGATTAATGTCATTATTTCAGGAGTGGGTTACTTATTGCGGTAGTGGGTTTCTGACAGAAGGATGAGTTCAGCCTTGTTCTCTCACTCTCTCGCCCATGTGATGCCTTCCACCGTGTTATGACACAGTCAGTAGCCCATCACCAAATGTGGTCCCTTGATTTTGGACTTTCCAGCCTCTGGAACCATGAGCCAAATAAGTTTGTTTCTAATAAATTACTCAGTCTGTAGTATTCTGTTAAGACAGCATAAAACAGGCAAAGACAAGACCTTTGGGGTGGAAGTTGATTTTTATATTCATCCAAATAGGCAGAAATTGCAGTGAAGCCTCATCGTATAAACAATTTTAATATATGCCAACAAACAACAAAACTTTATGATTCTATTATCTTGTGCAATAAAAAACACATCTAGTAACATGTATTCAAGTTATTAGTTTTATATTATAATGGAATTTTTTAAACCTTGCATGCCAGAAGAATGTTTCTGAATTCTTCACCCTATCCATCTCTTCATCATTGAGTTTATAAGCTCAGTGGTTTGAATGCCTCAGTATCTGGATGCACACTTTCCATTTGTCCTTTTGTAAATCTACTTTTTTGGTTTCCATAGTTTACTCTGCACAAGAATGTCTGTACTGCATACATAATATATGTATGTTTATTATAGCATAGGGGCAAGTTAGTGGGTTTTCAAAGATAACTTAAAAAACTTTATCAGATAGCAATATAATGTATATAGTTAAAATATGAAATTTGAAAAGTTTTGATAGATGTATACACCTATGAAACCATCATCACAGTAAAAATAGTGAACATATATCTAACACCTGGATATCTTCTTGTGTCCCTTGTCATTCTTCTTCATTAACCACTCCCCATTCCCAAACAGCCACTGACCTGCTTTCTGTACTGCAAATTAGTTGTATTTTCTAGGGTTTTATATAAATGGAATTATGTAGTGTGTACTTTTTTGTTTGGCTTCTTTCATTCAGCATAATTACTTTGAGATGAACGTTTGTGTCATTCCTACTTGTGGGCTACTACAAATATAATGCTTTTTGGAACATTTCTATACATGTCTTTGTGTGGGCATTTGTTTTTATTTATCTTGGTAAATATCTACGAGTGGAATGGCGAGATCATATTCTAAGTTTATGCTAACTTGTTAAGAAACTGTCAAGTGGTTTTCCAAAGTGGTTGACCATCATAGATTCCCACTGGTGGTGTATGAGAATACCAGTTCTTCTACATCTTTGCCAACAGTTGGTTAGTCCTTTAAATTATAGTCATCCTATTAGGTATGCATCTCATTGTAGTTTTAATTTGCTCTTCTCTAACAATTAACACCGTTTAGAATCTTTTCGTATATGTATCTGCTATTCACGTATCTTCTTTGGAGAAGTATCTACTTACATTTATTTAATTTGTTTAATTGAACTATTTGTATTTTTTAAATTGCATTTTGCATGTTCTTTTTATATTTTCAATAAAAGTCTTTTATCAAAAATAGGCTTTGCAAATATTTTTTTTTCCAGTCTATGACTTTCTTTTTATTCTTTAAGAATGTCATTTGGAGAGCAGAAGTTTTTAATTTTGTAAAGTCTGCTTTACCAATATCTTTTTCACTGATAAATGATTGATATTTAAGAAATTATTGTCCAACCCAAGATCATATAGATTTTTTCCTCATCTTTCCTCTAAAAATTTTATAGTTTTATGTATTACATTTAGGTCTATAATTTCTCTTGCATTAACTTCATTATGATATAAATTAGGTATAAAAGTTCACACTTTTGCATATGGGTGTTCAGTTGTTCCAGCCACTACTTACTGAAATGACAATCCATTCTCTATTTTTGCATCTTTGTTGAAAATCAGTTGTCCATATGTGCAGGTCTATTTCTGCAATAACTACTCCATTCCATTGATCTATTTGTGTGCTAGTACCACACTGTATTTATTGATGCAGCTTTACAATAAATCTTGAAAGTAGTTAATGTTAACCCTCTCACTTTGGTCTGCTTCTCAAAGTTGTATTTGACAATATTAAGTTGTTTGCATTTCCACATGAATTTTAAAGGCAGCCTGTTACTTTTTTTTTTTTTTTTTTTTTTTTCCCGAGACGCAGTCTCTTTTGGTCACCCAGGCTGGAGTGCAGTGGGGAGGTCACTGCACGCTCCGCCTCGCAGGTTCACGTCATTGTCTTGCCTCAGCCTCCAGAGTAGCTGGGACTACAAGCGCCCACCACCACACCCGGCTAATTTTTTTTTATTTTTAGTAGAGACAGGGGTTCCACCGTGTTAGCCAGGATGGTCCTGATCTCCTGACCTCGTGATCCACCCACTTCGGCCTCCCAAAGTGCTGGGATTACAGGCGTGAGACACTGCACCCGGTCTATATTATTATTTTAAAATTAGAATATCCAATGCCTATTGCTAATATATAAAACTAAAATTGGTTTTAGCATATTAATCTTATATCTTCCACCTGACTAATCTGTACAATCTGTAGTGTTGTCATTTTTCCAATTTCTGATACTGGTAATTTTGTCTTCTTTTTTCCCGATCTGCCTGACTACAGTTTTATCAGTTTTATTGATTCTCTCAAAGAACCAGCAGTAGTTGTGTTTATTTTTGTCTGCAGTTTTTTTGTTTGTTTGTTTGTTTTTAGTTTTTTATATTTGCTGATTTCCTATCTGATCTTTGTTACTATTTTTTTCTTTTTGTTACTTTGGGTGCAGTGGTTAATTTGCCATTAATCTATTTGGTGTATATTTTATATCCCATATTGTAGGTTTTCTATTTGTGTGTTTTTATGTCTTTCATGTCTTTACTTACTTTTTTTACGTATGGAATATGGTTATAATAATCATTTCAATGTACTTGTCTGATAATTCTAATATCTGGGTCAGATTTGATTAATTTTCATTTTATTTATGATTCGTATTTTTGTTGTTCCTTGCATGCCTGCTAATTTTTGATTAAGTGACAGGCATTGTGAATTTTGCCTTTTGGCTCTGGCTAATTTTTTTTTTTTGACAGGGGCTCACTTTGTCACCCAGGCTGGAATGCAGTGTTGCAAACATGGCTCACTGCAGCCTTGACCTCCCAGGCTCAAGTGATCCTCCCACTTCAGCCATCCAAGTAACTAGGACTACAGGTATGTGCCACCACACCCAGTTAACTTTTGTATGTTTTTTGTAGACATGGGGTTTTGCCATGTTGTCCAGGCTGGTCTTGAACTCCTGGGCTGAAGAGATCTGCCTGCCTCAGCCTCCCAAACTACTGGGATTACAGACATACGCCACAGCACCTGGTCTTTTTTTTCCCCATCTTTTTTATTTTTTCAGACCAGAGGTATGTTTAATCTAGGACTAATTATTCCTCACTACTGAATCAAGACCATTCTGAGTGTTCTACCTGAATGTCTTTGCCAATTATAAGGCTCTCTAGTCTGGGTGGTGAGAACAGGACAATCCTCTGTCCTTTTTGAGTTTCAAAAACTGTTCCCTGTTATTCTTACAGGTGGTTCTGTCCCATAGACTTGGGTAATTTCCTCACATTTTTGCATTGATATAAACTCTGCTGAATATTTCAGAGACACCTCTTCAGATATCCAGGGTTCTTTCCCTATGCAGGTTTCTATTAAGTCCTCTGTCTTGATAAATATACCCTCTTGGTCTCTGTAGAGTCTCAGCTTCCTTATTTTCAACTCAGGGAACCTCAAGTTCCACCTTGCTTCCCCCTGCCCATAGCATCATCTGGAAGCTCTTGAGACGTAAGCTGGGTAATCCTAAGAATCACTTTCTTTATTTCCCATCCTCAGGGATCACTGTTTTTCTTTGCCTGAAGTCCAGTGTTCTAAAATCCGTTGTGCCAAATATGTTGTCTAGATTTGGTTGTCTCTGGCAGGGGGTTAAATCCAGTCCCTGTTACTCCATATTGGCCAGAAACAGAAGTTCCTCAAAGCTAATTTTGATTATGTGATTTTTCACCTCATTAAATTAAATTGAGAATAACTAATTGATTTGAAGGATTGTGCTGCTAGTAAATAAAGCCGAGTTTGGCATAGTTAGAGCTAGAACTTATAACCCAGTCTCTGTTCCATGTGACAGTCAATCGCTAACAAATTGTAATTTATAAAATTTTGCATGTACGCATATGTGTATTTGGGCATGTAAGTACAGCTATACCATTTTTTTGGATGTCTGAAAGCTCAGTTTCAATCATTCACACAAATACCAGCAAAAAATAGTAAGTGCAATGATATGGTCGTTTTCACAAAGAAGATATATTCCCAGTCTGCATGCCTACTGTTACTGTAGTGTAAATTTACCATTATCTAGTGTGTTATAAAGCTAACAGATCTAATTTTACAGTTTTTCCAACACCAATCATACAAAGCTGTGAACTGACAGCTATATGTTTATTTTGCATCAAGCATATCCTGGAAGGTGAAAACTTACACCCGTATACCATGATTTTTATGCGGAGATAATGCTTAAATTAACACATGGAGCGATTTAATTTCATTTACATATTTTAACATTATGAGAAACTATATCTGCCAGATTTGTTGGTGAAAGCTATGTTGTAGATTGATTATTCTAAAAGTAGAGTTGGCTTCTTTCTGTTCATTATTGGCAAATACATATTAATTGCTTCCATCTGGGAAAAATTCTTAGCACTGAATGAAATGTATCATAGAAGAGTTTCTGGCAAGGGAGATATATATATATATATATATATATATATATTCAAAAAATTTATTGAATGAATGAATGAATACTTGCATGTTTCTTCAAGCTCCTAACCATAATTTTTATTGAGTCATTTATAAATTTATAAATATTCACGAAGTACCTGTTAAGTACCAGGCACTAAGAAGACACAAAGATGAATAAATTACAGTTGCTACATTGAAGGAGCTGATGGTCTACATATTGCATGAGCCACAGGTACATTCTATGGTACAAGGTGGTGTTTGTGGGGTTAATGCCATAAAAGAGTACAAAGAAAACTCCACAGGGAGCAATCACTGCAAAATCAAAGAGCGTTCACCTACACTTGGGAGGAATTGGGAAAATAGACAAGACATTAGAAATGGATTTAGAAATATAAATAATGTTTTGGTAGGTTAAAACAGGCAACAAAGAAATTCCCTAGCAGAAGAATATCAGGTATAAAACCATGCCTGCTCAGGTAATTGAAATATTCTAGCAATCTGGTGAACAGAGAAACTGCAGACAGAGTTAAGCGATGAAGTTGGAGTGGTACAAGGCCTAAAGTAGAGGTTACAGTGTTAGCACCTTTGAAAATGAGCAGGATGGGTTTCTATTTAATGTCATTAGGTAGTTAGAAGACATTCATGTATTTTAGTAGGGATTTTGCACATGACTGAAAGTGTGCGTATGAAGAACTGACACGTGAATGCCGGAAAGAAGTGGGCAGTATTCAGAGATGTGGAAGCCCAGTTGAAGGTGAAACAAAATAATTTTGGGAATTAATCATTGAAGTACAAGATGGGGTCTATCGTAAAGATATTTCAGAGGTAAAAATCTATGGAATTTGGCAATTGGTTGAATACAGGCTATCGAAGTGAAGGAGAGGGGATCTTGCTATCAAGAAAGAATTTTACAAATATATAGGCATTCCTCATAGATATTGTGGATTCTAGCCAAGACCACCACAGTAAAGCAAATATCACAGTAAAATTAGTCACAAATTTTTTGGTTTCCCAGTGCAAATAAAAGTTATGTTTATACTGTACTGTACTTTATTAGATGTGCAATAACATTATGAATAACAATGTGCAAAACTTAATTAAAAAATAATTTATTGCTAAATGCTAATGACCATCTTAGCCCTCAGTGAGTCACAATCTTTTTGCTGGTGGAGGGTCTTTCCTCGCTGTTGATGGGTGGTGGTTGCTGAAGGTTGGGGTGGCTGTGGCAATTTCTTAACATAAGACAACAATGAAGTTTGTCACATCAATGGACTCTTCAGGAAAGATTTTACCTACCTTTCAAAATTGTAGTCAATCCTTTCAAGCCCTGCTGCTGCTTTATCGACTAAGTTTATAGAGCATTCTGAATCCTTTGTTGTCCTTTCAACCTTGTTCACAGAATCTTCAAGAGTACATTCCGTTTCAACAAACCACTTTCTTTGCTCATCCCTAAGATGCAACTCCTCATTCTTTCAAGTTGTATCATGAGATTGGCAGCAACTCAGTCACACCTTCAGGCTCCACTTCTAATCCTAGTTCTCTTGCTATTTCTACCACATCTGCGTGACTTCCTCCACTGAAGTTTTGAATCCCTCAAAGTTTGGAATAAACTTTTTCCCAACTCCTGTTAAGATTGAGATTTTGACCTCCTCCCATGAATCAAGCATATCCTTAATGACATCTAGAGTGGTGAAGTTTTTTTAGAAGGTTTTCAATGGACTTTTTCCAGAAGATTTTCAGTGGACCTTTTCCAGAAGGTTTTCAATGGATCCAAAGAGGAATCACTAGCAAAAGCAGTTATAACCTCACAAAATGTATTTCTTAAACATTGAGAGTTGAAAGCTGAGATTACTTCTTGATCCATGGGCTACAGAATGGATGTTGTGTTAGTAGGCATTAAAAACATTAATTTTCTTGTACATTTCCATCAGAGCTTTTGAATGACTATGTGCATTGTCAATGGGCAGTAATATCTTGAAAGTAATTCTTTTTTTTTGGAGCAGTAGCTCTCAATAATTGGCTGAAAACATTTAGTAAACCATGCTGTAAAAAGATTTGCTGTTACAGAGGTTTTGTGTTTTTTTTTTTTTTTTAAATTTATAGAGGACAGGCATGATAGATTCAGCATGATTCTTAAGGATCCTAGGAGTTTGGAAATGGCAATGAGCATTGGCTTTAACTTATAAGTCACCAGCTGCATTATTCTGTAACAAGAGTCAGCCTATCTTTTGAAACTTTGAAGGACAGGTATTGACTTCTTCTCTGTAACTGTGGAAGTCCTAAATGGAATCTTCTTCTGATAGGAGACAGTTTTGTTTCCACTGAAAATCTGTTGTTTAGTGTAGCCACATTCATCAGTGATCTTAGCTAGATCTTCAAGATAACTTGATGTAGCTTCTACATCAGTACTTGCAACCTCCCCTTGCACAAAGTTGTGGAGATGGCTTCTTTCCTTAAATCCCATGAACCAACCTCTGCTAGTTTTCAACTTTTCTTCTGAAGCTTCCTCACCTCTTTCAGCCTTCATAGAGCTGGAGACAGTTAGAACCTTGTTCTGAATTTGGTTTTGGCTTAAGGGGATGTTTTGGCTGGTTTGGTCTTCTATCCAGACCATTTAAATTCCTGGTCTCAAGTGATTGCCCCTCCTTGACCTTTAAAAGTGCTGGGATTACAAGAGTAAACTACTATGACTAGCTCTGAAGTAGCATTTTTAATTTTCTTCTAGAACATACCCTTTCTTTCACAACTTGCTCAACTGGAGCAAGAGGATTAGTTTTCCACCTAACCTGGTATTCGACATGCCTTCCTCACTAAGCTTAATCATTTGTAACTTTTGATTTAATGTGAGAGATGTGCGAATCTTCTTTTCACTTGAACACTTAGAATCTATTGCAGGTTTGTTAATTGGCTTAATTTCAATATTGTTGTGTCTCAGAGAGTAAGGCAGCGCAAGGGGAAGGAGAAAGAGGGGGAAATGGCCAGTCAGTGGAACTGTCAGAATACACACAATATTTATCAATTAACTTTGCCATCTTATATGGGCACTGTTTGTGGCACCCCAAAACAATTACAATAGTAACATCCAAGATCTCTGATCATCCTAACAGACATGATAATAATTAACAGGTTTGAAATATTGTGAGCATTACTAAAATGTGATGTAGAAACACAAAGTAAACACATGCTATTGGGAAAATGGCACAGATAGACTTGATCAACGCAGGGTTGCCACAAACCTTCAACTTGTAAAAAATGAAATCAGCGTGTGGAAGAGGTATCCACACTTCTGTGTTTAATTGCAGCACTAATCACAATAGCCAAGATATGGAATCAACCTGAGTGTACATCAATGGATAAGGACAATATGATATACATACATATACATATATGTATTTCATATATATATGAAAATAGTATTCAGTCATAAAACAGAATGGAATATTGTCATTTGCAGCAACACAAATAAGTCCAGAGGACATTATGTTAAGTGAAATAAGCCAGACACAGAAAGACAAATACTGCATGTTTTCACTCATTTGTGGTAGTTAAAAAATGGATCTTATGGAGGTAGAGAGTATAATGGTGGTAGCTAGAGTCTGGGAAGGGTAGGGAAGAGTGGGAGATGAAAAGAAGTTGGTTAATGGCCACAAAAAATACAGTTAGATAGAAGAAATAAAATCCAGTGTTCAGTAGCACAGTAGGCTGACTACAGTTAACAATCATGTATTGTATATTTTAAAATAGCTAAAAGAGATTAATTCAACTATTTCTAGTACAAAGAAAAGACAAATATTTAAGATGATGGATATCTCAGTTACTCTGATTGAATCATTACACATTTTATGCAGCTACCAAAATGTCCCATGTACCCAATACATAAACTAGTTATTATGTATCATTTAAAAAAATGTAATAGCTGCTAGATGTAATAAAGCCAAGCACAACGAGACAGGTCTGCCTATACTGAGTTTGTTTTTAGCTAATATTTCCAAAGAAGAAACCACAGAATACTGAATATGATGATGAAGTGTGAGCGAGCACATGGTAATCTGAATATAAGCTGTGTCCTTAGATCTGTACACAGAAATTGAGGCCAGACAAGTTAAGACAACACAGCAGGGTAAATAAAGTTTTGAAAACTATTCCCTTTAATAGCTGGTTTTTTTTTTTTTTTTTTTTTTTGGTGAATGATTTGGACATTCCAATATTATATGGCTGGTGGAGGAGGCATACTATTTCTGCAAGTTCAAAGATCAAGCTAATAATTGATTACCATCAATCATATCTCTTCTACATCCCCTAATGGATACTAGACCATCAAAGCAAAACAAAACAAAACAAAATAAGACAAAGAAACACAACGTGATTTTCTTATCCCAAACTAAAATTGTATTCAAGCTTCTAGGTCAAAAGACCCGACAGGCAGTTGGAAATGTTTATAGCAAAACTAGTATAAAAAACCAGTTAGACAATACCTTTTTCAAGTTGTTTGTGAACATTCTTTGATATTCTTTGTTTTATATAATTGTTCCTGATTGTAAATAACTCATTCCCTCCCCCACCTTCACCAGTTTTATGGCTATCAATTATTTTATTATATTTATTTTTATTTTCAAGAAAATACATACCTCTTCTTGCTAGCACTTATAATATTCCCACTGAATTTTCATTAATCAGAAATGATAGGATGTATGTTGACAAAGCACGACAACAGCAAACACGTTGTAGCCTGGCAATTACCCTGAGAGAACAGATTGAAATGACTGAACACAACTGTAAAGCCCTGTTCTTTGTATGCAGAAAAGAAACAATTTTTGTTCTGCTTGTAAAAATCTGTAGGTTGACAAGTTTATGAATACAGGAGATTTGTATATTCTGTGCCCTCAGGCCTTCTATTTCCTGAATGCAGATTGAAATGAGTCTTTCTTTTTCTACTGTTCATCCAGGAAGGGGTAAACAAGGACAGCCAGGCTTTTCCTTTTTCCGCTAAGGAAAGCAGCAGGCTCAGTACGATGAATACTTCATTAATGTTTGGACACTGCCTGAATTCCCGTATACAAGAAAATAATAAGAAACATTCATGAAAATATTCTTATTGGACTTCTCAGTGAGAAAATGCCTACAACCTACTGGCCTCTCCTGTGACACTATATTCTAAGAGCTCTCAAAGACTTGGGACTTTAGCCAGTCTCTGGTGGGTGCCATTGAGCAGTTGGAGTGGGAACTCTTCTTCTCTCACCAAGCCTGTGCTGAGACAAACGCCTGCTGTCACAACACATTTTCTACTCAGCAAAAGAAGCAGATATCTTAATATTCTCCTTTTTATATATTTCCTTTTGTAAACTCCCTTTTCTCCCCCCTCCCCTGCCCCAACACTATGCTTTACTTTTCTTGAAATTGCACTAGTTCCTGATGTGCAAAGGAAGGGAGAGTTTAGAGGGAACTTCTGGGTCTTAGAAGACATTGGTTACAAGCCTAGAAATTAGATGACAACAGCAAAAACAGGCAAATTGTAAGGTTGGAAACTAAACTCAAAATATACAGGAGAAGAGCTTGTATGCAGCATGGTGTATTGATTACTTACCATTTGTCCTAAGTAGGCAAAATTTTATAAGGTTACTTTTGTATAAAACAATGACAGTTGTATTTTCCCAGTTCAGTTTTATTGATGGCTTCAGAGAACTGAATGAGACTGAAAATGCGATCACATTTTATTTGCCCCAAAAATTAAGTAAAAAGTTGAGAAAATGTCTCTTTTGTAAGAGCTCAGATCTATTCATACAGAAGAAGTGGACAATACAGCTACGTAAAAATAAAAATCCATCCAGATAGATATGACTCTATTTACCAGATTATGTATTGCCTATTGCAAGGATAACATTCTCAAGCTGAAGAGTTACGTGTGGTTGTAACATCGTTTTGTGTTATTATTTGTATTGCTCATACATTTTTACAGTTAAATGACTAGAGCCATATGTTGCAAGATTTATAGAATGCTTTTGATTTCAAACAAGGATTCTCAACAGGGGGTAATTTTGACCTCCCTGACTCCCTGCAGGGACAATGTCTAGAGATATTTTTGGTTGTCACAATTTCAGCGTATATTAGTGCTATTGACTTCTTGAGGGTAGAGGCTAGAGATGCTGCTAAATGTACTACAACTAACAAAACAGCTCCACTATATATATATAGATATATATATATATATCTCCATCCTCAAATGTCAGTAAATGCCCTGGTTGAAAAACTCTGATGTAACACATTTTGTCCACTGTTGTTTTGCACGCTTGTCAGCTAATGCGTTCTGGCATTCCTAATTGGGAATTTAGTAAGTGGTATCCAGTAATTTTATTCTACAGTCAGTGCCATTTATATCAGGTCTTGCAGTAAAAGTACTTTTTTTTATCGTTTGCATGTAAAATTGGCACCTATTATACCACATAAATGTACTTTTTGCTTTATTTCAACTTTGCATTAACATTTCCATACAGTTTGTGCAGGCTTATTAGGCCAGTTACCCATCGGTAACATACTCTAAATCAACAACAAAGTGCTTCTGCAAACATAGATTGGAATAACAAGTTAATAATTTCATTACAAGGAAGTCTCAAAAATTTAAATAAAGAATTCCAAGCTCTAAAACGTGACTTTCTTTTAATGACATTTAATTTGCTGTGGTTTTCACAACCCTATGGAATAGGCACTAACATTCTTAAACTTGGACTAAAGGTGAACTTTTTTACCCAGCAGTTACAGAATGACTGAACATACTGTTCCTCCTTTCCAGCCTCTCCTGCTTCACAAAGGGGCCATTTTGGGTGTGCACATAGCTGGTGGTGGGACTGCAGCTGGACCTATGAGTGGGTGTGAATAATCTTTCTGTGGGTTGAGTTGCACCCAAGAACAAAGTAAGACCTGAGCCTCAGAATGCAGCCTCTGTACTCTCTTTTAGAGACTTTTATTTATCTTTAGGTTAAATAACATTCTAGAATATGTAAGCAAAGTCCCTGCGGCACATGGTATAGTGGTCAGAACAGATTGTACAAAAGCAAAGACTGTATTAGGTATGTTGTGTGCTTAGTGTTCTATGAAATTACCAGGATCTTATGCATTTTCAGAAAAATGTAGGTGTTCAATCTATAAGCCAGTCTGGGTAGGGCATAAATGTGATGCATCTGGAAGTATAAAGGTAAAATCACATCTAACATAGCTGGTGTGTCAAAAGGGCAACAAATTATTCCTAAGCCCTATCTCCTTGACTTTATGATCAAAGCTCACTGTGTGTTGACATTTTAGAAATGAATGTGACAAAAATGTGTTTCTTCATCCTCTTGAGTTTCTATTCCACAGAGAAAACTAGTTGTCTAAGGTTGCTTTCTTCTGATTCATGATACAACATTTGCAGTATGATTGTGTGTTCGTTTTTTCCCACTTACTCAGTCAATAAGGAGGTTGAATTATATAACCTCAGAAATATCAGGTTCACTACAAAAATTGCTCAGTCAAGGTTAAACCACTTCATTGTTATTTGTGGAGAAATAGAACCTCAGAAATATCAGGTTCACTGTAAAAATCGCTCAATCAGGGTTAAAAGGTTTCATTATTTGTGGAGAAATAAAGCGTATACCACCAAATTTCAAAATACGTGTACAACATTGAAAATATAATGCAGATATTGATTTTCAGTCCTAGGTTATATCACTTTTGGAAACAGTTTAAAACATTTTAAGAAATTTAACAAAACCAAGGCTGACTTATTTGCTTGAATGCTTCTCGTATGTGAGAAACATTTTTACTGGCCTTCTTAAAAGCAGCAGTTTTAAAATCGGACACATTGTCTTTGTAGGGCAAGAACTACGAGAAAGAAGAAGGTATTGAGGAGATACGGGAATATGATAATAATGGAATTTCCAATGTTTCTATGGCATAGTATTTGTCCATTTCTTAATGTTGATTTTTACTTTCTTTCGTTTTTCAGCTTTCATTTTAGCAACAGGGGTTACTTGCAGGATTGTCACAGAGGTATATTGTGTGATGTTGAGGTTTGGGGTATAACTGAACCTGTCACCCTGGTACTGAGCATACCCAATAGGTAGTTTTTTAGCTTTTGCCCCCATCCCTCTCTCTCCCTTCTAGGAGTCTTCAGTGTTCCCATCTTTATGTACATGTGTACTCAACATTTAGCTCCCACTTATAAATGAAAACATGCAGTATTGGATTTCTGTTTCTGTGTTAGTTCACTTAGGAAAATGGCCTTTAGCTGCCTCCATGCTTCTGCAAAGGATATGATTTAGTTCTTTTTAATGGCTGCTTAATATTACATGGTGTATATGTATTACATTTTCTTTACCCAATTATCCCTTGATGGGCAACTGGGTTGATGTCATATTCTTGCCATTGTGAATAGTGCTGTGATGAGCATACAGGTGAATGTGTCCTTTAGGTAGAACAATTTATGTTCCTTTGGATATACACTTAGTAATGGGACTGGCTGGGCCAAATGGTAGTTCAACTCTTAGTTCCTTGAAAAATCTCCAAATTACTCTCCACAATGGCTGGATTAATGTACATTTCCATGAACAGTATATAAGTGTCCCCTTTCTCCCATAGCCTCACCAATATCTTTTTTTTTTTTTTTTGACTTTTTAAGAAAAGCCATTCTCACTGGTGTGAGATGACATCTCATTGTGGTTTTGATTTGCATTTCACTGATGATTACTAAGGGTAAGCACTTTTTCATATGTTTATTGGCTGCTTGTATGTCTTCTTTTGAGAAGTGTCTGTTCATGTCCTTTGCCCACTTTTTAATGGGGTTATTTGTTTTTTGCTTATTGATTTGATTAAGTTCTTTACAGATTCTGGATATTAGACCTTGGTCAGATGCATAGTTTGTGAATATTTTCTCCTATTCTGTGGGCTGTCTGTTTACTTCCTTGATAGTTTCTGTTGCTGTGCAGAAGCTCTTTTGTTTAATTAGGTCCCACTTACCAATTTTTGTTTTGTTGCAATTGCTTTTGGGGACTTCGTCATAAATTCTTTGCCAAGACTGATATAGAGAAGGGCATTTATTTGGGTTTCTTCTAGGATTTTTATAGTTTGAGGTCTTACATTCCTTAATCAATCTTGAGTTAATTTTTGTATATTAGGGTCAAGTTTCAATCTTCCACCTATAGATAGCCAGTAATCCCAACACCATTTATTGAATAGAGTATTTGCCCCATTGCTTATTTTTTGTTGAATATTGGGAGAGTATAAATGTGCAGCTTTATTTCTCAGTTCTCTATTCTTTTCCATTGGCCTATGTGTTTTTGTACTGGTACCATGCTGTTTTGGTTACTGTAGCCTTGTATTATAGTTTGAAGTCAGGCAATGTGATGCCTCTGGCTTTGTTCTTTTTGTTTAAGATTTCTTTGGCTATTTTGGACTATTTTGTCATTCCATCTGAATTTTAGCATAGTTTTTTTTTTTTTTTTTTAATTCTGTGAAGAATGTCATTGGTAGTTTGATAAAAATAGCATTGAATCTGTAAATTACTTTGGACAATATGGCCATTTTATCAATATGGATCCTTGCAATCCATGAGCATGGAATGTTTTTCCACTTATTTGTGTTGTCTCTGATTTTTTTTTCAGCAGTGTTTTATAGTTCTCCTTGTAGAGATCTTACATCTCCTTGCTTAGATGTATTCCTAGGTAGAATTAGGCTGTGAATCCACCTGGTACAGGACTTTTTTTGATTGATAGGTTTTTAAAAAATTACTGATTTAATAAAAAAAAAAAAAAAACTTGTCAGTCTTTTCAGGTTTTTACTTTCTTCCTGGTTCAGTCTTGGGAGGTTGTGTGTTTCTAGGAATTTATCAATTTCCTCTAGCATTTCTAATTTGTGTGCATGGAGATTTTCACAATAGTCTCTGAAGTCTCTAAGGATCTTTTGGATTTCTGTTGGATCGGTTGTAATGTCATCTTTGTCATTTAGGATTGTGTTTATTTGAATTTTCTCTTTTTTTCATTTTCAATATAGCTAGTCGTCTATCAATCTTGTTTATTGTTTCAAAGAACAACTTTTTGTTTCATTGATTTTTTGTATGAATTTTTTTCATCTCAATTTCATTCAATTCTTGTCTGATTTTAGTTATTTTTTCTTCCATTAACTTTGAGGTTGATTTGTTCTTTTTTTCTTAGTTTCTGTAGATGCAATGGTCCTTTTTTTGTTTTGTTTTGTTTTTTGAGACAGAGTTTCACTCTTGTTGCCCAGGCTGAAGTGCAGTGGCACAATCTCTGCTCAGTGCCCCCTCTACCTCCCAGGTTCAAGCAATTCTTCTGCCTCAGCCTCCTGAGTAGCTGGGACTACAGGTGCATGCCACCATGCCTGGCTAATTTTTGTACTTTCAGTAGAGACAAGGTTTCACTATGTTGGCCAGGATGGTCTTGATCTCTTGACCTTGTCATCCACCCGCCTCAGCCTCCCAAAGTGCTGGGATTACAGGCGTGAGCCACCATGCCTGGTCAGATTCTTAATTTGAAATCCTCTATCTGTAAACTGTCCTCTTAACACTGCTTTAGCTGTATCCTAAAGTATCAATAATTTTCATAAGAGCCTAAAGTATCAATAATTTTCATAAGAGCCTCTCACTTTTTCTTTGTTCCTCCTTTGGGTTTACAACTTTCAGGTTTGACTAATTCAAAAACACATACTTAAAAGATTTCTAAGTTTATTCCCCTCCTCCTTCCTTGCATGTATTAAAATAGTCAGTGCAAGACACTCTGTTAAGGTCTTGGGGGATAGAAGATTCTGTGATCCATGGTACTTCTTTCAGAGAGAGCTCAGCACTACTGTAAAATTGGCAGACTAGCAAATAGAGAGGTTCCAAAAAGACAAATCTCCCCTAAAGCTCACCTTCATCAGCACAGTGCCCTCACTTTCCAGTTTGAATTCAAATTTTCACATTGAAAATCACTATTATTTATGATTGCAAATTTACCTAAGCCTATTTATCTGCTTAGCTAATGTTAGGATTTTTTGATCGTTTGTTTGTTTTTGTGTTGTTTTTAGCAAATTTCAGAGCTAGGTGCTGATGTTGTGCTACTATTCCTATGAACTAATAGCTAGATTGTTTGTTACAACAAAAGCACATCTGAGACCAAATTGTGCCAAAGGTGCAAACATTTATTAGTAAAATGTCAAAAGCAAGCATGGATTGTGTACAAGTTCTGTTCTTGTAGCTTGGCTGAAACACCACATACACCCTTAAAGCTCCAGACTAGTACTTGTATGAACAGTTCAATGTGAACTAGATGCAAGCTTTTCTTTCTTACTTTTTATTGAGATATAATTGCAATATAATCATAAACATTAGTTTTTTGAGTTTTATTAATTTCATATACCCATGTAATCATGTTTAAAATAAGATATAGAATATTTCCTCCTTTTCAGAAAATAACCTGGTTCTCCTTCCCAATCATCCCCTACCCCCGCCACTTCCAACAAGTGTTTGGTTTCCATCATCATAAATTCGTTCATCTGTATTTAAATTTCATATATGCAATAATGTTCTGAAGCAAGCTTGTAGTTGAATTTGGAGACTGAACCACTGTGCAGTGGAGGGATATATACACTGCCAGATCAGCTGTGTATTCTTACTCTTCCATTACACCAGAGAATCGGGGCTGTGAAGACTTTCTAACCAGGTACATACCTTAAATAGCACTCATTTCATGGATGCAGATTATTTTTATACCCATTCTATGAATTAACAAACCCTCTATCATAGATTTCAAGAAGACTATGTGAAGTGGCTGTCCTGAGGAATATATTGAAGTGTTCACACTTTCATTGTATATTCAGAGACAGGGGATCCATAGAGGAAATTGTCTTCCGAAGGTCTTGCTATTGCCTATTCCTTCTCTCTTTTTGAATAAATCCCACTCACTTTTAACTATGTCATTGAATAGCCCCTTCCCAACTGCCATAGTAGAGTTTATTATTTGTTCTGTTCCCCAAGGTTCTTTATTCAAATCTTGATTATAGCATTATAAACAGTGAGTTTACCACAAAATATGCCCTTTCTTGGCATGTCGATTTTTTTCTTCAGAGATTGTATCTTAGATGTCTCTGTATTTTCCATGTCCATTGCTGTATCTTCCAGCACAGAATTCTAACTATGGTTACAATGATGAATAGATGAAGAGTTAAAATACACAGTACCCAGTCTTTCTCAAAAATTCGTTTTTCAAAAATTTATGTCATTGTTTAGTTGTTGAGAATGAAATATGTTTTCTTTTATATTATCAAGCCTTATTAATAGCTCCTTTCTTTTCTTTGATCTTCAGGGTTCTTATCTATAAAGCAGGCTTAAAATGCACATTATTTCTACAGTTGAACAAATCAACAAACGTACATGTATGCAACCCTCAAAATATTCCCCGAAACCAAACCTTAAAGCAATTGAAAACCAACTGGAATGAAACCTGAAAACCAACTTAGAAAATTAGCTAGATGAAAGAACAAGTTTCACTTGTCATTTAACATCATATAGAGCTTAAAAAACCAATGTTTGACTGAAGTTCAATTTTTTTTCCCTTTGACGATAAACTGATTGGTATATAGACACACATAAGCCTTGGCTCATGAAAACACTTGAGTTCCCTGTCACCTCAAGTCTAACCGCTTTGTCTTTGGCTTTTAAGGTTCTCCATCAAAAGGCCCCACTCTCCCTCTCTACCTAATTTCTCACCATTTCCTGATATTCACCATTAACTTGAGTCAGGCTGGTGTTTTTTCTCTATGTCCTCCTCATGCCTTGCTTATTTGGGAATAGAATATTTTCACTGGGGGGATTTTTAACCACAAATGCTCTCTGGATGAGTGGGCCAGAATGATGCTACCAGATCTGAAATGCACCTCCCCAAGGCTTTAAAAAGAGATCGATGATGGTGCAGTCTACAAAAATAGTTTTGTTTTTCTCCCCTGTAATTATATCTAGGATTTTCATTACTTTCTTACCATGACAGGCTTCCTACTTTCCTCCCTTCATCTTCATATGAGGTGTATTACAAGAGGATATAAAAGGTTAATCCTGTCACTGAGTCAGCTAGAATTCTTTGCAAGATTTGTAAGATTTCATCTCTACACTATTGAGATGACTGGCTTAGAATGAAAAGTTCCTAGAAAAGGATGTTTTGGATATCCATGACTACTTCTTAGCCATGACTTTCACCTTCTGGAGTGATAGATAAAGCCTTTCTCTGAGTAGAAGGACTTATGTTTTGACATATCTTACCAGAAAAAAAACTTCAGTCTAAATTTTATTTGCTTAATGCACCAGAAAACAGTAAAATTCTCAATGACTGTTGCAAGTAATCAATTAATGGATTCTAAGTTGGTATAATCAAAATTAATTTTTTCTTAATTTCATATGAAGGACATGTGCACCTCTTTAACTAGAGAGAAATTTTTTTTATTGCCTAATGGATTCTTAGCACTAATTAGGCTTATACAATTATAGTTCAATGAATTAAAGAAAAATGCTACTGAGAAAATTAGCACACTAGTTAGGTTTTTAAATATGAAAAGGAGAATGCCTTTATCTAAAGAACTCTACTCTTTTGTCTCTCCTTCCAACTCAGGAAAACACTCCATTTCTAGCTATGTACCCTTTTCCTACCTCACCTTTCAATCTCATGACTTCTTTCTTCTGCCAAGGTCTCCTTTGAGTTATTTCCAACATAGAAACCAAAAGGAATCTAATAAGCTGCAAATCAAATTATGTCGCTTCTTTCCTGAGAGCCTTCTTGTGACTTCCCATCTCACTCAGCCCTACAGATCATCATGATCACTATAATGATGGAGCGATATAGTTATATATAGTGATATAGTGATAGCCTATCACTGTCTTCCTAGGCTGTAAGCAACCCTGACCTTCCTCTGAACATGACACTATATTTTCTGATGTTCTTCACTACATAAGCATTTTTAAATTTTATTATTATTTTTTAATCTTTCTTTTTTATTATTACACTTTAAGTTCTAGTGTACATGTGCACAACGTGCAGGTTTGTTACATATGTATACATATGCCATGTCGGTGTGCTGTACCCTTTAACTCATCATTTACATTAGGTATATCTCCTAATGCAATCCCTCCCCTCTCCCCCACTCCATGACAGGCCCTGGTTTGTGATGTTCCCCTTCCTGTGTCCAAGTGTTGTCCTTGTTCAATTGCCACCTATGAGTGAAAACATGTGATGTTTGGTTTTCTGTTCTTGTGATAGTTTGTTGAGAATGATGATTTCAAGCTGCATCCATGCCCCACAAAGGACATGAACTCACCCTTTTTATGGCTGCATAGTATTCCATGGTGTAAATGTGCCACATTTTCTTAATCCAGTCTGTCATTGATGGACATTTGGGTTGGTTCCAAGTCTTTGCTATTGCGAATAGTGCCACAATAAACATATGTGTGCGTGTATCTTTATAGCAGCATGATTTATAAACCTTTGGGTATATACCCAGTAATGGGATGGCTCAGTCAAATGGTATTTCTAGTTCTAGATCCTTGAGGAATCGCCACACTGTCTTCCACAATGGTTGAACTAGTTCACAGTCCCACCAACAGTGTAAAAGTGTTCCTATTTCTCCACATCCTCTCCAGCATCTGTTGTTTCCTGACTTTGTAATAATCACCATTCTATCTGATGTGAGATGGTATCTCATTGTGGTTTTGATTTGCATTTCTCTACTGGCGAGTGATGATGAGCATTTTTTCATGTGTCTGTTGGCTGCGTAAATGTCTTCTTTTGAGAAATGTCTGTTCATATCCTTTGCCCACTTTTTGATGGGGCTGTTTGTTTTGTTTTTGTAAATTTGTTTGAATTATTTGTAGATTCTGGATATTAGCCGTTTGTCAGATGAGTAGATTGCAAAAATTTTCTCCCCTTCTGTAGGTTGCCTGTTCACTCTGATGGTGGTTTCTTTTACTGTGCAAAAGCTCTTTAGTTTAATTAGTTCCCATTTGTCAATTTTGGCTTTTGCTGCCATTGCTTTTGGTGTTTTAGACATGAAGTCCTTGCCCATGCCTATGTCCTGAATGGTATTGCCTAGGTTTTCTTCTAGGGATTTTATGGTTTTAGGTCTAACGTTTAAGTCTCTAATCCATCTTGAATTAATTTTCATATAAGGTGTAAGGAAGGGATGCAGTTTTAGCTTTCTACTTGTGGCTAGCCAGTTTTTCCAGCACCATTTATTAAATAGGGAATGCTTTCCCCTTTTCTTGTTTCTCTCAGGTTTGTCAAAGATCAGATGGCTGTAGATGTGTGGTATTATTTCTGAGGACTCTGTTCTGTTCCATTGGTCTATATCTCTGTTTTGGTACCAGTACCATGCTGTTTTGGTTACTGTAGCCTCATAGTATAGTTTGAAGTCAGGTAGCGTGATGCCTCCAGCTTTGTTCTTTTGACTTAGGATTGTCTTTGCAATGCGGGGTCTTTTTTGGTTCCATATGAACTTTAAAGTAGTTTTTTCCAATTTTGTGAAGAAAGTCACTGGTAGCTTAATGGGGGTGACATTGAATCTATAAATTACCTTGGGCAGCATGGCCATTTTCATAATATTGATTTTTCCTATCCATGAGGATGGAATGTTCTTCCATTTGTTTGTGTCCTCTTTTATTTCATTGAGCAGTGGTTTGTAGTTCTCCTTGAAGAGGCCCTTCACATCCCTTGTAAGTTGGATTCCTAGGTATTTTATTCTATTTGAAGCAGTTGTGAATGGGAGTTCACTCATAGTTTGGCTCTCTGTCTGTTTTTGGTGTATAAGAATGCTTGTGATTTTTGCACATTGATTTTGTATCCTGAGACTTTGGTGAAGTTGCTGATCAGCTTAAGGAGATTTGGGGCTGAGACAATGGGGTTTTCTAAATACATAATCATATCATCTGCAAATAGGGACAATTTAACTTTCTCTTTTCCTAATTGAATATCCTTTATTTCCTTCTCCTGCCTGATTGCCCTGGCCAGAACTTTCAACAGTATGTTGAATAGGAGTGGTGAGAGAGGGCATCCCTGTCTTATGCCAGTTTTCAAAGGGAATGCTTCCAGTTTTTGCTCATTCAGTATGATATTGGCTGTAGGTTTGTCATAAATAACTCTTATTATTTTGAAATACGTTCCATCAATACTCAATTTATTGAGAGTTTTTAACATGAAAGGCTGTTGAATTTTGTCAAAGGCCTTTTCTGCATCTATTGAGATAATCATGTGGTTTTTGTCTTTGGTTCTGTTTATATGCTGGATTACGTTTATTGGTTTGTATATGTTGAATCAGCCTTGCATCCCAGCGATGAAGCCCACTTGATCATGGTGGATAAGCTTTTTGATGTACTGCTGGATTCGGTCTGCCAGTATTTTATTAAGGATTTTTGCATCTATGTTCATCAGGGATATTGGTCTACAATTATCTTGTTTTGTTCTGTCTCTGCCAGCTTTGGTATCAGGATAATGTTGGCCTCATAAAATGAGTTAGGGAGAATTCCCCCCTTTTCTATTAATTGGAATAGTTTCAGAAGGAATGGTACCAGCTCCTCCTTGTACCTTTGGTGGAATTCGGCTGCGAATATGTCTGGTCCTGGATTTTTTTTTTGGTTAGTAGGCTATTAATTATTGCCTCAATTTCAGAGCCTGTTATTAGTCTATTCAGGGATTCAAATTCTTCCTGGTTTAGTCTTGGGAGAGTGTATGTGTCCAGGAATTTATCCACTTCTTCTAGGTTTTCTAGTTTATTTTCATAGAGGTGTTTATGATATTCTCTGATGGTAGTTTGTATTTCTGTGGGGTTGGTGGTGATATCCCCTTTATCATTTTTTATTGTGTCTATTTGATTCTTCTCTCTTTTCTTCTTTATTAATCTTGCTAGCAGTCTATCAATTTTGTTGATCTTTTCAAAAACCAGCTCCTGGATTCATTGAATTTTTGAAGGGTTTTTTTGTGTCTCTATCTCCTTCAGTTCTGCTCTGATTTTAGTTATTTCTTACCTTCTGCTAGCCTTTGAATGTATTTACTCTTGCTTCTCTAGTTCTTTTAATTGTGATGTTAGGGTGTCAATTTTAGATCTTTCCTGCTTTCTCTTGCGGGCATTTAGTGCTGTAAATTTCCCTCTACACACTGCTTTAAATGTGTCCCAGAGATTCTGGTATGTTGTACCTTTGTTCTCATTGGTTTCAAAGAATGTCTTTATTTCTGCCTTCATTTTGTTATGTGCCCAGTAGTCAGTCATTCAGGAGCAGGTTGTAGTTGAGCGGTTTTGAATGGAATCAGGAGCAGATTTCACGTAGTTGAGCGGTGTTGAGTGAGTTTCTTAATCCTGAGTTCCAGTTTGATTGCACTGTGGTCTGAGAGACAGTTTGTTATAATTTCTGTTCTTTTACACTTGCTGAGGAGTGCTTAATTCCATCCAGAAATACCCTCACAGACACAGCCAGAACTAATGTTTAAGTATCTGGGCACCTCACAGCCCAGTCAAGTTGACACAAAACTAACCCTCACACTTGCTATAGTCACACAAGTTTCCACAAATTATTCATGGAGACTGATAAGTAAATTATAGTGTTATCAGGATCCAGTGTGCTCAGACTGTTGTGTGCAGGGCCATCTTTACCCACAAAATTTTAGATAATCAATCATGGCAGACAGAAGTTTAGTCCTCCTTAGTTTCTCACGTCTGTTGATGTTGATATTAACAAGGTCATGCTAAAGCAACTGAGAATAATGAATTCAGAACTATAAGGGGACAAGGCAATTATCTTTACAATATAGGAAGGATGCTATAAAGATTATCTCCAGATGTTTGATTGCCCATGGAGTTGACATGGTGATAGAAATAGAAGCATTGTACACTGAAAAACAAAATATCCTTGGTTCATTTTTATCAGATACCTAAAACATTTGAAAGTTTCTTAGGTAATGGGGCTCAAAACAGGCAAGGGCAGGTCAGAGTGAAACAAAGAAGATTGTCTCTGAAAAACTGGAGCACTGTGGAATGTATATCTAGCTGAATTAGGAAAATAATTGGAAAAAGGAAAGAAAATCACCGGTGTAGTTTATAACTGTGTGGGCTGAACCTAGCTGTCGCTGTCTCTCTATTCACTTTAAGAGGTCAAAAAATCTGCTTTCTTTTTAACATCTCTTGTTTTTTCACATGAACAAATAAAAATTTTAAATCTCTAGATCTGGATTATGGGACTGAATCTTTGTTATTTTCCTTGGACTTACAACTATGGAATATTATGTCTAAGATTATTTTTAAATAGTTCTTTTGAGAAAGGTGCAATTCAATATTTGATTTTTATTCATATCCGATAAAGTAGTGCCAAAAAATAAGTCAGAGGGAACAAATTATTTGACCTGCTTAATTTTTAAATAAAGTGTTTGACAGTTAAATTTACACCTTCATATGTACAATGTATTTTTAAAACAACCTCATAAAATGTAGTCATTATCTAGGTTTCTTCTAAGAAAAAAAGTTTTCAAAATAGTTGTGTTGTTGCTTTTTAGTTCTGAAAGAGTCAGAACTTCACACGTTAAAAATTACCTAAGGTTATTATTTTTAAAAAATGGCTTTTATTCATTAAAATCTCACAAGACTTCAATTCATTTGAAGCTTTAACTTCCCTTTTGGTAACCTATTTATTACTTCCTGAGATTGGCCAATTTCCTAGGTAGAAATGACTAGATTTCTAGAAATGGCACCTCAGTGAGTCATTGTTTTAGTCTGAAAATCCCATTTCCAGCGGTACAACATCAGGGATAGTGGCACACCCATTATGAGACATATATTAACAGAAATGAAACATTTATGCATTAAAAAAATTTTCCTAAGGTTTTTGGTTGAAAACTAAATAAGAAGTCACTCAGTGGGTATGGCCAAGGATTGGTTTGTGCAATGGGATTATGCAACTACATACTAGCAGTGTTTCAGGGAACAGTTCCAGAGAAACTATTGAGAAAAGATCTAGGGTAGGAGGTAAGAAGAGAGTTCAGTAGTTCAGTAGTTGCCAAGCCCAGTTACTAGGAGTCAGAACCAAAAAATCCCAAGGTCAGGTGGCACAGATAACAGAATTAAAATTGTGAATGGGCAACCACAATTGAGAACCAGTTGAAGCAAATACATCTGATAGGGACTAGGGAAATAAATAATAAGACATTCTGATGAAACTGGCTAATACAGACTTCCTGGCTAAGCTTACTAAAAAAAATAAAGCTTCATATGGTTCTCATAAAATTGAAATAAAACTTTGTGTTTATAAAATTAAAAATCAAGGAGAGAATTTACATCTTTACAATTTTAAGCCTTTCCATCCATGAATATATCTCTATTTATTCAAGTCTGCTTCTAAGTGTTTTTAAGAAAATATTATTCCTTTAAATTCTTAAGGTTTTCTTTTCTTAAGTTTATTCCTGACTGCATGATGATTTTGGAGTTGCTTTTGTTATCTATAAAGGACAAGAAACTTTAAATTATGTTTTCTAATTGGTTATTATTGGTGATCTTATTAATTTTTATGCTGACCTTGCATCCTGCACACTCTGTGAAATCTACTAGTGAAAATTCCAAATAATCACATAGATAGCCAGTACCTATCATTTTATTTCTTCATTTCCATTATATTTCTAAATTCCAAAATATTTTCAATATATTGCATTGGTTAAGACTTAAAATTCAATAGTGAGATTAGCATCTGCATTTATTTTCTGAATGTTTTAAAAATCATAGTTGTTTGAATTTTATGAAACTTTTTTTTCTGCATTTACTGTTATGATCATGTGGTTTTCCCTCTCATCTGTTCATTAGTGTAATACTTAATATCTTTTCTATTATTGAGCTCTTCTTGTATTTCCAAAATAAACAGAAATAGGCCATGATGTATTATTTTCCACACAAGTTTGCTCATCTAGATCATATTTTATTTAGGATTTTGGCATATATATCAGATTGGTTTCTGAACTTAATTTGGTTTTAAATGTGCTTTATATCTATAAGTGTGTCTTATTTCATTGCTAATTACATAAATGTTTTATTTTATTAATTAGTCTTATTGGGTGCTTTTCTATTTTTTTCCCACAAATTAGATTTTTATTTCATTAATTCTTTTGTTTCTTTGTTTTCTATTTCACTAATAACTGTTCCTGACTTTATTATTTTCTTGCTTCAACTTTCTTAATTTTCCTAAGCTACTGTGTTAAACGTTTAATTCATTTAGCTTTTTAAAAAAGTCATTTAAAGTATTTTCCTTTTCAAATAAATGAATTTAAGTTTACATATTTTCATTCTTGCAATTGTGAAAACTGGATCCCACCTTTTCCCGGTAGTATTTTCATTGTCATTTGTGTCTAAATGTTTCATAATTTCTATCATAGTTTCCTCTTTATCTCATGAGCTACTTAGTAGAACATCTTAAAAGATGAAAAATTGATCTCATCTGAAGAGAAGTCAGAGTATCATTTTAAGGTTCTAATTTGTTTGTGTGTATGTTTGTGTTTATATGTGTCTATTCATTCCTATCTAAGTTGCTTGCATCGTGGGTAGAAAACAAAGTCTGTATTGTATTAATTATTTGAAATGTTTCGAGACATTCTGTGTTCTTTGGTTTCAATGTCTGGTTTGCAGTTCTAAGATTACTTCCATCTAAACTCATAGTACAGAACTAGGTCTCATAATTATGGTTTCAAGTTTCTTCCCTGCAGTGATATTGAAGGATATAAGCAATCTGGAGACTACAGGTCTCTTGATTTAAAATTTTATTCCACACTGTTTCTGCGTTCATTACCTTCTGAAGTCAGTTGCTCCATAGAAATAACCTTAGGAAATGGTTGGGAATAGTTTGTTGCTGTTATTGTTGTTGTTGTTAAGTGTCTTTTCAAGGGATGGAGTAGGTGGTAGGAAACTTCTTTCCTGTCTGTAACTGGAAACAGTGGTTTCTGACTCACCTGGAACAGTTTTGGTGTCTCTTGCTCATAGGAGCTGAACCCTTAACTGCTCTGCCTGCTTTTGGACACTTAGGTGACCAATGGCTTTGGAACCCACTCAGTGTCTTCAATTTATTTTCTGTTTCTGATTCAAAAATGTTTTATTTTGCTTTTGATCTTGTTATGCCCTTTTGCTTTTTCCTTTCTATATTTTATTCCTATGTGTTTGGAACAGAGGGAGTACATTAAAGCATAAACTTCTTGCACTCTATTGACTTAAATGCTTTTATCTTTAAAACATTTTGAATTATTTTTGTGTACAGCATGAAGTGAAAATCTAACTCTTGTTTTTTTTCCTGTCTTCAAAATAGATTAAAAGTATGTCACTTATTAGATAACTCAGTCCATTCTGTGCAATTGAAAATATCACAAATGGTTGACTTCAGGTTGAAACTGCCTTGTAACTCACAGAACTGCTCCTCCTCCTGCTCCTGCTCCTGCTCCTGCTGCTGCTGCTGCTGCCTCTTTTATCTTTTAGAATTAAAGTAATTTTGAAAGGGACAATATTTACAGTTTGATATAGTCGACAATCTTCTCTATCATCTTACAACTGATTTCACTCATTCGCATAAATTGCCCAACCCTTTAACACACATTCAAGTGTGCATTTTAACTTTTATTTTAGGTTTTGAGGTACATGCGAAGGTTTGTTACATAGGTAAACACATATCACGGGGGTTTATTGTACGTATTATTTCATCACCCAGGTATAAAGCCCAGTACCCAACAGTTCTCTTTTCTGCTCCTCTCCTTCCTTCCACCCTCCCCCATCAATTAGACCTCAGTGTCTGTTTCCTTCTTTGTGTTCATAAGCTCTCATCATTTAGCTCCCACTTATATGTGAGAACATGCTATATTTGGTCTTCTGTTCCTGTCTTGGTTTGCTAAGCATAGTAGCCTCTACTTCCACCCATGTTCCCACAAAAGACATGATCTTGTTCTTTTTTATGGCTGCATATTATTCCATGGTCTATATGTACCAAATTTTCTTTATCTAATCTGTGATTGATAGGCATTTAGGCTGATTCCATGTCTTTCCTATTGTGAATACTGCTGCAGTGAACATCTGCATGAATATGTCCTTGTGGTAGAAAAACATATTTGTCTTACGTGGATACCCAGTAAAGGAATTGCTGGGTCAAAAGGTAGTTCTGCGTTTAGCTCTTAGAGGAATCACCATACTGCTTTTCACAAGGGTTGAACTAACTTACATTGCCACCAACAGTGTGTAAGTGTTTCCTTTTCTCTGCAACCTCTCCAGCATCTATTATTTTTCAAATGTGCAAATTCTTTGTTCAAGTGCAAGTCCTTTACATTTCAAGTTCATGCATGCTATTATTTTTTTGTTAATTAGTAGAAAGGTTTTTGACAATTTTACTTCACAAAATATTTTTTCTCCCAGTTTTGCTTGCATATAACACTATTCCCTTCAGACTGCAAATGAGGTATCTCCAGAGGAAATGGTTAATGGCTAGTCTAGAATTCTGCAGTAAATATTCAGAGCAATAAATTATCTTGTAAAGAACACTGAACCACACTTGGTCTTAAATTCCTCAATCAGTTAAAATGAGAGAAATGGATTTTCTGACCTTTGGGATTTGTATAGGAATATGGCTGTGCCTACAGCCAGAATCTGAATAGATAAGATAATACGAATAAATGGTATTTGGGATAATCTACCATATAGTTTGCAACTGAGTGTGATACTATGCTTAAACATGTTAAATTAAAATTCTTAAAAATCCATTGGTGAGTTAAAAGACAGGGTGAAGAACATACTAATTACATGGGCAAATATTCTACAGAAGGAGATGTTACAAATACCAGGAAGAAGAGAAATGATAGATGCGATTTATTACATATGCATATTACATATGCATAGCCAAAAGAGAGCAAAGGACTTGCTGACTAATACACACACATCATGTTTGTTATTCTAGCAAGCATTTTTCTTAACAAGCCAGATTTTCCTATTGTTTAAATTGTTTCCTTAATTATTCCAGGCGATTGAAGTGCTATGCCCTGGAGTATCAAAACTGCCTTTAACGTTACCCTGATGTCCCAAATGATATACTTCCAAAACTGTAGTTTAGACAGTTGAGAAGATCTGGTTCAATTTAATGTTCAATTTTAAGTACCAGGGGCTTTTGCATGATATCTTATTCTCTCCCTGGAGGATTGTATTACTTGGAACAGGAACACTGAAGGGGTAACACGCTTAGCATTATTTATCTCTGCATTAGGGACACTAAGGACCTATTTAGCTGATGGGAGAATCAGAAGCATCATTTTCAGTTCCTAAAGAAATCCAGTTTTATCCCTAATCCTCTGCATGTCTCACCAAGCCCCTCTCTTGCCTTAATGAGCTATTCACCTTTACAAAGGAACACTAAGAATTAATAACAAATATGCATATTATCCAAAGGGACCAGCATTTTGTCTGCTTCTAGGCTTCCGAATTTTTCAGATTTGCTGACTGTAGCATAAGTTTGGTTATTTATTCTTTCATATTTTTGTTGTTGCTGCTACCGTTGTTGAACATCAAGGCAATTTCATAATGTTGAATACTTTCTTCTGACGACCTAAGAATTTTATTTCAGCATATCTGTTCGGAGTTGCATAGATCAAGTTTAAAACAAATCTCTCATATCTAACACAGTGAAACCGCGTCTCTACTAAAAATAATAAAAAAAAAAAATTAGCCGGGTGTGGTGACAGGCGCCTGTAGTCCCAGCTACTGGGGAGGCTGAGGTAAGAGAATGGCGTGAACCCAGGAGCCAGAGCTTGCAGTGAGCCAATATCGCGCCACTGCACTCCAGCCTGGGTGACAAAGCAAGACTCTGTCTTAAAAAAAAAAAAAGAAAAAAAAATCTGTCATATCTATCATAATGTAATACAGTACATGCCCTTCAAATTTCTTTCTTTTTCTCAGATTTTGTGTTTGTTTGTTTAAGTTTACCCTTAACTGAAGTCTCCCTTTAGAGCTGGCTTTTTTGGTCTTAAAAACGTATTCTTTATGTTTAAAGATTTTAGAGATACTATACAGAGGAACTGAAAGGAAATATCAATGATAACCTATTAAAATGCATTTAAACAGACTTCCACACATTTTTATCTGTACTCCTCCTTTCAAGAATAGAAAAGAGCAGATCATTTGCATTTCTTCTTCCTTACTTTCGTCCTTGAGAGTGGCCATCACAAAACTTGTATTTTCATACATTAAACCAACATTTATTTTATAAACCACTTCTTCTCTTTCATCTGTCTTATTTTTTATATTATAAGTAGTGCATACTCATGTATGCATTGTACAAATTGCTGAATTACATGAATTCCTGAAAGTACACAAAAAGATGCAAAGAAAAAAACAATAAAATATCTCACCCACATTTTTATTTCTCCGAGGTACCTACTGTACCATTTTGCATATTGTTAGTGTCTTCTAAAATTTTTTTGCATGTATATTACGTTCACAAGACTTTTTATCAATTTGGTATTACCTTTGGAGAACAGTGACCATTGACCACCAAGACGTGTCTATTATTCTAACTTTTAAACATTTGAATGTTATTTAAAAAGCAAAGTGATCCATTGCATCATTATTTGCTGGAAAAGCTCAACTGAGGTCAGGGTCATCTCTGCATCAGGCTCCTGAGAACTCAAACCTGCAAGGGAGACATTGCTTCTAACCACTATTGCCTATAGGCGGGCAGTCACAAGAGATAACTGCTTGTAGACATCGAAATGATTCAGCTTTCTCCAGAAAAGAAAAACATTTAATATAGCTTGGATATTTGTCCCCACCCAAATCTCACACTGAATTGTAATCCCCAATGCTAGAGGTGGGGCCTGGTGGGAGGTGTTTGGATCATGGGAGCACATCCTTCGTGGCTTGGTACTCTCTTCATGATAGTCATTTCTCAGGAAATCTGATCATTTAAAAGTGTGGCACACCCCCTTACCCCACCCTCCATTTCTCTTGTTCCTGCTCTGGCCACGTGACATGCCTGCTCCTGCTTTACCTTCCACCATGAGTAAAAGCTTCTTGAGGCCTCCCCAGAAGCAGCCGCTGGCAGTGTACTTCCTGTGCAACCTGCAGAACTGTGAGCCAGTTAGACCTCTTTCCTTTTCAGTTACCCAGTCTCATTTCTTTATAGCAGGGCAAGAATGGCCTAGTACAGCAACTGAAAGGAAAATATCAACTTGATAATGAAAATTAATGAAATAGCATTTTATTTCTTTGGTTGCAAAAAAAAATGCATTTAATTGACCATTTTGAACATGTATATAATTTATAATTCTAAAGATGGTATAATGTAATCAATCAGTCTCCCTGGTAAAAGTAATCTTAGTTTGCCTAATTTTGTGATTTCTTTCCCAAATATTTCTGGACTTAGTTGCTAACATCCTGTTAAGACCACAGTACATTTCACTGTACAAATGTCTGAGTTAAGTACAGAGTTTTGTGTTTTAATCATTTCATCTTCTACCAGAAATCACATCTCATATGACTAAAACTCTTAGTCTATCAAAAATGTCCAGTAGGATTCTCCTGTATGTACAGTACTGAATGAGATCAGAGGGCATCAAATGGGAAACCATGAACGAGACCTGCTCACAGTTATCTTCCCTTAGGTATAAACTTTAAAAAACCATTTTAAAATCCTTTGCCAACATTTCAAAATCGGAACAATACACTTCATATTGTGAAATGCTTTTCTTTTTTTAATTTTTTTAAAATTTATTTTTATTTATTTATTTTCTTGAGATGGAGTCTCACTCTGTCACTCAGGCTGGAGTGCAATGGTGTGATCTTGACCCACTGCAACCTACGCCTCCCAAGTTCAAGTGATTCTCCTGCCTCAGCTTCCTGAGTAGCTGGGATTACAGGCTTGTGCCATGCCTGGCTAATTTTTGTATTTTTAGTAAAGGCAGGGTTTCACCATGTTGGCCAGGCTGGTATTGAACTCCTGACCTCAGATGATCTGCCCACCTCAGCCTCCCTAAGTGCTGGGATTACAGGCATGAGCCACCACACTCAGCCGTGAATTGCTTTTCTTTCTTCTTCTCCTTCTTCTTCTTCTCCTCCTCCTCCTCCTCCTTCTTCTTCTTCTCCTTTTCCTCCTCCTTCTCCTTCTCCTCCTTCTCCTTCTTCTCCTTCTTCTCCTTCTTCTCCTTCTTCTCCTTCTTCCTCTTCCTCTTCTTCTTTCTTTTTGTTTTTGTTTGAGACAGAGTCTTACTGTGTCACTCAGGCTGAAATGCAATAGTGCAATCACAGCTCACTGCATCCTCCACCTCACCGGGCTCAAGTGATCCCCCCACTTCAGGTTCCTCAGTAGCTGGGAATGCAGGCATGTGCTACCATGCCTGACTAATTTTTGTTCTTTTTGTAGGGACTGGGTTTCGCCATGTTGCCTAGGTTTGTCTCGAACTCCTGAATTCAAGCAATCTGCCCCGCCTCAGCCTCCCAAAGTGCTGGGATTATAGGCATGAACCACCATGCCCAACCACCTTGATTTCGGTTTTTGTTTTGTTTTGTTTTGTTTTTTTATAAATCAAGAGATTAGGTAATCTTTGCATTGCATTCAAGCAACCATAGGCTTGAACCCAGTAGTGCTACCCACTTAAATGTGGGGCATGCGCTCTCGCTCACCGTCATTCCACCATTTCCAGGTCCTCTACACCTGGCTACTTTTGCTCGTTAACCTATGTCTGTATTTGGGTTTTTGACTTATTTTTTATGTGCTAACCATGATTTCCTCTCACCATTTAACCTCTTCTTAGGCTAATATTCTAGCTGCACTACTCAACCAATTATTTTGCTTAACTTAGATTTGTTCCTACATCTTAAATACCCTTTTTATGTTGTTGTATGTTTCAGTAGGTCCTTTCTCTGTCTATTGTTATAATTATCTCTTGTCATATTTCCACACTCCAGATACATTTAGAATTTTCTGGTTTCACATGGTCTTACACCTGGCGGAATTCCTTCAGCCTGTGATGTTTCTGCTTTTCAAAATACCCTTGCTCTTCTTATCCATTCTTGGATATCACTTACGCATTCTCTAAGAATCACTACCTTTGCTACCAATGCTACCTTTTTTTTTTTTTTTCTGACACAGCCTGTCTCCCCACCAGCTAAGTTAGGAGTTTCTTTTATTGTCTGCCAATGATACCTTGGATATAGTTCTATCAAAATATTTACCTCATTTATAGGTCGGGTGCAGTGGCTCACACCTGTAATCCCAGCACCTTGGGAGGCCGAGGCAGGTGGATCACTGGAGGTCAAGAGTTTGAGAACAGCCTGATCAACACGTAGAAACCCCATCTCTACTAAAAAATTACAAACAAAAACAAAAACAAAATATTAGCCAGGCATGGTGGCACATACTTGTAATCAAGGGAAGCAGGAGAATCACTTGAACCTGGGAGCTGGAGGTTGCAGTGAGCTGAGATGGCGCCACTAAACTCCAGCCTGGGCAACAGAGTGAGATTCCGAATCAAAAAAAAAAAAAAAAAAAAATTACCACATTTATCACCCTAGAGTGCATTTGTTGATTTGTTTACCTATAGCCCCTAAGTAAGTTTCTCTACTCCCAGACTTGTTCCTTGAGGTAAAGACTGTGCATCGTGCAGGCTTAATGTGTCCACACTCAACTGCCTGCTCAGAGTAGGAGCTGAATAAACACGGGTCAAATAAATGAATGAGAAGTAAAATATGTTATTAAAGATATAGTCCATTTTATAATTCTCTAATTGTTTCATTAAGTTGTGGTTTATTTGACAACTTTCATTAAATTAATATTTAGTTTTTCTTTTTTTCTTTTCTTTTTTTTTTTTTTTTTTTGAGACAAAATCTTGCTCTGTTGCCCAGGCTGGAGTGCAGTGGTACGATCTCAGCTCACTGCAACCTCCGCCTCCCAAGTTCAAGCAATTCTCTGCCTCAGCCTCCCTAGTAGCTGGGATTATAGGCACCCACCACCATGCCTGGCTAATTTTTGTATTTTTAGTAGAGATAGGGTTTCATTGTCTTGGCCAGGCTGTTCTTGAACTCCTGACTTCGTGATCCATCTGCCTCAGCCTTCCAAAGTGGTGGGATTACAGGTGTGAACAACTGCGCTCAGCCTAAACTAATATTTCTAACTTGTGTGGGTACAAGTCTTCTCCCTACCACTTCTCTTCCCTTTCTCCTCTTTTCCTTTCAGATCTCCTGCAGTCTGGAGCAACACACATACACTCAGACACAGACACTCACACACACACTACAAATACCACCACCTCTACAATTACATAGCAGAGTAATAATAATAAGTATCTACTAATTTGAAAGGTTTTGGTAGTACAGAAATACAGGTTTAGCATTTGCAATATAAATATCAGACTTGTTACCTGCCACACTGCCTTTTATAGTTTATTAAATTTTATTTAAAAAGTTATTTTAAAGTAAACAATAAAAATGATAATTTCATCTAGAGCTAGAATTGAAAAGAAATTTTAAAGGCTCCAAAGATGTTTACCTAGTATGAATCATGTAGAAGGGGCTGTTTTCAGAAAAGGGTTTAAAATTTTTTCAGTGAGCTGTGAAGGAAGGTAACCACAGAAAGCGCTCCATGATCAGCTTCGTGTCTAGTTGCAAAAGTGGGCCTTGAATACCCTCATTTGTGTGTGCTTAATGTGGAGTTGTCTGTCTTTATGGGATTTTACACAGCTGACAGCTAATGCAGGTGTTTAAATGCAAAATCTGACACTGACGTTTTCCCCTAAATGACACTTCAATTCATAAATTATATGAATATGAGTAGCACTATTCATTTATGAAATAATGCAGCTATCACTTAGTAATGCAATTCAAAATATCTTTCACTTTATTTAGCCATTTCCAACCCCATTACATGTGACTATGAAAAGAATAAAAATTGATTAGACAAGGAGTGAAAAGTGGGCAAAAGCATTTCCCAGCATGTTGCCCGCCTCATGGCAAAATGATGGAGCTGTAGTATTTTATTTCCTATTGAAGAGATGTTTCTTGCTTAGGTGGCCTGTTTCTGATTAAAAGCATCTTTGTAATATTGCATTCATTTCCATAAAAAGAATATGCTCTGTGCCAGGAAAGAGTCTGGTACTAACTGCAAAAAAAGATGTTACTGCGGCAAGACAGGATATTCCTGATTCTGAAGCTTGTAGGAGAGGGGGTCTGGAAAATGCAGCATATCATTTCCCTGTAGCTTCTACTTTCTCTGTGTTGGGTCAATAATAAAAGTGGAAATGATACAATCATTACCAGCAGCTAAAACATCAATGATAGCTATAATTTTTTCAAGGCTTTCCAAATATTATTTTCTTCAAATATATTATTTACAATTGTCAAAACAACCTGGAAATGTGGAATTATTATCCTGCTTTCCAGAAGTGGACTTTGAGGCTCAGCTACGTTAAGTGACTTGCACAGCTAGGTAATGAATGCTAGACCGAGGTCTGTCAGGCGCAAGCCCATGCTCTTTCCACTTTCCCAGAGAGTGACTTTCTCCAGAATGTCAACTCCTCATCTCTCATTCTTGTAACTATGTAATTTAGGGTTTACAGTGCCTGTGTGAGGAATGATAGAAAGCTCCCACTGACTTCTTCCCAAATGTGGTTCACAGGCCTGTATGACAGGGGAGCTATTTGCTTGCTTTCATAATTTTTTGAGATTTCTAATTAAAGCATTTTGCTGTTTAGGGTTTTCTTTTTGAATTTTGGGAAACATTTAGATGCAGATCTAGTCTATCTTTTTTGGGGAGAGAAGGGAGAACGCATGTCTGTCTCTCTGGTGGCACTTGGGGAATGTCGTGCTGGCCAGCCATTCATCCTCTATGAGCTCCGGACTCAGACTGTGGTGTACTCGTGCAGGGAAGCAATTGAGAAGCAGCACAAATTAAAGTTCTGTGAAGAATAGCTTGTCAAAGGATAAAGGACATATTTTACATTTACTTTTATGAAATGTGGTATTTGGGACGAGGATCTTGCATTTTGAGCAGAATGTTGCTAATTTCTCACGTAGTCTTTATTGAGAAGTACAAACTCAGCGGGCAGTGTACAGTGCGAGGAACATGTCCCAGGAAGGTTGTGAATTACACTGCCAGATGGCCTCAGCTCCCCATGGGCTGCTCCAAAGTCATACAGATTCTTTTTTCATTAATTTCAAAATTTCCCTAACATTTTCATAGGTATAAGACTTTTAAAGGGGGAAAATATCCATTTTAATAAAAAAAATAGTAAGTTTGGACATACACATTTTGCAGGTGAATACAATCCTATGTTTATTAAAAAATGAACATGTGATATGATAATATCTATATTCAAAATACATTTACATTTGTAATGCATCGCTTATTAGAAATAGGTAAGTTTTATCATTGCTTCCCTCTCAAGATTGTATGCTTATTAGTGGCAGACAGAGCTTTATAGACTGGCTGTTTCTGTGGTCTATTCTAAATGACATGAAATTTATTACATAGAACTTCCCTCCTTTTTCTCTTTTATTTCTTTTCCAGAATCGTATATAAACCTGATTCTGAATTTTCATCAGCTGGACTCTTTACCAGGTCTGTACAAGAAAAGGTATCAGATTGGATTCTCAGGCTAAAATTGCCACAGTTGGAATGAAAGGAAAGGATTTAAGTAAACATGGCCAACACCGAAAAACTTTCAGTTAAATATAGACAAGAAGAATATAAAATAATGGGTAGAAATAGAATGTGTTTCTTTGTTTTAAAACCCCACCCTCAGGCTTGTAACCATAGCATAATTTCTGAAGCAACTGTCATGGATATATTCTGGAAGACCAAAGAAAAATTAATCCTATCCTTTTGACATTGATATAAATTCGTTAGGTTTATATATTTTTTCCCTCTATTGTGCAGAAACTGAAAGTGGTATTCTTGAAATTATTAACACAGTACAGATGGCCTATTCTAATCAATCTGGCTTCTTCACAGTCCATGAACACATCATGTTTGCTCCACCTCAGATGGGTTGTTCTGTTTCTGTCTATTCACCTGTCTCCGTTCCTGCCTCCAAGATCCACATATGACACTTTAGTATCACAAAGTCTGCTCTAGTGAGCTCAGCCTTCCCTTGCTTAGAAAAAGTGTAGCTCTTAATTGTTCTTTAGTACTCTTTGCTGTGCTGCTCTTTGGTATGAGTTTGTCTTCACAACTATATTGTGCCTTCCCAACTATATTGTGGGCTCGCTAAAGGGAAGGAACCTGTCATATACGACCCTCAGCACAAAGCAAAGCTTGGACTCTCAGGAAGAACTCATTGACTTAGAGCCTGCTTTCTGCTACGTTATTTTTTATTGTTTTATGGAGGGCGATTCTGCAGAGCATAAACTATGTCCTTGAAACCAAGCACTCTTGGGAACTATATTAATTTAGGGCACATGGGCCCTATTTATTTACTGTTTCAATATACTGAGTCAGATGTACTATCAATCACACAATCTGGCAGTATTTTAAAAATGCAGTACTTCTTCTGCATGTTTCAGCTTTGCTCCTTCTCTGATGACCTTTTGGAAGCAGTGGAGTGGCTCTAGGAGAAGAGAAGTACTTGTCATGCTCTGTCAACGTCTAGAACCTGAATTTAAAAACTTAAAGAGATCAAGAATTCCTTTTGTCATTTTCTTAAAGAAGAAATACCCTCTCCACCAGTACAGAAAAGCATAGTATAGGCATACCTTCTTTTACTGTGCTTAGCTTTACTGCACCTCACAGATAATTGCATTTTTTACAAATCAAAGGTTTGTGGCAACCCTGAGCCAAGGAAGTCTATTGGTGCCATTTTTCCAACAGCACGCGCTCACTTCATATTTCTTTGTCACATTTCAGGAATTCTAGCAATATTTTAAACTTTTAAATTATCATATCTGTTATAGTGATCTGTGATCAGTGATCTTTGATGTTACTATTGTAGTTATTTTGAGGAACCACTAACCACACCCATATAAGATGTGAACGTAATCTAGAAATGTGTGTGTTCTGACTGCTTCAACAACCAGATGTTTCTTTGTCTCTCTCCCTCTTCTTGGTCATTCCTATTCCCTGAGATACAATATATTGAAATTAGGCCAATTAATAGCACTACAATAGCCCCTAAGTGTTCAAGTGAAAAGCCGCATTGCACGTCTGTCACTTTAAACCAAGCGCTAAAAATGATTGACCTTAGTGAGGAAGGAATGTCAAAAGCCAAAACAGGCTGAAAGCTAGGCCTCTGTGCCAAGCAGTTAATCAAGTTGTGAATGCAAAGGAGAAGTTCCTGAAGAAAATTAAAAGTGCTACTCCAGTGAACACACAAATGACAAGAAAGCAAAAGAAACTTCTTGCGGATATGGAGAAAGTCTGAGTGGTCTGGATAGATAAAACCAGCCAGAACATTCCTTGAAGCCAAAGCCTAATCCAGAGCAAGGTCCTAACTGTCTTCAATCTATGAAGACTGAGAGAGATGGGAACACCAAAGAAGAAGAGTTGGCAGCTGAAAGAGTTTGGTCATGAAGTTTAAAGAAACAAGCTATTCCATAACATACCAGTGCAAGGTGAAGCAGCAAGTGCTGATGGAGAAGACGCAGCAAGTGATCCAGAAGATACAGTTATATCATTGATAAGGTAACTACACTAAACAACAGATTTTCAACGGAGATAAAACAGACTTCTATTGGAGGAAAATACCATCTAGAACTTTCATGTCTACAGAGGTGAAGTCAACACTTGGCTTTAAAACTTCAAAGGACAAGATAAATCTTTTTTTAGGTGCTCATGCAGCTGGTGACTTACACGTGGAAGCCAGTGCTCATTGACCTTTCCAAAAATCCTATGTCCCTTGAGAATTATGCTAAATTTATTCTGCCTTTGCTCTATAAATGGAACAACAAAGCTTGGATGACAGTATATCTGTTTACAGCATGGGTTACTGATTATATTAAGCCCATTGTTGAGAGCTACTGCTGAGAAAAAAAAAATCATTTCAAAATATTACTGCTCATTGACAGCGCATCTGGTCACCCAAGAGCTCCAATGGAGATGTACGAGGACATTAATGTTTTCATACCTGCTAACACAACATCCATTCTATAACCCATGGATCAATAAACTATTTCACCTTTTAAGCCTTATTATTTAAGAAATACATTTTGTAGGGCTATAGCTGCCATAGACAGTGATTTCTCTGTAGATCTGGGCAAAGTCGATTAAAAATCTGGAAGGGATTCACCATTGTAGATGCTACTAAGGACATTTGTGATTCATGGGAAGAGGTCAAAATATCAACATTAATAGAAGTTGGGAAGAAATTGATTCCAGCCCTTATGGATGACTTTGAGGCATCCAAAACTTTAGTAGAGGAAGTCACTGCAGATATGGTAGAAATAACAAGAAAACTAGAATTAGAAGAGGAGCTTTAAAATGTGATTGAATTGTTGCAATCTCTCAATAAAACTTGAATGGATGAGGAGTTGCTTCTTAGTGAATAGCAAATAAAGTAGTTTCTTGAGATGGAATCTACTCCTATTGAAGCTGCTATGAGCCTTGTTGAAAAGGCAATAAAGGATTTAGAATATTCCACAAACTTAGTTGACAAAGCAGTGAGAGGGTTTAAAAGGATTGACTTCAATATTGAAAGAAATTTTACTGTGGGTAAAATACTATCAAACGCATTGCATGCTACAGAGAAAGAATTCAAAAAAGGAAGAGTAAATCAGTGTGGCAAACTTCATTGTGACCTTACTTTAAGAAATTGAGGCTGAGTATGGTGACTCATGCCTGTAATTTCAGCTCTTTGGGAGGCGAAGGCAGAGGAGAATCACTTGAGGCCAGGAGTTCAAGATTGGCCTGGATGAAACAGTGAGACCCAGGTGCTGCTAAAAAAAAAAAAATTAGCTAGGCATGGTGGTGTTTGTAGTGTAGCTACTTGGGATACTGAGGCAGGAGGATTCCTTGAGCCCAGGAATTTGACACTGCAGTGAGCTATAATCATGCCACTACAATCCAGCCTAGGCCACAGAGACAGACCATGTCTCTTCAAATAAGAAAGAAAGAAATTGTTACAGCCACCCCAATCTTCACCAATCACCACCCTGATAAGTCAGCTGCCATCAACAATGAGGCAAGACCCTCCACCAGCAAAAAGAGTATCATTCATGAAGGTACAGATGATAGTCAGCATTTTTTTTAGCATAAAGTATTTTAAATTAAGGTATGAATATATTTTTTGGACATAATACCATTGCACACTTTTAATAGACTACAGTATATTATAAACACAACTTTTATATGCACTGGGACACCAAAAAAATCATGTGACTCACTTTATTGTGATATTTGTTTTATTGCAGGGGTCTGGAATGGACCTGCAATAACTCCAAAGTGTGCTTGTAATTTTAGTCTGCCTTAGAATTACACTCATTGAATGAGAAGGTGAATGCTTACCTTATAGTAGCATTTGTCAAGGTGCACCTATGACATATTCCTGTTTTTTTCTTTTCATTTAGAAGCCATCTGATTTCAGTATGTCTGAGATGTCATGGTGCATACGAGGCCTATATAGGACCAAGCCCCCAGGCACTCTTAGTCAAGGTACATTTCAATAACGTATTGTAAATAGGGCTTCTCAGGCAATCAGGTTCTGTGGAAGCTTTGAGTTAGATAATGGATCTAGTAGAGAGCAGCTCAGAGTAGCAGGGTTGGGACAGATTAAGTCTCAGGCAGAACCACTGCCTAAATCACTAACTCTGTCTGACACAAAAATTTTGTTTATTTTATATTTTTTATTTTTTTGAGACGGAGTCTTGTTCTGTTGCCCAGGCTGGATGCAGTGGTGTGATCTTGGCTCACTGCAACCTCCGCCTCCCAGGTTCAAGCTATTCTCCTGCCTCAGCCTCCTGAGTAGCTGGGATTACAGGCATGCACCACCATGCCTGGCTAATTTTTGTATTTTTGATAGAGACAGGATTTCACCATGTTGGCCAGGTTGGTCTCGAACTCCTGACCTCAGGTGATTCATCCACTTTGGCCTCCCAAATTTAAAATGTATCCAGGTTAGTGTTGCAACGTCCATTGTTTGAAGGATGTCTGAGCAGAGCAAAAAAAGGACAAAACTATCTTGCATAAGGGATACATAAAGCTGGAGCCAGCCCAACAAAAAGGTACTGCCAGAAACACTATGAAGAAACTAAGATACAGGTCCTTTTGACCTTAGCAGGGATTATGAATGAGAAAGAGAGATTTAGGCTAAAGGCTCAACAGCTAGGTCAGACCCACATGTAGATGTGGGGTGGGGATGGGGTAATCTGAAGTCTGATGCTGTCACAAATATTCTGAAAGCTAAATCCATCCTGAAAATGTTGGGGCACATGGCAGATCTAGCCCTGACCTTCCTTGCTGGGGTGTGATATCCTCTCAAACTGCTCCCCGATCTCACTCTCATTGCCTCAGGGTTCCACACTCAGCACATTACCGGCCTCACTCATGGCAGTATAGGGGTTATTGGGAACGCTCAGAAAGGCTCCTGAGAGACCAGGTAGGTTTTGGCTTTGACTTGAAGACGGCATTAGGTGGCCCAAGACTGTTTAGCCAAAGTGGTTCTTGCCCCGTCCTAGAGTGAACCCAAAGCCTCAGTCGCCAAATTACTCCGATGGGTCTCGTGGGCTTTCCAAACCGCAAGGGCCCTCTGTGGGCAAGAGTCTGACTCCAGGATTAACCTCAAGCTCAATGTATTTCTTTGGAATCCTTCTGGCATGGAAACAGCCTTCCCCTGGTAGGCAGCCCTTGTGTGGTGCAGCGTTGCTCAACACAGCACATTCCCCTTAATGTATGACTTCAGAGGGAAGGTGGGGCTAAGGCTGGAGGGCTGAGGTTAGAGGTTTCTCAGAAATGCCTGTCTTACAAAGCAGTTATTTTTCTCAGTTGAATGACTTTGAGCCTATTGCTTTCATTTTCCTCAAATATCTATCAGTGCCTTGTACCTTATGAGCAAACAAACTGAAACAGAAAGTCATTTTTAAGTTAATTTTATATTTGGTACAGGATTAGAAACTGCGCTGTATTCACCCACCAGCTATAGTCTGTAGCACAGAAGCCGTGCCTGCTCTTCCAACACATCGCAGTGACATTCAGTTAGAAGGGGATTAAGGATAAGGGGGAAAAAAAAGGTCAGTATCTATTTGTAGGTAATTCTCAAAGTTTCCTTTCAGAATCTCAATTAGTTCTTCTTTCTTGTTTTTTTTTTTTTGGTTTTTTTTTTTTTTTTTCCATGTGTGTCATGGCCTTAGATTTTTTGGAAATAGTAACGTCCTACATTCTCATCAACAGCCATGGATCAAAATGCCAATTACATTTTATTGCAGTGTCCTGAGCTGCCCAGTCACCTCATGCTAAATTTAGGTTTAAATAAATAGAACATTTTAGTTCCAGTGGTACTAGAAAGCAGCTGGAATAAAGACAGGTTGGTGTATTATTTTTGTACTGCTGAAATATGAAGGATAATTTTGAGAGTTATTTTTGGTTTTGTTGTTTTAAACTAAACAAATATATTTAAGATACTGATCTTTTTCATGAAAGATCCCGAATAAATTAAATACATAACCAGATCTAGTTTCCATTCTGAAAGTCCCAAGTAGAAACAGAGTTGCCAGCCTCTTAACCACTTTGACTTAACCTTTGACTATGTTCAATGACACACTTCTGGTATTATTCTCTAGTTATTCTTGCGGGTGCATCTTCTCTCCCCAGCAGGTGCCTAAGAAGAAGGACTCGTGTTCTTCTTCCCTGGACTCTCTGGGAGTACCCACCATGGACCTGGTATACAGCAAGGGAGTCAAGAAATACTTGCTGAAATAATTTGCCCTTAATATAAAATTAAAGTTATAATGTCTAGACTTACTTTTAAAACACTATTTTGGCCAGGCACGGTGGCTCACACCTGTAATTCCAGCACTTTGGGAGGCTGAGGCAGGCAAATCATAGGGTCAGGAGTTCAAGACCAGCCTGGCCAACATGGGGGAAACCCCATCTTTACTAAAAATATCAAATATTAGCTGGGTGTGGTGGCGGGTGCCTGTAATCCCAGCTACTTGGGAGGCTGAGGCAGGAGAATCACTTGAACCCAGGAGATGGAGGTTTCAATGAGCTGAGATCGTGCCACTGCATTGCCCGGATGACAGTGCAAGACTCCGTCTCAAACAAAACAAAACCAAACCAAACAAAACAAAAAAAACACCGAAACACACACACACAGACCCACCAAAAAAAAAAAACACTATTTTTTGAACATACATACATCTATGCAGTACAAAATATAAACTTAGAAATAAGGCTTCTCTTACCCCTGTCTCCTAGTAACCCAGGTTTCCTCATGAGAGGCCACTAGAGACTTTCCGTGTAACTTTTCAAAAATACTACATTCACTTATACACATCCACTTGGAGAAATATATATGTATGTATCAAATGCCAGAAAAGTATATACATTGTCCTGCACTTCATTTTTTTTCACCTAATAATATATCCTGGAGAATGTCCCACGAAGCTAGTACCTTTGTTGTTGGCATTTATTTTATTTTATTATTTATTTATTTATTTATTTATTTATTTTGAGACGGAGTCTCGCTCTGTCACCCAGGCTGGAGTGCAGTGGCCGGATCTCAGCTCACTGCAGCTTCGCCTCCCGGGTTTACGCCATTCTCCTGCTTCAGTCTCCCGAGTAGCTGGGACTACAGGCGCCCACCACCTCACCCGGCTAGTTTTTTATAGTTTTAGTAGAGACGGGGTTTCACTGTGTTCGCCAGGATGGTCTCGATCTCCTGACCTCGTGATCCACCCATCTCGGCCTCCCAAAGTGCTGGGATTACAGGCTTGAGCCACCGCGCCCGGGCGGCATTTTTTTAAGAGCTGCATAAGAATACAGTCTACGGATGTACATTTCCCTAAACTTATTACTATTGTAATTATGTAATAGTAGTAGTTTTGTACACATGCCATTTTATAAAGGTGTAGGGATAAATACCTAGAGATAAAATTGCTTTGTAAAGGCATTGACAAATTGCTGTCTACTAATTTTCTCTCCCACCAACTTATGATGCATGTGGTATTTCCTTGACATGCCCTGTGATACTCAAGTGAAGAATGTGACATTATTAATGGCAAACACTTACATGGTACTTAGTCTGTGCCAGGCACTGGTCTATGTGCTTTACATACATCATTTCAAATAAGACTCACAGCAACCTTGCAAGGGAGGCCCTTTCATGATCTCTAACTTAGAGATGAGATAAAACATTTTGCCTTAGGTCATCCAGCTGGTAAATAGCAAATGACATCTGAGTCCAGCCTGTCTGGCTCCAGGAGCCAGCTCTTGTAACCATGGCCCTAAACTGTGCTAATTATGACACTTTTTCATAGTTATTCTGTATGAGATAAAAGAAAAATTTCTCAAGAAATAAATGTTCTACAGTTGAATAAGGAGGACTATAACCCTCCTTGTTGTAGTCCTTTACACTGACCGAGTTCCTCCCCATCACTTCCGAAAGAATTGAGCTCCTGGTTCACTAGCATATTCTCTAACGTCAGTGTGGTCATAATTTAGGGGGATATCGATGTGCATGTAGATGAACCTCTTATTGCCTTGGCCTCTCAGTCTCAATGACCTTACCCTCTACTGTACCTCAGGTCTCTTTTCCTGTCATTATAAATGACATCTACATGTTGTCATCATCAGTAACTGCATATCTTTTATCATGTCCATTTCAAGCTTCCCACCCTCAGACCAATAGTTCCTATTTTTCTCAGCCACTCCCTCTAACATCCTTACTCTACCAGACCTTTCACCCCAGTGAGGTCTTCATTCTTTTGATTCTATCATATTTTTCATTGTCTACCCCTACATTGATGCCCTCATTTTCCCCCTTATGCAGCAGCTTAGGTTTCACAGTCCATTGCTGCAATCATTCTTAACAAGCCTCTTAACATAGCCTCTTAACAAGTCACTCTGCTCTATTGCCCCCTTTCAATGTATTCTCAAAACAGCAGGTGACTCTATTAAAATGTAAGTGAGATTAAGTAACTTGTCAACTTAAATTCCTCCAATATCCTCCCATTTTACTCAGAAAAAGGCAAAGTACTTTAAATGGCTTACAAGGTGCCACACAGCATCTCTCACTTTATTTCATATAATTCTCTCACTTCCTTACCCAGCTTAAGCCACACTGGTTTTGCTTTGATTTCTCTGACTCTCCTGACTAGCTTCTGCCTTGAAGCCTTTGTATTTGTTTTGTGCCTTTGCCCAGTACATCCTTCCTCCAGATAGCCACATGGCACCCTCTCTCACTTCCACAATCGCAAGCAAGGTAGCATTGCAAGTATGATAATTTCAGTGGCAGAAGTCAGATGTGCAAATATTTACTTTATTAATTTTTGCTACTGAGTTTAACATCATACATTTCCTTTCATGAACTGAACATCTAATCAAACTCGAATCACTTATTGTTAAAACATTTTGTTAAGTTAGGAAGCTTTCTAACTTAACAAAAAATCCTCTTTCTCATACTCTTTTCCTCGTAAGTAATATAAATTGAAGATAAGAGCTTACAGATCTAACATAGGAATGGGGATGGATTTGTTCCAGAGCGATAGGCTCTGTAGAGATTGATTTTTGCTTGAAATGTATACTTCCTATTTAGCCATTTGCAATTTGTTTGTAACAACAAAGGACTGGAAATTGCTTCGATATCTGTAAGTAGAAGATGATGTCTGGCATATTTATATGATAAAAGACTATATAGCCATTAAAAAAATCAGTGAAAAATATCTGAAAATGTTGACAAGGAAAGATTGTCAAACTAAGTGAGAAAGAATTATAAATAAGAAAAAGATATAGAGCAGTGTATATGAAGTGATTTCTATATATTTTATTGACATACAGCTAAATGATATTCTAGTTAGTATGATATAAATAAATAAATAAATAAATAAATAATATTTCTTTTAATTATACATGAGAAACCACGAAAAGTTTACTTTGGGAAAAGAGTGGTTAAGGAGACTTAGTTTTTATTTTTTATTCTATTTTGCTACAGTTTTATTTTAAAATCATGCACATATTTTAAATTTTTGTTTAAATTTTAAGTTATACTAAAATATTAAACTGCATTATGTAGTATGAACTTATTTGTTATTCAGTAGACAGCATATCACTTTCAGACTCTTACTGAGAATGTAGTACCATACCAGGTGCTGAGGCCATAAAAGAAGAAGAATCATTGTCCTAAGGAAATTTAAAATATGATAGGTGACATGGACTGGCTGTGTCCCCATCCAAATCTCATCTTGAATTTCAGTTCTCATAATCCCTGCATGTCGTGGGAGGGACGTGGTGGGAGGTCACTGAATCATGGGGGTGGTTACCTTCATGCTGTTCTCATGATAGTGAGTTCTCACGAGATCTGATGGTTTTATACGGGGCTTTCCCCTGTTTTGCTTGGCACTTCTCCTTCCTGCCACCATGTGAAGCAGGATGTGTTTGCTTCCCCTTCTGCCATGATTGTAAGTTTCCTGAGTCCTCCCCAGCCATGCTGAACTGTGAGCCAATTAAACCTCTTTCCTTTATAAATTACCCAGTCTTGGGTATGCCTTTATTAGAAGTGTGGTACCAGACTAATACAATAGGGAAAATTCGATTCATAGGAACAACAGGAGAAGAGCAAGAAATGCATACCATTCAAGCCAATGTCCATGCAGCGGATGATAGATATCATATGAATTGAGACAAAGAGAACCTTGGTTGGCAGGTGCCATCAGGTAAAGGTGATGTAACCTGAATTTGGTGTTGAAAGAGATATAGGAATTAGACTAGAATAAAGAAATCGAAAAGATAATCCAAGTAGAAATAATATGGATCAGAAAGCTTTAATAAGGCCACAGGTAAGAAACCAGTAAGCTGAAATGTTGTAGAAAGGTAGATAGGTACCAGCATGAAGACTGATAGAAATGGATAGAGAGTGGGGAGGAAATAAGTTTGAAGACAGAGAGAGAAATGAAAGCCTGAGTATTTCAGTCTGAAGTGGAAGAAAATAATTTGCATATAGAGAAAAGGATGAATCCAAAATGTAATGAAAAAGAAAAAAAAAACACTCTCATATAGAGCCTGATTAAATATTAGCACAGTAAAATGATTTTCAGAAAATAAATATTTCCAAAAAATTTTCCATTGCTCTTTGGGCACATATTGATATAGATAGATAGATAGATAGATAGATAGATAGATAGATAGATAGACAGATAGATAGAAAGAATACCATGTCTGTACAAGTAAGAGTTGAAGAATAGGAAAACAGTTTTATAAAGGGTTTGGCAATACAATTAGAGATAGAGGTGGATGCAAGTAACTATAAGTCTGTTAACAAAATTGAATATAAATTCCAATCTTATTCCAAAAAAGCAGGAAAACAAAATAAAACATACTAAGAATAAACGATGGCAAAAATTTAGGTGCAACAGAAAATATTGATAACCTGGGCAGACAGAATGAGAAAAAAAAAAAACACTGTTAACTCATTGTTTCTATGAGGAAGGAAATGAATGGTTCTATGGAACTCTTGATGTAATGCTTCAACCTTGACTCTAGACATGAGGAAATAAAGTGTTGTTTTCCTGGATACTTCCCTGAATTGGCCCTGCCCTCCAGGATGATGTTAATAGAAGGGAGTAGAATCCAAGAGCTGGGCTGACAAGGGCAGGGAGTAGAATTCAAGGTCTAGAATGATTACATTGCCCTAAACTGTTACACAGAGTACCACAAGACTGAACGTCTGCCTTTGGTCAAAGAACATTTCCTAATATAATAGGGGTTCCTTGCTTTTACACTGTTGGTGGGAGTGTAAATTAGTTCAACCATTGTGGAAGACAGTCTGGCAATTCCTCAAGGATGTAGAAGTAGAAATACCATTTGACCTGGCGATCTCATTACTGCGTATATACCCAAAGGATTATAAATCATGCTACTATAAAGACACATGCACACGTATGTTTATTCTGACACTATTCACAATAGCAAAGACTTGTAACCAACCCAAATGTCCATCAGTGATAGAGTGGATTAAGAAAATGTGGCACCTATACACCATGGAATACTATGCAGCCATAAAAAAGAATGAGTTCACATCCTTTGCAGGGACACGGATGAAGCTGGAAACCATCATTCTGAGCAAACTATCACAAGGACAGAAAACCAAACACCACATGTTCTTGCTCATTGCTGGGAGTTGAACAACGAGAAGACATGGACAAAGTGCGGGGAACATCACACGCTGGGGCCTATCATGGGCTGGGAGGCTGGGGGAGGGATAGCATTGGGATAAATACCTAATGTAAATGACAAGTTGATGGGTGTAGCAAACCAACATGGTACATGTATACATATGTAACAAACCGGCACATTGTGCACATGTACACTAGAGCTTAAAGTATAATAAAAAATAAAAATAAATAAAATAAAATAAATAGGGGTTCCATTAAGCAGCAGTGCCATAGTAACTAGATGAGACAACTTGGATGCAAAACTACAACTCCATTATTTATTACTTAGCATCTACGTCAATCTAAGTCAGCAGGAGTAGCAATAAGTCTGCGATACCCAGAAAGTCTTTCTTGTGCTTCATTTTACGAGTGTCACATTCTTCTCCTTCATTGACACTTATCTTAATCTCCATTAAAAATCATTTCCAAACGTCTTCTAGACTCTCCCAATGTGGCACTCCAAGCTACATACAGCTCCTCCCTTAATTATTGTTTACTTCATTTGCAGCTGGGTTTCTTTTCTCTTCTTTTGTTTCTTTTCTTTTCTTTTCTTTTCTTTTCTTTTCTTTTCTTTTCTTTTCTTTTCTTTTCTTTTCTTTTCCTTTTTTAGATGAAGTCCAGGCTGGAGTGTAATGGCGCGATCTTGGCTCACTGCAACTTCCGCCTCCCAGGTTCAAGTGATTCTCCTGCCTCAGCCTCCTGAGTAGCTGGGATTACAGGCTGCCACTATGCCCATTTAATTTTTGTATTTTTAGTAGAGATGGGGTTTCACCATATTGACCAAGCTGGTCTCAAACTCCTGACCTCAGGTGATCCACCTGCCTCAGCCTCCGAAAGTGCTGGTATTACAGGCGTGAGTCACTGCGCCCGGTCTGCATCTGGTTTTTCTTATGAAAATTTATTTTAATACAATAAGGTTCTTTCGTCAAATCAATACAATAAGGTTTTGACCAGAACTTTTAATGCTGCCTGGTCTGGTTTCTAATATGTTCTGGCCTGCCCTTTTATGGTATACTGAATAAGGGCTCTGAAAATGTCTACACTCTAATCTCGGGAATCCATACATTTATATTAGATGGAAAAGGTACTGTCCAGATGTGATTCAGGTGTAGACCTTGAGATGGAGAGATTATCTTGGAGTATCCATTTGAGCCTAATCTAGTCACATGAGCCTTTAAAAGAGGGGTAACTTGCAGCTGCAGTCAGTTACAGAGAAGTGCAGTGTGAGAACAAATCATCACTGATTTGAAGACAGAGGAAGAAGGCTATGAGCCAAGGAAAGGGGGTGAAATCCAGATGCTGAGAACAGCTCTCAGCTGACAGTTAGGAAGGAAACAGGACCTCAGCTGTACAATTACCGGAACTGAATTCTGTCAACAGCCTAATTTAGTAAGGAAGCAGATTCTTCCCCAGAACGTGGCACTCCAAAATATGCCACTTTGGCATAAGGATGATTTTGAGTTGAAGGCTTTAAGATTTAACAGATGCGGAAAGAAGGCTTCCTTTATCTGACCAAAACAGAAGCTTTTGAGAAATGAGGGCTGTTGTGAACTCTCTCCAGAGGAAGTTTTGTGTCCATGAAGAAAGAGGAAAGTTGGCACCAAGATGACCTTTACAGACAAGCCTCGCTCTATTTGTTTCCTCCTTCTATTTACCTTCTGACAGTTTGCCACCTTGGAAGCCTGAAGCCTTTTGTTTTGTCACTTCTCTACAAATATATTGTTCTTTGTTAAAATTGTTTATGTAAGCCCAAGTTCTAACCACTCCTTTGAGTTGCCCACCTCTAAGTTTCTCCCAGGTGTATTCTGGGAGCATGTGTTAATAAATGAATTCTGCTTGCTTTTTTTGTTAATCTATTTTCTTGTCAATTTTATTCACAGGACTTCTCATCTACAGAAACTGTGAGATTATAAATTTGTGCTGTATTAAGCCAATACATTTATGGCTATTTTTACAGCAACAGTAGAAAATGAATACACCTTCCTTGTGTGGTTAAGAGAATGCAGGTTATTCCCTGGGTTTTACTTTTCTCTGTTCTTATTTTATTTTTCTTTTCTGCTCAAGATGAAATGAATAGACACAATTCTTCATTTCATAATCTTTCAATTGCTTCTGGCCAATTCTGATGTTTATCTGTGTAGCATAAATAGATTATCTTTCTGATAAATGCATCTCACTCAACATAGAAGTTAAATAATGTTTAAAGAATATGATTGAAAATAGGATGAATGTGATATGAAACAATAGAAAATAGTAAAACAACTGTTTCTATATTTGTTTGACTCTTTCGGAGTCCATATGGCAGAAATTAGAAAATAAAACATCAATAAAGCATTATTAAAAACAAATAGAAATTATTTAGCAAGTGAACAGAATAAGATAAAATATTTGTATTATAATAAGAGATGTAAATAGGAGAGATTAGTCAGTAAAACAAAATTCAATGACACACTTAAAGAAACACAAAAAGATTAAGCATTAAAGCAATTACAAAAGCATATCTAATACATTCAAATTATAAGAAGGCATTGAATACAATCATATTGGACAATGAATAAAAACAAAAAGTGCAAAATAAGATAAAAGCATTCTTCTTATATTATTAAACTATACAATTTACACACAAAATTTAATGACAATAAGTCTTCTATTTAATAAAATTTTATTAAAGTGTATAAACTAAAACTGTTAAGGAGGAATTAAAAAACAAAAAGTTAAGGATTTAAAAATATCTTGCGGTATTTGACAAAAGAGTAAAATATAAGTAATGGTAGCTGTGCTCTGAGTTGAAGAATATGATTTACTTAAATATACTAAATATATTTAAGCATATGCCTTATAAAAAGATACGAGACCTTTGTCTTTTTCCAGTGCCCATTAATTAGCATGCTAATAAATTCCCGAAAAGAGAAATTTTATAGGTCTTCTTTATAGGACCTGTTCTTAAAGTCATATTCCTTAAAAAACTGCTTTATTTAATATTAAAAATTTGCAACAATAGATTAACCTTAAAAATATAATCATTTAGAAATATTAAAATACTTTACTTAGTATTTATTGCCTTAAGGTAGAAATCACCACTATAATACAGAATATTTACAAATCAATAAGCATAAGGAAGCCATATGGCATCTAGCCAAGGGAGCACTCAGAGGAAAATTTATAGGATTAAATAAAAAAATAGGAAACTACAGCACGGATAAGAGCCATCAAACAGGCAAATAAGACAGATGGTATACGCTTTTCTAGGGAAATGTAAATTTAACCAAAATTAGTTGAAAGATAGTATGACTAAATAAAAAATATAAATGCAATTCTTGTTTAAAAATTACCCTTATGAAAGTTCCTCTGACCCCTCCACAAAACCACATTTGTTCTACTCTACCCTGAGTCTAATGCCATTCTAAGAAAGGGACAGGAGAAATTTATGTGTGGGTATAGTAGATGGTTGCCATCCGTGATTAGTTCTAGGCAGCAATGGGCAGACTTCTCTGATAGAAATGTGTACCCCAATAATACACAACATGCCACCCTAAGAAACACAGTTCTTCACAGTTTTTTAAAAGTTCACCTGCCTCTTAAAGATATGAACCATCGAGACTATTACACCTAGATGAGTTTATTGGGTTTCTTTACTCCACAATGAAAAGAGCAATGAAGCAAAATGGACCTTTTTAATTAATTAATTAATTAATTTATTTTTTAAGATGGAGTCTGGCTCTGTCGCCCAGGCTGAAGTGCAGTGGCCGGATCTCAGCTCACTGCAAGCTCCGCCTCCCGGGTTTACGCCATTCTCCCACCTCAGCCTCCCGAGTGGCTGGGACTACAGGCGCCCGCCACCTCGCCCGGCTAGTTTTTTTGTATTTTTTAGTAGAGACGGGGTTTCACCGGGTTAGCCAGGATGGTCTCGATTTCCTGACCTCGTGATCCTCCCGTCTCGACCTCCCAAAATGCTGGGATTACAGGCTTGAGCCACCACACCCGGCCAAAATGGACCATTACTGTGGTTTTGGTTTACAAACACTTCAAAGACCTTGTCCCCTCTTCTTTCTCCAGCATTGCTGCAGTAATTAGTTCTTCCCAAGCCTCTACCACATTTGCACAGGTGTAATCTGATGATACCTTGGTTTGGCTGGCTACACACACTTCTGGCCTGTGTTATAGATTTCTTTAATGTGGAGGTATGGGATGGCCACTGAAATTCACTTTTTACTTATACATTTGTATCCTAGAAGTGTGGGAACATTAGTGTGCAAGGATTATCCTCTACCAAAAAGGGAGGAGAACATATGGCCAATTGCTTCCCCTCTAACCCCGATAGTGGAAGGCAATTCAGTAACAAGCTCTTGACTTGACTTTCACTCCTTCTGGGTTTCAGTTGCCCTGCTACTCATTCCTTCTACTTGGATCACTTCCTTCAATTAGTGGTTAGCTTTTTCTATGGATGTTAAAAATCACTGACTAGTAAAAATTAAAGGAATTAAATTCCTCCTGAAGAATTCTACCTACTTTAGGGCTAGAGAGAATGGGTGAAAGAATGGAAAGAAGAGCATTTTTCAGCCATTTCACTTCATTTTGCTTTCACCTGTTTAGTATTAAGTAACAAGATTAATTTAACAATCCTTTCTCACGCTCATAAACTCTCACATCCAAGACAGTTAGAAAATATTCCCCTTCATTTTTTTTTTTTTTTTTTTTTTTTGAGACGGAGCCTCGCTCTGTCACCCAGGCTGGAGTGCAGTGGCCTGATCTCAGCTCACTGCAAGCTCCGCCTCCCGGGTTCACGCCATTCTCCTGCCTCAGCCTCCCGAGTAGCTGGGACTACAGGCGCCCACCACCTCGCCTGGCTAGTTTTTTGTACTTTTTAGTAGAGACGGGGTTTCACCGTGTTAGTCAGGATGGTCTCAATCTCCTGACCTCGTGATCCGCCCGTCTCGGCCTCCCAAAGTGCTGGGATTATAGGCTTGAGCCACCGCGTCCGGCCTCCCCTTCAATTTTGAAGAATGAATCCTGTCTGATGCTACCAATGTACGTGAACTATACTAGTCTTTAAATATGTATCAATTTTTCAAAGCCATAGGTTTAGAATAAAAGGTTAAAAAAACACATTTCAGGAACGTCAGGGACGCAATGACAGAACCTTTGCATGAAAGCCCTTTGGCATTCTTTCAGAAATTTTAAAACTTATTACTCAGCAAAAGAAAGACTGTGTTAATACCCTCTGTGATTTCAGAGAAATTAACACTTCAGCAGATGTCAATGATGCTTTTTTCTTTAAGTGAAGGCCTTGCTCAAATTCAAGCTCTGGAGCAAATTTTCTACAGGCATACTCATAAAGCATTTATGGATTATAATGAAGGTCTATGGTAGGAAATGTCTGAATTATCCAGTTTGGGGAAAAAAGAAAAAGCAAACATTAAAAGCAATGGGGATGAAATATATGAAAGCCTGTGGTTTACATTTTTGTTCACTATTTTTTTCCACTCCTCAGATCAGAGCTTTTTTTACAGCATGCCATAAATACATATTTCTGTTTTATAATGTATGTGTTATTGCACCATGGGTGACCAAACAGAAGGTTTTTGTTTTTGTTTTTGTTTTTCCTATTGACTGCTAGCTGTCTGTCTTGCCAATAGTGTTAGAAATGAACAAAGCTGTAGACCTCAAACTTAGGTTATCAACCCTGGAGACACTAATCTGCTCAGAATTTAGGGCTCTGAGATTGGTCTGGATCTGTCCAATTATAATGTCAATCCTGAGGGAGAAGAACCAGAACACAAGGAGGAAGAGTAAGCACCAAGCTGGAGACAGATTCAGGCAGTCAGAAACAGTGGTGCGCTCTGACCTTGAATGATATTTTAGATTACTGCTTCACTCTTCCTTTCTTTGAATGTGAAGGGACACTGTAATTGTGTAGCATAAATTTTCAAGTCTCCATTTTGGCTATAGGGAAAAGTGTAAGAATTCCAATTAGATTTTACGTTTATCTTTACCCTTTTTAGTTCCCCGCTGTGAGTCAAGGGAATTATATATGAGCAGTAGTTAATTGTCCAGGGGTTAGAGATATCTATTATTAAGCACCAATGAGTACAGAAGTACAACCTATTTCAGAATCCACACTCTATTCTAATTTTCCTTTGGGTCGGGGAAGAGCAAAAGCAATGGCATGAATTTAAATTCTTGTTCCACAAGAGAAAACAATGTCCAAGAACCAAATTGTTTTTCAAAAATAATCAGCTCTCCAGTTGGCTGGGTTCCATTATGGATTTACTCTTAATACAGAAGGTGCAGAGGTAAAAAGTGTTCTAGAGGCCGAAGATTACTCTGTAGTCTATTGCAGCCACAAGAGAAGTGCATGCATATGCATCTCTTTATATTACTAGAGAGCACTCTATGGGAAGGATCTGGTGGATTCCTAAATTCCCTACAGTCTGCAATCTCTGAGATTTCCTTTTCTTACAGTTTACATTTATAGACGAAAAGATCTAAACAGCTTTGCAGTTTCCTAGTTAATCTGATCATTTGGGGCAGGCAGATTAAATAATTCAGGTCCTGGTTGAAATACGATTGACCTGGATGACCTGGTTTGCCAGTTTGCAATTATCCAGTTGACCCAGATATTGCCAAATCTCTACTTCATGGCAGTTTTACAACACTTGGAACCACTGCTTTAAGTATCCGTCTCCTGAGACCTAAGCTGGCTCCTGCTGCTAATGAGATTAGTTACACACATGTTGCCTGCTCCTAACCTCCTTCATTGCCAAAAAATCCAGCTTTAGAAGGAGATAAAACACAATGAGATTGTTAGAGAATTAGGGTTCAATACCATTTTGGAGGGTTAGCCAAGGTCATATCTTCATAGTGTAGGAGGAACAGGAATATCATAGGAATTAGGGAAAACTGATAATTTCCATTTTCACTTCAGCCTCACTGGGGACTTGAGTTAGAGTAGCCACCACAATAATGGGGCTTCTACAACTACTGAGGGCAAGCTTTCTGTAGGGTGTCCTTGGTGACTGGGTCTACGTTTAATCAGGAAATCCTGTTAGAATTTTCACTTGCAGAGCTGTGGAAAGATGGCAAGGCTGCCTAAGAGCCCCACCTCCCTAGTATGTTCTCGTTGGCAAGACTGCCAACCAGAGTGGCTTTGAGCCCAGACTGAGTGGCCAAAGCTGCCCCAATTTGGCCGTGGAGGCATGCACAGTGTGCATTTAGTAAAGCCCTGGTTGGCAGGCATTTGGGGTCATGTAGACTTAATTTTCATTTTCAAAAACATCCCTGAAGCAAGCAGTGGGTACCCCCAAAGAGGTTTGCTGCATATTTCGCCCCTCGTTCTATATTACCTCATATAAATAAGAGGTAGTTTTCTCCATGGGTTTAGTTTCATGTAGAACACTAAACAGGGAATTACAGCTGTGGCACAAAATTGTAGTAAAAATCGAATCAGTAGGAGCAAGTCACAGAATGTGCTTTTACCTCAAGAACTTTCCTCATTTTCACCCCTGTATTGCAAACTACCCCGTTACATATCACATAAAGAGGTGTGTTTATAAAGGTCAAATTTCTCACTCTAATTTATGCATCAAAAGTGAATATGCAGTCATAAGTAATTTTAGTCTCATAACCAAAAAGGAAAAACATACCTCTAGGTATATTTATCTAAAATATAACAAAATATGCTTATATACGAAAAATAATGAAACAACAGAAAAAAAGAAATTATCTTAAATTGCAGTCAAATAAACTTGTATTAAATAAATTTGTATCTTTACAAGTCCAATAAACTTGTATTGTTTTAAACACTGGTATTCCAATATGTTCTATTAGAAGCTTTCTAATTCTAACTCTGGAATGTTTTCTGAAGAGAAACGATGCTATCTGGTTGTCAGAAGATTTTTTTTAGGTAAGATTTAATTAATTAATCAACAAATTTTCAGAATGACTTGTTATTTAGAAGCAGAAGTGAAACTAAATGATTTTTAGAAGCCCCTTGTGAACCTAGATTTCTATATTCAATGTCTTGATGATAAATTTGCCTTGTGTACCTGGGAGGCATAAATACTAAAGGGCACACTAGACTCTCCCTACTCTACATTCACCCTTTCCTTTTAAGAAAGCCCTTCCTGGAATCATTCAAGACGACTCAGTAAAAAGCAGTTAACTTCAAAGTGATACCAGGAATCGGCAGTTTCAGCCCACATTGTAGTGGTGTGCTAGGGTATATGGATCCTGGATTTCATTGTAATTATCTGTTCTTTTTCTCCCCATCCCCCTTACCCCACCTGTTTTTAGAGCAATTTATCAACCCCCTGATAATTAGGGTGGTCAGTCTTGATGGGAGTTTGAATTTCAAAATCTTGAAAGGGTTCTTGGATTGTTAAACAAGACTAAGATGAATGTTATTTGCTGCAGGGGAGGAGGGAATCTTAGGCACTGGAAGGTGTCAGAAGTCCAAAGCATTTTTAGGATTCCCATTAGGAAAGCCCCTGGGAGTGGGAATTGTCTAGTAAATATCAATCAGGTGAAAGGCTTTCGGGGAGTTGACCTAGGTGGTCACAGACAATTTTTTTTTTTTTCCTAACTGGAATTTCTACCTTACCTCTCTGTTTCCCAACCTTGTCCCTGATGTTGGGTTGCTGTCTCTCTCTTGAATGTCAATAACAACCTCATTTTTAACCTTTTTTTAACCTCTTTTTGTTTTCCTTAGGCCTCTGGAATTTGGGCCAAAATGACACCAATTGCATACTCTCACGGAGGCTCAGCAGTCTCCTGGACTTCATTTTCATCTTACTCTTTCTCAGTGATGACAGCAAAAAAGAAAGAAAATAAAAATGTATTGAAAACGAGGAAAACATGGGCCTAAAAGGTGTTAAGAAAGAAAGGGGACTAACATTAGATCAGAAGAAGACACTATTATTTAAGCTAGAATATGCTAGAATACTCTGCAAAACACAGAAACTCATTTTCATTGGATTTTTTTTTAATCAAAATCAGACAAATGAGACTGTCAGAAACACCGCATCCACCTAGTAATTGTATCTGCCATCCGTACTGTGATCCTTAGCAACCAATTGTTATTACAAGTATAAGGCTATATGAAATGCCCAGAGTGTCTCCAGATTCTACAGATATTTTAAAAAGATACAGTTTTCATTCTGGCTGCCAAATAAATAAGCAAACAGAATTATATCATAAAAGCAGGGTCGAAATCAAGCAAAAATTGTTTCATTAACTTACTTGAAATGTCATTTCTCTCAGTGTTTTAAACACTGGTATTCCAATATGTTCTATTTACTCTTTTACAATCAGATAGTCTCTAGTGTCATTTCCATATGTATGTGGGAATAGTGCCAATCCCCAGGAATGGCACCTGGGCCCAAGGAACATCCCTATACACGCATGCTGCTACAGGGATGGAGGTGTAGTGTTTGCTACCTACATTTGAAGTATGTTTAACTGTCTTCTCCAGTTTCCTCTCCAGGGCCAGCTCCCAGCAAAGACATAAAGCAAGTGAAATGTGCTTTTGGTGCTCTAAGCTTTGCCATTTTTATTCCCCATTCTTCAGCATTCACTACTCTCAGTTTTATTAACTTTGTCAAAATTCAGTCTCAGGAAAAGGTCTCCTTGAAATATTTTTAAGTCTTGGCATGAAATTTGAAATGTCACTCCTTCTAGGGTGATTTGTGTTTTTATTTTTAGTGCTAACTATAGAATAAAATTCTGTATCACTTTTAAGGAATTCCACACATTATTGGGCAGGTGAGAAAGAGGTTCTGGAGGGAGATCAAAGAAAGCCCTCTCAGTACACAGAACACTCCTTGAGTTCACACACACACACACAAACACAAAGGTGAAAGAATTAATGTATATCATCTTTCTGGCATGTTTTAGAAGGCACAGCAGTTATCATTGGTGTGTTCCTCACTAAATTCTATGCTGCAAGTAAGATTCAAGAGAGAGGTTAAATTATTTCATGATGGTCACACAACTGTTTAAAATTAAGTCCATAATGAAAACATCAGCCCACACCTAGTCTCTTTTCTCTGTATGTTCTAATCATTTTTGTTGATTTGGGTTTGCATGGAAAGCATTAATGGAGCATTTTCTGGGCTCAAATTCATATAAAATTATCAGAGAAACCAAATGAGAAAAATGAAAAATCCTCTCAGAAACCTCAGGGAGAAGCCAGACCAATTTTAATGTCTGAGGTCTTCATTCATTTTTTTTTTTCCATTTCTGAACAGACACTTCATTTATCATCTTTGTGTCATCCTTTCCTTTGGTTAACGGATGGTGTTACACTTATTCTTTGATTACTAACTGATCTTTTATAACTTCTATTTTGTGAGGCATGAAACATTTTGCACCACGAAACATTGCATTTTCACTGTGGAGTAACTACATATTTATTTCCCTGAAAATGTCCCTGAGATCTGGGTGCTTCATTTTCAGATTTTCCAACTTTTCCCTTTTTATTGATTTAATTATTACTGTCAACTTCTTGTTGCAAAATTGTTTCCTTGAAAATCATAGGCAAAATTAATATAGCATTTGTTCATGAATGCTATGGTATTCTCTACTTCCTATGAGAACGCATGTCCTAACATTAGGTGAACTTACAGGCATCAGAACAGGTAAGAAGTGCCTGATATTGAATCTTTTTAATGTTTGACCTTTCTTCATTTACTGCTCTTTAATTGCCTATGTGCATACCAAGAAGAAGAGGTCATAAACATCATTTCATTATTTAACTATTACTAATTAACTAAAGGCATATTAAAACAATAGTTGACTTCCATTAGCAAGGCAAGTCAAGCAGTTCATAAGTTACCTGTTTTCATTTATGCAATAAATATTAGTAACCTCCTATCACATATGTCAGGCACTGTTCTTGAATTAGGGAAATAATGGGGAGCAAAAGATGTGTCTCTGCTCTCCTACAGGTTAATTGGGGAGACAAGTAGTAGTCAAACAGAAATGCAAATGAATTTATGATTACAAATTAAGACATGTATTCTATAAGAAAAAAAAAAAAAAACAAGGCAGAAAAGAAAGAAGGAACCAAAGAAAAAACAACTTTATATGTGAGTTTAAAGCAAGGGAACGTACCCTAAAATGAGTAGTTGAGGAAGTTAAAGGGAAGCTTCAAGAAAAAGGGAACTCTGAGCTGAGATTTGAAAGATGAGGAAGGTTAAATTAACAGAAAAGGATGAAAAAGCTTTTATAAACAGAGAGTATAATCAAATACATGGCATTCGGAAGGAGAATGGAGACTTTAGAGATAGACAGAAGGCAACTTGGCTGGAGCTCATAGATTGAGTGACAGAGTGATCACTGATATGGTTTGGCTGTGTCCCCACCCAAATCTCATCTTGAATTATAGTTCCCCTAATCCCCACATGTTGTGGGAGGAGCCCAGTGGGAGGTAATTGAATCATGGGGGTGGTTATCCTCATGCTGCTGTTCTCGTGCAGGTGAGTGAGTTCTCACCAGATCTGATTTTTGTTGTTGTTGTTGTTGTTTTGTTTGTTTGTTTTTTGTGTTTTTGTGTTTTGAGACAGAGTCTTGTACTGTCGCCTTGGCTGGAGTGCAATGGTGTGATCTCGGCTCCTGCGACCTCCACCTCCCAGGTTCAAGCGATTCTCCTGCCTCGGCCTTCCAAGTAACTGGGATTACAGGCACCTACCACCACTCCCACCCAGCTAATTTTTTGTATTTTTAGTAGATATGGGGGTTTCACTGTGTCGGCCAGCTTGGTCTCAAACTCCTGACCTTGTGATCCATCCACCTCGGCCTCTTTAAGTGCTGAGATTACAGGTATGAGCCACCGCATCCGACTAATCTGATGGTTTTATAAGGGGCTTTCACCCCTATTGCTTACACTTTTCCTTGTTGCCACCATGTGAAGAAGGACATGCTTGCTTCTCCTTCTGCCATGATTGTAAGTTTCCTGAGGCCTCCTCAGCCCTGCAGAACTGAGCCAATTAAATTTCTTTCTTTTATAAATTACCCAGTCTCTGGTATGTTCTTATAGCAGCATGAGAACAGATTAATACAATCATTAATAAGGCTAGGGTGATAAGCAAGCCCCAGACCAGGTGGATATTTTAGGCCGTGTTGAGGATATTGCTGTTTCCATTAAGAGCAATGGGAAGTAACTGCAATGTTTTCAGCATGGGGGTATCATAATTAAACAGCTTTGCATTTTGAAAATATTTTTTATGCTACTGACAGAGTTTAGGTTTGCTGAAGACAGTGAACTCAGTGACCAATTTTGTCCTTTAACGTCCAATTATTATAAAGATTTGATGGGAGAGAAAAATGAAGGATAGACTCTGTAATGCTATTAGGGAATTTCTTTCTTCCTTTCTCTCTCCTTCCTTCCTTTCTCCCTTCCTTTCCTTCCCTCTCTCTTTCTTGAATTGATAGTATCACATCCCACTTCTTCAAATAGAAAAAAAGCTACTTGAGAAAGGCATTCACTAAGCTTCACTTAGAAAGATGTGTAGAAAACTTTGAATTCTTATACACAGTGTGAAGAAACAGTAATAAATAATAACCAGTGGCCAAATGCAGATTTATAATCTAGAAGCAAATTTGTTTTTCCATTGGATATAATGTGGCACAAGGGAAATATAATTCCATCTTTACAAAGATGCTCTAATACAGAGTGGAATGCTATTGAAAAAAAAATGAATGTTTGATAAAATTATATATTAAAAGGAGCCTCTTTATCTAGACAGAAGTACACCAATAAATACTGAGCAGATGTTTATACTATTTCTTTTAGTGCTAAAAGACCTGAATATTTAATTTATTTATTAATTAATTCATTTACTAAACGCATTTTTATGGATCTCAACCCTATGCCAGGCACTGGTTCTTAGGATATAGGAGAGAACTGAGGAGATAATGATTTTGTTTTTATGAGGATTATATTTTGAGTGGGGTAGACAATAAAGAGGTAAGCAAGGATGGTATGTTAGATGGTGCATACAAAGGGAGGTGGGATTGCAAGGCTGTGACTGGGGGGCTTGAGAGAGATATATATATGTTTTAAACATTTATATTTATATATTTATAATTGTATATATGAAAAATCACCATCAGTGAGGTTTTCTCTTAATATACCTATCTCACACATGTAATACTTATGAATGTATTAGGCATGTGTATGTATATCTATATGTGTGTGTGTATGTGTATATATATGAATGTATATATGTATATTAAAGAAAACCTCACTGATGATGTCGCATTTGAGCAGGTTAGAATGCTGACACCCTAAATCAAAGAAAGCCCTTTTACAATTTTTTATCAGCCCACTGGGTAAAGACACTTAACGAGTCACCTTAAATGTTATTATTTTTTTAACATCATGTTTAAATGTTGTTTTCTTGGTATTTGATATTAGAAGATCATGCCAGTGCTATCTCATTCACAATCTGCCATCCCCTCTTCTGCTTCATTTTTAATTGCTCTAGGCCAATCTACTTCTGGCTCTGCCTGAAGTGCCTGCTATTTGATGATTATGGATGCTATGAATAGCATGTTTGGGAAAAGATTCACTTCATTTGCAATACAGTTTAATTATAAAAGAACTTTTTAAACTAATGTTTTCTTGCTAATTCCTTTCTCAAACTTGGTCTTTCTCTTTGTTTAGCAGATGTGTTTTCATTATACACCCATTTGGCAATTTTGAAACAAGTTCACAACAGAGCCCATTTTCTAAACAAATCTGCACAAATATGCAAACTGTGAACTTGACATTCAGCTTTACAGCTGCAACAATCAAAGGATAAATAGTTTTGTCAAGAATTACCATTCTGAGATTGGAGATTAAATCATTTTCATTAATGAAATTCATTTTCAGGGCGGTATCATCAAGTACTATTACCTGTCTTAATATTCAGAAATAAAATATTGTATTTATTTATAACAGCATTGATTTTAAAGTATTTAAGAATCTACTTCTTCAACTCAATAGTATGAAAATATGTCAAGTAAAATCTACACACATTTTAAAAATGGCATTTATGTAAATACTTAAATAGGTTGCCTGTCTGTTGTTGGCTTCAGTATTTCATAGAATTATTTTTAAGTAGATCAAATTATTCAATGTGCACATATGGCTTGTATTATAAGATATTATGGACTAAATGTTTATGTCCTCCCCCACTTCATATGTTGAATCCCTAAGCCTCAGTGTGATGCTATTTGGAGACGGGGATTTTGAGAGAGATTTAGGGTTAGATGAGGTCATGGGAGTCGACTTTTGGTTTGATGAAATGAGTATCCTTGTAAAAGACACCAGAGAACTTGCTCTCTGCCTCTCCTCTCTCACACAAAGAGATCATGACTGCATACAAGTCAAGGGAAGAGGACTCAAAATTAAACCTACCTTGTTGTTATCTCGATCTTGAACTTCCCAGTCTCTAGAACTGTGAGAAAATAAATTTCTGTCATTGAAGCTACCCAATCCATCATATTTTGATATGGCAGCCTGAGAAGACTAAGATTCAAGCTATATCTGTTCTGCTAATAAGTGAATTCATTGATAGATGCAATATGACAGAAATACTAATCTGATGTTTTTCTGTGTAGGACATTGGAATAATGGAGCAAAAATATAAAAAGAAACTGGCAAAGCACATGCAGAACGGGCATTCAAGTCATCTTACTGAACACAAGTACTTAAGAAACACTGACATCATGGGGTCCTGATTCTCCTTACAGACCCTTAAAATTCAGAAGCATATGCAAATGAATAGTCCACCTTCAGGCCTGCCTAGTTTTCCATAATGTTTGACCTCTTAGGCAATACATTAAGGAAAATGAATAAAGTTGACATCTCACTATAGTAGTGATGTTTATCTTATGACGTTGAACTCTTTTACTTTTAAGGAGTATATGAAAATTTTAAACTTTTGTTTGGTTTTTGGACCAGCATAGAACTATTCAAGACATAACTCAAGAACTTATATAAAATTATTGCTAGAATTTAAGTATGTTTTTTATTTTGTGGAAATCTGAATAACATGACATAGAAAGTTATATTCAAGAACAATCATTAAATACGGTATGAGAGAGATTTCATAACTAAAATTCCCTCGAGGATTTATGAAAAATGCTTAAAACCACATACGATTTCCTGTTTTTTAAACAATCACCTCAGTCAAAGTGAAAGGTAAGGCCATAATGCAAATATTACTTTTACCTAGAGATTAAGGATATGAGAGGGAGGTATTGAATTTATTTTCTCAGTCATGTTTAAAATTAAGCCAGTTTACCTTCTCATTTATAGAGTCCACAATAATGTTATAACTTGCCCTTAAATATCTGGTGAGTAACAATTAATGATTAATTACTTGGTCTTTTCAAATTTTTTAAATGGTTTATTATAGGAGATAGTAAATACTAACTTATCCCTTGGTTATTCTTTCTTTTCAAATTAAGTTACATTAAGGTTTAATTCTATCTGAGCTGAAATAAATCATGCAATTGGGTGTAATTTGTTGGGGGAAAGTCTCAAAACAAAACATAAATCATATGCACACAAAATTAATTAAATTAAATATGATTCAGAAAAATCTAAAGCACTAAGAAATCAGGACACTCTTTTTTTTTTTAATTAATTTATTATTATACTTTAAGTTGTAGGGTACATGTGCATAACGTGCAGGTTTGTTACATATGTATACTTGTGCCATGTTGGTGTGCTGCACCCATCAACTCGTCATTTACATCAGGTATAACTCCCAATGCAATCCCTCCCCCCTCCCCCCTCCCCATGATAGGCCCTGGTGTGTGATGTTCCCCTTCCTGAGTCCAAGTGATCTCATTGTTCAGTTCCCACCTATGAGTGAGAACATGCGGTGTTTGGTTTTCTGTTCTTGTGATAGTTTGCTAAGAATGATGGTTTCCAGCTGCATCCATGTCCCTACAAAGGACACGAACTCATCCTTTTTTATGGCTGCATAGTATTCCATTGTGTATATGTGCCACATTTTCTTAATCCAATCTGTCACTGATGGACATTTGGGTTGATTCCAAGTCTTTGCTATTGTGAATAGCGCTGCAATAAACATATGTGTGCATGTGTCTTTATAGCAGCATAATTTATAATCCTTTGGGTATATACCCAGTAATGGGATGGCTGGGTCATATGGTACATCTAGTTCTAGATCTTTGAGGAATCGCCATACTGTTTTCCATAATGGTTGAACTAGTTTACAATCCCACCAACAGTGTAAAAGTGTTCCTATTTCTCCACATCCTCTCCAGCACCTGTTGTTTCCTGACTTTTTAATGATCGCCATTCTAACTGGTGTGAGATGGTATCTCATTGTGGTTTTGATTTGCATTTCTCTGATGGCCAGTGACGATGAGCATTTTTTCATGTGTCTGTTGGCTGTATGAATGTCTTCTTTTGAGAAATGTCTGTTCATATCCTTTGCCCACTTTTTGATGGGGTTGTTTGTTTTTTTCTTGTAAATTTGTTTGAGTTCTTTGTAGGTTCTGGATATTAGCCCTTTGTCAGATGAGTAGATTGCAAAAATTTTCTCCCATTCTGTAGATTGCCTGTTCACTCTGATGGTAGTTTCTTTTGCTGTGCAGAAGCTCTTTAGTTTAATGAGATCCCATTTGTCAATTTTGGCTTTTGCTGCTGTTGCTTTTGGTGTTTTAGACATGAAGTCTTTGCCCATGCCTATGTCCTGAATGGTACTACCTAGGTTTTCCTCTAGGATTTTTATGGTATTAGGTCTAACATTTAAGTCTCTAATCCATCTTGAATTAATTTTCGTATAAGGAGTAAGGAAAGGATCCAGTTTCAGCTTTCTACTTATGGCTAGCCAATTTTCCCAGCACCATTTATTAAATAGGGAATCCTTTCCCCATTTCTTGTTTCTCTCAGGTTTGTCAAAGATCAGATGGCTGTAGATGTGTGGTATTATTTCTGAGGACTCTGTTCTGTTCCATTGGTCTATATCTCTGTTTTGGTACCAGTACCATGCTGTTTTGGTTACCGTAGCCTTGTAGTATAGTTTGAAGTCAGGTAGCGTGATGCCTCCAGCTTTGTTCTTTTGACTTAGGATTGTCTTGGAGATGCGGGCTCTTTTTTGGTTCCATATGAACTTTAAAGCAGTTTTTTCCAATTCTGTGAAGAAACTCATTGGTAGCTTGATGGGGATGGCATTGAATCTATAAATTACCTTGGGCAGTATGGCCATTTTCATGATATTGATTCTTCCTATCCATGAGCATGGTATGTTCTTCCATTTGTTTGTGTCCTCTTTGATTTCACTGAGCAGTGGTTTGTAGTTCTCCTTGAAGAGGTCCTTTACATCCCTTGTAAGTTGGATTCCTAGGTATTTGATTCTCTTTGAAGCAATTGTGAATGGAAGTTCATTCCTGATTTGGCTCTCTGTTTGTCTGTTACTGGTGTATAAGAATGCTTGTGATTTTTGCACATTAATTTTGTATCCTGAGACTTTGCTGAAGTTGCTTATCAGCTTAAGGAGATTTTGGGCTGAGACAATGGGGTTTTCTAAATATACAATCATGTCATCTGCAAACAGGGACAATTTGACTTCTTCTTTTCCTAACTGAATACCCTTGATTTCTTTCTCTTGCCTAATTGCCCTAGCCAGAACTTCCAACACTATGTTGAATAGGAGTGGTGAGAGAGGGCATCCCTGTCTTGTGCCAGTTTTCAAAGGGAATTTTTCCAGTTTTTGCCCATTCAGTATGATATTGGCCGTGGGTTTGTCATAAATAGCTCTTATTATTTTGAGGTATGTTCCATCAATACCGAATTTATTGAGCGTTTTTAGCATGAAGGGCTGTTGAATTTTGTCAAAAGCCTTTTCTGCATCTATTGAGATAATCATGTGGTTCTTGTCTTTGGTTCTGTTTATATGCTGGATTATGTTTATTGATTTGCGAATGTTGAACCAGCCTTGCATCCCAGGGATGAAGCCCACTTGATCATGGTGGATAAGCTGTTTGATGTGTTACTGAATCCGGTTTGCCAGTATTTTATTGAGGATTTTTGCATCGATGTTCATCAGGGATATTGGTCTAAAATTCTCTTTTTTTGTTGTGTCTCTGCCAGGCTTTGGTATCAGGATGATGTTGGCCTCATAAAATGAGTTAGGGAGGATTCCCTCTTTTTCTATTGATTGGAATAGTTTCAGAAGGAATGGTACCAACTCCTCCTTGTACCTCTGGTAGAATTCAGCTGTGAATCCATCTGGTCCTGGACTTTTTTTGGTTGGTAGGCTATTAATTGTTGCCTCAATTTCAGAGCCTGCTATTGGTCTATTCAGGGATTCAACTTCTTCCTGGTTTAGTCTTGGAAGAGTGTAAGTGTCCAGGAAATTATCCATTTCTTCTAGGTTTTCTAGTTTATTTGCGTAGAGGTGTTTATAGTATTCTCTGATGGTAGTTTGTATTTCTGTGGGGTCGGTGGTGATATCCCCTTTATCATTTTTAATTGCATCGATTTGATTCTTCTCTCTTTTCTTCTTTATTAGTCTTGCTAGCGGTCTATCAATTTTGTTGATCTTTTCAAAAAACCAACTCCTGGATTCATTGATTTTTTGGAGGGTTTTTTGTGTCTCTATCTCCTTCAGTTCTGCTCTGATCTTAGTTATTTCTTGCCTTCTGCTAGCTTTCGAATGTGTTTGCTCTTGCTTCTCTAGTTCTTTTAATTGCGATGTTAGAGTGTCAATTTTAGATCTTTCCTGCTTTCTCTTGTGGGCATTTAGTGCTATAAATTTCCCTCTACACACTGCTTTAAATGTGTCCCAGAGATTCTGGTATGTTGTATCTTTGTTCTCATTGGTTTCAAAGAACATCTTTATTTCTGCCTTCATTTCGTTATGTGCCCAGTAGTCATTCAGGAGCAGGTTGTTCAGTTTCCATGTAGTTGAGCGGTTTTGATTGAGTTTCTTAGTCCTGAGTTCTAGTTTGATTGCACTGTGGTCTGAGAGACAGTTTGTTATAATTTCTGTTCTTGTACATTTGCTGAGGAGTGCTTTACTTCCAATTACGTGGTCGATTTTGGAGTAAGTACGATGTGGTGCTGAGAAGAATGTATATTCTGTTGATTTGGGGTGGAGAGTTCTATAGATGTCTATTAGGTCTGCTTGCTGCAGAGATGAGTTCAATTCCTGGATATCCTTGTTAACTTTCTGTCTCGTTGATCTGTCTAATGTTGACAGTGGAGTGTTGAAGTCTCTCATTATTATTGTATGGGAGTCTAAGTCTCTTTGTAAGTCTCTAAGGACTTGCTTTATGAATCTGGGTGGTCCTGTATTGGGTGTATATATATTTAGGATAGTTAGCTCTTTCTGTTGAATTGATCCCTTTACCATTATGTAATGGCCTTCTTTGTCTCTTTTGATCTTTGATGGTTTAAAGTCTGTTTTATCAGAGACTAGTATTGCAACCCCCCCTTTTTTTTGTTCTCCATTTGCTTGGTAAATCTTCCTCCATCCCTTTATTTTGAGCCTATGTATGTCTCTGTGTGTGAGATGGGTCTCCTGAATACAGCAGACTGATGGGTCTTGACTCTTTATCCAGTTTGCCAGTCTGTGTCTTTTAATTGGAGCATTTAGTCCATTTACATTTAAGGTTAATATTGTTATGTGTGAACTTGTTCCTGCCATTATGATATTATCTGGTTATTTTGCTCGCTAGTTGATGCAGTTTCTTCCTAGCCTCGATGGTCTTTACATTTTGGCATGTTTTTGCAATGGCTGGTACCGGTTGTTCCTTTCCATGTTTAGTGCTTCCTTCAGGGTCTCTTGTAAGGCAGGCCTAGTGGTGACAAAATCTCTAAGCATTTGCTTATCTGTAAAGGATTTTATTTCTCCTTCACTTATGAAACTTAGTTTGGCTGGATATGAAATTCTGGGTTTAAAATTCTTTTCTTTTTTTTTTTTTTTTTTTTTTTTTGAGACGGAGTCTCGCTGTGTCACCCAGGCTGGAGTGCAGTGGCGTGATCTCGGCTCACTGCAAGCTCCGCCTCCCGGGTTTACGCCATTCTCCTGCCTCAGCCTGCGAGTAGCTGGGACTACAGGCGCCCGCCACCACGCCCGGCTAGTTTTTTTTTGTATTTTTAGTAGAGACGGGGTTTCACCATGTTAGCCAGGATGGCCTCGATCTCCTGACTTTGTGATCCACCCGCCTCGGCCTCCCAAAGTACTGGGATTACAGGCTTGAGCCACCGCGCCCAGCCTAAAATTCTTTTCTTTAAGAATGTTGAATATTGGCCCCCACTCTCTTCTGGCTTGGAGAGTTTCTGCCGAGAGATCTGCTGTTAGTCTGATGGGCTTCCCTTTGTGGGTAACCCGACCTTTCTCTCTGGCTGCCCTTAAGATTTTTTCCTTCATTTCAACTTTGGTGAATCTGGCAATTATGTGTCTTGGAGTTGCTCTTCTCGAGGAGTATCTTTGTGGCGTTCTCTGTATTTCCTGGATTTGAATGTTGGCCTGCCCTACTAGGTTGGGGAAGTTCTCCTGGATGATATCCTGAAGAGTGTTTTCCAACTTGGTTCCATTTTCCCCCTCACTTTCAGGCACCCCAATCAGACGTAGATTTGGTCTTTTTACATAATCCCATACTTCTTGCAGGCTTTGTTCATTTCTTTTTCTTCTTTTTTCTTTTGGTTTCTCTTCTCGCTTCATTTCATTCATTTGATCCTCAATCGCTGATACTCTTTCTTCCAGTTGATCGAGTCGGTTACTGAAGCTTGTGCATTTGTCACGTATTTCTCGTGTCATGGTTTTCATCTCTTTCATTTCATTTATGACCTTCTCTGCATTAATTAATCTAGCCATCAATTCTTCCACTTTTTTTTCAAGATTTTTAGTTTCTTTGCGCTGGGTACGTAATTCCTCCTTTAGCTCTGAGAAATTTGATGGACTGAAGCCTTCTTCTCTCATCTCGTCAAAGTCATTCTCCGTCCAGCTTTGATCCGTTGCTGGCGATGAGCTGCGCTCCTTTGCCGGGGGAGATGCGCTCTTATTTTTTGAATTTCCAGCTTTTCTGCCCTGCTTTTTCCCCATCTTTGTGGTTTTATCTGCCTCTGGTCTTTGATGATGGTGATGTACTGATGGGGTTTTGGTGTAGGTGTCCTTCCTGTTTGATAGTTTTCCTTCTAACAGTCAGGACCCTCAGCTGTAGGTCTGTTGGAGATTGCTTGAGGTCCACTCCAGACCCTGTTTGCCTGCAGCAGAGGCTGCAGAAGATAGAATATTTCTGAACAGCGAGTGTACCTGTCTGATTCTTGCTTTGGAAGCTTCCTCTCAGGGGTGTACTCCACCCTGTGAGGTGTGGGGTATCAGACTGCCCCTAGTGGGGGATGTCTCCCAGTTAGGCTACTCAGGGGTCAGGGACCCACTTGAGCAGGGAGTCTGTCCCTTCTCAGATCTCAACCTCCGTGTTGGGAGATCCACTGCTCTCTTCAAAGCTGTCAGACAGAGTCATTTGCGTCTGCAGAGGTTTGGGCTGTGTTTGTTATTGTTTACTGTGCCCTGTCCCCAGAGGTGGAGTCTACAGAGACAGGCAGGTTTCCTTGAGCTGCTGTGAGCTCCACCCAGTTCGAGCTTCCCAGCAGCTTTGTTTACCTACTTAAGCCTCAGCAATGGCGGGCGCCCCTCCCCCAGCCTGGCTGCTGCCTTGCCGGTAGATCACAGACTGCTGTGCTAGCAATGAGGGAGGCTCCGTGGGCGTGGGACCCTCCCGGCCAGGTGTGGGATATGATCTCCTGGTGTGCCTGTTTGCTTAAAGTGCAGTATTGGGATGGGAGTTACCCGATTTTCCAGGTGTTGTGTGTCTCCGTTCCCCTGGCTAGGAAAAGGGATTCCCTTCCCCCTTGCGCTTCCCAGGTGAGGCAATGCCTCGCCCTGCTTCAGCTCTCACTGGTCGGGCTGCAGCAGCTGACCAGCACCGATCGTCCGGCACTCCCCAGTGAGATGAACCCAGTACCTCAGTTGAAAATGCAGAAATCACTGGTCTTCTGTGTCGCTCGCGCTGGGAGTTGGAGACTGGAGCTGTTCCTATTCGGCCATCTTGCTCCGCCCCCATCAGGACACTCTTACAACTTAACCTTTGTCAATATGTTCATCGAATTTTAAGTTATTTTGAATAGACAATAAAGCTACCCAAACAAACTGTGCTGTACATGTACACATTAAACCTTGACCAACATTAATTAGCAAGCAGGCACACAAGAGTTCATGCAGTATCTTTTTTAAGCTCTCCATCCTTTGAGGAGCTACAATAATCAATTTATACAAATTATCACTCACAGCAGAACAAAGAATCTAGAGGTAAGATTCTCTTACTGTCTGGTTGCATCAGGCAACCAGAAATCATTTGAATTCAAACACTTGAATTGGCAAGAATAGGGCTTATCTCATAAATATCTTAACCAACTTATGTATATTGAATATCTTTAATTTAACCAATTAAAACTCAATTCTACCATTTGTGATGATAATTGAAAAGTCACTATTTTCACCTATTAAAGCCTACCTCTTACCTTTAAATGTAGTAATTAGCATATCCTTGACTGGTGATGGAGGAATGGATAACAAAATCACTTTGGGCTGTCTCTAGAATGGACTTCAGAAATAGAATGTCAGGGACTGATTTAGCACCAAGATTGTAGCCTAGCCCAAAGAATACACATACAATGTTATATTCATACTACACAAAGAATTTTAAACCTGATGAACTCATCTCTGTCCAACTTACCATTAGGCTATGTCTGACACCAATGATATATCCTGAGATCTAATTTAATGCAAAACAGATTAATGCTAATTGTAATGTCATCTAAGAGTGATTTTAATTGTTTTCATCTTGACTTTTCTATTCATTTTGTGTCACATTTCCAGTATGCCACATATTGTATTAAACCACCCACATTGTTGAACTCAGACTTTGTGATATGACTTCGTTTGACCAATAAAATATGAGTAGAAGTGGAGTGTAACACTTCTGAGAAGCTTTAGGAGGCAGAATATGGTCAACTGTGTTCTCTTTTCTCTCTACCACAAGGCTGACAATATTTCAAGTAGATAATTCTCACCAGTGTGGGTCAAGAATTAAAATATGGAGCAAAGCTGCATTCAACTCTTAAGAGTCATATAGCATAAGTGAGAAATAAATCATTGTTGTTTTTCAGCCACTGAGATATTGGAAACATTATAACATCAATTAAGATATCCTAACAGGGTGTAGCCACAGCAAACCACCCAGAATTACAAGTAGAGGCTTAGTATGGTTTCATTCACAAACCTGGAGTGTGGAATTTGAAAGCTGCTAAGTCTGGGTTACATCCTGACTGCAGCTGTTACTAACTTTGTGACTTACTTGTCCACTCTTTATTTTCCATCTCATTAATATACAGCTATTAATAATAATTAAAATAGAACTAATAATATTATTCAGAGACTCTAATGAAAGTTAATTGAGAAAATGTGTCTAAAATTCTTATGATAAGGCAATATATTATGTAAATCTTGTTATCTTATTATTATAATGACTTAATTGATGTCCTAAAAAATACTCTACTGTGAATCCTTTCTGTGGATAAACCTTATAGGCATAGCACTTCTACTTACAAAAGGAGTTAGGAGTTTGTTTTTATACTTGTTCATGAAAAAGCTTATTTGCAATTTGATTTCCTAGCACAACTTTGGACATTTTCTTATACTTTTTACATCCAAGGGTGATTATTGGAAGAGCCTCATGATATTGGCAAACTAGAGATATATGCTGAAATATCCACATTTTAGATCAGCAGTTCTCAAAGTTCCTGTTCTTAAAAATTTCTTGGAAATCTCAACAGTTATTGAGGACCCTAATGTGTTTTTGTTTATGTGGGCGATACATAATGCCTTTATTATATTAGAAAAGAAGGCTGAGCGTGGTGGCTCATGCCTGTAATCCCAGCACTTTGGTAGGCCGAGGCAGGCAGATCACCTGAGGTCAGGAGTTTGAGAACAGCCTGGCTAACATGGTGAAACCCCGTCTCTACTAAACATACCAAAAATTAGCCAGTCATGGTGGCGGACACCTGTAATCCTAGCTACTCAGGAGGCCGAGACAGGAGAATCACTTGAATCTAGGAGGCAGAGGTTGCAGTGAGCCAAGATCGTGTCATTGCACTCCAGCCTGGGCAATAAGAGCAAAACACTGACCGAAAGAAAGAAGGAAGGAAGGAAGGAAGGAAGGAAGGAAGGAAGGAAGGAAGGAAGGAAGGAAGGAAGGAAGGAAAGAAGGGAGGGAGGGAGGGAGGGAGGGAGGGAAAGAAAGAAAGAAAGAAAGAAAGAAAGAAAGAAAGAAAGAAAGAAAGAAAGAAAGAAAGGAAGGAAGGAAGGAAGGAAGGAAGGAAGGAAGGAAAGAAAAGAAAGAAAAGAAAGAAAAGAAAGAAAAGAAAGAAAGAAAGAAAGAAAGAAAGAAAGAAAGAAAGAAAGAAAGAAAGAAAGAAAGGAGGGAGGGAGGGAGGGAGGGAGGGAAGGAAAGAAGGAAAGAAAGAAAGAAAGAAGAAAAAGAGAGAAAGAGAGAAAGAAAGGGAGAAAGAGAAGGAGAAAAGGAAAGGAAAGAAAAAAGAAAACCAGGGAATTTCAAATTTTTTATTTGTTAAAATAAAAATATTACCGTTACATATCATTAAAATAATATTTTTATAAAATAATTTTATTTTATGAAACAAAAACTAATGAGATGAATGGAATTATTTTAAATCTGTGCAAATATCTCTAATGTCTGACAATTAAAAGGTAGCTGGATACTCATACTGCGTTTTGTATTCTAACTGTTATCATATGTTACTTTGGCTGAAGTTTGTAGAAGAAATATGTCTTCAAACAGATATGTAGTTGCAAAAGGAAGAAATATTTCAGTAGCCTTTTTAAAATTATGGATATTACTCTTTGATATTATACCAAAACTTGATATGTGGTAGTTTCTTAAAGGTCAGTTGTAGTGTAAAATCTGAAATTATGTAAATGAGCTTTTTATATTGTTATATTAAAATTCAAAGGTCTATCTTGCACTTTGAACAAATCTGTTCTGCATTTATGATTAATTTTATAACATCACAGGTTGGTCACTTGAAAATATAGTTTCACTGAGGTACATAGTTTTTTAAAAGGCTGACATATTTTACTTTATATCAAAAAACAATATTTATAGCCAAGCATGGTGGCTCACGCCTGTAATCCCAACACTTTGGGGGGCCAAGGCAGGTGGATCACTTGAGGCCAAGAATTCTTGAGCAGCCTGGCCAATATGGGGAAACCCCATCTCTTCCAAAAATACAAAAATTAGCTGGGCGTGGTGATGTATGCCTGTAATCCCAGCTACTCCGGAGGCTGAGGCATGAGAATTGCTTGAACCTGGGAGGCAGATGTTGCAGTGAGCTGAGATTATGCCATTGCGCTCCAGCCTGGGTGACATAGTGAGACTCTGTCAAAAACAAACAAACAAAAAATCACATGTATTAATATCCCTACCAATCCCATCAGAAATGTCTTAAGTTTTAGGATGCTCTCAGGTTCACAATGGCAGATATAATTTATCATTCTAATTTCCACGTGGAAGTCATATTTTATTACTCGCAACAAATATCATGAGTTGTTTTTCTGAGCTGACAGGTTCACATCATTCATTTTGACAAAACACATGCCAAATACACAAGTCTGTATTATTGTAATTAGTTTTCAGTCTTTCCTTCAAATAAAAGTTGGTTTCCACCAAAAAAGCAGCATAAGTGCCTTTCCTGGAGATCACTGTCATACTCCTACATGTGGCAAGGGTGTCTTACACATGTTTCCTACTCAGTTACACAAACTACTCAAAAGACGTGAACTCAAATTGATCTCATAGAAGTAAAATGTAGAAAAGAAGATACTAAAGACTAGGAAGGGGAATGAGGGTTGTAGGGAGAGAATTGCTAAAAGAAAAAATTACAGCTAGATAGGATTGTTAAGCTCTAGAGTTCAGTAGCACAGTAGGATGACCATAGTTAACAATAATATATGATATATTTTCAAACACCTAGAAGAGAGAATATTGAATATTCCCAAAACAAAGAAATGAGAAATGTTTAAAATGAGAAATATGCTAATTACCCTGATCTGATCACTATACCTTGTATGTATTGAAACATCATTGTGTACCCCATAAATATGTACAATTATTATGTTTCAAGTAATAAGAATAAATGATCTAAAAAATGTGAACTCAGAGTAGAACCTTAAAATAAAACTCATTTTATTCATCAAAGACTTTAAGTACAATGGTCTACTGTGCTCCCCCCACCCCCATCTTGTTTTTAAACATGGGAGTACATGAAGAAGAATACAACAAAGACTAGTGTGGTTTGATGCCATTGCCCTGATTGTGCTAAGATGGGAGTTTTATCTACAACTGCTTTTGCAGTATGAGTACAAATATCAACACAATGAATAAAAAACACAAATAATGTTATAGTTCCATTATAGAAATAGTTTTTACCTCTTAGATTCACTTAAATGGTCTTGGGATCTGGGGGCTCCAAAGATCACACTTCGAGAACTACTGTTTTAGATAAGTGGTTTCCACCTTTGTTTTTAATTTGGGGATAATGGACCGCTTCAAGAATTTGATGTGAAAACCATAGTGATAATAATGATAGCTGCCATCTATGCAGAGCATCTAATGTGTCAAATATGTACTAAGAATCTTGGACATATTATTTTATTTAACCTAAACTAGAGAGCCATAAGAGATGTATTATTAGACCCATTTTACAACGAGAAAATTGATGGGCCTGAAAGATTAAGTAATGTTCCAGGATCTGCTAGCTTTTAATTTGTGGAGATGAGACTAGTATTTCAATTACAAAACCCTAGTCATTCTTAACTACTAGGTCAATTCATTTTTAATAAAAATACATAGAGTGTCCCTACTTATTCATGGTTTTGCTTTCTACAATTTCAGTTACCTGTGGTCAATCTGCAAATAAGTGAATGCAGCATAATAAGATGTTTTGAGAGAGAGAGAGAGAACACATTCATCTAACTTTTATTATAGTATAGTGTTATAATAGTCCTATTTTATTATTGTTGTTAAGGCTTAATGTACCAATTTTTAAATTAATCAATTTATCAATTAATCAATTTTAAATTTATCATAGCATATATAGGATTTGATGCTATTTGTGGTTTCAGGCACTCATTGGGGGTCTTGGAACATCTTCTGTGGATAAGGAGGGACTATTGTATTTGAACATAAATTGGAGATGACGCAGGAACCTGAAAAGTCAATTTATATAGATAGTTATTATTTTTGAATCTATCTAGATCACTTATACGTATTCCAAGTAAGACTTTTTCTTGGATGGTTTGCCATGAAGCAACACTATTTACACCTTTTCCTATAGAAAACCCTTGCTTTTGTTCTATCTTTTGATTCCTATTTCTACATTATTTTCCATTGTAAAAATTTAGTCTCCCATATCATGGAGAGTCATTTATAAAATTTTGTTAGAAAAGTTGACAACGTCTTTTTTAAAGTCTAGATCCGTTTTTTTTTTTTTTTAAATTGATGGAATTTCAGTGGTTCTATTTTATTCACATGCTCACTTGAGATCCTCATATCGCTCTAGAGTAATCAGACACAGCTGCCTTTTCCAAAAGGGTGTTATTTTCTTTTAGATGCTAAATCTATGGGAAAAGGAACTTGTTTGATGTCTATGTTGTCTCCTGTGTGACTCCAGATAAGCAAGACATGGCAATGAGGGGGTGTCCCATATACTTTACCCTGCCAAGGACTGATAACCCAATGGAGTGTGTTCATTTCCTACTTGGATTGATTCTTCCCTCTCAGACGACAAGTTCGTGGAATTTGTGGGAACTCTGCTCAAAGAGTGATAACCAGGTGCCTTGCTAGTCACCACATCTAGGCTGAGGGAGACTGGCTAGCCATCAGCATAGGACAAATAGCTGTGTGCATTCTGTGCTTTTCTCAGAAGGCAGAGGACGTGGTTGCTGGCTCTGCGTGGCTGCCATTCACACCCACTTCTGGACTTGAGCTGGCAAAAGAGGAGTATCTATTGCTATTGAAAACTCATATAACCAAACACTCTTACCGAAGATAGGCTTCAACAAATAGTTCCTGGGCACTTATTGCAGGCACAGTGTTGGAAACACGGAAGCAACAGAAGCAAGACAGCAGGTTCCGGCTCTCGGAAAGTCTGTTGTTTATGGGTGAAGTCAGCTGTAAATATATAATTATACACCCAGTTATTGTCTACAAGCAAACACATCGGTGGAGTTCTTTTTACTTCTGCTTGGTTATAAGAAAAAAATTACTTTAGAAAAGGGAAACATCTTTCAAACCACCCACCTCGTCTCACCCCAGGCTTCTGCTGTGGGCTACTAAGCTGCAGCCACACAAAACACCTTCCCGAACATACCATTCGTTCCTTTGCCCCCTTTCTCTTCCAGGAAAGTGACTCCTTCTTTAAGCCCCAGTTCAAGTGTTACCTTATCTGTGGAGCCCTCTTCAACTTTCCAGTGAGAGCAAATTGGTCCTTCTGTTGTGTTTCCTGGAACTTGGAGAAAGCAAAAAGCATGAAGCTTCCTTCCTAGGAGTAGGAATTCAGAGCTCCCGAATTTGAAGCCCAGCTCTGCTACCTCTTGTGTGATAGTGGACTACTTGCTTAAAGTCACCAAGTCTCAATTTCCTCAACTAAGGTATGGAATAGGTTGACTGTGCCCCTTTGTGAAATAACACCAGGAGGCCTAGTGTATAGTAAGCACTCAGGGTTTATGTCTAATAATATCATAGTGACTGCAATTCATTTCTTAGTAGTGTAATTAGTTGTTGTATATCTGTCTTCTTCATGAATCTGAGAATGAATATTTAAAACCTAAGTTACAGCAGCTTTCCCTCTGCCCAAACTCCTACAATGGCTCCCCTGTCACTCGGAGTAAAAATGAAAGGCCACAATGACTTACAGTGAGGCTCTAGTTAATCTGTCTAGTTAATCTGGCTCTCCACTCCAGCCACACGGCTTTCATGTTGTTCTTATAAGTGAGCAGCCTCCTGCCTTTGAGACTTTGCTCTTGCTCTTCCCTGTCCCCGGAATGATCTTTCCTAAGATGTTCTCTGGGTTTACTCCTCTACATCATTTGCTGGCTTCCCTGTCACCTTTCCCCAATCACCCACAATTGATGTATTCTTATTTTATTTATTTATTTATTTATTTATTTATTTATTTATTTATTTTTGAGACAGAGTCTCCCTCTGTTGCCCAGGCTGGAGTGCAGTGGTGCAATCTTGGCTCACTGCAACCTCCACCTCCCGGGTTCAAGTGATTCTCTTGCCTCAGCTTCCTGAGTAGCTGGGATTACAGAAGCTCACTACCATGCCTGGCTAATTTTTTTTTTTTTTTTTGTATTTTTAGTACAGATGGGGTTTCACCATGTTGGCCAGGCTGGTCTCGAACTCTTGACCTCAGGTGATCCACCTGCCTTGGCCTCCCAGAGTGCTGGGATTACAGGCCTGAGCCACCACGCCGGGCCTAATTGCTGTATTCTTCTCCCCACACTCTTTAGTTCATTTTCTTGCTTTATATGTCTTTACAGCACTTATCATTGCTGTGTATCTAGTTTACTATCTACTCACTCTACTAGAATATACAGTCTATTAGGTAGAAGTAGAACATATATTGTGTCTCTTTCTTTCACCACCAAACTCCTGAGCACCTCGAGGAGTGCCTGGGGTCTAGTAGGTGCTCAATAGTTACTGCTGAAAGAGAAAAGAGGGCTGGGTGTGGTGGCTCCTGTCTGTAATCCCAGCACTTTGGGAGGCTGAGGCGGGTGGATCACCTGAGGTCAGGAGTTAGAGACCAGCCTGACCAACATGGCGAAACCCCATCTCTACTAAAAATAACAAAAATTAGCTGGGCATGGTAGTGCAAGCCTGTAATCCCAGCTGCTCAGCAGGCTGAGACAGGAGAATTGCTTGAACCCGGGAGGTGGAGGTTGCAGTGAGCCGAGATCGCACGTTTGCGCTCCATCCCGGGCGACAGAGCGAGACTCTGGCTCGAAAACAAAGGAAGAAAGAGAATATAAATTGCCTCCCCTATTCCTTGGAGTCTGTGCATAGTTTAGTTTAGAGGAGATACTGAGTAAACACTAATTTAGCTTAAAAAAAATTCCTTGTGGTAGGTATTTGAATTTATGGATTATCTCATTAGTTTGTATCTTTAAAAGAGACTCTGGGCCGGGGGCGATGGCTCACGCCTGTAATCCCAGCCCTTTGGGAGGCTGAGGCGGGCGGATCACGAGGTCAGGAGATCGAGACCATCCTGGCTAACACGGTGAAACCCCGTCTCTACTAAAAACACAAAAAATTAGCCAGGCGTGGTGGCAGGCCCCTGTAGTCCCACCTGTTCGGGAGGCTGAGACAGGAGAATGGCATGAACTCGCGAGGCGGAGCTTGCAGTGAGGCGAGATCGTGCCACAGCACTCCAGCCTGGGCGACAGAGTGAGACTCTGTCTCAAAAACAAAACAAAACAATAAACAAAAAGAGACTAGGAAGGATGATTTCTTGTGTGAACAAGTTTTTGTATTCCATTGAGCTGTGGATTTTCACTGCTTGAATCGAGGTCATTTTTAGAAACCCCTTCTGAAAGTGTTTATTATTTAGTGCTTTCTTCCCACAGCACTCACCTCACAGCTAGAAAGTGTAGAAAATGTTATTTATTTTGCATTGAGAGGGGTGTGTGTGTGTGTGTGTGTGTGTGTGTGTGTGTGTGTGTGTGTGTATGTTTTCTCCTGTGTCTGGAAGCTTGAAAGAAGGTAGAACTTATTTTTGCACTTGTGAAAATTTTATTTGGGCTTTTGAATCATAAAAATTTTTCATTAAGAGGTTTAGATAGTCCATAGCTAGTTTTTACTCTAGGAGGCAGTGCCATATTTACAAGAGCTTAGAGGGAATAATTCTAGTGCAGGGTCAGATTACAGCCAGTTTTTATAGTAATTGGCTTTCCCATCATTCCATGGCTATTACCATTTAATAATTAAGTCTACAGCCAAGTTGCAGGGTCATTCTTTCTCATTTGTTCAATATTTTAAAATATAAATTATGTGATGTTATCAGAAAAAAAAATTCAGCCTCCTAATTTTGTTCTTTTGGAATGTGTCTTTCAGTCTTTAAAATATCAGTGTTTATCCTAAGTATATTAGTAAAAACCTTTTGTTCAGGTTACAGGTGATGTGTACGCATATGCACAAATACACTGCTAGAAAAGACAACTACATATGTGTATAAATATAACATTTCTTTGATAGTAGGGGAAGCGAATAAGTAGAGTATTAGTGATGCTCAGACATCAGTTACTCAGAGAAGTACATGTTACAGATTTCTAATAATTAATTTTTTAAATGGCCACAGAGCCAACAATCTATGAAGCCACCAGATTAATTTTGTATTGTTTTGTTGCAATATGATTTTTTTGCTTGATCACTGAAAAAGAAAAAATGAATCTCTTTACTGATTCAATAGTGTAACACCAAATGTAAAATAAGCCACTAAACATAAGGTGTAAGTCTGTGGGTGGGAAATTGCAAAATTTAAATGGCTTTATTATCAAAGGAAAAGGCAAGAAGAATAGAAATGAGACTCTGTTCAGTCTGGTATGGGGTAATTGCATATGTGAGTGTTCTGTGCTCCCTTGCAGGTCGTTGTGAGTTGTTTTTTGTTTGTTTGTTTGTTTTTTCACTGTTTGCTTTTATTGGGAAACAGACACAGGGCATATCAAGGGGTGGGAAGCCAGTGGATGCCTTCAGGCAAGACCCACAAAAACTGCAGCCAGAATCGGGAACACCTCCATGGCCAGGCCTCAGCCCAACACCGCAAGGGTATGGGCAAAAGAGGTCCAGCTTTCCAGGAAAGGTCACGAGCCTTTTCCAGGAAAATCAGTGGCCCCGTAGTGAGGTGTGCTTTTTTGTCATGCGCCTGCAGTTGCTAGAAGCAGACTTGTGCCACTGTGGGGCAGCCTTCTGGAATGACCTAGAATGCCACAATCACCCTGTTAAGGTGATATGCACAGATGTCAGCATTGTCTTCTACTGGGGACCAGCTACTGGAAAGCTTGCTGAAGGAACAGGCTTTGTTTAGTTGATCTGGGGCTTGGTCAATCAGATTGACCTTCAGATAACAGGTGATATATATTGTGTTTCTGGAGACATTAGCAAAGTGGAAGATATTCACTGTGAATGGGAGAGCCTAGTATAATAGGGCTTTGAAGGCAGAAGAGGCATCCAAGAGACCATCCACAAGACAGCCGTGGAAGTCAAGGATGGTGTGGAGAGGCACTTTCTCCTCTCTACTGACACTGTGGTGGTGAAAAAGGCTCATGATTTTCTGAGAAGCAGGCTCTTTAGCCCAGGTCTGTCTGCTCAGCCTGAAAAGGAACCGTGAGTGTCATATATAAAAACTGCTTTCTCACCAGGGCTGAGGCCATGTCTGTGTACTCAGAACCAATTTAGCGTGTAAGAAAAGATGTGTGTGTGTGTGTGAGAGAGAGAGACAGAGACAGAGAGAGAGAGAGAGAGAAAGAGAGAATCTTTGTAAACCTTACATGTATATTTTATTTTCTCCTAATAATTTTATCATCACTTAGTGACAAGAAAATATATTCCAGAGAAAATGATCATCCCTTTTACTAGCCTTGGAACTATTTACAAATTGCCCTCTCTGGGTCTCAGTTTCTTTATTTGTAAAATGAAAAATGTTAAGGTGATTGTGAAGATTAAATGACTTCATAAATATAAAACACTTATAACTATGTCTGGTTTATAGTGTGTGCTTCAATGAGTATTAGCCATTTTATTGTCAGGATGGTTGTCATTTTCTACCCAATGAATTTGTTCTGCAATTCATTGTCATAAGTAGTGACATTAAGTTTGATGGCCAGGTGTGGTGACTCATGCCTGTAATCCCAGCACTTTGGGAGTCCTACGCAGGAGGGTTGCTTGAGTTCAGGAGTTCGAGACCAGCCTGGGCAATGTGGAGAAACCCTGTCTCTGCAAAATATACAAAAATTAGCCGGGCATGGTGTCATGCACCTGTAATCCCAGCTACTTGGGATGCTGAGGCAGGACAATAGCTTGAATTCCAGAGGCAGAGGTTGCAGTGATCCAAGATCACACCACTGCATTTTAGCCCAGGTGACAGAGTGAGACTCTGTCTCACAAACAAACAAACAAACAAACAAAAACACAAAGAAAAGTTTGACCAAATCTCTCAAGGGAACCACTTTTTGGAGATAAGGTAATGTATACGCTACTACTGTACTCAAATCCAGTTCTGTAACAATTATATTTGGAGTCACTACTGTTGCATGCAGTAAGCACATTTAAGATCAAGGAAACACTTTACTATTCACTGGACGAACTTCAGGTATTTCCTAAAAATAAATGGTTCTCAAATTTCACTGTGCAACATGGACATCAGGAAGACTTATTAAAACACTGATTGGACCATGTCCCCAGAGTTTCTGATTCATTTGTCAGTCTAGGTTTGTGCTCAATAATTTGCCTTCCTAACAAGTTCTAGAGTGATGCTGATACTGCTGGTACATGGATCACACTTTGAGAAATAAAATGAAATGATGCATTTGTTTACCTGCCTTTTCACTCCCTTTGCATTTCCCCTATCTGTGTTTTTGTCTTTAATAGTTTATTTCTAGAGCTTTTGGTTTTAGGTTTCAGATTGGAAATTGGTGAAGGCTAGATCCTTGGAAGCATCGAAAGAGAAGCAGGGACAGGTAGGAGACTGCAAAGGTTGACAGTGATTTTGACTAAATGGCATTCTTTATACTTCCAACGTTATATTTGAAAAACCACATTAAATTTATTTTCCATTTTACAGTTGCTTTGAAAATCTTACAGAGATTTCCTCTTGTACCCATCTTGTGAGTTGCATGGCCACCATTTCTGGCCTTGTGAAACAGTACAAAACATTAGTAATAATTCACTTGGTGTGTTTCTTTATAAAAATGTTGAGGGATGTTTTGCTTTACTAATCTCCTTTCTCTTGCTCTCACAGAATTTGATAATCACACATTGACTAACAAGTCAGATTTAGAATGTCATGTGAGAGCATGTATAATACTCAGGATGTGAATGAAAATTATCTTTTTAATATTTATTTTATAAGCTGCTTTGGCATATAAGAACATTATTAAGAACAGCAGGATCTCAGTTCTAAAGCTACATTTTTCTTTTTTTAATTTAGGATTCTGAATTCTGGATGAGTACTTTTCAGGGTTAATGGTTGCCATCTCAAGGTGGGTTGCAATGGTCTAATTTTTTGAAAATTAGAAAATCCTCCAACTACAGAAATGTAATAAACTTTGGAACACTTAAAATGAGCAATTGGTGAGTGGCAATAGGATCTGTCCAACTAATTGTAGGCAATATCCACAGACTGTCTCTTCTTATTGGTAAGTTGTTATTTTGCATGTTTTAAGAAGTGGTCATTGATGCAAGCTAGAAATGGAGGCCTTTCATATTCAAGCATGAATTTGCCCATTTAACATTATAGACCTTTCCAATAAAGGTATGTACAGTTTCTATCACATCCGTAACTAAATTCGACCTTGTTTTGTAAGCATATCACCTTGTGTATGTATGCATTTGAAAACACTCATTTTAATTTGAAATATATAATTTAGTATATTTAGCCAAACTTTAATACATAGTGACTCAAAAGATACTCTCCCATATACCTCAAGCAGGAGGCCATTTGTAAGACATCCAAAGACAAGTGACCACAGGCATGAGGCCTGGGCAGGGGATTTTGAAATAGCAGCCAAAGTAAACTGTATCTTGTTAAATGAGCATGTTATTTAGAAACAGAGTTGCCCTATTGAGAAGTGTACTTTTGAAATGTTTCCAACTTTGGGGTGACATTAAGCGAAATAAGAGTTAAAACGGAGTCCTTCAACCTTGTACTCTGTTGATCTCGAAGTTAGGCATCAGGCTCCTCAGCGGCGGTACCATTTTAGGATTGGGATGGAGAAGCAGCTGCAGAGAAAGAAAAGCACTTTGCTAAGATAGGATATGCCTATGTACTCTGTCTCCACAGCTGCATCTTCAAAGAGGATAAATGAGGGCATATTCACTCATTAATCAACCTAGAGAGATCACACACACAGAGAAAGGCTCCAATCAAGTTGCTTGGATGTTTTGGTCCGTAAGTGCAATCACTAATTGCCTGGATTTGTGCCTGCAAGTCTGAGAGTTGGCCCAGGGCCGCTCTCATTGGGAATCCAGTCAGACTTGCAAGATCCAGCTTCCCAAATCCTGTCGATAGCTAAAACCTCAGATCTTGACATGCTCAGCTATCTCTTGCTAGATTTCCCGGAAAGGAAGTGGCAACCGGATTTTAAGCAGCTTAGAAACCTTAATGGCTGAGGAGATAGGGCTGGGAATGAAATGGTGGAATCCTACGTCTTTCAGAACAGCTTCACTTATTTAATTCAGTTTATCTCTGTATTTTTTTCTTTACATCATAGGTAGCTTTTACTTACAAAGAAAACATGTTGAAGACTCTACATTTAACGAATGTCAATGACACAGTGCATGTCCGCTTTAAGCTAAGTTCCTTACGAGCCTGAGAGAAAAGCTATTTCCAGTTTGGAATGAGTTATAAGGCGAAGCTGTGCAGTGGGATCTAGACAGCAATTCTTCACAGCAAGATTTTATTATTTAAAGACACACTGAGAGATGCTTTGATTTGTTCTGCTGTAAGGGGCCCTAGATTCAGTCTCTGCTCTCACCCTTTATTTTCCCTTAGAGGAGACGAGGCTGCAAAGGGTCAATAACTCGCAGAGATTACTCAGTGGTAGATCCCAAACTAGTTCCCTAGTGTTTTGGTTCTCACTACAGCACTTCAGTTTGAAGTGAATTTCCAGATAATTCATATTCAAATGTAAGAACCAAAACACATTCTGAAGTAAAAGATAAATAATTTTTCTCACAGACTGTTTTGCTTGCTTTACTTTTATTAGAATAGTCCATTCTGAATTATTTGCAATGTAAATTTTAAAAGGCGAGTCCACATCTACCATGAAGTGATGGAAATAATCTATAATGTATTAGCTATACTTCGAATTTTACGTCCCGTAGGCACATTGTAGGAAAGTGGGTTTAGTTGCAGATTGGAAAGAGACAAGACTGTTTTATTAAAGCTTTGCTTTTTTGCATGTATGTATTTCTCTTCAGCTCTCTAAATATGACAAAATTTGTTCTTATATCCTTCAGGTTATGTGGACAAGTGTTGTGAGGTGGGATTGGGGGGCCATCCCTTGGACAAACTGGGTAGCCTCCACATAGGCATAGTATATTTTGCTGAGACTTTCAAATATGCATCTTGAGAGAAGGTACGCCAAAAAGACTAAATTAGAAGATGGTAACTGGTATGGTTTGGGCCTGTATCCCCATGAAATCTCATGTTGTATTATAATCCCCAGTGTTAGAATTGGGTCCTGGTGGGAGGTGATTGGATCACGGGGCTGGAGTTCTCATGAATGGATTAGCATCATTCCCTAGGTGCTGTTCTGGTGATAGTGAGTGAGTGAGTGAAATTTCACAATTTCTTCCTCCTAGTCCAGCCATATGAGGTGCTCACTCCCATTTTACCTTCCTCCATGATTGTAGGTTTTCTGAGGCCTTCCTAGAAGGTGAGCAGATGCCAGCTGCTATGCTTCCTGTGCAGCCTGCAGAACCCTGAGCCAATTAAACCCCTTTTCTTTATAAATTACCCAGCCTCTGGTATTGTACAGCAATGCAAGAACGGACTGCTGCAGTAACAGAGATGTTAAAAGCATTTTAAAAAGAGGGACTGTATGCGTAACAGAAAACAAGGGAGAGATTCTGCCTTTGCAGGTTTGAATGCAGCAGCCAGGTTTTCCTCAACAGATTTTGACATCATGGAACAGTTTCAGTTTTTATACATCTTGTTTGCCTTGGAAGTTTCTGCAAATTTTACCTTCTTGAAAACTATAATTTTTCTTCAAGAGTGTAATCTTCGTAATTTAAGAAATTATTGTATATTGAACCCAGGTTACATAGAGCCTCAAAAAAAAAAAAAAAAAAAAAAAAAGCATGAACCATACAGCAAGTGGGAATCAGTCCCAATGCTCTTCTTGTCAATAGAAGTAAAAGGTCCAATCAATAATAGGACGAAGGGGTTGAATGGCTGTCATTGGCAATTTAATACCATTCCATTGCACCTCTTCTTTAGACCTCTCTCTCCTTTACTGTCAACCATATCACTTTGCAAAGTTCGGCTTTTTAAGATTTTTAAGATGGCATTGCTGGTGGTAAATCCAAGCCACGTGTACCATAAAAATATTGAAATAAAAAAATTAAGAAAAAATATGTTAATTAAAAAAGGAAATAAGCACGTTAGGTAGTTTTGATAGGAAGCACACAATTTTTGGAGTGGGGCTAGAGTAGGGCTGGGATGTACAATCAGAATGGGGCAGAGATGAGCACTTCTAACTCACAGAAACTCAAGGAGAGAGAAGGTTGCCACTTACTCAGCAAGTGTGTTTTGCATGAAACTCTGGATTTGAAGGGAAAGAATATCTTTATGAATCCTCTTTTTGTATATGTGTGTCTCTATGATCAAAACTTTAGTCATAATAGCTTTTGACTCTCTTAAAATTAAAATAGACATTTCTTGTGTTTAAAAATAAATGCACGTTCCTTGTAAAAAAAGAAAAGATTGAAAATACAGAAAAGTGAAAGAAGATAACTCCTATAATTCCATAGAAATAAATACTGCTAACATTTTTAAATCTTCCTTCTTGCCCATTAGTCACAGAAAAGAAATCTTTGTATGTTAAACATACTGTTACCTTCTGTTTGTTATATCCTTGAGAGACTTTTAGGAAGTTTGCCATTTGCCTACAGATTCTACTGATTTTGCTTCTGAAACTTTGAGTTAAAAATAAATCTTTGAATTTAATGCTATTCTATCCTATCTTTAATAGCTTCCAAAAATCAACAGTGTAATTACATTCCTTCACATCTTCTTCTAGCATTTTCTTCTTTAAATTCAATGTTATACTTAATTGGGAATATATCTTCGAGTGTAAAATAGTGAATCTGTTAAGATACTTTATTGAATATCAGTCCATCCTCTCCTCTCTGATGTGAAATAACGTTTTCATATGTATATATGCATAGCTGGGTTTTGATTTATATTCTATATATTCTATATTTATGACAGCACCATTATATTTTAAGAATTGTTCTTCTATATTTCTATATCAAGCACAGCATACTTCCCTCAGTAATACATGTATAAAATATTTTCTTGCATTTTGTCAATAATTTATTCTTCTACACATACTGGAAAATCAAACCAAAAAATCCAAAAAAGAATTCCTAAGATTTTTATTAGAATTACACCAGTTTCTAAATTTATTGTTATAATTTTGACATTAAATGATTTCTATTTTAATTTAATGAAGTTTTTCCCATAAGTACTTTATAAATGCTTTAAAAATACAGTTTTTATAGAATTACCAAATCGTTTTTCTATTTTTTAAAAGAGCTACAGAGATGTATTAGAGATATATTGGTCTTCCCCATAAATGGGTTTTGAAAATTTCCTGTATTTCTGACAGTTTAACTCCATTTATGTTGATATTTTATTATGGGGCACATAAAGGTCAATGAGTCTTGTATATTTATTGAAAACTCTACCTATTAGCAATATAAAATAATGAATTTCTGATGTGATGTTTTTCCCTGGATTTGTTTCTTCTTGGGCTCATATTTACCATCACTGTTTTCTTTTATTTACATTTTTCTGATCAGTTTTATTGCTCATTCTTTTATTTCAAACATTTTACCTTATTTTATTTTAGATACTTCTTACACAAACAGCATTTTTGTAACAGAGGAAAATAGTATAATTTAAGATTCAAATTGATTTAAACAGCATCTGTCTTGAGGAACTAGGGGGAGATATGGGAACAGGTGGTAGCATAATTTATATTCGTGAAAAAAGAAAATATCTAGCTCTCTTGCATTTACATAATTTTATAGAAGAGGGAAAGTGAATTGTGAACTTTCAAAGCCTATTCTTCTGGGCCTCTAAAAGATGAGACCCAGAGTAGAAGAGTTGTTTGAGTAGTGATGTTATTGACTTTGGAAGAGCAAAGATAGGATGGAAGTCTATTTGTGGCTCAAAAGCTAGATAAACTACTCTTCTTAAGAAAGGAGGGTTGTTGAGTTTTCCACAAGCACAATGGGTAAGGAGTTCTTGGAATTCTGAGAGGGCTGGAGATTGGCAGGGAGTTTTGATGAAAGAAGGACATACAACAGGGTGACACAGCACTTTCCATGGCACCCAAGCTTCAGTGATGACTGCAACCCCTACCACTGCTTGTCTGTGAGGATGGGAATGGGGAAATTCAGGAAAAGAACAGGAGCAGAAGATGGAGAAACTGGAGGTCAGATGAAAGTGAGATTCTGAGTTCAGAAATGAAAAGACTGTAAGCCCAGCAATGACTATACGTATATACCACCCCAGAGCATTGATCTTGTAAAATATGGGATAATACAAAGAGTGTTTGTTTTAATTTTATAGGAGAGTGTAATCTCACCTACATTTGAATTACATAGATTTGGGATTTTGTTGTTTGTTTGTTTAACTTAGCCTGGCATTCTTTACGTTTTAATAGGAAGCATAATCTACTTATATTAGTCACCATATCTGATATATTTGGGCTTCTTACTATCACATTGTTTTCTATAGTTACTTGTTATTTTATCCTACCCTTTTCACTTCCATGATTTGGAAGTTACATGTGCTGTATATTTTTAATAGTGGTTACATTTGACATTTAAAAATATTTGGACTTACTGTTTCTGCTTAATATTCAATGTGAAGAGTGAAGCTGTAATTAGAAGTTAGGTTAGATGAAAATTAAGTCTTACTTCATTTTCCTTCTCATCTGCCTTACCACTTCTTAGCGTCTTATCAACAATCACTTTTCATTCTTGCTCTGTTGTGATTGTTATTTATCCATTTGTGAGTTAAAACAATATCTAATCATTTTCAGAAAGGGTACATGAGTGAATTTCTTTTATGACCACTTAATGACTATAATGCCTTTCTATTGCTTTTTCACATGAACAGAATCAAAGATGGAGAAATAAATCTTGGGTTTAACTTTTATTTTTTTCTTCTCAAAACTCCATGGCTATGGCTTGATTGTTCACTGGCAAGGAGATATCTAAATCAAACTTGAATTTTGTGTTCGTTTGAAAGTGATCTGCTTTTCTATATGGTAATTGGATGCCTCCTAGCCCCCTATGAAATGTAAGGGTCATAACTAGGATATATGACAATATTGTCACTTCTCATTATTAACATTTTATATTTGCCAAATCCCTTTGATAAAGATTTAGGTCTTCAGCCTAAACTTCTTAAAAAAAGTTTTTTTAATTAATTTTGTAATTTCTTAAAAATTGTTTTTCTCTTTCTGGAATGCCTATTATAGGTTGAATTCTCTGAGTCTTCCACATTTAACATATTTCACCGCATTATTTTCATCTTTTAGTCTTGTTTGAGTTCTGGGTTGATTTCCTGAGTTTACATTCCACTACAGTAAAATAACCTTATGCAGAATCCAATCTACTGTTCATTCTCTTTATCAGAGCTTAGAGTGCGGGCAATAAGGGGGTGCATTGTCTGAAGAGACTTTAAAAACAATAATAAACCCAACTAAAAGTCAGTTTGCTTTTTATTATCATCATGTGCTAACATTTGTAATAATGGTGACTTAAGGTATAGCTTGAGTCTTCAATCATCAATTTGAATAGTGATTGTAAAAATTAATAATCAGATCTGTAGTTATTTGTCAGTTTTCCTATGTGATCACCTGGAGTTTTTATTTGTGTTTAAAATGGAAAGGAATGAAACAGAGCGAGAATGGCAAGGTGATCACATTTTTCTAGTAAGCACAAAATTTACTTCAAGCATGAAATATTTTCCTGCATTTAAATATTTTTTAAAATAAAACTTTATTCCATTGAATGTTAACTGTTTTAAAACTAAAAAAAGTAAGTAAAATAATGATTATTACTGATTATTACATGATTATTATTTTTGTCATATAGAGAAAGGTGGTTTAAAAATTATCTACTCTGGTTATCAAATGTGCTAGGTATGCCACTTCCAACTACGATGATAGCTTCTTGTAGCTGCTCACTCTGTGAAGAAGTTTTAGCAATTAAGTTTTCTCTTTGGGACAGCAATCTGTTCTTCAAGAAAGTCCCCAGTTGCTGACATTTCTTTATCTGATTGCTGACTCTGGAATAGAAACTCCATAAACTGAGATGCTGTTTGGTGTGGCCATCTGGTGTACCCCAATCTCCTTTCTCTCCCTGTACCCCCAACCCTGTGTGAATTGAACCATGTGGGATTTGTTCAAATTCTCCTCCACTTATTTCCTAGGTAAATTCAATTTTTGCATGCCTCTAGATCTCTCTTAGTCCAGTCCTGTCTGGACTCTATCTTGAAGAAATTCACCAAAGCTTCTGATTTTTGATGGCACCTTTTCTAATTTCCAGATGGGTAGAAGTTTTTCCCTATTTTTTATTTTTATTTCCAAAGACCTTCCATACCCTGAGAGGGTAGTGGGAAAACATCTTTGCTCATGTCAGTATTTTACCCCAAATTCTCTTCTCCTTATTGTTTTAAATTCCCCAAATTCTCCCATTAGATTCATTTCTGGAAGAGGTGTTCACAAACAAGGTACGTGTGTGTGTGAAAGTGTATGTGCACATGAAGCATGTGTGGGTATTAATTTTAAAGACCGCAACTGTTCAAAGGAAGCATTTGAGTAATCCTATAATTATAGTGTACTGAATAGTTTTAATGAATCCATGCAATTTAGTTTTTCTTTCTTTTAATAAAATTCATGTAGGAGTCTGAATAAGGGTACTGTTATGACAGATTATTGACTTAGAATTTTTTTAAGTCTAAACATGCTTGTATTCATCCAAGAGGACACCCAGGAAACAGCTTTAACCAATTCAGGAAATATAACTTTTATAATCCCAAAGAGAACACCCACAGTAGCTTGTAGAGGTAGCAGAACAGGTTAAGAATTATTGTTTTGAAGCTGAAAGTTCAGAATCTGATTAGGGAATTGTGGTATACCTAAGACTTTAAAATTCTTTATTTCTAGTCTGTGTCTTTCAGGGTTGATGTTTTTCTACTCCTAGATTTATCCAATGTAATGTAACTTTGGTAAAAATTGATTCTATACAATGTATGTGACTGATACAATGCGATTGAATCCCTGAATCCCTGGCCTTGAAGGCACTTACCAGCAAGCCGGTAATTCTGGCTGCACGTACAGCAAGGATGTCCAACTTCTGGGAAAGGTCAGAGGGATTTGGATAGTTCAGTACTGAGATAAGAATCTAGGGTTAATAGGTAAAATCCTGTTACGGAGAGAGTATAATTTTCTAAAAGTAATAATTAATTTATTTGAAAAATTAATATTTATGGTGTTAAAGAGGTAAGTCCATAAAGAAGGGGGAAGGAAGGCTATTCAACAAATGCAAAACTTTTAAATAAAAATAGTATCTTACAGGACAAAAACAAATCATTTGTGCAGGTGGGGGCAAGGAGATATTTCAAATTCTAGCTTCCTCTGCGTCTCTGGCTTATCTTCTGAGAGTATGTCTCTCAAATCCATTTCACCATAGGATGTCCTATGCACATCCTTTGCCCTATCTCCAATGAACTGTGGATCATTTCCTGAAAACAATTTTCGTAGCATTCTTCCTTTGTATACAGTAATCCTTCTCCTTGGAATGTCTTTTCCATTTTTAATTGCCTTGAAAATTTCTACTTATGCATCAGGGCCCAGTTTGCATGTCCCTTATTCTACAAAATTTTCTAACCAACTATAAGTACACAGTGGAAGTTACTACGATCCCTGTGCCCACAATACCCCATTATCTTCACCACATCCATCATTTTGTTCCTACTAGCTTCTGCTATATTGTTTGTAATGTGTGCCTTTTTCATGTCCCTCTCCACTGGTTTGCAAGCTCCTTGAGAACTGTATTGCAGTATCTTAAACAGTGTCTGCTATTTAGTAGAAACTCAAATAAGTTAAACAAATGAAGTGAATAAAACAATTATATGATATTAGATTCACCTTCATAACATAGACAAAATAAGTTGTCTAAGAAAGATGGATATATTAATATAACTGCATATATTTAACTCAGGAATGAAGAAACATTAGGAGTGCTGTAGTACCTTTGGAAGGTGAGCTTCTAAGAACACTGAAAAATTATAGATACAGATATCATTTATGGGAAACAAGGCACTTGACAATGCTTTTTCCTTGTAGATGAGAAAACTCATTTACATTAAATTTGTATCAGGAACAAGGATATTTGTTAATAGTCTCTTTAAAAGAAGTATATAGATCATGGGTGCAAGTTTTTCTGGATTGGTGATGAAAGACTGCATGTAAAAGAGTTCTGGTATAACAAATATTTTGCTTCTTTCTTAACACTGGCAGGATCCTAAAGGCAAAGAGTATCCTGAGAAACTGAGTAGAGGAACCAGAAAACTCACCCTAAAGTTATGTCATTCCTGCAGTATATTCTATAACACCAGCTACAAGTGATTCATTTGGTATCCTTGACTGAATAAATTAAGAATTTATAACAGGTGTATATGTATGAACTTTCTCTGCCATCTGTGATCCACCTGCAATGCTGAAAATTATTTATATAGGATTGCATTGATCATTTTCATCAGCACTGCTCTTACCAAAGATTGTACAATATGGAAGGTCTTCGATTTCAAAGAAAAGCTCTTCAGACCCCCAGTAAAGCATTAATGGAAATTAGGTTAATGTGTATTTAATGTGGATTTGCAAATGTGTCCACTTTTAGGGCATTCATAAACATGTGTGCGGCTTGCTTAAGATGATCTGATAGTTAACCTATGACCTAGTTGATCATATCTGCACCCGAACTCATCCTCTGTATGGTTTTGCCCTTTCCGCTTTGAATGGTAGTTCCTATTTCTAAATTGGTAGAAATGTAAATGGTGTATTTCAGAATCTGTCTCTGTCTTGGAAAACTGTGGCTCTCGTAGCTGATTATAGGAAGCCTATTAACCATTGTGCTGAGGCACATTGTGTGCCTGAAATGGCATAGATGAGACATTGACCTTTTCATTCTTCAGAGTGGCCAGAAGCAAGCCCTAGGATGGTATCTCTGACTACAAGCAGCCTCATACTTTCATCTGAGTCTACAGATTAAATGCAATTCTTCTTTTATGTGTGCCATGATGTGAAAAGCTTGGAAAGCACTGAATCGTAGCATGTTGCTACTGAAACCCATGAGATGTATCTGTAAGAGAATTACAGGGACATTGAGAGGATCGTAGCATGGTGGCCAGGAGCTTGGACTTGATGACATGCTGCCTGAGTTTGAATCCCTGCTCTCTTCTGTATTAGCTGGACAGCATTGGATGAATACTCAGCTTCTCTATGCCTTACTGTTCTTAACTGCAAAATGGAGATAATAACAGAAGCTAGCCTATAGGATTGAGAAGATTGATCAACTTAATGCAGCTAGTCAGAGGACTTAGAACATATTTGACATATAGTAAAGGCTATGAAAGTGTTTACTATTATGATTGATTTTCTTGGTAAAGAATATGTTTAATTAAATATCATAGAGTTGAAAAGAACATTTGTCTTTCGCACTTAGATTGCCATCATAGACATGTCTTCATCTGTAGGAACCATGAGCAAGCTCTCTATGTTCTTAGTTATTTGGGTAAAATGTATAGTGCTAAGGACTTTTCAAATTCTCATTTTATTGATATCAATCTGTAAGCAGAAGCTTCAAATTCTAGATAAGTTTTATAAAAATTAAAATTTTTTTTATTGGGTCAAATCATCTGTGACTTAAATAGATTCATGATAGAAAAACAAAACAAAACAGGCCGGGCGCGGTGGCTCACACCTGTAATCCCAGCAGTTTGGGAGGCTGAGGTGGGTGGATCACGAGGTCAGGAGATCAAGACCATCCTGGCTAACATGGTGAAACCCCATCTCTACTAAAAATAGAAAAAATTAGCCAGGTGTGGTGGTGGGCACCTGTAGTCTCAGCTACTCAGGAGGCTGAGGCAGGAGAATGGCGTGAACCTGGGAGGCTGAGCTTGCAGTGAGCCTAGATCACGCCACTGCTCTCCAGTCTGGGTGACAGGGTGAGACTCCTTCTCGAAAAAAAAAAAAAAAAAAAAACGGGTGAATTGTAATAGTTTGTAAGCAGATAATTCAGTTCACCATGATTTTCACTAGGACAAAAATGTGGGGAGCAAACAGACACTGACAGCTCCATCATTCCTATGAGGGTAGTCAGGTGATGGGCATCTGCTTAGGAAATAACATACAAACGGGTTCCAGAACTTCAGTTGGTTTTGTATGTGGGCTTGAGAGTGGACACCCCTGCTACTTAAAAGCTGAGGGCATGCCCCTGACAGGACATTTTCTCATTCAAACAGTCTCCTATACCAAGCAACATTTTAAATAAGACTTTAGGACTTATCTTTGATAGATTAACATGAGGTAAAGGTCCCAAATGGATTCAAAATTATGATTGAATTGACTCAAACTATAACATTTCATACTTAAAAATGTGTGAAATGTGCTGATTATGACTCTTTTTTGAACTATACGTGGCACGTGTGTAACTTTTTGATTTGTACTTAAAGCTGACAAGACTTTAATATTTCAATAGCATCTTTATTAGTGGTACCCAAAGAATTGTTATACAAATTGAAAACATTAGGAATCTTTCCTTTTACATGTGCCATTATATTTAAAGGATACAAACAAATATTTTTTTCATCCCATAGTGTTAATTCAATGCTTCAGCTCATTTCAGTCCAACACACATCAGATAAATGCTCCCTCCCTGAACATTCTCTATCCGTTAACTAATATTGTGATCAAGCCATAAATTAATCAGGCAGTTTATTCACCACACTGCTTCAGTCATTCTCCAGTAGCAACTTGGATGCTTCAGAGAGTAAGTTGACTATGGAAGTGCACAAAATGGCATCTTAATGACCTGAAAGAGCTAATATAGTTCTGTAAGTGCCTAGCTAAATATCACAGAGTGACTTGGACGCTGGGGAGAGCATGGCTCATTATTCCACTCTGCTGAGCTAAATCATTTGGGTTCTCTCTATTTGCTGTTGGCATTTCTCTTTTCCTTTCTCTGCTCATGCATAAAGGATATTGATTTAAATAAAAGATACTGTAAACATGCACTCTGTTAGGGAAATCTGACTATGCAAGTATAATTTCAAAGGTCAGAGTTCTCCCCCTGCTTGATTTACATTAATTTGTGCTTGAAGAAAATGCCTACTTGAGTAAATAAATGTTTAAAAAATTTGATTCACATATTGTTCTGTGCTCTTCTATCATGTTCTCCCAGAACTGATCAAAGAGGAAAATCATATTTACTGGAAAACCTCATACTTGGAATCAATTCCATGTAGTACCACAGATTAAACCTCCGGGAAAAATAAGGAGCCTGGAATTTAAGTTTGTCTGAAAGAATCTGGAACTCTTCCTAAAATGTTTTGCTATAGTGAAGTAATCAGTTTTTATTTTTAAAGACTATTTTACAACTTTCTAGGACAACACACTTTTTTAGTTCCACAAAGAAATTTTAAAGGTGTATCTTTACTGACATGCAAAAACTGACAAAAATAAGAATAAAATGATATAAATATGGCCTGTATATTGCAAAGATGCCAAATAATGTAATGCATTTTACTCCAACAAAAAAGTTGCCTTTAAATACCATTGTTTTGCACATAAATTCACCTTTCAGGGTTGATTTGCTCATGTTAAAATGTTCTGCCATCAATAAGGTTAATCAACATTATCTTAGAGGTCTGTTCCTCCCATTTTCAATTGTTTATTTAGCATTTTATCACTTTAGTTACTCCATAGAGCCAAAAGATAAATATGAATTAAATCTTTGTAAGCTAATGACCAAATATAGTTGACAACAGTGATGTAAGCACACAATTTATTAATTAGGCAGTATCACATATACATATTTTTAATCTTGATTTTTTTTTTGTTTGTGTGTTTTTGCCAGACAGATTTGTTTCCAATTTACAGCTTTATGCTTTATTAGATGAATTGTGAAATGGGGATAATCATTTCTACCTGAAAAATTGTTGGGAAAATTACTGATAATAATGGTGACCAGTTAGTGATCATCTTATTGTGCTCACTCTTCCTGCAGCACGCTAAGTACCACATTGTTTTATTTTAACCTTATGACAAAACTTCGAGGTAGATAGCAAGATTGTTATATTTACAGATGAAAAATTGAAGTCAAGTGATGTGATATTCAAGATCACATCGCTACGAAATTGCAGAACCAGGAAGGGAATTTTCCCAGTCTGACTCTCGAGAAAAAGAAAAAGAAGAAAGAGCTTAACCACTGAATTGAGTTGTTGCTGACTCTGGCTGTGAGTAGTGTTTTTAAAGAATGTAGACTGTTGCCTGGGCTCTGATCTGATAGGAGCTCAGTAATTAGTAGCTATAATTAAACATCATTATTGCTTTAATATTCAATAAAAGTCATCTTAATTATTGAGAATTTAAAATTACTGCTGGAATTCGTGAGGTTTTACTTGTCTTGGTAGTTGTAATTCGAGACCTACCATCAGCTTATATTGTTGCATTACAGTATTTCTGATAGCATGGGTTTTTCTGTGCTTCAATTCGAACTGTAAGCCCAATACTTGCTTTCACTCTCAAATCCTCTGGAATTATAAATACTTTTGACAGATTTATAGTCATTAAGTGGTCAGATGTGAATACAGAATCAATTCTCTATCTGTTTTAGGCACATGTGGGTTATTTGTTTACCACTCCAATCCCATAAGATTTCCTTAGGCTTCCACTGCTTAGTTCATAAAACATTCTTTCATTCACTTGAATTATTCCCCATACCCCAATTTACATCCCTTCACCTCTGCTTCTTCTTTTTTATTGACTCCATGCTCATTTTCCCCCATAAAACTGTTATAGTACAGAACATACATAGTCCAACTTTTATGTCACTCTACATATTTCTTTACTATTTGCCTCTGTCTCTAGATGCTGCCAAAATCCTCAATAATGTTTCCCAGGAGGAGAATCCTAGAGGCCAGGTAGTTCATATAAAATGCTTTCTGCATACCTTTAATTATTACTCAGACATTTGTAGTAGTTTTCTTTTAAGGTGAGCATAGCCCTTTGTTGTTTCATGGTATAGGTAATTTTTTCTTCATAAATGCCAAAAGTGTTGTGTTCAGGTATGGAATTATGATGAGGCTTTGTAAACTTGAGGTGTACCTGATATTTTCAAGTCAAGGAAAGCAATTCGGACCTAGAAATAGATCTGGCCATTTTTTAAGAGTAAAATGAATAGTTGTTGCTAATTCTGCTGCTCTTTAAATTATCGTATCTTGAATTATACATTTTGGAATAGAGGGCTAGGAACAAAGATCAAAAGACTATTTAATTTCTATGACGGCATTATTCTGTCATTATGTGCTATAGACCAGAGGGTGTTTATTCACGCCCAAGAAATATAATAGGCTAAAATGTATATATGTATGTGTGTATACATATGTAGAGTTTTGTATATATTTGTATATATACACATGTATTATATATAATGTGTGTCTATATATACAGACACATAAAATCACATGAATTCTAAAGTGATATATTTATACAAATAATATACTATATGTATTATATGTGATAGAGTATATCATATATAATATATGATTCAGTCAAATAATTCCTTTTATTTACAAAAACTAGATATTTAACTATATTTTTATTTGGCTTCAATTATATGACAAAAGGTTTAGTTTTCCATTTCTCTGTGTGTGTGTGTGTGTGTGTGTGTGTGTGTGTCTATTGCGCGCATGCGTGCGTGCATCTATGTGTGTGCATCTATAGAGTTAATGCATTTAATGTAATGAAGAGTTTTGTTATTTTGTCTTTTCAATGGTATCATGTATCTTGAATGTTCATTATGGTGTCGAGTAATTTATCTCTCACTTTAAAAGAGAGTACCTGAAAAATGGATTTATTTCCATCAACATCACATTCGGGCTTAACTTTATCATTATTCTTTTTTCTTTTCTTTTTTTTTTTTTGTTGAGATAGAGTCTTGTACTGTCACCCAGCTGGAGTGCAATGGTGCGATCTCAGCTGCAAAGCTCACTGCAGCCTCTGCCTGCTGGTTCAAGCGATTCTCCTGCCTCAACCTCCCGAGTAGTTGGGATTACAGGCACCTGCCACCATGCCTGGCTATTTTTTTTTTTTTTTTTTTTGTATTTTTAGTAGAGACGAGGTTTCACTATATTGGCCAGGCTGCTCTCCAACTCCTGACCTCGTGATCCACCCGCCTCAGCCTCCCAAAGTGCTGGGATTACAGGCGTGAGCCACTGCGCCCAGCCCATTATTTCTCTTTTTTAAGTTTAACAAAGTCAAGCAGGAAGTCAAATACTGCATGTCCTCTCTTCTAAGTGGGAGTTAAACAATGCATACACAAGCACATAGAGAGTGGAATTACAGACATTAGAGACAGAAGAAACAGGAGGGTGGGAGGAAGGGTGAGGCATGAGAAATTACCTAAAGGGTACAATGTACACTATTTTTGAGTGATGGTTAGACTGTAATGCCCAGACTTCACCACAGCAGGATATATCCGTGTAACAATACCACACTTGTACCCCCTAAATCTGTAAAAATACAACTTAAAAAAACCCCCACAGAATCATATAACTTTAGAATTGCAGTGAATCAGAATAGGAATAGGTTATTAAGTCAGACTCTTCATTTTACATGATATTTAAAACTGAGGTGTGTGGGTATGTTTATGCTTTCATAAATGAATAATTAAAACAAAATGCTTGATACTGAAGTGTTGGGGTTTTTAAACATCTTTTTAAACTCTTAGGATTTTCTGTTGACATTCTAACAAGGAAGGAAAAATTATCCATTACTTGGTTTTCAAGTTCCTTTTAAAAATTTTGTAACAGCATCACTTTCTGGGAAAGTGTCTCCTAAAATGGCCTGAGGTAACCTCTATGGGATAATGGTTTATAAATATATTTTAGTTAGTTCAGTTGTAATTAGTGGCACATGAGTGAAGAAGCATATTTTAAGTTCATGGATACTGAGCTTACTGAATGATGTTTTGCTTTATAAGAGTCTGTTGGGGGCCATTATGAATAATGATGAGGAAAGAACATATATTTGCATCTATAGTGCATGCCCCATGGCAGCAAGGCCTTGAGAAACCTCACTGTCCAGGTTCCATTGCCTGAGTGACATTGCAGACTACCCTCCCCAGCAGAGCAAAGCTGCAATCAGTGTGTTTCTACAAGGATCATTACCTTTTTGACACCACTTTTGTTGCTTCTTTCATCCTAAATTTCTTTGAGGATGAGTTTTATTCAATCTATAACTATAATACATCTAGTTTTGACATCTTTTATCAGTAATTACAAAAGAATCAGTAGCATGGAATTTGGAGCAATTCAGATATTTTCTAACTCAACTGTGTCTCTTGCTTATGTAGAGCTTTTGATATGAAATGTGACAAGCAAACTTTCCTATTTTGTACAGTGAGGACCAGGAAGAGAGAATCTGCTCAAAATCTCCTAATTCCAGACAATCTTTGCACACTCTTTCTAAACCAACACCATCCTCATCTTTCTCTGTTTCTTTTTTTCTACTTTGTGTTCCTTCTAGCATGTATCACTCCTTGACATTATAATATTTAATTATTATTTCACGCTCTATATCCTCAATGGAATGTAAGTTTTATGAGAATAAGATTTTTGTCTATTTTCTTCACCATTGACTCTTTAGTGCCAGAAATCTGTCTGGCATATTTTTATTGGATGAATGAATGATTGAATTCTGAGTATGAGAACTTTGAAACTTTGAAGCTTATATACATTATATATGTATATACGTATATAATATATAATATATAACATATTATATATTATATATAAGCTTATATACATTATATACATATATGTCATCACTTTATAGGTTGACAATTCCAGGGCAGTAGGCTACAGCATTCATCCCATACTAATTCTGACTATGTTCCAGGTTTTAGAATATGTGAAGATGAATAAGATAGAATCCCTCCACATATAGATCTTATCAACTCATAGAACATTATATTAATCTAATTTTCTGGGGCTGGGCTTAAAAACGGTAACAGTAGAAGAGCTTCTTTTACTTATAGAAAGTGTAGGATGCTGAATTAGAATGTCATGAAACACACCCACAGCAAATCCCAGAAGAGAGTTAGTCTAGGAGTTAAGCCATTGTTTATATCAGACGTGAATGAATGCAATATTAGCATATTAGCAAGGGGTGGTAACTTATTCACCCAATAGCACTTATGATAACAGTTTTTATTAAAACTGTTGATTGAACCTAATGTGTTCTTTGTATATCAATATGTATTTATGTCTGCAAATTACCTAGAAGGGAGCACAGGAGAAGATCACATTTGTGGGGGATTGGGGGTCGGGCCTGAGAGAAGTCTAAATGGAGTGCAGAGTTTCATTATGAATTTTAGCCTTACCAAGGAGGTGGATCTGGGGTCAGCAGCGAAGAACGCGAGAGGCCAAAGCACCTAGTAGATGGCATTAAAGGCAAGAGAAAGTCAAATATGGAAGTGATGGTGTACCAAAGAATAATGTTTATGATTTAGGACTTTCCATAGAACTTTAAGTTCAATTCAGATATTAGAAATCATCTAGGTTAATCCTTCATTGTAGAGATGAAGAAAACGAGTCCGAGAGAAATGTCTGGTGACTTGCCTGTGGTCAGTTGCTAGAGCAGTGAATATTTGACAAGCTTGGTTTTATAATCATTCAACATTCATTTATTTCTTTTGGTAGCAATCTCTGTGTTTTGTTTGAGGATTGGCCCTTCTTTTATTTAAGGTTTTGTGATATATCAGCCGCATTCCCTGACTCCAGAGGTGGAGTAGGAGACCTCAGCCTTACCCAATCAGAACACCCCATTTCCCTGGACACACTGTTGGTCTCGGTATGACTCACGTTACAAAACTTAAGTAACACATTGCTACTCCCAATCTTTTGATCTGAGCCAGGGAATAAGTATTCTCTATTTCTAGTTTGACTCGAACTTGAAAGAATGAGAAGTTAAAGCTCCTTCAACCGTCTTACTATCACCAGGTAGAGGCTGTCTGTGACTGGAGCCAAGGGAGAAGCAGAGGGAGCAGAGGGAGCAGGGGGATTCTGGAACCTGGTGTCAATGGAACCTCAGCATAAAGCAAAAGAGAAATATTATCACCTTTTCTGGAATTCTCAGTTACCTGAGCCATTGAGCTCCTTTTTTTATTGCTTATACATGCTTGGACTAAAGGTTGGAGTTGTTTGGTTCTTTTGCAATATAAATGTCCTAACTGAAACACTGTGGATTCCCAGTTCAGTTTTCACCTGTTTGGTGGTTGAACATGTTCCTTTGTACCCTGACATATGGGAGGACAGTCACATAGAGGAATGTGCCTATTTGCTAAGATGAGTTTTAGGCCTAAGAGAAGGCTGTGAAAAAATCAGTATTGTGTACAAGTTAATAGTACCAAGTCTGAAATAGAAAACCTGATTCAAATCCCACTTCTTCGACCTTTGGAAATTTCCTTAAACTATCTTCTTTTCAACTCTTTCGGATGCAAATGGAGATAATAATTGTACTTGCATCTTGAGGTCATTGTGAGGATTTAATGAAATTATGTGTCTATAGTACCCATCAAAGTCCAGAACATTGTAAACACTCAAAATTATGTAATGGTGATTAACATTGTATTCTGTTAACAATTGCTGAGCAGAGAAACTGGCGTGGCATAATTACTGACTAAATGGCTGATGAAAAATCAGTAGTTTTGACTGGGCAAGGTGGCTCACGCTTGTAATCCCAGCAGTTTGGGCAGCCGAGATGGGTGGATCATTTGAGGTCAGGAGTTTGAGACTGGCCTGAACAACACGGTGAAACCCCATCTCTACTAAAAATACAAAATTAGCCAGCCGTGGTGGGGCATGCCTCTAATCCCAGCTACTCGGGAGACTGAAGCAGGAGAATCACTTGAACCCGGGAGGCAGAGATTGTGGTGAGCTAAGATCATGACATTGCACTCCACTCTAGGCGACAAGAGCAAAACTCCATCTCAAAAAAGGAAAAAATAAAATAAAATAAAAATCAGTAGTTTTAGTATGGGATCAGAAGACTTTGACCTTATTGTCTCCTTCAAAGATTTTACTCTTTGAATTTCATTCTGATCCTTTTTCAGTTTTGTAACTTTTACTGAGGCAATGTGTTTTAGGCTCTCATTTCTCTGTATTGTATCAAAAGACCGTTTCGGGATTTTATTTCCATTACTTCTATATGGTTAGGTTATTTAATAGACAACCTGTCAGCTAATAAAATATGCTTAGAGAAATGGTCGATCCATTTATTTTTGTTTCTAATTTATTCTTATATAATCTCTATAAATGTTTCTTAAAAGTTTTATTTTCAGAGATACCAATAATTTTTGACCCAATAAATATCACTGTGTGCTTTGGAAATATGTATTAGAACAGACAGAAAAAAAAAAAGAAAGATCTTTCAGTGTGTGTGCAATGATTTTACCTTTTTCACAAGGAAAAACCTCTTTTTGCGTTAACAGTTCTATGTATTTCTTTTTTAAATTAAAGTTTATCCTTATTTTTAAAAATTGCACTATTCAAATTTTGGATTTCTCTGATTATATGTTAACTGTCTCTCATCACTGTTAGCATGTACCAGAAGCACAGTTCTAAGTTAGAATGGACCACATGCTGAAGGAATGAGATAACCTAGACAGTGAGAATTTTAATCAGTATGGTAACCTGGGACTCTCCTTGTAGTTTCCTTACTGGGTGATTAATGAGAATCTGGGTAGAAAGGGTAATTCTCAGGCAAGATTTTCCAAATACTTTTATTTCATTCTATACAATAACTTTTGTTCATGTGTGATGGGTGCTTCTGTATATTTGTCAGAGGCATGTAAACCAGAGCAGCTCCATCCTGAATAGGGCTGGATAAAATGAGGCTGGCCTTCATTCTCATACGGTTAAGACATTCGAAGTCACAGGATGAGATAGGAGCTTGGCACAAAATACAGGTCATAAAGATCTTGCTGATAAAACAGATTGCAGTAAAGAAGCCAGCCACAACCCACCAAAACCAACATGGCCATTAGAGTGACCTCTGGTTGTCCTCACTGCTACACTCCCACCAGCACCATGACAGATTACAAATGCCATGGCAATGTCACAAAGTTACCCTATATGGTCTAAAAAGGGGGAGCATGAATAATCCACTCCTGTTTAGCATATCATCAAGGAATAACCATAAAAATGGGCAACCAGCAGCCTTCAGGGCTGCTCTATCTATGAAGTAGCCATTACTTTATTCCTTTACTTTCCTCAAAAACTTACTTTTACTTTACCCTGTGGAATCGCCCTGAATTCTTTCTTGAGTGAGATACAAGAACCTTCTCTTTGAGTCTGGATCAAGACCTCTTTCCTGTAATATATTCAAGCAAAATTCCAATAATATAGAATAATTTTGATTAAAATAATATTGTTTATAGTTCTCCAAATAGAATAGCTCCTAAAACCCTAAAAAGAAGTCTACAAGTGACCTAGAATACAAGAATAAATTTTTAGCACATGGGAAAAGCAATGGTTCTGGCAGCCCTTCTAACAACCAGTGTCCTGAGTGAACTACTTGGATAAAAATCTATTAAATGTTTTGTCGATGCTACATAAAAGTATGATTCTTTTATGGATAGAACATTTCTCTGAATCAATGTGACCTGGTAGCTTGAATAATAGATTTTTATGAACTTAGTACATCTAATTTAGCAATTAAAATAGTGACACTCACAGTTTTGTAAATTCATCCAGCTGTAAATTTCTAGGAAACATGAATAGGGTGTCTGAGAGAAAGAAGTATAGTTGAATAGACTGGTTTCTTCTCACAGCATTGACTTGTCCCTCTCCCCTTGTTTCTAGGTCCTACTATAAAATGGAGAAAGAGAGTAATAGTCAGGTTTTTAGCTGCAGAACATAAAATCCATTCTAGCTGGTTTTAATTCAAGGGTCTATTGTGGCTTGCGTAATCATCGGCAAACCTGATAAAACAGACACTTTCTGGAATGATTTTTCTAACCGTGCAGCAGAGCTTGATTACAAAGGGAATAACAGATGATTGTTTCAAGAACCTGTTGAATCAAGAAACCACAGCCACAACTGTCAACTCCAGCCTCATAAAACCCATGCCACTATTTGCACCAGAAAGATGCATGTCATACGCTCTGCTCGTCTCCTTCTATGGAATTCAGCTTAGATTCAGTTTTCTGGGAGTATACCAATTGGCAGATGTAAATTATGTCTGGAATCCTAGCAGCTAAAGAGTATGGGAAATCTTGTTTTTAGCCTTCAAGCCAATGCAGACAGGAAGGCAGACTAAAAGAGGTTTGGAATGATTGCTGAGTGAGCTGGCCACAGTATCTGCTACATGGGGTCTGGAGGTGTACATGTTTTAATAATTTAAGAATCTGACTCATGACATCCTTAGAAACAGACAATTCAGATTCAAGTATTGAGATATTTGGATTATAAATATTATTATTTGGCAGTGGGAATAAAAGGGAGGGAGACAGATGGGAGTAAACAGAAAGGATTAACAGAAGCTGGGACCCTAGGTTTTGACAGATTCATGTTCATGAGACCACTTTTAGATTAGTCAGTTTCTATATAACTCTCTGTACTCTGCTTTCTTCATGGCTTGTCGCTTGCATAAAACATAATCTTGGCTTACCTCTTTATCTGGCTCATTCAGCCTCTTAGTGGAGAATAGAAACCACTTATCCCTTTGGATAGGACAGAAAGTTTTTCTCTGTAAGCAAGGAATAAACAGTTTTCTCTGTGGTTCTTTCATTTTTCCATATGACCAACATCAAACGCGCCATCAAATATACTGCCATCCTCCCACCACCACCGCTACCCAAGAAAAGATTTTAAACTTGCTCTTTACTAGAGGTGTGCACTTTGTAGATTTGGTGCTCCCCTTGCAGAGCTTGATGCTATTGCCAGCAATGTCTTTTCGGGGAATGCTCAAAGACTGTTGGGGTTTGGCATCGGTATAAATGCAGGGATGGGGATCTGATGTATTAGCAACTATCTTATGGCCCCACATCAAACTCTCAATTCCCCAGCCTTGCTGAATTAGCTGCTTCTTTCCTTGACTCAAGTGGCAGCATGTGGGCAGAAACTTCAAGATGAGGAGCATCTGTTGCTACTCTTGAATTTTTGGTTTTCCCTAAAACTCAAACCTGAAACCTGGTGCACAGCTGAGTGAATAAGCAAGCTGTGTTTTTGAGTGGCAAATCGCAGTGTGACTACTCCCTCCTGGAGCAGTTCTGTAGCCTTCCTCCTTGTCAGGAAGCACATAGGGTCTGTTGTCTGTGGCTCCTTAAGGCTGTCTCTCTGCAGGCAGGGCTGCACTGTGAAAGAATTGAGTTGATTTTAGAATTTCCTTTCGATGCTCTTTTGATTCTAATTTTCTTTAAGAAGAACTGAGATATTGTAGCCAAAATTGGAAAAGCCATCTTCTTTTCGTTCTCTCAATATGTTCAACTATTGGGAGACGAAGAATTTTTGGCTTCATCAGAGTGTTTTGGAACAAGTATTTGCCAAGAATTACCTAGTGGCCCTTGGTAGAGGACTTCCTTGCATTTTTGTTTTCCTTAGGAAAAGAAGTATTCCAATTGTTATTTCAAAAATTCTGAATTCTGTGAATGTTTTATAAGATGCCAGGCATTATCAAAGGTCTACAAAATAGACTCTTTCTTTGCCTGCACAGATGACCTTGTCCATTTAAACGATTCAGCACAGTTGACTGGGTGAGTCAATTCCATTAACGTCTGCTATTTGGTAGAAAATAAGTGGTCATTCGAGTCTAGTAAAGGACAATAGTTATCTTCTAACAGGGATTGGCAATATTAAATGTTGGATTTAATTGCTGGAAGTATAAAACTGTATGTCAACTGGATAAATGCTTTTCCAAGTGAAGAGAAAATTCAGATGGTTAGAAATGCTTTCATTTTCAAACTTATAGTCCTCAAGTTAATAAAATTTAAATTTAATGAATATATATCCACATGAATGTAATGCTGAAATAATTTGTCTAACACCAGGATATGCTGCTGCTATCAGTTCTAATGGCATTTGTTACAAACATGCCTTACCTAAAATGTTTTACGACAATGATTTCTTTGTCTATTAGTATTAAGTGAGTTTCTTTTGAAATAGCCTATGTAGAGGAGGGTTGAGGGTTTTATTTGCTGTTGTGGGATGCTATCAATACAGTATGAAACATCTACTTTTTGAAATTTTAAATCCTGTTCACTTGTTATTTAGGTGAATTGGGGCAAACATTCTGCATCTGTTTTCTCATAGGTAATCTGACAATAATCTGAAATTTAAAATTTTCTGGACAATTAAATGTAGTCATTGATTTGCTGAACAACAATTTATGGGACACCTACCCGGTACCAGGCACTAAGCTACTATTTTGAAATAAGATCCATTACTGCCACCAAGAAACTATAATCTAGAATATGAAAAAACACTTTGGAAACATGGCCAGTGCTAAACAAATACATGTAGTTACTATTTAAAAATGTAAAGGCAGAAGTAAAACTACTTAAAGACAAAATATTCAGTGGTATAGTCTTAGAAATACCTTAGAAGCAACTTTTCAATATTTGATGAGTTTAGACAGTGCATTCTCTTAAAGAGAATCCCTGCTTCTCAGAGACTTCATCACAAGTAACTATGATGATAATGTTTTTGTAATCCAAACTCTATCACATGACCCAAGCAAAACCTTCACTATCTCACCAACAACTAATTTACAACAAGGCCACGGACTGTTTTATCTAATCACAGCCTCACTTGGGTTTTATAGTGTTTGAAACATATAAATGTGGGGGCCATCTTTAAGAAAACAAATCTAAGCCAACAATACTTTAAAATACATCAGATACCACAAACAACATAAAATTCAAAAATAGTGCTGTAGTAATTAACTTTCTCTAATGATGTTTTCCTGTAATATTGTCTGCTTACTCCTTGATCACCTCTTCTACAAAAATCATTTTTAAAAATCACTTTCTGTAGACACAATAGAGTTTAGTCTCTTGTCAAACATGGTAAATTTTGATAAAAATTGATAATTTTGTTTTCTTTTCGTTTTCTTTTCTTTTCTTTTCTTTTTTTTTTTTTTTTTGAGATGGAGTCTCACTTTGTCACCCAAGCTGGAGGGCAGTGGGGTGATCTTGGCTCACTGCAACTTCTGCCTCCTGGGTTCAAGCGATTCTCCTGCCTCAGCCTCCGAGTAGCTGGGATTATAGTCATGTGCCACCACACCCAACTAACAACTTGTATGTTTAGTAGAGATGGGGTTTTGCCATATTGGCCAGGCTGATCTCGAACTCCTGACCTCAAGTGATTCGCCTGCCTCGGCCTCCCAGAGTATTGGGATTACCAGCATGAGCCACTGCTCCCAGCCTATTGATGGTAATTTGGAAATGCTTTTTCAGCTTCACAGTTCCTTATTGATAATGTTACGTACAGCTTTAGGGTTTCTGTCAAGTTTAGGAAGACTTCTATCAAGTGTCTTCGGAATGTAAGTTAAACTATTTGGGAGAATTTTCCTTGGTCCCATTCATTTTTAACCTGCTTTCTCTTCTGCTACTATGTACTATCTGCCAGGCATTTGCATACAAGTTTATATCCTGATTAGGTCTCTGTCCCTGCAAATATGTGTCGTGAAGCTGGGTGAGCTGGTGTAGCTAGGGGTAGAAGTACTCCTGAAATTCATTTCTACACTGGGATGTCCATCAATAATTTAACCATACATGGAAATGATTGGAAGGAACTGTATAATATATCTCATTAAATCCAAGCTAACCATATCTTCAACTCAACTTCCTCTTAATAGGATCCCCCAAATCTCCACAACCTCTCTAATGCCACCCACATGCAGGGAGAGTAGAGACAGTGGAAGGAGGAATAGAAAGAGATAAGTAATTATGTGAGAACCACCTTAAAACTGTAAGTATAAGAAGTACAAATGACCATGCAAACACACTGTTAGAAACCCTTTCCACCTCCTGGAAGGGCTGTGAAAGGAGCCTGTGCAGTCAAAAAAGACCTAAAACTATGCTTCATTATCCAATGGTAGATTTGCCTCTGTGCTTAGTGTAGGCATTTCTTTACAGAGCAGAATATTTATTGGATGGGTGTTATCTTTGAAATAGTGTTATATAATTGTAGCATTTTAATGTGACAGAGTCATAGGGTTCTATTTTCCCGAATAACACCTTTATTTCAAATATTATCTCTATCAGCTGCTAGTTTGTTTTCAAGCATTTGTTCTTAATTTATTCACGCAGACATCACACACGCTGGATACTGTGCTAAGCTCTGCAAATGATCAGAGATATAGAAGAGTTATCCACTACCCTCTTGAAATTGTAGTTAGGTTTATAATAGATAATACAGAATTTCCAAACCCATATTATCATTCCTTGGCACTCCTTTTATCTGAGATTTTATGAATAATGCAGAAAAATCACTGTTTTCTGAAATGTCTCTTAGTAATTTTCTCAAAAACCAGTGGCACACTTCTAATAGTCTCTAACATTCTTTATTTTCAAGTGAATTATGCCACATCTTACTAGCAGTATGCAGATTTCCCAGGCTGTCTCTCTTTGCTCCATGTAGCTTTATAATTAAATGTTTATAGCTATGTCCCTTGGCAGAGACCGATGAAGGACAAAAATCTTTGAACATCGCTAACAGTCTTAAAATGCTATCTCATTACTAGATCCATGGGGCTGTCTAAGCACCTCATTTTCTTGTCATGCTTTTTTCAAGCATTTTCACTATGTTGAAGATATTTTCCTTTTGTATTTATTTTATATATAATGGTAATCACCCAGGGTCCTCTTGCGTGTAAGTTGGTGAAGTGTAAGATAGGCTGAACTTGAAAGTATGTGTGAGGACTGTTGTGGTGAGATTGTATTCACACAGGGTAGAGAATATCAAAAGTTATCACTAAACAAGGGGAGAAATGCTAAAGTTTTACCCACTCTTTTTACACTGGCAGTTTTAAACTGTTATTCACATTAGAAAATAGAACACTTAACCTCCCAGGGAAGTATGTTCCATTGGATTATGTCTCCAAAATATGGAACAATTCATTTCCAGGAAATAGGTACTTGAACAAGAGGCTTTATGAAAGTTATTTTTTCCAGACAAAGTCATATTCCCACTTCCCATCCATTTACAAGAAGCAAAGTCTTAGTAGTGTTATAATGAATAGTTATCTTTACTTCCATTTATTAACACTTAAGAAATATTCAGATCTAGCCTCAAAGTACTCAACCATGTAAGCAAGAACAACTAATGGTTTACAACATAAAGTCCAGAATCCATTAAAAATTGTAGTCTGGTCATTAGGTGATGAGTGGCAAAAGACATTTAAAAAATGTTTTGAGGCATTTTAAATAACACTAGACTAGACGAGAATAGTTTGTATATAGAATAGTGATTCGCACCATTTTTATATCGTAGATGCCTTGAGAATTTTATGCAAGTATAGACCCCCTTAGAAATATGCACACACAAAAAATTTAAGGGTTTCATTGAACCCTATAAGTCAAGTGTCTATCAGTGTTTGAATCTTTCTTTGCTCTGGACTTGCTTTCTAGTGCTTCTTTCCTTAGGAATCCACATGCAACATGATGACTGCGGAAAACCCAGAACACTTGAGAGTAATGGAATCACACAGCATACTTCTGAATTTCATGAAGCATTGGATTTTGATCTTAATGAAATCGACTCCTGTATTACCAGTGCCACTGTCTTTCTCATGACCTGGTAAAGGCTTGCTTTGGCCACCGGAATAGCCTCTTAACTGTTCAGTCTGTTACTTTTCTTGCATCTTCCACTCCCTGTCACACTGGCTGCCGAAGCCATCAATCCAAAATATTAATCTCACAATTGGAACCCTTCACTGCCATCTCAACCTCATAAGCCCAAGCCCTGTACCATGACCTTTCATCTTGCCCCAGGGTATCACTCCAGCATCACATCCCACAGTTCCATTTTCCTCATACCCTCATTACATGCTCAATAATTACACTCCACTATTGCAGAAACTTTTACAGTTCCCTGAAACACAACATTGTGATCTATAATCTTCATTCTTTGCCCATTTGCTCAGACTCGAGTTTCATCTCTTGCTCCCCTTGTGAACCATTCCTAATTCTTCAAAACTCAATGCAGAGTTCCGTTCTAGTGGGAAACCCTCCCAGACAGTGCTAATCACTTCCCCCTCTGATTCATGGTATCTTGAGCAGGGTTCTAGTGTTGCTCAATAGGAGTCAAATAGATATTTTTGAATGAGTGAATGAATGAACACAGAGAAGATGGGTTGCAAAGCACTTTTTTTCTTTCTTGGGGAACATTGGTTGACTTGTGAGGTGAGAGCACAGGGTACATATTGGGATGCACTAGACAGCTTCTCACATGGCCCCATGCTACCACTTTTTGGTTTTCATGCCCTTGTACAATCCCCTTCTCTAGAGTGTGGGCAGGCCTCACTTCTAATGTATGATGCAGCAAAAGTGATGAGATGAGGTTACCAAAGAATGACTTCATTATTGCTTGCATTCTCTCTCTGACTCTTCTTGCTTCTTGCTCTGTTGAAGCCAGATGCCAAGTTGTGAGCTGCCGTATGGAGAAACCCATGTGGAAAATAACTGAGAGTAGCCTCCAGTCAATAGCCAGGGAGGCTACTCTCATCATCATGTTGACATCCTGCCAACAATCGTGTGAGTGAGCTTGAAAGCAGATTCTTTTTCAGTTGAGTTTTGAGAGGAAAGCAGCCGCAGGTGACATTTTGAATATCGCCTTGAGAGAGATGCTGAGCTAGAGAACCCAATTAAGCCATTCCTGGATTCCCAACCAACAGAAATGGCAAGATAATACATGTTATTTTAAGTCACTAAACTTTAGGGTAACTTGTTGTGCAGCAATGTTACCGATACGTGTGTGGTGGGAGTTAAGACCAGAAAGACAGTTTGAGTCTACATGGGGAAGGGCCTTGTATGGCGTGTGAAATAGCAGTAGGCAGAAGAATGTCTTCTCACTACCCACTCCCAAGATGTTCACTTCCCAATTCCTGACAACTGTGGATGTATTAGGTCACATGGCAAGGTGGAATTCCGGTTGCTCCTGGAATTAAGGTTGCTAATGAGCTGACTTTAGAATAGGAAGATTAGTTTATCTGGTAGTCTCAATGTAATCACAGGGGTCCTTATAATGTAATCACAGAGGGCCTCGAAGAGGAAGGTAGGAGAAACAGAGTCAGGGAAAGAGATGTGATGTGATGATGAAGGCAGAGGCCAGAATATTACAATTTCTGGCTTTGAATTTGCAAAGAGGCCATGAGCCTCGGAAGAAACACAGTCAACCTCTTGAAGATAGAAAAGGCAGAGAGATGGATTCTCTCCCAGAGCCTGTAGAAGAAACACAACCCTTTTAACACCTTGATTTTAGTTCGGTGAGACCCATTTCAGACATGTGATCTGTAGAACTGTAAGATGATAAATGTGTCTTGTTTTAAGCTAAAAAAGAAAAATAATTCTAGTTCTGCGTTTGTTATACCATACTTCAATTTTTGCTGTTTACTTATTTGAATTGCCAACTAGATAGAGGGGGTTTCTTGTGACTAGAAAGGTTTGTATCTTCAGAGCCCAGCACCACAACCAGTGCAGTGTAGGTGTAAGCTGCAAGGCCGTTGAATTGAGAAGTGCAAGAGTTGTCTTTTGAAACTTTCAAAAAAGTCTGTCTTGTGCTTAATAATAACTTCTTTATGTGGAGAAAATGAATAGCAGCATTTTAATTAATTGTGTATTCAGGCATTAAATTAGTAAAATAGCAGTAGTTTTTGAAAATCATCTGAAGCCAATGCTATAAAACGAATCCTTAGAAGGAAAGAGCATGGATTCAAGTAATATGACCAGAAAAGAAAAGATGAGGGGAAAAAGAGAAGAAAAATCAAAAAAAAAAAGACATGTAGATGAGCATCTTTATGTAATAAATTGGCAAATATTTTAAAATATTACCTCTGGGCTGGCCCCAAATCCCTGATGTCAATTTAAGGTGCAGGAAGTTGACAAATTAGTGGTGATTTTTATCTCAAAGAATAGTGTACTTGACCTACTGAAGCTTGCAGATATCACTTCAAAATAACATTTGAGACATTTTCTAATTCAACTGCTCTAATTACTTAGCATTAGAATTAGATAATCATTATGATTCTAATTTTAAATGCTAACCTTTGTCTTTTAACATATCTTATTCAGTTATTTATCTCAGACCATTTATTTCAAGAGATGGTTGTTTTAGCCATGAAATATAGCAGCTACTTTAAAAACTTTCTACTGATAAAAAAGGTCATTCTTGATATTTCTAGTAAATATATATATTTATTCTGTTGTAACAATAGGATAAATGCCATTTTATTTTGTAGTTAATTATCTCTTTATTTTGACCTTTTCATGTTTCCTGGAGATATTTTCCTTTATGCATTGTTACCTTAAGGATGACAATATTCTAGTTTGTTGAAACAATTAAGTACAAATCACAAGACAACAGGAGTAGAAGAAATGCTGCTGCACTGTTAGTAAGGCACTTGTTCTGTTTTGTTTTTAACATCAATCTTACGTTTTCTCAGTATATATGTTAATTATTTGATACAAAAACAATAAATCACATCACTGAATATAGAAATAGAATTGACATTCTAAAATTTTAGTTGGCTATAACGGGTGTTATTTTGGAAACCGTGTTAATAACAACAAGCAAAACGTGATAATCAAATAAATTTAGAAAAGTGGAAGAATAATATTTGTGGAGTTTTCATGCACCGGAAGAGTAGATTAAGCTTTAGAATGGGACTTCAAAATAAGTAGTTGATTTTTTTTTCACATATGTGATTGCATAGATGATGTGTATATATAAGAATATGTGTATATATGTATGCATCTATAAATGTGAATAAATATAATTACATATAAACAATAATAATATATGTTTATATATAACACATACAAATTATCTTTTTTATATAATATATAACCTACATTAATATCAGTAAATTACATAATAGTATATGTGTGTATACATATATGTGTGTGTATATATATATCTCCAAGAAGAGAAACATCCATGAAGTAATTAACTTTAAGTGAACTGAAACTTTTTTTTTTAACATTTCAGAAATCAAAGCCTGCAATTATGACGTTAAGATATATGTATGCCAATTACCCATGACACTCAGTTTACCTATATAGCAAACCTACACATGTACCCTGGAAACTCAAAAAAAGTTTAAAAAATGTGCTGCAGTTACTTGATTTATCAGTTTTAAGTAATTTGTTCCTATGAAATGTGAGCAAATCAGGGCACTAAAGCTTTCTCCCTTCTTCCCCTACTCCGTCTCCTGTTTCTTTGTTATTGATTCAAATTATTTCTTTTTTTTTTTTTTTTTTTTTTTTTTTTTTTTTTGAGACGGAGTCTCGCTCTGTCGCCCAGGCTGGAGTGCAGTGGCCGGATCTCAGCTCACTGCAAGCTCCACCTCCCCGGGTTTACGCCATTCTCCTGCCTCAGCCTCCCGAGTAGCTGGGACTACAGGCACCCACCACCTAGCCCGGCTAGTTTTTTTGGTATTTTTTAGGAGAGACGGGGTTTCTCCATGTTAGCCAGGATGGTCTCGATCTCCTGACCTTGTGATCCGCCCGTCTCGGCCTTCCAAAGTGCTGGAATTACAGGCGTGAGCCACCGCGCCCGGCCGTTTCAAATTATTTATCTATTCCAATATTCCTGTTGCTATGCTTTAATTTGTCCTTGCAAACAGTGGCCAAAATCAAAAACTATTGTACTTTATATGAGTGTTTCTCTCATACTGTAAAATATTATTTTCTTCTGGAAATAGAGAAAAAAATCTATTGCTTATATGTGAAAACAAGTAAAATTCATGAAACAAAACAAAACTAAAATAATCACTTCATAATTACAGGGCACTTAAATATGGTAACAGCTTTGTCAGAAGCTGGGTTCTCAGAGGTCTCAGGAAACATCAGCGCCCGGACCTAGAAAGTGTTTATTTACTCTGTGAATGGCAGCAGGTCCTTTCTCCTCTGAGGGTAGGTTGTCAACCGATATATCTTTGAATCGATACCATTTTGAAGGAGTCACCAAGTTAATTTATCCTTATAGTGTCTCCTGTATATGGATTGACAGCTAGGCAGACAGCAAGAGTGTAAACCTGTGTTTCTTAAGATAAAATAGTTGGTGGGGAATTCTAGGCCACTCTAATTATTATCACTCTAACTTAAACATAATGGCGGGTTGCCTTTTGATTCAGACTCTGATGGTGTAAAGGAAATGAAACAAGCTTTCAATTTCCTGTTCACAGAGGATTGAACTGGCCTCATATAGGCAAAGCAGGGACAAGCTTTCAGTAAAACTGATAGAAATAAAACGTCTTAATTTCCATTTAGCCATAATTATGATTATCATGCTGATTAATCACAGGCCATGTCTTAAGTTTCTCAAGATTTAGGGACAGGTGAAATTGGAATAATACCTTTGATCACTTATTGGGTGTTAATGATTCTAAATGGAATTGGTCCTCTTGACCCTTCCCTTGTCACACAGGAAAAGGTTCCTGCTTTGTCCTCCTGAGCCTTGTTTTGTTGGAGCATCTGCTTCCATTGGCTCTGACAGGAGCTCTTTCCTTAGGGAGTCCCATTCTTGCCTTTTTCCTTCTAATTATTCAGACTGTTTCTCTCTTTCCTTTAGCTACCTGCATCAAGCAAAGCTGTATTCAGTGATTTCTCTTGAGATAATGCTCTGCTGGCAACTCACCATCGACAACACAAATGTGACAAGAAGTCATCTAACAACTTGAAACTGTAAAAAAGTAGAAAATATACCCATGAAGCCTAAGCAAAGAGGATATCCACGTAGTAGCCTTCTTGGTGTTTCAGAGATCTTCCAGAAAAGGGACTTTTTATCTTGCACATAGTGGGTGCTTAAAATATACTCTTTGATAATACCAATGATGACTGTTGTAGCTGTGCCTCTTCAAAAGGAAGTACAAGGTAATCATTATGGCTTTCCAGCTGCTGAGTTGGGCAGTCTTTCAAATTTGTTTGCTGGTTATTCAATTTTCCTTAATATTAGCTGCACATGGCATAACCTGGGGAAGTTTAAAATATTGATGCCTGGATCTCATCCTCAGAGACTCTAACTTACTTTGGCTAGCATGTAGCTAGGACCTTGGGATTTTAAAAACCTCCTAGGTGATGTGTACATGCCGGCAAGGTTGATAATCATTGTCTAAATTGCATTAGCTGCTATATGCTTGATGCTTTGGTGCCAGCCCTGTACTAGGTGCATTACATATGGCATCTTGTTTGCTCAGCAAAACAATGCCATGTAGTTGCAATTACTACCTCCATTTTGCAGATAAGGGGAACCAAACTCAGACAGGCACAGTGAATTTTTCAAAGTCACGTGGGGCTGGTGAACAGTCAAGAAAGGATTTCAACCAGCTCTGTCCACAGTTATATGCTGCTGACCATCTTCATTGGCAGGTTTTTGACCAACGTAGAACACATGGCTGGTACATGTTGTGCACGGTGTGAGGGAGATTCCTTTGTTACCAGGAGGTTGAGCTGGCTAGTGTTTTCCAACCTTTCCTAGTGATGAGAATTTTCTGGGGTTTCCAAGCTTCTTCCCTGGAAGCTGATTCAGCAGTTCTGGATTGGAGGTCCAACAATTTTGTTGTTGTTGTTGTTGTTGTTTTTGTTAGCAAATGCTTTGGTTGATTCTTACTTTAGAGAAGCTGGGGAAGCTCTGGAAGAGATGACTGGTGAAGAATCCTGGGATTCTGTGATGAATTCTCCAAATCCTTCTAAAGAAAAGCTGGAAAACTCTGTGGTTCTGAATCCCAGTGAACCAGCAGTGACCGGGATAACCTTTACACCATGTTCCTTTAAGTTGCAGGCTCTGCGTATTACCTTGGCCCCATGTTTACAGTCTCCTCTTGCTGCATCCATCCTGGCAGTGTTGGGACCAATGCCTTTTACATACTTTTGGGCCTGCTTCATCATTTAAGTTCTTTCCTCTCATCTGAAGAGCTGATTTTGCTCATCTGTGCCCATCTTACCTCTGTGCTCTGTGATGTCAAATTGATAGCTTGAAATTGGCCATGATAAGAGGTTTTTATTTTATTTTTAAATTTGAATCTTACAATAGAGTAGTTTTATAGGTACAGACAAGTTACAAAGATAGAAGAGAGATTTCTCTTATACTCTTTGGTGGACGTTTTTACAACATAAATATCAGCAAATGCTAAAATTAGGACTCTGCCCCATTTCCCACACACCATCCTGAAGCCCATTTTTAAACATTTAAGGCACACCACTATTTAAGCTTTCAGCACCACCTACAGAGAGTGTTAGCATTGCTGGCTGGAAAAGGAAAAGTTTCATTAGATATTTTCAGATGTTTTGTGTTAGTAAGATTCTCACTTAAAAAAAATACACAAATCTAGGAGAATGTATACTCAAAGGACAGGAGATGGAATGCAATGCTAATTCTGCTTGATAAATATTAAACAGTAGTGAACATACTGGGAAAAAAGCAAATGATATCTGTATTTTATATTTTATATATCTAAAGATAAGAACTGGTAAATTTGATCTGAAAAATTCTATAAGCATCTATTGGCTCAAACTAGGCCTCTAGGTATAAAACACTTATTTTTTATGGAGTGTTTATATAATTAGAAGCTTCACTGCAACTCGTGATAAAATTTTGCTTCATATTTACTTCATATAGTTTAATATTTTAAAATTTCTATCTAGGAGACTTATGGACTTATGACTTATTCAAATATTTTAGGGATTTTATAAAGCATTTTAATTTAGGAAACAAAAATCATTGCCAGTTACAAAAGCCATGTTACGTGTCAAATCAATGTGAGCTTTGCTAAATCTAACTTCTCAGTCAAGAGCAAGGCCAGGTCTCACTTACTCCAGAGAGCATTTCCTGCCCACTCCAGCCAAGAATGTTCCTTCCTCTTTCTGATCTATTACTGCTTTTCCCCACAAATTGTTATTTGGTACTTCACATCAGAAGACCTGTTGTAAGGTTGTCTTTCAGCTGTCTTAAGATAGCTCCTGTTTTGTTACAGATCTTTGGCTTTGATATTTATCTTATCATGTGTATTTGTTTCATTTTTCTTGCACAGATTTCCTAGAATCTTAAATTTCCTTTTGTCTTTGGAAGAGATTTTAAAGGTCATCTTTCTGATACCTATTTGGTGATATCCCCTTACAAAATCTCCTCCTTGCTACTATTTAGTCATTGAGCCAAGGTGGGCTTCAAGGGCATGTGACCTGTGCAGTTACCCAGGACTCCTTGTTCAGAAGAACCCCACACTTGATTTAATGCTCTGCAGTTGTGTCTGAAATTCTTAATAATTTTTGAACAATGGGTCCTGAATTTTCACTTGGCACTGGGCCTACGAATTATGTAAGCAGTCCTGCATCCAGCTGTTGATCACTTGAGGACATTAATCACATTTTTTCTTTATAAAAATCCCATTACTTATCATGAATTTAGTGCTCATTAAATATTTTCTGATTGGCTTGGCTTGGTGGCTCACACCTGTCATTGCAACACTTGGGGAGACTGAGGCAGGTGGATTGTTTGAGCCTAGGAGTCCAAGACTGGCATGGGCAACATAGTGAGACCCTATATGTAAAAGATCTCTAAAAGAAAAAAAAAATTTAATTAGCAAGGAGTGGTGGTGCACACCTGTGGCCCCAGCTCCTTAGGAAGCTGTGGTGGGAAAATCGGGCTTGAGCCCAGGTGGTAGAGGCTGAAATGAGATGTAATCATGCCACTACATTCCAACCTAGGTCACCATGTGAGAGCTAATCTCAAAAAAAAAAAAAAAGAAAAAAAAGAAAAGAAAAGAAAAAAAATTCTGATGGTATAGAAAAGACTTCCTGCCAATCTTTGCTGACCCCACCAAAAAAAAAAAAAAGTAGTCTAAGAATGTGTCCAATCTCTTTGGAGGTAAAACATTTCACAGGGGTAATGGGTTTTATTATGCAATTAAATGGTTGATGTTAGCTATAGAAAATGAGACTTTTTAGGTAAATAGACATGTTACATTATTTTACAAGGTAACTAACATTAAAAGCAACTCTATAGTACTAAAAATTAATGGTTTAGGCTTTGTGTATAACTTCAGTAACAATAATTTACATTAAAATATAATAACAACGTAGGAAAATCCAACTGAGATTTCTTGTCTCATTTTCACTTAAGCCTGAAGGTATAAAAACACCAGTTGGCAAATGTAGGTTTTGAATAATCAACTAGCAAAGCCTAAAACAGTCCTTAATGTTTGTGAAAGTAAAGAAAAAACAAAAGAAAGGAAAACGATTTTTACTAGAGATTCAAACTGAGCTTGTACTGCTCAGTGGGAAACATTAATCAGTTCATTACTGTTTGTTATTTTCCTTCATTGTGTAAGTGAGCAACATTGAAAAATAAAATAATAAGGAAGAAGGTGGTCTTGGGTCTGTATTTGGAAAACCAACAAAACATCCACTAGCTATTTGAAAGCTAAAAGATTCATACAATTGGAGTTTTTGATCACTGTATTTTAATATTTATATGTGGAAGTGGTAAGCATGTATGATATGAAAGAAAAATACTCACTGGTGTATAAGGTGCTACCTAAAATACTGAGCTAAGCAGTTTTATTGATGCTGTATACATACTAATACAACAGTCTCCTCTTTATAACTGAGAGTTTCATAATTGAATGGGAGGAAATACTTAATCATATAACTATATTGTTGTAATGGTGTATTGACTTCTTAATGTGAGATATAATACTTTTTTATGTTTAGAAATGTAAGGAAACGGCCGGGCGTGGTGGCTGACGCCTGTAATCCCAGCACTTTGGGAGGCCGAGGTGGGCGGATCACAAGGTCAGGAGATCGAGACCATGGTGAAACCCCGTCTCTACTAAAAATAGAAAAAATTAGCCGGGCGCAGGGGCGGGCGCCTGTAGTCCCAGCTACTCGGGAGGCTGAGGCAGGAGAATGACGTGAATCCGGGAGGCGGAGCTTGCAGTGAGCCGAGATTGCGCCACTGCACTCCAGCCTGGGCGACAGAGCGAGACTCCGTCTCAAAAAAAAAAAAAAAAAGAAATGTAAGGAAACAAAACTCGTTGATCGCTATATATTTTGATACTGAGGCTATCTATACATAATAGTACACACTTTAGGAACAAATAAGGCATTCCATTGGCAGTAATTACTGTATATTGAGAACTTGCCCCTTCTGACTGAACAGGCAGTTTCTATTCAAAAGACCCTGTTTACCAAGTAGTGAGTCAAATTGTGTTATTTTTATCCACTCAAGTTCCATGCTGAGAAATATTTCAGAGTAAGTGTTCAACAGTGAAGAATATAAAGAGTTCTACATTGATGTGTACTTTACCTAAAAAGAAACTCTTTATCTGACTCTTGCAAGATTTGAGCTTTTCAAGAGTTAGATTTCATGTGCCATGTCTGTAGTTAACTGAATTGAAAGGGGCAGCATTCTTAGTTAAAAGCTAAGGTAAAATTATAAACTAATTTTTGGTTTAAACATGAGAGATTAATAATATGAACACATGTAAAATTGATTGAAAAATGGCAACTTTAGAAATCAGTTAAAGTTTCTCAAATAAATCATTGCATTCTGTTTTAAATTATGATTCATATATACATCAATTTCCTTGTTAAATTGTAAGTTCTAGTGGGCAAGAGTAATATCTGCACATTTTTGCATATAGCATATTTGCTAAAATATATTTATGAGAGGAATTATTGAATTATTGTAAGTGTGGTAAAAACTAGAATAACATGATTAAGTAGCTACACAGTTCAGTAAATCAAAACCATTGGCAGCGTGTGAAAAAGATGCCACCAGAAATGTCAAAATGTTCACTTGGGCTTTCTAGGGATATATTATTATATGAAATCCATCAAGTCAAAGCTTTGCTCATTTCCCCAAGAAGTCTATATTCTTTAGAATTTGCAGAAAAATTCCCCCATGCTAGCAACCCCACACTAGGTATCTCAGGAAATTGGATCCTCTGGACCACAAATAATCTACACATCAAGCCTGTTTTTCCACTGTTATACTTCTGCAATTTCTATCTTCTGAATATGTTTGCAAGCCCATAGAATACATTATTTCAAATTGTATCTATAATAGCTACTTAATTTCTAGAGGTTATGCACAAAGTTAGGCTCCAAAGTAGTAGGTTGGCTGCTCACCTGCTAGTGCTAGTGTTGGAATCTTGCTAATTTTCAAGGAAAGCTGATCCATGCTAAGGCAAAAGTGGAGGGCAGAGTCCAGGCCTAGGCAGGCGTTAGGACAGAGGTCTCTTTCTACCAGGCCCAGGGACACATTATTTCACCTGGTGGAGCAAGAAAAGATAAAGCCTGAAGGCCAGATTTCTGGAAATGCTATATGAAATTTGAAAACAGACTTCCTATGAAATGTAACATTTTCTCATTAAACTAATGATGGGAGAACAGCTGTTGACTTTAGTTCAGTGAGCTTTGGGGTTTTCTCTTATTGCATTTTTCATAATATACAAGTGTTAGTGTTAGGATAAAATCTTGGGCTTGCAGTTAGGTGACCTGAATTCAATTCCCTTTGCAGCACTAATAGGCTGCGTGGTTTTCATCAAGCCTTTCCTCTGTCATGCTTTATTGCCACTTATGAAATAGGGACAGTAATAAGGTGTCTTTTAGAGATTTTGTAATTTTTGTTTTAGCTATTCTATTAACAGGGAAACAGGTCTGCCACTTTTATTAGATGGTTTCTTGTCCTTTTCTAACTCATGCTCTCTCTGTCTCTAGACACTTGTGTGTTAGTTTGCACATGTGCACACTCACATTTTTGGGGGCTTAATGGAAAATATTTGTGGCTAACCTTCCACGCAAAGGTGCTCCAGTCTTTAAGATCATCTAAAATGTCTTTGTGTGAATCTTTATGTAACATTTTTTCAGTCACAGTGAGTTTATTTGATTTTGCAGTTTATGTTCCCTACTCTGCATTTATAGGTATACACTGCACACACCCTTTGGTCAAATCTCAGTTTGCAGATTGTTTTTGCTCACATCGGAGGGTCCATTAGTGTGCTTTGGTTCATAAAAGTCTGCATTGAGTTTGTAGGAAATGTTTAGAGAATGTGACCTTTAAAACTAAATTTACCCTGGGAGAAAGATAGTGTGTCAGTAAATCTGTGGTTACACAATAATTTTCTTTTTATGAAAAAATTAGACTAATGCAAGTGACTTAATTATTTAAGTGATGTAAATTGATGATTATAATTGTATATATTCTATTTCACAGTATGTAAAAGAAACTGAGTATTCTATGATTTTAAATTTATTTTATTTTTTAAACCCAATTTGCATTCAAAATGGTATGGTGAATTGGAGCAATTCCTTAAAATCCATATTTTTACAGATGGTAAAAATGGAGGATCTTTAAGCTGCCTGGTTATTAAATTTAAAGTCAAGTCTTCTGACTAGATTGCACTGTTTCTATTAAAAAAACAAAACAAAAAAAAAAACAACAAAAAACAAAAACCTCAGTGAACTCTATTGTTCTAAACACTTGGTGTCTTCCTGTTGTGATTAAACTGACCTAGTTCCATTTACTTGGGATTCAACAAAGCTTAATGAAGTGTTGAAGCGGTGAATTTATCAAATGACATCAACTGCAAATTTTTTTAAAAATGGTAAAAATAGGACATAAACTACAACAAAAAATGGAAAATAGGATCAAAGACTGTGATGCGGGCAGTGGGCTGATGCTTATGGAACTTTTTGGTCTTATTACCTTTCCCAGTATCCTGAAGCAGCTGTCTTGGTAGAATGGTGGAATGGCCTTTTGAACACAGGTACAGTGCCAGCTAGGTGCCCTTACCTTGCAGGGATGGAGAAAGGTTTTTCAGGAAACTGTGTAGGCTCTGAGTTGACATTCAATGCATGGTGCTGTTTCTCCCATAGCCAGGATTCATATGTCTAGAAATCAAGGGGTGGAAATGGGAATGGCACCACTCACTATTACCCCTAGTGATCCACTAGCAAAATTTTTGCTTCCAGTTCCTGTAACCTTATGCTATGCTGACTAGAATTCTTAGTTCAAAGGGAGGAATGTTTCCACCAGGAGATGCAATGATTTCATTGAACTGGAAGTTACGACTGCCACCCAGCCACTTTGGGCTCCTTTTGTTTCTAAATCAACAGGCAAAAAAGGAAGTTACTTTGCTGTCTGGAGTTATTGATCCTAACTATCCAGGGAAAATAGTACTGCAACTCCACAACAGAGATAAGAAAGACTATGTCTGGAATACAGGAAATCCCTGTCATGTGATTAAAGTCAGTGGAAATTTACAACAACTCCATTCAGGCAAGACTACTAATGGACCAGATCCTTCAGAAGTCAACATTTGGATCACTGCAACAGGAAAAGAACCATGACCAGCTACCAGCTAAAGGCAAAGTAAATACAGGATAGATAGTGAAAGGATGTAGTTGTAAATCCGTCTATGACCACATGACCAGTTACAGAAACGAGGGCTCTGTCAAGTGTTTCTTCCTTATTTTGTTATGAATATATTTGTGTATGTGTATAGTAGATATCTTTGTTTTCTTCTCTTTCTTATCTCCTTGGTATGTAACAAAAGATATATTGACTTTCTATCATAGTGTTTAAGTATCATTAACTTTACGTCATAATATGTAAGTTATAGAATATCCAAGAGAAGAGTAAACATCACCATGAACTTTGCAACCCTTCTGAGGAAAGGGTTAATGCATTTTCTGCCACATACAGGTTAGTTGTATCATGTTGTGTAAAAGTATGACCTTGTTATCTTTATTTGGAGATTAACGTGGTTTAAGAAAATGTACATGGGTGCCAAGTGGAAAAAGGATGGGTTTGTGATGGATTATTTTTTTTGTGCCAACTTGGTTAGTCCACGGTACCCAGATATTTGGTCAAACATTATTCTAGATGTTTTTGTGAAGGTATTTTTTTTTTAGGAGATTCACGTTTAAATCAGTAGACACATAAAGCAGATCATCCATAGTGGGTTAGCTGTGTTCAACCAGTCAAAGCCCTTAATAAAAAAGACTGACTTCTTTAGAAGAAGAGGGAATGCGGCCAGCAGACTGTCTTTGGACCTGAACTGCAACATCAATTCTTTCCTTTGTCTCCAGCCTGCTGGTCTACCCTGCAGATTTTGGACTTACTGTCTCCACAATGTGTAAGAATTCTTTAAACCAAATTTATTTTTCTCTTACTTGTTCTCTTTCCCTCTCTGCCTTTATATATGCATGTATACACACACATCCTATTAGCTCTGTCTCTCTGGAGAGCCCTATCTAATACAGATGAGTTTCTGAAACAATGGAAAAACTATTAATAGTGATAAGCTGTCATAAGTAACATAATGGGATTCCACTAAGATGTAAGCTCAATGATGGGAAGGTATCTGTCTCTTGATTACTGCTCTCTACAGCACACACAATATTCCCCAGCAAAGAAAGGCAGTCAAAAAATACTTGTTAAAGTTATGAATGAGAAGCCTGTGGAGAAGAGTCATCACTTGGCAAATGAAAAATATGAACACAGCTTATGAAAGGGAATAGTCAAATCTGTTAAATACTTAAAAGCTAGATGTGATGATTAGTTGGTCATTGATAATGTTAGAGGAGTGGATTTACTGAGAAATACAGAAATAATTACTAATAACCTTTAAAAAGTTTGGTAATAAAAGTTTCACTTGCTGTGCTTTATTCAATTTACTCATCTATAGGTGAGTAAATACGTGATCATAGTAAAATGATTATGATGTTATAACACTAGGTTTGGGGTGCATTGTTACTCAATAGTAACTGGAAATCAAAAGGTGGTTGCTAAAATGTCCAATGGGGGATTGCATGTTATCTTCACAGCAAACTTAAAACGAATGTGGTATTCTTATTATTCCTATTTATCATAGAATATAACTGAGGCGCAGATATGAAGATATGATAAAGATTCTCTTCCCAGTGTCACAGAATTAACAAAGGTAGGTAGTATTGAAATGCATTTTTTTTTTCACTTTACAATAGAAAAAATGTAGAGAAAAGAGCAGATAGAGTGACAAGGAAGAACCCAGGTGGGGATAGTGTCTGTAGGTCTCCCAGAGAGGCTGGTTTCCAAGAATATTACTGCTTCTGAGAGTGAAGGAAAGCAAAACTGTAATGGTGGGGATCAAGTGGAGCTGGTGAACATGGCTGGGAGCCCTCATCAACTCAAGTCCCTTGGCCCCGAGTAAGGGGCCCTTGTTGTGTCTGAGGGATGAAGGAAACCCATCCTAGGCTAGATTTAGAACACCAGTGTGGGGCATGAGAGGGGAGCTGGCCAAAAAACAAACAAACAAACAAAAAAGGCAAAAAGACCACTGAGCAACACTGGGCAAGGAGTCCATAAGGAATTGCAGATGAAGAATTCGTCACGGCAGCTTCTGCATAGTACTGTGACTTTCCTCTGAGGTGACATCAGTCCAGATACAAGCCTTGAAGAGGTAAGTCTTGGGACTGGTTTAAGGGTAGAGATTTGCAGGATCAGGGTGCTGGAAGCATGTAGTGAAATACGGGGAGAAGGCCATTTACTCAATCATAAGATAAATATTTTTATCTCCTACATTCCGCGCTCTCAATAAATGCTTGAGGAGTCAAGGGATGAATTCCTTTCCCCTAGGGAATGAAGGTCTGAATGGGAGCGACAAGCAGTTATATCAGTGTAAGGATGGGTGGGATCCTGATTTATAGGAGAATGTGGTTAGAGAGTGAGGTATAAAGTTTAAAATATCAAAGATGTAATATATCTTGATGGTGACAAGGTCTTGAAAAGGGTATAGCTATCTCCAATGAGTGAATGATGTGGTAGACATGACGAAGTCAAAGAACTATAACAGCAGACATTATATTTGGCCCATCCTTCTGTTCCTTCAATTTGTTTGACACAAAGACTTTCAGGGTCGACTTTTAATCATGAGTAGCCTACTCCCAGACGAAAAAAGTGAGGAAGGGGATTCTACAGTCATGGAAAGCAGCTTCAATAGAGGATCAAAACAGAAAAACCCTTTGAGCCAAATTGTCTCAATTATTGCCTTAAAAATAGTGGAAACAGAAAGCAATTATCACAAGGCAGAGGAGAGGTTATGCTCTATCCTAGGTAGAAGTACTTTCTTGATTGCAGCCTCTCAATATATTCAGTAATGGTAGCATTTTGAATGAGGTCAATCTGTGTTTACAATCACAAAATAATTCATTCAACTATGAATTTGAGCACATTGCTTATAAAATGTACACCCAGGCTTTGAATAGTTATGTGAAATGTGTAACACTTTTGATATCACTGTGCTCTACATTCTTCTTTTCATGCACACATAGAGGTGAAAAGAACTCTTGATTTGTAGCCAAATAGTATTAGCAGTGAACATGCATGTACATGCCTAATTTAGATCTTGGGAATCGTCAGACAGCTGGACGAAGGTTATGCTTTTCCCTCTGTACATTAAAGAATATCAATAAATGGTTTTATGGCTTCATAATTCAGAGTGCATTATATCAGCCAGTCTGAAAAATAAAAATGTTGGTAACAATTCGGCTACAGTTACTCTATAGAGTGAAGTGTCCCCAAGGCAGCAATGTATGAAGCTCCTGCTACTAATTACCACCTGTGTTCAACATGCTCATCACGCAAGCCTGAGCCCCATGTGCCACTTTGGGCTCAGGAGGGCACTGTGATACTGAGCAAAAGGAAGCAGCCACTGAGTTCACAGTGACCAGAAGAGAGCATGAGTTTATATTGTATCACAAAAGAGGACTGCCTGAAGTGGCTGTTCTGAGGCTGCAGCTGCTCATTTAGTAAAGTAGGCAGAATCCATGCTTTTGGCAATACTTGCCTCTATGCAGACATGCCAGCTTCTGGACCTTTCTGATATATGGACAACAACATGATCTTCCTCTTCTCTGTTTCCACCGTCCCTGCTTTAATCAGATCATCAGCACACATCCAGCCTGCTTGATATTCTTCTAATTAATCTCCTCCTTCTCTCCAGACACTCTATTCACTTTTAAAAAGTATGTATCTCAAAACACTGAACTTATTCTTCTGTAAGGCAGAGAATGCTAGCTATTTCATAATATCTATCTTCTCCTCCTTTGATGTAACAAATACTTAAGCTGAAGAATACATTTCCCTGCTTGCTTTGTAGCTAGGTGTGACCATGTGATTAAATTTTGTCCAAGGGGCTATGCAAAGAATTGGTGGGTGCAAGTTCTGGCTCGTGGACTTAAAAACAAAAGCACTATGTCGTCCTCTGCCCTGTTCTCCTTTAGTGCTGACTAGAATGCAGATGTGATGGTGGCGGCTGCATCAACCATCTGAGATACCTGCTAAAGGTGGCAGAGCAACAAGGCGGAAGGGGCCTGGGACTCCAGAAATGGGATGCTGCCCTAACAGCTCTGGATTGCTTATCCTTGGATTGCTGTGAGGGAGAGGAAATAAATTTTCACATTGTTTAAGACACTATTACTTTGGCCTTTATTTTAACAGTAAATAAAGGTAATATATTCTGAGGCACTTTGGTTAAAGGTTTTCATTGGCTCCCCATTGCTTAAAGATAAGTCCATAGCCCAAATGAGGGCATTTAAGTTTCTTCCAAATCCAGGTTCAGTTCACCTTTTCAGCACAATTCTCTGCCAATAGCCTAGACCTGATGGCACCACATCTGTGCTGCTTTCCTGGACTCCCTGTAATTTTTTCCTGGCAGACTGAATTTTTTCTTCCTCAGGGCTTCTAGAGCAGTGTGCATGTGTGTGTGTCTGTGTGTGATTTGCATTTCCTTATAATTGCTTATAGTATAATTTGAGTTTATCTCCCTCTCTAGAGATTATTCCACTGTATCTTATTCACCAGAAGTAGACTCCACCCCAGCCCTCTACCCCTAGTTTTGTCACAGGTGAAGTGAACAGTGGATAATCAAAATGGACAAAAAACTGAGGAATGTGTTTTTCTTAAGGAGTGGAACTCTGAATGAAATTGAGTAAAGAGGAATGGAATGAAAGTTTGAAGGCATGTTGCATCATTTTTAATTAAAATGTCTTTGGTGATGGGATGGGGGTGCAGAGGGAGGTCAGGAAATCAAACAGCATGGGGCAGATGCCTTTGGTTACTGGATTCAAGCTGGAAAAACAGTCCCTGACAGGCTGCAGTCGTTATTGTGTGTTTCTAGAACTTTGAAAGATAAGGAGGAAATCTGCAGACAAGCTCCGTAGGGAGGAAAGGACTTGGGCTGGTGAAGTCCCTGAGAATAGGCATGTCTGGCTTCACTGCATGTGGAGATGGCCTCCAGTATATCTGACATTGACAGATGTCCTTTGACATGCAGCTTCCTGCCGTCTCTGACTGGCGCAGGTCCACTTGATGCCCAGTGCAAGAACTCACAGCCAATGTGTTTAGTTTAATTTGCTTTATACACTGCCCAGCACTTCACCTTAAACAAAAGATATCCTCAGTAGTCAACATTTGTGAATGACGAATGACATGTCTTAGCATTTTAAGTTTCTATTGAAAAATTATCCTCTGCTTAGATGCATACTCCAAACATCTAAGCCTTATGAGAAAGGTCTCTGGAATAGTCTTACGAATTCTAGTTACATGAAAGTAGGAGACGAGGGGAAAACTCTACCCATCTAAAGTTACAAATTGATTTTGAAAATCAACTTTGACATGAAACCAATGATACAATTTTTGTTCTTGTCCTTTTCTTGTTAAACTTCTGAATAAGCTATAAGCTTAGCACAGTACAGAAGGCAGGATTTTTCATGAGTGAATTGAAGCTTGTCACATAAACATAGTGACTGAGAACGTTGAGTTCAAGATCAAATTGTATGGACACAGGGCCTTGTTCCACTCTATTATAGCAGTATACTTAAACACGCTGCACTTCGATTTCCTCATATGCAACATGGAGACAATATTACTGTCTACCACATAGCCCTCTTGTCAGAATTAAGTGAGATAAAGATATGAGGGCTTCCTTTAGTGTTGCACACAGAAAGTACAATAAATATTAAAGCTATCCATTTTTATTTTATGTAACATTCATTTGTCTATTAATACTCCTTTTCTTTGACTTCTTACACAGTCTGAGACAATGAACTGTTTCAAGGATCATATCATATCACAGGGACTGGTAACCTTATAAAAAGAGAATGTCAAGAATCCAATATCATCTTTTGTGGTTAGATAGTATGTGACTTGGGAAAATACAAGTGGGGTCTAAGTAATGACTCCAGATGTGGTTTAGAAAAAGGGTTTCTATTATGTTGGTTTTTGTGAAGGTGTGGACAGGACTGGCATATGGTGAAATTTTGTAGGTAGGTTTTTGTAGGTGGGTAGTGGATAAAATCATAAATGTGGTGTGTGGGGGTAGGGGGAAGGAATCTTAAAATTAACCCAGACGGCATTTTTGGCACAAATCTTTATGTTGGCCACCCCTGAGACAGTGTAAGGGTTTGAAATGGACTTATGCCCAAATTCTTCATGGCATAATTTAAAAGATTTTAAGCAAAATATGCTGCCACAATGAACACACACTCTGCTTTATGAATGGCCTGTTTATTGCTGTGGTTCCACCTAGCTAGAACAGACTGGTCTAAACCAGACAAATTCATGCAGAGTCATGAAGTTGTACTTTAAATCTATTCCTCACTTCCAAATCCACTTTCAACTATATTAATGTGTAGATATTGCAGTGAAATATACTGGGTTGTGCACCTTTTAAACAACTCTATGCGTGTCAGTATTTAATGTGGAGCATGAAAGAATCTCTGATTACCAGGATTCAATGTGCTCTTCCAGCCTGCGTGGCTCTGACTGCAGGAAATAGCAGCTCAATCTTTGAAGCAAAGACTTTTCCTTTGCCTCTGAGAGTAAATAGCCTGAGAAAGAGAAAGCTTCCTCACTCCAAGGAAGTCTAGATAAATGTGTGATAGGAAGGGAGAGGGCTGTCTGTTGTGTCTGTCAGAATGACACCTGAAGGAAGGCAGCTGGCTCCTGTGGAGTGATAAGGCGAAGGTTACTGAGGCAAAGATAAAAAGCTCAGTTGGTCAAAATACATTACAAACGGAAAGATCCCCAACAGGAATTTTTAGCGTTGCACCCCCAGTCTTTCTCTGAACAAAATGACAATCTGTTCTGATTTTTTGAGGGAATATAAGAAGCATACTCTGCTAAGTGGAACAAGGGCAGAAAACACACACACACACACACACACACTCTCTCTCTCTCTCTCTCTCTGTCTCTCTCTCTCTCCTGAGAAGCTGGTTTCACTAGCTGTAGGTGGCCGACTCCTTCTCTAATGGAGCACTTTAAGAGAACAAGTCATTTCAAAGAAGCAGGATAGACAAGAGAGGATTTTATTGCTTGAAATGGGAACTTTATTGCTCCAGACACATTCATTTTTGTTGTTGGTGATGGTATTAAAAGTCAGGGAGCTAAAGGAAAAAGACAACTAGATGCATAGGGCCGTGGAAAATCTCACTAACTCAATTCTGTGGTTGGTGTTATTCAAAGATCTTAAAACCCTTACCTGCTTTTGACAAACAGGCACTTTTCCTTACTGTGAGGTATCTTCTATCCCTTCACAATTACCCCCCAACTCCATCCCAATGTTGCTTCCACAGCGATGATATATATTCTACGGTATATATTCCCTGAAAAATTTGTTTCCCCTACCTGCAAAATACAAGATCATATTATCACAGTGACCGGGTTCTTTTCATACTGTAGAATACTCCTTATGTCCATACATAAGGGATTACCTCTCTATCATTCCTCGGCCCCTCTGTGTATTTTCCCAACCTTTATCTATTTATTTAATTTTTAAGACTTACATGCTTCTTGATACTTGCTTTTCCTAAAAGTTACCTGACAAAATATGTGGTGTAATAAGCAGGACTTAAAGGGAGACAATTATTACTTCCATCTTTCAAAGAATTAAGAAAAAAACATTCCCTTTTGCTAGCTTCTTTGAGATGCCATTTTAACCTCTATATTTTTTTCCATTCCTTCCAGCAACAATCCATAGTGCAGCAGGAATTCCTGAAGAGGCTACCGTTAGACCACTGCCAATTCAGACCTGTCTTCATGAGCAAAACCACCAGGGGGAGCTCCTTGAGTGAGCTTCTGTGGGATCTCAGGAAAAAGGCAAGGCAAACCAAGAAGAGGGTAGTGGATTTGCAAGACTGACATTGCCTGCATTCAGGGGCCAGCCACAAAGACCACCTTCCCCGCTGGGCAACTTACTGGGTAGGAAAAGAAACGCCCCACTAGAAAGAAGGAAACTCATAGTGTTTAAAAGGAGATGGAAGGAAGCAATGTTTGACTGTTGGATGGCCAGGGGTGGTGGTGGTAAGAAGTTGAGTGCAGCATGGTGGGCATTCTGATAATTTCTAGGCCTAGATTTTAGGAATCCATAGCTGAAAACATGGATGAGAGCAGATAGTTTTATGAGGAATGGGGTAGTGGATCATCACCAGGTGGTGGTCTACTGATGGAGTAAGTAACAAAAGTGAACGAGAGACAGGGGTAATTCTGTTGGCACCAGTGGAGTTTGTTTGAGCAGAGTATAGAAGCAGCTACAATCATACCAATGTGAAAGGCTAGATCATTTGTCTTCTAAATGATGGAGGAAATGGCAAATGTCACAAGATGGAAGAAAAGGAAAAATGCATAGATGACCTTTTCCACAGACTTTTTTGAGCTAGAAAGAAGGAATTTGAAGAGACTAGAAGTTCCAGGAATTCTGCTCATAGTCCATGAGTCAGATTTATTGTTCTGATACCATATTAAAATCCTATCATCTAGGATGACTTGGGAAAGGCTATGCTGAATATTTTGTTTGCACATACCAATCAAACAATATCCTATACTTCCTGTCACAAAGACAGGGCATTTAGACCTTCAAATATGATATGATAACTTTCTATTTCCAGCATGTCTAAATAATAATTTCCCCCCATATAAGTCATATTTTCTTTGGTAAAACAAAAATGAGAAAGAACCAGAGCAAACTAAAAGGGCTAGTATTTTTCTCCCCCAGTTTGTGGGAGAGAATTCCATCTTCAATGCCATATTTATCTGTAGCTTCACTGTAGTAACACTGGCCTGCAATCTCTCAGAAAGACAGTGAACCATTCCATCAGGCTAAGCAATAGTCTTCCACATAGTGGAGTGACGGGCAGACACATCAATCACGGCTCTAACTGAAAGTTATGGTTGGCACAGTTCTGGCACTGCAAACGTTAGGAAGACGCCACCACAATAAACCCTCCATGGCCCCATGAATGGCTCCTTGAAAGCTGCAGTAGTCTGACCCTGGAACAGCTGGCTTAAAAGAGTTCTGTGTGCAATAGTGTTTTCCAGACCTGCAGGCTGAAGTAAAAGCTGCATGCAGTTAAACAGACATTTTAAATGGTGTGTTTGTATTTTGACACCCATGTTGGGGACACTGGGATAGTTGAGGCACATTAATAACTCCTTTCCACCATGCTTTCTGAACTAAAAAGGGAGTGAATTCAGAAACTTGTGGCTTTAGATGAGTTAAACCTTTACAAGTACATTTCATTTTTCTTTCTTTCTTTTTTGCCTAACCAGCTATTTCTGGATTGATGAGTAAAAATTTCAGGATCAAAAATGAGCTGAAGGAAGATGAGAATGAGAAAAGAGAGATAGAAAGACAAAAACAAATAGACAACAAATGGGCAAAGAGAGAGACAGGGTAACCAAAGGAAAATTTATAGATAAGCTTTCCAATGTCAAAATATTTCTTACCTCGTTTAGTTTATTTAGCAATACCTATTACATTAAATTATAACTATACCAATGACAATCCTTTACTTGAGTATCTATGATTAGCTTTTCATATATTTTTTTCCTGCAGAATACAATTACTAAGAATTCTCATATATCTATTTTGAACTATTTAATTTTACATGCAGTTATACAATTACTCCCAATTTCATTTAAGACCTGCAAATAAAGAAACAACAATATATGTTGTATCACAATTCATTGTGCTTTAATGAATGATTGTGAGTGCTTTACCATTTGCATGTTACTCAGCTCCTTCATTTTATTGATAGGAAAATAAGCTGAGAGGGGGTTAAGTTTTGCTTATGAATTTGGCTCAGTTATGTATTTATTATTGGCTAATGTGTTCATTCTCCATAGACCTTCATATCTTTCATTGCAGTCTTCTCCCAACTCTTTAATTTCAAGTTAAGATAGAGAAACTGGAGTCTAGGTGTCACACAGAAGTATTTTGGGGACAATCCCTGCTGAATGAGTTACATCTCCTATACTTGGCACTAGCCAAGATCATCTGAGCTTGGGAGGAAAGGTGTAGGGGAGGGGAAGAACAGCTCTTTTGCATTGGTGTAGGGTATACACTCACCCGTTTCTCCCTTTGGTGCTGTGGGGGACATCAATCAAGACAGGAAGCGACCTGTGGCCTGCTGTCAGTCCAGAATCATGGGAGTTGGTAGCCTCACAGATGTGCTTATCCCTTAGTGTCTTGGATTCCCTACAGTGAAAGTGGCTGAGGCAGGGTGCAGAGAGTGTCTAAGGATAGCTCCATGTCTTCCTCCCTATGGATAATCTCATGATAAGCTGTATTAGTTTGTTTCTTCATTCATTCATTCATTCATTCATTCATTCATTCATTCATTCTACAAGTACCTATAGAAAATAGATGTCTGAGTAGGACTATGAATCAGCAGTGCATGAAAGCCCTCATGGACTCTACTCTAATGAATCTTCCCAGACACCCGAAGAAGGGATCACTGCCAGGTAAAGTAGAGGCAGTGGTAAAGGATGGTAGCTTCTGATGGCATGATGGAACAGCAAGTTACCAGATGGAGAAAAAGCCTCCAACATGGATGGCAACAGAGAGGCCATTGATAGGATAGGTTGCTTCTGTATATCTCGTCAGATGCCAGATAAGATGAAGTGAGTGCTTCCTGTTCCACTAATTCACATGGCCTTCTATGTGTCCTAAAGCTTAGACTAACCCCAGGATGAAAGAATGGCAGGGGGCAATGAATGAATTTGAGGAGAAACTAGTAAATTTGTAAAATAACTTGGAAATTACGAAAGTAACTGAATTTCTTTTGGAAATGACTTATTTACTTTCGTGTGTGTGTGTGTGTGTATGTGTGTGTGTGTGTATGTGGAGTATTAGGTGAAATGTAAAGAAAATAACAAACTTGTGTGGTTTTGTTTTGGTGTGTTTTTTTGTGAATATATTCCTGCCACAGTGACAAAAATAAAAAAAAATAAAAAACCCCTGAAATTTGGTGAGCACCTCTGATGAGTATCAGGGACAGGTATAGGTTTTATATATATGTATATATACTTTTCAGGTCTAGAATATCTATATGTCAGGTCTAGTATGTACATATTTTCATAGGAATAACTTTCCAGAGGAAAAACTACTCATAAGCTGGAGAGAAGATTTGAACTCTGGAGGTCTGTCTGATTTCCAAACTTGAGATTTCTCTTTTGGAGGAGAAAGCAAAACAAAATCTAGTTTCACTAACTGATAATAGTAATGATACCAATTATTTGCACACATGGGCACTCTGGGTGTGTCAATTTAAAGAAAGCATATCTGCAAAATGAAAGAATGTGCTTCTTGCCAACAGATGCTGCAGAATCTTGTAGGACGTCTAATGTACTCTCTTGGGATAGACTGGGAGAATTAGGTTTGCAAACAGAATTTACAATTTTAAAACACCTAATTTAGGTCTATGCTAATAATTAGTTTCTATATTTGTATTTTTTTTTTATAATGTCAGAATGTTTGAGCTTGTGAATAACTCTTTTGTTTTGTTTTGTATTTGAGACAGAGTCTTGCTTTGTTGCTCAGGCTGGAGTGCCATGGCGCAATCTCAATTCACTCAACCTCCACCTCCCGGGTTCAAGCAATTCTCCTGTCTCAGCCTCCTGAGTAGCTGGGACTACAGGCACCCACTACCACGCCCCACTAATTTTTATACTTTTAGTAGAGGCAAGGTTTCACCATCTTGGCCAGGCTGGTCTCAAACTCCTGACCACAGGTGATCCACCCACCTCGGCCTCCCAAAGTGTTGGGATTACAGGTGTGAGCCACCATGCCAGGCCTAACCTTTTCTTTAGAAACAAAATCTGTAGCACAGGCAAGACTATAACTCTCAAACGGATCATTATTTTTGTTAAAAGTTAGCTCATAATACTGAAACCACTTCATTGGAATGAATGTCTTCTGATAAATGTTCTTGACACTACAGTAAATTCCAGCTGAGCCACAGTTACCATTTTAGGGCTTGAAATGTGATAGAGGTCAATTACATTTTTATTTAGCCAGTGTTATATAAATTCTGAAAGATAAAAGGATATGCCAACAACAACAAAAAATACAACTTGTATAGAGAAACTATTGTTCTTATTTCCATGTGGTGGTGAAAGTCAATATATATAAACCAGAAGATAACTGGTTAAAAGATATGTGCTTTTAATATGTTAATGTTTTTACTTTTTGTCTCTTGAAAATATACATCAATGACTCTCATTTCCCATTAATTTTTAGAAATGTCCTAATGAGAATAGTGGAACTCTCTATCAATTCAAGTTTTCAGAAACACAACACTTTGCCTTTCAATCCATTTTCTTTTCAGTAATATGCTATTTAGACCATAAACTATGAGACAAATATACAATTATTCAGTTTTACTTGCATTCTCCAATAAATTCTTGATACAAAGAATTACAGATAATGTACTTTGAATGAAAAGTAACTCAAATATTTTGCAAATAACATTACAAAGTAAATCTTGGCAGAGTCAATATTTTACCACTTCAAAACATTTTCAAGAGCCTGCACCATGCTTTTTCTAGTGGCCACCCTACCCACTGCTAGCTCCAAGGCTACATACCAGAGTCCAGGCTCCAAGAGAGCAATGTGCTCAGAGCTCTGCCAGCACAAGAGCTAGCTCCAGGCACAGGAACCTGTTGGATATGCACTGACTTGGTTATTCTGCCTGGGGTGTTGGTTGAGGATTCCTGCTCCAAGATGGCCTACTAGATGCAGCCAGGAGGAACATCTCCCATATTATGTAAAGAGACCTAATATATGACTCACTGGCATCTGTGAAAGAGATGTGGAGAATGGAAGCAACATGGAAAACATATTTCAGGATATCATCCATGAGAACGTCCCCAACTTAGCTAAAGAAGCCAACATTCAAATTTGGGAAATGCAGAGAACCCACACAAAATACTTCACAGGAATATCATCCCAAAGACAGATAATTATCAGATTCTCCAAAGTCAAAATGAAAGAAAATATGTTAAAAGACTCAATGGTATGCTGTCTTCAAGAGACCCATCTCACATGCAGTGACATCCCTAGGCTCAAAATAAAGGGCTAGAGAAAAATCTACCAAGCAAATGGAAAACAGTAAAAAAGCAGGGGTTGTAATTCTAACTTCAAGCAAAACAGACTTTAAACCAGAAAAGATAAACAAAGACAAGGAAGGGCATTACATAATGGCAAAGGGTTCAATACAACAAGAAGACCTAAATGTCTTAAATATATGTGTGTGGAACACAAGATCACCCAGATTTATTGATATGGTTTGCTGTGTCCCCACCCAAATTTCATCTTGAATTGTAGTTCTCATAATCCCCATGTGTTGTGGGAGGGACCCAGTGGGAGGTAATTGAATCATGGTGTGGGTTTTTCCCATGCTGTTGTGATGGTGAATAAGACTCATGAGATCTGATGGTTTTATAAAGGGCAGTTCCTCTGTACACAATATCTTGCCTGCCGCCATGTAAGATGTGCCTTTGCTCCTCCTTTGCCTTGTGCCATGATCATGAGGCCTCCCCACCCATGTGGAACTGTGAGTCCATTAAACCTCCTTTTCTTTATAAATTACCCAGTCTTGGGTATGTCCTTAGAGCAACATGAGAATGGACTAATACATTTGTAAAGCAAGTTCTTAGAGATCTTCAAAGAGACTCAGTCTCCCACACAATTATAGTGGGAGACTTCAACACCCCATGGACAGTATTAGATAGATTATTAAGGTGGAAAATTGACAAAGATATTCAGAACCTGAAGTTAACACTGGACCAAATGGACCTGATAGACATCTACAGAACTCTCCATCTTAAAACAATAGAATATAGGTTCTTCTCATTGCCACATGGCACATGCTCTAAAATCAACCACATAATTGGATATAAAACAATCCTCAGCAAATGCAAAGTAACTGATTACTACCAAACATACTCTGAGACCATAATGCAATTAAAATAGAATTCAAGACTAAGAAAATTACTCAAAACCATATAATTACCTGAAAATTAAACAACCTGGTCCTGAATGATTTTTGGGTAAATAATGAAATTAAGGCAGTTATATAAAGTCATTAATGCAATAAGAGAGCTTTTTCATCTGTTGCGGGGGGGCGGGGTGGTGTGGAACTGGCATCAACTCCTGCCTAAAATTCCACTAGCATTATTAGCAATCTTTCTGAGTTTAGGCTGAATGTCAGCTTGGTTATCTGGATACCCAACTCCACATAAATTTATTGAATGAGTGAAGAAGATCCTAGAATTTTTGTTTTCTTTTTTTCTGTCTAATATACGATTCAGCTGATACATTCTTACAATAACTAGTCTAGCCACTTTTGTAGGAATGAGAGTGAGAAAGAGAGGACTTTCATACTCATTTCAAATGCAATGTGTAATCCTTAGCACAACCAGTGGAGGGGAGATGGGAGCAAAAGTTGGAAGTATCACTTCTATGCTTAAGGTTTAACTAAGATAGGAAATTTGCAGGCTATGTTAAATGCATTGCATGACTGTCAAATACCCATAGTCTCCCATGCTGGAAGGTTGCCTTTAATAAAAACAGTAGACAGGTATTGGAACTTATCAAGACTCCATCCTTAGCATGTAAGATTTTAATTAGAAAAAGGGGGCTCTTCTGCAAATATGATATACACAAAAGCACTATCTGTAGACAGACCTTTGTCAGGACTTTTAGCTTACCATATCAAAAAATGTTGGATTTTGACTCGCACTCATGCCCCTTGGCCTAGCTACTTTGTGCATGGCACAACCAGTTCAGCCTTATACAGATGCCCTGGACGGAAATTTTATCCTTTATATTTGAATGAATACTTTTGTTTTGGCCATTAGTAGACACTCAGTAAATTTCTCAGTTGATAGAGTGCCTGCAGCACATGTTTCTAATCATTATTTACTGTTAAACGGCTTTAAAAAGAAATAAGTGTACATATATGACAATATACTTTTCCTTAAGAAGGAAAAGGATTTTGGCCAAAGGGAAAGGATGTTAGCCCAAACCAAGACCTAGAATAACTTAACGTATAGAAATCAAGTACTCACAGTAGAGTACAGATTGAACATTCATCAGCCTTATAGGTGCTGCTGATAAGCCTACAAACAGTTAAGGATCTTAAATGATCTTTTCACCACATTCAACATGCCTTATCCAGTTTCATGCCTTACATTTTTGGAAGATTATTGAACATTGGGTAAGTTTGAAAAAATAGACAAAAGAGCAAGGGTATTTTCTTTTTTCAGAAAAGGACAAGAACAAAGTAATTGTAAAGAGACAATAACAATCAGTTTTCAGACTAGTGAAATAACATGGATTCAGCTTCACTAAAGATTAATTCAAATATTAGTAACAGTCATTGGCCATTAGAATTGGTAAAGACTTACTTAGGCTATGCTATCCTTTCTTAAATATTGGATGAATAACTGACCTAGGGAATTAAATATTTAAACAAATGTATCTCAGGGTTGGTGGTCCCTTAATTCCAGTTACCTAACATTTTTTCAGTTTCTTCTGGTTTACTGATGAATAATTAGCAGAGAATGGACTATTTAAATCAAGTTATATAAATTTAATGTACTCAATACATTAGGTTATATGGGGTTATCTGTAACTGATTAAGGTCCTAATTCTGCGAAATTAAAAGTCACCAGATAATGAAAAAGACAATGTCCCATTGCTAAGAAGCTGGTTCCTTAAATTGTGCTGTCACTATACTTTATTTTCTAAGATATTATTTGCTATTCAGCTTCTCTTCTAGTTAAGAGTATAATTCTTCTTTTACTAAAACTTTTTAAATACCTGATATTTATATACCCGTTATTATTGGGTACATGCTATGTTTTGATACAAAAATAGAATATGTAGTGATCAAGTCAGGGATTTAGGATATCTGCCACCTCAAATATTTATCATTTCTTTGTGTTGGGAACATTTCAAGTCCTCTCTTTTAGCTATTTTGAAATATACATTATTGTTAACTATCAGCACCCTATTGTGCTATCAAACATCAGACTGTATATCTTCTATTTGGCTGTGTGTTTGTGCCCATTAACCAACCTGTCTTCATCTCTTCTTTCAACTTCACACCATTCCCAGCCTCTAGTAACTATCATTATACTCTCCACTTCCATGAGATTATGGTAACTCTTAAATATTGGGAACTGGAACTCATGACAGAGTGTTCTTGAATCTTCTTTGTATTCTTTGGAGTTTTTTGTTAATGGAAATACTTGTGGTTTTTCTTATCTATGAAGCACTGCTTTCAGATTTTTCTTAAATAGAAATATGTTTGATTACTGTGTTAAAGATTTCATGCTCTTCATATGCAGATAGTCCATTTACTATGCCTTGGAATAGCAGAAGCTTTGACATCTTGGGATTATTACTCACTTTTTAAAAAACTAATGCATCATATAATCTCATAGTAGTTCATTAGCTGTTCAGTCACTTGTGGATTTTTTAAAACATATTTGTGTGATAGTCAACACTTCATCCACAAATTATTTAAAATATATGTTATCAGGTAATACCAGTGTGTTAAATTATTTTTACTAATAGGACAATATGACAAATTGTAGAATAAACAATTAGCAACTGCTTGGCTGGAGGCAGGTCCTTCCTGTTGTTCTTGTATTCGTATGTAATGAAACTCATTTTCAGTACAGCTTGACTTACAAGAAGAAAGAGTATTGAACAGGGGTGAAGGATGTCCTTAGATCTATGTACAAATTATAGCCCTGCAACCTGGGCAGATCTCTTCATTTCATTCGGCTTTTCTTTGTCCTCTTGCAAAATGGAAATGCAAATCCATAGTTACCGTGAGTAGTAAAGTGTATGTTAGGTGTCACAAATATTAAATTTGAGGGTTTTGGGAATATTTTAGATGTTACCCTTCCAGGATGCCTTCCCTGATCTGCCTCATTGATAGGTATAGGTGCCTCTACTCTATCTTCTCTTTACACATGGGGCATATTTTTGTCATAACATCCATCATAATCATTTGCTTTCTTGTCTACCCCAGCTTCACCCTCTATACTGTGAGTTCCTGAAAATCACTGTATTTTCGTCTCTGTATTTCTAGATCATCATATAGTGGCTGGTACAAAATAGATGCTTAGATTTTACTGAAAAAAAAAATGATTAACAACAAAAGAAGTTGAATAATCTCAATATTTTCTTAAGACAAATACAGTAGTTTCTCCAAGTGTATTTTTTATGAAAGAAATTAGCTTTTCTTTATATCACCAGTGAAAGTGAAAACATATTTTAAAATTTTACAGTAATTATATTACAGCCTAATGCTACAGTCTGGAAGTACAAGTATCTGTTATATTAGGCTTGGGTAAGAAAACACTCAGGAAAGGAATTAGTGTTATGAGCTCCAGAAGTATGGAATTAGAAGGTTAGAATGAGGGTGTGGAGGGCATTTGATTATGAATTTTTAAACCAGAGGTCACTTTAGAAAAATCTACTTAAAATGCATCATGGTTTATTACAACAAACAAACAAACACCGAACATATGGATCTGCATTGTGATTAACCCAGAGTGGCAGGTCCCTCACAGGCAGCCTTGACTCATGCTGCAAGCCCACCTTCAGGCCATATTCAATACTTGGGTGAATCTTCTTTAGCTGAACAACGAAATATGATGGGAAGACACTGGTATTTTGTTAGAATATTTTATGGGGAGAAGGGCAAAGGGCTTTACCTACTATATAGGAAAAAATCACACGATTCTGTGTTATACACTTTGTCTCTTAAAAACCCTCTCAGGCTTCCGTCAGCACACCTCTTCTCTCTTCCCACCAAGCCTCTAACAACCTTCTGTTTATAGGAGCCATACAACTCTGGCTCTAAACTCACGCCGGCCACCCAGTATACCAACAACTGGCAGCTAGCAGACACCACCCATTTAGAAAGCAGTTAAGGAGACTGTGTTGCCGTGGTTTTCAACTTTTATGTCTGTCTCTGAGTTAGAAAAATAATTTACACTGTGATCACGAACACATATATACTCAGGAATATAATTGAAATAAAATGTTTGTAAAATAATTTTTACAAGGGACTTATATTTTTCTCTCCTATTCTAACTCCTTCCTTCTCGTCTCTCCTCTTGTCCTAAAGTATTTAATTTTTTAAAAAAGATACTACTAGTCTGGACCCAGCAGTTTCCCTATATTAGCAGTTTGAAAACATTGTTTTACTATTGTTTGCATGTGGTTCTCAGACTCTCAGTCCACGTCTCAAGCATCTTATCAAGGTGCTTACACCACTACAAACAGGGATTTTGAGCATGGAGTGGGTAGGGAGGCTGCTTCTACTGTTAAAAAGTAGCATTTAAAAAATATTATTACCTAAGAAACTTGAGAACAGAGGAAATGAGGCTGCCTAATATCGATTATTTAGTGCTTCCTTTGAGATATGCCATTTTTAACCTCTTTGCCCAATTCCTCTTTCCTGGGTCCAGGCAGAAAAGGTCTTTAGCCTTGAAAAGCACTGTGCTTCTCATGTTCCCTAGGGCCACTGGCCTGCTAAGGTTTCTCTTCCTGAAAGGCAAAGCCTTTTTTATTGTTAATGTTGCTTTAAATCCCAGCTATACAACCTCTAAAAAGTGGAAAAATGATAAAATATGTGTAAATTCATGTTTAATCCGTCACTTATTCATCACTGAAAACATTCCTCATCTCTTTGTCATATGCACAGTTGTCTTCCCTCGAATTCTCAGGAATGTTTTTGCCTGATGCTTATGTAAGTTGTCACAAGCTGTTTCCATATTGGCCATGGGGGATATATTGTTTGTTTGTTTGTTTTTAAACGGAACATTGCTCTGTTACCCAGGCTGGAGTGCAGTGGCGTGATCTACCCTCACTGCAACCCCCACTTCCTAGGTTCAAGCGATTCTGCTGCCTAGCATCCCCAGTAGCTGGGATTATAGACACGTGCCACCACACCCATCTTGTTTTTGTATTTTAGTAGAGACTGGGTTTTACCATGTTGGCCAGGTTGGTCTCAAACTCCTGACCTCAAATGATCTGCCCACATTGGCCTCCCAAAGTGCTGGGATTACAGGCATGAGCCACCATGCCTGGCCAGAGATATATTGTTTAAATGCACCATCAGTCTCACTGCCACCACTCCCTTTACAGGTGGCAGCTGGTTGAGCTTACATTGTAATTTATCATCATTATTAACATATATATGTGTGGATATATGAAGGGCATTATGGGGATTTTACATGAATATGGAGCAGTGTGGTTCATACCTTTAAGGACATTAAACTAAAATTCAATCAGAAGCAGTCACCACATGCAATGCTTAATCATATAATATGGTGACCATTTGCTGATGGTTCGACACCGTATTTCCAAAGCATCAATGCTTTCAAATGACTCAATCAACTTCTGCGAAGTTATGCAAAAACTGCTAAATGCAGAGCCTTTTATGTTTTCCTATTTTTGCTACCAAATTCATTTAATAGAAATAACTCTTTGAGTAAGTGCACTTGCCTACGGTGGAAAACACTTTATTTGGTGGCAGTGTTGAAACAGCCAATATGAATTATAGGCATTTACTGAAATAGAATCAAGAAACCTATTTCCCCCTTCAAAATCAATAGAAAAATTGCTACTTACACTAGGTATTCTTTGTCTTTGTAAAGACAAATGACAGTGCATTCTGTTTCATGGTAGTTGAAACATTTCTCAACTGGCAAAGTTGTTTGGTTCTCTATTTTACCTGTGCAGATAAAAGGATCCTTTTGCATCTCAAAGGCTAGAGGTAATGTTTTTCACAAATAAATAACATACTAAAGTGAATGTTAATTTTTTAAAAATTAGCCTTTTGAAAGAGATAGCACTGAATTTCTGACAGTAAAAATTAATGTTTCTTTATCAAAATCTTAATTAAAGTCTGAAATGGTAGATCTTTGAAAATTCAGGTTATATAGAGAGAATATTTTCCATTCATGAAGTTATCATTATTACTTCATAAAAAACACAAATTTCAGCCTATGCAGACTTTTCTTCTTAGAATTTGAAATGCTTTTATTATTTTTGCATCTTGAATCAGTAATCTTAAAAATTTTATACTTAAAAATTTTCTGTTGGATAATTATTAAATATTTTGCTGTCACAATAAAATTTTACCATGTATAGATGTTGTCATGATTCCTTATTAGCGCTACTGAAAATATATATGTATAATTTCTCTTATTTAATAAAAGCACATTTATTGTTTGTTTATGAGTATGTGCAAAAATTAGGCAAACAATGGAATCCCGTTGATCTGCTCATATTAAAATGCATTTAAATGGGAACATGTATGAGTACATAACAGTGACTAGTCGGTACTGGGAGCTATCAGAGATTCGCTGAAGTTCAAACAAGTAGTAACCTTTCATATCTTAATTCTTCCCTAAATTGTTTGCATCCTAAGAAAATATCAAAAAAATAGCAAGTACACAGATTTAGTATTTCACCAGTGACTTCCAGAGAGCTAGAAACAGGATTTATGAAGAATCCACGTTATGATTTTCATTATTCAATAGCTAATGTTACATGGATAAATACATTATAACTGTTGTATTATTGCTTACTACTGACTGGATTTCTTCATTATACTCCTGGGCATCATGAACTGAAAAAACTATAGAAATGACAGCAATATCATCTGATTAACAATGGGCAGATCAGTCCTGGTACACAATGCTTTATACATGAGGCCAAAAATGACTTTGGATTAAGAATATTTTAGTAAAACTTCTGCGTCTAAAAGGAGCAGGAAGAATGCACACACTTTAATCATCTTCAAAAGACCAGTTTAGCTAGTATCAATGTATATTTAGAGGTTGTTGTAATTTCTGTTTTTTCTGTAGCTGTTCAATTGTCCTGTGCAAAGCAAAAATAAACCAAGTATGTGGTCAAGAGTAGTGGGCATTCACATTCAGACAATTTGTGTATTCTTATAAATGTGTTTAATTACAACTGCTTCAAAAGAATCCCAGATTTTCAAAAGTTTATTTTAAGTTTGGAGACTAGACAAGGTCATACTGGTTTTACATCCTACGTGATATAAGTATATATACAAAGAAAAAAACAACATTGGAATATTACACAGCTTGAAGGTTTGCAAAGGTTATTTGTGTCTTAGTTATTTCTGTACTTAATGACACATCTGACGCATTGAGTATTATATTTCATAATTTGTTGACTAGCAAAGATACAATCATTAGTAAACCAAGTCTTCAAAATTCACATCAAACTTTATGAAGTCATTCAGAAAGAGAAAGTCAACCCTAAAATTAAAATCGGCAACTATGATAAATACTTTCAAAAGGATGTAGACAAAATGGACATGTTTAAAAGTTTAGTTTCATTAATTGTAAAACTAGCACGTTATAGTTACTCAATATAGTGAAGACTAGGTGATTCTTATGTGTATTCTACTTATAGTATTTTATTGGTTTTAGCGTGAATTTAAATAGAATAAATTTACTTCACTTTGATGTCACTGACATGAATGACACAAAAGCTACTTCATAATACTACTTTACAATAATTTTCAACATTTCCATATGTTGGAATCCCTTTGCTGTCATCAATTTTGGGTGTCATGGGACAATAGGTATCCCGTTGGACATGATGTACTGTGAAGAGCATATAAAGCAGAGAGAAAACGAAAAAGCAAGAGAAACTCATTTCAATGTGTTTTCTAAAAGGAAACAAATATAATTTTAATCAACTTCCTTGGAAAATATTTTTAAAACAGGTAACAATAGAAAAAATTATAAAACATCATATGAAACTAGAAGTAATTTTGGAAAAGTAAATCATCATAAAGGATAAGTAATAATCTTAAAAATATACTCTTAAGAATGCATGTAATTTGCAAAGGAAAATGGCTAGATATTTGATGGGACAGTAAACCTTGAAAGAAATTGGCTAAAGAGTAAGTGTGTGTATATTTCTGAACCTAAGTAATTATCTGTCACATAACTTTAAAATTTAGCCAGTTACAAATATTTTAGAATCCTAACTTTAAAGTTATCTAAAAAAGGCAATATGGAGGAAATTGCAATTTTGTTTTTGAAAGATGTTGAAAACTGATTACCATTTCAGAGGCTTCAAATTCATAATTTCATAATAAGAACAAGAAATACAAAGCATATGGGCAAGGAATCAACATGTGACCAGACAGTCCCCTTAGACCAACTAATTTCGCTCTTATTAAAAATGCCAGTACGATTGACTTTCTCTTTAAATTCTTCACTATTATTGAAGACCACTCCATATATACATCATTAAGAAATGCTGTTAACACATGGACAGACAAGACAGTAACAGTCTAGTGGCTTTTGTTATGCAGCACAAATATTAAAGGAAAAAAATAGCAGTGTTGCGTAGGATCTTAACATTTCGTACACATACCATCCTTTCTTTTCCAAGACACTTAATTTAAAACTCCAATAATTCTGTCTAAGCCTTATAAAATAAATACTTGTAAAGCTTATAAATTAGATGTTGAAGACTTTTATGGAGGCAGTGTGAACTTTAATTTGAGAGACATGTCAATGAAACCTCCAGTATCAATAACAAATTGTTATGATAATTGCTTATTTTTTCCAGATCTTTGAAGCAAAATAAATAGAAATCAATTTTCATTTTGAAAATGGTTTACTACTTTGTCATTAGCAAACACTTTGTTTCTCACAAATAACTCCACCTGTGCTTTCCTGGGAAACTACCACCAGTTTCAAATCTCAATAAGATGTTAGTTTCACAGGAAATGTGGAGATGAACAAAGAAATGATGAGTATGCTTGGCCAAGGTATGCAGCACTATATTAATGTTTCTTTGCTAAATTTTTATAAAATAAACAAATAATGAGTCTGTTTTTAAAAGTAAACATAAGAATATGTAATTACCATCTAAATGAAGATTTAAATTTAAAGAAACATAATATATATATTTTTTGTTCCTTTGTGCAAACTGAGAGTATGGGATTCTTTATGAAGGAAGTATTTGGAAATTAAATAGTTATGGCTTCCTTCAAAAATAAAACTGCAGATTTAATTAATGGATATTAAATACAGATCAATCTACTGGTACGCAGTCATGTTATATATATATGAGTAAACATGACACTTCTTTTAGGCAACTAATAGGAAATTCAGTTAGGAAAAAAGCATTGAATTATTCAGGTAATACACAATATAAAGAATATAGAATAGAACCAAAAGAAAAAGAAGTCACATAATGTCTTATTAGAAATAATGAAAGTAAAATGAGAATTATAATGTCAGTACTGCATGTTACATATTCTTCTTTAAAATTTTGTAATAAACATTGACAGTGTTTGGTAGGCACAGGGAAACAGGATAATGTAGAGTCATTACAGAAGAAAAAAACTTATTGCTAACATTGCAGTATTCCTTTTATCAGAATTAGGTGAGTATTGGTTGTAAAAGCTCTATCAACTGTTGCTCTTATTTGATAACTTTGAGATTTTTTTTACTCTTGCTATAAAAAGAAGGCTACTTTCTTTCCCTAATATATTTCTACCAATGTAAATAACTCAGGAAACAATGAGAAAAGTAATTCACACTTAATGTGATGTTACTTAAGTGATTTGACCAATAAAAAAATCAAATTAAATCATTGAAAAGGCAGGCTTAGACCCCCTTAAAAACACAGTTAGTTGCCTACCATAATTTGAGTACTTTTTCATGAAAAAAGAAAAAGAAAAACATTCAGTTTCCTACAGATTTTGCACAGTTCATTCCATGGAGATACTTTTAGGGAAATAGGGAAGAGGGTTGTGAAATGTAGCCTCTCCTCATTCCTCCTCTGTGCAGCCCAGCAGCTCTGACCGCAATGTGATCCTCCCATACCAGGACCAAGGAAGGATTCTTATGTGTCGTGCATAGATGGGAGGGTCGATGACGTTTTTTCTGTGAGTGTCATTGTCAAAATTGCCCTGGAAGACCTAACAAAGAAGAGCAGAAAATGTCAGTCATATAACCTTTTTTCTTTGAAATTATTTTTATGTTCCTGTTTGGAACATTTTCCCCAAACATGATATTTGATAACTATTCATTTTCTTTTCTTCAAACTATATTGCAGCTTCTTTTTAATAATAATTATTTTAAACTAAATGGTCAATTAATGTTTAAAGAGTTAAACCTTGATTGTTTAATGCAGGAATTCATAGATCTGTCATTTTCCTCTGCATGTTTCTCTCAATTAAAAAAATGCAACAGGTATTCATTTTTTGCTTATGTCACAGGCTGAACGTTAGTCAGGTAGTTTGCTGAAGATGCTCTCTTCCAAGGAGTGACTCAGAGATCCAAGCTGCTTGCAAAGTACAGCTGTCATTTGGAGCATGTAGCCTCCACATTCACAAGGGGCACGGGGAGGGGAGAGTTAGCAGACTATGCAGGGTGTTTAAGAGAACAAGTATGGAAGCAGCTTATATTACTTCTGTATTTATCTGTTTCACCCTACCTAATTATATGACTCCAGCCTAACAGCAAAGGAGGCTGGGCACTGGAAAGAAGCAGAAGGCTATCTGGTGAGCACTAACAGCCTCTATCACAGTGCCTTTTGCCCACTTCTTCTCACATACAGAATAAAATTAGCCCATCTCCAAATGAGACAACACAATCAATGCTGTTTTTGAACTGTTTTTTTCTTCTTTTTTGGCTTCATCTATTAATTCCTGGATCCATACGATACTATTGGGATAAATGTGAGTTATAATATCCTGACACTTTGCATAGAATGTCTGTTCTTCTTTGGTAAAAATGCTTTTCTTTTTTGTTTTTTGGAGCTTTTCTATTGCCACATGCTCTTCCCTAAAAGACTTTCATAATAACTTGGACAAATGTCTGCTTCAGAAAACAAAACAAATTTAAAACACTGGGACCATGATAGGAATGGCATTAAATTACAAATTATGTTGGGGTAAACTGAGGTATTTACATGTTTTAGTCTTTATCTGAAGAATTTTATCCTTCTTTTTCTTATAGATTCTGAACATTTCTTATTAAAGTTATTTCTAACTATTTTATATCTACTTTTTTTTAAATTTAGATTTAGTTTAGATTTTTAAATTTAGTTTAACTTTTTAGAGTAAAAATCTCTTCAAGACTTTCTGTTTTCACTTTATGAATCATCTTACAATTAGAAGATAATTTTCTTTCTTGTTTGACATCAAATTTATTTTCTTATTTGGCATCAAAACATAACTATGTGGTCAAAGAGACACCTGAAAATAAAATCCCCAAAGTAGAAAACAAAAAACAACCAAACTTCATCATCACATGACAGAATACTTAACCCACATCTTTCAGCATTCTGAAATTAAAGAAAATGTTTTAAAAGCCTTCTAGACTAGTCTTATCTGGTCACAAATGTTCTCCTGGGAAGAAAAAATCATATTCTCCTCAAAAGCATTAGGCAGTATGGCACTGATTAACAGAAGCAATAGACAAGACCGAAAAGTCTCTCTGCTGGTTCTGCTGGCATATCTAAGTACAAGTTCATTTAGCAGGCATTTTATGCTTAGTAATGCCCTGTCTTGCAGGCAGGAATAACTCATTCTGGACTGAAATGTGCTACTACTATGTAACAATGTCTCCGTTAGCAAAAGCTCACAGGTACCGGACATACCATAAACACTGGCCAAAAATCTTGAGAGGTTGTTGCTACTGCAACAGCAGAAAATAAGCTCTGGTTTACTGACATCTTATCTGACATATGAGGTTGGATTCAAATGTTTCAATGAGACTGTGGTATTACAATTTAATATGGAATCTAAAATCCAATTTTGTAGCCCTGCTAGTGAACTTAATGTATATCTTTGGGATAATAGAGTTTAAATTCATTAACTTTCATTGCAAGATGTATAACAGCCCAAAATATAGTTTTATACCACTTCTTGGGAAGGAAATACAGAAAGAAACAATTTTCTCTTAAGTGTCTGCTCTCCAGCACAGGTTTTGATAGGAATTATCAACCCAGAAAGTATTAGTTGAATTATTAATTATACTCATTTCTTTATAATGAAGAATACAGACAGAGAAACTATATCATCTCTGAAACTGAAAACAGCTATGAAATTTCTGATTTAGTATGTGAAAGTCATGGATATTTTCATGTTCACTTAAAAAAAAAGGGCAGTTTCATGAAACAGGATGATTTATAAAACAATAACGTTCATAGAAAAACAGCCGAAATCTATACTAGAGTCACCCAATCTACAGCCTCAAAGTACTGAAAATACATTTCTGTTTTCAGAAGCCTCTCAGTAATGACACAGTACAGAACACAAAGCACCCACTTGCTAATTCCAGGATGATATTTTGTACTTGTTGTGTAAACACATAGCACATGTGCTGTTTTCTTATCTCCAGCACTAGGAAGCCCCTGCCTAAGAATGCTACCTAAATATTTCACCTTGCAAAGGAATGCAAACACAGTATTTTTAGTTAACTTCATAAAATCTCTAAGATTTCTAGAAAGTGCTTTCACAGGCACATTTTAGAGACATAAGCATCTGAACTAAAACTGAAGTCTGAAAAGACTGATGGAGAACATTAAATCTCTATATAGGAGTGAAAATATTTTACATGAGAAAGACACAGTTTGATTTGAATTTTTTAGAAAAACTATGCACAAGTTTCAGTTCAGGGAGGAGGCTAATTAGCTGATGACAAATTTGCTGATATATTCAAACATGATAATGCTTAGAGGTCTTTTTCTAACATATGCTTTTTCTAACATATGGGGTCTTGATTAAAAAAAACACTAAAGGTACTTTGCAGAAGCTTCCATAATTACAACCTAAGAGAAGATAAGAGAAAGAAAAATACAATTCCCTCAATGTAGCTATCTTGAATTTTTTTTCTAAGGTTAACTCTCTTGTGATGCTGGTTGAAAATACAAATCAGATTCTTGGGAGGATTCAAATCTCAGCATGGAGAGAATATCAGATAAAATAAAACAATAAAATCTTGCTTCTAGCAGAATTAATATATTTTTTGTAAGACGAGCTACTATTCTTTGTTAGGGACCACTATCTATTCAGGCCAGTATAGACATCATAAATAGGAGGCCTCCAGGGATCATGGAACAAAGCAACATTATTCTCCACGATGTAGTCAGAGAGGTGGGGCAAATTTCAGTTTCTTTTAGTAGTCATGGAATAGGACCCTAAATATCACAGAATCCCTTGGGGATTTCTTGCACATATGATTTCTTTAGAAAATCGTCTAGTTTGTAAAAATGTGCTTCTTTTCAGTTATCCTAAACTGATGAAAATTTTTAAAGAGGTTCCCATTCTTCTAACTTTTGGGAATTTTTGTTCACATCATTCAAATAGCAAGTGGTTCTAAGCACTTTTAGATAGATTCCCTATGGCTAAACATCAGTATTTTACATCAGTATTAAACATCAGCATTTTAGTAAGATTTCAAGTGACTATCACTTCATCCCTCTGGGCTTTTGATGCCCCCTTATAGGTTTCATTATTTTTCTTCTGCTATTTGGAGACTATAGTTGAACTGCATCTGGGATTTCAGATATTGTGGAAATACAAAGGTTGAACGAGACTTTCTAAAGTTTTTTCTATTGATTGTATTTTCTTTGTTTATGGTATCAAGCATACCATTGTCCTTACTGACTGTATCTGTACACTGACCTGCTGTTCTTAAGGGATAGAAGACAAAGGTAAAGATCCATTTTCCTGGGGCAGCATGTATGTGTGTGTGTGTGCAGAGGTGCTGGACTGAAAGAAAGCTCAGAATTCTTTATTTAACACACATAATTTCAATCCTTTGTGCTTTCATCCAGAGAGCTTATGGAGAAGTGAAATAAGACAGTCTTTGGTAGCTCTGATGCTCAGAAACCCTGTTTCTATCTAATTCTACCCATATAACGAAAGAATCTGAGATTTGGAAGAGAACTCAGAGATCTGCTATCAATAACTCTTCTCTCTAATATTTCTAACATGGAACTTTCAGCCTATCCATGGCATGCCTCAATACAACAGGACAAGTATGTATTTAGACAGTTTGAAAGTCTGTCTTTTTATAAGGCTAAAATGTATATATCTCACTTCAGTCTACTGAATCTAATGCTTAATTCTCAATGAAAATAGAACAAATAGCTTATCAAGAGAACTTCTGACATACTTAACAATAATTGACACAAACCTCTCAAAAACTCAGCTTCAGTGCTCTAGGCTAAACATTCATGGTTCCTTAAAAAGTTCTTCATGTTGCATGATTTTCAGACCTGTAATCTTGATTGCATTCCATTGGGTAACATTTGCTTGAACTATGGCTCAATGAAAGTGTGGTATTTATTGCGACACAGAATATAGACATACTGTGAATAACTCAAAAGATAGAGTGCACCTTTGTTGTAGATACAGTATTTCTATCAATGCAGTGTAAAATGTAGAATAATTATATTGCATTTCGGGTTATAGTTGATTGATTTATGGTCAAGTAGATTTTGGATATTTTAATAATTTCTCCTCAGTGAGGGTTTTCCAATTTTTTTACTTGTATCTATTTTATAAAGCAACAATTTATATATTATATAAGTATATAATTCTGATTTTTGTGGGTGACATAAGGGACAGATGCTTATTAATTTATAGTTCAGGATCATAAAATTTATTTTTATATACTGAGTATCAACATTACTTGAATTTTTTTGACTGTCAAAAATTTCAGAGTTACAACTTGAATCAACGCTTTAAGTGATGTAAAGTCTTACGAACATTTTCACGGAATTAGTATGCATGAATCATGTCAAACATAACATTTTTCCATTTGAATAGTTTGGGAAAGAGCCTTCATTGTTTCTAATTCTACAGCTAGATTGTCAGTAAAATTTTAGGCTAATCTAAAATTTATGTTCTACTTTGCCCTATATGCAAGCATTTCAAAAATCAATTTTTTTAATTAAAAAGTAAAAAATATTAAAATATGTAGAAAACTATTTTTAAACATTTCAGTTACTGGTATAAATCTATATCATATTAAACAAATCTTATTAGAAGCTTTGCATTTATGAAACTTCTATGAGTGATTGGCTATAAAAAGTCTGAAACCGAAGTTTAATTCTTTTAGCCAAAATAGACTGCAGCTATCATTCAGTGAATTCAATTTTCTAGGAAAATTTACCAGCATCCTGAAACCATTTCATGATTGAATGGCCAGTATATTATTCTTGATGTTTTTCTCTGCAATCAATTCCACTAAACCAATGAAACTCTGTAACAAAATTAGCCTCAATATGAGTACATTCTTCTAGATGTAATAAGGAAACAAGAAATTCATTTCCAGGTAAATTTCAATATTCTAGAAAGTGTTTCTTTGGAAAATAGTGATATTGAGAATTATATTCTAAGAGAGTCACCCAAAAAGTAGGGGTTTCTGTTGGAACCAATAGACTGTGTTAACACGTGTCTCCATTGATCATCAGCCTGCAGAATGAACTGGGGGGTCGGTTTTCACTATAGGGCATCCCAACAACACTACAGCACAAATTGTCATCAACAGAAAGGAATAAAGAGCTGCCACAGTGTCTTCCATCCCATAGCATCCTGAGTAGAACCATTACCCTCCAAATCTGCAAATGAAATAAGGTCATAGCTAACCGAAACAATCTATCAGGAGGTGAAAGTCAAATGGAAAAAAATTCAACCAAAATGTATACATAGGACCTTAAAGTAGAGCCAAAGACAAGGATAAAGTTACATGTCCCAATTTGTGAAAATATAATGTGTGTAATCTATAGATAAGAGATAGAATGTGAAGAGGACTTGTTTTCATATCAACCACTAACTATAACATATTAGATAATCACTTTATTTTTCTGTATCCAAAAGGAGTTGATCATCTTGTCTTCTTTGCAAGAAACACATATCTAGACATATCTTAATCTTGAGTTTGCTTGTGTGTACTATCTTGAAGTAAATTGCTGACCATCAAATCTTTGCTCTGTTGAACAGTTCTTCTGCAGAGTTTAGGATGTGTCAAATCCAGTGTAGGCATAGCGTTGACAGACACATGTCATTCCAGTGATCAGTGTACAGTCTACAAAACCGTGTGTAACAGGAGTGTGTATTAGATGTTAACCTTACCCAAGGAGGAGTCTGTTCTTTGCCCTCAGCTCCTTGAAGGTAATTTCTAAGCCCTTGGAATGGCCTGTCTGAGGAGAGTGTTTTTGTTTCCCAGGGGCCCTTGGGCCACACCAGATAGCCCATGCTAACATTGTGGTTACAGTGAAGTCTTCAGGTCAGCTTGACCACTGAAAGGGTGGAAACTAAAGTTAGCCACACAGATGGTCAACCATGTCTAAATGTCGGAGCTTCCATAAAAACTCTGAATACCAAGGCTAATGTGAGCTTCCTAGTTCGCAATACTCTGGGCTTATTGTCACATACCATGGCTGAGAGAACTTAGTACTCTCCAGAAGTCTCCAAGACAACTGAAAGCTTATGCCTGGACCCTCCTGGACTCTGCCCCATATGCCTCTTCCCTTTGATGATCTGTATCCATATCCTTTCATCATGATAAACTATAACTGTGAGTATGATAATTTTAATTGTGTTTGTGAGTTTTTCTATTGAATTATCAAACCAGAGAATGATCTTGGGGAACTGAGAATGTGCAATTGATGTCAAAAGTCAGGGTGGGTTTGGGGAATCCTGAACTTCGCAATGAGTAATTGGTGTTGAAAGGCTACAGGTTTCATCTAAGTTTTGTTGTCTGAAACACTGACAGTTGGAAAAGGAACCTCAATTGTCTGAAAGGGTTGTATCTACAACTTCCCCAACATCATGCGCCAGCCTGTGACAGACATTCAGGCTTTAAAGTTAATTGTGAACTTACTTTCTATTCTGATGCTTTGACTAAATCCTGAAAGGACAGTCCATTGAAATTTAATTATTTTGACTCATGAGTATCCTTTCTAAACCTTCTACTGTTAGGTTCTACTCCCTCTATTTTACTTGCTCTTCTTATTTTCAATTTCTGGATGATATTTCTTCTCATGAGCATAAACCTAATAAGCATATCAAACAACTGGTGTTACTCGTCCTCTTGCATATTTCAGTAACAAAAAATTCAATTTCTTTGTTCTCCTGTATTTCTTTAATATCATTTCCATAAAAGCTTATAGGTCCTTTGAGAAATACTACTTTGTCTATCTACTTGGGATTCTTTTGAAATCCCTTAAGAAACTGCAGTCAGATTTTCTGAAAGGTATTGTGCATGGTCAGAGATATAATAATTCTGCACCATAATTCATATTGGATATTAATTTTTATCTATATCCCTTTTAAAATGATGTTTTGTTCCATAAACCCTTTGAAAAATCTAGACCCTGTTTGCTTCAGAGATTTCTTTGTTTCTCAAGATTTCTCCGTGAAATTACTTGAGGCTTTCAAATTGCCTATTTAACTTCAAAAATCTAATTATAGAACATTTTTGTTTGATGGGAGAAGTGAAAAACAAAACATGGGGACAGGTTCCATAGTCTTTCTTTCACCAGGGCATGATTCATTTTAAACCATTAAAATGAATATATGGGTTCCCTAAAAAAATCATTTCTATTCCCATTGTTGCTCTCAAGAAATTTCTTGTGGCTCTAAAGTTTGCTGTCTATTGTAATTATGTATAAAAGTAGATTTTTGGCTTCAAGAAATACTACATTTCACTGAACTAATCTGGCTTTGCTTCATGTTCCTAGTGTATATAAATCTCTAATTATATCCCAAGAAATTCTTTACTACACCACAAATTTGATGTTCACTTACAATTCCTGTAGCATGATTTGCACTCTACTGCTCCTTCTGTTAGATTTTTTTTTTCTGAAAATGCACCAATGAAAGATTCCAATAATAATTGGCCAAAAGATAGGCAAATGTGTTTTTTTCCCTACCCTGGCAATAAAAGTCCACATTTCTGGCCCTTCATTGCTGCTTAAATTGCCAGATTCTCTTTGGTTTCCATGTAGTTGACCTGAAAGCTGGTTGAGGAACATAATTCTTCATTGGGAAAGACAGCTGTGTGATAGCTTTCTAAAATTCATTCTTTCTTAGATCCTCTGGAATTTGAGAGTATGGGAAAAGAGGAGAAAATAGCACATTTTAATAGTATTTTTTAGAACATTTAACTTCTGACTTTGCATAGAAGAGTTCAACTGTTCCTAAAAAGATGTGGGATTAGGGGGTCCTATTCTCCCCAGTAATATCAACTTGTCTATTACTGGCAAGCTGGCGTAGGTAATACTTGTGATTCCCTAGTGCACTGTGACAGTGACAAGTTGAGCTAAGACTTGCCAACATCCTACTCAGCCAGATGAGAGACAAAAGGGACTGGGGGCAGAATGTCCATCTTCATTCATTGTATGGACTGTTTTCTTACATAACCTTGGCTTTAAGAAGCAGAGAGCTGGTAGCTCTTTAGAAAGAGCCCAAAGAGGCTCACTAAGAAGTTCATGTTACCTTTTGTTATTAGGTCTTGACCTTGAGAAAAAGACGTAGTGAAAAATCAAAGCAAAGAGTCCATCCTCCTTGACTGTTACCTTCCTTTCACCAAGCTTACTGGCATTTAGAATGCAGAACCTAAAAGCCAGTAGGTAGGATACACCACCATATTTAACTTCTTTTATGATGAAAGTCTCCTTAAATAATAAGAGTATCTTAGGAAATATATCACATAGGATGATTGCCTATAAAGATTTATGAAACATAAAATATGCCATTCTAAACTGTGGCTATATATTTAAACTATCTGCCTTCCACTACTCAGATTTTGACTGCCATAAGAAATATTCCTACAGAAAAAGTAGAATTGAGAAATCATCTGCTTTTCAAAGACATCTCCAGGAGATGTTACCAGGAATAGTCGGAAAGTAAAGGCATCTACTTTTTTCTTTTTAGTCGAACATAAGAAATGTAGAAATGCCTTTCCTCTTTTCTATAAAAGTACAGAGCAACTCGCCTCTCTATTGAGTTCAAAGCTCATCTCTCAAACTCTCATCCTAAATCATACTAGGTATTTTCCATCTCATCAGAACAATTTGAGACTTTACCCCTGACTCTACCCTTCATGGTAGGTATATAAATGATGTGGCAGTAGAGAAATTGGTGTGTTTTGGTAATTCTTGCCATATTAGGAGACTTTTCCTCATTTCGAGTCTCATTGAAGAGTTTCACCCTTTCATCCTATCCTTGTCAGAAATGACTTAATATTGAGCTCTATGTATGAACACAAAAGTGATTTAAGCACTCAGTCATATGATTTCTAAGCCAGACTGGTGATGAGGAGAAAAGAGTATTAGGGAGTGAGAGAAGACAATCCTGGAGATGGATGCAGAGGTAGCAAAGTGGAATTGTACAGCTGAAGCAGGGTGCCTAGGTGTGAGTGTAAGTGTGTATTGCCTAGGCACAGAAAGTAGTCATTCTCCTTTATCCTCTCTCCTGAATATCCTTAGTAGACCATCGTCCAGCTGCAAGACATAGAAGATCTTAACTGGAAACAAGATTGCAAGATGAAATATTTGGAATATACTTACACTAAAGAATGTATCATTTATCTAAATTGAAATTTAACTAGGTGTCGGTATTTTTATTTGCCAAATCTGGCAACACTATATGAAGAACATGAGGAACGCCAGACCTAAGCTGAGCAGTCACTAACTCTTCTTTGGGATAAGCTAAATTTTAGGTCTTTTCTTAAGGAGTTGAGGGTATATTATTATTAAAATACACTTGATCTCAGAAGGGAATATTAAACTTTGCTATTACTTATGGCTATTGAAGTATTACCAAAAGGAAGAAAAGAAATAAAAGTGTAATTTTGTTATATAAAAGTTATATTATTTTCACTCATACATGAGGAATGTCTTCCTTTAATTATTATTAAGTATCAGACATTTCATTTATCTGTTCAAAATTGATTTTGTTTCTAATTTTATTGGAAATAAGGAAATTAGTTCTTATGTTGTTTTCTGAGTTTGGTCCTCTGCTCACAGCTTCAGAAAAACTGAGAGGAATGCCTCTTCACACAGGTATAATCACTGAATCCGTCTTTTGTTAAAGTTATTTTTTAATCAGTTTTGTGTCTCAAATTACGCCAGAAACTTTTTGATGATGACAAATGGGTTCCCTCTTTAATAAGTGTCCCCAGAGGGCTTATTACAGGTGTATTTGTCCCAAGAGTGCTCTATACATATTAACACAGTTTCTCTTTGAGATTCAACCAAAGGAACTACATAAAAATCACTGTCAAATGATTAACTTTATAAGGTGTGGCAGATTCAGAAATCTTTTTATAGTTTCCCATAAACATGGACATATGACAGGTATCATTTATTCTTTTTCAGATTTAAACTGTGAAAAAGTAGAAAAATACTGCCACATTAATTAAGTCATTGTGAAAGTGTTAAAGGGGAGACTTAATTGCTAAACATATTGCAGCTGATGGTGTGATGGTGGATAGTAAAAATGGCATATGTATCATGCAAAACTAATGTCCTTGAGCATTTTTTAGCATATAATAAACAATCAAAATATTAGTTGTTTGGTGATTATTTAGAAATAAAATGGGTTCAAATTTTTGCTGTATTCTAATTAATGTAGTTTGGATATTTGTCCCCTCCAAATCTCATGTCAAAATGCGATCCTCAATGTTGGAGGTGTAGCCTAGATGGAGGTGTCTGGGTCATGGGGGCAGATCTCTTACATATGGCTTGGTGCCCTCCCTATTGTATTGAATGAGTTCTTGCTCTACTAGTTCACAGGAGAGTTGGTTGTTAAAAAGTAATGTGGCATCTTCTCCTCTCTCTCTTGCTCCCTCTTCGACTTCCGCCATAAGTAATGAAGGTTCCAGATGCCTCACCAGAAACCATGCAGATTCTGTTGCCATTCTTGCACAGCCTGCAGAACCATGAGCCAAATAAAACTCCTTTCTTTGCAAATGACCCAGTCTTAGGCATTCCTTAATAGTAATACAAAACAGATTAACACCACTAGTCAATGGTTAATGCATACTTCAACGATCAAAATAATGACGTAGTTTCTGTAATACTTAGATTGATCAAGTACTTGTTTTCCTAGTAGGAAAGAAAATGATCAGATTCATCTAAAATAACATCATAGTTTCTTCTATTAAAAATACTAATTTTCTCTCAGGTAACATCTCCTGCTTTCATCAGGCTCATCACTACCTCTTAATGAATGACAACTTCACTGAATTTTAAACGATTTATTAAAGTTTGATAGCCTTGATCATTCTACTGGGGAGCTAATCACTAATCAATAGTTTTAATATGTTAGCATTTTTAATCAATGCATAGAGTCACAGTTGGGCTAACACTTGATGATTTTTCACAGTAGTAGTATAAGAATGACCTAAAAAGCATGAGTAATTTTTTTCATTGTGAAATATTGTCATTATGCAATTAGGTCTATTAATAAATAAGTCACACATAAACATGAGATATTCAGAATTTTAAGTGTACACAATTTTAGTGATTTCTGATGAGTGATGGAAAATTGAGAAGATAACAATAAGAAGATTTTAACTTTTTTGGCATTTGAGCACTGGGAAAGGTAAGGTAATAAAACATGTAACAACATTTTTATTATTTTTCATTTATGAATATTTTACTTTGATAGTACTGCTATGTAACATATTCCTTGTGTTTTTCACACTTTTTTTTTTTTCATTTTTGTGGGAACATGTGCTAACTAGAAAAACTATATTGTTTCAAATTTTAAGGGAGTTTATCAAACTCCCTGAAAATGTAACTCTGAGTTTTGGAGACAAAAGATAATTAGCAAGAAAAACAGTAAACATATATTTTCTCATTATTATCGTATTATCCTGACTTGTTTTCTTCTTTCTCCATAAATTTATTGAGAATGATGTTTCATAGCATCTGTACTAGGTGGTTATCTATCATTAAATAACCATCATAGCAGTAGGGATATTCTTCCTACTCCTTGCCCCCAACCCACCCTAATATTGGTGAATTTTATGAATTTTCTGCCTGATGTATATTTATTTCTACCACCTAATTGTTGTTAAACAGAATTCTGGTTTTGCTCTTTTATTTTTTAATGATGAAGGTTAAAACACCCAAATGCCATCAAGAAAAGTAAATGCTTCACTGACCAAAATTAACTGCATATCTTACATCGACAGTATTTAATATTAGAAAATGTGAAATAATGTACAAAGGATTTTCTTTGAAATCTCACAATTAATCCTTAAAGAAGGACAACTGGCTTTCCATTGATATTTCCAAATAAACTGAATGACTTCTTAAAATCACTGAGTTCCTTCAGACAGAACGGTTTCTGGTTGTTCCTGCGCTAATGAGTCACTCTGGTTTGTATTTTATTTTCAGCATGTAGCTAGTTGTTCCATTCTATAGTTGCACTTACATTGGGCGCTAGCCCTCTCTCTGATCATCTCTATCCCATAAGCCCCATCTCCTGTTCTCTCCTTCCTTTCCTGCTCTTAAATCCTTCTTTACCCTAGATCTGAGAACAAATATCTTTGGGCAGGTAGGACACTTGGAGCTTATGTTAAACATGGAAATGGAAGCATAATACTTTTTGTAGGAGACCCAGGGCTATTTGCTCGTGGACTTGCATCCATTTTTCTGTCTTGTTTTTGACCCCAGGCCTCCACTTCACAACTGATTCTGATAAGTGGGTCCCTATTATGTTCTCTGTGTACCTTAACAACTGCTATCACACTACTCATTGATGACAATATGCTGCTTTCTGAATTCAGTTTATTTAACTAGATTGTCCTTTCCCAACGCAGCAGGCAGACCTAGGTCTGCAAACTGCATTCACTTTGCTAAATCAATTATTCTGTACTCAGATATTTCCTGATATATTTCATTCTTGGTCAGAGGCCTTAGCAAAATTGACAAGCATCCCATTCTATTTTGGGCATACCAGCATATATCCTAGTCAGGTATCACAATATTAAATTACAAGGAGAAAAGCAGAGAAACTTCTGAATAGCAGTTGATACCAAGTGGTGTTTATTTAAATAATATCCATGATGTGCTTATTACACATTGCATGCCTGTATCAAAACTTCTCATGTATCCAATAAATATACATACCTACATACACACACAAATTAAAAATATGCAAATTAAAATAAATAAATAACAATGTCCTTATTTTTAGACAATTCTGAAATAACATGATTGTCTTCTTAACTTTAGTTTCAATTAAGTCACTCAGCCACCAAATATTTAAGTAAGTCAAATAAAGTGACTACATGAATTTCTATCATGTAGGGGCACACTTCACTTGCTATTACTGAATCCTAGTGTTTTGTAAAAAGCCATGTATATTTTGGAAATTGCTTTTTGAAAAGCAGCCTCCTTTCTCTCCTTCCCTGCCTTATTTGAAAAGAGTAATAGGATTCTGAATGGATGAAACTAATGGTCTCCAAGTAATATGGAGAGAAACTGTCCTTGATCCTGCTGCTCAGAAACATGCAGCTGTTCCCTCTTGAAAGATAATTCACTCCCTTTGCTTTCCCCTCCCCCGCTATCATCTTCCTCTGTGATTGCCACTGCCGATTCCATTTTATTTACCTCCTAAGGGATTCTTCAGGTTCTGAGTTTCACACCCAGATCAAATTTCAAAAGAACAGCATGACTATTATTGACTACTCATCTGACCTCTGCCTTACCCATGAGCTGGACTTTCAAGGTATTAAACATTCAAATTTAATTTCAGCTCTCCAAAACTACTCACTTCAGCAGAAATGACAGGATGCTCTGTGACATCTGTAATTACTGTTGAATTTGAATATATCCTTCAATACAGACCATGGCTGACAGCTTTATTAATGAGGACTGATGATGTTGCTGCTTCTATTTTTCACACCCATGTTGAGAAAGGGAAGGAGGTTGAAAAGGACCAGGGACTCTTTTCTTCTACTGGAGAGTGATGGACTTGTATGAAACTGACATAATCTATGTGCTACTTCTTCCCTAGAGTTGTTTTATCAAATACTATACCTAGTAGGTTATATTTTGACTTTCCAAAATAAACAGATTAAATCAAAGTTTTTCCACCTTTACTAAGCTTCTCATTAGACTGGGAGATTGTGTCATATTCAGATTTTTTTCTCACATGGAGTCTGCCAACCGAATACAAAATTTAATGAATATACATTTCACCTCCTTCTAGATGATCCCCCCATCTAATCTGCATCCTAAACTACTTAAATATATTATTTCAATTTAAAATTTGTTTAAAGTTAGTGTTTACTTTGTGATTTTCATAAGGGAATTGGCAAACTTATTAAAATTTAATCTTATTTTTAGAAACATTGATTCATATTGACTTCCTCTGACCAATTAGAGGCCAAAGTCCTAAGGAATAATAATAAATTCCATTCTCACTAGAAAAACAGAAAACTACACTTAGTTTCAAAAATTTAATTTTGTTTTTGGCATCAATTAGTCATTTTTCACACACTTGCTTATTATTTAAATTAGCTGGGGCCTCTGTAAACATTTAGATTTCCAGCTCATCTCCAGAGAGTCTGAAGCAGGGCCCAGAAATATGTATTTTTAAACAAGCTCTCCCCATGAGTGCTATAATCAGACAATTATGGTAACTACTGAATTAGAGAATTCACCAAGATATTGCAGTTTATTTCTTGATGAATATATGTGTGATTCATCTTTAAGGACCAAGAAAGTCTTATTGGAAACAGGGGATTTTATTTTTTATTTTGGAAAATCCAGGTAAAGTTTCAACTTTCCAACTTATGCTTTTACAAAACCCTGGATAATTTTATGGAGGAAGATGAAATACAGTATTACCAGCTTCTTTATTCCTGAAAAAAGAAAGCTCCTATGGTGTGAATTCAGACTTATTTAAACACTATGATGTTATGACTAATATACTGGATGAGAAAACCCATTTTTATTTCTAATTTTTCCATATAAGTACTCTTCCTGAAATTTATTATTGCTTTACTTTGGCTTATAACGTGAAAAATTAAATACTGAAAGTGTTTGTCAAGTTTTGCAGTTTTCCTGCTAAATGTGGTAAAAAACAGCTCCAAGTGTATAAAACAAATGTCACTTTCATAAGGGCAAAGGAACATTTGACTTTCAAATAAAAATGTACCTGAATTAATGCTGTAGAGAAATATAAAAGTTAGTTAAATGTTAGAAAATGCTGTAGACTAGTAAGGGGAAAATACAAATGTATGCACTGTAATGAGAATGTCATCATAAGCTCAATTACAAGAGATTTAATGTGGAATTTAGCTAAAAAACAATACTAAAGTAAACTGCAATTCTTGTGAATGCTATGGGAGGGTATTTAAAAACTGACATCTCAATAAGGAGAACAGAGTATTATTTTTCTTCAATTGACTTTTGGCATGTGTGTGTGTGTACACACACATGTTTATTACATATATGTAAATACTCCTCTGTGTGTGTGTGTGTGTGTGTGTGTGTGTGTATGGCATTGCTTTTCTGAGGCTTAGTCATTCTGATTAATAAAAAACAAAAAGGCCATTGATACATTTTTTGAGTTTTATACCACTTACTGTAAACCTAGAAAATTGCATTTATTTTCAGATTACTTTTCTGAAGTAATCTTGTGTCTGGATCTACATCAGACTTCCACACCCACACTCCCAAAATCTATTAAAGCAAGCAGTCAATAAAAACAAATGGCACAAAAGAAGACTTAGAAGCTTTTGTTTATACATATTTCTGTTTGAAAAGTACATCTATAAAACATCTCACAGACACATGTTTTGCCCTGAAACATTCAATTCATCTATTATATTTGTCTGGATGAAAGCTTGTGGTTGAATTGGCACTTGTAAATATTGAAGACTTTTTTTTCCTCTTATGGAAAGTAACCATGGAAAACAAGACAAAAATAATGTTAAGAATCAATAGGAGATGGCTTACTCAGCCCCAGAAAAAATTAATTGCTAAGTAGTATTGAGCCCTTTTAAACAGAAGAGCGCATCTATAAAGGATATATGAAATGATACGCAAAATAGCTAGTAGAACCAGTAATAACAGTAAAGCAAAAGTTATTTTGATACTTATCAAAAACATATTTTATTGATATATATGTATATTTACATATAAAATGACAACATTTTCAAGTATTTAAATAACTTAGGCAATACTTTTTCTCATTTGTTTTATAAAATTCTTTTCTACATAAAAATGGAGAGATCTAACGCTCTGTAATTGCTTCTTCCCCATAAAAGATTTCCTTATAATAACACTAATTACTGAATTTTTATCTACAGTTTACTCGTGTCAGCTGTCTTCTTCAATAGTAAATAGTAAACTTAGGCTTTTATCTTAGGCTTTTCTTCATTATGCCTAATTAGTTACAACATTAAAAACAAACTGGTCAGATTTCTTTTTAAAACTACCAGTTAAATTGGTTGAGTTTAGCCAATTGTCATATATTTATAACATAAAAATGCTTTCATTAAAAATTTTTACATTATACAAATAATAGCATGCTTTATGGTCTCACAGGGGAATTCCAGCTCACATTATTTTTAGTAAATAGTATGCATCAATCTACTTTCACAATTTTCCAACTTGCCTAGTAGAGTCTACTTTTTCTTAACAATAATATTTATTTTGGTTAGATGTTTGAGGTGATGGATATCCCAATAACTCTGATGTGACCATTACACACTGTATATGTGTATTAAAATATATGTAGCCCCCCAAATATGTACAAGTATGACACATCAATTTAAAAAAGAATTATTTTGGTCATGTCCAAATCTTATGTTATAATAATTATAGTTCCTAAATATGTGGATTGATAGCTATAATCTATTTTGCTTGTGTTTATGGAGGTAAGTTTCTGGGCTTTAACATTCATTTGAAGGTGGATTTCAAAAGTTTAAAATATGTATCACAAATCCTGAAGCAATCACAAAAACAGCAAAATGTTATGGCTGATAATTCAACAAACATGATTAAAATGGAATCACTGAAAATTTGATTAATCTAAAAGAGTGCAAAAATAGGAATAACAAACACAAATAGATGTGACAAGTAGGAACTAAATAGTAAGATGATAAATTTAAATACAATTACATTAATACTCCCATCAAATATAAATTTTATAAATGTTCCACTTGAAAAGCAGAGACAGTCGGACTGGCCAAAAGAAGATCAAATTATATGCTGCATAGAAGGAATACTTTTCAAATATAGAGTACAAATAGGTTAACAGTAAAAGGATGAGAAAAATGCTAAAAAACTATATGCTAAGGTAGCATTCGTAAAAAGAAAGCTGGAGTTAATATCTATTAATATCACACAAAGTAGATTTCAGAGCAAAAAATACCAGGGGTACAGAAGTTCATTTTCTAATGAAAAAGGGTTGAGTTGATCAAAAGGACATTAAGAATCTGTTTATGTACATATTAACAGAGCTTCAAAATACATCAAGTAAACACTGATGTAATGGCAAGAAGAAAGAGACAAATCCATGACAGTTGAAAATTTCCACTTTCCTTTCTCAGTAACTGATAGCACAAGTAGACAGAAAATCAGCAAAGAGATAGAAAACCTGAGTAACACTATCACACAACTTGACACAAAAAGTTTATGTAAGTTTCAGATTGAGATAATGAAATAAAAACACTTTAACAGGAAAATCTCTAGTCTATAAGAAAAATTACTCACATATTAAATCACTTTTTTACATAAATGGAGACAAAAAAGCATTTGAACAGTTTAATGGTTTAACCATAATTTTCTTTATGCTTCTTCCCTAACCTATATAAAGATTTCACTATTATAGATATGCTGTTTACTGAAACTTACACATGGATAAGTAAATACTCATCTGTCTTAAAATTAATTTCAAGCCTGTATAATTTATGAAGTTTAAAAAAATTCATAGGAAATCTTAGGAAATCTTAGGAAACACACTGCATCAGAATGCCTACTGTAAAAGGTGAAAGACAGGAACTGAAATAGTTATTTGCAATAAATCATGGCAAACACTTGTCTATAGCTCACAATGTAAGTTGGAAAATAATTTTACAAAATATCCAATATTTATTCAGTTTAAGATGTCATTGACCATAAATCATGCCATTATTTTATGTTCATCTAGGAAAGAATAAGTGCTCTCAATTAAATTGTGATGTTAGATACACCAATTTCTAAGATGTTAACATGTGAAATGTGCATGTGTACTGAGATGTTACATGAGTGTGTTCTGAGATGTAAAAATGTGACTAGATGTGGTTTTTTAAATCTAAAGCTAAAAACACATCTCCTCTAAAGTAAATTTTGTATGAACTAAATTTAGACTGTTGAATCACTTAAACAGCCATTCCAGCCCTAGTGTTTCTGGGGAAATTTATAAATTCTCTGCCTTGAATATTTGAAGAAAGAAAGATATTTTCAACACCTCTGTCAGTTAATAATGCAATAACCATAAGGGAGTAAACAGATTACATATCATAAAAATAATTATTAACTTAAATATCTAACATGTATAAAGCAGTGTTGCAGTCTCCCCCAAATCCTTGATCTGATAATTTTTGTTGATGTCTTCGGAGAGCTAGCATTCCTTGCACAGTTGCTTAATTCTAAGCAACGAATTAACTTGATTTCACTAATCCAACTGAGGCCATATTCAAACATCTGATCCCAATTAGTCATTGATAAGGCATTGAGTACTTTCATTCTCCAGGGTCTTACAGATACTGAAACCAGTAGATACTATGAAAAGATGCTCAAAATGTTAAATATTAAAAAAAGAATTGTATGGCATTGATTTGTACAGTATGTGTGTATAGAGGTGTGTATATATGAAATTCAAAGTAGATTATATATTTAAAAGAATAATAAACCTATGAATTAAAATACAATGAAGGAAATGGAGCAGAAAAATATCTGGGTTTCTTTGTTGTTGAGCTGTGTAATCACAATTGTTCTTAAAATGTTTAAAATGTTTAAAAATGATTTCATTAACCTTTGAAATATTTTTCTCCAAAGAACATTTTATCTAACATCAGGAATTTATTTTAATAATGAAAATGACAGTGGCATATATTCTAGCAATAACTATTTACATATGTCTTATGATAAATTATTCAATATTCTATTAACTTTATAAACTATTAGGTGAATCTCAGATAGTCAGATGTTAGGCAATTAGTAATATGAAAATGTTATCAGTAAAGCATTTTTTTCCCCTAGGTTGCACCATTACATACCAGACTGCAAACTCCTTTACAGTATATTCTTTAAAGCTTTTTATTTAACCTATATTTTCAGTATATGTAGATATTATTTTCAGTACAGATGTATAAGCAGTTCATTCATTCAAACTTGGGTGTAATGTGATCCTCCACTTCTGAACTTTATAAACCGATTTAGCTGACTTACCTTATCTTTTCTTTGCTTTTCATCCTGGTATACAGTCCAGTGTTCTCCATCATTGCTGTAAGCCAGTTTGTAGGAGCCAACGAACTGTACATGACCAAAATCTTTTGCTCCTTGTGTAATGATGCCAGTCACTTTGGTTGGAACAAGAAGATCCACCTAAAAAAAAAAAAAAAAAGAAAAAGAAAAAAGAAAAACACATGCTTTAAATGCAACCACCAAGTTGTAAACTTGCAAGTATTTTGATCTCAAGAGAATAAAACTATATATATCCTAAAACTAAAAATTTGGCTATTTTTATTTTGGAATCAATGAGTGAGTCTATTATTGGCTTACAATTTTGATATTGCCACTGGGTTAATGTAGTTCAAGACTCCCTGAACAACCATTTCGACCATTTTAAAGGCAAATGATGGTCACCTCAGTCCACCAATTAATTTTATATTAAGCTGATTCATCTATTTGTGCAGGAGTTTTGTTTTTTTTTTCTTTTTCTTTTTTTGTAACTGAGATAGAACAGATGTGGTTGGGCTGACCTTCTTGAGATTGATCACTACCTGCCAGAACTTTACTTTATAGTTCAATTTTCTGATTTTATTGGTCATTTCAATGAAAATAAAAATAACATTGTAGCTGTGTCCACATCAGGAACAAAAACAGTATTAGATTTTCACAATGGAACATTAGTAAATCCTGTTTCCATAAATTTTAATCAATTCACTAATATATAATTGAGTAATAGTAATCATTATCCAGTGAAAACCTCCCTTTAGAAAACAACAATTCTAAAATGGTTGAGGAGGAAGGTAAATATTCTTCAAAAATGCAGAAGCATTAAATACATGCATTCCTGACTTGTAGAGTCTATGCTCATAATGTGTTCTTTTCTGCAAAATACATACTTTAAAGGGCATGAGACCCAAGGAAATTCAGTAAGCATTAAAATCATCAAAATGTAACTGAAATGCAAAAGATAGGAAACATTTTCATCAAAGAATACACAATATAGAATAGTTCGATATTTTCCCTTTTTTTTTCTCTAATTCATTCCTGCATATTTTTTTACATCTTATGTAATGCTAATTTTTTAAAAATCTAGAAAACTTTGTTTTCTATGTGGACAACTCTTGTAAGATCTTTACCTTTTATGTTTATGTTCCTTGATCTACAGTTTCCTCTGTTTTCCTGCAAATAGCCACTTACTTCCACCTATTTCCTATGACTAAGTGCCTTGCTACATCCTTGATCTTATCATCTTTAACTGTCATGATCCCACGTGTGATCTTGGTGCTTTCAACCACTATGTCCTTTTGTTTCTATTTCAGGTCCTCTATCCTGTGAGATGTAAGGTAGCCACAAATAGATAGCCCTGGGTCAGATACAGGCCATGAATGAGAAGAGAGAGCTGGAGAGAATGCATAGCTTAAGGTCATATTTAGTGACACAGATGCCCATCAGCAAAGGTGTGAAACAGTTTCCAATGTGTCACAGCCTGTGAATATTCAATATTTTTGAATTTATGTGAGCTTTTTGTTAACTTTTTGGAACATGTATTAAAGACTTTAGGCTCAAGTTGCATGATGGATTAAGACAAAAGACCACCTTTAATGCTCTATTAAAACATTTTCAAAAATCAAACTTTCTGGCTATTTTTCTAAACATGTATTATATTATCTAAAATTTCTTGTGTGTCCAGCAGTAATGCAGGATGGCAAAATTACGATATCCTGGGAAGGAAATGGTTGATGTCTCACATTATGCTAAGTGTTTTCTTGTATGTCCTCATTAATCCTCCCAATAACCATGCAAGGTAGGATATTAATTACACTTTACAGATGAAGAATTTAATATCAAGATGTAACATAATATGGTGTGTGATCCCAATATAGATATTGAATAAAGGAATATCACAGATTCAAATCAAAGGTCCACCATACATAGAAATTCTTAGAAATCACTCATTCATTTTCTCAGTGAGTGATTACTCATTGATCATTTATATCTTCACTCAATGATTTCTTTCCATTCTCTGTGACTCCTCCAGAAATTTCTAAAGCATCACCACACTCGTCAAACTGACAGCAATTTAAGTCAAACAAAAACAATCCTGGATTTATAATATTAGTAAAGCCCTGTGTTTTATCATGAATTTCCTCTCTGTTCTTCAGCTGTCTGGGCTTTAAAATATAGATTGCTTTTGCTGTCCTAAATCCAAACCTAATTGAGCGCAGACAGCAGGGCAAAGCTGCTCTTCTTCAAAGTGTTCTTAATGTTGCTGGCACTCAATAAATGGAGAAAAACATCTTAAAGAACTGAGTCAGTGTTTTGCTATCACAGGCAGCAAACACACAGGAACTCAAACAGTGTCACCAAGAATATGATCACCTCCAGGCTGAATTTCCTCAGGTCCTAAACTTCTATAAGTCTTTAGCTAAGATGATGCATTGAGGAGTTTTCTAACATGCCCTTTTCTGCCGTACTTTTTAAAGCCAGCTGGGTTTCCTGCTGGGTGGAGATGTTTTCTCCCTAAGTTGTGTGTCTTGGCTCTTTCCAACAGGTATGTTTTTCTCCCACTCTAACTGCTCTCCTTCTGCAATTTTTTTTTTCTATCTAGAAATGTTTTTCTTTTTTGTTCCAGTTAAGCCACCTTCTCCACTTAAATAGTCAGCAATCTGTTTAGAGCTGGATTTTGTCCTAAAATTTGCTACATTAAACTTAGAGTACTAGGCCTAAGCAAACCTTCTTTCAGTACAAAAATAATCAGCAACTCACACTGAACATGAGGTTGCTGACAGAGGGCATGTACAGAACTCACCCTGAGAGGCACTCAGACCACATAACCCCAGAGTTCAGCATGCCGAATGATTCCAGAAAAGCTCGTTCCTTAGGACTTAATAGTTGCCCCTGGTCTACGACCACTCTGCCCTCTTGAAGATCTTCAGGGTGAAAGTCGAGCTGCAAATATGCTGGACAAAATACCTTCTGGTCTTTTAGATCCTCACCTCCACAAAGTTTGGCTAAAATAGGGCAGACTAGGCAGACTAGGGCACTGAGCTGGCTCACGGGTAGATATTTGGCTTCATGCACTGACTGCATGCACTTCATGTCTGGATCTGCCTTAAATGTGTCTTACATGTAACAGGCACTCAACAAACGTTTTGCTGAATTGAGTTGGGACTCATTCTTATGTTCTATGGACAAGAACCAGTTCATGGCTATGAATGTCACTATGTATCAGAGCAGAAGATGCTAGCTACATTTCTCTAGTTTTTCTATGAGGATTTTTCCTTGACACAGTGTCAAGGAAACACAGTGTCACTGTGATATCCATCAATTTTTACTGAGGAAGGCAAGTAGCAAACAATCCTCTCCAATCTTAAGGAATTTGATGCTAAGAGTCAGCGTACTCCAATGGAACTGGGTGGTTTGGGGTCCCAAATTGGCTCAAGGATCTTGTACACACTACTTTATCTCTCTACCTCCCAACTTCCTGATCTGAAAAGTAAGGGTAACAATTCTCACAGGACTTTATGAGAACAAGATGAGATAATATTTATCGTGTGTACAAAAGTAGGTATAGCAATATATAGACAATAGTAAGTATTATGGAAGACTTTGGTAACACCATGAAATAAAGAAATCTGAGGGAAAAATTTAATATTTGTTTCAGAATATCTTGCTAGAAGGAAATGGAAACAGGGAAATGGGTGACTAGATTGTTCTAGAAACAAGTTCTGGATCATAAAATATTTTGTTTACCATCTCAGGATACATACAAAAATAGTTATTTTACCTTCACTTAAAGTTGACAAATTTTGAAAAACCTGAAATTCCCATTTATGAGTGAAATGGTTAACTAAAAACAATGTAACGGGCTGGGTATGGTGGCTTATGCCTGTAATCCTAGCACTTTGGGAGGCTGAGGGGCAGATGGTTTGAGCTCAGGAGTTCGAGATCAGCCTGGGCAACATGGTAAAACCCCACCTGTACAAAAATTACAAAAACTAGCTGGGCGTGGTGGCATGCACCTGTAGTCCTAGCTACTTGGGAGGTTGAGGTGGGAGGAGGGCTTGAGCCTTGGAGGTGGAGGTTTCAGTAAGTCAAATTGTGCCACTGTACTCCAGCCTGGGCAACAGAGCCAGACATCATCTCAAAATAAATAAATAATAAAATAAAATAAAATAACAATGTCTATATATTATGGATCTCTATTTAAATACTGATTGTGATGCAATGGAGATATAGCTCTAAAGTAATATTAAAAGATAAAATAGATTCCAAGTCTTATTGAGTTACTTATTTCACTCTAAGAATGAAAAACAAGAGGGGGGATACTTAAGGAGAGAGGATTAAATGATTCAACAGTAAACAAAAAAGTATGGCATGAGAGTTTTGTGGGAATATAAACTTTTTTGTTGTAAAACATCCTGTAATGTTTTGGCAAAGCATAAATATTTTTAGAGTGTGTCTAACTTAGACAAATGGCATAGAATTCTGTGAGCATTTGTTTGAGGAAGTTAAAGATAAACTTCATTTCAGACATCTGCACAGCATTCTGATCACAGTTCCCTGGAAGAAGATGGGGCAGACTGGAAAATTAAGTTGATTTTCATGGAGACATTCTTGAAGGGGTAAGGACAATGAAAAGTGATACAGATAAATAAGTGTGCGAGAAATGTGAACACAGGCCAGTTTCATCACAGAATTTTGCCACTCAGCTGCATCTAAAATGCTCTTATTTGTGCCTTCATATCATGTATTCTGAATTGTGTATTTTATGACTTCATAGAGTTTGTAAAATTAACTCATTAGACAGAAAGGACTTTGAAGCTAATATGGTTAACTAGCACAGTATTTGAAAACTGATTTATAGACAAAGTATTTAGATAACATTTGATTTTGATACAGAATGTTTTATCTTAACATTACACAAAACAATTGTAGTTAGTCCCAGTTACATTTAAGGCACATAATTAATGGTACCTGGTATTTGGACAACATTGCTGGTTATCAGATGTTGGCTACACTTGTAGTCCAAATTTGCAGGCCAACTAGTTAACGTGATTAACCATCTGAAATATTCAGCTCCTGTATCTGATCTGATCCAGTTCTGATCTAAAGTTCGGAATCCTTACAATATGATTGAGGCCTGATAACATAAGCATTCTAGGACTCATTACTGCATTCTCCCCTTTACTAAAAAAAAATTAATTTTCAACAACATTTTAAAACATTTAAAATAGCAACTGCTTTTTCATGTAATACATTAAAAATACAATAACTAAAACCAAAAACTCATACCATGAAATAATCTGTCAAAAGATGAAGCTTTCTGTTGTATTGGTGTGTTACGGTATTTTTTTCACATGTAAAACCATGTACAACACATGTATGGTACAATAAACAAATGTTCTGAGCTCAAGTGATCATTCAGTGAGTTTTGTAGGACACCTGGCATATTGTAGACATTCCAAATATACAGTAATCATCTTCCTGAATACAAAATTGAGATAATTTTGTACTTAACAATTACCTGTAATTACAACATGAACAGTGCCATATGTCAATCTGAACTACAACCTATGATTGTGGTCAGCTTATAACTATCAATTTTTAAAAGAACTTATTTAGAATCATGCAAGCAGTTCAACCGCACATTTTTTACTGAGAATGGGAGGTAACATGATAATTATGAATATTTTATATTTAACATTTTAAATTTTAATTATCTTTTTCATTATAAGATACATGCTCTGTAGAAAAATTTATTAATAGAAAGATTAAAAAACAAGTCTGTATTACCATGAGCTATAATCAATGCTTTCCTTCCCAATTCAAATATGTTTCCAGACAAATTTGTTATTCTTGGCATTTGAAAAAAATATTATTTGTTACCAGATGTTGGTTATACTTTTCACCCATATTTGCAGGCAATTAGTTTACTCTTTATTTCTCAATATTTCAATAGTAATTATGTCATTAAAATATTTTTATATTTTCTATTTTTAATATATATGTATTTATTTATACCTAGTACATCATTTTAAGGAGTTACTACAATCATTAACTTATTATAAAACATTTACTCCCTCCACCTTCAATTTTTCTATTAAAATTAACATTCTCATACAATCATAGTCCTTTCATCCTGGGCCACATATTTCTTCATTTCTACAGCATAAATTCAAATAATTAAGGTTACTTGGTCAAAGGAAATGATCTTAAAAATAAACAAGAAAAGGCCTTTTGAACATAAAAGTTATAAACACATATAGTGAAAGTTTTAGTTGGTGCAAAGAGATACAAGGAATTTGCATTTGAAATGAACTATAATTCTACTATACATAGTTAACTCCTGTCAACTTTTTTATATTCATATTTTTAGACATTTCCTATTACCATATATCTTCATAAAGTTAGCTCATATTAGAAAGGGCGTGGTGGCTCACTCCTGTAATCTCTGCACTTTGGGAGGCTGAGGAGGGCGGATCACATGAGGTCAGGAGTTTGAGACCAGCCTGGACAGCATGGAGAAACCCTATCTCTACTAAAAATACAAAAATTAGCCGGATGTGGTGGCAGGTGCCTGTAATCCCAGCTAATGGGAGGCTGAGGCAGGAGAATCACTTGAACCTGGAGGGCAGAGGTTGCAGTGAGCCAAGATCATGCCACTGCACTCCAGCCTGGGTGACAGAGCTGGACTCCGTCTCAAAAAAAAAAAAAAAAAAAAAAAAAATTAGCTCATATTATACATGCACTCTTACAATTTGTATCTTTTCATTTACAACGGATATTTTTACACCTAAATAATAGTAATTTCTAATGACTATATAACATTCCTTATTGTATGTGCATGAATGAATATGAAAATTATTTAACCAATCCCTTACTGATATTCATTTAATTTGTTTCCAATTCTTTTACTATTGGAAGAAAAACAGCCTCAACTCTCACGTATATTTGTTTGCCCACTGGTGCAAGTGTTTCCCTATGGATACTAAGAACCTGGCATTTGAAATGTGATACACATTGTTTCATTTGTCTTCATAAAAATTACACTCTTCCATGTACTATATAAAATAACTCTTTACACACCAATCCCATTTTTAAATAAAATTTTACATTTAAATACATTTTATTTTTAAAAACAATTGATATATAATAATTGTACATATTTATGAGGAATCTAGTGATGTTTTGATACTACAATGTCTAATGATCAGATCAGGGTAATTAGCATATCTGTCAGTTCAAACATTTATTATTTATTTTTGTTGGGAACATTCAGAAACCTCCATGTAACTATTTGAAACCATATAACATATTATGGTCAACTATGGTCATCTGATGGTGGTATAGAAAACTAGAAATTATTTCTCCTATCTAGCTGTAATTTTATTTCCTTTACCAAATATCTCCCTAACCTTCCATCCCCTCTAACTTCCCAGTCTGTAGTATCCTTTGTTCTACTTTTTACTTCTATGAGATCAACTTATTTTAGCTTCTACATAAGTGAGAACATATGTGCTTAACTTTCTGTGTATTTTTGACAAATTGAAAAGTGGCATTTTTACATTTAATTTACATAAATGTCACTAAGTGGCATTTAATTTATATTTTCTTAATTGTTCAGTGTCACTAATTATATATACATATAGTCTCTTTCATGTTCTTTGTCCATTATCTATTGGATTAGAAATTTTCCTGTCGATTTTTAAGAATTATTTATATAGTATCATATATGGTTTATTATATTTGTTGCATTTTTTTTCTAATTTGCTATGTCACTTAATTTTATTTTTAGCACAAGTTTTCAATTTTACTATACTCAAATGTACCAGTTACTGTTTTTGTGATTGCATATTTTTGTATGGCTTAAAAGATAATTTACTTGATTAGATCAGTTAAATCTACAATTTTCTCTGAGTTTTCCTTTCAAGTTTGATTTTATTCTTTCTTGTTCTTACTGAACCCTCTTGGTTTTATGTGTATATATAATGTGACATAGGATCACAGTATATATATATATATATAGTCAAGAACAAATTTTTTTTCAACACTATTTGTTTTATAATCTATTCCTTCTTTGCTTTATCCCCCTACCTGAGTGATTGTTTCAAGGTTTGCTCTTTGTTATAGAAATTAATAGTATTAATCATCATCCACCAGGATACATCTTGATAAAGGTTTCTTGTATTGCTTTGGACAGAACAATGTTGGTGCATTCAAGCTTCAGACTGTTTTCTAGGAGAAGACATGCTCAAAAGGTTTTCTTGAGTTGTATTTTAAAGTGTTGCTTCTGCTTTATTTGGTGTCTCATTCTAGAAGGCCAGTTGTCCAAAAGCTGAGTTTTTATTTCCGAGGGGTTTTTTTGGTAAAATTTTCTCACTCATCCTTTTCACTTATTTATTTATTTTTCTCTGCATTCTCAGAGAGTTTCTCCATTCTTTCCTTAATATTATAGATTTATTTTTGATAATGTAATTTTAACATACATTTTAATCTATATTTTGAAACATATTTCAGGGAAATTGGAAAAATACAGCAGTTCCCTCATTTTATCAGCATTAATCTTACCTTCTCTATTATTCCTCTATTATATCATAAAGAAGAAATATCTTTTTTTTTTTTTTTTAAAGAGACAGGGCCTTGTTCTGTCACCTAAGCTAGAGTGAAGTACATGATTATAGCTCATTGCAGCCTCAAACTCCTAGGCTCAAGCCATACTCTTGCCTCAGCCTCCTGAGTAGCTAGGGGCTACAGGCTTGCACCTAATGCCTGGTTAACTTTTTATTTTTTGTAGAAGGTGCCTTGTTATGTTGTCCAGGTTGGTGTTGAACTCCTGACCTCAAGCAATCCTCCACCCTTAGCCTCCAAAAATATTTTCATATATGCTCTTGAAATTTAGTTGTTTTTTCCATAGAGTATTTCTCACTTAAAAAAATTTTTTTTCATACCTTTAGAAAAATCTCTATCCTTTCCTTGATCTGCACACTTAAAAGATAGGACCTATATTATCTTGTTTTCCCTTCCTTTACTTAACTTGAAATGAGAGAGCAGTCCTGGTGTTTGTCACATACCAGTCGTATAAGCTCCTCTTTGTTCCTTACCATCCATCAGGCAGTTGCAAGAATTTCTTGGACTTTTTACAAATGCCCAGCAGACATTTAGGCAGTATAGCTTATCTGGTCTAAAGCACAAGACTCTCCTACTTTTGCCGTTTTCCTCTGAATAAAGAAAAGTTATTTTATTTTCTTAATAATCCAAAATCCAAAGCTTTCTGCTATTTTTTTTTTCATTCAATGGAGATTTTGCTGAGATAACTGAACATCCATTGTTTATTTCTCTATTATATAATTTATGTATTATCACAATATTGTCAATCTTCTCTTGTGAAAATGTAAAATCACAGGGGCAGACAACTTGGCCATGTTACTTGGCATGTGCCTGGCCTACATGTTTCATGAAATATCTACTGAATGAATTGTTTCATATTTTTGGATTAAGTGAGCTAATGTATCCAATGTGTAATCTATTCATCTTTGTCACATTTGTATTACTAAAGGTTTATTCTGTCTGCAAATAGGAATGGTGGGGTGTTAGGAAGGCAAGTACTGACTACAGCAAGAGGTTTCTGGTTGTGGCAAAATGACCAGTGAGCCTCTAGCCTGTGGTGCAGGCTCTGGGTCTTGGCCACTGCTACTCTGATTCAGATGTCACAGTTCACACACTGTAGTGACAAGGAGACACTGCCCAGAGACTGGGAAGTTACCAACAGGCATCCCAATGCACATAAATTTGTGCCCATACTTCAGGATGATGGGAAGGGAATGAAAGTCTGCAGCAATCATGACTCATAAGTTGAACGAGTAAAATAATGTATGTGATTTACTCATAACCAAAATATAGGAACATTAAAAATCAGGTATACTTTATCAGCTCCAGGGGAACTTTCCAAATAGAGTTGTCAGCAGTGTTTGAGAAAACTCAACCAGGCTTCACTAAGACTCCATGTATACAAATGAAGGTCCATCTATCAAGATCTCATTAAATCTCAAGTAAGTTTAAAAGGTTAAAAACAGCCAAAATTATAAACCTTATCAATAAACTCAATTAGAGTTAATAAAATGATGTTATAAAGATTAAATATAATGCTCTTGCATTAAGTCATGGTATATTTTTTAAAAGCTTGCATTTGTCTTTTTTTAAAAACGAACAGATCTTTATAATATCCTAAATGCATTTTATTTTGAAATTGTTTTGAAAAAATAATTCTAGAATAATTTTAGTTATAAGTAACTAAAATTGGCATCAAATTAGGCTAATTCCCCAATTTCTTCAAGACCTATGTCAGAGGGAATAAAACATGTTTGAAGAAAAATATAAAACACAGGAAACTTTCAGGGAAAAGAATCACACTTTTCTTATTGGATTACTGAAAGTGACTTTCTGCTGAGTTCATCAAAAACAAAATCACCCTGGGAGAGCAGAATTAACATATCTTCTTTATTTGCCTTTCTAGCCTGATTTTGATTAGTCTGGGGACTTCGGCTTATTACATGAATAAAAAATTCAGGGTGGTGGTTAATTGAATTAGTCTATAATTGATAGGGTCATTATTAATTGGTTAATGGAGATTGAATACAAGTTTTTGATCAAAGAGCATAATGATATTCAATAAAGATTTTTCAGATACTTTAATTACAGCAGTGACAATGCACAAATGAAGTAGAAAACACAGACAATTATCAGTAAATCATTTGCATGTGATTTAGAAAACAATTACATACTTTTAAGTAGGACCTGAAAGAGTTTGTTATTTAGTGCTTTTTGATAGCACAGTGTGAATGCTGTATAGGTAGGCATTGTGTCAGCATCTTTTGGATAGCCAAACACTCAGTGAGCTGGTGATCACACTCGCATGTACTTCAAGTAGCTACAATTTAGTTGATTGTTTACATGTGTAAAAACTATCTGAATATATCTTTGACAATTACTTTACTGAATATAATTTTACACAAAGCATTGTATTATGTATAATCATTATATAAAGACTGGTGTTTCCAAACATAAAACATCTATATAGTAATTTGTGTGTCTATATGTAGAACTACATACATTTTATTCTGTAACAAATAAATAAAACTCATAAGAACTGCAAATATAGTTTGGTGCAAAAGTAATTGCGGTTTTGATCATTAAAAGTAATGAGAAAAACCACAATTACTTTTGGATCAACTTAATAAAACATCCACAGAGTAAAGTATATTGTAATAGCAAATCATGCTGCATATACTTAATATTAGGAGGCCCTTGACAGGAAAACTGACAGAACACACAATGTATTTTTGTGCTTTGTGCTTGCTGGAGGAGCTATGCATTTTATGTGGATATAAAACTTAATCATTCTTACAATTTGTAAATCGTCCACAGAGTCCTTTATGTGATTTTGTTTCATCAGACCATGTGAGCCTTAATTCTAGATTTTTTAGTCTTAGTTGGATATGTACATGTTTTATGGTGATTGAATTTTAGGCTAAAACAAAAACAACATTCCAAAGAAACCCAGATGTAAATTTTTTCCCTTTGACCTTATCAAAGGAAGTGGGAAGGGGCATGGCCTCGTAGAAATCAAGCAGGAGGTAAATGCTTCAAATTGCTTTGGGAAAATGTGCCATCAACGTCAGCAGTGGAAAAACAGCCCAGGTCAGCAGAGAGTTCTGAAAAGATTGGAGAGGAGAGGAGAGGGAGATGACTCAGCAGGAACAGAATTGCCTGCGGATTCCAGGGTTAAGAGCCACTGACACAGAAAGTGGACTGCCCCAAAGGATGACAATTAAAAAAATTTTTTTTGTTCAAAGGTCAGAGTATACATATAGTAGGAATAAAAGAGATACGAATTATTTCCGTTCAAATGCATGGTCCGTAACACTGTCAGCATTGTATTTGTATAAGAAGAGCAATGAGGCTTCAGCAGATCTGGCAGGTCTATCTAGTTGCTCAGCACTTCAGTCATCATAAATTATACTTGTAGTCTTAAAGAGCCTCATTAAAAGTCATTATTATAGACTTTCTCATTGAATACCCATAAAATCAACATATTTTATCTACTCATATTAATTTATTGTGTGTGTGTATATATATATATATCTTATCTATATTCTTCTTTTGTTATTGATGCTAATTTCCATTTGCTTTGTTCCCAGTGGAAATAAGGAGCAGCTGCTGTATTCTTAAAACTCCAATCTCACCCATCTTTTCCTTTAGGTCCTAATATCTATTTCCTTAATATAGTACCAAGATCTTTCGAGCTTAATAAATGGTATAGAACCAGATGTTGAATGCTGATAAAATCTAAATATAATTTAATGAGTATATTTTAATTAAGTCCTACAGTGTATGATGTGGCCTGGGTATTTCTATGATGAAGCCAAAAAAACATATATGGCTATAGTTATAAAGTTCTGACTTGAATATAAGGTATAAACTTTCATAAAATATTTTGTTCTTGACTGCATGTGAGCAATAAGATGCTTAGACTTTACTTCTTTTGAGAAATGGCCTACATTTAAGGGACTCATATATATGCCTGTCTCAGAAATTATACAAGGGCTAATTTCTTTCTGCACTCAGCACCAAATAATCTCATATTTTAAAAATCACAGTCTTTAGCTCTAAAACTATTCATGCGCTGTACTTTCTATTACTATAAAATAGCTCATAAACCACAATCTTAAATTAGGTATGGAATTAATAAATCACTTGAAAGAAACTCATTATATAAAACTTATTTTTTTGCATATGTATTCAATATTTTACAAACTTCTCAAGTTATAGCTCACTTAACTGAGGACTCGTTTGTAGATTTAAATAAAGAATTTTATAAGACACCTCCATCTGTTGAACATCTTTTACACTGTCTTTGATATGTGATGGGAGACTTTAGTCTCAAAGCTGCTGACATTTTAAACATAATTTGAAAAAAAATCAGATGTGACATCAACAGGAAATAGAAGTATAATTCCTTTTTTATATGATATTGTAAGAGTTTAAGGATCCTGAATTCCAAAGATATTTTTAATGAAGTTCAAACACTGACTTTAACACAAGAGGAATCTTGTAAAAATTATTAGAATGACACTAAAAGTATAATATCAGAAAATTAATTAACAGTGGAACCAATCAACATGGAGGCATCAGAACAAAAAGAGAAATAAAAAACCATTCTCATAAACAACTCACCAGATACGTCTCAAGCTTCTGGCTTGTTGTATTAAAAGAGGTTATTTTGACATGCCTTTCCAATTATGAATAAATCTGTTACATTTCAAGAAATGCTAAAATATCTATTCGTTTAGGAATTAGAATATAAGCTATGACATAAAATTTATGTTAAACAGAATCACTATAGGCTCAACACAAATGACTCCTGAAAGTCTCCCTAAGATACTCAGAACAGAGGTTACACACACATATATATATATACTGCCAGATTAATATTCCATATTTTGAAAAACATGGCCTTGTGTTGGGATGCATTACTTCTAACTCTTTCATAGAGTAGCATTTTGGCGGGCGCCTGTAGTCCCAGCTACTCGGGAGGCTGAGGCAGGAGAATGGCGTAAACCTGGGAGGCGGAGCTTGCAGTGACCTGAGATTCAGCCACTGCACTCCAGCCCGGGCGACAGAGCAAGACTCCCTCTCAAAAAAAAAAAAAAAAAAAAAAAAGTAACAGACAATGACATAAATTGTCATGTTGACAATATGCTTCAGGAACCAGAAATATCCTTGTTGTTTGGGAGATTGAAAGGTAAACTGTCAAGACTAATTCTGAAATAACACTTTTTTTCTGGAAAGCTTTCATGTCACAACAACTAATATGCTGTATTTTCAAGAGGGAAAACATAATAATAATCCAACAATAAAGCCCAAGTATTAATGAATGTGTCAAACACTTATACACTGAGAATGTTTTTTGTTAAAGACTTTTTAGCAGATACATTGTATTAAATTGAGAACTTTCCCTCTTCTATTTATTTGCAATGAAAATTTTAAATCATGAATAAGTGCATTGGATTCTATGAAATGATATCTCTCTTCATATTAAGATAATCATGCAGGTTTCTTTTTTAGTTAATTAAGACAAAACCAACACCCAACCAACCTGAGAACTGTGACATGGACAATACCTATGTTAACCCTGTTTAGCCTGTCCTTTACTTCTCCCCACCAAGGATACTCAATCCTAAATTGTTTATTGTGCCCTTGCTTTTTAAAATATAATTTTATAATTATGAATGTACTCCTACATAATATTTAGTCTTGTCATAAAATTTATAAAGAATTTCATACAGGAATCTTCCGGAACTTGCTTTTGAAACTCAGTGTCATATTACTAAGATTCAACTAAATGTTTATTTATAAAGTTACTTTATTTTTACTGCACCATAACATTCCATGTATACATAAATGACAATATATTTATCTCTTCTCCTGTCATTAATATTTGATTGTTTCCAGTTTTTGGCTTTTAAAATCAGTGTGAGGAACATTCTTATACTTATCTCTTGGTAAAGATACTCAAAATTTTTACTTGAAAATGTATCTAGGAGTAAGATGTTTTTGGTTAATGAGTATATGAATGTTTAACTTAACAGATAAGAACAATTTTCAAATATGGTTTTGCCAATTTGTGCTACCACCATCAAGATAGCTACATCCTTCAGCTTTAATTTCCTAACTTGATGATTACCGTTAGAAGATATTTTAAAGCGAAAACATTTTATGCATTTCTGAAATAAATTTTCCTTTACTAGAAAACATATTTAAAATTTGATGTATTCTATTTACTAATATTCTATTAAAGACTTCTACATCATTGTTCACAAGGAAGATTCTCAATCAATTTTTTTTTCTTGTCCCTCTTTGTCCACTTTTGGTGCCAGGAAGTCGTGGTTTAACAAAAGAATTTGTGAAGCTTTACTCTCTGTTTCCTGTGGAGTAGTGTGTGTAACACAGAGAATATATATTTTCTGAAAGCTATAAAGTCTAATTCGATATCTTTAATTATAAGTCTATTCAAGGTTTCTTTTCATTTCGTTTTCCCTTGCTTTTTCTCTTGAACATATACATGGGTTTTCAACTTCTCTGAGTAAATTTTGGTAATGTTTCTTTTACTGTAACAATTTTTACTACATTTTAAATGCATTGGCATAAAGATGTTTATATTAATTTTTTCCTACTTAGTCTATATTTCAGCCCAGTTTTTCACAGTGAATATTTTGTCTTTCTTTATTCTCTTGGATAATTTTGTCAACATTTTAAACATTTCATTAGTTTTCTTCAAAGAACCACCTTCTAAACCTAGAACTGAAAGGCGATTTCTTTTAATGAATAACAGATTTCCTATTCCCATTTGCAGCAAAATTAAATGCAGGGTGAAATTCTGGAAGAATCTCCTTAAAATCAGATGGCAGGTATCATGTTCTAACCACCTCTTGTCTTAAACACTATACTGAAGACTTTATATAAAACAATAACAAGAGAAAAGAAATAAGCATACACAATGAAATAGGAGATCCAAAATTGCTGCTGTAAGCATATGATATAATAGAAAAGGAAAAGATTACAAACACACTTTTCAATGAATAAGATAGTTTAGAAAGGTTAGTTGATACAAGATTGTCATTGGAAATCTGTAACATTTCTATCCACTAGGCTTCCAAACAGAAAATGTAAATTTTAGAAACCAATTCGCTATAACAACAAATGTTTTATAGTACTTACAGAATGGGCGTCTACACAGAGATTGAAGTCCTTAATAAAAAACAATTTTAACACCTTTGAATAACTTAACGGAATACCTAAGTAAATGAAAAGATAACCTATGTCATAAATGAGAAACCTCAATATAAAAAAGATATCAATTTACTCTAAAAGTCAGCATATTTAAAAGCAAAATTCCTTCAGAATTTTGGAGAAATGTGCTAAACTGATCTGAAAATCTAAGTGAAAAAATGAAGGACCAAGAAAAACCCAGACAATTGGCTGCATGGCTGGTGGTGGCAATAGGGTGAGGGACTATGCCACTTAAGATTAATCCTTAAAATAAGTAAAACTATATGATTAAACAGTGATACTGTCATAAGGATAGACAAGCAGAAAATCATAACAAAACAAAGACAGAGACAGGATCATCTGAAAGCTTGGTATGGATTAGAAATAACAGAACAACCCAATGGAAGTTGGACTTAATAAAAGATGCTGCAGAAATTGGCTGTTTATACAGAAAATGAGTCCTTCTTTTCACCATCTCCCAAATTAAATCCCAATAGGCTAAATCTCTTAAATGTAAAAAGTGAAACTTCAAGTATTTCAGGAGAAAATATGAAGGCTAGCATTTGTGACATGAAGTAGAAAGTAATATTATAGCAAAACATAAAAATGACACATTTTACTATATTAAAATGAAAATTTCCATACAACTAAAGCATAGTAAACAAAATCAAAAGGAAACATGGAGCCTGAGAGAAGATATTCTTACAAAAGTCCTAAGAACTATGATAAATCGTTACAAAGGCAAACAAACCCATAGAAAAATTACAGACAAGAGAGACATAGGTAACTCAGACAGTCTGAAACTCTCTGTAGGATGAGATATAAAGGAAAAGATGACAAGTTTCACTAGTAATCAGGGAAATACAAATTACAACAGCACTTAGATTCCATTTCACATCCCAAATTTAAAAGTTCAACAATACTAAGTGTTAGGTGTTGGCGAGTAGATAGAGCAAGAATAACTCCCAGGCACTGTTTATGAAAATCCAAATTGGCTTAACAACTTTGTAGGACAAATTAGTAATATTTAGTGACATTGAAAATGTACATAGCCATTGATTCAGGAATTGCACTCCTAGACATATTTCTGAGATAAATTATCACAAGGGGACATATATAATAAACTTGTCTGTAGCATTACTATTATAGCAAATAATTATGAAAAGTTATAAAGTCTATGAACAGAATTGATAATGAAATGGGATTAAAATGAATACAATAGAATTATGTGTATCAACTAGGAAAAATCTCAAAAATATATTATTGAACAAATATGAAAACATTAATGTAAATGAGATAATAAGTGCAGATGAATATGAACGTTTATATTTTTTAACTTTAAGGTAGTATAGAAAGGTACCTCTGATAGCTGCATAGACATTGCTATCATCACCTTTTTCTTCTAACATTGCCACCAACTGTCCCAGGACCTCCTGGAATGAAGGCAATGGTGAGGTCTAGATTGGACATATAGGGGCTCTATTGCCTCAATTTGACTCTTCAGAGGTCAAGAATTCTCTTACCATTTATGATTCTAATGAATACATGAACCATAGGTTCCTATGCAGTAGCCCCAATGGGCCAGGTAACACAGCTCAGAAATTTGATGACATTCAAGTCCTGTAGGGCATACTCTGACCACTGAGAAAAGAAATTGGAAAAAACCTAAAAGATAATATTCTGCTCCCTTCCCACCTCTCATTCTAACCAGTAACACCAATGCACAGTGAAACCCTTGAGACCCTCTGGAGACTCTGAACAACTCAGCAGCTATGTTTTCTGGTGAAACTGTAGCTAGTTCAATTACGCACAAACCTTTTACCTATTTTCTTTTCTTTAGTTCTGCATTCTTACTGACCTGGGATTGTACCATCTAAATGATACTTAACTTCAGGTGTTTAACTTCAGGTGTTTGTGTGTTTTTTGTTTTTGTTTTCTATGGGCCCTTTGGCTAACACAACTATTTATAGAGTATTGTTTATTATTTACTATAAAACTGCAATGGAAGCTAAGGCAATTAGGTAAGAAAATTAAATAAAAGGTATCTGGATTGGAAAAAAGTAAATCTATCTTTATTCAGATGGCATGATCTTGTATATAGAAAATCCCTGTAATCCCAGCATTTTGGGAGGCTGAGGTGAGCGATTACAAGGCCAAGAGATCGAGACCATCCTGGCCAACACTGTGAAACTCTGTCTCTAAAAAGAAAAAAATCAGCTGGGCCTGGTGGTACACACTTGTAGTCCCAGCTACTCAGGAGGCTGAGGCAGGAGAATTGCTTGAACCTGGGAAGCGGAAGTTAAAGTGAGCCAAGATTGTGCCACTGCACTCCAGCCTGGTGCCAAGAGTGAGATTCTGTCTCGAAAATTTATAAATAATAATAATACTAATAATAATAATAAAACAAAACCTCAAAGAATCCACTAAGAAATATTAGAACTAATAAACAAATTCAATGAATTTGTAGGACACAAGATCACTATATAAAAGTCAATTGGTTTTCTATATCCTAGTGATGAACGATCCAAAAATGAAATTAAGAAAACAATTATACCTACAGTACCACTAAAAAGAATAAATGTGAGGATAAATTCAACAAAGGAAATTCAAGACTCATACAGTAAAAACTATAAAACATTGTTGAAAGACATTAAGGAAGACAAATAAATGAAAAGATATCTCATGGTTGTCCGACTGGAAGACTTAGTATTGTTAAATGGCAATATTCTCCAAATTGATCTACAGGTTCAACATATCCCGAACCAAATCTCAACTGGCTTCTTTGCAGAAGATGACAAACTGATCCTGAAATTCATATGGAAGTTCAAGAGGCCCCAAATAGCCAAAACAATCTCAAAAAAAACTCCACAAAGTTTGAGGATTCATACTTTTAAATTTCAAAACTCACTAGAAAGCTAGAAAATTCAACACACTGTGGTACTGGCATTTAAATATAAATACATGTATATACATGCTTGGAAATAAGTATGTATTTGAAATAAAAATGGGACAATGTTAACTTTTGTTAAATTTGAGTATTATATCATTCTCTGTGCATGATTACAATATTTTTGTAATTTAATAAAACAGTATATTGTGAACTCCTGGGAATGGAATGAAATAATCTTCATATTTGTTTTTGCTTCTTAAATATTCAGTAGGCGTGAGGAGGGATAGAGTACTTTAAGGTGTCAGTCTAAATTTTCCCAGTTAACACTGACACTATATATTTAGTTTCTGGGTATAACTTAAAAACACTAAATCTGTGAACACAAAGTAATCAATGATTAGCCAACTTCTGAATATTTTTAAACAATTCTGCTAGCCCAGAGTACCGTAACTTTAGGCCAAGCAGAAACTAATATCAGGACTGTTTAAAATCAAATATCTTTATTTTTACTTTTTGTATTTCACATGACCTCTTTTTATTATCATTTTTATTATTACTACAGCCATAACTAACATTAAGCCATTCATTTTAAAGACGACTTTGCCATCTGTCAGCTTAATTCATTTTGTATTACTTGTTTTCAAATTTCTACATTTCTGCTGCATCTGGCACAAAATAAACATGGCAAAAAATATGAAATACCAATTTAAGCTACAATATCTCATAATTTCAAAAGTAGGTTTTCTAAAATGACAGATAGACCTGCTCTAGTATAGAAACTATATATAGAATTATTTCCCATCAATGTTATCATGTTCTTAAGTTTTACCAAAAAAAAAAAAAGAAATTCCAACGCATGTGATTTAAAGATTTCTTAAAACCATGAATAACAGTATCAAAATTTGATGAAACTAATTAAAAAATATTTATTGGCTTCCCAATATGTTCTTCCACTCCCTCCCAGCTTTTCTTGTATGGCATAATGCCTAGGACAGAGCTAGATCTTCAACAAATTTTATTTTGTTTTTATTTTTCCATTACTGAATGAAGCCAAAATTAATATATCAATTAATAACTTAAAATTAATATATTTATATTTGATATTAATTTGAAACTCAAATGTAAGCGCTCTATGCATTTCATTAAATAGCCTCTTCCCATTTCCTCAATTATTCCATGGCAAATCTCTCCAGTTCCTCCTCCCAGGCTTTCCCGAATACTCCTGTCTTTGTTGAGAATTTTGGCTGTTGTCTGTAAATATTTCCTCCTTTTTCTGAAATTTCGAACTCATATTTAAGGGCATAGCATGAGGATCACATATTTTTGTAACTCCTTCCCTGGCATCCTCTTTGTAGTAGAGTTGACTTCTTTTTATATCTCTAGAATAGGATTAATAGTAATTTTGTGTATAATAATAATTGGATTGAATGCTTATTCATCACTAGGAAATGAATAAGTATTCACATGATTCATCTACTCATCCTCTGAGTCAGTTTCTATTACTGTACAGTTTTACAACTCAGGGAGCCTCAGAGAAGCTATATGGCTTTTACAAGGTCACAGAGCTTGTAGGTGACAGAATAAAGATTTTCCACCCAATCTATCTGATGTATGTTTGGCCACTGTGCTGAATTGTTCAGGTTGGACCCTACAAACAAGCTCCTGGTAGATGGGGCACAAGTGGAAGCCAAGCTTCAGTCTGTGTTCTGTTTCCTAAGTTGTACACTCTTGAGTGGCTGAAATAGCAGCCAGGAGGAAGGGGATCCATTTTTCTCATGGGTCTCCCCCAACGGAGGTACTTTTTGTAACTTATTTGCTCCAGTGAAAAGCCTTTTTATAATTGTTTCAAAGGAACCATAGGGGTTTCAGGCAGGTTCTAGAACCTTTGCTCCCAACGACCAGTTTATAGTCTCTTTAGCATATCCTTCCACTATAGGATGTATCACATTGTATTTGCAGTAATCTGCTTACAAATGTTTGTCCTCTGCTAGATTTCGTGCTCCTTGAGTGCTACAATCATGTTTCTGTAATCTCTGTATTTTTAAAACTTACTGCCAAGTCTATACATATTAGGTATTGAGGAACATGCTTATTAATTCGATAGGTTGACAGATGAAAGGAAAGAGATTGGATCAGGAAAAGAAGTTGAAGTTTGTTTTTTAAAATATAGCAAGATCAACTTTTCTTCATAAACAGCAAGGGAAAATTATGTGTAAATAGTCAAAGAAATGTTTGAGTGAAGAAAAAGATCTCCTGAGACCAAAGTTTTAAGGTGGAGTAGTAAGAACTTCATGTTATACTCCATGACACTGTGAATTTGGCAGCATCGAGCCATACAAACTTTGTCAGGAAAAGATTAAACTTAACAAGAACGACTTTAATGTCTTTTCAGTAATGCACAATGAGGGAAAGGTCCCCAGATTCAAAGAGAAGTAATGAGAACCAAAAACTCAGGGACAATCTGACCAGTGGAAGGACAGGGGCTTTCTTCTTTTCTTTCTTTCTTCTTTCTTTCTTTCTTTCTTTCTTTCTTTCTTTCTTTCTTTCTTTCTTTCTTTCTTTCTTTCTTTCTTTCTTCCTTTCTTTCTTCCTTTCTTTTCTTTCTTTCTTTCTTTCTTTCTTTCTTTCTTTCTTTCTTTCTTTCTTTCTTTTTCTTTCTTTCTTTCCTTTCTCTCTTTCTCTCTTTCCTTCTTTCTTTTCTTCCTTTCCTTCCTTTCCTTCCTTTCCTTCCTTCCCTTCCTTCCTTCCTTCCTTCCTTCCTTCCTTCCTTCCTTCCTTCCTTCCTTCCTTCCTTCCTTCCTCTCTCTCTCTCTCTCTCTCTCTCTCTCTTTCCTTCCTTCTTTCTTTCTTTCTTTCTTTCTTTCTTTCTTTCTTTCTTTCTTTCTTTCTTTCTTTCTTTCTTTCTTTTTCACTGTTCATTCAATCTGAGTTTAAATCGGGATAAAGAGCATGGATGTGACAGCCAATAACAGCCTACAGGAATAGGAATGGGTTAAGACAGCCAGGTAAGAAATGGATAGATAAGGATCTAGGGGCAGGTAGAAGAAATTAGTAGAATAAAAAGTCTGATGCCAATTTGCCAAGTAAGTGTCAGAATCAGGAGACTAAGAAGGGGTATGGTTTGGATTCTCTTGCTAGGGCTGGAAAGGTAGTCTATGCAAATCTGAACCCAACATTGACTTCAGGCCAGAGGAAAAATGGACACAGGGCAAGAAAAGGAGGTTAAGTCAGGGCAGTTGGTTGAGAGTGTCTTGGGAAATAGGATGTTAAGAATGAGTGATTAAATTTCAGGGACCCAAGAGTGACAGAAGTCAGAAGAGATGCTACAGAAAGTTGCAGAAATGAAAGAAGTCCAGCAAGGTATACTATATAGAGTATGTGTGAAACAGAATACAGTGTGTGTGAAAGAGAGGATGTGGGATGGGGAATATAAGGGGTTCTGGAAATATCTGGCATAAAACAACAGGTAAAGTTCTAAGTACACAGATACTATATCATAGAGCAGAGACATGGGCATAAGAGTATGTCTTGTCAGTGTTTGGATTCTTTTCTTGGCAAACACTGGTGAGGTTAAATTTGGGAAAGGATGGAATATCATTCAGGGAATCAACTGGAAAACCAAGTAGGGTTGTGGTCCAAAGAAATAAATCAATAGTGTAGCAATTAAAAGCTACATATGGTGACAGAGAGAAACAGCAGTTCTAGTAATGCCTGGCTCAGGGTTTATATGGCAGGGCTTTAAATGTCCACTGTCTAGGACTCTGGGAGGTGAACCTGAAAGTATGCATGAAGCACCCTCAGCATTGGGGCTGGAACTTTGCAGAGCAGGAAGCCAGGGAGATCATTATGTTGAATTCTATCTGTATGAACCAAGATCTGAGGGTCCAGAAAGATAGGCTGCTCTGGATGTCATCTGCTTCACCACTGTTCCTGGCACAAAATACAATCCATTCACACTCAGCTCTGCCTAGGACAGCTTAGGTATTTTGGTGAAAGAGAGGGGAAAACAGAGCTTACCTTCATGGAAAACACACCAGAGCATTAAGCCAGAATAGCATATGCTACACGCATGCACACACACATATGCAAACACACACCACACACACACCCCCCCCCCATAAACATGCATGCTGAACAAGCATGATATAATTTCTACAGTGTTTTAATTTCATTGATTCTCTTTTCAAACATTCCCTTGATTCCTTCTTTTTCCCATTCCAGCCTAAATAAAAGGAAAAATATAGGAGAATGGAGAAGACTCTTTCTGCTTGGTGCCTCTAGATTCTTTTTCATGCCAATTGTATGCTATATTTCCTTGTCAATTGATTACACCAAAGGAAAACAATCAGAAATAAGTATCATCAAAACCGCTCATGACCAATATGAGGCATTGCACTAGATCTCTGTTCTAGCATAATGATTTCTCTAGTTTAGCAAGTCTTGGTAAGGCACACCTGCTGGAAAAAAATATGTATATTTTTGTATAAAATTTTGTTTGGATAAAATATTTTTTAAAGACTCCAATTCTTTTCTTTGCTCTCGGTCATAAATATGAAATGTTTACACTTAATATTTTTTAGTGACAGAATTTAATTGAATTTAATTGTGGTGTCTGTATGTTGGTGCGGTGCCCGGAAAGCTTTGGGAAATGGGTGCTTTTTGTACACTAGAGTAATAAATAAGGCCAAACACCCTCTGTTCTAAAATTTCTTGCTTATCTCTGTTCCTGAAATCAAATTTGGGTCCAAAGAAGAAACATTCACAACTTGTCTTTGTAAAATAAGTAAATTGGCCTTGATTTTATGTCTGTCTGAACTCTCTTGTTGATTGTTTTATTTATTTTGTCTAGCACCAGCTACGCTAGGTAAAATTATTTTTAAATTCACTATTTTTATTTACGCAACTTTAAATCTGCTTTTCATAGTTGTGTGAATAGTTTTGTGTTGTTATTTCATATATCAAGTTCCGACTTGCTTTGGGTCACTCTGATGTTGGAATTCATGCATTTTTTACTTCTAAGGTTTACAGTGAAACATAAAATTTCATATTACAAAGTATAGGGCTGCAATGTAGAACACAAAACTAAAATAAAAAAAAAATACAAGGTTATTTCTTACTGAGTAAAGTGAAGGAGAGGCTAAGTATCCTGATTTAGAAATAAGCATGTAGACAAAGTGTTCAGCACCACTTCATTTAATCTAATAAATAAAAACGGTAAAATTAACAAACCACTTCAACAATACAAGTTAAAGCAATAGCTAGTTTAAAAGAGCTCAGTCATCAAGCGATCCCCAATACTTGCAAAATTTCTTAAACTCTTGTATATTGATAAAATTCCAAATAACCAAGATGTAGTTTATATTACCAAGTTTCTTTCATCATATGCTTTATGGTGTAGAACTAAAACTAGCAGATATGGGTTTAAACTTGAATTTGTTACGCATTAGCTTGGTGACCTTAAATTAACTAACTTTCCTGAACCTCAGTTCTAAAATGAGAGGCATTACTTAGAAGAGTTTTGAGGCGCCTTTCCATTTGAAAATCTCGGCACTTCATTATGCTGCATGTTAATTGGTAGCAACTATCTCTGTTTAATTTGTTTTTATACTGTATTTATCCAAGCATCAATCCAATATTTATTGAGTGTCTACTCCGTGCTAGGCACTCGGGTTACTAAAATTTTGTTGTGGGGTCTGGGTATAGTGCGAGAAGCAGACTTGTGTATGTATATATTATAGCACAGAGGTGGGGCCCCCCAAGGCATAAGAACAAAATACCTGTAGAAGGGACAGCCAGCAGAGTCCAGGTGAACCTGAACATTGAAGATTAGTAGGAGTTAGACAGTGGAGAAAAGAGGAAAGGGCATTCAGACCAGGAGAAGTGCACTTGCAAATGTGAAATATCTTGAAGGGACTTTATGGTTTGGAAAAGAAGGAGAATTTCCATGTGGCTGGAGCACACAAGAGAATAACCATGCGAGGAGGAGGCTGGAATGGAAGGTTTGAGTGAATTTGGGAAGGGACTTTCTCAGTAACGAGCCACGATCAGGAAGCTAAGAAAGTTACAGTCTAAGAAATGGAGATTTTAACTTAAATGTGCCATATTAAAAACAAAGGTCATTAGGTTTTCACCATGTACTCCACTTCAGCAAATCCTTCAACCTCTCTGGACTTTAGGTTCTTTGTAAAATGTGATCATTAGACTTTCCCAGGCCTTCCCTCGAGCACCATGTTTCTGTTTTTCAGTCTTCTTATGTTTATCTCTAAAACTGCAGATTCTGGTTATAAATTGCTATGCAAGCTACCCCATTTGCAAATAGCCTGGTTTCTCCTTGTTTCAGCCTCAAATAACCTAAAAGTCTATTACCAATACATAATTTGTGAGACTGAAAGAATGCATTCTGGTAACATTTTATACCTTTTTAAAAAGCGGCATGCCTTCCTATGGTATAATGTAAATTTAAATATTTTGATTTAGCCAGACTGCCAAATAGTTGTCAATCTTTACTTTCTGGTGATATTAGTATGCTGACTTTTTAATGTTTACTGTTTGTCAAAATATGTAGCCAATTTTTCACCAGCAGGAGAAATCTCCTACATCACCTTTTAGGTGTGCTAAAAAATGCAGCTGCTAAAAATCAATTTTCAATTTCTGAAAAGTGCAGATCCTGTGTGTATCTGTGGCTTATATTTCAAACAGCATTTGCTGCTTACAGCTTAATCTTTTAAATGGTCACTGCAATTTTGCCTCATTATCCATATATATGTCCAGTATATGCAGACTCATCATTTGTGTCCAAACCTCTGTTATCTTTGCTATAGTCTCTGAGGAGGAATAGTTACATATTCAACAGAGACTGAGAAAGATAATGTAAAAATTCTTTTTCATATTTCTTTGGGTTAAAAAATCATTTTGCAGCTGATAGGATATATATACACACATACATATGTATGTATATGTGTGTGCATATATACGTATATATAGCTTAACAGTTTATTTTTAGAAGTCTCAAATAACATTAGTTATTATATCAATCAATGTCTACTAGAAAGCAAAATGGAACCTGAGCTGAGGCATCCAACAGGAGTACAGTTAATATCTTTTAGATATGGAATGGTTTTCTGACTACACAGGAGGTACTTGTCTGTACTTGCCTTTTAACATTGAAAATAACCTTCCATTTCAAATCCACACTAAGATTGATCATAAAGGTAGCTTTGTAAGTTCTTTCTCATAACATAAAGCGAAAGGTAACTTGACAGCATTAAGGCAGCCAAAATCAACACATCTGTGTGCTGACATTTCAAGTGATTTATGTGCTTATCAGACTGCTCAATACAATAATGCATAATTACAAAATCTACTGACACATAAAAGAAAACTAATCATACTTTTCTGATTCAGGCAACTTCTTTTTGAAAGACAAATGCAAGTCAGTTTTATATTTATTAAATGTAAATACATTTCCATTTGAAATTTTAAAAATAATTAAAATTTTGCTTCCATAAGTGCTAGAGGAAAACAGTCCTCCTTTCATGCTTTTTCCTAGATTTGGTGTTTGTCCCATTTTGCACAAAGCTCATCTGTTCTCGCCAGGAACGGAGTGGAAGAGCTCTCCCTGTACAGCTGGCACAGGTAGATTCAATGGGTTCTTAGTCATTTATTGCCTGGGTATTCCTGGAAAATCCTGTGTCCTCTCTGAGCTGTTTCTTCTACTGTAAAGTAGCCTTCATAACAACTGCCCCTGACCTCCTTATACAACCACTCACAGGGTCAAATGAGAGAGGTATGAAAATATTTCTGTACAGGTGAAATGCTACACTAAAATATATTTTAAATTAATTTTCCTTTATATCTAGTTAAAACATGTTTGTTCCTAAAGCATAAACGAAGTCTCCTGGAAATAAAATGATACCATTATAAATCTCAATATAAAGATGCAATGAAGAGTAATAAGAAGTTATATAATGGCCAATAAGGATAACATTTTTCAATCCCAGACCAAGAACAAGTACCACTACTTTTGAATTGCTCAACCTTTCAGTTCTTGAACACTCTGAAAAATAGTATTTTTACACCATTGAAAAATGATTTTAAGGGAAAACAAAATCAAATATTAAGTCTTTTGTTGGCGAAGTTGGCAAGATTATAAAGTAAACTTCTGATTGCTTACTTTAGCTTTCATGTAGTTCAGGATAATTGAATAAATCCCTAGAAGTGGAATCATGGTTCCTCAGAAATGTAAACTCCAGGAACTAAGCCTATGGCAAAACATAATTCCTGCTTCATTTTAATAAATGCTGAATAAAGAGAAATAACAACTCCTCCCCATGTGCTCTTCCACATAAAAGATTCATCCCATTAGATAAAGATCCGGAATCTCCCTGATGTCTTTATTGTCCCCTGCCCCCACCCCCATGAGCAAAAGCTACTTCTCTTCCCAATGTCCAAATGTGAGGCTTTGCTATCAGTGCCACACAACAGAGAAGGTTCCCAGATAGCAGAAATAGTTTGTCCAGAAGAATGTTGTGATTTTCGTTTTGCTGGTTCTGTCTCAAAATATGCATTGCTCCTTATCTCCTGGGAAGTGAATGTGGAGTATCCCTGATGGTTCCTTTGGGTCTTTATAGAATGCATCATTTGAATGAAAGGTGACAAAGAACAGAGGAGAATACAGGATGGCTAAAGGGATAAATAAATATCGTAAGAGATATTTGACTGAAGTGTGGACTTTAGGTATGGTGGACAGAGATTGAGGTGGCTCCCATGATCTCCACTTGCCTGGTATTCTCATATTTATATATTTGCCTTTCCTGAGAGCAGGTGAGACCTGTGATTTGCTTCTAACTAACAGAGAATGGCAAAGATTAGAGATGTTATTCCCTTGATCATGTTATTAAGCCTCCATCTTAGCAGACTGGAGCTTGAGTTTCTCCTAGCTGGCTTGATACAGTCTGTGACCATGTTGAGAAGCCTACATGGCAAAGAACTGTGAGTGACCTCTAGGTCTTAGCGGGTAGCATCCAGCTGGAAGCCAGCAAGAGGGCTGGGCTGCTCTCACACAGCAACAGAGAAATAAATTTTGCCAACAACTTGAATGTGCTTGGAAGCAGATTTTTTCCCTGTGTGATCTTCCAGATGAGAATACTGCCCAGTCAACAACTTAACTGCAACCTTCTGAGGCCCTGAGCAGAGAACCCAATAAAGTCAGATCTGGACTCCTGAGTCACAGAAACTGTTATACATAGGTATTCTTTTAATTTGTAATAGTTTGTTATGCATCATTAGAAAACCACCCAGGCACAGTGGCTCACGCCCGTAATCCCAGCACTTTGGGAGGTCAAGGCAAGCAGGTCACGAAGTCAAAAGATCGAGACTATCCTGGCCAACCTGGTAAAACCCCGTCTCTACTGAAAATACAAAAATTAGCCAGGCGTGGTGGCATGCGCCTGTAGTCCTAGCTACCCGGGAAGCTGAGGCAGGAGAATCACTTGAACCTGGGAGGTGGAGGTTTTAGTGAGCTGAAATCCTGCCACTGCACTCCAGTCTGCCCACCAAGCGAGACTCCATCTGCCCCCTAATCGCCGCCCCCCCGCCCAAAAAAAAGGAAAACTAACAAACCAGATTACAAGTGGAAGTCAGAAAGATGACTTGGTGAAATGATTAGTAAAGTAATAGAGAGGTAAGAAAATAGGTTGGCTGGGCACGGTGGCTCACGCCTGTAATCCTAGCACTTTGGGAGGCTGAGGTGGGTGGATTAATTGAGGTCAGGAGTTCGAGACCAGCCTGCCCAACATGGTGAAACCCCATCTCTGCTAAACATACAAAAATTAGCTGGGCATGGTGGTGGGCACCTGTAGTCTGAGCTACTCAGGAGGCTGAGACAGGAGAATCACTTGAACCTGGGACGTGGAGGTTGCAGTGAGCCGAGCGGAGATTGCACCACTGCACTTCAGCCTGGGCAACAGAGCAAGACTCCATCTCAAAAAAACAAAAAAAAGAAAGAAAGAAAGAAAGAAAGAAAGAAAGAAAGAAAGAAAGAAAGAAAGAAAGAAAGAAAGAAAGAGTTAAGTGCAGAGCACAGGGCAACATGAGGAATGGATAGTGTAAGAGTTTTTGCATTATTTACAAAGTGTAAAGGACTGTATTTGTGAATGAAAGGTGAAGCACAGTGCTGCACAGCAATATCTTTAGGGTACAAAGTCATTTCAAGTTATGCTGTATTTTTTAGATTCTGAAACTTTTCTTCCTATTACACATGCATATTCTTTGCTTCTTAACTGTTTATTCCTGTACTGCATGTTTCATTTGCACAGCTTTGTTTAGAATCCCTACATCAACTGCCCCGTTCCCATGTCTTCTTCTCACCTGGTTGAACTGCAAGAAACTTTTTTTTTCCAACAACATAAATAGTAAGATCTGACATTGTAAAAGTCCTCCTTTATAAAGAGGAAGAGTATAATGAAGTAGTTAAATCTTTTTTAATTAGAATAAGCTAGATGTACTTTATGGTAACCAATCATTCTATCTTACTGTATCTGCCTCATCGATTCACCATCTGCTTCCAAATTTCATCCAACAACATGCTTTCCTTCTATGATCACACCTCTTACTTTCTCACTTTTATTCAGTTCCACATGAACTTTTGAAAGTTAACATGTTCATTTCCTCAACACTTTATGCACAATCTTACTCTCTAGGTCATTCACTGCAAATTAGTCTTGGCCATGATTTAAGCAGCATAGAGAACATAGTAAGTATCATGGTGACTTGATACTGATGGCAGTGGGGAGCCAGGAGAAACATTGGGGTTGTATGTAATCACTCACCATTAGAAAGAGCATCTTTTAGGTTTTGGCAGGATGTTGACATATTCATGGACTACCTGCCAACCTTATCACAGGCCGACCGTGGAATTTCCTTCCTGCTCTCTTTCCTCCTGCTATCTTAGTGAGGGGCACCTATCTCCCTAAAGCTCCCCCTGGCAGAATGTGAATATACTCAGATCCTCTGCCTTGATGAACATATTTGCCATCTACGTTTGGAAGACTTGTGGATTCAGATAATTTCAATGTTATGCCCTGGAATCAATCAGTTGGCCACTGGAGGTTTCAAAACCTCAGTATGTGCTGCACATACTGATGTGGTTAGATATTCTTCTTAAATTCTAAACCAGTGGTATTCAAGAATGCCTCAGTTAGGGCCCGTTTTTGTAAACATACATCATCTTCCAATGATTCACATGCAAGAACAATGGTAGATATAAAAGCTATTGTCACTGTGCTACATTTCTAGGTGGAATTCCCACAATGGACTATAAAAGCACTTAAAGGTAGACTGTGTAACTCTGTTGTAGTTCATAATGGTGAAGAATTGAAAGAGCATAACAATTGTGTTCAGAAGTTTATTTTATGAACTTTTCAGATTAAAAATCTATGTTCAGTCCACAGACACCAATAAAGAAAATACTGATCCAGCAATTATCAGGTTGATTTAGACAACATGCTTCATGGATCTTTGTAACTAAAACTAAATACTCCCTTAATTTTCAAAAGCAGCTACATAATACATGGCCTACTACAATTATGTCAATGAATGGTCAAAATAGTGCCGTATAGATACCGATTAACAAAGCAGCAAAGAAGAGAAGGAGGCAAGCAAATAAACAGCTGGAAACAAAATCCTTATAAGCACCAATCATTTAAATTATGCTTATTGTCATATTATTAAAATTATGTTCATAGTCAATTCCAGCTTTAAGTTACTGTATCATTGAAAACACTGAGATATTTACACTAAGATATCTGCAATATTTCACTATTTATTTCAAACAAATCACAGCATGAAGTAATGAAAGATATTTCATGTAAATCTATTCATTTTAATGTTATAGAAATATCATTGTAAACTAGTATATTATTATAATGTATTATATTCTGAGAGTTATGGCCATAGAGTTATTTTTAAATACTTTTATTCATTAAAGACTATTTTTATCTTCTGGATTAGTAATATGAAACTATAATGTTTAAAATTTTTGGTTCAAATTTAGTGCCTATCCAATATACTGCTGGATACCACTCTATCAGATACTGCTGAAGTATCTGTGGAAGCACGAGTTGCTATTGTGGAAGATTCAAGTTACCTAAATAAGAGAAAATCTTAAAATAGTCAATACGAAACATTAGAATAAATAATTCCAGCAAGGAAGGAACAAAAGAGTCTAATTGGTAATACACTGCACTTTAAGCAAAACCTTAATTATTGTAAGACAATATTTCTTTATTTTATTTATGTATTGAGACAGGGTCCTGCTCTGCCATCCAGGATGGTGTAGTTTCCCAAACACAGCTCACTGCAGCCTCGACCTCCTCGGCTCAATCGATCATTCTACCTCAGTCTCCTGAGTAGCTGGGATTATAGACAAAGCCTCTGTGCCTGGCCAAGGCAATATTCCTTGACTTTATAAAAGGCATGCTCCCTTTGTTGAATATAGAGATTGTACACCCTTCATATTATTTAAAAATTTAAATAAATCCTATGACTTAAAAAATCAACGGAATTTGACAAAGTGATGTTTTATTTATAAACTATACATATTTTCTTCCATTCTCCGTTAAAATAAGAGGCCCTTGGGGTGCGCCATGTTTTCCTATCTGCATTCCTACCTTTGCTCTGTAAATGACAGCCTTTAATCACATCAAGGAAAGAATGAAGAGAATTTTAGAGAATAGCTACTGAATCATGATCTCCCTACCACAAGATACTCTTCTTAAATTTGAAACCAGTGGTATTCGAGAATGCTTTAGTTATGGCCTGTTTTTGTAAACACAGATCACCTTCCAAGGAATTTAAATGTGCAAAATGGTGAGAGCTGACCACTCAGACGGACTGATAAGGCGGTGAGTCTGTTCCAAATTCATTTGTTGAGTCTTCCTCTCTGCCTTCTCTAGCACCCACTCTGTACCCAGGTCTTCCAAGGCAATCCTAAGCCTCTGAGAAATATAAGGGGAAAATGACCAATTTAAAATACCTGTTACCAATTCTACTGTTGCTTATATTACACTCGCCTTCTTATTCTGCTTCATTTTTTGGCCACTGTGGTCCCTAATGCTGTCCATAACTATGTGCAGTGCTCTTAAGGGGAATGTCTTAGTAGTATGTTCCAACATGGTTATGTTAAATGGTCACTGAAAACCTTGCAATTCTTTATATTTCTCCATTGTTTTTATGTACATAGGCATTTTATGCTTCCTTTATGATGCAAACAGTTCTAAGATCCTCCTATAAAGCTTGGGTTATTAAACTTAATTTATAAGGTACTTTCAGATAACTATATTCTGTTTCAATAATTACATATATGTTATTCTTCTGTCTTCAGTAGACTAAGTTAAATAGAAGAGATTTTGATTACTTTATCAAGTTACTTTTTGGAAGAGGATTTACAACCAAACTTACGGAAATCCAATGGGAACAATTCCACAAGGCCTTTTTTTCCATTTCAATTATTCTACCAATTTAGGCTATTATGTAAAGGTTTTTATTTAGAAAAAAGAAATTACCTTTTCAAAAATCCATTTTTTCTCTAAACTGAGGCAAAAAAACAAGTTGCATTAAAGTCACTCATTTAATAAGCTGTTTTTCCTATAATGGCTGAACAAGAAAAAGATCTGAATAAAAGACTTAAGATGTATAGTTTGGTAATTGTTATAGATTCTCTTTTTGGCTGGCATTTTATCAGAGAGAAACACTGTTTACCAATGCCATATTGCTTAGTTCTTTCCAAATTACTTCTTGCCTGGAGAGAAAACATGGATGTACTAGATGTATTTCCACCTGAATTATGAGCACAGAAAAACATTCTTCAGTTTGTTTTTTAAGGAAACTTGTTTCCCACTGGAATTGCTTGACTAAAATTAAGATAAATTAGAAAATACTAATATGTGCAAGGATTTTAATTCTGCAATTCCTAACTCCTTAGCTTATCTCCTTTTTATTTATTTCTTCCTCATATATATTTCAATAGACAAATAGTATATGAAAAATGCTTTATTCCACTGTAAGAGCAATTATGATTAAATATATATGTGTATAGTGTGTATAAATTTTGTGTATTTTCCCTTCCTTTATAGCAGCAGTTTTACTTATAATATCTCTTTTTGGTGAAAGACTTAATGACAAATTAAGGTTTCAAGAATTCAGTGACACTTTAAAAAACATTTTTATTTAATTCCCTAAAGCAGTATACACACACACAAACAAACACACACACGCAGTTTATTCCAGAGACAACACTTCGTATGTTAGAAACCTATGATACTCCACAGACTATTCAGCCCTCTTCTCCGCTCCCCTAACACCAGGGGGTTCGCAGGACCGTAGTTGAGATTCATCACATTTGTACATAAACACACATTTTGGAGGAGAAGGCTGAGGAACTAAGTGAAGGCATTTATTCCACGAGTGTCACTTCTGTAATGTCCCTACACGGTACTGGGCATTCAACTGATGAGCTATTGAAGAAGTGATCTCTATCTCAGTCTATAGAGTAGAATTATCCAGCAATAATCATTAAAACTGCTGAGTTGTTGCATACTAAAAATGAATATTGAATCTAGGAAGCTGAAACTTTAATCCATTTTCATATACTCTTAAAATTTTTAATAAAATTCAAACTCGGTAAGACATATCACATAATTACTTTAGGGATTAAAAATATCGTAATCTCTCCTGACAAGTCATTTTAATGGTCAGTGAAATTTGTATGCTATCTGTGATCTTACTTAGTGGATATGTCTCAATTTCTGCTTTATTACATTCCATTACCATTTTTTATTCATCTGCCTATTCCTCTCCTGCTTGAAATTTCCAACTGAGAAAAGAAAATGCTTTAACTTTCATGAAGGCTGATTCCCCCTCCTACCCAGTAAGCAAGGCTCTGAGTCTGATTATGTTCTTGACGGATATATATTTTTATTCTATAATGAGCTAAGACAATGTGCACTCTAAATTTACCTTGGCTTCTGTAATTGATCAATTAGGAAGCACAAAGTATAGCCACTATCTTCATATTTTTTCCTGACCTGTTTATGAGTAATCTTAAGCTTCTTTCATTTCAGTAGTCAAATTTAATGATCCCTGGTAAATCTGAAGACATTTTGAGATGAATAACCTAGGTGAAAAGGAGACCAGTGTTTCTGATTAAGTTTGGTTGTTTCTATAAGCATGGCAGTCAATATGTTATGTAAGTGCATTGAACAAATGCAAACCTTTATAATAATATTGGACACAAAGCAATTAAATAGTAAAGTCTCACTACAGTGTTGAGTAGAATTTTCATGGTGCCTATATTTCTGGACAATTATAGTTATGTTTTCCACTTTGGTATTCAAACAGAAAGAATCTGTTCTGACTAAAAAGACGTTAAAGCACCCCTCTCTTCATCCCAATATATGGAAGAACACTGAGCAACAGAAGGAACAAGGCTGCCAATGTGGCAGGAGACATTGATGGTGCCAAAACTTGCACTCATCCTACATTCTCAAATTAAGAGCCAGCATTGCAGGTGAAGACTTATTTGTTCTTTGAGCAAGAAGCAGACATAGCAGCAGTGACGGTATGGAGCAACGTTGGTTTACCACATACTGGAGAGGACCCAGCATGGGTTCCTGCGCTTTTGCTAGGTTCTGGGTACCATTTTGTGTGATGGTATCATCAGTGCATTAGTCAGAGGTAACATCCCAATAAACAGGAAGTAACAATGCAAGGTAATGAGTGCTATGAAGTGGGGGAATAACCTTGGGAGGTCAGACAAATCTTCCTAGAAAAGGTGATATGTAAAGTAAATTCTAGAACCATCCTACTGTGCTGACCAAAAGCATTAGCATTGTCTAGAAGCAACTGATAGAAATACAGAATATTGTGCCCAGCCTGGGCCCACTGGAATAAATGTATATTTTAACCAGATCTCTAGGTAATTCATACATACATTTAAGTTTGAGAAGCACTGTTCTGGAAGATAACTGGTACACAGCCAAGTGAACAGGCAAGAAGACAGTCTTCTAGGCAGAGGGAACAATACTGGCAAGGGGATAGAGGTAGAAAAAAGCTTGTCCTGTACTGAGAAATGCAGGCATATACTGGTTAGTATGGCAGAAGAACAGGGTTAATGGGAAAGGTGGCTGGAAATGAGGTAGGGGAAATATGCAGAAGTTGGATAATAGTAAGTAGATAATTAGATAATGCTATATTAAGCAGTTGAACTTTCTATAAGGTAATGATTAATAGAACGAGTTTTGTATTTTAGTAAGATTACTTTAGCTGCTAAATGGAGATTTGATAGCAGGAAGGACACTCAGGAGCTTATTGCAGTAGTTAAAGAAATAAAAATGATGAACTAAACTAGATAGTGGCAATGAGGGGGGAAAGAAATGCACACATTGAAGAAATAGTAACATTAAAAATTTGAGAAGACTTGGTGAGTAATTGAGTAGAGAGGGTTAAGAGGGTTTGGGAGTGAGGGTTAAGAGGGTTTGGGAGCGAAAAGAGAAATTCAGGATACCTCCAGAATTCTGGTTTAGGCATGAGAGTGTTGGTGTAACAAATCCCAGAGAATAAAGATTGAATTTAGGTAGAAAAGGTAAGCCTTGTGGAATATGCTGAGTTTGAAATATTCGTAGAATGTCCAAATGATAATATCTAGTAAACATTTGCTACATAAATCTAGAGCTATAAATTTGAAAGTCATTCACAATGAGTTGTTAACAAAGACTTAAGAGTGGATTATAGTCAGAGGTGGAGAAATATAGCCAAATAGAAACCTCTATTAATCATCCTCTCACAGGAACACCAAATTGAACAACTATCCATATAAGAAAGCACCTTCATAAGAACCAAAAATCAGGTCAGTGATCAGAGTAACTGGGGGAGGGACAGTGAAGTGATTGAGGGACTGTGCATTAGAACTCAGTACTGCTCTGTCACAGTCGAATGCAACACCAGGCAGAACTTAGCCTACGCCCATGGAGGAAGCATTTAGACCAGCCCTAGCCAGAGGGAAATTGCCCATCCAGCAGTTGGAACTTGAGTTCCTGTTAGACCCAACACTGCAAGCCGAAGTACCTTGGGGTACTAGAAAAACTTGAAAAGCAGTCTAGACCACAAGGACTGCAATTTATGGAAAAGCTCAGGTGCTGCACTAGGCTGGGAGCCAGTGCATATGGGGCACACACGGCCCAGTGAGACACTAGCTGGGGCAGCCAAGGGACTGCTTGTGTCACCCCTCCTCCAACTCCAGGCAGTGCAGCTCAAAGCTCCAGGAAAGTACAGAGGACTTGGTCTTGCAAATTGGACACAGTAAAATAAATCATGGAGCAGAGTCCTCATGCTCTCATTTCAAGTTCTATCTTGGGTTTGACTATCTCGAGACCCAACCTGGAACAGAAGGGAACTCGCTATGTTGAAGGGAAAGAAGCAGTTCTGGCAGGATTTATCACCTGCTGACTAAAGAACCCTTAGGTCTAGAATAAATACCAGCAGGAGTCAGGCAGTAGTTGCCACGGGCCTTGGGTGAGACCTAGTACCATGATGGCTTTTGGTGTGATCCAGCACATTCCCAGTTGTGGTGGCTATAGGGAGAGACTCCTGCTTGAGGGAACAAGAGAGAAGAGTGAAAAGCACTTTGTCTTGCAATGTGGATACCTGCTCAGGCACTGTAAAATAAAGCACCAAGGAGACTCCCAATTTCCCCAATACCAGGCCCTAGCTCCCAAATGGCATTTCTAAACCAGTCCTGGGTAAGAAGTGAACCTGCTGCCATGAAGGGAAAGACACGCATTTGGCAGGATTCACCATCTGCTGACTAAAGAGCCCTTGGTCCTTGAGTAAACCTCAGTGGTACCAGGCAATCGTTGCTACAGGCCTTGGGCAAGACCTGGCACTGAATATTGTGCCAGCTTCAGGTGTGACCCAGCACTGTCCCAGTGGTGGTTATGGCAGTGCTTGCATAATCTTTTCCCCAATTCTGGGCAGCTCAGCACAGTGACTCCATTTGTTTGGGAGACAGTAAGGGAAGAGAATAAGAGATTGCTGGTAATCCATAGAATTCTCCTGGATCTCATCCAAGACCATCAAGGTGGTACCTCTACAAGTCTGCAAGAGTCATAGGGTTACTAGGCTTGAGATGTCCTCTAATGCACGTGTGGCTGCAATGACCAAAGACGTAGGTCACAACACTTAATATTCTTTGAATAATTGGAAAACCTTCCTAAGAAGGATAGATACAAACAAGCCCAGACTGCAAAGTTTAGAATAGCTACGTAAGTCTTCAATGCCCAGACACTGATGAACATCCACCAGCATTAAGGCTATCTAGACAAACATGACGTCACCAACTGAAATAAATAAGGTACCACTGACCAAACATGGAGTGACAGAGATAAGCAAACTTTCAGACAGATAATTCAAAATAGCTATTTTGGGGAAGCTCAGTGAAATTCAAGATAATATAAAGATGGAATTCAGAATCCTATCACATAAAGTTAATAAACAGAATGAAATAATTCTTAAATATCAAGCAGAAATTCTGGAGCTACAAAATTCATTGGAATGAATCAGAGTTTTTTAGTAGCAGAACTGATCAAGCAGAAGAAAAAATTAGTGAACATGAAGACAGGCTTTATGAAGATGCACAGTCAGGGGAGACAAAAAGAAACAGAATGAAAACAATGAAATATACTTAAAAGATCTAGAAAATAGCCTCAAAGGGGCCAATATAAGAGTTACTGGCCTTAAAGAGAAAGTAAACGAGATAGGAGTAGAAAGTTTATTCAAAGGGATAATAACAGAGAACTTTCCAAACCTAGAGAAAGATATCAATAACCAAGTACATGAAGGTTATAGAACACCTAACAGATTTAACCCAAAGAAGACTACCTCAAGACATTTAATAATAAAAATTCCAAAAGTCAGTGATAAAGAAAGCATCCTAAAGGAAGCAAGTGAAAATAAACAGCATACAGTGGAGCTCCAAAACATCTGGCAGCAGTCTTTTCAGTGGAAACTTTACAGGCCAGGAGAGAGTAGCATGACATATTTCAAGTGCCAAAGGAAAAACAAATAACTTTTATTCTGGAATATTATATCCAGCAAGAATATCCTTCAAACATGAAGGAGAAATAAAGACTTTCCCAGGCAAACAAAAGGTGAGGGATTTTATCAATACCAGATCTCTCCTGCAATAAACGTTAAAAGTAGTTCTTCAGCCAGAAAAAAATGACATTAATGAGTAATAAGAAATCATCTGAAGGTATAAAACTCACTGGTAATAGTAAGTACACAGGCAACTACAGAATATTATAACACCATAATTGTAGTGTATTAACTACTAATATCTTGAGTAGGAAAACTAAAAAATAAACCTCTCAAAAATAATAACTACTACCACTTTTAAAGATGTAGACAGCATAATAAATATGAATAGAAACAAAAAGTTATAAAGCGGGGGATGAAGTTAAAGTGCAGAGCTTTTATTAGTCTTCTCTTTACTTTGTTTGTTAGATTGTTTGCTTTTGTGATCAAAGTTAAATTGTCTTCTGTTTAAAAATAATAGGTTTTAATATGTTACTTGCAAGCTGCATGGTAACCTCAAATCAAAACACCTACAAAAAAAAAAAAAAAAAAAAAGAGCAAGAAATGAAAACATACCAACAAGAAAAAGAAAATCACCCACGAAATGTGAAAGAGGAAGAAAGAAAGAAAAAAAGATAAATCCACAAAATAACCAGAAAAATCCAAGGTGACAGTGTTCCAGAATAGACCATAGGTTAATCCACAAAACAAGTCTTAAAAAATCAAACAAATTGAAATCATTTCAGACATCTTCACTAAGCACAATGGAATAAAACTAGAAATTAATAATAAGATGTACTTTGAAGGAAATTAAACAATATGCTCCTCAATGACCAGTGGATCAATGAAGTAATTAAAAATAAAATTTAAAAATTTTTTGAAACAAATGAAAATGGAAACACAACATACCAAAACACAGGGGATACAGCAAAAGTGGTACTAAGAGGAAATTTTATAGCAATAAGCACTTACATCAAAAAGCAGAAAAACTAATTTTTGTTTTTATTTATTTATTTTTGAGATGGAATCTCTGTTGCCAAGGCTGGAGTGCAGTGGCACCATCTCAGCTCACTGCAACCACTGCCTCCCAGGTTCAGGGAATTCTCCTGCTCAGCCTCCTAAGTAGCTGGGATTACAGGTGCCTGCCATCATGCCTAGCTAATTTTTTTGTATTTTTAGTAGAGATGGGGTTTCACCATGTTGGCCCAACTGATCTCGAACTTCAGACCTCAGGTGATCTGCCTGCCTCGGGTTTCCAAAGTGCTGGGATTACAGGGGTGAGCCACTGCATCCAGCGAAAACTTCAAATAAACAACCTAAAATGCTTTCTAAAAACCTAGAAAACCAAGAGCAAACCAAACATAAAATTAGTAGAAGAAGATAAATAAAGATCACAGTAGAAATAAACCAAACTAAAATAAATAAATAAATAAATAATGATACAAAGAGTTAGTGTTTCAAAAGATAAACAAAACCTACAAACTTTTAGCCTGACCCCCACCCCCTGCAAAAAAAGAGACAAGACCCAAATAAATAAAATCAGAGATGGAAAAGAAGACATTACAACTGCCACTGCAGAAATTCAAAGGATTACTAGAGACTATTAATATCAACGATATACTAGTAAATTGGAAAACCTAGAAGTGAATGAATTAAACATAGTAATGCTCAAAATTGAACCACGAAGAAATCCAAAACCTGAATAGACCAATAACAATTAATGAGATTGAAGTCATAATAAAAATATCTCCCATCAAAGGGGACTTAATGGCTTCACTGCTGGATTCTACCAAATATTTAAAGAACTAATACTAATCCTACTCAAATCATTCTGAAAAATAGAGGAGGAAGGAATACTTCCTAACTCATTCTATGAGGCTTGTATTACCCAGATACCAAAACCAAAGACACACACACACACACACACACACACACACACACACACACAGAGAAAGAAAGAAAGAAAGAAAGAAAGAAAGAAAGAAAGAAAGAAAGAAAGAAAGAAAGAAAGAAAGAAAGAGAAAGAAAGAAAGAAAAAAGAAAGAAAGAAAGAAAGAAAGAAAGAAAGAAAGAAAGAAAGAAAGAAAGAAAGAAAGAAAGAAAGAAAGAAAGAAGAAAGAAAGAAAACTACAAGCCAATATCTCTGGTGAACACTGATACAAAAATCTTCAAAAAATATTAGCAAAATGAATTCAAACACCTTAAAAAGATCATTCATAATGACCAAGTGAGATTTTCCCCAAGAATGCAAGGATGGTTTAACATACACAAATCAAACAATGTGATGCATCATATCAACAGAATGAAGGATAAAAACCATAAAATGCTAAAAAGGTATTTTATAAAATCTAACATCTCTTCATGATAAAAACCCTCAAAAAACTGGGGATAGAAGGAACATACCTCAACATATAATAATAAAAGCCATACATGACACACTCACAACTAGTATCATACTAAATGGGGAAAAAACTGAAAGTATTTTCTTTAAGATCTGGCAGAAGATAAGGATGCCCACTTTTATCACTGTTATTCAACCTAGTACTAGCAGTCCTAGCTAGAGCAGCCAGCCAAAATAAAGAAATAAAAAGCATCCAAATGGGAAAGGAAGATGTTAAATTATCCTTGTTTGCAAATGATATAAACTTGTATTTGGAAAACCCTAAAGACTCCACCAAAAAGCTATTAGAACTTATAAACCAATTCAGTAAAGTTGCAGGATGTAAAATCAACAAACAAAAATCAGCTGCATTTCTATATGCCAACAGTGAAATATCTGAAAAAGAAATCAAGGAAGTAATCACATTTATGATAACTACAAAGAAAATAAAATCCTGGATGGAATTCCCAGAGAAAACCAACAGGCTTTCTGCCATTGCCACTGCAGAGGTACTTGCCATTGCTGCCTTTGGTCAGTGAACTGAAGAAAGACCCTGATTGGTTTGTTTGCACCTCCAGTATGCCGAAGCTACTCTCTATGGGGAGAAGACTGGTTTCTTTTCCCTGTGAACCCTTGAACCCCTGCTCTTCACTAGGCAGGGCCCCTGGTTTGGGCCCACAGCACAGTCACTCTACCACTGGCTGAACATTTCCACTGGCAGAGGCTCTGTGTCTCTCTGGGGTGGAGTTCCTGGAGGCAACTGACAGCGCCTCTGTCACTGCTGTTGTAATGTTACTCACCTTTGCTGCTACCAGGCTTGGGAAGAAACAAAAAGCCTAAATGTTTTATTTGCACCTCTAGCACATCACAGCCACCTTATAGAAAGGAGGCCAGACTGTCTTCACTGTGAGTCTCCCAGGCCCCTGCTCTTCACCAGGCAGGGTCCTAGTTTGGGCCTTTAGTGTAGCCACTCCACACCTGGCTGATCATTTTGATTGGCAGTGGTTCTGTATTTCCATGGGGTATAACTGCAAGAGAGAAGTGGCAGGCCCTCTGCCACTGCCACTGCCAAGGACCCTGTCCCTGTTGCCACAAAGTGAAGAGGGAACAAAAAGCCTGAGCTTTCCCCAAGGCTGTAGCATATAGCCCAGGAGTGCCAAGCTAAGGTCTATGGCCAACCCTCAAGTGGGAGGGGAGCTCACACTCTCAGAGCACTGAGAGGGTGCACAGCTGCAAATGTGAGGAAATATAGAGAAGCTGCAAATCCTTAAAGAAAACAAATTCCAAGCAAGAATTCCATATCTTGCCAAACTAAGCTTCATATGTGATGGAGAAATAAAATCCTTTTCAGATTTTATTCCCCTTAGCAAATGCTAAGGAAAATAATTACCACCAGACCTCTATTACAAGAAGTACTTAAGGGAGTGCTAAATATGATAACAAAAAAACTGTTATTGGCCACTACAAAATATACTTAGGTACATAGATCATTGACACTATAAAGAAACCACATAATCAAGTCTACCTAACAATCAGCTAACAACATGATGACAAGATTGAACCTGCATATATCAGTATTCCATAAATTTAAACAGGTTAAATGTCCCAAGTCAAAGGCACAGAATGGCAAGTTGGATAAAGGTGAGGACCTAAATGTACACTGTCTTCAAGAGATCCATCTCACATGCAATAAGAGATACCATAAACTCAAGGTAAAATAATGGAGAAAGATCTAACAAGCAACATGGAAAAAAAAAAAAAAAGAGAGAGGAGGGGTTGCTATTCTTATTTCAGACAAAACAGACATTAAACCAACAACAATCAAAAAGGACAAAGAAGTGCACTATATAATGATAAATGGTTCAATTCAACAAGAAGATATAACTATCCTAAATATATAGGCACATAACACTGGAGTATCCTGATTAGTAAAACAAGTTCTTAGAGACTTACAAAGAGACCTAAATAATCACACAATAATAGTGTGAGAATTTCAACAACCCACTGATGATATTAGATTATTGACGTAGAATACTATCAAAGATACTTGGGGCCTAAACTTGAAACTTGATCAAATGGACCTAACAGACATCTGTAGAACACTCCACCCAAAAAGAACAGAACATACATTCTTCTCATTTCCACATGGCACATAGTCTAAAATAACCACACACTTGGCCATAAAGCAATTCTTAATAAATTTAAAAAAACCCTAAATTATACCAAACATATTCTCAGATCAAAGTGCATAAAAATATAAATCAATATGAAGAATATCTCTTAAAACCATAAAATTACATGGAAATTAAACAATTGGCTGCTAAATGACATTTGGGTAAACAATAAAATAAAGACAGAAATCAAGTAATTATTTGAAACTAATGAAAACAATAATAATACATACCAGAATCTCTGGGACACAGCTAAAGTAGTGTTAGGAGGAAAGTTTACAGCAGTAATGCCCACATCAAAAAGTTAGAATGTTCTCAAATTAACAACCTAACATCACACCTAGAGGAACTAGAACAACAAGAGCAAACCAACCCCAAAGCTAGCAGAAGAAAAGATAACCAAAATCAGAGCTCAACTGAATGAAGAAGAGATGAGAGAAACCATACAAAAGACCAATAAATTCAAAAGTTTGTTGCTTAAAATAATAAATAAAATTGAAAAGGTGCTAGCTAGACTAATAAGGAAAAAAAAATGAGACAAGATCCAAATAAACACAATCAGAAATGACAATGATGACATTACAATTGATTCCACAGAAATACTAAGAAACCTCATATACTATTTTGAACACTTCTATACACACAAACTAGAAAACCTAGAAGGAATGTACAAATACATTCAATCTCCCAAGATTAAACCCGGAAGAAACTGAAACTCTGAACAGATCAATAATGAGTTTTGAAATTGAATCAGTAATAAAATACCTACCAAACAAAAAGCCCAGATCAGATGGATTCACAGCTGATTTCTTCCAGACGTACAAAGAAAAGTCGCTACCAATCCCACTGATATTATTCCAAAACATCAAGAAGAACGGACTTCTATCTAATTCTATGAGGACAGTATCATTCTGATATCAAAACCAGGCAGAGACACAACAAAAAAAGAAAACTTCAGGCCAATATCCCTGATGAACATAGATGTGAAAATCCTCAACAAAATACTAGCAAATTGAATCCAACAGCACATCTAAAAGCGAATTCTTCACAATCAAGTAGGTCTTATTCCTGGGATACAAGGTTGGTATGATATACACATATCAATAAATGTGTTTCATCACATAAACAGAACTAAAAGTGAAAATAATATGATCACCTCAATAGATGCAGAAAAAGGTTTTGATAAAAATTCAACATCCCTTCTTGTTAAAACCTGCAACAAATTAGGTATCAAAGGAACATACCTCAAAATAATAAGAACCATAAATGACAAACGCATATCCAGTGTCATACTGAATGGGCAAAAGCTGGAAGCATTACCCTTGAGAACTGGAATGAGACAAGGATGCCCACTCTCACCTATTGTATTCAACATATTATTGGAAGTCCTAGCCAGAGCAATCAGGCAAGAGAAAGAAAAACAGCATCCAAATAAGAAGATAGGAAGTTAAACTATCTCTCCTCACAGATGATGTGATTTTATATCTAGAATACCCATATAGTCTCTGCTTAATAGCTCCTAGATGTGATAAACAACTTTAGCAATGTTTCAGCATACAAAATCAATGTACAAAAATCAGCAGCATTTCTATTTACCAGTATGTCCGAGCTGAAAGCCAGATCAAGAATATAATCCCACTCACAATAGCAATAATAATAATAATAATAGTAATAAAATATCTAGGAATAAGGGAGGTGAAAGATCACTACAATGAGAATTACAAAACACTATTGAAGGAAATCAGACATTGTCACAAACCAATGAAAAAACATTCCATGATCAAGAATAGGAAGAATAAATACTCTTTGAATGACCATACTCTACAAAGTAATTTAAAGATTCAATGCTATTCCTATGAAACTTCCATGACATTCTTCACAGAATTAGAACACTATGCAGCCATAAAAAAATAAAACAAAACAGAATCATGTCCTTTGCAGCAACATGGTTGGGGCTGGAGGCCATTATGCCTCCATTATGCAAACTAACATAGGAATATACTGTGTTACAAACCAAACACTGTATGTTCCCACTTATAAGTGCAAGCTAAACATTGAGTACACATGGACACAAAAAAGGCAACAATAGGCCGGGTATGGTGGCTCACGTCTGTAATCCCAGCACTTTCGGAGGCCGAGGAGGGCGGATCACAAGGTCAGGAGTTCGAGACCAGCCTGGCCAATATGGCGAAACCCTACCTATACTAAAAATACAAAAATTAGCTGGGCATGGTGGTGGATGCCTGTAGTCCCCACTACTCTGGAGGTTGTGGCAGGAGAATTGCTTGAACCCCGGAGGTGGAGGTTGCAGTGACCCAAGATCAGACCACTACACTCCAACCTGGGAGACAGAGCGAGACTCCGTCTCAAAAAAACAAAACAAAACAAAACAAAAAAAAGGCAACAATAGATACCAGGGCCTACTTGATAGTAGAGGTTAGAAGGAAGGCAAGGATTTAAAAAAGCACTTATCAGGTACTATGCTTATTACCTGAGTGATGAAATAATCTGTGCACCAACCCCTGTGACACACAACTTATCTATGGAACAAATCTAAACAGATAACACCTGAACCTAAATTAAAAGTTAAAAGGAAAATGTTTCTAGTTAATTACTTGAATCCACAAAGCGAAGCACACATGGGAAATAAAATGTTTAACATTATAAAATTTTAAATATATAATTGTTCTCCTTTCTTTTTTAAGCTTATTTAAAACGAAGACACTTAAATAAACAAAAGAATTATACTACAGAACTACAGTAACCACAGCATTATGGTACTGGCAAAAAACAGACATATAGACCAATAGAATAGAATAGAGAACCAATAAATAAATCCATACATCTACAGTGAACTCATTTTTGACAAGGCACCAAGAACCTACATTGGAGAAAAGACAGTGTTTTTAATAAATGATGCTTGGAAAATCGGATATTCATATGCAGAAGAATGAAACTAGACCACCATCTCTTGCCATCTACAAAAATAAAATCCAAAGATTAAAGATTTAAATCTAAGATCTGAAGCTATGAAACTACTAAAAGCAAACATTAGGAAAGCATTGATCTGGGCAAAGATTTCTTAAGTAATACATAAGTACATGTAACCAAAGCAAAAATGGACAAATGGGATCCTATTAAGTTAAAAAGCTTCTGTACAGCAAAGGAAACAGTCAATAAAGTGTAGAGACAACCCACAGAATGGGGAAAAAAAAATAGCAAACTATTCATCTGACAAGGGATTAATAACCAGAAAACATAAGGAGTTCAAATGACTCAGTAGGAAAAAAACCCCTAATAATCTGATCAAAAAATGGGCAGAAATCTGAATAGACATTTCTCAAAAGAAGGCATACGAATGGCAAACAGGTATATAAAAAGGTTCTCAATATCATTAATTGATCATTACAGAAATGCAAATAAAAACTACAATTAGATATCATGTCATTCCAGTTAAAATGGCTTTTATCTGAAAGACCAGCAGTAGCAAATGCTGGCAAGGTTGTGGAGAAAAGGGAACCCTCATACACTATTGGTGGGAATGTAAATTAGTATAGCCACTTGGGAGAACAGTATGGAGAGTCTTCAAAAAACTAAGAACTACCATATGATCCAGCAATCCTACTGCTTTTGGATATATACCAAAAATAAAGAATCTCAGTATATCAAAGAGATATTTCTACTTGCAGGATTATCAGTATTATTCACAATAGCCAAGATTTGGAATCAACCTAAGTGTCCATCAGCAGATGAATGAATAAAGAAAATGTGGTACATATACACAATGGAGTACCATTCAGCCATAAAAAAAATGATATACTGTCATTTGCAATGGCATGGATAAAACTGGAGGACATTGTGTTAATTGAAAAAAGCTAGGCACAGAAAGACAAACTTCACATATTTTCACTCATTCGTGGGAGTTAACTAAAACAATTGAACTCCTGGAGACAGAGAATAAAATGATGGTTACCAGAGGCTGGGAAGGGTAGTGAGGGTTGCGGGAGTAAAGTGAGGATGGTTAATGGGTACAAACATATGGTTAGAAAGAAGAAATAAGATCTAGTATTTGATAGCACAACAGGGTGACTACAGTTAACAATAATTTATTGTACACTTAAAAATAACTAAAAGATTATCATTGGAATGTTCATAATACCAAGAAAGGATAAATGCTTGAGGTGAAGCTACCCCATTTACTCTGATGTGATTATTAAACATTGTACGCCTGTATCATATCAAAATACCTCACATATATCTCATATATACACCTACTGTATACCCATAAAAATGAAAAAAAAAATTAGATGGGAAACGAAGAGTGGATTACACCATCCAGGGAGGGCATTCGATTTGAATGGAAAAGAAGATGGAGTATTGGGCAATACCCTCCTTTGATGGGCAGAGGAAAAACAGCGCTAAAAACATACCAGAAAGGATTAGCCAGAGGCTTAGGAGAAAATGCTGTATTATTTAAAAAGAAGGAACGTTTTAATAATGTAAAATGTAAAATCTTTATTGCTGATGTGACCTTGCTAAAAGCAGTTTCACAGAAATGATGGGATAAAAAAGTGAGTAGGACGTGAGAGGGAGGTTAAAAAAAAGTGAGGATAATAATCAGTTGACTGCTCATGAATGAGAGAGGGAATATCTTAAGGAGTTTGTTTTTCCTTTTTTTTTTTGATGGGGGGAGACAGGGTCTTGCTCTGTCATCCAGGCTAGAGTGCAGTGATGGGATCTCCGCTCACTGCAACCTCCGCCTTCCAGGTTCAAGCAATTCTCCTGCCTCAGCCTCCCAAGTAGCTGGGATTACAGGTATGCACCACCACACCCAGCTAATTATGTATTTTTAGTAGAGAGGGGGGTCTCACTATGTTGGCCAGGCTGGTTTTAAACTCCTGGCCTCAAGTGATCTGCCTGCCTTGACCTCCCAAAGTGCTGGGATTATAGGCGTGAGCCACCACACACGGCCACTTCAGGAATTTTTAAATATAGAAATCTAAACTTGGTGGGCTCGCCGAAGTTGTTTTGTTTCATTTTAAAATATTTTTCCAAAATGATAAAAAAAAAAAAAACAGCCACTTTCTTTATAAAATCCTGCTTAATGAGGCTTATTTCTGTTTGAGTTTGTAGCATGTTATGCAAACATCAGAACTGCGAAATTGTGGAAGTGATCATCATTAACCTGATGACCATTTTGCTATGGGGCCAAGAACAGATGGAGACAGTGGGATCTCCCGACATTCTTTCCAAACTTGGAAAATCCAGCCTGCAATATGAAAAAATGGTATTTTCACTCCCTAGGACTTAGTAAGCCTTTGTTTTGAATAACAAATATGTTTAACACATTAAAGTCACCATCTATCTATGATATAATTAACTATAGAAAAAAACCTACACATGCTTACATTATTGTCAGGCAATTAAGTAAAATTCCAGGTAGATTAATGTTTAATCTAATGAGCTAACATTAAATTAAGATCTTGTGACATTAATGAGATCAAGAGCTGTCAAGAGTGAAGAGCCCTGCCATGAGTCAACTGCTACACAAACATCACACTGAGCCTTTATAATGGGGAATTGGATGACTCGAGACCAGAAAGTCTCTAAGCATGACTGGAAACCATGGTCAATACCTGACATTTGAAATATTTCTGGTTGTGGGAAGAAAGAACTTTCCACAGACCAGGCAGATGGTCATCACCTATCATGCACAGTTCTTCTTTCCCTCCACCCTATATCCCTGACCCTGGCCCAGAGGGGAGACCACTACCACAAATTAACGTAAGTTGCCTGCAAAAGTTCTTTATGTTTCATTGGTAATAACTCGATAGAGCAGGCATAACTTCCTCACTTCACAAAGGCTGAAACTGAGCAGAGTGAAGTCAGGCAACTTGTGCAAGTCACACAACTAGAGGACTCAAAGCACAGTGTGGCAGATGCCAACGTTCGTACCTACAACAGCAAAGTACCATTTCCCAGGAAATCGTTACTACTTACATTTCAGGCTTGTGTTTGGGGTTGTGTTTGGAGTATAATGTTTCACATTGACACCTCCTGTTTCTTCATCTTTCTTATTCCTAGAGCTTATCTTTCTGAGCATTGTTTATATCAAGTAACCTTTTCTTACAATCACCTCACATAAAATTGTTACTCCATAGTTTGAGAACTTTATAACCGAGATCCATTTTACTCATTTTATCTTTTTTTTAAAAAAGATCTGATTCTTTATAATATTTTGCTTGTGTACTTTCCTATCATACTGTGAAAGGCTGCTAATTTTCTCCAGTTTTGTTCTATTTATTGCACTGTGTTCTATTCTCTTTCAAAATTATTATTTTTCCAAATTATCTTTCCAGTACAGGTTCTATTTCCTCCAAATTTTTAATGTTTAGTTGTAGTTTTTACAAATGTAAGGTACAGTTTCTATTATGTTTCTGTCCAGTTTTACAGGTGTTATTTAATGTGCATAATACTGTATACTCTTTTGTGCTTCCCATTTTACAAAGCCTAGGTATTATCTCAACTAATTATCCTTTTTCATATACATAATAACCCTAATTGAATTACAAATTCTATCACGTTCTTTGTGAATTAAATAAATCTGGAATCTGCTAGCACTGGGTGTTTTGTAAATGGATGTCTAACAGGCAGTTCACACTTATGTTCAATCACATTCTCCCCTACAGGAGAGAATTTCAGATAGGCATGAAGCCTAGGACAACTGAGGAGTGCTTCTGGAAAACAGACCTAGACTTCACCCAGTCACAAAGTAAATTCACCCCAGTGATCAGGTAGAATATATCAAGAGCATCCTGAACAAAGTGGGGGATTGTATGTAAAGTGGGATGAAACAAGTCCTTATAAAAATGGCTCCATGTCACATCTCAGCGTGGGAGGTATCATCTATGCTCCACTGAGAACTTTTAAAGCCAAACCTCTGACTATAACATGCTGTGTTATCTATTGCTTTATATAACATCCCCTTCTATTTCCATATCTTTCTCTGTTAATGACATTTCACATTATCTGTGTCTTTACACATTTTTAGTAGCTACATCATTGTCCACTGCAAACCCACAGAATCCTAGACCTGCTCTTCCTCTAATCTTCTGTATATTAGTAATCGGCCAAAAACACTTGAAATCATACTTGATTTATCCTGGCCCTCAAAGCCTACATTCATTCTACCAAATCATGTAAGTCCATCTTTAAAATTTATACTGACTGTGCATTTCTTCTTATCTCCATTACTATCACCCAAGTTCAAAATCCTTTCTTATTTTTCACCTGAGTATTGCAATATTTTCTTAGATGACCCTAACTGATCTTACTGGTTCTACTCTTGCTTTCCTATAGTCAATTCTCTTCATATCTGCCGACATTACCCTTTAAAAATACAAACAAGTTCAGGTTACTTCTTCCTTGCTCAAAGTCTTGAATAACTTTTTATCACATACAAATCACAGGTGGCCTTGAATGGTCTGGGTCCTGCATACCTCTCCAGTGTCATCTACAGCATCTCTGACTTTCTCACACTGCTCTGGACACAATGGTCTTCCTTTTCTCTAATACACTAAGCTTATTCCTTCTTTAGGGTCTTGACTTTTGCCTTTCTCCCCAAAACTGACATTGTGTGGCTTGCTTTCTCACTTTATTCAATATTCAACAAGTCTTTAGAGAGGTGGCCCCTCTGACTACTCTATCTAAAATAGTGATCCCATCTACATACTCTCTCTCTCTCTCTGTCAATTTTGCCTTATTTTGCATTTACTTTATGGCACTTTTCACTACCTGATATTATCATTAATTGCATTGGTTTGTTGACTGGCACCTTCTCCACTAGATTATAAATTCCACAAGGGCAGGAATTTGGTCTGTTTTTGTCTTCTCTAATTCCAGTGCCTAGAATGATTCTTGTCATATGGAATGTGCTCAGTAAATGTTTGTTGAATAAACTATTACTATTTACATCCATCTTTACAGGAACATTTTGAAGGAGGACAGCCTAACAGGGAGGTGTCCTTAATAGCGTGATAGATGGTGAAAAGAAGATGTGATACAGAGTTAGACAGACTTCAACTTAGACTGGCTGAAATAGTAAGTTTGCCCTTAACTATTTAACCATTTGATTTGTGAAAAGTTACTTACCTCTCTAAATCTATTTTCTGTTTGTTTGACTTATAAATAAGAATGATAATGCCTATTTTTTCAAAGCTTTTGTAATGATCAAAGATAACTCATATGGAAATATTAGCATTATGCATGTCACTGCAATTGATCAGTTCCTTCAGGGCTATCATCAGTAGGAACACAGTCCTAGGGTGAGGAAATTAACCTTAGTCTGATTTCAAGTGACAAATATCAATTTAATAAAACAAACTCTTTTCATTTCAGGAAATGTTGATGTTCACATTAGAAAAAGGGTCCAGTAGCTTTTGGAAAAAATGCCTGCTTAACATTACTCTATCAAAGCTTTGTTAAACTTTGTATTTTAGTAAATTACTCAGTAAATTTTGAGTATAGTGGAGCACTTCCTCATTGAATTAAAAACATTACATTTTTAACTGTAAACAAAGGTTCTCAATTTACTATTCTCTATAGGTTAAGACATTTATTAATTATAATCTATACTAAACTATTGAAAGAGATGATAAAGGAATCAAAGAAATTCCAAATCCCTCCAGAAATGATTTAATCTTTTTTTTCTGACTCAAGAAGCCAAACTTATTACTCTACAAATAGCTTTCATTTTAGAAGACTCTAACTGAATGTATAAAATCTATTAGTTACATTACCATTTATATGAAAATTTTATTGTGTTCAGATAAAATGTGCACTTCCAATCTTATTAGAGTTTCCTCCTAATTAAATAAACATATTGCTAGCAGATTCAAAGAATTAACAATCTTTTGTTTCAGACATATAATTTTAAAATAATGAAAACTTTATAAGCTTTCAAAGAATGATTTTCAACCTATTACACTTATTTTATTTCTAGGAACAGAGGCTAAAAGAATGCATTTCCCATTTTTAAAAAATCATATACATATGTGTGTGTGTGTATATATATATATGAGATATATTGTATCCTGTACATATGTATAGGATACATTAAGGCAACTCAAAAATTAATTTTCAATTCTTCAATCTAAAAACAATAAGAGGCATTGTTCCGTACTAAAGTGCTATTTTATTAGGCTAACTTGGTCTATGTAATAAGTGGCATTTGTAGTTTAGAGCAAGAGTGATTTAGAGCTAGAAAGATTTAGAATTTAGTTTTTAAAAATAGTTATCTTATTATGAAGACTGAAACTATTTGATATTTATCAAAAGGATTCAGGAATATTCTGCTGCCAAACACAGAGATTCCTCCTTTGTGAGTGATGTTTGTTAATATATTAAATGAAGACATGTTGGAGAATATGAGATAGGCACATCATTCATGTTTCCTTCATTCTATTGTTTATTTACTACATATTTATTGAGTGACAGCTATGTGTTCACCATAGTTCTAAAGAATGGGATACAGGAATGAAGAAAGAAAATGGTGGTATGCATAAGTAGATGTTCCTATTCAAGTCTAAAGAACATGTCGAGCTCACATTGAATGGTGTATGATATACAAATATACCTCTCAGAACACGAAACATTTTGCATATCAAACCTGTCTTCCAGGGAATAACCCTTAAGCTAAATTAACAAAGTGCCAAAATACGGAGTCATTTAAATTAATTTGATTGAAAAGTTGGTCATCCAATTATATTATATCTTGTAGATTGAATAGTAGATAAACTGAAAGCTAGTTTTTTCATTTTGTTTTCAATGGGACATGGTGCACCGTAGATTTAGTCATCAGCTACTTATATCATGTTTGACTTTCCAAGCTTCAAATCTGGGACCCTAACAATTGGACCAGTTCTATAAACCTACTACTACGTAGGATGATATTAATGTTTTATTGAGTTTAAATAAATCTTGACTCTCCTATGCTTAACAGGATTTTTCAATGTGTCATATTTTGGAGCTGGCATTGTATAAATATGAAAATAGTCATATGCTGCTGACTCTGGTTGTTTGGTTAGCTTGAATAATGAACTGATAGTCATCGAAATGTATATCATTGTCATTAACTTCAAACACTTGTAAGCTACTCAACTTCTAGTAGCATCGAAGTGTTATATCAATTGTATAGCACGGTTAAGCCACTCGTAAAAAGTCTTTGATCTTCTGGGCGCAGTGGCTCAGGCCTGTAATCCCAGCATCTTGGGAGGCCAAGGCAGGCAGATTACAAAATCAGGAGTTCGAGATCAGCCTGGCTAATGTGGTGAAACTCCGTGTCTATAAAAATACAAAAATTAGCTGGGTGTGATGACACATGCCTGTAGTCCCAGCTACTCGGGAGGCTGAGGTGGAAGAATCTCTTGAACCCGGGAGGCAGAGGCTGCAGTGAGCCGAGATCGCGCCACTGAACTCCAGCCTGGAGACAGAGTGAGACTCCATCTCAAAAAAAAAAAAAAAAAAAAAAAAAAAAAAAAGTCTTTGATCATATTTTTAACTAAAAATTAAAGACTCTAATGTGGTATAATATAAAATGAAATCAAATGTGAAAATACTACTTTAACAAATAATCCAGGATAAAAAGAAAATAAAAGAAAAACTAGCTAACTGACTAAGAAAATTAATCCTTTGTGTCTTAAAGGGTAGTTGGCAGTGGGTCCTGGCTAACTGAAAAGCAGATACAGAATTCTGGAATACTGAACCATACCACGAATTGATATAAACTGTAGTTTGGCTATAATAATATTAGGACCTAGAAACAAAAGAAGGTTGGACAGAGTACACAGCGATCTCTCTACCATAGATCAATTTTGTAGGCTTGCTTCTCCTGTTGATGATAAAATAAACTGCTCTTCTTTTATGATGAATAAACCCACGAATACTCCAGGACACTTAGATGGGTTGAGGAGTAATTTAAGAATGTAGTACACTTGGGACATAACAGGGTATAGCTAGTGACTGCTCTGTAAGCATGGCTGTCCAGGAAGTGGAAAACACTGTGATGCAATATGGGTTCTGAAGGACAGTATCTAAGTTAAGAAAAGCGCAGCTGTATCACAATAACACAATGGTACCTTAGAACTGATTACATAATAAAAGTCATCTAGTCCAAAGGAAGAATGAGAAAGGTTATTGCACAGTAGGTGGCAGAGTTAGAAACGAAATGCTACTCTGGTTCTCAGGCAAATATTTTAGGACCAGACTCATAATTTCATTCTAGAATGTATTTGTAAGTTTATTTTCTAGACATTCCTTTATCATTTTTCAAATATTGCAAATAAAAGCTTAGTATCAATTAAATAAAAATATTTGATTCCTAAAATGGAAATTAAAAAGAAAAGAAAGTTTTCTACAAAAGTGCATATTTCCTCAACAAAACTCTCAGTATTATATTAACAAAATCACTTAGCAGGGATGAAACATAAAAATGTATACTATCAATTTACACTAAGAGATATAACAAGAGTGTGTGGATAGGAACATAACTGTGTGTTATTTAAATAGAGTGAGAACAACAATGGTTTTCACCAGCTCTAAAACTCATGCACCTTCTCTCTGAAAATAAACCATGCTGAGAAGCCTTTAAGAAGTTAAATAGCAGAAACTCTCTTGTGAAGTAAATGTTAAAACTATGGCAATATCCTTTAGAGATTTCACTTAGAATTAAGGCTTTTCTTTTCTTAATTTTAAAAACTTTTATTTCAGGTTCAGGGGTACATGTGAAGGTTTGTTACACAGATCAGCTCATGGCACGGGGCTCTATGGTACAGATTCTTTCATCACCCAGGTCTTCAGTCTAGTACCTAATAGCTATCTTTTCTGCTTCTCTCCCTCCCCCCACCATCCACCCTCAAGTAGACCCAAGTGTCTGTTGTTTCCTTCTTTGCATCCATGAGTTCTCATCATCTAGCTTCCATTTATAAGTGAGAACATGTGCTACTTGGTTTTCTAGGGAACTATAGTTCTTCTATAGCTTTGTCATTTTGTAAATCTGTTTTATTATATTGTGTGTTACAGTTCTTAGAGCAAATTTGCTCTAAATGCTGTGTGATGTGATTTCTTGCCAAAAGGGAATGTTTAAAGTAAAGTTGAGTAAATCTAGTTTATCTTCATGCATACCAAAACTAACAGTCATCTCACTTCTTTCTTTTCTTCCTCTAAAACGTCATTTTGATCCTAGTGTTGCAAAAATTAATATATATATATATATATATATATATATATATATCTTTAGACGGAGTCTTGCTCTGTCACCCAGGCTGGAATGCAGTGGCTGGATCTCAGCTCACTGCAAGCTCCACCTCCCGGGTTCACGCCATTCTCCTGCCTCAGCCTCCCGAGTAGTAGCTGGGACTACAGGCGCCCGCCACCTCGCCCGACTAGTTTTTTTGTATTTTTTTAGTAGAGACGGGGTTTCACCGTGTTATTAGCCAGGATGGTCTCGATCTCCTGACCTCGTGATCCGCCTGTCTCGGCCTCCCAAAGTGCTGGGATTACAGGCGCAAAAATTAATATTCCAAATTCATATGTCCCTATTGTGTTTCGTATATGCTGTAATTCATCTAGTTTTCAACAAAATACAGGCTGTGCATCCCTAATCTGATAATCCCAAATCCAAAATGCTCCAAAATAACAGCTTTTTGAGTGCTGATATGATGTGGAAAATTCCACACCTGATCTCACATGATGGGTCACAGTCAAAATGCAGTCAAAACTTTGTGTAATTCACAGAATTATTAAAAAATATTGTATAAATTATCTTCATGCTATGTTCATAACTGTATATGAAACAAATGCATCCCTGGTTACTCCTGGGCCTCATTCTCAAGATATTTCATTACATATATGTAAACATTCCAAAATCCAGAAAAATATAAAAACATGAAATACTCCCGGTTTCAAGTGTTTTGGATAAGGGATACTTACTCTGCCTGGCTTAATGGAGTGTAAAGTCTTCGTATAAAGAGACATAAGAGATCACAGATGGCAGGCCCTGTGGGAGGACACTGGAAGTGCATTGATTGCTAGGGCTGGAAGCCTGAGACTAGACAGTTAAATTTTTCCTATACTACCTGGCAGCTCTGTAACCTTAGAGCTCATCGTTTTTACCATCATGAGTCTCAGTCTCCTCATGTTCAAAGTGGTAAGAATAAGTGAGGAAGATATCTGTCCTACAACTTTTATAAAGTTTTTTTTTTATGAGGATCAATGCAGAAAGTGCTTAATACATCTTTCTGTTGATGTTCTCACTTTCACATTTCCCCCCACACTCAGCCTAGTTCTATTGTCAACATTTACACTTCTTTTTGTAAAATCTACTGTAGAAATATAGGGTATTGTTATTCTATCTGGTAATGTGCCAGGCTGCTATGCAGGACTTTGCTACTGGTGAACCTTTACTTTTATTCAGTTTGGTACATCGAGAGGTCCCACAATGTCAAATATTATTATTGCTATTCATTTTAAAGACAGTTTTACTTGTGAAACATGTAATCAACACTCTGTAACTTCACTAGGATCACAATAACCTGAACTTTGTTTATTAATTTAAAAGTATCTTTCACGAGCAAATATATTTATTCTGGTGAAACTGTGTGAGGACCAAAGTCACTGAAAAGTTTATGACTTATTATAACTGTAGAAATAGAAACACAAATTTGGCACACCAGTGCAAATTTTCAGTTTTTAAAATCTATATTTTAAAAACAAATGTATAATAACTGTGGGGTCTGCACTCATTGGACGGGACATGTATAACGAAGCATGACTTGGGAAAAATTACAGCATGCACCCATTGGGCAATTACAATAAATTACAAATATTACAAAATGAATTCATTCTGCTGTTTTCTTTTTCAATGATTACTTATTCTGTCATCTGTTAATACTGAGCATAAATTGTGTCGCTTCCAGGAAAGGTTCTGTAATCACAAAGTGAATTCATTCTGTTGTTTTCTTTTCAATGATTACTTATTCTGTCATCTGTTAATATTGATCATAAATTGTGTCACTTCCAGGAAATGTTCTCTAATAAACCCAGAGGAACAAATAACACTCGCCCAAAGAGAACTTGTTTTACTCCACAGTGAGTCATCATGGACGTCACCTTTCACCATCATATGAAAAGATGTGCACATATTGACTCTACGCTTCCACATCCAGCTAAATCCCTCCTCAGCTCTGAAGTCTGGCTGCACAAATCCATAACCAACTTCTTGTTCTGGGAACTCTTGTGGCATGGCTGTCTAAAGTACAGAGTCAGTCAAAAGCATATATTAACTCAGATTGCTTTGCATCTTTCTAAATATAAATTCTGACTACATTACATCTAGGTATGATTCCCTTACATCCGATACTTCTCTGCAACTTTTGTCTCAGCACGGTAACTGCCTAACTGGGCCAACATACAAATCCTTGAGGAAATTCATGAAGAACTGATGGTTAAGAAACCTTCCTGATAATTTAACTTTTGCTTCCCTGAGCAGATTCAGTCCTTTCATGACAGGGAGGGTGTTTTGATTCCTCTAATTTCTTCAGTTTAACACACTGATAGACCACAGGGACAGGAAGAAATTGCTTAATAAATCTCTTCATAGCTGTCCTCACTGTCACATTTGCCCTCACATTCAACCTTATTCTACTATCAAGAGTCATAAGTGCCATGGCACCTGGCTCCTGTACCTCCTTGTGATGGCCTCTGTCTTCAGTTGGAGCAATCAATTAGGAAAGCTCATATATTTCCCTTTTCAAATAACTGATAAGATCTTAGGAGGCCTGCCTTTCTCTACGCCTGTTAGCAAGTAATTTAACTCTGGAATTGCAAAACACCAAATCCCGAAAGGGCAACAATAACAATAGAAACCCAGACCAAATGAAGAAAAACCAAAAAGTTCCAAAGATCAACCTTTCAGCCTGAGGCTGCTCATAATACACATTGCAAAGATCTTCATTCCTCTCTTAAAAACATAAAAGAGGGAAATGACACAGGGTACCTAATATATTGTTCTTGGGTCTTGATATAATTTTCTTGTGAAGAGTTGATAGGCAAGACCTGTTTTCTAATTAGGTAAATTCGAAAAATCCCAAAATGAGCTAATCTTGCTGGTTCTAGCTGAATCTTTGGTTTAGCTCCTGAGTTGCTGGAACTTGCATTCTAATTTAGTTCTAGCTTCCCAGTAAAACTGTCCTGAGAGGTCCTGGACTGTTGTCCCACAGTGCAGTGGTCCTGGGAAACTGATAGGGCACCAAACAGCTTCAACACCTACCAAATCAGTTAGCAGAACATTGCAATTAATGGTCCTTTCCTAAAGATTAATAATGAGTATCAGTGCATTAAGATGTAGATTTATCTTTTGTACAAAAAAAAAAAAAGAAAAGAAAAGAAAAAGAAAAAGAAAACCCACAACAAACAAAAACACTTTCCTTTTCTAATCTTATGCAATTCCTCCAGCATTCTAAAGGCATGCTGTATAAAGTATTGGGACACATATAGAAAACATTTCTTAGATGCTGTAAATAAATTCTCCCTTCATCTGAGTCTTAGAATTCATCTACTAATTACTTTAATAATTTAGGAGGCTTGGATGAATTGGAAATGGCTCAAACTTATATTCACCCAAAGGAAATATGGATTAAGAAGATTGCTTTCTTATGGGCCATTTCTCCAGAGATAGTTGCCTGAATTAAGGATGAAAATGTCAGGTCAAACTCATTTCTTATTACAATCTAGCAATCTAAATGGCAGCTGTTGAGATGAGTCCAGAGGGGTTACATTCAGATTTCTAATCAAGGGAACAGCTTTATTGACTACTTAATAATCGATTCTTCTTCACATCTCTTTAACTTTCAGGGGAATAATTTTTACTAGATTAAAGTGGTCACTCTCTGTTTAAAGAAACTTTGACCCTAGGTATAGCCACCCCTCCCCCCATTACACACACATACACACTTTGGTACTGATATCTATTTTAGTGATTTATCTATATAGCAAGCTGTTCCTCCCAAAAAGTATACATAATGGAAAAGTTATAAATATATACATCAATCATTTTCCTCTTCAGAGCATAGTTATGCTTTTTAATTCTCCTTTACATTTCCTTACCTAAATGAAAAGGCTACAAAAGTAAGTCACTAAAGAATCTCACATACACATACATATACCAACAGTTCCTACTCTTCGGTAGAATAAAGAAAAAAAGTTACATGCAACTTTCAAAAGAAGTAAAAGTAAGTCAGAGAGAGAGTTTCTACTTTTAGTTAGAATCAAGAAAAAAATTACATGCACTTTTAAAAAGAATTCGAAGTCAGTTAGAGAAAGAAAATGTCCAATCGAAAAGAACTACTTTAAAGACAATTGTAATATCTCCTTTTTTATTTCTGATTTTGTTTATTTGGGTCTTCTTTCTTCTTTTCCTGGGTAGTCTAGTTAGTGATTTATGAATTTTGTTATCTTTTCAAAATAAATTCTTCATTCTGTTGATTTTTTTTTTTTTTTTTTTTTTTTTTAGTTTCCATTTTGTTTAGTTCTGCTTTGATCTTTATCATGTCTGTCTTTCTGCTAATTTGGGACTTGTTATTTCTTGATTTTCTAGTTATCTGTGGTAGAATATTAGACTGTTTATTTAAAAACTTTCTACTTTTTAAGGTAAACATTTATTGCTATAAACTTCCTTCTTAGCATTGCTTTCACTGTGTCTCACGTTTCCATTTCCACTATTTCAAGAAATGTTTTGATTTCCATCTTAATTTCTTCATTGACCTAATGATTGTTCAGGAGCACACTGGTTAATTTCCATGTATATGTATAGTTTCCAAAGTTCCTCCTGGTATTGATTTCTGGTTTTATTCCATTGTGGTTTGAGAAGATACTTGATATAATTTCAACTTTTAAAAATTTGTTGAGACTTGTTTTGTGGGCTAATGTATGTTATATCATGAAGAATGTTCTGTGTGCTGATGAGAACGTTGTATAATTGGCAGTTGTTGGCTAAAATGTTCTGTAAATGTTTGTCAGGTTCATTTGGCCTAAGTCAGCTTAACAGAAATACAAAAGATCACCAGAGACTATTAGTAACAACTATATGCTAACAAACTCAAAGGCCTAAAGAAAATGGATACATTCCTAAAGACATACAACCTACCAAGATTGAATTAAGAAGAAATAGAAAACCTGCACAGACCAATAATGAATAGTGAGATTGAACCAGTAATAAAAAGTCTCCCAACAACAAAAAGCCCAGGATTAGATGAAATCATTGACTAATTCTACCAAATGTATAAAGAAGAACTAATACCAATCCTCTCCAAGCTATTCCAAATAATTGAAGAAGAGGAAATTCTTCCTAACTAATTCTACGAGGCTAGTATTATCCTGATACAAAAACCAAACAAGGGCACAATAAAAAAAGAAAACTATAGGCCCAAATTCATGATGATATACATGCAATATCCTCAAGAAAATACTACCAAAACAAATTCAACAACACATCAAAAATACAATACACCATAACCGAGTGATATTTATACCAGGGATGCAAAGATTTATAACTAAGATGTGTAAATCAATCAACGTGATACATCACATAAACAGAATGATGGACAAAAATCTTTTGATAATCTCAATAGATACAGAGAAAGTATTTGATAAAATTTCTTATCCTTTCATGATAAAAACTCTCAAAAAACTAGGCATTGAAAGATCATACCTTGAAATAGTAAAGGTCATATATGACCAAGTCACAGCTACACAAATTTAATATTCAGGAAAACTAAAAGACTCTACCAAAAAATTATTAGAACTGATAAAAAATGTCAGTATGGTTGTAAGATATAAAAAAACAACATATAAAAATTAGTAGTTTTATATATATCAATAGGAAATAGCTAAAAAAAAACCCAGAATTTTTAAAAAGTCACATTTGTAGTAGCTACAAAACAATTAAAAACTTAGGAATAAATTTAATCAAGAGGTGAAGTATCTCTACAAAGAAAACTACAAAACACTGATGAAATAAACTGAAGAGGGCTCAAACAAATGGAAAGTCATCTCATGCTCATGGATTAGAATAATTATTATCATTAAAATGCCCATACTTCCCAAAGCAATCTATCACAATTCAATGTAATCTCTACCAAAATATCAAAGTCATTCTCCATCTAAATTAGAAAAAAAGTCTAAAATTTTTATTGAACCAAAAAAGAGGCAGAGCATGTTGGCTCACACCTGTAATCTCTGCACTTTGGGATGACTAGGGGAGCAGACCACTTGAGATCAGGAGTTCAAAATCAGCCTGGCCAACATGGTAAAACCCCACCTCTACTGAAAATACAAAAATTAGCCAAGCATGGTGGCATGTGTCTGTAATTCCAGCTACTGGGAAAGCTGAGGCAGTAGTATCACTTGAACTCAGGAGGTGGAGGTTGCAGTGAGCCAAGATAGCACCACTGCAGTCCAGCCTGGGTGACAGGGTCTGTGAGACTCTGTCTCAATTAAAAAAAAAAAAAAAAAAAAAAAAAAGTTAAAAAAGAGCCAGAAGAGCCAAATCATTCTGAGCAAAAATAGCAATGCTGCAGGCACCATATTACCTAATTTCAAAGTATATTACAAGGCTATAGTAACCAAAACAGCATGGCAATAATATAAAAATATACATACAGACCAGTGGAACAGAATAGCAAACCCAGAAATAAATCTACATATTTACAGAAAACTGGTTTTCAACAAAGACACATAAAATATCCTCTTCAATAAATGGTGCTAGAAAAATTGTATATCCATATGCACAGAATAAAACTGGACCCCTATGTCCTAACATACAAAAGTCAACTAAAGATAGATTACAGAGTTACACGTAAGATCCAAAACTATAAAACTACTAGAGGAAAACTTAGAGGAAACACTTGAGAATATTGATCTAAGCACAGATTTATGACCAAGTGCTCAAAAGCACAGACAACTAAAACAAAAATAGAGAAATGGGACTATATTAAAGTAAAGCCTTCTGCATAGCAAAGGAAAAAAATCAACAGAGTGAAGAGACAACCTGTTGAATGGGAGAAAATATTTGCAAACTATCCATCTTACAAGGAACTAATATAGAGAATATACAAGAAAGTCAAACAAATCAACAATAAAAATACAAATATTCCCATTAAAAAGTGAGTAAAATACATTAATAGATATTTCCAAAAAGAAGACATACAAATGAGCAACAGGTATAGGAAAAATGCTCAACTTAACTAATCATCTGGAAAATGCAAATAAAAATCATAATGAGATATCATCTTACCCTAGTTAGAATGACCGCTATTAAAAATATAAAAAGAACTCAGCAGCTTGTAAAGATGTAGAGAAATGAGAACTCTTGTACACCATTGGTGGGGATGTAAATTAGTACAGCCATTATTGAAAACAGTATGGGGCTTTTTCAAAAACTAGAACTCCCAAATGATCCCGTAATCTCACTACTGAGTATCTATCCAAAGGAAAAAAAAAATCAATATATCAAAGGGATACTTGCAGTGACATGTTTATTTTCAGCATTATTCACAATAGCAAAGATATGAGATTAACATAAGTATCTATCAATGAATGAGTGAATAAATAAAATATTATATATATACACACATACATATACACAATAGAATACTATTTGGCCATAAAAAGAATGAAATTATGTCATTTGTAGCAACATGGATAAAACTGGAGGTCATTATGTCAAGTGAAATAAGCCAGGCACAGACAGACAGACAAATTACCACATGTTCTCACTCATATGTGGCATCTAAAATACTTGATCTCATCAACCCACTATAGTAATAGAATAATAGATACTAGAGGCTGGGAAGGTGTGAGGCTAGGAGAAAGAAATGAAGAGAGATTGGGAAATGAGTACATACAGTCAGGTAGAAGAAATAAATCCTAAAGTTCAATAGCAGTGACTATAGTTAGCAACAACATACTATATATTTCAAAATAGCTAGAAGAGAGGACTTGAATTGTTACCAACACATAGAAATGATAAACACTCAAGGTAATGGACACCTCAGAACTATGACTTCATTATTATTCATTCTATGCTTGTAACAAATACTCACAAGTACACCATAAATATGTAAAATATTATGTATCAATAAAAGAAAACAAACTAAAGCCAAAAATCATAACTTACTTAAAAATCAGTGTAAAGAAGTGACTGACACAAGTTCTGGGAAGCTAGTGTACAACACGAGCGATGATGATGGATGTGTTACTAAACTGGATTATGGTAATGATTACAAAATATATGCATATATTGAATCATCATGTGGTGTACCTTGAATAGATACAATCTTTACTTCTCAATTAAATATTTTAAAGTAAAAACAAAACAAACAAGAAAGAGATGACTGACAAATGCATTTTTTATATTTGAAGATCTTAATTACTTATGATGTTTATATAATAAACAATGTACAGAGTAGTACACAAAGTACCTTTGGCACATCTTCAAATTAGTTTAACTTTATATATTTTAAAGAACAAATAGATACTGGATAGCACAAATTTAGTCGAAACCCTGGTAATGTATTATAGCAACCTGTCTTTTGCAAGAGTATAGCTATTAAGCAATATTTTGGCATATATGTTTCTACTAATTTAATAATTTCAAAACTGAACAAAAGTTTAAGTATAGGCTATCTGCCTGTGTATTGTCCCTCTCACACTGCAATAGCATGCTTAGTGTAAATGCAAAAAGAAATGCATTTGGCTACTCAGATTGCATTCAAATTTGAAGCTTAAGAGATTTGTTCTTTTCAAGAAACAACTGGGTGTCAAGGTTCCCATTAACTTGTCTCATTAGACTTTTCCTCTGTATTGTATACCGTGGACCCAATTAGTAACTGACATGGGGTAAAATGACAAATTATCTCATTATTAATGAAGAAAAACATAAAATTATTTCCATATTTAAATCACTTGCAAGATTATAGTTCAAATGACACAATAGCACTGCTCAATTTAAACACACCTTTCTGTAAAGCTGAAAAGCAGATTAAATTTGAATAATTAATTTTAATGTTTTCATTTATATGGTGCATTAAAATTTTACTTACTCTAAGCCATTAATGATGGACTGTAACTCAATTTCTAGGATTTAGAGATTATTTCAGCACAGATTAGCTTCGGTATTTATACCAGGCAAACCTTGTCAGAGGCAATGCAAAATGTGTAAGTATACTTCATTCTTAATTGGCCTGATGCAGCCTGCTATGACTAAGCAGACCATTCTTGTAAATCACTCTCCAAGTTATTATATTTATTTTCTGGAAAATATTCTTTGTTAATTAAATTTCAATCACTTTTTAAATACAACCTAGTACTTTGACATTACTGTTAATAGCCTATCTTAACATCAAACATCATTTAGCATAGCCAAGAAAAATGTTTTAATAAGCTTCTTTAATCATCAAGTGTCTGATTTGCTCTTTCCTTCTGTCTAGTAATACATCAAGTTTTCAATCATTTATTAACTCGTTTAATTACTATTTGCTGAGCACCCATTATATATAGGGCCCTGTCCCAGGCTTGTGTCAGGGTATAAATGTATAAGTGCAAAACCTGGTCCTGTTGTCATTTACCCCACAGTAAGGGTGACATGGTATAAGGCAGGCAGCATGGTAAAAGCTGGAGTAGGGAGAAAGGGTCCTGACAGGGAATCAGAATCCAGGAGTCTCTATCATGAATCTGTGACTTGGGGTCTAAGTAGAAGAAAACTTCAGCCCATAATAGTTCAAATATTTAGTGAAAATTAGTATTTCCACAACATGAAATCTTGAAATAGGGTGACTCTAGGGTTGCTGAATTCAGGGGCCCATTAGCACCCTTAAGAACACAAGTCCTTTCTGTTTTTTTTTTTTTTCCACTCTATCACCTTTTGAGTATTGATTTTTATCTCTCTAAGCAGCTTCCTTCAATATTCCAAGATGACTGACAAAATTTGGGGCAGTAAGAGCCAACATGACAACACTTAACCTTCAGTATTCAACAAAATGGCATTTACCTAAAGAAGAACTATCTCTCTCTTTTTTTTTTGAACTCCTACTATTAGCAAGGAAACTTTTCCCAGAAGCCCTCCAGTAGATATTTTCGTGTCCTGTTGGCAAGAAATGGATTGTGTCCCCACCCTTAAATGTATCCCTTGAAGGACTTTACTTGCTACAGTGACCTTGGCCAAGCAACTCAATCTCTCTTAATCAGCTACTTTTTCTACAGCATTTTCCCTCTAGTCTACCGGTCCCCAACCCCTGGGCCATGAACTGGTACTGGTCAGTGGCCTGTTAGGACTTGGTTGCAACAGCAGGATGTGAATGGCAGGCAAGGGAGCAAAGCTTCATCTGTATTTACAGCCACTCCACATCATTCCCATTACCATCTGAGCTCCACCTCCTGTCAGAGCAGATCATCAGGCTGTCACTATCTCCCATCGCCCCCAGATAAAACTGCCTAGTGGCAGGAAAACGAGCTCAGGGCTCCCACCGATTCTATATTATGGTGAGTTGTATAATTATTTCATTATATATTATAATGTAGTAATAATAAAAATATAGTGCAAAATAAACGTAATGCACTTGAATCATCCTGAAACTATTCCCAACCCAGTCTGTGGAAAAATTGGCTTCCATTAAATCTGTCCCAGGTGCCAAAAAGGTTGGGGTCCATTGCTCTGCTTCTAGTACTCCCTCTATGCACCCATGCTACTGATGTCATGTGCTTGCCAACAGAATCAAAGATAAATTATATGACAGTAATTATGCCAGCATAATGTATTAGGCAAATATTTGGCATCATTATTATATGTAATATGATTATATGTAATAGGATATATTTTAGAGATACTCTAAAACCATGTACAAACAAGAGAGGGACTTTGCCACAATGAGTTTAAAATGTGTTCCTTGCAGCCTTTGCCACATCATTAAGAACAGGCAAATCACATTTTCTTAAAGGAATTAATTGGGACTGAACAATGGCTCATTAGTTTGGGCTACTTGCCTGAAAAAAGATGACATAAATTTGGTTCCAAAAAAGAAATCCTATTACCTTGCTACTCAATGTGTGGTCTCTGGATGGGCAGCATTGGCATGACCTGGGGACTGGTCAGAAATTTCTTTCTCACTCCAAGAATATCCAAGATGATCTCACTGAAAGACATACTGACTCAGAGTCTGCATTTTAACATTTTAACAAGATGTCCAGGTGATTCATATGCACACTAAATTTTGTAAGGCACCACTCTTGTAGAATATATGATTTCTGTTTTGATCCCACAGATATTTGAAATCTCAGTATTTTATTATAATTATGCTAACATTGATGCTTCATGAAAAGAGCATTTTCTGAAGCAAATTGCACTGAGCCAATTTAATTATTTAATCAATTTCCTTTTCAGAGAATATTTGTTTCCATCTTTCTGTTTTATCTTCATAAAATTATTTCTTCTATGTTTCAATTTTACAACAGAGATTCAGTTCAGTCATCATTTTTTTTTTCATGGAAAGTTTTACTACTTAACCTTCTGCCTCTTCATTTTTCTTGTGGGCATTTCTACCAAGTTCAATTTTCTTGGATTAAATTTATTAGGTCTAACTTTTGTCAAAATATTTCATTATTCCTTTAATATTTAGTCAATACAAAATTTTGCTATCTCTGGATTTAGTGAAAGCCAATTTTATTTTCACTTGATTTTGATTATTTCCAACAGTAATTTTCACTGTGAATTAAATAAAATCTGCTTCAAATCATTTAAATAGCTGCAACTATTTTGATACATCATCTACTGAGTTCTTAAATAGAAAAATCAGGCCTTATCTTCATTAGGCTCAAAATGTCTCATGTAAGAATGTATCTTGTCCAGCACTTTGGGAAGCCACGGCAGGCTGATCCCTTGAGCCCAGGAGTTTGAGACAAGTCTGGCAACATGGTGAAACCCATCTTTACTTTAACAAAAAATACAAAAAATTAGCCAGGTATGGTGACATGTGCCTGTAGTCTGAGCTACTTGGGAGGCTGAGGTGGGAGGATCGCCTGAGCCCAAGAGGCAGAGTCTACATAAGTTGTGATGGTGCCACTGCACTCCAGCCTGGGTGGTAGACTGAGACCCTGTCTCAATAAATAAACAAATAAGTAAATAAAAAGGGATATATATTGCTTTAGCGCTGGTGTCCTTTGAGCTCAAGCTAGATTACATTAGCTATGTTATATATAATATAAAGATATTACCTTGGAGAACAGTATGTGTTGCTCACTATAAGAATGTCTACAAGTTAAAATTCTACTGAAATATAAGCCCTGAAAGGGTAGCCTATATCTCATTCATGTTTATCCCCCTATAAAAATCTGTGGCACATCACAAGTGTTCAAAACATTTGAGTTACAGAGGGAGATTACAAACACATGTCTTCAAACATATGCTATAAGAATTCAGAGAAGGGAAGCTTGGTCCTATCTGTGTTTCCAGATAGTTTTCATGTACTAGTTGGCATCCCTTCTGGAAGGTATAGCATAATCCCAAGATGGAGATGGAAACGTCTAGTGCTTTTTATGGGACACCGTCCATTTTTATTAAGTGTAAAATTCTTATGAGATAGCCTTGAAATGTAAATTTGGAAAAATAGGAAGACTTTGAAGGGGAATCTGAGCATGCTGATCAGTGAGATAATTGATCTGGTAGCCAAGCGCCTATGACACAGGATAGACAGCAGGGAGTGGGATGAGAGAGGGAAGTGGTAAAAAAACTGATGGTGAAATTAGTATCAATGATATTGCAGAGGTAATATGAGTCTGAACTCAAAAAAGAAAATCTGAAGTGAGATAAAAAGGGTAGATCCTGAAGACACTTTGTAATATTGGCACCCCTGACCCTTAGGCGTCTTGTTTCCATGTTTTCTTTGAGGAATTTAACCTTTCCTGAGAGCATTTACCTACTCTTTCCTGAACTGTGGACAACATTGAATTCACTTAAGACTGACTCCTGGGCATTTCTACTACCATGTTTTATATGAACTCCAGTGTCCCAAGAATAATCCTCCATGCTTTTTTTTTTTTTTTTTTTTTCAAATTAAGGTTTCTTTTTCTGGTGACTGCATTGTGAAATGTAATAATCGGCCTCATACTCTACTATCCATGCAGGACTTTCAATTTTATCATGCAATTCCCTCCCCCACTTTTTCCTGCCTATTCCTACTGTCCTTGCTTCACTCAGGGGTTTATTATTTCCCATCTGCCTTTTTAGTATTTTCCTAACTGATCTTCCTGTCTAGTGTCTCCATCCTCCAAGTCCATTCTTCACATAGTAGCCAGATTAATCATTCTGGGTTGCAAATCTAACCCAGTCACCCTTTGACTTAAAATCTTTCAATGGTTCCTAAATCTTGCTTTCAGGAAACGTAGTGAGTTATGATTGAAAAGGCAATACAATGTAGAATCAGATATGTAAACTTAAATCTTGATTCTACCATACATTAGTCACGTGGCCTTGAGCAAACTCTTTATCTGACCCTCAGTTTCAAAAAAATTTACTTTATCTAAGACTATTCTGAAACTTAAGTGAAATTATACACACATACCCACAAACACACACACGTGACATAATCAATGGATACTTTATCAGAAAATGTTTAAGCTTCACAAAAAGTCCAAAGTTTTCTGATAATCTATATTATCAGAAATATAGATAAATACACATATATGTATGTATATGTATGTAAAATATATAGTCACGCATATATATATTCATGTAAACATGAATATATATACATAGATATACTAGTATATACAATATTGCTTAAATATATATATATAGATATATTAGTATATATAATATTGCTTAAATATATATACATAGATATACTAGTATATACAATATTGCTTTGTACAAGTTTAAACTTCAATAAGATTCATGATATGGTTTGGCTGTGTCCCCACCCAAATTTCATCTTGAATTCCCATGGTGTGGGAGGGACCTGGTGGGAGGTAATTGAATCATGGGGGCAAGTCTTTCCCATGCTCTTCTCATGACAGTTAATAAATCTCACAAGATCTAACGGTTTTATAAAGAGGAGTTCTGTCTGGGCACAGTGGCTTACGCCTGTAATCCCAGTACTTTGGGAGGCTGAGGCAGGTGGATCACGAGGTCAGGAGATCGAGACCATCCTGGCTAACATGGTGAAACCTCGTCTCTAGTAAAAATACAAGAAATTAGCCAGGGGTGATGGCTGGTGCCTGTAGTCCCAGCTACTCCGGAGGCTGAAGCAGGGAATAGCATGAACCCAGGAGGTGGAGCTTGCAGTGAGCCGATTGCACCACTGCACTCCAGCCTGGGGGACAGAGCGAGACTCCATCTCAAAAACAAAACAAAACAAAACAAAACAAAACAAAACAAAAGACGAGTTCCCTTGCACAAGTTCTCTCTCTTTGCCTGCTGCTACCATGTAAGACATGACTTGTTCCTCCTTGCCTTCCACCATGATTGTGAGGCCTCCCTAGCCATGTGGAACTCTAAGTCCATTAAACCTCTTTCTTTTGTGAATTGCCCAGTCTCGAGTATGTCTTTATCAGCAGTGTGAAAAAGAACTAATACAATCCATCTATATTGAAGTCCTAAACATAGATATATATATTTACCTTTCATGAAAAATAATAGAAACAAAAGCATAAAAATGAAAATTTCCCTTAATGCTTTTATCAAATGGAGTATTAAACTTTCATAAGGCTAAGTTATACATTCACTTTGAGAAATTTAACCCTCAAAAGGATTCAGATTAAGCTGATAATACTGAAATAAAACAGCAAGAAAACCTTCCACTATGGCGGGCTGCATTAATTAAAGTCTGTGTCTACAAGTCAGAGGCAGGGACATCTTCACAGGGGACTCTACTCAAAATGATTAGAACATTTATGGAGCATTGTATTCAATTCTGGAGACAACACTTTAAAAGATCTATTAAAAAAAATTGCACCCAGAGAAAGACAAATAAGTTTGCTAAGGATACCATATTCTATTTCAAATGCAAGTACAAGAAAGTGGCAAGAAACTTAGAAAAACTTGATTTAAGGAAGATAAATCTAATAATTAGAATAATCCATCAATGAATGGAGTTATCTGATTGAAATTATCTGGGTACAAGTTTGATGATCATGTATCTATAAAGGTTATGCTTAAATGACTCCAAACATCAGGTCTTACTTGGATTTGAATGACCTAAAAGTCCCTTTCCAAAACAATGATGTAATTTTCAGCAAAAAGATAAACGCAGTACACCACTAAGTTATGGTGTAAAGATATTTTTGTTTTTCTTTTGTGTTTATTTGTGCGTTTTTAGTTTAGAAGTGCTTTTAAAATCTCCTATGTAGCACACTTTATAATTACGCATATATTTGCGTATCTAAAACATAAGTAAGTTCTTTAAAAATTAATTGCGTTTCTCAGATCAAAGCATTGATCTACATTTTTTCATGTTCAACCTTGTAACCTCTACTTCACAAACATTAAACATGAGGTTAAATGGCATTCCTTAAGGAATAAATGCATCAGGAGTTATTCTAAAAATATCTTGTCTACTAAGCAAAGCGATTTTCCAAGATACAGTTGGGATATGATAAATAGCACAAGAACATGTATACTGAATTTCTGTTTATTCCTAGGGCTGTATTTATACTGTCATAATATAGAAGAATTTCAAACATACTAATTTAAATGTGTATCTTAAAGTAACTGACAGATTATGCTGCAATGCTATACATTTTCAGCCTCTGGGATTTCATTTTCCCATAAACTAGGCAGCATTTTCTGTCCTCTCCGGGTTCTATTCATAAAGAAACACTAGGCTACCAATTCTGAATTCTATAATAGCAGAATCACAGGAGACCTAAGGGCTGGGAAGCAATCAGAGCCTAGTAACTGGTGTTAGCCTGCACCTCCTGACTGTGCCTTCCTCTCATCTTCTCACACAACCTCGACTATTTTCAGATTCTAACCCAGGTTTCCTGGCTTCGGTACACTTCTGTATGCTTGACTACATTCAGTCATTATACTAGTGTGCTAGAGTTGCCATAACAAAGTGCCACCAACTCCTTGGCTTAAAAAAACATTTTTTTTTTTTTTTTCCTCACAGTGCTGGATGGAGGCTAGTAGTCCAAGATCAAGGTGTTGCCAAGGTTGGTTTCTTCTCAGGCCTGTTATTGGCTTGTGAATGGCCATCTTCTCTCCATGTTTTCACATGGTCTTTCCTGTGTGGGTGTCTGTGTCCTAATCTCTTCTTCTTTTAAGGACACCAGTCATATTAGACTAGGGCTTGACCTTATGACATCATTTTACCCCAATTACCTCTTTAAAGATGATATCTCCAAATATAATCACATTCTGAGATACTTGGAGTTAGGACTTAAACATATGAATTTTGGGGTGACACAATTCAGCTCATAACGGTAACAAATAGTAATACACTAAGTTGCTTTTAAAAATATGAAATAAGTAATTATTTGACACATATTTTTCAAGCTTTGACTGCATGTTTTGGCATTAAGAAATTTTGCTAAATTCAAAAAATGGATAAGAATTTTTACTTTAGAAAACTGTATTTTCAGACAAAAGTTTGGATACATTTTTGTGGCTGTGACTTAGTTGGTAAATCTACTCATGCAACACTTATTACCAGATGTTAAGGACTAAATGCTTAGTTTTCTTTGGAAGGTAATTCGGTCATGAATGTGGAGCCTTCATGAATGGAACTGGTACCCAAGCAAGAAGAGACACAAGAGGTTCCTATCTCTCTGTTCTCTACCATGTGAGGACACATCAAGAAGACGGTCATCTAGGAACCACGAAGAGTGTCCTCAACCAGAACCCTACCATGCTGGCACTCTGATCTCAGGTTTTCCAGGATCTAGAAGAATGAGAAGTAAATTTCTTTTGTTTAAGTCACCCAGTGTTTTTGTTAGAGCAGCCCAACCTGACAAAGACACCAGACAAGCTCTAACTAAAGATGACACAAAAGCTTTTTTAATAACTTGAAATAATATAGAGGGATTTCAGTTGTAATTTCCAACACGCTGGATATGTTAGCCCAGAATCTCATTGAAGCCTCCATGAACCATAATGAAAAGAAGCACAAAAGTAGTATTTGAAAAGCGTACTTGTTCTTAAGATAGGGCAAAATCAGTGTTTTCATTTTCTTATGCAAGAGTTTCTCAGAAAAGAATTCAGGTAAGATTGCTAAATGCCTTTCCCTGTTTAATTAAAAATAAAGTTTTATCTGAAATGAATTAAATACAACTACTGTTTAATTAAACCCAAAACCTTTAAGAGGATCACTCCAATAAGATCAATTAACATTCTGCTCCATATTGAACATAATTGGAATGGCAATTCTTGTAATCCACTGGCATAACCTTTAAAATCTGCTTGGTCTTTAAAACATATATATGGCATTTACTTAAAAATCCAAACAGCTAAAGCATAAAACCACATACTAAGTTTAATGTTAGTGTTCATTTTAAAATTAAAACTATTCATAAAATAGAATTATTACATCTTATTTGACAACTGGTATTTCTGAGTTACTTGAGAGTTTTGCATGAAAAATAGGCTCCAATAGGTGAAACAGGAGAATTAGATCTTAAATTAGTGAACTGGCATACTGAGCAAATACAAGAGGAATTTGAATCATCACATTCTTTTTTTAAAAATACAAGTTTCCAGTCAGGGTTTTTAAATATTTGCCTTAATTTCTGAGTCACACAGCTTGTGTAGACATAGCAAAATTTGTTAATGCCAATAATAGTTTGGAAAAAAAGCTTTCATTTTCAAGCACTGTTCTGTAACATCCAGGAAAATCTGAAGAAACAGAAAAAATAATATTAACATGACCTTTGGCCACTGCTACTTTGTGATATGGTGATTACTAATGGGACTTTTTTTCTGTTTTTTTCTGTTTTGTTTTTTGTTTTTTGTTTTTTTGTTTTATGTTTTTTTGAGATGGAGTTTAGCTCTTGTTGCCCAGGCTGGAGTACAATGGCGGATCTTGGCTCATTGCAACCTCTGCCTCCCAGGTTCAAGAGATTCTCCTGCCTCAGCCTCCCAAGTAGCTGGGATTACAGGCGCATACCACCACGCCCAGCTACTTTTTGTATTTTTAGTAGAGACGGGGTTTCACTATGTTGGCCAGGCTAGTCTCGAACTCCTGACCTCAGGTGATCCACCCACCTTGGCCTCCCAAAGTGCTGGGATTACAGGCGTGAGCCACTGTGCCCAGCCTAATGGGACTTTTTAAAGTATGCCTTACACTTTCAGAAATGTACATGATGCCATTTGCTACCAATATTTGGAAATATTTGCCGATATGCTGTTATGTTTCTCCCATCAAAAATATAATATTTTTAAGTGTGCGCTATATGACTGGAGAGTAGGTGAAAAGATGTGCAAATGTAACATCCAGCGCAGTGCTTAGGGACTTCCAAGAAGTCTGGCCTTGGGCATGCTCACAAGGCATAGTAGAGCTTCAGAGTCCTCAGGTTTGAATGACCCCTCTGTTGATTTCAACGGCCATATTTTCAAGTCTTCTGGCTGTCAGCCCAGCAGGTATACCCATCAAGGAATTTACAAGTTGTCCCTCAGACTCTCTCCTTTACATAATTTGCTTCACTGATCCACTATTCCAGTGTAGGATGCTTCTCTGGAGATGGTAACTCCTATGCTTTCTCTACTACCTGCATGTTGCATGGCTCTGCCCCTTGCCAGTTTGGTCATTGATTTCAACTTGATTATTTCCTGATCAAGAAAATAACTTTACATATGAGAAATCAAATTACTTACCATTAAGGATTTGTAATTTATTTTCTTCACCTTTCCCATACTTATTTTTTTTTCCTCACATAACTTCAAAATTGTTCTAGACAATCTATAAGACACATAGAATTCAAAGACAGTAAAATACTAGGCCAGTCATCGTGGCTCACGCCTGTAATCCCAGCATTTTGGGAGGCCAAGGCAGGCAGATTGCTTGAGCTCAGGAGTTCAAGACCAGCATGACAAAACCCCGTCTCTGCCAAAAAGAAAAAAAAAACAAATTAGCTGGGTGTGGTGGCACATGCCTGTAGGCCCAGGTACTTGGGAGGCTGAGGTGGGAGGATGGTCTGGGCCCAGGAGGTGGAGGTTACAGTGAGCCAAGATCCTGCCATTGTACTCCAAACTGGGTGACAGAGCCAGACCTTGTCTCAAAAAAAAAAAAAAAAAAAAAAGATTTGGAAAAGAAATTCAAAGAATCTGGTGTGTTTCTGGAGTTCTGGTACACTTCTCTGTGAGCTGCCAACTATCACCCCTTATATTTATACTCTGTGGGATATATTAAGTTAGTGATCTGGACTCTGAGTTGTATGTGACTTTACATTTTAATGTGATAGTTCAGGCAACAAACATCGGAAACTCTTCCGGGAGGGAACAGGGGGCACTAGCTGGCCTGTGGCTGTGATCAATCCAGCAGAAAGCAGGGCAAGATTCTGAGCCCACAGGAAAAACTCCAGAGTGAACTGGTGGACATAATATCTGTGTGTAGCTACTGCATGTAATTAGAAGACCAAAATTTTGGTCGATAAAAAGCCTTTGGCATTCAAATTTACTCATTTTAAAAGAGTAATTTGTTATGTATTTCCTAAATAGTTGCATCAATTTTACTAAAATTAGAAGAGCCACGCATTGCAGGTGCATAATTACACTTGCCATTAAACACAAACACAGATGCACACAACAAAATTAGATGCAATCATTTCATTGAGAAAAGAATGCCACTCCTTTCTCATTCTACATTTTTTATTTAAAAAATTGAGCTTTGATTTTTCTCAATGACTGAAGGATATGCTCTGTGTTATTTTTTTATATTTTTTTCCACATTTTAGGTGGGAATTAGTGATCAGGTTATTCTGGAACAATGAAAACTTTATCCAACAGTAGGCTAGGCTTCCTTCAGTATAGTCATAAAAATAATCACTATATCACAGTCAACTCTACATAGTAGACACTGCAAAAAAACAAGTCTGCCTTCAACCCATCTTAGAATGGCCCTTGCTATAATTTTACCTACCGTATCCAAGTAGGGAAAAAGACAAGGGAGGGTATTCATTCATTGGTTATGAGCCTGGCAGTATGGTCACACCTTTCATAGATGCCATCTTATTTCAGTTCTACAATAATCCCTTGATGTAATGTTGGCTCCATTTTTTAAGATGAGGAGTCCTGGGGTGGTGAATTCATAGATCCAGCTGATAAGGATAGCAAAAAGCAGAGCTAGAAATTTGAATTGCAGTAATTTGGACCTAGTTTGGTATTTTACCTCCTGAACCCTGGGAGATAAGTTCTCTCTAGTCTAAGCCAGGCTGGTCGTGTCACTGATATCAAGTCCCACGGTATAAATCCTGTAGGCCTAAGTGAGTACATTTCTTCTAGTGTTTGGACTTTCGGAAGACAGATTTTATGATGATTTACCTTAAATAAATTTTTCTGGGACATTGCTTTTTGTTATAGACTGTAAGACCGTACTGATGTTTGTATTTAAAACATTGAGCTTAAAAACTTAGAATGTTTTTCAAGCTAATACCACTTTGGGAATGATTAAACTGAATCCCACATCAGAATTCTCACTAGTATTAGTCCTGGTAAAAATAATCCATTGGAGTATATACATGAATAAAGCTTTTTATTCTAGACTTGATGCAACTTTAGAGGTACCAAGACCAAAGTTCATCCTTATGTCATTATAATGCCTAAATCTTAGCAAAGATTCTGCTGATTAATTCAGTTTTCTCATGGTAGGATCATAATTTCATTTCCCTTCTTTCCAATTCTTATTACACAAACTTTTCAGGTATAATATTGAATAATGTATTTTAAACTTTTTAGCTAAAGGATTAAGAAATAGAACCAGTTATATTTTAAAAAATAATGGTGATCCCTTAAAATTAGATTTATTTAATCCATTGTAAATAGTTCTGTGAATATTTCTTGAAATGGGGTCACTCATTGGTATAACTATTATATTAATATTCTACATTTCATTTTACTATCATGCTATCACTTTATTTAAATGGTATGTGGAGTATGTGGGGTAATGTAACAAAAGTTTCTATCAAATTGTAAGAAACTGAACTTCTTTCAGTTTCTCAAACATGCTATACTTTCTTTTACTTCTTGGACTTCACATAAGTTCTTCCTGGAACTTTTTTTTTTAACTCAATTTTCCTATTCCCATTTAGACACAACTAAATCCTGATCATATTTTAGGTTTCTGCTCAAATATCCTTTCTCAGTATATTTTCCCTAATTCTCAGGCCAAATCTCTGCTATATGTTCTAAGTAAGTCTTCTAATTTACTAGTATATACATTTTTATTTTATTTCTTGTTTATATCTCTCTTTATTGGCTATAAACTTCTTAAGGGCAGGAAACTCTTCTTCTATCTTCATTTCTGGACACCAGAATCTAGTCCTAGAATTCATGTGATAAATATCTGTTGCATTAGTGGTAAGGATACTGAGTTGTATTACAAAAATGTTTAAGTTTGGTTAAAAATCCCATAGGGTAGTGTAATAAAGTCATTGAAATGAGAACCAATGACCACTATTTGTTCCATTCCCTCCTGAGTAACCTGAATGATGATGTGTGATGATGCTGAACACCCAGCAGACTTGTCTCTCCTAGGGATGGCAACAGGGAACATGGCATGTCTGGTTCTTGGGACAGGTATGGGCAGATTCAGTCCTTCTCACTATGGAGGATTATTCTGCACTGTATCTAGATTAGATCTTAATAAGATCTAAAGTCTTAATGCACAACTGTAGACATCATACTTTCTTCCTCTGGATTCCCAGCAAGTATCAATAAGAATATAATAAGAATATTTGTTTCCATTTGCGTGATATCCTTTTCACTTTGAAAATAAGAAAATTGTGCTCCAGAAAAGGCAGATCTCTTGCCCGAGGGCTAAAAATAAGTTAGTGGCAAAGTTTAACCTTTCTAAACACCAAAGTCAAACCTTTCTAAACAGCATATTTTAAGACATTTTGTTGAAGCCCAGTAATACCTTGTTGCCTCTGCCTAAAAACCTTAAGCAGGTGGGAATTTTAAGAAGTTCTGCATTGAGCATTGATATAGAGGTGATTCAACAAGTCACTAAAGACGTGAGGGATTCTAGCACAATACAATTGGAAAATTGTAAAACCTTAGCTCTGTGAGAGAACTGTTCTCATTTAGAGCTCCTGAGTGTTAATAGTCACTGTATTCGTATTAAACTGCCTGTTTCCCTGTCCTATGTTTAGTTTCTGCATGTCAAGTAAAAGATAAATGTTTTGGACAGAGAAGGTGACAGGGTTGGCCAAGAAGATTCTGCTTTCCTCAGTTCCTCTAAGGGAGTCCAATATCGTTGAGAAACAGATCAAGCTCAACGTGAAGCAGGAGGCATTTATTGCGCTCCTCTTCCCAACTGCCAGGGCCTCATAGGAGGTAACTTCAGGGCTGCGCTGCAAGGCTGTATGGGTTGTGTTTGCATAAGGGTACCCAGCTGAGAGGATAAGAGTGACTGAAAAGCATCCTGGGCTGCGCTCATCAAGGTATGCCCCAGCATCACTGATACACTAGAGGAAAGAGCACCTTTGCACAAATGCAGCCTATGGGTACGAAGTGACCCACACTCACTCATTTTCTTGGGCTGGGACATACTCTTCTTTCTCTCTACTGAGCTACTATGATTGGACCTGAAAGTTCCTAAATAAAGCTGTCTCCTAAAAAGCATTAATCGGTCACTTTAATGCTATTGCTCATCTCCCCATTTTCTTTGTAGTTCTATGCACATTTTGTTTACCAGTAGAAAAATAGTAAGTTTGATTTACTTGTCTTTGGTTAGAAAATAACTTATCCATTGCTTCTACTTTATTTTGGAGATATAAAGAAGTAGGTAAACTGTTTTCAAATCATAAAGAAAATACTACAAAATAAAATAGATTTCTCAAATATGTTTTGCATTTATTTGACCTATTTTAAAAAACCTCCTGGAAAGTGAATATATTTATACAATATATAAACAGATTTCAGTATATTAAAAAAAAGAATAAAACTTCCTAAAGAGATTTTATACTTTCCATATTTAAATCTTATTAGCATTTTAATTAATGACATTATTTATAAGCAAACACTCTTAAATGTTGCATTTTCCAGTTGCATTTTTTTCCCTAAGAGTGGAATAATGGGAAGAACACTGTAATTCCATGGTTATGTTTCCATAAAATTCCATGGCTGAACAAACCAAACAATTTCTAGTGGATAGACTTTTCTAAAATATTGTCTTTCCCATGAACTAAAAACTATTATTTGTTATTCTCTGCCTCTTGTTGATTAGTATGATCTGACAGATAGATAAAAAGTTGTCCATTAATGTGAACAGTGAGCTTAGAAAGAGCGAAAGGTGCTCGGATTCTCTTCTCTTTCTTTTTTTTTTTTGTTTTCTGTTTTTTGTTTTTTGTTTTTGAGACAGGATCTCACTCTGTTACTCAGGCTGGAGTGCAGTGGCATGATCTCGGCTCACTGCAACCTCTGCCTCCTGGGTTCAAGCAATTCTCATGCTTCAGCCTCCTACGTCGCTGGGATGACAGGTGTATGCCACCATGACTGGCCATGGGATTCTCTTCTCCATTTCATGCTCCTGAGTGACTCTCCTTATGTGATAGGTCAGGGCCAGTCTGCACCCAGCCTATCTCCCAATTTCACACCTGTGTGCCAAATGTAGACTCCAAGGAAAAGGGGGCTGGGAGTTTTTGTATTTTTTTTTTTTTAGTAGAGATGGGGTTTCACTGTGTTAGCCAGGATGGTCTCGATCGCCTGACCTTGTGAAGTTTTATTCTTTGTTTTTGTTTTTTTTTTTTTTTTTTAAATACACTGAAATCTGTTTATATATCATATAAATATATTTTCCAGGTGGTTTTGGTCCCTATTTCAACTTCCCACAAAGTCTCTCTAAATAATCACTTTGTCATAAATTATGGTGTGCTTGCTCTACAAACACAGTTTAAAGGAATATCTCCTACCTCTGCCTCTACCTTCTCCAAGACAATTCAGACAAGATGTGCTTCTGAAATCCTTTTTACATGGGACTTCTGGACTGTTCACTGAAGGGCTCAGCTGTGGCCAGCAGATGCCTGACTATGTATTTACATCCATTACAAATACGTTGTTAGACCAGGATAGCTCTCCCAAGGGAGTACCTTTCAAAAGAAGGAAAGCTGGGCTTTTAAAACAATGGATAATCTCATAAGGGGTGCTGTTGGTGGTGGTGGGATGTCCCAGCATTTTTCACTGATAGTTAAGTAGAATTGCTGTGGAAAAATCCAGGAGTCTAGATAGCTTTTGGAATATACAAAATAATCAGACTCAAAGCTAGGGACACAAAGTGCCCTGTTTCCTCATTTATCTTTGACTTCTGATTTAAAATAACAGAGCCACAAGATTTTGGATAAAACTTGGCCCCAGTACTACTAATGTCTAGTTTCTATGTTAATACTAACAAAGAGGCAGGGAAAAGAACTCACATGGGCACTTAACATCCTTCTAGACACATACAGGGTATTTTATAGGCCTGATTCCATTCAGTCTTTCAACAGCCCTCTGGAATGGGCATTTACTATATTTCTCAGATGAAAAAACTATTGCCCAGGGGTAAAATGCCATTCCCAATTTCACATATGTAGTAGCTAAGGGGATTGAGATTTGTGTTCAAATCCTAAAGACTGTTTTTTTTTTTTTAATTATATTAATCCACTGAGCTAAAAACAACCTTGAGGATTTTAAATGCCATACAGTGACAATTTCTACAAACTGTAGACAAAGGATCCCAAATGTCATTTAGAGTCATTCGGGGGCATTCCTGTTAACTTTAACCCATTCCCCAAAGAGAAAATACTATACTGAGTTCCTATATAATAAAGGATACTGAGTTGATCACCTGAATTTATCTGTGGATCCAAAGGGTTCATCTGATTCCCAGCAATCCACTAAGCACAGGAGAGCCAGAATACAAAATAGCATCTTTTGCAGCAGAACAAAATAGAGATTAAAACTTTTGACGTGGAAGTCAATTTAAGCATATTTTCTTGAAAGTTAATAAACTATTAGACTTTTCAGTATCTATTCACCAGGAATAGAGGCACAATGCAAAACAATTACAGATAAGCAGTCTGCTAAAATCATTATCTATTGACCAAAAATCATCATTATATCAGCATCATAACTCAGATCAATTAGACGTACCAGGGAAATGAAGGCAAATGAAATGGAGTGAAAATAGGATTGCTGAATTTGGTAAAATAAAAGAAGAAATGTCCATCAACTTTGAATTTCAAATAAACTCCATTTTTTAAAAGTATAAATATATCCCATGTAATATTTAGTAAATGTTTATACTAAAACATATTCACCATTTATAAGACATTTAAATTTAACTAAGTTTAACTATATTTTTATCTGGTAGTCTTAAAGCAAATGCTACTTACAGTTTTACAGGGAACCTATTCATTCTAATCAATAAAATAATAGCTAACATTTTCATATCAATTATCCTTTAAGCACGTGATAAATGCTAATTTATTTACACAACCCTATAAAATAGGTACTACTATTCCCGTTTAGAAAATAAGAATATTGAGACAGTAACAGATGGATTTGCCCATTGTCATGCAACTAGTGGCAGAAAAGAGATTTGAACCCAGAAGTGCTGTTACGGAGTTTAACACTCTAACCATGTATCAGTGAATTCAAAATCCTACAAACTGCACATAGATTGATAAATCTTGAAAATACTATTCAACACAATATTAACATGCATCATGCACTTATTTTACCCAAGGCCTCTTTAACAGACAGCAATCGTAAACTTAATATTCCATCTTCACTGACCGTATTTTCTCTCTTCAAATGGTACTTCAGAAATTGGTAATACCTCACGGTCATTGTTTTTTGTTTTTTGTTGGGTTTTTTTTTTTTTTTTTTTTTTGAGATAGAGTCTTGCTCTGTCGCCCAGGCTGGAGTGCAGTGGTGCTATCTTGGCTCACTGCAAGCTCCGCCTCCTGGGTTCACACCATTCTCCTGCCTCAGCCTCCCTAGTAGCTGGGACTACAGGCACCCACCACCACGCCCGGCTAATTTTTGTATTTTTTTTTAGTAGAGATGGTGTTTCACCATGTTAGTCAGGATGGTCTCAATCTCCTGACCTCGTGATCCACCCGCCTCGGCCTCCCAAAGTGCTGGGATTACAGGCGTGAGCCACTGTGCCTGGCCCTGCCTCATGGTCATTGTTAAGAATGTCTGTTATTGTGTTACATATATCAAAGGGCAAAATAAAAAAAAAATTGATTTAAATTTTATAGTTTAATTTTATATATATATTCTAGCCAGAGAACACTTAAATTACAGATACCAAAACAGATCTTCTTTCTCATAAATTTTAGATTTGATTCTATATATGGATGTTTAATATACTTTATTTCCTACAGAGTTAAGAGAAATTAAAGATTTGTTGTTGGATTTATTAATTTAATAAAAGATCAATATAAGTTTGGATTTTTATCATTTGCATACTGGTACCATAGAATTTCTTTAACTTGGAGTGTCCTGATACTTTAATCTTAAATTGCAATAAGATTCATGCTCAAGTAATCTTCAAAAGTCAATATATCTAAGTAAGTCCCATTAGAATGGGACTTCAGGCCAGGCACAGTGGCTGACGCCTGTAATCCCAACACTTTGGGAGGTCAAGGCAGATAGATTGCTTGAGCTCAGGAGTCTGAGACCAGCCTGGGCAACATGGCAAAACCCTGTCTCTAAAAAAATACAAAACTTAGCCAGCCTTGGTGGTGTGTGCCTGTGGTTCCAGCTGCTTGGGAGTCTGAGGTGGGAGGATCTGAGTCCAGGAAGTGGGGTTTGCAGTGAGGCAGGATTGTGCCACTACACTCCAGTCTGGGAGACAGAGCAAAACGATGTCTCAAAAGAAAAAAACAAACAAATAAAAAAAAAAAACCAAGAGGTTGCCTTTAAATGAACATGTTTCAAATAATAAATAACCAATTCCTTTTTTCTTGATCATCATCTTGCACAAGAACCCAAATATATTTGTCCATAAATGCACATTTCTATGCCCAACACAGACCTAATAACATCAGAATCTCTGGGGATAAAATTTAAGAATCTGCGTTTTCAGCCAGCCCATGCCACCAACTGATTCTGATGCAAGAGGTCTCCAAACCACGCTTTGAGAAAATGACTTTGACACCAACATGTAAGCACATATAGGCAGCTGGTGGTGTGCTTTTTCCCACTGAGATCTTTAAAGCTGCTTTATTTTTAGAATTTTCTCTATTTCCCATTCCAGAGCTTTGAGACAGCTTGTAGAAAATGTGTGTGTGTGTGTGTATATGTGTATATATATACTCACACACTTACATATATACTTATATGTATATACTTATATACATAAGTGTATATACTTATATACTTATATCTCTGTGTGTGTGTGTGTGTGTGTGTGTGTGTGTGTGTGTGTGTGTGTGTATATATATATATATATATATATATATATGTGTCACAGTCTAAAGTACTTTGGATCCATTACCTTGTATTACAGATTTTCCCACATCATAAGGCATATGCCTAACAGAACAGATGGGTCCTGTGGTATTTAACAAAGGGCCATCAAATCCTACAGCTTTGGGGATTAAAACTGTACAGTGCTTTTTCATGAAATAAACAAAGACTGAACCTTTCATAGGTGGTAGGATGTTAAGAATGGGGTGAAAAGTGACTCAGAGTTTAACTCAAATAATAGCTGCTCCATTGCCCTTGTTGTTATTTTATTCATTTACCTTAAACCCTCTTAACCACATTTGGTTTTGCTAATTATGTTGCATATAGAATAGCAATAGTAATTATATACACCCAATGCCATAATGATAATACAACCTTGAATGCAATCACTATCAAATTTTGTTCCATACTTTATTTTAAAACTATAGGACGAGGTATCATAAAAATAGAAAATAATAATATAATTAATAATCGCCATGAATATCACTTTGCTTTTATTTTCTTATGGTGGATAACCTTGTACAAAAACCTTCTTATCAATTTGCAATAGCATTAAAAAATAGTGCAAATAGAATTTTTTTTTTTTTTTTTTTTTTTTTTGAGATGGAGTCTCGTTTTGTCACCTAGACTTGAGCGCAGTGACTTGATCTCGGCTCACTGTAATGTTCGCCATCTGGGTTCAAGCAATTCTCCTGCCTCAGCCCCCTGAGTAGTTGGGATTACAAGTGCCCGCCACCATGCCTGGCTAATTTTTGTATTTTTAGTAGACACAGGGTTTCACCACACTGGCCAGGCTGGTCTTGATCTCCTGACTTCAGGTGATCTGCCCACCTTGGCCTCCCAAAGTGTTCAGATTACAGGCATGAATCACCGCTCCTGGCCTGACACTATTTTTTTTATTGAACCTATTCTACTGAGTAAAAGTAAACAGGCACACCCCTGCCTCCTTTAAATTTTTTGATTTAAAGGACACCAAGCATGAGAGGAGAAAAATATTGGATACAGAAATCTTATTATTCAAAGAGCCTATAGTATGACTTGTTAAATGAAGAAAACCTGTAAGGCAAAAAATAATGATGCTTTCATAGCAGAGTTCCTGTTACTCAACAAGTGGGAAAGGCTACAAAATGTCTATTACTTATGTCTGGTGTCCCATTTTAAAATGGTGAATATCCTAATATGTATTCTACATTAAAGTTTAATGTTATGTCAGAACCTTTCATTGGAACCAGGAGACAGAAATTTACTTATGAACATAGAGAAATGAACATAGAGAAGGCAAAACCAAAGCATGTGAATATTTACAGAAGGACAAACTACAGTTTATATAAAGACAAGTGGTAGTGATGATCCTCTGTCATTTTAAGCAAGAGAAAACAGTTTTAAAGAAAGTTAAATGCAGTTTAAGAAACAGGACAGAAAATTTTTACAACTTGAGTGACAAATAAGTATTTGTGTACTGTTGTAAACTTCTCTTAGGAACTGTTTCTCAGCAAGTAAAAGTGTTCATTTCTTACTTTCCTTGCTTGGAGTGGTCCATGCATATGACTCATTTTATTCATGACAGGGGTTTACTATTCCTTAGACATACCTGGCCTAACTTTAGCTTATGTGCACCATTCTGAAGATGAAATGATAACAATGCTTTGAATTCATTTAGGTAATTTCAAATGCTTGGTCTACACAGATATGAACCAAGAATTGATGAAATTGTTTGTTATATGAAGTAGGAACAGAGGCATGCAGTGAACTGGAAAACCAAGTTTGTGGATACACATATTTTGCACATATTGTGCTGAACTGAAAAAATCATGTTGATGCAAAAAAAGGCTGTTAAGGTTAAACCACATTCTATGTGATGTCAGCCACAGGCAGCCATGAAGAAATGGAACTCAACAGAAAAGGGAGAGACTGGATTTTTGGGTCAAGTTCTGCCGTTTGCAGGATTAAGTCATGTAATGTCTGCACATTGTATTTTTCATGTTTTAAGACAGGATAATTTATACAAATAATATGTACACGTGTATATACATATGTACACATATTATTAGAAAGATACAGTAAAAAAAATAGAAACACCCTTTGAAAACAACAAAGTGCTGTAAAAATACAATTTAATTATTACATGATATTCCAAAGTGGTTCTTATGGGATATTAGGGTAGTTATTTTTATTTTTATTTTATTTATTTTTATTCTTATTTTTTACTTCAAGTTCTGGTATAGATGTGCAGAATTTGCAGGTTTGTAACATAGGTATACATGTGCCATGGTGGTTTGCTGCATGTATCAACCCATCGTCTAGGTTTTAAGCCTCACATGTGTTAGGTATTTGTCCTAATGCTATCCCTCTCCTTGACCCCACCCCTCGACAGGGCCCCTGTGTGTGATGTCCCCCTCCCTGTGTCCATGTGTTCTCATGTTTAACTCCCACTTATGAGTGAGCACATGCAGTGTTTGGTTTTCTGTTCCTGTGTTAGTTTGCTGATAATGATGGTTTCCAGCTTCATCTATGTTAAAAAGCATTCCATGAAAAAATAAGTTAGAAAATCATCAACTAAAAAAAGAGCAAACAACTCTCTTCCCTATAGGAATCTTAAGAGTCTTTACTATGTTAATATGCATGTGAAAAATTAAGAACATAACAGAGAATATAGAATTTACAAAATGTATTTCAGCCCAGAACCAGTTTTTTGTTGCGGGGGAGGATTTACTGCTTACCTTATGGAAGTAGTGATTTTCAGGATACATTTTGGAAAATGCTGAAATGATTTATCATTTGGAGAGAAAGAGAATGTAATTTGTTTTAAAGGACTGCATTTTTAGGATGAAAGAGTACCATATATATTTTCCTAATTTGATCAGTTTAAAATCAAACAAGGAAAAGAAGGCCATTTTGAAAACTGGGTCTGCCATCAGAAGAACCCAAATCTGGTAGTGGAACTATCTGAAAAAAGGGTCATCTGGGTAATGGAAATTTTGTGTTGGGATAGCAGTTTTGGATTCACAACTAGGACTAGGAACCAAGAGCTCTGACAGTGGTGGAAAGCCTAAGGTGGAAGTCAGCTATGGCAGCAAGCTAGACCCATGTGTACTGAGAAGCCAGAAGTCAAAGTGGCAGCAGGTGGCACCATAAGAGCCAGGGCAGTTCCTGAAACTTCAACAGGGATGAGGGTGGGCTGCTGAAAAACAACCAAGTACCCTTCAGAGGGCAGGTTAGAGCTGGAGTGCAAAGCCAAAGAGTAGATGTATTAGTCTGTTTTCACACTGCTGATAAAGACATACCCAAAACTGGGTAATTTATAAAGAAAAAAAGGTTTAATGGATTGACAGTTCCACGTGGCTAAGGAGACCTCTCAATCACAGTGGAAGGTAAAAGGCACGTCTTAGATGGCCACAGAGAGAATGAGAGAAGGAGGGCCAAGAGAAAGAGGAAAACCCTTATAAAACCATCAGATCTCGTGAGACTTATTCACTACCATGAGAGAAGTATGGGGAAAACTGCCCCCATGATTTAATTATCTCCCTCTGGGTCCATCTTACAATGCATAGGAATTATGGGAGCTACAATTCAAGATGAGATTTGGGTAAGGACACAGCCAAAAACCTTATCAATAGATAAACTAATCAACAGGCACCCAACAAAGCTCAGGTGGAAAAGAAGTCATGGGAGGAGAGCAGTAAGACACATATCAGAAACTGCCAGAAGTAGAGGGCAGGTCAAACGGCAAGAGCAGCATAAAGATTCATTGACTGGGCCTGGGTAAGGAACCTAAGAAATTAGTTCAGAAGTTAAACTTTGGTTGGCTTTAACACTAAGGTCACAATCTCTTCTAGTGAAAAAAATGTATATCTATTTTTTAAAATATAAACTAATTCCAGAAAGTTGTTATCCAGAAGCTGTAAGCAGATAAACGTGTCCTTAGTCACATCTTAAATAATCTCAGAGAAGAATCTTACCAAAGATCTATACAGAAAAGGCTTTGTCTAGGTCCAGAAGATACACCATGCTAAAGAATTAAAATAGCGGCATAAAACGAGCAGACATTAGACATTTGAAAGTCACTTCACTGAGGCATGTTTTCCCCACACAAATGCTGATTGTATTAATTAAAAAGAATTGAATGCAAAATTTTCTATAAACAAATTTTATTTTGACATCAGCTAGCAAATCAATACTTCATAAATGAGAGATATTTACAATCATAAATGTAAACAAAGAGTGAACTACCTATTATTATAGCATCACTGGCTTTGAGGAAATATTACGAAAGTCTCTGGGATAAACCAAAGCAATTAAGCCAGGTGAGCTTAACTATGTGCAAGCTCGCTGGACAGAGCAGGGTTCTCTAAAACATAATGTATGAATAACAAACATATCGTTGGGTTCTGGGCAGAAAATATTACAATTTACATTCCTATTTCTTATTTATTTTATTTTAAACCAAAAATATAGGAAATTCATTTTCCAAATATTTCATACGTGTGTTTGTGTATATTCAATGCTCAGTAACACTGGAAGGGATATACAATCGTTACAATGTGGCACCACAAATTTATTTTTATTTTTTTTGTTTTTTGGTTCTTTTTGAGACCGAATCTCGCTCTGTCACCCAGGCTGAAATGCAGTGGCGCGATCTCGGCTCACTGCAAGCTCCGCCTCCTGGGTTCACGCCACTCTCCTGCCTCAGCCTCCTGAGTAGCTGGGACTACAGGCGCCCGCCGCCACGCCCGGCTAATGTTTTGTATTTTTAGTAGAGACGGGGTTTCACTGTGTTAGCCAGCATGGTCTTGATCTCCTGATCTCGTGATCCGCCCGCCTCGGCCTCCCAAAGTGCTGGGATTACAGGCGAGCTGAATCCACAGAATCTGCAGAGCCTGGCAGAACCCACCAGGAGCTCTTATTCAAGACAAGGTAAGTGGCTAGAGCTATGCTGGTCAGGACTGGGCATTGGAGGGGCTTCCTAATCCAACAGATATCCCGTGAAAAAAATGACTCACTTCAATCATTTTAATAGTCTAGAAAATACTATGATAAAAATCATCTCATAGGCTTCCTGACAAGTGCTGAATCCCCTTTAGACAACTGACTGGCTGTGCAATCTTTAACAGGCTTGTCTGATTCTTCATTATAAAACAAACATAACTTAGCTCACGGAGAGGGCTGCTTTAAAGACAAAATGAGATTACTGATTACAATTGATTGTAATTTTATTTAAAAGCCTTTACAAATGCTCATAATATTTGAAACAGTATTCCCAAGCTCTAAATTTTACTCATTGGCATATTTTCAGTTCATATTTTTAGAAGAGAATGGTTACCATTCTTACAGCTATGTTTTGTTACTAAAAAGATAACTTAATATGTCACAAATGAAAATTCATTTGCACACACAGGAATCAGAAGTCATCTAATTTGCATTATCATAAAACAGGAGTGGGCCTGTTGTGCTCATGAAATTCTTTTAATTTCTATCATTGTTTTTCAATGGTTTCAATACCACTTCTAAGCAGAAGCATCCAGCATCCTACATTTCTGTTTCTTGCTTTTGGAATTTTGAATTCATGACAATTAGGGCATCAGTAATCATACATGCAGGCAGACATAATACTGAGTATGTCTTTCAGTTCCTTGCCCATGGCATTGTGTTTTGTTATAACAGGTGCCTCAGATATACTTATTTTAATTCAAAAAGTATAAAGTCATTAATAACCTCCAAACCATAAAACTTCTATGCATTTTTTAATGTACCACTGGAGCTTGTCTTTCTGAGATTGTACCCTGTATCTGGGGCTAATCTATTTCCTTCTCATTGACACCAGAAACTATTACTTTGGGCCTTTTTCATGATTTTCCATATGTAAGTGCTTGTGTGTTAGTATTTAATAATTGCTTACTATATCTTACTTCCTTGTCTCATGGAAGTTTTTGTTGTCTAAGCTGTTTTTAGAGAGATGTAAGACACTAAACCAAATAAATGACTCAAAATTCGAATGGATGGAAAGGTAGGGGCAATATTTTGAGTATTAAGTAGACATGTTATTCATTGTACAAAAGTTAACTTTTGATAGGTTTATTTGAAGTTTAGATTGCTATATTTGTATCATTAATTGTTATATGACCTTTTGTTAGCTTCATACTTGTGCTACATTACAAAGAAATCAGCTGGTGGTCTTGATAATTTTCTAATTTCTTTGGATTCGTCCAGCCATCAGTTAGGCACCAGAATTTTACTGGTGTGAGGGATTTTAAAAGGAGAAGATAGGCTGGGACTGATCTTTTTGTGTAATGTCTCCATTTTACATAAAAAAGAAAGAACACTGAAGTCTCAGAGTATTGATATAATTGGTCAGCCCTCACATCTATATTTTGTGCCTTAAATTCTGCACTCCTTACACTACATTGATATTGACTGCACTTTTCTTTGTACTCTAAGTATTTTCTGTACAAATGCCCTTTCAATTTTGTTCTGTTTATTAAAAGTTCTTTTTTTCTAATTGGATAATGGGGATTCCCTTTGACATCATACAATTATAAAAGTCAAAAAGATTTCTTATTCATGGTATGTGGTTTAAAAAATGAAACAATACATAAGGATGACTTATAGTCCTACCAAAGTCTGAGCATCCTTTGATTCCCTTAGCACACCCCAACATATATCAATACTATAGAAGAATGGAAGCTGTCTCACAATCATACACAAGTTTCATTACTTGACCCTTTTAGATCTTCTTTTTAGGTGAACCCTTCATAAATGAGAAACATTAGAAATCAGAATAATCCTTCCTATTGACAAATGTTTCCAGTGGCCTGGTGGTCACTTAATTTTGAAAACCTTTCCTTTAGTTCTCCTGTAAATAAATTGTTCAGAAGGCAAAAGAAGTTAATGGCTTTAATGAAGTTATAATTTTATGTCTAGAATACTCCCTTTTAAAAATCTGACATGATCTAAATTAAATAAGGCTTATTTAATTTGAAAGCTTATATTCAATTGATTTCTTACACATTTCCACAAAATTAGTATTGAAATGAAAATCTGTAGAGTCAGATGTGATTTTGACAAAGGTCAACACTAAAATGTTCAGTCTAACAACTCTATTAATTCTACTAATTTGGTTGAAATACTATGCAGATTACCTTAAATTAGCAAATGTCTTATGAAATAGACCAAAAGGTCATTTCTTGGGTGGGATTGTGACATTTTCCTTCCTGTTAGTCCTTTATATTATGTTGCCCTTTATGAAATCTGAAAAACGTTTCAGTAGATTTAATTATGAATAGTAAATTATCCATTTTCTATAGTCACCACCAATATGGCAATGAATACACATGAAATGTATTCATTATAACAAAATTTGTAGTATTTTACTTTAAAATAAGTTTTCAGTTAATCCAAGTTAATTCTCTGAGTGCAGTTTTCTTAGTTCCGTGAACAAAACCAAAATGAATCAGTATATTTCTTCACAATTAATAGCATGATCATTAGCAATGTCACTGCTCCTCATAGAATGTCTTTAAGCATCTTAACAATGTTTAATTTCAGTTTGTCTAATATGAGCATAAATAAAAAAAGAAATTAATATTTCTGTTGAAAGCCATTGATAATAGACATAAAAATACATAACCACTTTAGTAAAAATACAGTTTCAGTAGAGAAGATTGGCAAATGAGAAATTATTCACTTTAAATTATTACTACTGGATAAAGAAGCTGAACAATCTGATGTTACCTAGATAAAGACATTTCAAAGTTTTTATGTGCCAATGCCAATATATGTAATTTATCAACACAAGGAAGTGAAGAATACATATGCAAATCTTCAATTTTGATTAAAATTGGTGGTGTCTAATTCTGTTCTCCTGAGGCACACAATCCACCAGAAAGGAAAAGAAGGGATCTATGCAATACTGGGTACCTACTGCATGTTTCCACTGTTCTGTTATTTGTTTTATTTAATCCACCTTAAGAGCCATCACAATTTCTGACTTCTTTGTTTGGAAACTAACTACAGAAGCTAATAGTCGTAACCTAAAAACATCTCTGTGAGTTAAATGTTACTTTATTTTTATAACAAAGATTAATATCTAGCCTAACCATGAGTTAGGAATGTCCAACTAGGAGTTTGGAATAATTGGCTCAGAATCTTTCAATTTCAATGTTGGTAAGATTTTCTTGAAAGTTAAAAACTAAAATTTGACCTTTGGGAGGCTTTCAGAAAACACATTGGTAGGCTTTATTGCTCAAAGTATTAGTTGAATTTTAAAGTTTTACAAAACATCATACACAGAGGTCTGAAAATGCCTCTGTTTAGGGCTTCCTGAGGCCCTCACACATTTTCACCGTGTTCAGATAGAAATAGCATAATAATTTTATGAATAGTAGCAACTCAAGAAAGCTAGCCAATTAGGTAGGATCACCTCTTAAAAAAAAAAAAAAAAAAAATCACACAAGAATATTTGTTTGAGAAGTTCCAGACATTTTGATCTTATAGAAGTGACTAGATGAAACATTAGAGTAATAAAAATAATAGAATGTTAAAATGAGATTTGAATACATACAAATTCCCAAAAGGACACATAAGAATTCCTTCAACTATATCACAATTAGGCATACGGGCATTTTGGGGGGCTGAATTTACAATTGTATTGCCAGATATCTGATTAGCTTTTAGAAAAACCTATTAAATGGAAATAAAACTCTATTAGAGGGTCACGTTTTAGTTGGTATGTAAAAGACATTTCTTAAAAAAATAGCAAGAGATTGATAATGAAGGAAGGGAATTTAAATGGCAGACATGACTTTTCTTCAGAGGAGCTACCGCTCAGAACTGATGCATTTTAGTTAAAAATACACTTAATTCAGAGGCTGATTTTATAAATAAATTCAGGATAAAAATTGACCTCTATGTTACCTCTATATAAACAACTTAAAAAGAAAATCACCCCATACATTGTTATCTATGAAAATGTTAATCTTATTTTCAACAAAAACACTAACAAGCATAACAATATACAGTTGAACAGATTATATGCTCTTGAGGCGAAAAAAACAAAAAATAGTCACAATTCTGGGCCTTTTTCTTGGATGATGTCAGAAAATAAATAAGTAAAAGGAAAGATGTAAATTTACTCTGCCCTGGAGATTCTGAATATGTTTTGATACAACAAAAATTAGACATATATTAGAAGAACTAGTCCTTGAATTAACAGAAAGTCTATTATCAACAGAATGAATCAATTTTAGCATGCAAATAACTTTAAGAAGATAGTTGAAAAATCATCTTGAACAAAGTGTTAGATGGAGGCTCACACTGAAGATTACACCCTGATTCATGAAAAATATTTGTTTAATTTTTATCTTTCCAAAGAAATGTGCCATTTGCAATCCCTTTATGTGGATGTTTCTAGAGTCTACCAACCTCCCGAGCTACTTATGGGGTGTAAAATAGTTTGCCTTATTCCACACGGCATTGTGACTCACAAATAACATTAGCAATATGCAGCCAATCTGATACATGACTGGAATATTTACAGTCTTTAGAATATATAGCAATGAAAAATTTTAAATTGATCATTGTCAAGTCTAACAAAAGGAAAGAAGATTTTCTTCCAAGTAAGAACCTGAAAACTTCATGACAGTTATATATTATAAAAATTTAGTTTCCTTATTTTAAAAAAAAAGACCAGTTCTTCAACAAGAAATTTTAAATTTATCTTTTAAATACTGATAAATTAAGAATATGTACCAGTTGGCCTCTTAAATTGGGGATCAAACTTATATGCTATGTTGGCTCAAACCAATAACTTGAATTATTTTTTGAATGAATCATTCATTTATTCATTCAACAGATTTTTATGGAATGCCCACCATGTGGGTCAGTTAGATGCTGAACCACAAGTTAAGAAAGTCAGGACAGGCATAGTCTCAGCCTCTTGAAACAAACAGCTTAGCATAAAAACACAATTTCCAATACAGTGAGAAAATGATATAGTGACAAAATTACAGAGGATGCAGTAGTATACATGAGAAAGATTTAAGTCAGACGTGGGCAGAATGGATTTGGCAGCAAAACCTTCCCAGAGAAAGGTACATCCGAACTGAAGCTGAAGGATTTAAATACAACAGAAGGCAGATAATGCTGTGGGTAGAGGCTCTTTCCATTCATTTCTTATAACAAGAGGACATTTATAAAGGAATGGGAAGAAGAAGATAGTACTTGGTTTGAATACAAGCAAATTTAGAAGAGTAGGGTAAGAAACGAACTGGGGCCAAATCATGCAAAAACTCTTAGGCTATATTAAGGAAGTTGCACCTTATTCTGAAACAGAGGGAGTAATGAAGGGTTTTAAACAAGAGAGTAAGAGAACAATATTTACCTTTTAGGAAAATACACACACACACACACGAGTTACAACTTAAGAAATGAATTTTTAGAGAGTAAAACCAGAAACGGAAAAGCTGGTTAAGAGGCTTCTGTGAAACCTGGGTGAAAGAGGGTGGTAGCGCTGATGACAGAAGTAGCAGTGGCGATGGTGATACGAAGGGAAATGATTTTAAGATATTTAAGTCATTTTTCCACAGTTGAAATTACCAATACTTGCTAAATCAGTTAATGTGAGTGTGTGGAGCTGGTGAAAGAGATGTTAGCAGGAAGATAATGGGGAGAAGAAGGGTGACCAGGAAAGGACATTGGGAAACATCTGCTATGAGGATGGAAGAAAATAGAAAATAGTGTAAGCTAAGCCAGATAAAAGGAATATTTTAAGCAAGGGGTAATATCTTAATGTCTTAAGAGCTTGAATAGTGTATTGCTCACTTACGTGTCATCACTACTTCTCATGTTATATGATGCTTTCTAGATTCATCACAAACATTTGTTAAATGAATAATTTAATTTAGTAAGCACTGCTACTTATAAGGTTGGGTTCTGGGATGATATATTAGAAAACATACTCCTTACCTTCAAAAAGTTCATAGAACGATAATACGAGAAAGACTTACATAATTACCCATAATGTGTGCTAGCTAATGATAGCTGAATAAAGCTCTAGATCAATAAAGAATGTTAACAGAAAGTAAAGAAAAAAGTGAATATTTCTACTTGTGAGTATAAGAAAAAGCAAGGCCAACTGAAGAAAAAAACTGAAAAAAGAAGCCTGATGTGGTGGCTCATGCCTGTAATTCCAACACTTTGGGAGGCTGGGGCAGGAGGACTGCCGGAGGTAGGAATTCAAGATCGGCTTGAGCAACACAGTGAGACACCTGTCTGCACAAAAGAAAAAAAAAATAGCTGGGTATAATGATGTGCACCTGTAGTCCTAGCTATTTGGTAGGCTGAGGCAGGAGGACCACCGGAGCCCAGGAACTTAAGGCAGCAGTGAGCTATGCTTTCACCACTGCTCTCTAGCCTGGGCAACAGAGTGAGCCCCGTCTCAAAAAAGGAGAGGAGCAGAGAGGAGAGGAGACAAGAGGAGAGGAGAGGAGAGGAGGGGAGGGGAGGGAGGGAAGGAACTATTGCAAATTTCAGGTAACCTGATAAGAACCATTACAGATTTAGCAAATCTTGTTTGATAGGGGTGGAATTCGCTATTTTAAATTGTTTTCATGATTTCTGGGAATGCAATGAACTACTACAGTTTTTAAACTCATGAATACAGCATAAAAATCAACAAGAACAGAACTCGTATCTTTCACTATAAAGTGATCTCATTACGGAATTGAGTTGTCTTACTTTTTGCCAGAGAAGCCACTAACAAACCTGTGCATATTTAAACGTGCTCCACAAATAAGTGAGTTTCATGAAGATTGTTTTAAAAAGCACTGACTGTAACCTTAGTTCATTTGCAAATGATAAATAAACTGCAGTATCTATGGTTTCCTTCTATAAGCAAGATCTGTTTTGAGAATGTAATCAAATATCTTCATTGCTTAGCAACCACAAGTAAGGAGCTAATATGTCATGAGTCATGATTCTATGTGAACAGTTTGCAGGTCAGTGGCATGATTTCAATGCCCTATGGATTCCTGCTGTCATGCTTTCAAAGCCAATATTAATACAAAGTATTAGAATGGATGAGAGTTAAGATGCAAATGCTCTCCTAATCAATCAATTGACATACACATAGTGTGATCTGGTACAGTCTCCTGCATCAAGCTGACACTAGCATCTATAAACCAAGGCCAGCGTAAAAATAGCCCATAGACATGGCTTCATAAGGAATTTGTGTTTTACCAATTTAGTTAAGCCAAAGATGAAGGCACATTTAAATTAGCGTGAAGGTAACGACTCTGACACTCACCTAATCAACAGGAAATCTTCTAAGAAAGAGGAATAGTGGGTAGTTAAACAGTTTTGGAAAATTTTACCTGTAACCACTGTGACTGGTCATTGTGGCCAGAGGTCCAGGCATTCACTTTGCCTTGCTTGTCCAGTCGAGCTTTCCTTGGTTCCCAAGTGAACATGTCCATGTTGAGGGTTCTGAAGACGCTGGAGGCAGTGATCTGATAGTCTTGTATATGTCCTGATTTCATACCCAGAGGCTCAGAACAACCTGAAAGAAAATGAGAAGGGCTCCATGAGAATAATAATTTATCACCCTGGAACTTTTCTGCATTCATTTTGGATAGGCAAGAGAAGATTAAACATAATACTATTCATTCCTTCAAAGAGAAAGCATCTAAATCCAAAAAAAAGCTATAATCAGAAATAAATCTGAAACAAAATCGAAAAACAAGATAGTCAATTCAAGCTATTTTGTCTGAATATATTTTGGAAAAATTGAAAACAGGACAATTTAAACTACTCTTCTGCGATAGATGATTTTGCAAAATGAAAACAATGCTGAAATGCTCTCTCCTGCCTCATTACTGGAGGCCTCCTGACTGCTACCTAGTTTTCAACAGTTTCATTTTGTCTTTAGAAATGGGACATTTTCTCACAAAGTATATTTGTTTTTCTTTTATTTGTTTTCATATTACTGCAAATGAAAATTCCCTCAGTACAAAGTCATTTTCACAAGCTGCTCCACTGTTGTATTCTAAACTGGACAGCATTTTGTTTTTCAAGAAATACGTTAATCTTTATCACTGATTCTTACAGCACCAACATCATTTATTCTGTAAGACAGGAATCTCGTATTTACTGACGGTATGCCATGTGCCAGGCATTGTGCAAGCATAATTTAAACTAATAGATAACAGAAGATAATAAGACAATTCTAGCTAAAACCACCACTGAACAAACCTTTTAATACATTATTTTATTTCAATCATATTCAATAACCTATAAAGTTTAGGTATTTTTGTAAGATTCTCAAATCTACAGCATATATTTTTGAGTTTAATATGGTAAAAATTTTGGCCTGCCTGTCCTTGAAAAATTATATGTATGTACATATATTTGTGTGTGTATACATATACACACAATTTCCCAATCTTGGATTGCAACTGTGACAAAATGCTCTTTACAGTTTTTGTGATAGAGAGCATGATTCTATCATCATACGAGCCAGGGGCTGAGTCTTCTTTATGTGAAACTGTTAAATTGTGGTCAAGTAACTCAAAAGGTAAGTTTGATCATCAAAGAAGCAAAGATGACAAGAGGACACTCCTCCAACCCGATACTTTCTCCTCACACTCTACTGTCTCCCATTTCCCAGCTGCGTGGCCTTGCCCTGTTATTTAACAACTTTCTACCTAAATTTTCTCATCTGTAAGATGGTGATAATAATAGAAACTACCTCAAGGAAGTGTTCCACGAAATTACTTAATAAACATAAAGTACTTAGAAACAGTGCTGGCACACAGCATTCAGTCAATATTAGCTATTTGTATGATTTCTGTAAAACTCATCCCAACAGATGGCAATGGTAAGTCCCCAAATATCAGCATATCAACAAGTACTCAATAATATTTAATTATTGTGTACAGTTTCCAAAACTAGACCTTTTTTGGAGTCTAAACTATAAAAGAGGTGCTTTAGAACTCTTAATTGATCAATAATTCTTAGCTATAACTAATTGCTTTCTGTCCTGGTCAATCTAAATTACTTCTTCCTTCTTGAGGCTCCCCATATTTCCCTTCACCTCCACCTTCTAGGAAATGCATATCCTATGAAAACATGGAAAATATGACAAGGAGGGCTGTGTATCTTAACACGAGTGCATTTTGGTATAGGAGATATGTATCTGAAGCCTCATGTTAAAGATAGATGTAATGCCTACCTGTATATTCTGGGTGGGAAAAAAAAAAAAAGTCATAACAATTCTCTAAGAGTCTAGAAAGTTCTAACAAGCTTAATGGCAAGCTGTTTATCTTCAGGAAGTTAGTTTCACAGTAACATACATTGTCTGCATTGAAAAATTCTGACTTGTTCTTTTATCCCCATCTTTGCCTCTACCTGCATACCACCCCTCAAGCCTTTGAAAACTTTGCTTAGTTTCCAGGAGACACAAAGAAAGAGGAAAGGTAGTTGTTTCTTTCCTTTTGTGATATAACATAGTATTGAAGTACTGGATAGAAAAGGAATGCCTTTACTTTGACCATTTCTGCTTAGCCATAAAATTCACTTTATACCCATTTTGTTGTCTAGTATTTATCTCAGAATTGCCAAATTATTGGTTCATAGAATGAATGGATGAGTATTTCTCCTCTAATTAGGGTCATAATCTATTTTATTCCAAACATTTTAAGTCATACTTCTTTCAGAGAATTTAGGAGTTGATCTTCAAAAGTCTCTGGGAAGAGATTATGTGCTGATCTTCTAGGCAGGGTGAAAGATTTTAGTAACAATTTACTGAATACAATAAGGCTTTACAGTGTTCCACTGGATTGTGGGGAGTAGTTTGGTACATTACATTAGTGTTTATTTCCAAGTGTTACAGCTAACCTCTCTGCCAATGTGCCTCATGCCACATATTTTACTTCTTATCCATATGATTTCATGCATATAAATTAATTAACTCTTTCACCAGCGTGGCCAGCACTTGAACAAAATGAAGTATTAACAATGAAATTGGTATTTCTATAATGAAGTGCTCTAGTTTTTTAAAGCAACCATTGAGAGATATTACTCTCTGCATGCAAGTTCAAAATCAATTTGCTGTGCTGGGAGATGCAGCACTGCTTCTTTTTGAGAAAATAAAACCTGTAAAGTGTCAGGTGTAACGTCTTGTCAAACTTGGAAGTAAAATATATTCACGTCTTAGGGGTGTAACCATGCCATGTGTGAAAGACTGACCCTCATGAATCAAAAGACTGAAAAATTGTAGAAGGCGATGTTAAGCAACTAAAAACCATGTGACTTGCAGCAGACCTCATCATATTGTGGCTTCCTCTTGATTGCTTTATGATAAATGGCTTAGGGATGACACTGGTCTGTGGTGATATAGTGACACGGAATACAAACACTGTACAGCAATAAGTCTGCTAAGATTTACTGAATCTTAATAACTGGAGTAAACAAACTGGATTAAATTACCAAAATAAGGAAAAGATCTCTGTTAGGAAAATTAATGGTACTAAAGCAAATGTTGATTGCTTCAAAAAATACACCAATATAGAATATGAAAATGTGATTCTTAAAATAGGTTCACTTGCCTGTACAAATTGCTTTAATTCTTAAAATGTAATGGGCTTATTAAAAATTGGCTATTTAATAGTAAATTTTATTTACTTGAAAATCATTCCTTTTTTAGGCAACACAAATAAATTTAGGAAGAGAAACAGATATAAAGTATGTGCTTTAACCTATAGGCAGCCTCTTGAAATGAATAAAAAGCTCATAGTTGTCTCTTTGCAGGGACTTGTTCTCCCATTTTTAATTAAGTGGTATTGTTTTAGATTTGGTAAGTGTTTTTCCTCACTTCAAGGTTACACTAAAAAGTGGAGCACACATGCACTTTTAGTTTTCTTCACAGTTATTTGAACAAAATAATTTCAGGCCACTGTGGCAAAGATAGTTTGTAAATTGTGATGCCAGACATATAAGAACAACTACCAAAAATATAATAAGTGAAATGCCTAGATACAATTTTCTATTTCATTCAGAATCTAACTATATTGAAATGGGGCCACTGTAAGACCCACACATTAGGTCTTCATCTTTACATCTAATATTGAAGTTCCTGTGGGACAAGAATTATTTAACTCCGAGTCCTTTGATAGGTTATCCTTGAGTTGGATAACCACTATTTGTACAATAAGCAGGTTGCTAGCTAAGAATGATCCAAGAATGAATTTATATTAGCAATCTTGGTATTGAAGTATTGTCCCCTTGGGAGGAATGATAAATTTACATGTTTCATAAAACCTAAAAAAAAGTTCTTATGGTAGACAGACAAAGTTCTTATGGTAGATGGACAAAGATAAACTTACTCTTCTGTGTTATATAGCCTACCCTTAACTGCAATTTATGAGGTCGGGTAGATTCTAGTTCTTACTAAACTTTTGTCAGAAAACATAAATCAAAGTTATTATGCAAAACAATGAGACACATTTAAAAGTGACAAGTTTCCCATGAGAATTCCTTGTGCTTTCTTTGACCACCCAACAAAACACATTACTCTTTCTACATTAATTCTACCCTGTAGCATGTTTTAGAACTTGTTTATTCTACACATAAACACACACTGGTTTTCCCTGAACCATGTTGTAGACAGTTTGCCCCAGAAATACATTTCTGTGGTTGTTGAATTTGCAGGTTAGTAACAGGCTACATACAAATATGCTTTTTGTTTTCTTTAAAGAGAATACAGAAATAGTTAATTTGAGACTTACCCGACAGTTCACAGCCAAGAAGTTCCATTCGCAAAGTGCAATGTCTTCGACAAACTTGGGGATAGAGTCTTACATACTGAGCTTTTATGGGGGGTGTGAAAGAGTTAGCATATGGAGTATTGTTATCAATGTTTCCACGAAACACCTGTGTAAAAACAATACAGAGTTTAAAATCATTCATTGCAACAGCTTCTTTTCCTATTTTTACATATTGACCCTATCTACACCTTATCAAAAATAATTGTTCAAAGATCAGATTACGTAATTTGGGAGCATGGAGCATTTGAGAAGTGCCTTGCCATGAGCACTGACTATAAAATCCACACATAAAATCCTAATTAAAGCCATAAACCACTGTGGCTCATGATTTGCTCTATATTCCACTGTGATGGTCCTGTCAATTTTAAGGCCAGTCTTTCAGAACCAGGGGAGTGCTCTTCTCTTTTTTTGATAAATGGACACCTTAAATCCTTCAGTTTAAGCTGGGACTGTCTGCCCATTTTGCTACTTAGTATTCGTACTTTTGTGGGTAGAATCCAGTCTTTGCTACTGCTTCCTGATCATCCAGTGTCTCTAATGCTACGATTAGATTTATGATGCTTTAAGGTTTAACTCATCAAGATTATATCTTCATCAGCCAGTCCCAAGTAATTGGATAATAGAATTCTTTATTAAAATTTCCAGCCAAAAACTATGTTTGCCTCTAAAATTCAAGTACTATAATGTGTCATTGTAAATTCATTAAGGTTTATTTTTATTTTACCTTTCATGTAAACCTGATAATCCAAAAACCTTGTTTAAATTCATTTAAGAGGGTAATTTTAAAACTATTTTATATAATTTATTAGAGTCTAGTATAATGCTTGATTTTAAATGGGATGATCTCCAGTTCTGATATTTTTAAAATTAAAATTTTTGATGAAGAGCTAACGAAAGAATTGGGAATATCATAAGAAAAGAAAAGGAGGTATTGAATATTATATCCCATACCTCTAAAATATTTTATTTTGCTATGTAACAAATCTTTCTTCCAATATGAAGCATATAAAGATATATATCTCTTCTATCATTTAGTGCTTTTCTTGCTTTTAAGATAATAGTTTTCATTAATATAATAGTTATTTCATTAAGAAGTGCGGAAATTGGCTGGGGTCGGTGGCTCACTCCTGTAATCCCAGAACTTTGGGAGGACAAGGCAGGAGGATCACGAGGTCAGGAGATTGAGACCATCCTGGCTAACACGGTGAAATCCCATATCTACTAAAAATACAAAAAGTTAGCCGGGCGTGGTGGCGGGCGCCTGTAGTCCCACCTATTTGGGAGGCTGAGGCAGGAGAGTAGGGTGAACACGGGAGGCGGAGCTTGCAGTGGGCCGAGATCGTGCCACCACACTCCAGCCTGGGCGATAGAGTGAGACTCCGTCTCAAAACACAAAACAAAACAAACAAACTAAAAAGTGCGTTAATCACGAAAGCAATAAAAATGAAATAAAAATGTATCCTTCAAATAAAGCTTAATTGTCATACAAAAGACTATGCCCATCTGTGTCAAAGTATTTGTAGCACTACCAATTAAAATGTGTGAAAATCTTAAATGTCAGCCATTTTAAATTTATAAATTGGAGAAATTACTACTTCCTTCACCACACTAGCCCAATTAAAAACAAGAAGCATCGGTAATTTATTTTCATCAACATAAGTCTTCTCCTGAAGACCTTGTCATTTGATAGTCAATGATTATCAATGACATTTTACTTTTAAATTAAATAGGTTAAATTACTCTTACCATGTCTTCATTGGTGCCTTTCACTTTGTACATTGCCCAAGTCTTTCCATCATTACTGTAGGCAATTTTGTAGGATTTTATATACTCTGGGCTTCCAATCCTCTTGGCTCCTTGGGTAATCACACCAGTAACTCTCATTTTCCTTTGCAAATTTATCTGAAAAGACAAGCATAATCAACAATAACCTTATTGCTTTCAGGATAAAAATACTGAAAATACGAATTTTAGAAATGGAACATTGTTAATGCAGATAAATAATAATATAAAAACTAATAATTTTCATATAGTTTTTACAGATAAATGTTTACAATAGGCATATATTAAGTTTAGCTTCAAAATTCCTTTCTATACTGGAATACTATTTTTAAGTAAACAAATATTTGTGAACAGGCTTTGAAAAGGGCAATATGCCCCAAAAACGTAAGTATAGAAAGCATCTGGTTTCTCACGACATGCAGATGTAACTTAATAAACTGAAAAATGGTAATATTCTCTTGTCAACGTAATCTGTGTCATTAGTATAAAACTCTATTGTCAACACAACTGTTAATGTGTATAAACTGATGAAAGCAACAGTTCGCTTCAGGAGTAACATACATCAAATAAAATTGTTAATATTCTTCTCATATTTAATAGAGATATCTTTTTGACACTTAATATTTAATAACAATTAAATGCTACAATGTAGAAAAGTGCCTTATTCATATCTGGTAAACATTAAAATTTCATATATGGTAAACATTAAAATTAAAATGCCTTTATGATGTCTATAAAATCTTTTAAATATTGTTGATGAATTGCTATAAATCACCCTCTCCAAAAATATAAACCAGAAAAAAATTAAATATGTCATACCATAATATTAAGTTAATGACTCAGATATTATTTTCCAAAGAAAACCAGAAAATCTTCAGATTCATGTAAGTGATTAGAGTTTTCCACTGTAGGATGAGACTTTGAGAGTTAGCATTTGAAATGCACACACAAGGGTGTGCATGATGAAAACAGCCACTCTATCACCATTGTTTCTGAGTCTCCCAAAGTCTCATCTTCCCCATTGAAACCCCATAAAATCGTTCCCTTAACTATTTCCCACAAGGTGATTCTCAGTCTTATTCATATATAAAGAAAATCTGGAGTTTTGATGGGTACAATTTTTGCGTAAAAATTCTGGGCCGATGTTCCCTTTTTTTCTTGGACAATGCTAAGTGGATGGACTCAGACATCCACGTTTGGTTTTCTCATTTCCATGTTCAGACATCACACAACTATAATCATAATACATTTTAAGTCCCATTCCTCTTTGGAGGTTCAAAAAGACAGTATTCCTCATGAATGTAAATTTTGCTTACTACTCTTAATATTTATCTACATTTATCTCCATTAGTCCTTTAAAGATTGATTTTGGAGTTTTAACTGTGCAACTTGAAACAGGGAATGTTTGAAAGACAGTTTATTTCAGTATGTTAGGTCAATTAGCACACTGCTATGAAAAAGTCATATTCTTTCATTATCTTATGCATGACATTTTCTTTTTTTTTTTAAATCTGAGACTCTTTGCAGTTTAAATATTCCCGATACATACAACATACACAGTGGACACTTTGAATCATGTTTTCTCCCATTTTGGAAGCCAAGTTTCACATTTGATGTTGCTGAACATTCCTTTTTCAATTATCTTTTATCTCATTTCAATTATCTTGTTTATACCTGTTGTAGGCAGCCAAATTATCTTTGCTAGAGTTTTGGCTCATAAGCTATAGAAACTAATTTGCTAAAGCTTTAATTGTAGATGCATAATGGGATCAAAAAATAAAAACCTGAATTTGTATTTTTCTCTAAATCATTAAAAATCATGTAAAAATTCTATTTGCTCTAATATTTAGAAGCTCTGCATATGTATTTTAGGAAGATGGAATTGCAGTTAGTTAAGCATCACCCAGTTTGGGTTGTGTCTAACTTTTAGTAGATATTTGTAATTAAATTTTGGCACTGCTTCCATTAAACACAAAATTAAAATAAAAAAAATTATAAGAATACAGGCTCAGGCTCATTAAGTTTTAGTAATTACAGGTTTTAAGCTTTTGACTTTTCATGTATCTAGCACTATTAAGCTTGGAAAATAATTCAGTATAAGGAAGATAAGTTGTCACCATCATAGTCATACTCAAATTTAATACCAGTAAACTATGTTGCTATAGGAAATAAACTAAGTAAGCCTTGGAAGAAATATATAGTATGATTTTAGAAACACCTCCACTTACAAATATCTACAAGTAATTCCTTTCCATCCCATTCCAACATTATTTTGTGATATCTCTGTAAAATAACAATGGCTAAAAGGTGATCTTAATTTTATTCTCCCTGTATGAACTATCCCACATACTATGTAAAAAGTCTACTGAGGATTGCATCAGAAATGTCTAAATTATTATCTATGAGCTTGGTGGATGCCTGAAAAGAAAATAAACTATTTTCATTTATGTATCTGATTTCAGAGAAATTGCTGTTCCACTGGGTGGTAGGAACACTGTGTATCCTTAAAAAGCAGAAGTGCATTCTAAGGTATTTTGAGCAAACGGTGGCCTCCTACATTAATATAAATAGAAAGAATGATAATCTGAATCTAGAATGCTTAGAACATATGCTAAGGGTATGCAGAAGGGAGGAGCGGACTGATGGGGGTTTCAGTCTTGTTTTCGTCACTTCTGACCTATATAATCTTGAACAATTTGTCTAAGCTTTTTGAAATTTAATTTCCTCCCTGTAAAGGAGGTTTTAATAAAATATGTGAAGATTATATGATATGTGCATGTAAAACATTAACAACATCTGCCACCTAGAAAGCACTTAGAACATTTTTTTAAGTTTTTTTTTTTTTACATGAAAAGGAGCAAAAAAGCATTTCCTTTACCTCTTCTGCCTTTAACCACTCAATGCCAGAAAATTTGGATTTTGAGAAGTGTATTTATAAAAGCAGATAATCATAATGATATGGGGTGGGGAAAGGGAAGTGCTGGGAGGAGAAGGGCAGGGACCCTGGCGAGGGTTCCACTCTGGGGCCTGTGCCCATGGATCTAGGTGAAGACAAACACTCCTGTTTTCATGTCCAAATGCTGCATTTTCCAAGAGCACCTGGCCCACCATGCTCGCATCCTGTGCCTGTAAAAGCCCCCAGACCCTAGTGGGCACACAGGCAAGCAGCTGGGCATTGAGAGGAACAGACTGGCAGAAGAGCACACAGGTGGCTGGATGTGGAGAGGAGCAGAGGAGCAGAAAAGCACCACCGACAGGCACCAGCAGACGCCAGCAGGCCATCGACGGGTGGAACGATGTGGATACCAAGGGGAATTTGGCCAGGGCAGTTGGAGGAGAGTCCTACCGCTGAGCCACCAAACTCTAGGGGAAGACCACCTTCCCACTCCATACCCCTCCTGGCTCCCCATCCACCTCACTGAGAGCTGCTTCCACCACTCAATAAAACCTTGCACTCATTCTCCAAGCCAACATGTGATCTGATTTTTCTGGTACACCAAGGCAAGAACCCCAGGATAGAGAAAGCCCTCTGTCCTTGTGATAAGGCAGAATGTCTAATTGAGCTGATTAACATAAGCTGCCTACAGATGGCAAAACTAAAAGAATACACTGTCACATGCACAGTGGGGCTTCAGGAACTGTAAATGTTCACCCCTAGAAGCTGCTGTGGGGTCGGAGCCCATGCTCCCAATGACCTGCCCATCTGTCTCCTCCCCCTAGGGGTTTTGCACACTGAGACAATGAAGAAGTGAGCTATACCCTATCATAAACCCTGGAAGGGGGAAAAGGGAACTTTTCCTGTTTCAATAACAACCATATAAAGATAATTTTGCAAACGACTTCCAAAGCTATATACTAATAAGACATTTAGGTCTGGCTACTATGGTTAGGGGTGTGTGTGTGTGTGTGTGTGTGTGTGTGTGTGTGTTTAATCATGAGCCTTACAGTGGGGGGCAGGATTAATGGGTTCTTGACAAGACAGCAACTAGCATGGGTTACTGGCCCTCTCTACTGAACCCAGCACTTAAGATGCCCTGGGACAGAACATTGCTGAGCAGGCTTTGAAATTTATCATACTTGAACACAGAAACTATGGTAAAGCCTTAGTGTAAGTGGAAATTTGAGATCCCAGTGTATGTTTGTGTGTCTGGGGTTTATCGAGGGTAACTCCAAGGGCTCATAAAGGTTATCAGGCTTGGGAAGAACTTTCTAGATGTTCTATTTCTCTTTCTCATTCTCAATTTACTTGTTGAGCTCTTTCTGATCTACCCAGTTTCAACCCACTACCAGTAAGAAGCAGTGAAAAAATGTGGGCCAGGCTTAGAGGGGAGTCTGTAGGCACTAACAGGCCTGAGTGTTGTACCCTCTGCCTTCCACATCCCAGTTTATGGACTAAGGAGGTAAATCAGAGTGATGAGGTCCTGGTGAGAGCAGTGTCTGAGGCAGATGAAGTCTTTTGCCGGAAAGGGGACTGTAGAGTCAGTACAGACTATAACTCTGTTATGAGGTATCCTCTCTACATCAACTCAATCCACCAGTAGTAGCTCAAGCTGGGACATGAATTTTACCCTTCCTTCTAGATACATCACTAGCTGAAGTATTAATAACAAATTCTCTAGGGAATGTAAGCACCATGATCAAAAGGAAAAAAACAACAGAACTAATACTAGAATAAAAAGTAGTCTAATAGAGAACAGATTCAGACTTTAAAATTCAAAAGAAATCCCTGAAAAGACAAAGATTTTCTGAAACATAAGAAAGGAACAAGCATATAAATAAGAACCAATTGGTGATACTGGATAATTCGATATAAAAAGATAATTGTCTAAATAACATTTCTAATGGAGTGGTTTCAATAGCAAAGAAGCAAAGAGACAGAGCTGAAGAATAAACTAGTAAGCAGCAAGCCAGGGTTATAAAACCCTTTCCAGAAGGGAAGAGGATGGATTGCTGACATTTCTCATATTGGGAGATGATGCAACTAACAATTTACTTTGAAAATTCTAGAAAAGCAAGAAATAATATAAACTAATTTAAAAGTTCTGCAAGTTTGCTTAATATAAGATCAACATATAACTATTCTACACCAGCAATTATCGACTGAAAATATAACCAAAATAGTGTGATACTGGCACACATGGAGACATGTGAATAGAACAGAATAGAAAACCAATAGATTCCAATATGTAGGAAACTTTTGTATATGAAATAAATAATATTTAAATGAGAGGAAAAAAAAAGACAGAGTATTAAATAATTGGGTTGGGACAATTTGACAGATTTCTCAAATAAATTTAGATAATTGTCTATCATCCTATCCCAGAATAAGTTCCACAAAATAATCAGAGGAAAACACAGAATTAAAAATAATCTCAGAGATGAAAATGGGTTTCTACTCATGACACTGGATTTAAAAATGTTATTAATCAAAGTAAAAACTTCTGCAAGATTAAAAGCAAAATAAAGTCAAAATACAAATGACAAATGGGGATTAAACTTTTACAAATTGTATCATAGCAAATGACTGATCAGTCAAAGATATTATATTATATATAGATAGATAAAATACAACTAACCCAATAGAAATGAGCAAAGGATTTGATTAGTAGCCATTAAAAGGAATGCATATGGATTTTAAACATATGAAAAGATACTCCTATTCATAAAAAAGTAAATTAAATCTACACCAAGTAATCATAATTCACCTATCAAAAACAAAAATCAAAATGTTGGACTACACAATATTAGTAATAATATATAGAACTAGGCATATTTATACCTATGAGACTATAAATGACATCGTTTTCATGTGATAGTGTAACGACATTGTATTTATGAAAGACAATTTGGTTATATGAAACAATGACAACCACATATCCTCTTTAACTCAGCAATTCTATTTTAAAAACGTATCCTACAAATATGAGTAAACTGATGTTGGCAAAAAGTTATTCCTTACAGCACTGCATATGATAAAACACAATTTCAAACAGTTTAAAGTATCTATCAATAGGCATCTAAGTAATTTTATTATGAAAAAGTACAGAAAAGAAGATGCTATTTACTTGTGAAACGTAAGAACAAGAATGAAGGAGGAAAGGAGAAAGGAAGAGGGGGTGAGAAAAGAATGGAGGGATGGTGGAGGGAGAGAGAGAGATCTTAGCATAACACTGTGGAAAGAGTAGTAAGACTTCAGTAACAGGACCGTGTATTGCATACTCCCCCAAAATTTTAAAAAGTGAACATTTTTATCACAAGAACATCACAGGTAAAGTTCACAGGAAGGTGACAATCTGGGAGAAGATATCTGCAATGTCTAGATTTGACAGGGGCTTCTTCTTTCTTCTTCCTTCCTCTTCCTTCCTTCTTCCTTCTTTCTTCCTTCCCTCCTCCTCCTCCTCCTCCTCCTTCTTCTTCCTCCTCCTCCCTCAGCCTCCCTCCTCCTTCCTCCTCCTTCTTCTTTCTTCTTCTTCTTCTTATTTTGAGACGGAGTTTTGCTATGTCACCCAGGCTGGAGTGCAATGGTATGATCTTGGCTCACTGCAACCTCTGCCTCCCGGGTTCAAGCGATTCTCCTGCCTCAGCCTCTCGAGTAGCTGGGATTACAGGTGTGCACCAACCACTCCTGGCTAATTTTGTATTTTTAGTAGAGACGGAGTTTCTCCATGTTGGCCAGGCTGATCTTAAACTCTCAACCTCAGGTGATCTGCCCGCCTCAGCCTCCCAGAGTGCTGGGATTACAGGTGTGAGCCACCGTGCCGGCCCACAGGGACTTATTACTAAGTACACTAGTTCTCAAACATTTGGTCTCAGTACTTTTTAAAACTTTATAACTATTAAAAGCCCCAAAGAACAAACACGGGCACAAGTGTGCGCACACACACACACACACACACACACACAGACACACATGCCATTGTGGGTTATATATATATGTAAATATTTATCATATTAGAAATTAACACTGACAAATTAAAAATATATTAATTCACCTAAAATGACAATAATGAACACCAGTTAAGTATTACCATAAACATTACATTTTTGTGAAAATAACGATATTGTTCAAAAACAAACAAAAATTTACTGAGAAGAAAGAGTTATTTTATATTTTATCAAATCTCTTTGAAATCTAGCTTAAGAGAAGACAGGTTCTCATATTTGTTTCTATATTCAATCTATTGCAGTATGTTGTTTTGGTTGCAGTATAGGAAGAAAAACTAGCTTCACACAAATATCCAGCCAGAAAAGAAGAGATGACTTAGCAACTTTTCCATATAACTGTGGATATTCTTTGATACCATACCAAAACTTGAAAAGTTTGCTTTTTAAATTTTAACGAAAGTAGTTTGTTAAATTTTAGTTGCTCTGTGGAATCTGAAATCTACCAATGAAGTTTTCATATTCCTTGTGTTAAAATCCATTGGTCTATTTTGCACTTTGAATGGATTTTTCACCCATGCATGGTTTTGTAATATTGTACATTGGTCATTTGCAACATACTGGCTCATTGAGCTATGTAGATTTTCTAAAGGATGACACATTTCACTATATAATACAAAAAACTTGCACTGATTAATATCACTACCAATTTCATCAGAAAAGTTTTTAATTATTGGAAGGTATGAAACTCACATTGACAGTTACAAGTTTTCCAAAATTTTAAATTTCACTTGAAATTTCCAATTTTATAACTAGCAACAAAGACTGTCAGCTGTTTTCATTGATGTGGCAGGACTGCTTTATTCATTTTCAAGAAAATATCTGCCTGATATCCAGGTATGAATAACTATAGTTGGTCTGTCAGTTGTTCTTTGAAGTAAATATGATACAAAAACGTAGGGGAAGGGAGTTGTTTATCTTGAAACTCACACAATCTTGCATAGGCTTTTCCTGTAGACAATGGTCACATTTCAGTACTCAGCAAAAGTGCTTTATGCATAACCCCCTTTTCATCACAGAGTATTACAAGGATTGACATTTAATAAAATAATAAAATTAGTTATCATTACTGCTTCATCAAGGATGTTCTTAAATGAATTGGATACTCTCTTTTTTCACTCCTGTGTGTGTAAAATAAAGATAAATACAATGATGACTAGTATAGTCTGCCGCTATTGTCATTACTTCTGCCAAGGCACTAACAATTTTACTCACCACTGTGTGTGGCATCAGTACAAATGCCAACAGAGTAAAAATGGCAAAGATCAATTTATAAATATTATGAAAGTTGTGTTGATTTGTGAATCTCCTGAATGAGTCTTTGGGATCCTCTGCTTCTTCAAGGAATATGTGAACTACATTTTCAGATGAGAATAACTGATCTAAAATATACAAGGGTGTATGAGTCCATTTTCATACTGCTATGAAGAAATACCTGAGACTGAGTAATTATAAAGAAAAAGAGGTTTAATGGACTCACAGTTCCACATGGCTGGGGAGGGCTCACATGGCAGAAGGAGAAGGAGGGGCAAAGTCATGTCTTACATGGTAGCAGGCAAGAGAATGTGTGCAGGGGTCTGCCCTTTATAAAACCATCAGATCTCATAACAGTTATCCACTGTCATGAGAACGAACAGCATGGGAAATCTGTCCTCATGATTCAATTACCTCCCATGGGGACCCTCCCTTGACACATGGGGATTATGGGAGCTACAATTCAAGATGAGATTTGGGTGGGCACCTAGCCAAACCATATCAAAGGTTTTTTCTTCTTTTCTCTTTTCTTCTTTCTTCCTCTTCCTCCCCCTCCTCCTCCTCTTTCTTTTCTCTTCCTCTTCTTCTTTTCTTCTTTTTTTCCTTCTTCTTTTTTTTTTTTTTTGCAAATCACATAGACACACATTTACACAATGCAAAGAGATGAGGAAATCAATAGAAAATGGAGCAAATGATATTAAAGATAATTCAGAACAAACCTTCACTATTAAAGAAATGCAATTTTGTTAAAAAAAAGATATAACAATTTACAGCCAACAGCATGGCAAAAAAAAAAAAATCAAATAATATCAAGTATCAGTGAAGCATTCTGATGCTGATGATGGGAATGTAAACTAGCATAGTCATTTCTATCTGTTAGTTGTTAGTAAAATTAAGCAACCCTATTTCTGTGTATTTTTCCCTGAAAAACATTTGCATAAGTGCTCAAGAAGAAATCCATATACATATCTATTGTAATAACTTTTATGTTAGCAAAGGAGAGCAGCTTAGGTGAGTATTCCAAGAGGAATCGAATATTAAAATATAAAATGTACCTGTGTGTATGTGTGTGTGTGAGCACTCACACAATAAATATACTTTCTAAGAATCAGAAATGATGAACTGGACTTTTATATGGCTATCTAAAAAACACAAGAATATGTGAAAAAGAAACAAGATAATTAAATGCACACAGTACCATGTATGTAAATTTAAAAACACACCTTATGATATAACATCATGTGCCCCCCAATAATGGACTTCAAATCAACACAAAGAAGGTAGAATGAAAGGTTACACATCAGCTACTAGCTTGGGCTCACATAGCGGAAGAGGAATAGGAAGGTGGGAAGAGAGTAACAATTTAATATTAAATGGGAAGATACCTTACCCAGACTGATGATAATAATGTGCCTTGAAATAGGGAGGTGTAGTCTTACATCAGTGCTGGCAGGTGAGATCTGAAGTGGGGGAAAAATCATTGATTTCTCCTTCTCTATTCTCAAGGAAAATGACTTAAATATGGCCATATTATGCAATAGTACAGTTACCTACAAAAGGGACAGGAATGTTGAATACAGAGGTCCTAAATCTCTTGGAATTTCTTCAGTGACAGAAACCTCTTTTGTTCTAATGTGATGAGGTGTGATAGGCTCTTGAATAGTCTCGGGATGAGAGTGGTTGCCAAGAGAACCAATCATGTGATTGGAGGGTTGGAACTTCAGCCCCACCCCAATGTCCTCTAGGAAGAGGAGAGGGACTGAAGTTTGAGTTCACCATTACTGGCCACTGATTTCATCAATCAGGCCTAAATAATGAAACTTCTATAAAACCTCCAAAGAACAGGTTTCAGACAGCTTTTGGGTTGCTGAATACCCAGAGGATCCTGGAGGGTGTCACATCAGAGAGGGCAAGGAAGTTCCTCATCCCTTCCCCCATATCTCACCCTATGCTTCTCATCTGCTTGTTCATCTGTATCCCTGTAATATCCTTTATAATAAACAAGTAAATGTGTTTCCCTGAGTTCTGTGAGGCATCCTGGCAAATTATTTGAACCCAGGGAGGGGAGGGTGTAGTGGGAACCCCAATTCAGATGCAATTAGCATTTGAAGTCTTATGGAACTGTCTTGAGGAAGTCTTGTGGGACTCAGTCTTTAACCTGTGGAGTGTACAGTAACTGGGGTAGTGTAAGAGTTTGCAGTAACTGTGGAATACCCAGTCAGTGTCCACTGAATAACTGGTTGTTGGTGGGGAGAATCATTTTTTTGTGACCACAAGTAAAGTGTTAAGTGAAACAGTAGGAAAAATTTTTTTTTTTCTATCTCATACAAGTATGTTTTCAACTGGTCACAGTGAAAACAATTCTCCTACAAGGGCTTTTCCTTGGGAGCTGGCAATACAAATGTGTCTCAGGCAAAAAGAACAGGTAACCATCTGTTTTGGGTGATAGACCTCCAGTGATTTGGATGGCAAGTATGTCACTTAAGGGATAAAAAAAGAGAGAGACAAGCATGATCACTGAAAGTTTTGAGTTAAAAATCACAGTTAAATAGTTACAAGGGTTTGCAACTCACCTGTTTTTTTACATTATCTTATTAATATATTTTATCAAATGCATCATTAACACATTCTGTGAAGGCTTGGGTGGTGAGAAGCATCATGAACACACCTAAGGAGGAAGGCTTTGGAGGTGTTTAAGGATAAAAAGAGTAACTCTGGCTCACACCTGAAATCCCAGCACTTTTGGAGGCCGAGGTGGGCAGATCATGAGGTCAGGAGATCGAGACCATCCTGGCTAACACGGTGTAACCTTGTCTCTACTAAAAATACAGAAAAAAAGTAACTGGGCATGGTGGCGGGTGCCTGTAATCCCAGCTACTCGGGACGCTGAAGCAGGAGAATGGTATGAACCTGGAAGGTGGAGCTTGTAGTGAGCCAAGATCATGCCACTGCACTCCAGCCTGGGCGACACAGGGAGACTCCATCTCAAAAAAAAAAAAAAAAAAAAAAAAAGAGTAACTCAAATATAACTAGTCCTAGTGGCTACAATAGAATCTCTCTCTTAAACCACCTCCATATTAGCAACAACCTGAGCACTGACACTCTTCACTGCCACTGTGAAACATAATTGCTGCTCTACACATCTGGCACTTTGGGCTGTTCTCTGCTAAGCCAACTCTCTTCTGTTCTTGCAGATGAATTGCACACTCATCAAGGGTCACTTGTGGTTGTTCCCCAATCTGTTTTCTTTTCAAGTTGTGATTTTTATTCTACTTATGTAATTTAATTAAACATAATTGATAAAATGTGACTGGAAAAGAAAAGTTTTTTTTTTTTTTTCCTATGAAAACATGAAAAAGCTTTCTGAAAAACCTCAAAAAGGCATAGTACTAAAGAGTCTATAATATTGGGATAAGTAATTGATATCTAGGACTCTATACTTGAATAACTTCACCCATATGTTTAAACAATGAAATAAAAACAAGTATCAATTAGAGATTTCTTAATGTAGTTTATCTAAGAAACATAGTATGGAATGTAAATGTTTTGTTATTTTAATCAAGGTTTTTGATAACTAACCAAACACTAATTCTGATGCTCTAGATAAGAGGACCTTTAAACTATCCTCCACTGTTCTGAGTGCTGGTTAGCCTTTGACATGTGTTCAATTAACTTAACTGTCCTCTTTGAATAACCATGGGAAAAGAACACACATGCATAAACATAAAACTATAATCTCTTTATGATTCTCTGCACCTGGTAAAACTTCCAATTAAAGTGAAATGCCCCATTCACTACACGGCATGTAACAGGAGCAATACACCACCAGGGGTGAAAGCTGTTGGCATTTCCAGGAGTCTGGGCCAGGTATAACCATTTCATCTTAATTTCCACCTGTTTCTGAACGGCTTCCACTATATGGTACTCATTTCCCCTCTCTTGGTACTAGCTGTTAGAGTTTCTTCACATCCTCCATCACTCACAGCTACATATTCAGGAGTGAACTGAACTGTGGCTACATGGTTTTGAAGACTTCAGCTTGTATACCATGTTTGATGAAATTGTAAATATTAAGTTAGTCTTGAACTCTTGTAAATAAAGATAAAGTTGAAGAAGAAATAAGAGGAATAAAAAGAGCAAACAATGTCAGCACGAAAGTAGAAATGCTAACCCCAATAAAAAGCACATTAGAAACAATGAAATTAAGGTCACTTTGCTAATGAATATTTTTGAAAGAAGAATGTTACCAAAAAGAAAAAAAAAAGTCCTTAATGCACAATCTCAGGGGCTGTAAGTGTGCTATGAAGGGGAGAGGGAAGAGGAATGCTGTGTGTGAGGCTTGACTTTCTTACATTTCTATAGGTGGCTCATGCCAACAAGCATTGGCTCTTTAGTTGTTGTGAAATGGGCTATACAAAAGCAGACAGCAAAATAATCACCACAAACCTGTTCAACCAGAAGAAGAAAAAAAAAAAACAGAAAAATAATTGCTGTTGAAACATTTTAAGGAGTTTATTAATTAAAAACTTTTAAAGAGAGAGATGGGGAGGTGCATTACTTCTAAGAGCTGACCCAGGCATGAGGGACAAGAATCTCACCACAGGGCCCATATGAATGCTCTCCTGGGCATTTGCCATCACACTGAGTGGATTTCAAACTGAGTACAGTGCTGAGTGAATAAGAAATAAAAATAAAAATCGAATATCCAATTACTTTAAGTATGGTCCTAACCTAAAAGAATTATCTGATAATCATGTATCCATCAAGGATGGTAAAGGGTTAGCAGGCAGACGAGAATGGATTGCCAGCTGTGGTCCCTGGTTTTTCTTAATCCAGTGTATTATTTGCAGCATGCAAATAACAATGTCATCAGAACAGTTTCCAAGTTTTGATATGATAATACTCTACACATTTCCATGTGTGAAAATATTATTGATAGTGGTAGCATGTGTCCTGGTATTTCAAATTCTGACTTGGGATCAATTAAACATCAAGACAAAAACAAACATCACAAATAAAAAGTTAAAAGGTACTTCTGGGAAACAGAAAACTGTGATGTTCTTTATTTTTATGCACTGATGATAAAAGAAGTCTACAAAGCAAACATATACTCTAATGCAAAGGGCGGCATGTTTCTAGCATATTAATTTCCAACATGGTAGAATATGAATGAATTAACCAAAAAAAGAAACGAGAGAGCTAAACAGAAGGAGTGGGTGCCTTTGGAACAGATATGCAATAGATATTATCAAGGGACAACTTAGCATTCTACATTCTTTGTGTTTTTCTGGCATTATTGTAATCCAAATATATACAATCTTACATTTGCATTTCAAAAATAAAATAAAATAAATACATTTTAGGAATTAAATCTCATTGTCACATTGAAATATATTCACATATGTTCTTAAAAATAACAAAAGGGATTGTCTGGTTTTTCTTAAGAATTTAAGTTTATGACTCAAAAAATGTGTATGAATAAACTAAATATTACTTAGTTGCTTCTCTTACTGAGTTGTTACTATAGACCTAAAGGTAGCTGCTAGGAATGTTTTATGCTGAACTAACCAGATTATTGAATATTAGACATATTAGGAGTAAGTTTTTAATATGTTGTCCAAAATCATACCTACACTATCCATATTCCATAATCTCTTAACATGTCCCCTGATACAAAAGATTCACTGCAGTCTGTAATGAAGTTTACCTGGAAGAGGTCATATCTTTTAATCCTTCCAGCTGCTTATACATTTCTATAGCAGGGATTAATTTTTAATTTGCATTGTATTTTCATGGGCATATGGCTACTACACTAAAATATTTAATTATTTTAAAAATAAAATAGGAAAGATAAAACAGCTTAAAGTGTATTGATGTTCTGAATAACTTTATGAATGAATAGATCCTGAAATTTGAAGTCAGTGTTTTGCACAACAAATCAACATTTGGGACTGGACTTACTTGGTTGGGGACCTCTCCTTATTATGTGTTAGGGATAATGGTGGTGCTATGAGAATCCTGGAAAGATGAGAAGCAAAAGCCTGGAATTGGGAGTCCTGTACTGTCTTTGGGGTGTACAAAGAGGCTCCCTCTTTCTAGGTGTTGATCAGTACAGTATGACCATTGAGGGGCAAAATTTCCTGTCTTGACCCCAGGATGTTAAAAGAAAGAACAATAAAAGTTTTGTTTCTTCCAAAGCAAGTTTTGTGATCTAACAGTTGATGACTCTAGCCAAGAGCAAGATGTTTGTCTTCTGAAAACCAGGCTTGTAATCTACCCGTGCTAGGGTTTTTTTTGAGATGGAGTCTCGCTGTGTCGCCCAGGCTGGAGTGCAGTGGCCGGATCTCGGCTCACTGCAAGCTCCGCCTCCCAGGTTCACACCATTCTCCTGCCTCAACTTCCCTAGTAGCTGGGACTACAGGCGCCCGCCACCTCACCCGGCTAGTTTTTTTGTATTTTTTAGTAGAGACGGGGTTTCACCGTGTTAGCCAGGACAGTCTTGATCTCCTGACCTCGCGATCCGCCCGTCTCGGCCTCCCAAAGTGCTGGGATTACAGGCTTGAGCCACCGCGCTCGGCCTTTTTAAACTTTTTAAGCCAAAATTTCTTCATCTATACAACGCTGGTAAAATGCTATCTAACTCACAGGGTTATCTGAGTCTTACAGTTGTCCATTAGTTACCCTGCATCTCTAAGCCTTCAATGGTTGGTTGTTATCATTACCATTCTTGCTCAGAAAAGAGGGAAATTAAGTTTATCATTTACAGATATAGAAGAAAGATGAGTAACAAGGAACTAAATGATTTTTTCAATTCACACTGATCAAGTCCTTTTGACTTTTTAAAAATTTACTTTATTCAACATGCTTTTATGTACATGATACAGTATTTCATTTGTTCTTTATATTAACCCTAAAACATAAATTGGATGATTCTGGTCTACCGTACGGTACAAGGAGGGGAAGAAAATGTGGAATTGTGGTCATCTCCGCTTCCTTGGAAGTAAACAACAGAATACACAGAGAAAAACCAAACTCACAACTTCTTAATAAGGTAGGAATATATTTTACATGTTTTCAAAAAATAAAGTTTCAGACACTTTTATATAGCAAGAAATAAATTATTTGAAATTTAGGAGGAAAAATATAGAGTATATCTCATCAGTTAAAAATAATAATTTTGCTGAACAGATGTTGGCAGTTAGGAAATCTTCTAAAAACTCACATATTCTATATTTTATAAAGTTTTATTTCTACTTCCTCTGAATAGCATAATATAATCTGATCTAACATTTACTAATGTTGAAGAATAAATTATTTTAAAATGAGAGAACATCACTCTTTTATTTTTTTGATTTCATTACTCTGACCTACATTTAGAAAACAAATTATTTTTAATGATCAAAAGCTACCTCATTCTCATCACTGACTAGACTTATTCATATAAGAATTGCATCTGTAACACAAGTTTTACAGTTAATTTTATGAAGAGTGAATAGAGCAATATATATGTTTCTGGCATTCACAAATTCCCTCAAGGACATTACAACTTATTTTTCCCGCTGTATCTCTGATTATTATTACATGTGAATTTTGCTCTTAAATAACAACTAAAGGTATTTAATTCATCAATTTTTTTTTGCCTGTCTACAGAGTCCAAACACTATGGTAGATGCCTGGAAATCTATAGACAGGAGAGATCTTTGCACTTGTCACATGTATTCTAGAAAAGAAAAGACACATAAACAACAAATTGAAATACAAGAACATTATAAATGATAGAGGAACAAATGCTTTGCCAAAGTAAAAAATGTACGTGTTTTATTTTGGTAAGAGGTGGAAACCACTGAAGTTTTGAAAACAGACAATACTCTAAGAATGGAGAAAATCTACAGTTCAATTTTTTTTTAAAAGCTACAGTTCAATTTTAAAAAATTACCTTGCATTGTAATTTACCTTGCATTATTTTGAATGTCCTAATAACATAATTATGGTATTTTGTTAGCAGAAATTTTACATAATTTTAAAAAGCATATGAGTCTTAGGATTTGGGGTTTATAATTTCTAAATGTAAATATGTGAAACATATAAACATGTGGGTTAGAACATGCTCCTTTGGCTCAGAGGAGTTTGTTATTACCCACCTTCTGAAGCCTACTTCTGTCAATTCATCAATCTCATTCTCTGTCCAGTTTTGCACCCTTGCTGGAGAGGTATTGGGATCATTTAGAGAAGAGGCATTCTGGCTTTTGGAATTTTCAGTTTGTGCACTGATTTTTCCTAATCTTCATGGATTTATCTACTTTTGATCTTTGAGGATGATGACCTTTGGATGGAATTTTTGTGTGGGGGTCTTTTTTGTTGATGTTTTTGTTGTTGTTGTTGTTTTCTGTTTGTTAGTTTCTCTTCTGCCAGGCCCTTCTTCTGCAGGTCAGCGGCAGTTTGCTGGAGGTCCATTCACCTGGGTATCACCACTGGAGGCTGCAGAACAGCAAAGACTGCTGCCTGCTTCTTCCTCTAGAAGCTTTGTCCCAGAGGGGCACCAGCCTGATGGCAGCCGGAGCTGTCCTGTATGATGTGTCTGTCGACCCCTGTTGGGAGGTCTTTCCCAGTCAGAAGGCACGGGGGTCAGGACCCACTTGAGAAGGCAGTCTGTCTCTCAGCAGAGTTGGTGCGCTGTTCTGGGAAAATCTCCCTTGTCAGGATCAGCTGTTCTCTTCAGACCCAGCAGGCAGGAAAGATGAAGTCCACTGAAGCTGCGCCTGCAGCTGCCCCTCCCTCCATGTGCTCTGTCCCAGGGAGATGAGGGTTTTATCTGTAAGCCCCTGACTGGGGCTGCTGCATTTCCTTTAGAGATGCCCTGCCCAGTGAGGAGGAATCTAGAAAAGCAGTGTGGCCACAGCTGCTTTGCTGCGCTATGGTGAATTCCACCCAGTCCAAACTTCCGGGCCTCCTTGGCACTGTCAGGGGAAAACCACCTACTAAAGCCTCAGTAAAGGCGGATACTCCTCCCTTAACCAAGCTCGATCAACCCAGGTGAACTTCAGGCTGCTGTGCTGGCAGTGAAAATTTCAAGCCAGTGGTTCTCAGCTTGCTGGGCTCCGTGGGTGTAGGACCCACTGAGTGAGACCACCTGGCTCTCTGGCTTCAGTCCCCTTTCCAGAGGAGTGCCGGTTCTTCTGTCTCACTGGGGTTCCAAGCACCACTAGTGTACAAAAAAAATCCTCCTGCAGCTAGCTCAGTGTCTGCCCAAACAGCTGTTCAGTTTTGTGCTTGAAACCAACAGCCCTGGTGGTATAGGCTCACGAGGGAATCTCCTGATCTGTGGATTACAATAAATCCGTAGGAAAAGCGTCGTACCCAGGGTGGGTGGCACAGTCCTTCACAGCTTCCCTTGTCTACCAGGAGGGCAGGTCCCCCTGCTCCTTGCACTTTCCGGGTGAAGTGACGTCCCACCCTGCTTCTGCTCGCTCTCTGTGAGTTGCACCCACTGCCTAATCAATCCAATGAGATGAACTGGGTACCTCAGTTGGAAATGCAGAAATCAACTACCTTCTGTGTTGGTCTTGCTGGGAGCTGCAGACCAGAGCTGTTTCTATTTGGCCATCTTGGCCCCTCCAAAAAGGGCTTCCTTTTTAACACTTAAGAAATTGTTAAGGGACTATCATATTCTGCTTTGAATCTAGTCGTGAACATGGTATTTTGCTGACTCATATTAGGTATGAGACAGTTCAGTTGTGAGCGACAGAAAACCCAACTAACTATGTCTTAAACAGAAAGAGGCTTCTCATTTGAGTAAATGTTCGCAGAAGGGGCTGACAAATCAGGGACCCAGGTATCCTCTGTCTTGTTATCCAGTGTATATACCTGATCTCATGGTCCAAGATGGCAGCCCCTAAGTTCCTGGAAGGATAGAGGCGGGGATGAAGAGGGGAGAAGAGGATGTGTGGGTACTCACTGTTAAAACAACCTAGGAACCACCACATGACACTTTTGCTTATATGCCTTTGGTCATTTGAGAGCCACAACAACAATAGTTGGCCACATCTATTGTTGGGAATGAGAGGTTGGGAAATATATGTAGCTAATAATCTCTTTACTATGAAAACAGATGGAAAGGATGTTGGGTAACAGTTGAAAGTCCTGACTATAACTCTTAATAAATATCCATTGAATTATTAAGAACATGCATTTATTAATCACTGGCTTTGTGGCCAATACATGACTAAACATCCTTTGTATAATCTTCACAACAATTTTAAGAGGTCATCTATTTTTGTCGACACTTTGTATATAAAGAAGACATACCTTAGAGTACCCAGTAACTTTGTTCAAGGTGACAGTCAATGGTCAGTAGAATCCAGGATCACTGATCTTGAACATCCTCTTTCTTCACCATGTAATACAACTGCTTATGTAAATGTGCTTCACTTGCATTAGATTTAAACATCCAGAGAACAAGTAATGTGGTTTATTTATCCTCACGCTATTTATTAATTCGTTCAAATATATTTACTGAGCAAATAAAAATATTCTCAGTCTTGGGGATATGAAAAGGATTATGATAGCACACCTGTTTCACTTTTTTATGAAAGGTTAGGCACTAGTCACCAATCATTGAGATTGGTGAGAATACAAAGTGAGCCAACAAATAGTATTCCTGCCCTCATGCAGCTTACCTAATAAACAATATCTTACATAGTCTAATTACTAGCTGTGGCAAGGGCTGTGCTAGAAAAGAACAAGAAGCTGTGAGAACATATATTAGAATGGAATCCAGTCGAGGAGAGGGATAGGGTTAGGGAAAGCTTCCCTGAGGAATTGGCATCTAGACAGCAATTAGCGCACGGGAAATAATAAATATATTGAATGAATGAATAAATTCATTAATTTAAATGAAGTTGAGCATCTCTTGGAAATATGTTTTTTTCTAAGCCTGGAAAAAAAGAAGCCACATATGGCTGGAACTTGCAGAGTAAATTCCTCACATTTCCCAGAGCATAATTGTTTGTTGAATGAAATCAAATAGCTTTTCTCTCTGAAAAGTTCACAGAATGAAGTAGAGAACTTCCATATCAGATAATTTGAAATGTTTTGTTCACTCCAATAAGCCCACATGGGGAGAGAAAACTTACATATTGCCCAAATAACTCTCTACAGATAGTAGCTGCTCAATGAATATTCATTCATTTACTGTAGATTTGAGACTCAGAAAAAAACTCCAAAAAGTATCAGATAATGCATTGATGTTTCAAAATTTATAGACATCTTTCCAGATCCAGGTTAATGCATGCTCTTAAAAAAAAGAAGCTAGGATACATTGGCAATTATATTTAAATGTCTGGGTTTTTTTTTTTTTTTGGTTTATTTTTTGTTTTGTTTTGTTCTGTGAGATAATCACATTTTGGTTTAAGAGCTTCTGGAAAGCTGACATTATGTAAAAATACTGGCTTAGGCTGGGCTCCTGCTAAGAAAAGTAAGATAAAAATATTCACATATGACCGGGAGCGGTGGCTCACACCTGTAATCCCAGCACTTTGGGAGGCTGAGGTGGGTGGATCATGAGGTCAGGAGTTGGAGACCATCCTGGCTAACACGGTGAAACCCTGTCTCTACCAAAAATACAAAAAAATTAGCCGGGCACAATGACGGGTGTCTGTAGTCCCAGCTACTTGGGAAGCTGAGGCAGGAGAATGGCGTAACCCGGGAGGCGGAGCTTACAGTGAGCCGAGATTGCACCACTGCACTATAATGTGGGTGACAGAGTGAAACTCTGTCTCAAAAAAAAAAAAAAAAAACACAAAACAAACAAACAAACAAAAAAATTACATACACTTCTAAAATTCAGTACTTTATCTCTTAACAACACTAATGATAGTAATAAACTAAGGAGACCTGCATTGAACATAGTTTTTCTTTTTTTAATCTGAGAAATGAAAATACAGCCCTTGTATTATGAATTATATAATAGAAGCAAGAAAATGTGAGAGCCTATTTGTAGGGGGAAAAAGGAGAGCTTTATTATTTTCTTCAAGAGCCAAAATCATAACAAAATAAAGTGATCTATACTAAGTACACTAGCATTAGGATGAAATAGCTACTACTTTAATTAAATATATTAGTTTTGGGAAAAACGGCAGCAGTGGCAGCAAAAACATTAAAAACAAATACATGGAGAAAATGTAACCAACATATGATATAAAAACGAAATGTTCTGAAAAAGGCATTAAAGGAGAATAAATACACTTATTTAGAACCTCAAAGTTCAGTGTATCTCTTCTCTAGAGTCCAGCAAAATGATACTTTCAGGCAAGCTATAGTCTCAGAAACTGTTTTGATGAAAATGGAAATAGAGGAAAATGAAACTTTATTTAGGAGTTCCCAAATGTTCCCTAAATATCTTTTCAACTCTAAGTGGATGTCACTCAACCTCCCACTCCACTAGATGGGGTCATGGGACTCATAAATGGCCAACAGCTTAGAAGCAGAAGTGTCACATGGCAGTGGTGTCCATTTAATCCATTTCCACTTTCTATCCAGAGCAGCAAGTAGTTTCCAACTTAATGCTATACACCCTTATCAGGATTTTCTCCAAGTTAATCAAAAAGCCAATGAACTCCTATTCTTGAATTTGATAGATATCTTAGTAGTTAATGATGCATCCTCAAGCTCTCTTACCATTTCATCTTTTATTTTTATTTCAACAGCTGCCTCCGGGCAGTTAGCTGTAAAAGCCTCCTGGCTGGTATCCTTGCTCATAGGCTCCCCTATCTCTAAAGCACAATTCAACAATTATTCCATTAAATTTTACTAAAAGCTTTGCCAGTGCTAGGCATTGTATTAGGTACTCAGAGCACTGACCACTTACATGTCATCTTCCTAAACTCTAGTTCTGACATTATCAATACCCTTCTATAATCAAGTGCCACCTTAGTTTAAATGTGATGTATTTTCACATTTTGGCATCTCCTTACCTTTTCAATCTTTTGTCCTCCTATTACCCCTACAGATATCCAACTCTTCAGTATAATAAGGTTTGACTCTGATGCCCGTTGAACTTTCTCCATCCCCATTTCAACTTTGTTCATTCTATTCCCTTTGTCTGGAGTAACTTCCTTAATGTCATCCTCAAAGATGCTAAATCATCTTCAATAATTAAAATGTAAATGGATTTCCGATGTTTTCATTATATTCCAGTTCCACAGAAAACAAGTATTTCTTCTTTAAGAACTCCTAAGACCCAGTTGAAAATTTAACAATAAAACATTTAAAACCTGGTTTTATGAGGTTGTGGTTGTTTTCACAACCCTTTTAATATTTAGTCATAACTTAATTATTGAAGGCCTTATGTTGTAGGCAACAATCCAATCCCTTGGAAACAAGCATTACCAGTTTTAGTTCATGGAGGAATGTGGATTCCACCTAAGAATGTCACTAATATAGGCAGGTTAATAATAAAATACCATTAAGGCAGCATAGATTGTTATGTTTTGGATTTGTAATGCCCTGATACCATCCATTGCTTTAAAATGTTTCACACTTATGTATCACTTTGAAAAGCAATATGCTTTTCTCCAACATTTTAACTTATTTAATGAAGTTGTTTCTTATAATAGAAGGACACATCTTAGGTGAAGTTTGTCTCTCTCGCTAGACTATGAGTTCCATCAGGATAGTGATTTCTACATTTTCTTGGGATAACCAATATCAAAATTCACTGGGGGTATCTGCCCACTATGTGTTCCCCTGGGTTCCAACTCTCACCTCCTAAGGGAGGTGTTTAAAAAGCTCTTCAGATAATTTTTATGTGGTTGAAGTTTGAGAACCATTGCCCCAGGCTAGAGATGAACTAACTCCTTGTTTATGGAAATTTCAAATTTTTGTTAGGCGTAGTGGTTCATGCCTGTTATCCCAGCACTTTGGGAGGCAGAGGTGGGTGGATCATGAGCTCAAGAGTCCGAGACCATCCTGGTCAACATGGTGAAACCCTGTCTCTACTGAAAATACAAAAATTAGCTGGGCGTGGTGGCACGCACCTATAGTCCCAGCTACTTGGGAGGCTGAGGCAGGAGAATCGCTTGAACCTGGGAGGCGGAGGTTGCAGGGAGCCGAGATCGCACCACTGCACTCCAGGTTGTCGACAGAGTGAGATTCCCTCTCAAAAAACAATAAAAAAAGAAAAAAGAAAATTCAAATTTTATGGGATATAATAGTTACTTATTATAGCTTTAAGAAAATCCAAGACTGCCCCACAGTCACTACCAGTGTCCACTGTGTCTCCCCAAAATAAAAGGGAACTACCAAGAGTTGTCAAAGAGGATAGTGCAGAGGTCACAAATACTTTAGGGCTGCCCCTCACACCAGCTGCACCGGGTTTGACTCCCAACTTTTCAACTTACTAAGATAAGTAAACTTAGACAACTTACTTAGCTTTCTGTGCCTAGATTTCCCCACCTGAATAATGGGGATAAGAACAATACCAGAATAATGGGGATAAGAACAATATTGAATTACAGTCAATACCTGTAGAGCAGTTGAAACTGCAGCGCATCGTGCTGAAGTGCTGTTAGACCTTAAAACTAATACGTAATACTATGGACAATGAAACTGATTTCTAACCTAAATACGGTAAATACATAATTTTTTCTACAATTAAGTCTAACTACATTCAGTTAGTTTTAAGCAACAACAACAAACTCCTCTAAATAGAAATGGTTTTAAATTAATAACCACTTCAAAAAAGTAAACCTTTCAGAATCAGACCAGGTGGCTTAGTACTGTCACATTTTCAACAGAAGGAGGTTTTCAGTGAGACACTGGGCAGAACAAATTTGCACAGTGTCTGCTGTGGGCATAAGGGATTCCTTCAGCCCTATGCAAATAGTAATCCCACTAGTTCCCAGAAGATAAACATGAAGAGACAATGAAACCTTTAGCTCAGATGCTCACTTACGTCTGCTTCTCTGAATTTCTCACCTTTGGGGACTTGAGAACAGGCTGCCAGTAAACTTTCTATGCTCTTGCAAGAAGCCCTGATGCAGTTCTATTAGAACTAATTGTTACATTAAAGGCAATATGAGAATCTAATTCATAAATAGCATTTCCCATAGGCATGTCTCATAAACAGTTTTAATACCTTTGGTTGAGATAGTTTCAGATTCACAAGGGAATACTGGAGACTTAAGTTACCAATATAGGAGAAGAGTTACAATAAGAAACTCTCAAAAAAGAAAGGAACTCAGGGCGCTAAATCCTTTAGTCCTAAGTGCCAGAAATTGGGATACAGAGTCCAGGAGCAATCTAGCTGGTCGTGTGAAGAGATACGAAGACGGAACCAGAGTCAATTTGCCATGAATATGAATGAGGTAGATTGTAAAACCAGAGGTTCTCAATTTTGAATTTTTTTCATGATAAAAGCAAAGTGCTATCTTCAATCCATTCAGATTTTCTCCATTTCAATCTACCATTTCATAAACTAAAAAAAAGAAGGTATTTTGGTAATATTCATGAAACAATGGAAACCAACTCAACTAGAAGGCATTTAAAATCTCGAACTTTATAAATATAATAGCAAAATTGGAAATGTTTTTTCCTCATGGTCAAAATGTACAGCAAGTATATTTAAAAAGTCTTTTATATAAGGTTGGTTACACTGAATTGTCTACTGAGAGTCTGCTAAACTTGTGCTAGTAGATGCTAAAAACTGTGTTAAAGTAATTCTCTATAACTCTTTATGTTCTGTATTTTATGAGAAACGGTAATACAAATAGTTTGTATATTTGACATTTTTGCAAGGGTAAATATTGCAAATTTCATAAGCTATAAATATACTAGTATTTTAAAGTTTTTTTTTCTAAAATAAGTTAATCTTGGAGAAGATAAGTTTACATTAACAATATTACATCTAAAGTTTCTAAACTCTTATGGTGTGATTATAACACATTTATAAAAATGTGCAAGAAACTAAATCAAACATTCTTTTAACATTTGAGAAACAAACAAAAACAAAAACAAACAAACAAAAAACAGAAGTGGGACAGGAGAAGGCAGAAGTTTTACGAGGTTTAACTAGTAGACTTCCTGGCAAACGTCCTACAAATATTGCCCAAGCCCATCTAGCCTTGCCTAAAAAAGTGGTTTGCAGTGATTATGGAGTAAAGTATGGTCATTAGGATTTACAGGAAGGATGATTCCTCTGCTCTCTGGATTGGTGAGGCACTCCCCGTATAAATATAAATGCACCACATGTGGTACCAATGGATCATGCTTAGCCAATTAAAATGTGAATGTGTAATAGCTGAACATAGTAAACTGAGTTGCCAGGGTATTCTCAGCATCACACAGTGCAGAATAATTACCTTGTGAAAAAAAATACTATCTTTTTCCTTTTTTTTGTTCAGTATTCCCTATTCTTCTGTTAGTCAATTATTGATATTTATTTAACATAGTTTTAATTCAAGGTGCCATGGGAATAGACTTAAACCAACTATAATTCCTACTCTCAAGTTGCTTATGGTATAGGAGGAGAAGGAAAAGCAAACAATGACTATAAAGGTATTTTAGTTACTATGATTTTAACATACAGTTGACTGAGTGGGATAAAAGGATTGTAGTCACTTCTACTTTGAAAGTAAAAGGCAGGGCTTTCAGGAATTACTTTATAGAGAAGGGAATGATGGGGCTGAATCTAAAGAAGACTGGAAGCTAGTCAATAGATGAACCATGCAGTGTATGTACCGAAGCACAGAGGCAGAATAAGCTGGATTAATTTGAAGAACAGCAAGAAATTCAGTTTAGTGAGGCACTGGGTACTCAAAGTGGTAGAGGAAGCAAAAGAGATTTCACACGCAGTTTTTTTTTTCTTTTTTTGTTCCAGACGGGGTCTCACTGCGTGGCCCAGGCTGGAGTGTAGTGGCGCAGTCTCGGCTCACTGCAACCTCTGTATCCCAGACTCAAGTGATTCTCCTGCCTCAGCCTCCTGCCTCTAGCTGGAATTAGAGGTGCCTGCCACCACACCCGGCTAATTTTTGTATTTTTAGTAGAGACAGGTTTCACTATATTGTCCAGGCTGGTCTTAAACTTCCGACTTCATGATCCACCTGCCTCGGCCTCCCAAAGTGCTAGGATTAAGGGCTTCAGCCACCAGGCCCAGTCCTAGACGCAGCTTTTTAAAAATGCAGAGCAACTGCTATATGGTTCATCATGTATTCCAAAGAATCTGGAGTTAAGATCTAAAACACAGCTTGTTAGGGAAAAAAGGCAAGCAATACAATATGCACTACTATTACTATAACTGTGGTAAATGACCAAATAATTTGAGACAAAATATATTATTTTTCTGGACAGAAGCATTAAGACATTTTAACTTAATGTATAGTGCTTTTTTTAATTAAAAAAGAAACATCTGTTTTAAAAACACACAACTATGTATGAAAAACTCATTTCTAATTAACAACTTCAATAGAAATCATAATTTTCTACGTGGGATCATAGTTTAAAAAAATCATTAGAAAAAGCAATATACTAATGTCCAGATATAATTAGCTTTAAAGAGGTGTTTAGTAAGAAAGGGAATATAGTTTAATATATATGGGCATGTAGTAATTTTCTTCAAGAGAAAAGGATACAATATTTTCCACTTGATTAAGTCAGTATTAAAAATGAATTAGATTGTATGTAATTCAGGTTCTGTAACTAGAAAAAAAGCTGAAAATGAAAAAAAATCTACTTCTTTAATCCTGATCTTTTGAAAATGATTTTTGTATCTGAAAAACCTCCAGGTGTCTATATATATCAAAAAAGTTTTTATACACATTACTTACAGACATATGAAATGAAATAGATGATTAGTCATTTTTTTTTTCTTTCTTTATTTTTTTGGTAGCATTCTCAATCGCACTGTTAACAAAGTTGTTAAAAAAATCCATGTGTGAAATTTGTACCACAGAAATTTATAACTATTTTTGCTCACTTAACTCCCTTTTGGGCCAATATATTCTACATTAACTATAATTTTCTTCAAAATGCAGAAGGTAGATAATTTTGTGTTTGAATATGTTAAGTTTTATAACAAAGAAAAATCAAATAGCCATTTAGAAACATTAACTGTTTCATGACTGATGGATAATGCTTACTTGTGAGTTGCTGCCAAGGCTGCCTGCCGGAAGTTCAGAGATTTTTCATGGGTTACTTATTTCCCATTATGTTTCCTCATTTTCTTCACTGTTCTTTCCTCTCCCTCTAGCTTAGGCAGTCATCACTACTTGCAGTTCCAACAACAAGGTTCCCATATCATCAAGCAAAAGTGTTTTTATTTTATTTATTTATATTTTTACTGCAACTCAGGCAGTATAAACCCAAGATTTATAAGGAGACAAGACATATTTTCACTGTGCAGTCTGAGCATGACCTGCAGTAGGCCTATGGAGCAATTTAGATGTTTCTGTTTCTACCAAGTATAAATTGGTACCAGTAGAGTAGGGCGCTGCTGAAAAGATACCTGAAAATGTGGAAACAACTTTGGAATGGGGTAACAGGGAGAGGTTGGAACAGTTTGGAGGGCTCAGAAGAAAATAGAAAAACATGGGTTAAGTTTGGAACTCCCTAGAGACTTGTTGAATGGCTATGACCAAAATGCTGATAATGATATGGACAATGAAATCCAGGCTGAGGTGGTCTCAGATGGAGATGAGGAACTTGCTGGGAACTGGAGCAAGGTGACTCTTGTTACGTTTTAGTAAAGAGACTGGCAGAATTTTGCTCCTGCTCTAGAAATCTGTGGAACTTTGAACTTGAGAGAGATGATTTAGGGTATCTGGCAGAAGAAATTTCTAAGCAGTAAAGCATTCAAGAAGTGTATTGGATGCTGTTAAAGGCATTCATCTTTATAAGGGAAGCAGAGCATAAAAGTTTGGAAAGTTTGCAGCCTGACAATGCAATAGAAAAGAAGATCCCATTTTCTGAGGAGAAATCCAAGACAGCTGCATAAATGTGCATAAGAAATGAGGAGCTGAATATTAATCCCCACAACAATGGGGGAAATGTCTCCAGGGCAAGTTAGAGGCTTCATGGCAGCCCCTCCCATCACAGGCCTGAAGGCCTAGGAGGAAACAGTGGTTTTGTGGGCTGGGCCCAGGGTTCCCTTGCTCTGTGCAGCCTAGGGACTTGGTAACAAATTGTTACACATTTCTGTAGTACAAATTTCACATATGGATTTTTTTAAGAAGTCAAGAATTGAGGTTTCAGAAACACTGCCTAGATTCCACAAGATGTATGGAAATGCCTGGATGCCCAAGCAGAAGTTTGCTGCAAGGGTGGAGCCCTCATGGAAAACCTCTGCTAGGGCAGTGCAGAAGGGAAATGTGGGGTCAGAGCCCCCACACGGAGTCCTCACTGAGACACCACCTAGTGGAGCTGTGGGAAGAGGGCCATCATCCTAGAGACCCTAGAATGGTAGATCCACTGTCAGCTTGCACCACGTGTCTGGAAAAGTCACAAACACTCAAAGCCAACCTGTGAAAGCAGCCAGGAGGGAGGCTGTACCCTGTAAAGTCACAGGGGCAAAGATGCCCAAGACCATGGGAACCTACCTCTTTCATCAGCATGACATGGATGTGAGATATGCAGTCAAAGGAAACCATTTTGGACCTTTAAGATTTCACTACCACACTGGATTTTGGACTTGCCTGGGGTCAGTAGCCCCTTTGTTTTGGCCAATTTCTCCCATTTGGAATGACTGTATTTAACTAATGCCTGTACCACCACTGTATCTAGGAAGTAACTAAGTTGCTTTTGATTTTATAGGCTCATAGGTTGAAGGGACTTGCTTTTTTCTCAGATGAGACTTCGGACTGTGGACTTTTGAGTTAATGCTGAAATGAGTTAAGACTTTGGGGGACTGTTGGGAAGGCATGATTGGTTTTGAAATGTGAAGACATGGGATTTGGGACAGTCTACAGGCAGAATGACATGGTCTGGCTCTGTGTCCCCATCCAAATCTCATCTTATAGCTCCCATAATTTCCACATGTGTGGAAGGGACCCGGTGAAAGATAATTGAATCATGGGGGTGGGTCTTTCCCATGCTATTCTCATGACAGTGAATAAGTTATAAGATCTGATAGGTTTTTCAAAACAGGAGTTTCCCTGCACAAGCTCTCTCTCTTTTTGCCTGCTGCTATCCACATAAATGTGACTTGCTCCTTCTTGCCTTCCACCATGATTGTGAGGCCTCCCCAACCATGTGGAACTGTAAGTCCATTAAACCTCTTTCTCTTGTAAATTGTCCAGCCTTGGGTGTGTCTTTATCAGCAGCATAAAAACAGACTAATACACCAAATGACCCATGGTTTCTATGCACACTGAAGTTTGAGGAATAACTATCTTTCCTCTCACAAATTCTATGGCACACAGAAAAGGAACATATTAAGATCATAGCCACATTTCTAAAAAGGTAAGAGAGTTCAAAACCGAATTTTCTCAGTGATAAAATAATAGAACTGAAAAAACAACTGGTGAATTAACTTTCAAAAGAAAAATTATGACATTGGCCTAGTATTATACTATATCATACACATCAAATATATCAGCACACAATAGTAATACATAGTATAAGGGAAATTTCTTTCCTTGTATTATATAAATATTATGCTAATGTAGTTTTTACTTTAATAAAAGTCCTAATAAAAATAGGCTGTTTGGATATACTATAATTCAAATGGAGTAGTTAGCAAACCAGGTAAGGCCAGGCCACATATATTTTGTTGTTATGTTTACCCAGCTTACTTATATCTTTTCTGGATTCAGAGCATCCTGAAAGTAGGTGTTATCTTTTTTCTATTTCCTAGTAGGGGATAGAGTGTAGAGTACACATTCATGAAGTAAATGTTTGTGGAATACATGAATAAATTAATAGCTGGAAATTCAATGTATATGTATTCTAGAAAAACACATACATATATATAAATAAAAATAAACCCAGAAATTTAAAAAATAAAATTAATATTTTACTACAGATAGCTATAAAAGAAAAGAAAAACACAGAGAAATTGAAAATGAATATCTTGAAAATAAATAAGAAATAGTTATCCTGGCTGAACCTCAGTTAGTTAGCAAAGCACCCAGAATTTAAAATATGTTTGTTATAATCCAAGACATATTTTTATAATTGTGCAGAGTTGCTATTTCTAACATGTTAATCAGAAAGAAAAACTGATATCTAGGATGCTGATGAGCTGATGTTTAATATAGTGGTTAATTATTAGTTGGAAAAAATCTAGATAAAGAAATAAAACTCCAAAAAAACTCGAAAGCTGAAAAAAAAAATGTTTAACTGTATTTATCAACTCTTTAAATCCAGAACCAATTATGAGAATCGTGGTACTATTAATAATTGCATGCTGAATATATAAATATAAAATGGCAATTTCAATTTTCATTTCATCAAGACAATGAAGAAAACGAAATTGAATACTAATTAGTGCATGTTTGTCATGCACCTGAAAGATTAGGGGGTTACTGTGCTCATTATAAGTGAGTTTGAGCAAAGTACTCAAAGGTTTCATTTGAAGGACTGAATATAAATAGTAGAATTAGGTGACAAGGGAAATTAACAATGAATGATCAAACACAGAAAATCTGGTATATCATTTGATTTCACAGAATGTCTTATACATGATTTTATCTTACAAAATTGATAAAGTTTTTCCTTCTAAAAAATAACTTAGAAAATATATTATTAAAGAATGCATTAACAAAATATATATATTGAACATAATGCATAAGTAATTACTGAATAACAATGTTGAGACTAAGAAAATTACTCAAAACTATATGATCACATAGAAATTAAATAACCTGCTCCTGAATGACTTTCGGGTAAATAATGAAAGTAAGGCAGAAATCAAGAAGTTATTTGAAACTAATGAGAACAAAACTACAACATACCAGAATCTCTTGGACACAGCTAATGCAGTGTTAAGAGGGAAATTTATAGCACTAAATGCCCACATCAAAAAGTTAGAAAGATCTCCATTTAATAATCTAACATCACAACTAAAAGAACTAGAGAACCAAGAGCAAACCAATCCCAAAGCTAGTAGAACACAAAAAGTAACTAAACTCAGAGATGAACTGAAGACTGAGACATGAAAAGCCATTCAAAAGATCAACAATTGTGAATGGGAGTTCACTCATGATTTGGCTCTCTGTTTGTCTATTATTGGTGTATAGGAAGTACCTGGGGGGATATAACTTACAAGGGACTTGAAGGACCCTTTCAAGGTAAACTACAAATCGCTCCTCAAGGACATAACAGAGGACACAAACAAATGGAAAAACATTCCATACTCATGGATAGAAAGAATCAATATTGTAAAAATGGCCATACTGTCCAAAGTAATTCATAGATTCAATGCCATCCCGATCAAGCTACCATTGACTTTCTTCACGGAATTAGGACAAACAACTTTAAATTTCATATGGAACCAAAAAAGAGCCCATATAGCCAAGACAATCCTAAGCAGAAAGAACAAAGCTGGAGGTACCATGCTACCTGACTTCAAACTATACTATGAGGCTACAGTAACCAAAACAGCATGGTACTGGTACCAAAACAGATATATAGACCAATGGAACAGGACAGAGGCCTCAGAAATAATGCCACACATCTACAACTCTCTGATCTTTGACAAACTGACCAAAACAAGCAATGAGGAAAGGATTCCCTATTTAATAAATGGTGTTGAGAAAGCAGGCTAGTCATATGCAGAAAACTGAAACTGGACCCCTTCCTTACACCTTATACAAAAATTAACTCAAGATAGATTAAAGACTTAAACATAAGACCTAAAACCATAAAAATTCTAGAAGAAAATGTAGGCAATACCATTCAGGACATAGGCATGGGCAAAGACTTCATGACTAAAACACCAAAAAGCAAAGGCAACAAAAACCAAAATTGACAAATGGCATCTAATTAAATTAAAGAGGTTCTGCACAGCAAAAGAAACTATCATCAGAGTGAAGAAGTAACCTATAGAATGGGAGAAAAAATTTGCAATCTATCCATGTGACAAAGGGCTAATATCCAGAATCTACAAAGAACTTAAACAAATTTACAAGGAAAAAAAAAAAAATCAAAAAGTGGGTTAAGGAATAGAACAGACACTTCTCAAAAGAAGACATTTATGCAGCCAAAAATCATATGAAAAGAAAGCTCATCATCACTGGTCATTAGAAAAGTACAAATCAAAACCACAGTGAGATACCATCTCACACCTGTTAGAAAGGCAATAATTAAAAAAATCAGGGAACAACAGATGCTGGAGAGGATGTGGAGAAATAGGAATACTTTTATACTGTTGGTGGGAGTGTCAATTAGTTCAACCATTGTAGAAGACAGTGTGGTGATTCCTCAAGGATCTAGAACTAGAAATACCATTTGACCCAGCCATCCCATTACTGGGTATACACCCAGAGGGTTATAAATCATTCTACCATAAAGACACATGTACACGTATGTTTATTGCAGCATTATTCACAACAGCAAAGATTTGGAACCAACCCAAAATGTGGCATATATACACCATGGAATACTATGCAGCCATAAAGAAGGATGAGTTAATGTCCTTTGCAGGGACATAGATGAAGCTGGAAACCATTATTCTCAGCAAACTAACACAGGAACAGAAAACCAAACAGTGCATGTTTGCAGTCATAAGTGGGAGTTGAACAATGAGACCACATGGAGACAGGGAGGGGAACATCACACACTGGGGCCTGTTGAACAGGGCAGCTAGGGGAGGGATAGCATTAGGAGAAATACCTAATATAGATGATGAGTTGATGGGTGCAGCAAACCATCATGGCATGTGTATACATATGTAACAAACGTGTACGTTTTGCACATGTATCCCAGAACTTAAAGTATAATAAATTATAAAAAATCTGATAATATTTCTTAGCAGATACCTATATTTCTTTGAGAAATTGTGTTTGTTTATCAATAAATATACCAATTTTGATTTCAATCTGAAAATTCAGCTCAATTTACTCTGATAGTTTGGAAATAGTCCTGTTATGCTATTCCATTTAAATTGTTAAGGATATTCTTATTACTATTAGAAAGTTATAGAACACAAAAACTTAAGGCCTTTTATCTTTCACCCCCCAAAAAAAAATTAGTAGAAACCAACCCATCTCACTTTTAGCTTGAATCAAAAACAAACCTGCAATACTAATAGTTCTATTTTTAACTTGTATAATCCTCTAAGAATTATTAATATTCAATCTGAGTTCAGGACATTGTTGACTGGACACCACAACATATCCTCCAATGGTAATTTAATGAAAGTTACTAGTCCAACCTGTGCTGCAATAAACATACTACATTTTTGTATTTGGGAGCTTAAAAATACTGGTCATAAAGAAATTGTAAGAGCTTTGAATTAGGCTAATTATATATTTTGTGTAAGCTTTCTAGTTCTGGCAACTTGGATAAGATAATTAACCTGTTCGATTCAAGCCGTCTAAATTTATAAAATGATGATAATTATACCTACTATATGAAATTGTTCTGAGAATTAAATTTAAAAATCACCAAAAGAAGATCAACAAATTCATGAGGTGGTTACTGAAAAAATTAATAAAATAGACTACTAGCTAGACTAATAAAGGATGAAAAGGGAGAAGATCCAAATAAACACAATTAGAAATGACAAAAGAGATACTACAAATAACCATCAGCAACTGCTATGAACACTTCTATGCATAAAAACTAGAAAGTCTAGAAGAAACGGATAAATCCCTGGAAATATACACCCTCCCAAAACTGTGACAGGATGAAATTCAAATGAGTAGACAGATAATAATCTCTGAAATTGAATCAGTAATAGATAGCTTCCCAGCCAAAAACAGCCCAGGCCCAGATGGATTCACAGCTAAATTCTACCAGATATACAAAGAAGAACTGGTACCATTTCTACTAACACTACTTCAAACAATTGAGGAAGAGGTACTCCTCCCTAACTCATTCTATGAGGCTAACATCATCCTGATATCAAAACCAGGCAGAGACAAAACAAAAACAGAAAACTTCAGGCCAATATGTTGATGAATATCAATTCAAAATTCTTCAACAAAATACAAGCAAATTGAATACAACAGCACAACTAAAAGCTTATCCACCACGATCAAGTAGGCTTTATCCCGAGGATGCAAGGTAGGTTCAACATATGTAAAATCAATAAAAGCGATTAATCACATAAACAGAACTAAAGACAAAAACCACATGATCATCTCAATAGATGCAGAAAAGACTTTCAATAAAATTTAACACCTCTTCATATTAAAAACTCTCAATAAACTAGGTACAGAAATAACATACCTCAAAATTATGAATCATCTATGATAAACACACAGCCAACATCACACTAAATGAGCAAAAGATGGAAGTATTCCTCTTGAAAACTGAAACGAGACAAGGATGCCCTTTCTCATCACTCCTATTTAACGTAGTATTGGAAGTCCTGGCCAGGGCAATCAAGCAAGAGAAAAAAGTAAAAGGCATCCAAATAGACAGAGAGGAAGCCAAAGTACCCCTGTTTGCAGAGGACATGATTCCATATCTAGAAAACCCCACAGTCTAGGCCCAAAAGATCCTTAAGCTGATAAAATCCTTCAGCAAAGTCTCAGGGTAAAAAGTCAACATACAAAAATTATTGGCATTCCTGTACACCAACAACGGTCAAGCCAAGTGCCAAATCAGAAATGCAATCCCACCCACAATTGCTAAAAAACAAAAACAGAAAAAACACACCTAGGAATATAGCTTATTAGGGAGGTAAACAATCTCTACAATGGGAACTACAAAACACTGGTCTACGAAATCAGGGATAACACAAACAAATGGAAAAACATTCTATGCTCATGGATAGGAAGAATCAAAATCATTAAAATGGCCATACTGCCCAAAGCAATTTATAGATTTCAATGCTAATCCTATCAAACTCCCAAATGACATTATTCACAGAATTAGAAAATAATACATTAAAATAGCCAAGACAATCCTAAACAACAACAACAAAAATAAAATCCCCACAAAGCTCGAGGTATCACATTACCTGACTTCAAACTATACTATAGGGCTACAGTAACCAAAAGTAGTGTTTTGATAGTGATATGAAAACAGATATATATTCCAATGGAACAGAATTAAGAGACCAGAAATAAGGTTGTACACCTACAACCATTTGATCCTCCACAAAGCTGACAAAAACAAGCAATGGGGAAAGGACTCCCTAATCAATAAATGGTGCTGGGATAGTGGTTAGCCACATGCAGAAGATTGAAACTGGACCCTTTCCTTACACCATATACACAAATCAACTCAAGACAGATTAAAGACTGAAATGTAAAACCCAAAGCTATAAAAACCCTGAAAAACAACCCAGGCAATACCCTTCTGGACAGAGGAACAGGCAAAGATTTATGACAAAGACACCGAAAACAATTGCAACAAAAGCAAAAAATGACAAATGGGATCTAATTAAACTAAAGAGCTTCTGCACAGAAAAAGGAACTATCAACACGGTGAACAGACAACCTACAGAATGGAAGAAAACTTTTTCAAACTATGCATCTGACAAAGGTCTAATATCCAGCATCTATAAAAAACTTAACTTTGCAAGAAAAAACAAACAACTTCATTAAACAGTGGGCAAAGTACATAAATGAACAATTTTTAAAAGAAGACATACATGCAGCCAACAATCACAGGAAAAAGAAAAAAAACCCTCAAAATCAGTTATCATTAGAGAAATGCAAATGAAAACCACATTTAGGTACTATCTTACAACAGTCAGATATTGTAAAAAGTACAATATCTGTATGGCTATTACTAAAAAGTAAAAAAAAATAACAGATGCTGGCAAGGTTGAGGAGAAAAGGGAATGGTTATTCACTGTTGGTGGGAGTGTAAATTAGTTCAGTGATTGTGGAAAGCAGTGTGAAGATTCCTCAAAGAACTAAAAACAGAACTAATATTCGACCCAGTCACAGCATAACTGGGTATATACCCAAAGGAATATAAATTGTTCTATGATAAAGGCACATGCACACGTATGTTCACTGCAGCACCATTCACAATAACAAAGACATGGAACCAACCTGAATGCCAATCAATTGTAGACTGGGTAAAGAAAATGTGATACATAGACACCATGGAATACTATGCAGCTTCAAAAGAGTGAGATCATGTCTTTTGCAGGAACATGAATGAAGCTGGAGCAAACTAATTATCCTTAGCAAACTAATGCAGGAACAGGAAACCAAATACCACATGTTTTCCCTTAGCACCACTTATAGTGGGTGCTATATGATGAGAACACATGGACACATAGAATGAAATAACAGATAGTGGGACTTCACCTGAGGGTGAAGGATGGGAGGAGGGAAAGGGCCACGAAATATAACTAATGTATACTAGGCTTAATACCAGGGTGACAAAATAATCTGTACAACAAAACCCCATGACATGAAGTATACCTATATAACAAACCTGCACATGTACCCCTGAATCTAAAATAAAAGTTTCAAAAAAAAAAAAGAAAATTGGTAAAGTTTTGTAAAAAATAACATTAAAAATATATTATCAAAGAACACAATTATAAAATGAATACATTGAATATAATTCTTAAATATTTATTGAATAACAATATTTTTTAGTTTTTCACCCATTATATTTGAGATTCTTACTCTAATATAAAACCTTTCATATTTACTTTAACTGTTTTTCTCTGAGTGCATTATCATTTTCAGACCAAAAGCAAATTATCATCATCCCACTGACCTTAAAAGTAAAATAAGTTTTAACTATTGTTCTTAAGAGAATAAATCTAAATTTCTGTCAGTGTTGACCACTATCCTGTTCGATTAAGGTTATTTCTGCCTATATCCACTGGGATAAAGGGAATTTAAACATCATGCAATACTTTGAAAGGAAGAATGATGCATAGTGTTAAGTAGGCAATACTGGGACAAAGTAAAGTGAACAATCGGATATGAAACATTAATAAGGTGTTTCTCAGAGTAAATGTTGCAAAAGCATGCTATTTATGGTTTATAGAAAGATGGCAATCATTGAGGCTCACAAACATAATTTGTCAAACAGAAACCCTGATGTAAACTGGCGATATCATCTCTCAACAGTTCTGAATTTCAGCTATGAATATTAATGTCTAAAGTTTTATCATGACCACAGTCCTACAAATGCATTTCAACTAGAGTGATTAAAAATGTCTCTGGAATGATCATTCATTAGTAAATATGATATAATTATTTTCTATTATTCTATGCATATTTTAAACCTTAATTGATCCTTCACGAGTGCAATCAAAACTGTGTAGATGTGCCATTTTCACTATCTGGAGTTCATTTTGCATACGTGTCTATAGACTGAAAAAGTCAAGTATAACTTAAGAAGCAATTTTAACAAATGCATGTAAATATAAATTCATAAAACAAAACAAGAACTTCACATAACCTTATAGAGCTCTATAGATAAAAGAAATGTTTATGAGACATATAAGAATGCCTAAGAAACATGAACAAAGAAAGAATCTGAAGGAGATTTTGGCCCAGTTTTTCATTTATGGAAGCCTTGCCTCTTAGCCATAAATCATTTTTCCTTTATACCAAATGCCTGTAAACTAGTCCTTGTATAGTTATGTCACATCAGGGATTTCCATGTTTCTTTGACTTAAAATATGTAGTAAACAGATAGAACAGATCAATCACCTAAACTAATCGAAATTCTGCAATATCTCCCTACTACACTGAAATAAGGCTAATACCTTTTAGTATGACACCTGAAACACAGCAAACTCATACACTACATTTGAACATATCCCTCTAGCAACCTTTACTCAAGTCATGATTTTCTGCATAATATTCCCCAGATTGTCACATAGCACCTTTGATCAGGCTATTCCCTGGATGTTTAGTCTCTATTGAAAGCCATCCTTCTCAGGTCTAGCTCAAAAGCTATCTGCCCCAGGTGTGTTTCTCAAGATAATTAATGGATTCTTCCTCTGACCACAGTATACTGAACTCTTCCTCCCTTTAGTACACATCAACAATTTGTTAGATAGTTACTAATGTGCTTTCCCCAACAGAGATTTACTGTTTCACAGGCACCAGTTTTGATCATCTTTCTGTACTCCTAGTACATAGTTCATCTAAATGCTCAAAAAGCATTGAAATGCACAGAAATATAAGCTGCAGGCCTTGCTACCCACTCTGGGAAATCACTTAATATTTCAGTATATTGTTGTTTTCTCCCGTTTTAAAAAACACCTGGTTGATGAGAATGAATAACACTATGAAATGAAACACCTTCAGCTTGAAAGAAGGTGCATTTGAGGTATTGTTACTATGATTCATGGTATATTTTATACTTGCATTTGTGGACCCACTTCTTAGAGGTAGAAAAAAAATAGATGTAATTTTTATGTTCTTGAAGTATCATAAGTTGCTGCTAAATGTTAACACAGTGGTAACGAACACACAGAATACAGAAAGTCTCCTTCTTTGATATGCACCTTAAAATAGTGGTATTTACACCTGAATATTTTTAACGTTTTTGATCTTTTTAACCAGCTTCTTAATGGAATGTGCATGTTTTTTACTTATCAGAATTGTGAGCTAATTTGAACTCTTCACTAAATTACCCTTTCCTCTGACCATAAGGAAGAGTCACACTGAGTTCTCACTTGTCTGCTTTTTAAAATGACCAGAAGAATCCTTTAAAAATGACTTGTAACATTAACCTTGTCCCATCCCATCTGTTACCTGAATCCACGGCCATCTGTCATTTTCTGCAGCTGTCCACGCATTTATAAGCCCCTTCTTATTAAGACGTGCATAGTAGGGATACCATTTTTGGAGTCCAAAAAGAGCTCGGTGAGTAGAGGAAGCCGTGATTTGCTGGTTTGATATAATTCCACCTTCAATTCCCAATGGGCCTGAGCATTCTGAGAACAAAAACAGGAAAAAGTATGAACATATTCGAAATAATGCATGTACAACATATGTCTTTAGATTTGATAGGATTTTTTTTTTATTTTTTTATTTGTTATTATTATTATTTTTTTGAGACGGAGTCTCGCTCTGTCGCCCAGGCTGGAGTGCAGTGGCCGGATCTCAGCTCACTGCAAGCTCCGCCTCCCGGGTTTACGTCATTCTCCTGCCTCAGCCTCCCAAGTAGCTGGGACTACAGGCACCGGCCACCTCGCCTGGCTAGTTTTTTGTATTATTTTTTTTAGTAGAGACGGGGTTTCACCATGTTAGCCAGGATGGTCTCCATCTCCTGACCTCGTGATCCGCCCGTCTCGGCCTCCCAAAGTGCTGGGATTACAGGCTTGAGCCACCGCGCCCGGCCAGGATTTTTTTTTTAATGATTTGAATTTGCACTACCATGCCATTTACTCCTCATCTCCTTTACAGATCTGTTATTGATCTCTACATTAAGGAAACAATTCTTGCTTCTCATGACACTGTCTTCTTTCTTAGCTTTGAAAGTAGTCACTTTAAATAGACACTTCCCTTCTGCATTATGATTCTGGTGTCTGTACTGATAGTTTTTTGTTGTTGATCACGTCAACAAAAGCATAATGCTCTTGAAAGGCTTATCTCATATTTTATTTTCCTGGAGATTAGCATGCCTCAGAAATTATAAGCTCTCAACAAATATCTTTCCATCCATTATTTCTTGGTTATCATAAAGCTGAGTTTTTGTCAGTCATTTTTGTATTGATTTAGCATTTCTCATGTCTATAAACTTTATAACTTAAATTTTTATAGCCACGATCAGTTATGCCTCCACAACAAAAGGGAAATGGGTAAATCTGTTAACATTTTAAAATATTATTATAATACCCCATGATATGTTATAAATTATAAAATATATGTAGACAAATTATTTTTATAAAGAGAGCAGGTAAACTCTTTGACAACATTATACATGACAATGTGTCACTCAGTAAATCAAGATATTAAAATACTTATTAGCACTTTAGTTCCAAATTCACAATTCTACATATTGGGCTTCTGCATGTATATCTTTAAATTTGCAACTGAGAAACTTAAGAAAATTTTCCGATGAAATTTTAAAATACTAAGATTAAAGCACATTATGCTCAAACGATATGTTCTCAGATACCAAATGTGTTTAGTTTTTCAAATTACAAATGGAGGTAAATCCATCTTTAAAAATTACATATATATTTGTATTATATATAAAATTATATACAAATTCTTAATTGCTTTATAAAATTTCAGCAGAAGGTACATTTCTTTTAAATTCAGTTTTGAAAATTCAGAATAAGTAGGGATATGATATAATGAAAATATTTTCTTAATTTCATTAACATTTCATATACTATACTGAATATTTTGCCAACTTAAATTTGTATAATATATACAATAATTGTATTATAAAAATATACTACAATAATTTATCAGAATTTTTGAAAATAAGAAAGAAGTTCATTGCCACTATTAAATATCAGTATATGCACGTCAACTTGATTGGTGATTATGACCAAGTACATTTTAGATTTTAATTATTATCAAAATCCAACGGTTGTCAGTAATTAAATGTTTACACTTAGATTGAGGTTGAAAACATGAAAAAAATTAGCAGATGAATTATAATATTTTTGAAAGTTAGGAAGATATTTCTCATTGTTAACCATGTTTTTAATTGTCATAAACATGCTTCTTTTTCTATTCCATGCTCAGATAGTAAGTAGCTCTGACGGCTTTCAAATTTTTAATTTTTTTTTTATAAAGAAGATAAAAATATATGGATGAGTAATTATCTTCATCAGACTGTATTAGTAAAGACAATATCAATACAGTATAAATTGCATCTTTGCCATTGACAAAAAGTTACTTGGTATGATAAATTTAGATAATAAGATCTTTTTTTAACATGTAATTAAGACTGTTTAGCACTTTATGAAGGTACACTATATCTCTTTAGAATCATTAAATTAAGAAGCCATTCATTAGTAGAACTGAAGTCTTAAGAGCTGCAGATAATAATCTGGTTTTCACATTCCCAAAAACATAATGTTAAAAGTTCAGATATTAAATCTTTGGACCCTTATTTTGCTTTCCATTTTAAACTTCAAGATCTTTACAGACTTCATAAACGTACTAAGAAACTTTCATGATGACACTGTGATTTTAATAATGGCAGGAGCCTAGCTTTTTAATAATATTGTCATCAAAGGGGTCTCAAGCATCTTGTCCTTGGTTTGTAAAATGTTTGGATGGAGAAATGAAGCAGGCAGGGAGATCTTTTATTGCAGGCCATTTATTGTAGGCCAGTAAGTAGACTAGCAGAGCTAGAGAGCCAGAATTGATTAATGAGCTGTAGGACAGACTTAAAAATAACTCTGTGCCATTCAGTTGCATACCTCTTAAGACCTTATGCTGAATTAGATATCTTCACAGAATTTGTAACTATTTTAAAACAGAGAGTACATCTCAAATCACAATATCCTATAATTCTACTTCGTTGGTTAATCTATCAGCCTCCCTTTAGTAGCTAACATATCAGGAAACCCATTGGCTCTGAACTGTTGTATTATCATATAAGTCAAATACCAATGAGTGATTTTGAAAATATATATGCGCAACTCACTCTGCCATAAGGCTCCCAGTCTTTGCTATGCCCTTTAGTCCTGCATATTAATTCTTTCAAAAAAAAACCATAATTCAGGCTGGGCACAGTGGCCTATGTCTGCAATCTCAGCACTTTGGGAGACTGAGGCAGGCGGATCACCTGAGATCAGGAGTTTGAGACCAGACTGACCAACATGGTGAAACCCTGTCTCTACTGAAAATACAAAAATTACCTGGGCGTGGCGGGATGTGCCTGTAGTCCCAGCTACCCGGGAGGCTGAGGCAGGAGAATCGCTTGAAGCCAGGAGGCGGAGGTTGCAGTGAGCAACCTGCACTGCACTCTGGTCTGGGTAACAGAGTGAGACTTAATCTCAAAAAACAAAACAAAACAAAAAAAGCAAAACAAAAAACCCCCCACAATTCAAATAATATATATTGACATGATATATTTATTTAGGGCTATATCGTATACAAAGTATTTTTGCATGAGCTATCTCATTGCCATGATGTAAAATTTACAAGTATTACCAGTCCTTAATTCTATATTGTTGCTTTAAACAAACAAACAAACAGAAATATTCCCCCAAAACCCAATTTCCAACATTTGCATACCATACTCTGTCACTTACATATATTCAAAAAAGGCCACCAAAGGAAGCGTGACTGTGATGGGGGTTCTTGAGTGAAGTGTGAGTCTGTGAGTTGTCAAGGTACTGCTTTGAGTTTCTGATTCTGCATTTTACTACTTTTTAAAATTGGGGTTATGATGACACTTAATTTATCAATTGTGAAGAAGATAATAAAAGCTTTGCTTTGGGAACTATAAATTGCTGAAAAAATAATGAGCTTGGTTCTGTAAGGTTATTTGCATGCTTCTCTTTAGAGGACCTCAATTGAGGTAATCCTGGCTTTTTAGCCCCCTTTGAGTAGGAGCGATGTACGTCTCACTGTTATATCCTTAGATGCTCATGGTGGCTTGTATACAGGAAAAGCCCAATAAATATGCACTGAACATTGTTATGGGGGGCTTTTTTCCTCCTAAACAGTAAAGTAATAAGCAAATCCAAGCCTTAGATTTATTTCACTCTGCAAAGTTATCACAACAGCAGATTTTCTTCACTAATCATGTGGACCACAATCAAATGGATGTCATCACAATAAAAGGTTCAAAATCCAATTTCCTTTTGCCTGTGCTATCCACTTCCCCAATGTTCTATTAAATCCAACAGTTATAAAAACCAGTGAAGGAATTACAATTCAGAATGCAAATGATTATACACCTAAGATTAAGTGACCTGAAACAATTAATAACAGGATACTTAGAAAGATAATATGAAAATATACATTGCTTTTACTATCAACAAATGAGAGAAGATATATGAAATGATATTTGATGAAGTAATTAATGTCAGATGAGAACTCTGAAGTTTGAAAATTGTACCTATATGTGTTTTCTCATATAATCTTTGAAATGATACTTCAAGAAAAAAATGTTATCAGGCCTATTTAATGAATTAGAAAAATTGTGAGGAGGGAAGTTAAGCTTGCAAAAGATGACTCTAATTTAATGTGGAGAGTTCAGTAATTCTCCAAAATTTGACTCAGATCTTTTCCTTCTGCTATATTATGTGAGGCATCCATACTTCCACATCCTAGGGGAGGCAACAGGAACATTAACATGGAATGAACATACAAGACATCACTAGTAACATTCAGGATGTAACAGAGCTTTCACAAGTTGGGATCCACTATAACAGTACATGACAATGTATGGCACTGATATGGTATGTCTCTGTGTCCCCAACTAACTTTCATGTTGAACTGTAATCCATAGTCTTGGGGGAGGGAACTGGTGGGAGGTGAGTGGATCATGGGGACGGGCTTCCTCTTTGATGTTCTCATAATGGTGAGTTCTCACGAGATCTGGTGGTTTAAAAGTGTGTGGCACATCTCTTTTCACACTTTCTCCTGCTGCCATGGGAAGACATGCTTGCTTCCCCTTTGCCCTTCCCCCATGATTGTAAGTTTCCTGAGGCCTCCCAGCCATGCTTCCTATACAGCTTGCAGAATGGTGAGTCAGTTAAACTATTTTCTTCCTAAATGACCCAGTCTCAGGTAGTTCTTTATAACAATGTGTGAATGAACCAATACAGGCATTCAGTCACAGAATTAAATACCTAGAGTTTATAGTGGTGTGTGTCTCCTACAAATAAAATACAATAAATACAAATAAAATGCTACCATATTACCTGCCATTTGTATTGTTTATTTACCTTTCATATTTATTTTTAGAAGTAATTCCCTCCACAAATATTTATTAAATGTTCACTAAAATTGAAGCTTGCTGCTAGATACTGTGAGGAATATAATCTTTACCTACAAAGGGGTTCTCTATCTTGTAGGAAAACAGAGGGGCACTCATAAACACGTGGATGAGTTGTGGACCAGGGAAGTACTGGACGTGGTTTGAGCACAGAAGTAGATTTTCACATCTTAATCTAAAATTAGCCTGATACCATCACCGGCCTATATTCCGCTTATCTAATATGGATAGGCTAATTCCATTCTTATTAATTTACTGACCTCTAAGTATATGCTCATCCATCCATTACTCCATCTGTTCATTTAATTCAGTTTTGAAAATATGTGTTTTTTGAAGCCCTTCTACATATTAGACACTTTTCTAGGTAGTGGTGACAAAGGGATAAATAAGGCAGAAAAGGTCTCTGCTCTTAAAAGATTCATACTCTAGTGGAGAGACAAATAATAAACAAACACTTAAACAAGAAAATACCATGAAGCGGTATATGCTATGAAGGAAAAAAAGAAGGGTGAATCAAGTGTGGGTGTCAGGTGATCAGAGGCTACACCAAGTCTGATCTCCGAACAGGAAGAAGGAGCTGGCTATGTTTACAGTACTGGTTTCCTGAAGGGGCTTCAGTGTAATGGGGAGACACATAGAAATAAGAACACTTTTATATAATATGGCAGATGTTGTGATGGTGAATGCAGAAGATTCAGTGGGAGAAGAAAAAAAGGAATAATAACCTAGCATGGGACTCTGGAAATGATTCCTGGAAAAGAATAGGAGCTTGCATAGTGGAGAGAGGAGACAGGATAGATACAGGCAGGGAACAGGCTGCTCTGATGAGGGAATTAGAGGCAGTTCAGTATCACAAGATCAAGATGGGTTGGTGGGGGAATGGTTAAGAGATGAAGTGCAGAAGTAGAAAAATACTAGATTATTTTGCGGAAGACTGTGATGATAGAATTTGGTTCTGTTAGTGATGGGGAGTTTTTGAAGGACTCTATGACCACATTTTCATTTAATTTAGATCATTCCCACTGTGCCATAAACAGTAGATTTAAGAGGGGACAAAACTATGTCCAAAGAGTGAGCTACTACAGTTGTCCATGTGAAAAATAATGCAGACCTGAAAGAGGTGTGGAGAAGAGGAAGAGTTTAGAAATATTTAAGAGGTAAGCAGAACTAGTAATGATTAGATGCAAGGTAGAGGAGAGAAATGGAGTGTCTGAGTTTCAAAGGCTCCAGAGAGCAAACATAGGTGTTTCCTTTCATTGAGATTGGCCATGTTTCACAAATAACACCACTGGACCAAATTCCTCTCTTAAATTTTATCAAAAATAATTCTTGCTGTTGGATTGAACGTGGGAGGATCTGCTTGTCTTGCCTTCCTTCTCTCGCTATACTGATTTTGGTGGGCTACTCTCAACATCTCTCATATCAACCAGGCTGCAGGGACAGGATTGAGATGTGAAAATCTGCTTCTATGCTCAAACCACGTCCAGTACTTCCCTGGTCCACAACTCATCCACATGTTTATGAGTGCCCATCTGTTTTCCCACAAGATAGAGAACCCGTTTGTAGGTGAAGATTATACTCCTCACAGTATCTAGCAGCAAGCTTCAATTTTAGTGAACATTTAATAAATAGTTGTGGAGGGAATTACTTCTAAAAAATAAATATGAAAGGTAAATAAACAATACAAATGGCAGGTAATATGGTAGCATTTTATTTGTACACTTCATTTTTAATTAAAAATCATTTACACTTACACACTCTCAAAGGTACACAGATATAGAGGCCTTCTTTAGCGATTGTTTATATGCTGAGTAAAGAAGAGCACTTATTTATTACTTTAAAAAAATGTAACTGGTAGTGGTCTGAGTCTCTTCTCTTTCAAATCGGTGCCACACAGCATTACCAGGTATTTCTGAAATTCCCCATTGTTACCTCTAGAGAGGGCATAGTGGCAATTCGATCAATGCTGAATACAAAAATAGAATATGGTAGTAGAATATGGTAGTCTGCATTTCCTGTCTGGAAGATCTGTGTTTATGCATCCTTGGTATTGTGCTTGCTTTTGTCAGGTACAACAATAATCCTAAATTAATGAGTCCATTCAACATTGGCTACCAGAGGATTTCAGGCATCTTTTACGTAGTCATTTAAAATAACTACATTGCCTGAATTGTCTGAGTAGACTGGAAATGCCTTCTGACCTGACACCCTGCTGTTCAGACTAATACTGAGCAAGTGAGTCACCTGGCAGGTTTTGCAGGAGCAGCTGGGCTAGCTGGGGCCAAACTTCAAGTGCCTCCCCAGAGCTACTTTTCTGCTTTGGCCAAGTGGGATGTGAATAAAATAGCTTCAAAGTGGAGTCCTTCTCACTCTGCAAACTCATTCTCTGGAGTGCGGCAAAGAATGGCTTCTGCATTTTATTGATCTTGCAGCTGACAAGTAAGCAGTGCCTCAAAATGTCTCACATCTTGTTCCTGAGTGTGCTGATTAAGCCTTTCAAATAAGTGAGATGCACAGCTGAATCCGTAACAGGAATGTACTGCTTTCATTTGTTCTATCTCAATATCCAGACATCTTCAGAATGAAAGGATTTCAAATTAAAGCCATGTAAGAAACAAATCTCCTTTAAACATCTCCAGTCCTCCCTTTCTCCAAGCATCTCATCTTATACGAGTGAGTCCTCTGCTGTGCTTAGTATAGTGTGATATTTGTGCTGAATGCAAGGACTGGTGAATGGATTATTGATGACCTCCAGTACTGCAGAAATTAATGCTGATTCAAATATAAGCTTTCCTCTGTGCCACTTGGACCACAGCCTTTCTTTTATTCCTAGCATTTGTTTTATTTTAGAGTTGTCTTGAGACCAGGCTTTAATTGGTGAGGGAGGGACCAAAGTCACTCTTTCTCATGCTGTGAACTGAGGGTTAATAGGAACCCTAAAGGTTTTTTGTTTTTTTTTTTGTTGGTTTGTTTTGTTTTTTTTTAATGAGTCTTGTCAGCTAAGCCCCCCATGCATTTGATTTGATTTCGCTCAAGGCTATCATTTTTCTGGTGTGTTAGGAAGTTGTATCAGAAGAAAGAGGGCAAGGGATGGAGTGAAAATGGAAAGTTTAAGAAAGGGTGATTCAGGAACAGGGCCTGAATATTCCAGTTCAGCTGTAGGAGATGGGGAAATGGCCAAAAAGTTTCCCAGATACAGAGTGAGAATGTGAAGGTGAACATGCACCACACAGCCTTAGATTCACTTACTCATTCCCAGACTCCTGCAGAGTACCCCTTGGGTGTCAGCCTCTGGTCATGACACTGAGAATAATCATCCCCAAAGGAATGAGAATGAAAATTCCACTTGGTGAGGTTAGTCTCTCTCCACACTGAGCGATTGCGTCTTTGTATCAGGGTATAAACATTACATACAGTCACAGTAAACTTCCTTAGGAAAACCAGTAATTAAGAAATACTCAATATTGTTTTCAAAAATTAGTTAAACTTACTTGGATTCCATATAAAATGCATGTGTACTTTAAAGAAAAGGCTGTTTCTTCCTATCAGATGGGCAGCATAGCTTAGATAAATGCTAATTTTCCTCACAATTGTGAATATTGTGATTCTGTGATATTTTGCTGGGAAAACATTCTCTCAATTTTATTAGGACCTGTATTCTATTATTTTCCATACTGAAAGCTCAGAAGGTGTCCAGGTTAAATGAAGAGGAACAGCAATTTGTGCTTCTTTTTTTTTTCCTCTGAGATAATACGCTTCTTACAGGTAGAGACGATGCCTTTTGCATTATTTAGGTTTTCAAAGCACTTAGCACAGTGCTTACAAATGGGTAGTTCTCAATATTACAGGTTAAAGTAAACTAAAACAAATCATTGCTTTTTGGAATTACTTTTCTTTCTTTTTTGAAGGTGGATTAGTCCTCTGAATGTAGATATTATCACTATAAGGATTCAACATACAGGGAGGGTGTTAAAATCAGAAATGCTTTCTTCACTGGCAGGCTTAAAAATATATAAGCATCAGCTCTTGGAGGTACGGAAAATACTATGTTTGGAATGAAAACCACATTTATAAAGTCACAAATGCAATTATCAGCCATCTAGCGATTTCCTTCAAAATGTGGCTATGTTTTCTTCACATTGTGTGTTATCTCAAGCCAATTATGATATATTATCAGTTTAAATTAACTGTTTTCAATTCAGGAAAAATGAAGCCCATGAATAAACTAAACTATAATAAAAAATTGTCTATTAATATTTCTCAAACTGATTTGTGAGCATATTGATGCAGAATAATGGTTATTATTTAAATAGTAGAGCCTATGGACTCCAGCATTCAAAGGCCCAAATTCTTACTGAGATAATTCACAAAAGTTGACAAAATCTAAGATGATTATCCTCTTATCACAGTAAACAGTTCTGTTGTAGGACAACAGAAAAGTTCACGGTAGTTTGCTTAAGATGCATTCTTTTAAAATGGAAGAGTATTTGGATTTTTCAAGTGGTAAAAACTATGTGGATTGATGAGACATTTGTCTGTAAATTCAAAAGCCTGAAATTCAAAAACCTGTAGCTGTACACCTGTTCTTGCTTTCTGACAAAACATATATCTACATAGGAAAGAGCTAAGAAGGGTATAATGTTAAGGTTAAAAAGCTAAAAGAGGGACTGAGTTGCTTGAAGTAACGTGAGTCAAATACAAAACGTTAATATTCAAACAGTGTTGTGTAGAAGACAGATTCCCACACTTTTAAGTTATTTATATGTTTTAAGATTTTTTGGCAAATGCACATCAAGCTAAGTGCCCTAAGGCCTTTGATGTTTGGTTATAAAGCAATATTACTGCCGTGTCAGGCACTGATTTTTATTTGAGAGATAAATCATAGTTCCAAACCCAGTTACCAGCTATATCTAGTTATTTCGTTTTCTGTAAAATGTAGTTATCTTTTCTTCACACCGGATGTTAATTTAGGTCAAGTATGAAATCGTAGTGTTCCAGAGGTCAAAAAAAAAAAAAAAAAAAAATCCAAGAGATGAAACAGGAGGCCATTGAGGGTGCCAAAAAAAGACATACTGAGCTTTCTCTGATACTAGTACCCTTTGAAAAGTTGTGGAAGAAATGACAGAGAGCAAAATGGAGCCTAGGAAAGTATAGTAGATGATTTGTTCATTTGAATTCTACAGACATCTATATTATGCATTTACTTTTAAAAATGTAAGAACGTCTTTTTCATTTAGAAGATAATAGGTCATACCTGCATAATCAGAGAAGTAATAGGATTGGGTCAGGGACCTAAACATTCCTGCAATTAATTTCCAAGCCTGCTCTCAAAGTCACAACCTCAGCTGTGCTGTGTTTCGTCTTTCCAAATTAAAAAAATAAATTGCCAGCATTTCCAGTATAAAGTTAAAATAGAGGATGAATTCTTGATAATATGCATTTACTAACTGAACCTTCCTACAAATAAAATTGCCACAAGTGTTTTAAATATTGTATTTACAGTGGCTTTGGTAATCCTGAAAGGAATAATTCAACATAGAACTTTAAACATAACAAATGTAAAGCTACTAAAACAAAGGATGCTTTACTAGTCTTATAAAAATATATCTAGAAGGATTTAATCGAGTAACAATTTTATTATAAACCTGTTGAAGCTAAGCCAGCTTTTCATACATTATCTCTTATTCAATAGAGATTCATACTGGAATGAATATGGATCAGCCCATTGAAATAGGAAAGTTGACTTCTGTTTCTTTTCAAATTTATTATATGTAACAACAAAGTATATGCTGACATTATATAGTATCCGGGTTAAATGCTTATTTTTGTTGAACAATATTTGTAGTAAAAACAATATACAGAATTTGCTAATACTACCCAATAATACATACATACATACATTTTAGACAAGTGAAACTATTTAAAAATATTAAATCTAGATTTAAATCTTTAGCTGCTGAAATGGGTATGGAATATTAGCAGTGTTCAACAAACTATCCATAATGGGATAAATTAGTATTTTCTAAAATGTTGCAGCAGAATACTTTATTGCTATAGGGTTTGGCCTAGTGATTAAGTAAATAAATATACTTCTTATAAACATATTAAAAACATATGACAAATACAAAGTTTTAAATAATCCTATGCTTGTCCATTATGAAGCAGTAAATTTTGAAAAAAAACAGCCAAAAATAGAATTACCTGCTTCCCTTAAGCTTTTAAAGAAAAGAGGACTTTATAATACTTTTTTTTTTTTTTCATTTTGGCTTTATAAAAAAGACTAATTTCTCCAGAAATTTTCATTCTACAAATGTTGGCTAAGTCACCACTCTAGTATGTTAATTTATGGGATGAACCAGGAACTAGGTAGGGACTATAAAGTCACAAACATAAAATGATGCATATTCATTATCACAAAATGAAAATAACAGAATTAATTTCATTTCTTAAAAATTCTGTACAAATGAGAACAGTGACTGGATTTTCTTAGAAATCATTCTTTTTAGTCCAGTGCTTCAAAAACCAGTAAATGGATATTTTTTAACTTAATAGTCTTATGGATACAGCAGCATATAGTTCTTCTTTTAATATAAAGGGAAGATCAATTGCATAAAAATACACAAAGCAAACCAGAAATGTAAATTTTACCTTACATTAGTAAGAAAGTATCTCATTAGTTTAACATATTTCTTTAATTACTAAAATCCTCTTAAACTACAAAAAAAAAAAAAAAAAAAAAAAAAGAAAGATTATGTGAGTGAGCTAAAAATTGCTCAGGCAAGGGGTTATGATAATATGTCCTTAGTGCTTTCATATTTTGAAAAGTTATCAGCTCAGCTAACTAAAGCTGCATAGATAAAAAGATAAAAAGAAAACAGAATCATACAGTTTATATTTATAGATTAATTAGATTAATTTATAGGTGTACAACTTCATCAGATCATACAATTTACAAATGCAGGTAATTTAACTGGGAAACAACTATGGTAACCAGTATAGTATAGTGGTAACTTATAATATACACAAAGCACCTTATTGAGTCTTCACAAACTTTCTATTATATCAGTTTATCAAAACTGTCCCTCATTGCAATTTTGGTTAAGGACATGAAGGCAAATACAGGTGCAAAAGTCTCTATTCTGAACAGAACCCTAAAGAAAAAGTGTGTCCTACTTCATGGAAGCATTTGAGTCGTGATGCCAGAAAGTTTTGAGTTGGAATTTCTACCCCACCACTTAACAGCTATGTGGCTTTGGGGAAATTGCTTAATCTTTCAGCAGCTCCAGATTAATCCAGTAGTGTACACATTTTGATGCACATTAGGATTACACAGGAAGCTTTTAAAAATTCCAATGCCAGGTCACATCTCATACAGTACCAATTAAATTAGAATGCCTTGGGGTACGAGCCAGACATATATATTTTTAAAGTTCACAGTGATACCAATATACAGCAAAGTATGGGAACTGTGCTGGTTAATCATGTGTATTCCAGGGAGAGTAACACCCATCTTACGGGTTTGTTTCATAAGTTTGAAATAATACATGGTTAGCACATAGTAAACTATACGGCAACAAACATGCCTTCAGGAAATGGTAGCTTTTACATTGTTGTTGTTTTACTGTAATAAAACAAAAATAAGAGATTAAAAAGTCGTAGTTGGAGGAGACTGACCTCTTTTACTACCTGGAGACACGTGTTTTAAACATCTGCTACCAGTTCAGCCATGTTTTACATGCATTCGTTTTTTTTTTTTTCACAGAAATAAAAATGGAGTAGAACATCTACTCCCATTTTCCATGCAAAACGTTATTCAATAATTGAATACATACATAAGCACAATTATTAATCATGAGCTGTTACTGAAAATGATTCAAACTATCACGCCACTTGGCATCTCCTTAATACCATATTTATCATCAGATATTTCTGTCACCAAAGCATTCAAATTGTCAGATAAAAATCTTCGCCTGGGGGAAATATAAACTATGGCTTCTTGTAATGAGTGGAAATGAAATGATTCCCCACAGTATATTGCCAGACTCACTGGAAATAAAAATAACTAATTAAATCATCTTAGTTTAAAATAGGTCTGGGTCTGTCAAGCACTTTTCTTCATTGTGGTGCAAAATGAGGATGTCCTGTGGAAAACTTTCATATTAACACTTTGATAAACCAGATTACAACTCTGAAAAGCACTTTTATAATTGAGTTTTTCCCCCCAATTTCATATCTGAGTAATCTTATCTTTAGGATAAACGGAGATAAAGTTTTACCTGCTGGCAGTTTTGTTGGACCAATCAAAGAAATCTCATTTCCTGAAGTCCATAAATGAGAGTAAAGTAACAAACCATTTCCCCCCAAATTGAATAATACCTGATTTCTGTATCTTCGGCATATCCTATTTTTGTTTGTTTGTTTCATCATGACTTATATTTTCAATCAATTTGAGAAGAATGTTAATATTCATTGTTTCCAATTTCTAAGGACATAAAGGGGATATCTTGGGAAAAAAATTCACAAAATGCCCCGTGGTACCCAGCCAACTCTTTTCATAATCTGTTTTTGAGATTTTTAAAAAAACTATGCATAACTATTGGTTTCTTATGAAGTATCATACTTTTTTCAGAAAAAAAAAAGTATGGTAAATTCAGGGATTGCACACCTTTGCACAAGAGTTGTCAAAAGCACATGATAAGAAATTTCAGGTGGTCCAATAAAATATTCTGGCTTTTTTTTTGTTTTATTTATAGGAGTGTGGCTTATATTTTGATACAGAAGTCAAGCGGGTAGCAATATCCACTTAAAATCTAAAGAATGGAGTGATTATTCTTACTATATTTGCATTTTCCTTCTCCAGTCATCAACCTCAGCATTGCCTAGCACTTGGCTGACTAGTGGTTGAAGAGGAGACAGATGGAAGGAAGCTTGATAAAATACTACTTTAAATATTTTATCATTTTTATAAAGATTGTTAATGTAACGCCTGGAGTTTAGGACTCTGTTTCCTTACTCCTTCAGATGACACAGATGCCGTGGCACGAAAATCATCTAAAAAGAGCAGTTTTTCCATTGTCATTATTAATTACTTGTCCATGACTAAAAATTCTGTTTTATAAATAAAATTAGAAACTCCTAACCTTCCTTTCCATTAGTTTTGTTCTTGGGTATATCCAAATGTCATCCTGACTGGAAGTCAGCATTTTGAAAGTGTATCAGTAGCATTAGAAAACAAAGATAGTTTAATCACATGAAACCAAAATGTACTTATACAGGTCTCTTTTTCATAAAGACATGGGTCGAGTACGATCTTTTTAAGGTTTGACTGCACACTCTGAAGCCTGTTAGGGGTTAGAAATGTTAAGCACTAAGTTAACAAATATAAAAAGGAATAACAATAACACTAAACATCTGTGTTCCTAAAAGATCTGTAATTTCAGTAGAAAGATTGCCACTGAGTCCGCATTCATATATACCAATGGGTAACAGTGACAGTAGGGAGGGGACTACTACAAAATGAAAAGTAAATCAGGCTCTTTTAATGATTTAGAATTATATTGTGCTATTGTCTATAGTATACAGTATACGGTATCTGTACCATTAGTTCATTAAGGAGGTGGATCTTCTCTAGTGATTACACTCTGGTGTACATATGCTGAGCAATCCTTACAAGTCTGGGTCTAATCCTTCCAACTTTGTTTCATTACTATCTACATAGTTGCTGAAAGTGAGAAGTCAAAATACTGATAACTAATACAGAAGTTTCTATCTGGAAAAGATTTTAAAACAACAAAAATTAATATTTTAAGTGAAGTTGTGAATAAATGGTATTAGTTATATCAGCTATTAAATTATGTGCTAATTTGACTGCTTAACTCATTCTCCTATTTGTCCTCTTTTCTCATCTAGCCAATTCTGTTGTAGCCCCGAATCTCACTGCCTGTACTACTGCCTCCTTCTTCTTAATGGAGTCCCCTTTATTGATCCTATACACTGCACTCAGAATAAACTTCCCAATTATCTGACCAGTTCACCATCTTAGAAGATACACACACACACACACACACACACACACACACACACACACATATATATATTCAATATTCAATAGGTTCCCATTGGTCAGAAAAAAAAGGTCATCTTCTTGGCTGCTTGAAATTTACCTTCTAGCAATATCAAACTGCAAACCTTAGACTGAATTTTATTTAGATGACAGTGTAGGAAATATTTTTGCAGCTCACGCCTCTGTCCTTTTCTTCCCTGTCCCAGCGTTCCCCCAAACTGAGTTAATTGTGCCAATCCTGGGGTACAAAAAGACTCTAAGCATATGTGTATCACAGCACTTGGCATTTAAGTATACCTTTAATGGGCATTTATATATTTATAAATTTGTCTTCCACATTAGATTATAAATTCTTCCAAACAACGGTTATATCTGGGTCCTGTCTGATAAACGGGCCCATCCCTTGCATCTTCTAAAGTGCCTGGAAGTAACAGCTGCTCAAAAACATCATTGATCGATTTAATTGAGGTGAACACAGCAGACAGTATCTCCCTCTAGGGTGGTTCCCTACCTTGCAATGCAAACTCTTGTAGCATTTTACCCATTCTCACCTCAAGTGCACTTCACTCTGGTATATCTCCTCATCTAATATCTTTGTCTTCTGAAACTAAGATAAGTAATATCCAAATGTGCTGATTCCTTTATTTAGGTGAACCATCCATACCTCTTTCCTGCTCCCCTTCCAAAGGTATGGATTTATCTTTTCTCTCACAGGCCTTCCTAAAATATACAAATGAAGCCTGCACATACTTACTGCAGAGAAAAATATGTCAGGCATTTTGGCCTTAAAACAACCCCATGAAGAGTATCTTTATTTCCAATTGTAATTGAGGCAATTGAGACTCAGAGAGGTTAAGTAAATCCCCTAAAGTCTTAGAGCCAGGATTTGAACCCAGGTACATCTATTACCAACGGGTCATGATAAACATTGTAACATGATGCGGTGGAGGTGTTCTGTTTGCTGCATATGCCTTAAGGAGTGCAGAGAAACTATAAAAAATAATGAGCAGGGCACTTAGATGTCATGTTTATAAAGATGTAGAACAGTGATCTAACTCACTTTGTGTTCTCCATCACCGTTGTTCTGCTGTGGCTTTTGGACTAAAGGTTCAACATAGACTGTTATTCATTCAACATTTAACTGATATTTACTGAGCCTCTTCCTTGTGCAAAGCAGAAGTATAACGTTTAATGCTTTTGTTTTATAAGATTGAAAGTGATTTTACAGCTGAAGCAGTTTATTAGAAACTAAAGTCAGAATAATTTTATAATGAGACATCCGTAGACACGGAACATGCTGAACTGCCTACCTCAAGAACTTCTATGGCCTTATTTTTCCTTTCTCTCACTGTGTATTTTCTCTCTACAATATTAACTATGTTCACATTTCCTCTTTTAAGAAAGCCTATTATGGTATAGTGCATTCTTCTCTGTTTAAGAAAATGCCTCAGGATAAATTGTGCCTCAGGATAAAATGCCTCAGGATAAATTTTCAATGCTAACATCTTCAAACATGAAACTAGCATCTGGGCAATTATGACATTAGTCTGATTTAGCATTAAAAGGTAAAAGTTTATGTATAAATTTCAAAATTTTTATCATTACTTTATCAAGAACTTTGTGTCCCAACCACAGATTGTTTTTGTTGTTGCGGTTAAATTTGTTTCTAATAGTCTTGTGTTTTATGTATGTACACAACAATCCTTAGAATGAATAAGCAAAATACCAATTAAACATTCATATATGCATAAACTTGGATTTTCACTGTATATTTCTCTTTTCTATCATATTCATTTTAATGTAGAGCCAACGTTCATTATCTCTGCCAACAGATTAGAAAGTAAATTGAGTAAATTAAATCAATTGATTGATTATGTTTACTCCACACACTTTGCAATCATTTGAAAAGTTAGTTTTAACTCCCATTTCTCAAAAGCATGACTAATTAATCACATGAATTATTAACTGAAATATGACTTTTATAGGTATTTACTTCTCTCTAGTACTTTATTGTTAAGGTAGAGTACTAAAAAAAAAAAACAACAATAACAACAAAAAAACCTCAGCAAGTAATAAAAGCAGCCTTGTAGACAATTTACTTGTCTATCCAGCTCCTAAAATTTCAAAAACTGTATGTACTGTCATATTCTTGGAAGTAGTGGAGGTGTGACTAGAGTGAAAAACAATAGTTCATTTTTACTTACATATTGTTCAAAAGTATAAGACCAATACTATGCAATTTTCTGCTATTTTTTCTTTTATAAAATTCAGTTTAAACTTGGATTAAATGTATCCAGTTGCCTGTTCATTATGTTTAAACAAGTGATCATCTGCTTCCCAATTTTACACCAACCAAAATAGATAACTTAGGTAACTTTCTCCCTAATGAATTCTTATTAAACTCAAAGAAATCTTAGTTACTCAACTGCCTGAAATTATCAAATGCCCAACTTATCCAGGTATGCATAAAATACTCATGCAGGTATTTTAGGTGTTACCAAGGAAAAAAGTAAGTACACTGAAGAAATAATGTCTGTTTCATTGACAAACTTTAGATCTGAAAAGGGATTTGGCCAATCAGATATAAGGGAAGACACACTGTAGAAAGAACCAAGTAACAATATGTAAACATTATATGCATAGCCTCTGATGGTACGTTACGTGTGTTGATTAAATGAACTCCATTTTAGAATGAAATAAAACTAAATAATTTTGTGGTTCCCAAGTATTCCTGTTCAGATATGGAATACTTTTGTAATCAGAAAACATATGTTTAAGAAAATATTAATGGGCCGTTCAAAACAAGTGAAATGTCAACAGTTCTCCAAGTGATGAAATGTCAACAGTTCTCCAAGTGAAAACTCTATCGGAGATGTTATTTCCCCCTGCTAAGTGGCACAGAGATGTCCACTAGAAATTACTTGGTAGATAATTGTGCATTAGAAAAAATACTTTATTCTTATCATATTGGCTTATCAACTTCATTGGACAGAATTTTATGTATTACTTTGCAATATTGTTAGGTTAATAATACTGCTACCCAAGGAACATAAAAAAATAGTTTTACTTTTTGTGATTAGACCAAATACTAGGACACAGTTAATAACAGCTTTGTGGGAACTTTTGTAGTGTTTTGCATAATGAATGAATTCACCAAAGCTCCTGTGATAAAATCTTCCTGACTACTCAAAAGGTTAAATGTGTATAAATAGATAATATTTTCCTATACTATGAAGAACATTTGAATAATACTAAATGAATTGTTTTCTTTCTCAGGAACACTTATAAACTGACTGCTTTTTTGGTGTTAACCTTTTCATGCACAATCCTTTGAACTACTTATTATTAATTAAGATGAGGAATATTATTAAATTTAAATTCATCACTCATGCAGACAAGGAAGCAGAGTAAAAACAGAAAGAAGCAAAAGTTCTAAAAGACGGTGGGATCTACAAATAGGAATAATGCGAATGAGAATGAGAAAGCGAGGCAGAAACTCAAGTAGTATGTAAGCCTTCATCATAATGTGGTTAACATACAAACTTAAAAATAGTCCTCATGTTAGAGGTAAACTGAGTGGGTCTGTTTTCTTGGAATCAAAAATACTAGATAAATGTATGTCAGAGCAATATTTCAAGTGACTTAATATCAGGGATCGTGTGTCAGTTATTTTGATGTTGGTCTCATCACTTGCATGATGTTATTGCCACAGCCATTTTGCAAATTGTCTAAGTTTTTAGATAAGTCATTTCCATTGTTTTAAAATTCCAGTTTGACAGCCAGAAGTCTGTGAAAGCTTAACTTCCTTAAACAAAGAAGGTCAAGTAGATGATAGTGTCATATATGTCCGTGAAACATACACTTCCTTAAATAACTCTAGGTGTGAGTGCACTCTGATACAAGAAAGGAACTAAATTAAAAAACATAATTAAGAATGTGTTTACTGACAGTACCTTGATGCTTTGAAACTGATGTTCACATTAACTAGAAATTTCACTAAGTTAACAGGCAGACTTTCTCCCTCCCCCTGCCCCAAGTACTGAGTGATCCCCATTACTTTATACATAATCCTATGATTCTGAACAACTGGTGTGTTTTGGTGAACTCTTATACCAGCTGCATTATTCTAAAGTGACGGTGTATAAGGTATTGGAAAACCAAATAACTAAATTGATTATGAATTTTTACATGGATACTAATCAGTTTTAAGGAGACTGAAAAGGTTCAGTTGAATATGCTCAATTTCAGATAGCAGCCCCTGAGCAGCAGGTGATGGGGAAGAGGATGTGGGGATGAAGAGGTGGTGGTTGCTCTTTAGTTTACCTCTTTTCCTTTGTCTTTTAAATGTGGGTTAGTGTCCACAGGGCAGGTAATTTAGAATACATCATCTCTTTCTAGGTTACTAAGTGTCTAAATCTGCACAGTTAAGGAGAAGCAGGAATGAATTCAATAAAAGTTCAACCCTGCTAGTAAGACCTCTGTGAATACAATGACAAAAATATTGTTTACAATTTCATCATCTGCTATTTGACTTACATGTTTTTATCATGGAGCTAGAGAACAAAATTCAGCAGAAAGGCCAGGACTGGACATTCAATGAAAATGACTCATTGACAGCTTTTATCTCCAAAAGCTGCACCCACGTTATTTTGGGAGAAAATGTCTTTTGAAACAGACAAACCATTAACTCAGGTTTCTAAACCTTTTTTTTTTTTTTTTTTTTTTTTGAGACGGAGTCTTGCTGTGCCCCAGGCTGGAGTGCAGTGGCGCGATCTCGGCTCACTGCAAGCTCCGCCCCGCCGGTTTCACGCCATTCTCCTGCCTCAGCCTCCCAAGTAGCTGGGACTACAGGCGCCCGCCACCTCACCCGGCTAATTTTCTTGTATTTTTAGTAGAGACGGGGTTTCACCGGGTTAGCCAGGATGGTCTCCATCTCCTGACCTCGTGATCCGCCCATCTCGGCCTCCCAAAGTGCTGGGATTACAGGCTTGAGCCACCGCGCCCGGCCTAAACCTTTTTTATAGTATGGACCTTTTTGTCAGTCTGGTGAAGCCTAAAGACCCTTCTCAGAATAATGCCTTCAAACATATAAAATGAAATACAAAGAAATTGAAGGCAATCATCAAAATATTTAAAAATATGTGACTTATCAGTGTATATGCTGATCTATTAATACATTAAATAAGTAGTAGCAGATCTATAGTTTCATATTAGTGAAAAATGTCAGTGATATTTTACATTTGTGACGTATTATGTGAAATGAAAATATCTGTGATTTCTATTAGTGACAAAAATCATAGGTACTGCTAACACTATGATTGGTTGTTGCCTATATTTGTAATTGATGAAAATTTTAAATTTCAGTCATCTATTAATACAAATAAACAGATGACTTTTGTTTTCTCATTAAAGGACACTTCTGTCTACCTATCGTTTGTGGTCCTTACCTAGGGTTAATAACCTTGCATTAAGCACTTACAGAGTGGGACTGAGAATGCCCTTATATTAATCCTTGTAGGAAAGTGCTAAGGTTCTGAAAACTATTAACAGTGGTAGAATCCAGAAATAATTCTATTGGAAAAGGAAATAGCATTATTAAGTTACTGTTAAATGAGTATGAGGCAACATTTATATATCAAATTGTCATTTCAGGGATGTTTACAAACTTTTGTGTCTGCCCAAGTGTACCAGAGAAAATATAAAGCGGATTTTCTTTTCACCAAACCACCACAAATATCTCTGGATTTTTCAGAGCTAAGAGCTGCGGTTTCAATTTTTCAGTGTTTCGTAGTTAGATAATAGTGCTGAGTATTTATAGGCTTCCTTATATAACTATAGTTCTATCCATTTTTCTTGTCAGAATAGTTTATTTTCTGTCCCTGCTCCTGTTTTCCTTGAATTTTAGTATTGGATTTACTGACTTTGCTCTGGCTCTCCTTCTTTTTATAGAACCATATTCCTCAAGTTCAATTTATTTTTAAGTTGGATACTTTATGTTTCCATTCCCTTTGGAGCTCTAAAAAGAACGTGTGTTATTGACCAGATAAAGCTATTAAGGTAACTATTATGAAATTTATTTTTAGGTCTTTAGTCACCTTAATGGTTCTCTGGGGTTTAAGATATGCTTAAAGTAGAGTTCACCATAACCTGGGAGGAGCAGCCTGTGGCTATTATTTTCTACTCAGCACCTGCTCATTCTGGAACACTTGCAATCTGGCATTCTTCTGTACACCCACACAATTATGTAAGGGCCATTAATGGTTTTAGCCTCCACATTAAAAGTATCTTTTCTTAGGCCTATATTTTCTTGACCAGTTTCTATTATGGAAACACTCTTTTCCTTGCTCTAAGTCTGTATTCCTCTTCTGTTTCTTGGATTATCCTTTTATTTTATTTTTTTGTACCTTTGCAAATAGAACTTATTTTACCTGATTTAAATTTTCTCCTTAGCCATTTATACTTTTTACTCTCTTACTTTCTCCCTTTGTAATGCTATCTAATCTTATCACTTTATCATTCTCATCTGACCCATAAATCTGAATCTTTGTTAACAATCCTTCCCTTAACTACGATCTGCATTTTTGATAACTAGCTGTACTATCTTATCAGGATATCCCAATTGCACCTAAAATTCCATATGCCTAAGCAGTGCAAAAGGTTGCTGTGCCCTCATTCTTCAGTTGAAGAAGATTGCTTTGAAGATGGGAACTCAAAACATGTAGTTGGCTTTATGTCTTACATGCTGCTGGAAACCATCACTTCCAAGGGTGCTGATTCAGTTGAAAACTGCGGCTAGGGCCACACTAGCTGTTGCTGTCACTGCCAAACTCAGCTCCATAGTTGCCAGTCAAGTTTTATTGCAACCATTTGAAACCCTTGAGAGCTCAGGAAATCATGCCATCATTTGAAAAATTGTGCACATTTGGTGAAAGATCAGGAACCATCTATATTCTTTCTTCTCTTCTGAGAAAGTTTATCTCTGCTGTTTAGCAGTGTGATAAAAGCGGAAATCCCGGTGGTTTGTGCTATAATTTCCCCATTGTGAAATAACCAATTGAGCCTCACTCTGACAGTCAGGCCCCAAATTTCACCTAAGTACCCAAGAATGCTGCATTAACATGTAGAAGATATTGTCTGGCCCACAAATTACATTTTAGCAATGTTCCAACTTCCTAGTCCCAGGATGACTTCTTTACTGGTAGTTTCCTAACAGAGAGGTGTTTTGTTTTGTATATATTTTATTTGGGTTCTCCCTCTGCTCTTTTTGTAAGGGTGAGGGGTGGAGTGATAGCTGAAAAGAGTGATATTTTCAGTTTGAGAAAAATGCAATATGTTTCAATCATCCACTACAGTTCTAAATTTTATGAGAACTAAATCAAGTTATGCTGTTCTCGAACTCCCTTGATGTCTGAGTACTTCATCTTTCTTTGTCTTTGAACTGGAAAATATAAGAGCAAGTTTTAGCCTGGAGAATAAATACAAAACTAAATTATAATCCCTGGACATATACAGTTTAGCACATAAGGGGAACGTTGAAATAATTTGAAAACAAAAAGGTCTTACTGAATGTTTCAGTAATTATTTGCAATTAAATACAAAACTGCCAGGTAATGAGAATATGATTCAATTTGTTGGAAGTATTTAACAAGTCCTACATGGTCTATTTGAGCATTTTGCAGATACTTGTTTGTCTTTTCTTTACTACATTATCGCTTTAAGGTACAGTAGGTGAACCTTCAAAGTGTGATAATTCTGTACAAAACTGTTGTGTAACATTTGGAAAATATACCCAGAGGCACCTGACTGAAGACAGAACTTCCATGTCAGACACAAAAAATCCAATTTGCTTTCGTTATTGAGTCAATTTTTTTGTGTTTATTGTTTCAAAAACTTCATCCTGTAATAACATTGAAATCATTTCTTTCTTTATTGATATACTTGCAGTGTTCTGGATTTTCTTTTTAACTCACAAAAGCATGTTTTAAAAGAAGTGAGAAATTAAGTTAAAATAATTGTATGTATTCAAGTATATATGGTTACAGTTATTTGTAAATGTATCCCATATGTTTATAGGTAGATTTTAAATGTTATGCTCCTCAGATTTACCCATAGTCAACTCCTTTATTTATTTATTTTTAATGTTCACAAAAGGTACCAGCCTGAGGCAAACTGTCCTTCTCCTGTCCCACTGGAGTTCTGGATTAATTTTTATTTTATGTATTTCAAGCAAAGTAGAACAATCTTAAGTTAAATTAGCCAATGCTTTCAAAGACAAAAATCATTACCAAAGTACCCTGTTCAAATTTCTACAACAGAGCAGATATTTGTTATAGGAAATACTATAAGATTAAAATTAAATATTTATTTTTCTTAGTTTCTCTTTGATTTCTTGTTACATTTACAAGTTAAAATATATTCTGATGTTTATCCTTCATGGTTGCACAAAAACATATTTATAAGATGAATTTTTAGTATATAAACATGGTTTAGCATGGATAGATCACAACCCCAATTGAAATTTCATGACTCTATTGTTAAGGCCTAAAAGATAAGATGTACTAAAGGTGCTATCACATGTTGGTTAAATAACACTCTTAACTCATCCACTAAATATTAAGATTCTTAAAGACAAAGGATCTGTTTATTCTTGAGGATAAACAAAGGATCTGTTTATTCCTGAAGATTCTCAAAGGATCTGTTTATTTATCATTCTCTTTATAAAATTCTCATCTCCACCACCCCCTCCTCTTTCTATTTGAGTACATACTACACATTCTTAAGGTCTTAGCTTAAATGTCACTTTCCTAAATCCCCCAAACAGAAAAGGCTTCCCTGTCATAGGCTCCCTCTTTTTTGCCCTCATGGCACTTACCATGTCTTATTATTAAATACATACTTCTTTTTTTCTCTGTCATTATTCTGTATATGCTATGAGAGTAGAAACCAAATTCATTTCAATTACCATTGTTATCCTGGCTTTAGAGGGTGATACAATTTGTTGAATGAATGAGTTTATTCATGTATGTTCTTATAACCTTATACACAGTTATGCTAAGAAAAGCTCAGTAAATATTTGTGGCTAGTTTATTTGATCATATAATTGAATACATTCACTATATTGTAACATCAGACTTAGGCAGTTTTCTCATAAAACTTATGTGTGCTTTCATTCTAATTTTCACTTCCTTATAGACCCTTTTAAAAAAATAATTTACTTCAGAATTTCTCTATGTTTTCCTTTTGTCTTGTCACATCTGGATAGGAAAGAGTAGGATTTTCATGCTATATAATATAAAACTATAATCTCTGACCACTTTTTTAGAAAATACTGGAATTATTCATTCTCCTCTTGTCATTCACTAAAATTACTGCAAACATTCATTTGCTTGTCATTCACTAAGATACCTGATCAAATAACAGTGACATCTTACAATAATTGCAAACATACAAAGAGATAAATCAAATTGGGTGTTTGTGGTTCATATGTTATGATAGCCTTTTATAAAAAAACACAGCAACTATCTCCTCTAATGATTTTGGGTAAAGAATATGTATTTAAACTTATATTAATGCCACAGGAATTCTTAAATTTATGTATCTGTAAAACATGGTATGCAGGCATTATACCTAACATCTACACTGCTTGTTCTCAAGGACATACACTAATTTACTAATGAAGGACAAGTTGTTTGCATAAATAATAAAACTTAAAATCACACAACATTATGACAAAAGAAAAGGTGAGATACACAGGTATTATTTTTTCAAATAACTAAAAAAAATCCTATGTGTATACATTTATGCAGTTATTTCCTTATTTATAACATTTATTGACCTAGATGTTTTATTAGGTATTTTACATATGCTATGAATTTTAATCTGCCCATCAATATATATACATGAAAAGATAGTATCAATTCCATTTGCAGATAAAAAATCTGAGGTTCAGAAGGGGCAATGTACTTGTCAGGACATATAGTTACAAACAGAAAATATTTAAACTTCCAGTTCTATTTGAATGCAAAGCCTGCACTCTTTCCTCTTACGCTGTTGTCACCTGCCAAGGCCACTCATCAAGTGTAAGTGTTTTTAATGTGTAGCATTTAATAACAGCATCCCTTTGGATCATATCATGCTTAGGGCTGCAGGCTCTGCAACCACAATGCCTGGGATTAAGGCCAGGTTCTGAAGTTTACTAGCCAGGTCAGCTTATGCAAATTATTTACTTACTCAATAGCTCAGTCTGCTCTGTAAAATGGAATCAGTAATAAAGAGTACCTACTACAAAAAGTGCTGAGAGGATTAAAAAATCAATATTTAAAGTACTTAGGAAGGTGATTGACACATAGTAAAGTCAACATATATGAATTGGTGAAAAGATATAGTTTAGTAAACAAAAACGATTTGCCTGTTATTATTTACAAATTTGTCTTTTAAAAAGCAATAATTAAATACTGAGCTTAAAAATACAAATCTCATCATGTATTTATCTATACAATGTGTTAGAAATTTTCAGTGAATAAGTCTGTACTTAAACAAATATACTTGGTGGTACATATTGATATCAAAATAAAGAATATAGGGGCCGGGCATCGTGGCTTACACTTGTAATCCCAGCACTTTGGGAAGTTAAGGAGGGCAGATCTCCTGAGGTCCAGAGTTTGAGACCAGCCTGGCCAATGTGGTGGAACCCCATCTCTATCAAAAATACAAAAAAATTAGCTGGGCATGGTGGCAGGCACCTGTAATCCCAGCTACTTGGGAGGCTGAGGCAAGAGAATTGCTTGAACCTGGGAGGTGGAGGTTGCAGCGAGCCGAGATTGCGCCACTGCACTCTAGCCACCTGGGAGACAGAATGAGACTCTGTCTTAAAAAAAAAAGAAAAAACAATACATATAATTATATATATATATAAACTATATTTTTTATTTATATATATTATATATATACACACACACAGTATATGTTGTCTATGTTTATGTGCTTGGAAATACTAGTTAATTTATATGATGGCTAAAAGAGTTAAAGCTGCTCAAATAATGAAGTTAAGAAAATATTAATTTACCACTTTCAAAATATATTCATAGGTATTATTTTAATATCCTTATAATATCACAGAATTCTTCAATGACTATATAATTATCTAGATTATTTTATTAAATTTGCAAAAACTGGGTAATTATGATATTTGGAAACATCACTTAGTCCTTACTAGAAGATTTTAGTTTTAATTTTTAGTAAAAACCTCTGAGATCGCCCAAGTCATTGTTTGTTTGTTTGTCATAATTGTTTGTGGATGTTGCATTATAAGAGCTCCCTTGAAAACTATCTTACTTTCCCAAAGTAGTGCCAGTGACAAAAATGAATTTGAGTGCCATTCCTGAAATATAATAATGTCATATTTAAACACCCAGGAGGGAAATGTATACAGGTATTGTGGGCCACATAGTCTAATAAATGAGAACAATCCTAGTTATTTTTAGATTAGTTAACTAGAGTGTTATTATTTTTCATTGCACTTAATCTAGTTTAAACATCATGTTCAGTTAAACTTATATGACAAAACTTATCTGTTCTTATGAGAACAGTTTTCTCATTCCAATTCATCATCATTTTCTTTTCAAGCTGTTTAAGGAAGTAACTGTCAGAACACTTGAGCTTATCACATTGAAAAGGAACGAGGGGCCGCGCACGGTGGCTCATGCCTGTAACTGCAGTACTTTGGAAGGCCGAGGTGAGTGGATCATTTGAGGTCAGGAGTTTGAGACCAGACCAAAGTGGTGAAACCCTATCTCTATTAAAAATACAAAAAAGCCAGGCGTGGCGGTGCGTGCCTGTAGTGCCAGCTACTCGGGAGGCTGAGGCAGGAGAATCGCTTGAACTCGGGAGGCAGTGAACTGAGATCGTGCCACTACACTCCAGCCTGGGCAACAGAGAGAGACTCCATCTCAAAATAAATAAATAAATAAATAAATAAATAAATAAATAAATAAATAAAATGAACAAGGGAATTAAATTAGGACTTTAATTAGAAGAATTGCTGTAATACTGTGATAGATACTACAGGAACATCTAAATGATTTTCACATATCAAACGTAATTTCATGTAAAATATAACAATAATAAAACTTAACCAAACCTGGTAATAAACAAATAATAAAACTAAAAAATAAGTGAGATCTTCCAAAGTAAATACGTTGTATGAATCACATCTAGAAGTCTAAACTGAAATTATTTAAATCAGAAATATGTATTATTGACTTAACTCCCCTATAATTAGAAGATAATCACTTGAAAAGTACAGGAAACTTTTTTTGCCTAGTATTAAAAGGTTCATTATTAATGTGAAATAATTTCATTGTTACTGAAAATGTTCAATAGGTAATTAATTTGCATAATAATTTTTACCACATAATTTTGCAACAGGTCATAATGGAGTTAGATATAAATTTGTTCCTTACAAAGTAAAAGTGCTTAATAGCTAAATTAATTAAAGACATACATTATAGTAAATAATTCACAGTTATTTTTGTAATATTTATTAAGGTACTATCTCAACAAAAACATCTTGCTTTTAATTGCTTAACTTAAAATAAATATATTTGAGTTTTTGAAATGTGGTATGACAATAGTTTTGAAAATATTTCATTTAATTATATTGGCAAAGGCAACCTTAATATACAGTTTAAAATTGAAAGTCTGGTAAAAAATGAGGGAAAGGCCACCCTCTGGGACATGTAAGATACAAAGTCCAGAAGAAAGGTTATCAATCATATTCCAGGGTAGACGCCAGCACAGGAGTTATCGTCTATGTATTGTCAACAACCTCCAAGGTCTTACCTTCAAGCAGCTTAGAGCTGGTACCACCTGTAACCTGTATGTGCTTCTATATACCCCACAGCAAGTGAATTCTCTAAGTTCTCAATGTGCATAAATCATCAGTGTGTCAGAATGTCCCTTTTTACTCTAAATTTTCTAAAAACTCTAAGAGACTACAGAAAAAAGTAGAGCCATATCCTAAGAAACCTAGACAATAGGCAGAATAAAGAACCTTAATTTGTTATATGTCTTTAAAATTTAATATAATAAAAGCAAACACCCGATAGGAATATATTTTACGGAACTCCCTAAGTGACTCTTTCTGATCTCCTTGTCAGGGCACAGAGAATAGAGGAAATGCTAGAATGTCAGATCATACGACAGTTGAAGGGAGGCATGCCACTATCACACACATCTTCAAAGAGATGCCTGAATTTAAATATAAATATTATATAGATATAAAGCTAATTCACAGAAAAGTAAAAGTTTTCATTAAACACAACATGAAAAACTGGTTGGAAGACACAAGGCACAAACTAATGACAGGCAGGAGCATTTCTCCCTCTTTCATAGCCTTACTGTCTATCTCATAAACCCCTCATCCCCAGCCTATCCACTCAACCCGTTTCCCAATTCCTCCATGCCCTAGAGTTCCACATTCTAGGTCTCCTCTTCTAGGACATCTACACCCTCAGGTGTCACTTCTTAGGCTCGTTCCTCTCTGCACAGTGAAACTCATCCCTAGGCAGGGTTCTTATGATATGTCCCCCATTCAATCCTCCTTTAGGAAAATGGGAAGGTTTCTCCCCCACAATTGTTCCCCTAATCAGGCCTCCTATGGGTCAGAGGTGGCCTTACCCTTCCTAGAAATGCTGTAATCCAGGTATTGTTTTAAACTATGCTAAAGTTCCTTCCTGGAAGGTTCTCTATTCAGGTACTAATTCTCTATTTTTGCTGAATGAAGGTGAAATAGTCAGTGACATCAGTTTTTTTGTTCATCATGATATTAATAAGATGTTCACTGACAGACATCTTGGAGGTGCTCTTTAGCACAACTTCCAGTGTTGACTGAGCAGCCATCTTCAAGTTCCATGAAACAAAAATGGATGCAAGTGCTGTGCCTGGGACAGGCCAAAGAGGAGCTGAACCTGAGCTTGAGTTAACTTGGTGGGTGGTTAGTTAAATGCTTTATGGGAAGGTTTCTAGGTTAGTTGGTTGGATTACTATTGGTCTATTTGGTTGCATGGTCAACCTACTTACTCAGCCTTCCCTTTCCATCCTTCTGTGCCCTGTACCTTTCTTCATCAACTCAGGCTCAATGTCCTTCCTCAATTACTTTAAGTTTAGCAAGTTTTTTTTTTTTTTTTTTCCAATTCAAGATTTCTCTATGATAGTCAGAGTTTAATTATTTTTGTACAGTTTGTCAGGACTACAGTAATGAGTATCCCATTTTATATCATTATTTTATTTATATATATTTATATATCAAATTATTCAACAATATTTCCTATTTTATTTTATAAAGACCATGGCTGAAGAGAAAGAAAGAAAAAGAAAATGGGAAATAAATTTCTTACTATGGCTGAAGAGAAAGAACTATGTGGTATGTGTGTGTGTCTGTGATAAAGAATGGACGTGTCATGTATTCACATTTACATTATACCTCTCTATTTAAAGAGGTATCTCAATCTTGAGGAAAATACACTGAGTGAGGATGGGGAATCACAAATCTGTAGCATTACTTCTGTCACTAAATATCTGTGAAAGCTTGGGCAAACAACATCACATGAGTCTCAGTTTCTTTATCTGAAGTCTCATCTGCATCTACATTCTGAATGTGCGTAATGATGTTGTGGTGCTCAGATCATACAATATACATTAAAGCAGTAGCAGTATGAACTTTCCCCTAACTGTCCAATAATTATAAGGCTATATCATTAGTATTCTTATGAACATGTGTTTGGGCCCACTTAGGCCCCATCCGATTGACTTTAGTCCCGTTACTACTTTTTCCCAGCCTTTTTTTTTTTTTTTTTTTTTTTTAGGCGAGTGGTGCCTTCTGCCTCTTTGTAAACACTTAAGGCAAATAACTGCTCTGTCATTTGATGCATCATTTCAAGTCCCTACTTTCTTCAGCTTCCAATAAGACAAATAAATAGTGTGCAACATTTTTGCTAGTGTGTGGGACAGCCCAAATGCATCCTCCTTTATTTTTACCTTTTATTTATAATAGAGGCTAACTGACTTATTTTATTTTTATTTCATTTTTTTAGAGATGGGGTCTCACTGTGTTGCCCAGCATGGTCTTGAGCTCCTGGGCTCCTACCGCTGAGGCCTCTAAAAGTGCTGGGATTACAGGCATGAGCCAGCGTGCCCTATCTGGTTTCAACACCCTGAATTTACTCTCAGAACCAAAGTGTCACTCTGGTGGTAGAAATTTTGGTCGTATACATAATCATAAACCAAAATGGGATCCATGTAACTTGAGTATCTGAGGCAATGTTGTCATTCTTTTCAGGTCACAAGATACCACTTCTATGCATATGGTGCACTAAGTGAGACATCCTAGAGAATATGTATGCATTAATAACATACCACAAATATGAAAAGTACCATTTCAATGGATTATGCACTCTGAAAGCAAATAATATTGATTTTGGCCCAAATTTCAAAATAAATGTAGATGATGTACATAAAAATGTATATGCATACATATATGTGTGTGTGCATACACACACACACACACACGTGAATACTTACTGTATTGACAATTTCTTCCCATAAATTCGCCTGGGCACTCGCAGGAATAGTTGGCAACAAGATCTGTACATATTCCACCATTTTTGCAAGGCTCAACTTCGCATTCATTTATGTCTAAGGAAGACAGAAAGGACAGAGGAAGAGAATTGGTAAAAAATGATTAGATACTGGAAAGTTTTAGACATTTGAAATACAAATGCCTTAGTAATGCTATTCCTTTGTGTGTGCAGGCATGTGTGTGTGTTTAGTCAGTAATACAAATGCTGCTTAAAACCAACAATTTATTAACCATTAAATTTAATAAATTTCAAAGAAAATTCAGAATCCAGATGAAAGGCCAACAGAACTAAACCACTCTCCCATTCTGAAAATAAATATGAGTAGTTTGGGGAACTATTCAGTGTATCCTTAGAATTAAATCAAACAAATTAACCCTGATGGAAAGATGAATTGGTTTCACTTACAAGATCGAAAAACCTCCCCTGCAGCAACAACTGCCAATTAACACTGTCTCATTTCATCTTAATTCATTAAAATTCTAACTGACAGAGATGTTTTAGTTTCTAAATAGTTCGTCTTTGATGAATATGATGAGAAGCAAATTAGAGTTAATAGCTAAAGCTCGTTAAATGCAAAATATAATAAATGTAAATGGTGATCACTTCCTAATCTCATTCAAGGATTTCTAAAGTTAGGAAGACTAACGGGACTTACCTTTGATATGCTACTATTACATCTGATGCAAAATGACATGAAATATAAAATATTGAGCAAATTATACTACTTCCCTTGCTAATTTTGGACAACAGAGAAAACAAACATGATTTTGAACATAAAAGAAACAACAACTAATTCAATCAAATATCAATCACAGATACTCACAAATCATTCCCTTTTGGCACAGAACCATGCTGGATTCTGTGGGAGCTACTGCAGTACCTGGAGAGCATGCACCACTCACCATCTTTTCCTCATCCTATAAGCTTTTCCAGTTGAGCTCCCTATCTGCTTTCATTTCCATAACTGTTTGTTGTTGTTGTTTTTAACTGTATTACAGACTTGGAAATTGTCTGTTTATGTGCCTTTAGCCCCTTTCACCTTGTCAGAAAGTGACCTCCACAAACGAAGTTCCTATCCTGCCCTGTTCCTTGCATTCCTGAAAATACCACACTCAATCTGGACAACTACTGGGGCCCGATAAATGTTTCCTGACAAACTTTCTACCAGAACAATAGAAATAGTCCTGTGCCTAATCTTAAAAAAATTTATTCCAGATTTGTAATGTGCCTTCTGATACCCTATAATGTATCAAATGGTAGTTCTGAAATCTTGGGTTATTATAGTTGCTTAAAGCAAGATGATCATTAAATTACTTCTAAAAGGAAACAAGGAAAAAAGTATTTGAAAATCTCAATTTTGCCCTTTCTTTTGACATTTTGTCTTCTAATTAGTATCCCCTCCAGAAAGCAGAGTTGTTCACCCGCTCATTCTAAGTTCACTGTAGAAAGCCTGGTCTAAATTTCCTTAGGTGATAACTTGCTCTCAAAAAGTAGCCCTTTTGGTTTCTGGTTGACAATCACAGCTTAAGAATAGAGATAATTCGATTATGTAAAAAGACCAAATCTACGTCTGATTGGGGTGCCTGAAAGTGAGGGGGAAAATGGAACCAAGTTGGAAAACACTCTTCAGGATATCATCCAGGAGAACTTCCCCAACCTAGTAGGGCAGGCCAACATTCAAATCCAGGAAATACAGAGAACGCCACAAAGATACTCCTCGAGAAGAGCAACTCCAAGACACATAATTGCCAGATTCACCAAAGTTGAAATGAAGGCAAAAATCTTAAGGGCAGCCAGAGAGAAAGGTCGGGTTACCCACAAAGGGAAGCCCATCAGACTAACAGCAGATCTCTCGGCAGAAACTCTCCAAGCCAGAAGAGAGTGGGGGCCAATATTCAACATTCTTAAAGAAAAGAATTTTAAACCCAGAATTTCATATCCAGCCAAACTAAGTTTCATAAGTGAAGGAGAAACAAAATCCTTTACAGATAAGCAAATGCTTAGAGATTTTGTCACCACTAGGCCTGCCTTACAAGAGACCCTGAAGGAAGCACTAAACATGGAAAGGAACAACCAGTACCTGCCATTGCAAAAACATGCCAAAATGTAAAGACCATCGAGGCTAGGAAGAAACTGCATCAACTAATGAGCAAAATAACCAGTTAATATCATAATGGCAGGATCAAGTTCACACATAACAATCTTAACCTTAAATGTAAATGGACTAAATGCTCCAATTAAAAGACACAGACTGGCAAACTGGATAAAGAGTCAAGACCCATCAGTCTGCTGTATTCAGGAGACCCATCTCACACGCAGAGACATACATAGGCTCAAAATAAAGGGATGGACGAAGATTTACCAAGCAAATGGAGAACAAAAAAAAGCGGGGGTTGCAATACTAGTCTCTGATAAAACAGACTTTAAACCATCAAAGATCAAAAGAGACAAAGAAGGCCATTACATAATGGTAAAGGGATCAATTCAAAAGGAAGAGCTAACTATCTTAAATATATATGCACCCAATACAGGAGCACCCAGATTCATCAGGCAAGTCCTTAGAGACTTACAAAGAGACTTAGACTCCCATACAATAATAATGGGAGACTTCAACACTCCACTGTCAACATTAGACAGATCAACGAGACAGAAAGTTAACAAGGATATCCAGGAATTGAACTCATCTCTGCAGCAAGCAGACCTAATAGATATCTATAGAACTCTCTACCCCAAATCAACAGAATATACATTCTTCTCAGCACCACATCGTACTTACTCCAAAATCGACCACGTAATTGGAAGTAAAGCACTCCTCAGCAAATGTACAAGAACAGAAATTATAACAAACTGTCTCTCAGACCACAGTGCAATCAAACTAGAACTCAGGACTAAGAAACTCAATCAAAACCGCTCAACTACATGGAAACTGAACAACCTGCTCCTGAATGACTACTGGGTACATAACGAAATGAAGGCAGAAATAAAGATGTTCTTTGAAACCAATGAGAACAAAGATACAACATACCAGAATCTCTGGGACACATTTAAAGCAGTGTGTAGAGGGAAATTTATAGCACTAAATGCCCACAAGAGAAAGCAGGAAAGATCTAAAATTGACACTCTAACATCGCAATTAAAAGAACTAGAGAAGCAAGAGCAAACACATTCGAAAGCTAGCAGAAGGCTAGAAATAACTAAGATCAGAGCAGAACTGAAGGAGATAGAGACACAAAAAACCCTCCAAAAAATCAATGAATCCAGGAGTTGGTTTTTTGAAAAGATCAACAAAATTGACAGACCACTAGCAAGACTAATAAAGAAGAAAAGAGAGAAGAATCAAATCGACGCAATTAAAAATGATAAAGGGGATATCACCACCGACCCCACAGAAATACAAACTACCATCAGAGAATACTATAAACACCTCTACGCAAATAAACTGGAAAATCTAGAAGAAATGGATAATTTCCTGGACACTTACACTCTTCCAAGACTAAACCAGGAAGAAGTTGAATCCCTGAATAGACCAATAGCAGGCTCTGAAATTGAGGCAAGAATTAATAGCCTACCAACCAAAAAAAGTCCAGGACCAGATGGATTCACAGCTGAATTCTACCAGAGGTACAAGGAGGAGTTGGTACCATTCCTTCTGAAACTATTCCAATCAATAGAAAAAGAGGGAATCCTCCCTAACTCATTTTATGAGGCCAACATCATCCTGATACCAAAGCCTGGCAGAGACACAACAAAAAAAGGGAATTTTAGACCAATATCCCTCATGAACCTGGATGCAAAAATCTTCAATAAAATACTGGCAAACCGGATTCACCAGCACATCAAAAAGCTTATCCACCATGATGAAGTGGGCTTCATCCCTGGGATGCAAGGCTGGTTCAACATATGCAAATCAATAAACATAATCCAGCATATAAAGAGAACCAAAGACAAGAACCACATGATTCTCTCAATAGATGCAGAAAAGGCTTTTGACAAAATTCAACAGCCCTTCATGCTAAAAATGCTCAATAAATTCGGTATTGATGGAACGTACCTCAAAATAATAAGAGCTATTTATGACAAACCCACAGCCAATATCATACTGAATGGGCAAAAACTGGAAAAATTCCTTTGAAAACTGGCACAAGACAGGGATGCCCTCTCTCACCACTCCTATTCAACATAGTGTTGGAAGGCAATTAGGCAAGAGAAAGAAATCAAGGGTATTCAGTTAGGAAAAGAAGAAGTCAAATTGTCCCTGTTTGCAGATGACATGATTGTATATTTAGAAAACCCCATTGTCTCAGCCCAAAATCTCCTTAAGCTGATAAGCAACTTCAGCAAAGTCTCAGGATACAAAATTAATGTGCAAAAATCACAAGCATTCTTATACACCAGTAACAGACAAACAGAGAGCCAAATCAGGAATGAACTTCCATTCACAATTGCTTCAAAGAGAATCAAATACCTAGGAATCCAACTTACAAGGGATGTAAAGGACCTCTTCAAGGAGAACTACAAACCACTGCTCAGTGAAATCAAAGAGGACACAAACAAATGGAAGAACATACCATGCTCATGGATAGGAAGAATCAATATCGTGAAAATGGCCATACTGCCCAAGGGAATTTATAGATTCAATGCCATCCCCATCAAGCTACCAATGAGTTTCTTCACAGAATTGGAAAAAACGGCTTTAAAGTTCATATGGAACCAAAAAAGAGCCCGCATCTCCAAGACAATCCTAAGTCAAAAGAACAAAGCTGGAGGCATCACGCTACCTGACTTCAAACTATACTACAAGGCTACAGTAACCAAAACAGCATGGTACTGGTACCAAAACAGAGATATAGACCAATGGAACAGAACAGAGTCCTCAGAAATAATACCACACATCTACAGCCATCTGATCTTTGACAAACCTGAGAGAAACAAGAAATGGGGAAAGGATTCCCTATTTAATAAATGGTGCTGGGAAAATTGGCTAGCCATAAGTAGAAAGCTGAAACTGGATCCTTTCCTTACTCCTTATACGAAAATTAATTCAAGATGGATTAGAGACTTAAATGTTAGACCTAATACCATAAAAATCCTAGAGGAAAACCTAGGTAGTACCATTCAGGACATAGGCATGGGCAAAGACTTCATGTCTAAAACACCAAAAGCAACGGCAGCAAAAGCCAAAATTGACAAATGGGATCTCATTAAACTAAAGAGCTTCCGCACAGCAAAAGAAACTACCATCAGAGTGAACAGGCAACCTACAGAATGGGAGAAAATTTTTGCAATCTACTCATCTGACAAAGGGCTAATATCCAGAACCTACAAAGAACTCAAACAAATTTACAAGAAAAAAACAAACAACCCCATCAAAAAGTGGGCAAAGGATATGAACAGACATTTCTCAAAAGAAGACATTCATACAGCCAACAGACACATGAAAAAATGCTCATCATCACTGGCCATCAGAGAAATGCAAATCAAAACCACAATGAGATACCATCTCACACCAGTTAGAATGGCGATCATTAAAAAGTCAGGAAACAACAGGTGCTGGAGAGGATGTGGAGAAATAGGAACACTTTTACACTGTTGGTGGGATTGTAAACTAGTTCAACCATTATGGAAAACAGTATGGCGATTCCTCAAGGATCTAGAACTAGATATACCATATGACCCAGCCATCCCATTACTGGGTATATACCCAAAGGATTATAAATTATGCTGCTATAAAGACACATGCACACGTATGTTTATTGCAGCACTATTCACAATAGCAAAGACTTGGAATCAACCCAAATGTCCATCAGTGACAGATTGGATTAAGAAAATGTGGCACATATACACCATGGAATACTATGCAGCCATCAAAAAGGATGAGTTTGTGTCCTTTGTAGGGACATGGATGCAGCTGGAAACCATCATTCTTAGCAAACTATCACAAGAACAGAAAACCAAACACCGCATGTTCTCACTCATAGGTGGGAACTGAACAATGAGATCACTTGGACTCAGGAAGGGGAACATCACACACAGGGGCCTATCATGGGGAGGGCTGAGGGGGGAGGGATTGCACTGGGAGTTTTACCTGATGTAAATGACGAGTTGATGGGTGCAGCACACCAACATGGCACAAGTATACATATGTAACAAACCTGCACGTTATGCACATGTACCCTACAACTTAAAGTATAATAATAATAAATAAATTTTAAAAAAAAGAATAGAGATAATTCATGACTGTGTTCAGAAAAAAATAAAAATAATTTGAGTACCTCATAACTTCAAATAATGGGATAAAATCAGAATCTGCTAATCTCTAAAAAGATGGATCTATATGCTGTAAAGTGTGAGAGACTCGGCCGGGAGCGGTGGCTCACACCTGTCATTCCAGCACTTTGGAAGGCCAAGGCGGGCTGATCACAAGGCCAGTAGTTCGAGACCAGCCTGGCCAACACGGTGAAACCCTGTCCCTGCTAAAAATACAAAAATTATCTGGGAGTGGTGGTGTGTGCCTATAATCCCAGCTACTTAGGAGGCTGAGGCAAGATAATTGCTTAAACCCAGGAGGCTGAGGTTGCAGTGAGCCGAGACTGAGCCACTGCACTCCAGCCTGTGCGACAGAGCTAGACTCTGTCTCGGGGAAAGAAAAGTATGATAGACTCCTAAATATTTGATACTGAAACTGTACAAAAATGAAGGATGGATGAGGGGGAGGGAGGGAGGTGGGGAGGGAGGGAAGGAGGGAGGGAGGGGAAAGAAAAGAAGGTGAGTATAAGTCATTTCTTTCCTTTTTAAAAATGTAATAAAATACTCAGGTCTATTTGCTCTTACCAAAATTTCACTTAGTCTTAATATCAAACTATATTTATATTGGACTAACACGCAAACCATTTTCATTAAATTTTGTAAGCCACATGAAAATCTCCATGCTACTTATTGCTGCCAACTCAGTGTATGACAATAACAATGTCTGGCTACCTTGCAACATGCCCAGTATGTCTTTATCTGTATCTTCTCTACTACAATTTGTTTTAGATGAGAACATGTCACTGGTTAACATCTTCATATCTTAGAGAAAACATTGCCATAATTTGTAAAGTTAGATGCGAAAATTTATTCTCATATATACTTAGAGAGAGGAAACTGAGTGGTCATGTCTGAAGGACCCACATAAGCAAAGGGTAATTTGACCTCAGACAAGAAGAAAAAGTTTCATTAAGATTAATAAGGATGTGATATAGATGGTGGTCAGTTTCCAAGCTGGGAGCCAGAATGAATCACAACTTTGAAGAAGAATGCTAATGATATGATGGTGTGTTTAGGTACAGGAGTAAAGTATTTTGAGCAGAGAAGATGAAAGAGAGTGCTAGAATCCCATATCAGAGAATGTAGATACGGACCACATTATAATGCATCCTTAGTACAGGCTGAGGGAACCGGGTTTCATTTTTTTGGCAATGAACATTTGGAGCAGGATGAGAAGGATGAGAGGGTATTTCCTTCACCCTTCTACTTTAGAAGAACCTAGTGAAGCCATATGTGAGATGGACTTGAGAAACGAATAAAGGAAGATGGGACAGAAACCCACACAAGATTTGATATTAATAGGTACAACATATATTTTAAGTCTCCTGTAAGAGACTCTATGCATTTTCTCATTTTAAGATTGAAATATATCATGAGTAAAATCAAACCCAGCTCTTGCTGATTTGTAATGTTAATAGAAGGAAGTTCTCATAGCCAATGTGAGAACAATCAAGAATTATTATACATTCTATTAATGATAGAAAGACCCTGCCGTTTTTTGCCTCCTTAAATCTTCCAAGTCTTTACACAATAAGTAGTAATTAAAATATGTGAGTGTAAATCTAATTGAGACAAATCAACCTTTAAACCTTCCACTTGTAGGCTCATCAGGTCCCATCTATAAACTGTCAGCAAAGCAAGTTATAATTAAGGACATCCAATTCTGAAAAATCAACAGTTAACACCTTTACCCAGAGGTTAACATGAAGTGGAATGAATTGGAATGGCATTTGCTGAAGTGGAAATGCTTTGTAGACACACTCAATTTGTGATAGAATGACCTTTTCATTGTTTAAATGTGCATTTTTCAATGTTTTTAAAACTCAAAAACTACTTAAATCTAAATTCATAAATATACACATTATCTTGAGATACGCATATTTTTTAATATAGTAGCTAAGTTAGTAAAACATTTCCGCATATGTACACGCCCAGTAACACACAAGCTTAGAGAACAGTTGCAAATTATGCAGAAGCATTTACGTATTTGTATAATATGGGAGTTCTTTCAGCAGCGAAGGCTATTGGCACTGTCATTAACACTGCAAACAACCTAGATGGAAACCAACCTCAATTTGTATAAATCATGTTTAATTAAACGCTAGATAAAAATGTTCACAGAATATAATGCAATGAAATGAAACTTAAACATATTTGCAATAAATTACATACATTTATCTTCGTCACAGATCAAGACATTATCATTCCCAGAAAAAGTCCACATCCATTCCAAATATACTGCTGAGATATGCCAGTTTATTAACGAAGAAAAAACTGATAAAGTAGTCCCCATATGAAATAGAAATTTCCATATGTGGTCAGATTTATACTTTATTTATAATAATATCATTTATAAGGTCTTGCTTCATAAAACAACTTCAAAATATGACTTTATAATCAAGACAGTCAACTGAGTCCTGAAAACATAAAACTTTGCTGCTGAACTTCTTGTGTCACCGAGGCACAGTGATGAGAGCTGCATATGAGTTTCCAAATGTAAACTCATGACTTACCCTTATTTCCTGAAATGTTATATATATAATATATATGACATTATAATATATATATAAAATATATGTTTTTATATATATATTACATTTTGTTTTGATTTTTTGGTGGAAGAAGAAAGTAGAAGAAAGAAGAAGGAGAAGAAGAGGGAGGACAGAAAATAATAAAAGATAAATAGTTGAATTTCTCTGAAAGGAAACACAAATTACTTTGAACCAAAAAAGTACTTTACAAGTATTTCCAGTTCCTTGCTTCTTTTATAACTACACAGATTCATTGATTTTATACACATAACTCAGACTCTTTATCGATGTGTCACGCGTAACCCACATTATAGATTTGTAAATGTATTTGATAGTCTACCCACTTTGGCTTGGGTTTTTCCTAACAGAAATGCACACTCTGGAGATTTTGCTGTGAGAAGCCTTCTCCAGTAATTGACAAACTACCCATATATATGTATATATACATATTAAGATCACGTTGAGAACTCCTCCCTTAGGCAATTCACCTTATGCACATCCACATCCTGAGAAATGCTCAGTTACACCTGGTCTTCTTTGTTCTGGATCTTTGTCAGAACTCTTCTTGTACAGATTATAGCCAAAAGCCCATGAAATTGAATTTGGAGTGGTAGGCTGTCAAAGAGTTAACATGGAAATTATATAGTTAATTCCTTATTGGTGCCTTCAAAACAAAGCATTGTCTGGGCATGATTTCTTGTCACAGAAATAGTGTGGCTTCTTCTCAGAGAATTATAGTTAAAAATTCAGTAATCTCATTGTTCTTTATAGATTCCGCTAGTTGGCCAGAGATGAGATAGAGAATTCTTGAGTCTAATTCCCAGGAACCACCTCCTCTGGAGACTTTTAAAACTAATTAATAACTAATTAATTAGTTTGTTTTCAAGTGGCTCACCTTTGCAATCTGCAGAGTAGGAATGGTAGCAGTTTTCACTTCTGGGACATCATTATCGTAGCTCATCCTTGAGTTCTCTCAGAACTCCTCAGGAAAATGTCATTTGTCCCCAGTAGTGTAACCACATTTATTTTGCCAACATGGCTTAGATATTTTGAATACTGACCACCATTTGGACCAGGACATCTAATCCTTCTGGGAATAGATATCTATCTAACCTCCTCCTAGTGAAGACAAAGACAATCTATTTCAACCATAAATCTATCTCCTCTTCATGAGTAAGTACATTCAGGCCCCCACAAACATCAAAAAGGAACATGGTTCTTGGGCTGAACATACTTTTTGGATATATTAAAAGGAGACAATGATAGACGGCGCCCCCTCAACTTTTTTTCTTTTGTGAAGACAAAATTTCTCAACTTCTTTATGTCTTTCCCTTGCGCTATCTTTCCTCCAGCAATATTGCTATTGACTGCTAATTAGTCAGCAAGACCTTCTTTTCCAGAGCCTGCTATTTTTTGATCCTTAACAACACATCTTCCCTGAGCTCCCCATTAGCTATTAAATATTCTCCAGACCTCCCATGAGTGATTGCCTTTTAAAGTTCGACCTTTTATATTTTTCCTTATTTAAAGCCTATGGTCTTTCAACTTCTCTTTAAAGATTGAATTTCTCTTTAAGATGAATTTCTAAGAATTCAGTTCTCCTACTCTGATGCTGAACTTAATTATGTCACAATCAGAATTATCTAGATAATTTATTTCTCAGTCATTTCTGTGACCAGTTTGCTATATATTTAAATCTTCTGTTCTTGAACCCCCTTTTGATCTGGCTTTCTGCTATATTACTAGTAATTCATGTTAAAGTAGCTAATTAAAATCAGCATTATTCAGTCAGAACATATCACACACAAACCTTTTATAATAATTTATTGATAATCTTCACTTACCAACAACAGTAGTTAAACAAAAGCCCCAAATCCAAGAGATATTTATCCATTGCCTCTTTCTAACAAAGATCATATTCTCTGTCCATCTCTATCCTGACATCCTAGTATTTATTTTAAGATCTTTATTTAGATGCAAATACCTTTGATACTAGTACCCAGGCAATACTCTTCCCAATTATTTGGGTTGTTTATATTAATTATTCCAATAAAGTTTTATTTGCATTTATACAGATATTTGGCCAGTAAGACAAGACAGCTATTCTAACAGATATAAAAGCCAAAACCAGGGGAGACAGAGGAGAAGTTAAGGAAGAGGTAATCAAGAGGGTGTTACGCCTCTATAACTCAAATATTTGATGACTTTATATATATAAATAAATAAATATATGTATGCAGAAGCCAATAAGAACAGATGCCTCTTTCAGTAAACATTTTCACAAAAAAGCAAACCATAACATGGGATGTTACCTCAGTGACATGTAGCATAGTTGCTTGCCCTGCACTAAATATTTGTTAATTGGTAAGAAAGAACCAGGAATATTAGTAACCTTGGGATCATCATGTATATACTGTAACAGTGAGTCCCTTGCTTGGGTAAAGTGCTCCATCCTATTTCTAATGGGATTCTATTAAGGAAAAATGAAATTAGAGCAAGGATTCTTTTAAAAGTTGGAGCTCTTAAGGCATATCAATGCACAAGTCTTACACATAGAGATTCTGACTTAAATGGTCTTGGGAGAGACAAAGGGAGCAATACATTTTTTTTTAAAAGGCATTCCAGTGACTCTGAAGGGTAGCCAGTGTTTGTAAACACTGAACAGAACCTCTGCTTATGAAGCACATCCATCCATTCACCCTTCCTTCTTTCCTTGCCTCCCTTCCTCCGTCCCACGCTCCCTCCTTTCCTTCCTTCCCTTCCTCCCTGTTTCCCTCCCTCCCTCCCTCCCTCCCTTCCTTCCTGCCTTCCTTCCTTCTTTTCCATGCATCCATCCATCCTTAGTTCTATACTAGGTACTAAGAATGCAACAATTAATATGTCATGATCTGTAGCATTTCTGAAGCTCTTATAGTACAGTAGATAGACAAGGAATTAATCAGTTACAGTGTAAGGTAACAAGGGTTATAATAGGAAAATGCACAGTCTCTCAAAGGAACTCCAAATATCAAAACTAAATTGGTTTGTCAGACTAGGGGATGTTGAGTTTTAGAGAAGGAGTCTAGCTGACTAGGGAAAAGTGCTTTTGAATTAGATGGAATTATAAATAATTGACTCTATAAAGTTATTTTTCTAAATTAATATGTATTTCATTTTTCCTGATATCAGTAGTCTGCAGATCTAAGAGTGATTCCTCATTGTCCCATAGTTCTTTTCTCCAAGTATGCAAGGTATTTATTTCCTGGTTTCCTTTTTTTTTTTTTTTTTTTGAGACAGAGTCTCCTTCTGTCGCCCAGGCTGGAGTGCAGTGGCACGATCTCGGCTCACTGCAAGCTCCGCCTCCTGGGTTCAAGCCACTCTCCTGCCTCAGCCTCCTGAGTAGCTGGGACTACAGGTGCCCACCACCACGCCCGGCTAATTTTTTTGTATTTTTAGTAGAGACGGGGTTTCACCGTGTTAGCCAGGATGGTCTGGATCTCCTGACTTCGTGATCCACCTGCCTCGGCCTCCCAAAGTACTGGGATCACAGGCGCGAGCCACCTTATTTTTATTATTTATACAATTGCATATTTTGATGCTTTATCTAAAATTAACTACTCTATTCTTTCGGCTGCATGTCAAATTAGTTCTCTCTGGTTTTAGCAGTCAATCTTAATGACAGACCATTTTGAAGTTTTTCCTATAGTGAGTTATCAGAAACCCCAAACTGGCTAGATGAGCTAGGATTTGTACGGGAAACACAGCTATGATTCACATAGCTTGCCTTTAACCATTTGTTCACTAATTCATTCATTAGAATTCTGAGGAGCACTTTCCACGACTCAGGCATTAAAATACATAACTGGATATATCAGTAAAGAGAAACAGCTCCTGTTCTAAGATATCGCTCATTTTCTATTCTTCTACACAGGAGACAGACAATTATAATATGGTGAAATATGTGCTTTAGAGCATTATCTACAAAATATCCTAAGATTATAGAAAAAGCAGTAGTTTTGCCTAAAGGAGATATGGAAGATTGCTTGCAGGAGGTAATATATTTGGTGCTTAAAGAATGAGCAGGAATCTTTATAGCTGTATTAAATTAGGAAGAAACACAAAAGAACATGTTTTCAGAGACAGCTGAGCACTTTGAATTTCTGAAGCATGCACAGGGACTGTATGGGGGAAACTCTGCATAATGGCGACTATGTAGTCTGGGACCAGATTTCTATGGCCATATCAATCAAGTTAAGGAGTTTGAACTTTAGTCCTTGGATACTGGAGAGTTAATAGAGAACTCAAGAAGGGTGGAAGGGGACATGGGATTGAATAGATCTGTATTTTAGAAGCTCATTCACATTCTCTAAAATTTCATTATTGGTATCATTTTGGAAAAATTATTCAAAAAGTGAGAAGGGATATTTATGTTGAGTCCATATTACTCAGACTAGGTAGTAGGATGGCTATAACCATGTTTGGTATGTTAAAACACTTAGCTTGGTTCGAAATGTATATAGGCTTCCTAATATTTACGGTTGCCAGATTTGGCAAAGAAAAACACAGAGTGTCCATGAAAATATTTGAGACATATTTGTAAGAAAATCTTTTTTTATCTGAAACTCAAATTTACCTGGGCACCTTTTATCTAGAAACCCTACTTGAATTGTCAATTAGATGTGATTTCTCCATATTTTGTCTTCCCTTTTCTTTCTTTTTTCTTTTTTTTTTTTGAGACGGAGTCTGGCTCTGTCGCCTGGGCTGGAGTGCAGTGGCCGGATCTCAGCTCACTGCAAGCTCCGCCTCCCGTGTTCACGCCATTCTCCTGCCTCAGCCTCCCGAGTAGCTGGGACTACAGGCACCCGCCACCTCGCCCGGCCAGTTTTTTGTATTTTTTAGTAGAGACGGGGTTTCACCGTGTTAGACAGGATGGTCTCGATCTCCTGACCTCGTGATCCTCCCGTCTCAGCCTCCCAAAGTGCTGGGATTACAGGCTCGAGCCACCGCGCCCGGCCTTGTCTTCCCTTTTCTATGAGCATTTTAATTTTTAGCATATGATCATGCTTTACATTTTGTATATTCAGCAGACCCCAACAAAAACTACCTAGAGTGGAAAATCATAATGGACAAAGAATCTTCCTTAGGCCTTTGCTGAAATTAAAATTTGTTGCTTGCATTCTGTTTATAATTTTACAGTTTACCTCTACATAAGGTTTAATAATACAAGTATAGCCAAACAGCACTTCAGGATGGCAGTTAATGGATAACAATCAGCATATCCTTCCACTTGTAGATTACTTATTACATACAAAACACTGTTGTAAGCCTTTTATATGTGTTAACACACTCTACAAGCTAATTGCTATTATTATTATGCCTGTTTTACAGATGAGGAAATTAATAGATTGAAAGTGTAAATAAGTTGCCCAGAGTCACACAGGTGGCCAAAGTGAGATTAAAGCCCAGATAATTTAATCTGTCTCCAGAATCTATGCTATTCACCCGTATGTTTCACCATCACTAGGGAATATTACTACTCCCACTTCACCACCACTTCTTACCAGCCTTCAAGGTATTATTTTATGTGCTAAGAAGGACAGATATAGGATAATACATAGTCTTTGTTCTCAAAATGTTGATAATAACCTAATATTGGCATTTCTCCTCTAGATTAAAGACTCCAGTCCTAAAATGTTAGTTTGGAATACACTTTTCCCCAATCCCTTTATTCATCTTAGTAATTTCCTCAAAATCCTAAGTGGCTTGGGTTTAATGGGCATTTGTTCCCTCTTTATTCCTGAAATCCACAACCACTTGCTTATGTAAAAATGAATTTCCTTGCCTCTTACAGTCTTTTATACATATCTTTTAACTTTACACTCAGGTGAAAGGAGTTACATTTGTTACACAATTTCCTTTCTAGAGCGCATTGATATATTTCATACCCGTAGAATTAAAATTTTGTCATTTTTGCTTTCTGGGTCACAATTCACCTTATGTAAAAATATTTGAAAAAGAGCATATATACTGAAAAGGACACAAAACAGTAAAGTTACAAGAATTATTGTAAAGAGACAACCCACATAACAACCACCAAGGTCAAACACCAGAATCCTGCCAGCAGTCCAAAGTCTTCATGTGCCACTTTCATTCAAAACGTCCCCTCCACCCACGCAAAGGTGACAGATCTCCTGCTTGTAATGAGAGTTGCAGACTTGCTCTTTGTATAGTTTATAATTTCATCACCTAAATATGTATTCCCAAACAGTTTATTTTTGCCTATATTTAAACCTTATTGTAAAAAAAAAAAAAATTCCGTATGTGATCTTCTGTTTGTGGCATCTTTCAAAATGTTGCAGGTGACAGTAGTGAGTTCATTTTCACTACAGAGTAGAGAAACTGCTGTAGAGTATTTTACCATAAAATGTACCATATGTTTTTTTCTTTCTATGGTTAATGGCATTTATGGTGGTGGTGGAAATAAAAGCATCAGGGAACATGCATGTACATATCTCTTGATAAACAAGTATATTGAATTTTTTTCGGGGTACACTTAGGAGTGAAATAGTGGAGTCATAATAATGCATATATTTAACTTTAATAGATAATGCCCAACTGATTTTAAGGTGGTTACAGTTACACCAATGTGCACTCTTATCACCAATTAATACCACTTTTGAAGATACAAACTATGTGAACTTGCAGGTAACCACTTATTTCACTTTATGTGGAAGTGGAGGGTGGAAAGGCTTAACACCAATAAATCTTTTTAAGATACGTTTTTACCAAGTGGGGCTTTTAAAGGAATGCAATAAAACCTTCAGTTCACCAAGTTCAATTACATTTTTTTTTCTTCAATCACCTTAACTTAAAAAAATTTTAAAAATCCCAAAATTCACACTAAAAATATTTAACCACTGAAAGCTTGTAAGTAATGTTACATTTCAATAACAGGCACTGATACACAGTTAAATTTTCTTATACAGAGAGATAATTTTGCCTAACCCTTGAATTAATTTCTTAAAAACAACCTAATAAATCAACTATCATACACAGATACATGTAGACTCAGATAATAAAATTAAGAATACTTCCTGCTTCTATATGCTGATATCTTTGAAATTTTATATTATGAGCATAATTAAACAAAAATGATGTCCCAAATGATACTTCTAAATTATCTTATACATCTAAAGCTACTGTAAGGATTATATTATACTTCTAAAGCTACTGTAAGGATTCAATGAGGTAAATTATGAGAAAATATCTTGTAAACTTTAAAGACTGCAAATATAACTGTCCATATTATTATATGAGTTAAACCATATTCATATTGTTTGATAGAGTGTTTCTTGGTTATGGCCCTGTAGGAAAATATAGGTGAATTTCTGATGAGGTTTTCTGTATGCACATAATTCTACATTTGGGTTTATCATCAGAGTAAATAAATGGGTAGAATTTGTATAAATATTCTACAGAAGAGTAGCCCTGTCTTGGAGAGGAATGAAAGGCAGCATTTATCCAAAAAACAGCAAAGCATGTGGAAACTTTAATACACTGAATGAGATAATTCAACAAATACTTTTAATATACTTCTTTCCAAAATGGTGACATTTACTATTTTTAAAACTAATACGCCAACTCTTATCAATTTTGGCCAATAGATCACTGACATCTGTAGCTTAAAGACTTAAATTGTGGTTGGTAAATACAGAAAAGATTCCTTTTTTAAATACTTAGGAGTTTCAGTCCTCATCAAGGTGAAAGAGCTGGGTGGCTAGATTTCCGTCATTCCAGAATCTCATCTACATAATTATAGGATATTCTGTGGGTTCCTGGCAGAGCTAGAGGCAACAAAACATCTGTTACACTCAAGGCCACCATGGAAGAATCAGCTTCAAGCAGCAAACTCACTACCCAGTGCCAACAACGCTGCCTCCAAGCCATTACTTTTTATATGTTTTTAACCCATATTTATTGGTAAGTATGCCAAATCAGCATATTTTCTTCATTAAAAGTGATAATTTTGGGATTCATGAGAACTCTGCTTCTGGCCTAGACATAGTAAAAGGGACCAGATTTTTCAGGCAGACCCTCTTGTTTAAAATAACAACAACAACAACGACAAAAAAAGAAAAAAACCTCAGACAAAATATGTGAGACAATAGTGTTGAATATACTGAACATTAAGATAAAAAGGACTCTCCTTCTTGGGCCATGGCATAGGGAGGGAGAGTCCGGGCAGAGCCTGGTGAACTCTAGTGAAAGAGAGGGAGCTGGGAGTCTGGAGAGTCCACGGAGGCTAGTGTTTGTAGAACAGAATACCCAAGAGGAGAGAACTACATAGAGACAATCCACCACAGAGATCTGCAGTCCTGAACACTGCCGTGCTCCCTAAGGTACTCAGCAGAGGGTAGATTAGCATTCACAGGGGAGCAAACTCCTGGAGAAAGAGTCATCTGAGCAATACTTGGAGCCCACACTAGGCCAAGAGAACTGCCAATTCCCACCACTAAGACTGGAAAGCAAACTGTTTCATGGGGCACTGGGCAGAGGACTCAGAATGGTTGTGTCTTAGTAGTGGGGGATAATTAAACCTGGATTAAATAAATGATTGGTCCCACCTAACGAATCTTATAAGCAAGACCTAGAAGGATCAAACTGTTTCCAAATAACCTAACTATATAAGAAAACTAAGCTCGCCGGGCGCGGTGGCTCAAGCCTGTAATCCCAGCACTTTGGGAGGCCGAGACGGGCGGATCACGAGGTCAGGAGTTCGAGACCATCCTGGCTAACACGGTGAAACCCCGTCTCTACTAAAAAATACAAAAAAAAAACTAGCCGGGCGAGGTGGCGGGCGCCTGTAGTCCCGGCTACTCGGGAGGTTGAGGCAGGAGAATGGCGTAAAAACCCGGGAGGCAGAGCTTGCAGTGAGCTGAGATCCGGCCACTGCACTCCAGCCTGGGCGACACAGTGAGACTCCGTCTCAAAAAAAAAAAAAAGAAAACTAAGCTCAAGAGAATATATAGGACTACAAAGAACTGAGCACTCAGCAAGATGAAATTCATGTCTGGATTCATTCATGAATCCAATCAAGATTAACACTCGAGAAACAAAAAAAGATATAGTTGAAAAGACAGTATATATTAAAATTAGGAGACAAGTAATTAAAACAGTTATTAAAACTGTATTCCATATATTGAAAATACTAAGTAGAGATGTGAAAAAAAAAAAAGAGCCTAATTGAACTTCTGGACATGAAAATTACAATGTGTGAGATGAAAAATATGCCAGAAAGAAATAATACCAAATTAGACATTGCAAAAAAAAAAAAAAAAAAAAAAAAAGAATTTTTAAGACGTTTTAAGACATACCAATTGAAAATATACAGAATAAAATACACAGAGAAAAAAATCTGGGCATCAGTGACCAGTGGAACACATATAGTTAGTCTAAAATAGATGTGATTGGAGTCCTTGAAAATGGAAAGTAGAAAATATTTGAATAGATTATAGCCCAAATTTTCCAAATATGATGAAAACTGTACCCACAGGTCTAAGCAGCTCAATAAATCCCAAGAGTAAGAAACACCAAGAAAGCTACAAAAAGGCACATGATTATTACAAAAGACATCAAAATTACTCTATAGATAAATGTAGTCTTTTCAAAAAATGATGTTGAAATAATTGAATATATGCAAAATACACTTAGAACCACATACAAAAAATCACTCAAAATAGATTGTAGATTACAAAGTGAAACCAAAACTATTTTTTCTATATCAAAACCATAAACTCCTGCTCCCCAAAGTCCATTTTAAGAGATTTAAAAGACAAACCACAGATTGGGAGAACATATTTGCAAATCAAAAATATGATAAAGGACTTGTATGTATAACATACAAATAATTCTCATAACTCAATAAGAAATCAAATAACTCAATAAAAAGTGGGCAAAATATTTGAACTGATAGTTCACAAAAGAATATACATAAGAGTGGTAAATAAACATATACAAAGATGTTCAACATCATTTGTCATTACAGTATACAAATTAAAACTAGAATAAGATGTCACTACCCAACCATTACAACAGCTAAAATTAAAAAGATGGTGTCGGTGAGGATGCAGAGGAATTGAACTCTCATACACTGCTGGTCTGATATAAAATAATGCAATCCATTTGGAAAACAATGTGACAGTTTTTCAAATACTTAAACACATATCTACCATATGATTCAGCCATTCTACTCCTACATATTTATCCCAGACAAATGAGAGTATATGTCCACACAAAGACTTGTATGGATGTTCATAGCAGCTTTATTACTATAGTAATAACCCCAAACCTGAGACAACTTGATCTCAAAATAGTTATGCTGAGTGAAATAAATCAGATAAAAATAATACAGTGTCTATTTTATTTATACAAATTTCTAGAAATGCAACTAATCTATCACTACAGAAAGTAAATCAGTGATTGGGATGAACTTGAAGGGGCAGGAAGGTGGGGTTACAGCAGGGCAGAAACTTCTGAGGGTGATGTGATGCAAATGTTTACTATCTTGAATAAGATGATGGTTTCACAGTTTCATGCATATGTTAAAACATATCACAGTATATATTTTAAATTTGCTTATTTTATTCTGTGTTAATTATACTCCAACAAAACCTTCAAAAAGTGATAGTAAAGTTATTTTTATAACCCACATATTTATTGTCTGTAAACTGAAAACTGCATACACACACACACACACACACACACACACACACACACTGACACTCCATGACAACAAAAGGCCCACAGAATTAATAAGGAACATTAGCCTTCTCAAATTCACAAAAGAAAGGTTTTTGTACAATATACTTTTATTTCGATGTGAGAACCATGCAGCCCATGAAAAGAGGCAGGTCTTATGGGAGAGACTGAGTAGTTTAATGAAACATATTAATAGGAGGAGTTATATTCGTAAAGATGACAAAAATACTGATTTTTTTAAGGTAGTTTACTTCCTACTTTGCAGGTTGTTTCCACCACTCAAGAAAGTCTTCGCAAGAAGCCTTAAATAAAGATGAATGGGGAAAGATTAATGTAACTGGAAAAAATTAATATAATTGCACGATTTTCTATTGCTCATATATTTTTAGTTTCAGATTGAATTTATTTTTGTTATCATTGACTATCAGAAATCTTAAGCATATAAAACTATAATGGGGGGTACCCATGCCTTCCCTAATTGTTCTTCTTTTCCAGAAAAATTTTCTGATGAAAGTTCATGAATTACATTGATATGTATGTTTTCTGTACTCCTGTGATCTATTCAAGAGATTGTAATTTTCATACAGGAACAATGAAATAATTTTCTAATTCTCTTTTTTTTTTTTTTTTTTTTTTTTTAAGACAGAGCCTCAGCCTCTGGAGTAGCTGGGATTACAGGTACGTGCCACCATGCCCAGCTAAGTTTTGTATTTTTAGTAGAGACGGGGTTTCACCATGTTGGCCAAGCTGGTCTTAAACTCCTGACCTCGTGATCCACCCGCCTCAGCCTCCCAAAGTGCTGGGATTTTAGGCGTCAGCCACACGCCCGGCCCTCTCTTTGCTTCTGTGAAGGATATAACTCTAAAAACTTATAAAAATATATGTTTAAAGGAGATTTTCATTATTAATTCCTTTTAATATACACTAAGATGGAAATCTCAATTCCATTAATTACTGCATAATTTTACATTGAAAAAGGAAGTCTTCAAGACAACAATTTCCATCGTATCCAATGAACCTGATTAAAATAATGGGCTACTTTCATAACAAGTGCTTAGATAAATGGTCCTATTCTGTCAGAGAGGAATGGGTCTTATTAGAAACTGCATTGCTGTGTTATGCTATTATAAAATTAATGCAGAAAAAATCTTTAGTTATTTTTAATAAAATCCAACGACTTGTGAATTGTACTAAACATCAGTAAATAGTGAGTATAAGTGTAACATCATCTACTTAATTTGGTTGTTTAATTTGGCCCTTAGTATAAAGATTTGAGTTTATGCAGCATTTTACTTCCCTATACTCATTAAATCTCCTTCTGCTATGTTTCAAAGAATAAAGAAGAGCTTATGTCATTTTGATTAAATAAGCTACAGAGTTATCTTTAGAGGTGATATTAACAACTTCCCAAACTATAATCCATCCTTGAGGTACTGCAATATTTAAAATATTTTTGTTAAGACATGTAGAGGTAGAAAAAAGACTAAGATATATTGATGAATTTATTTTACTGAATATAAAATTATATATATTTGAAACCTTTAGAACATTCTATAGATACTACTAATATACTATACTAAATTCATGTTATGAAAATGGAGATTACTGTAATTTTGTACAAATAAGCACAACTGGAACCTTATTATCCATCAGCTGTATATTTCCGTGAGTGTACTATTATTTAGTCCATGGCTTTTATTTTATTCTGTTCATTACCAATAGCTAACATTTCTCATTATACAAATGGAAAAATAACCCCTCAAAACTACGTCTTACTTTATACTCACTATAGAATTTTGTTAAATAATGTATTTAAAGCTACTGCTTGTTCATCAGCTTTAGCCATTAAGGCTGCTACAACACCCTCCATATCTCTTTCTGGCTTTAAAGTCCTATTGTTGTTATTGTTATTAGTACTATTATATTTTTTTGAGACAGAGTCTCGTGCTGTCACCCAGGCTGGAGTGCAGTAGCATGAACTCAGCTCACTGCAACCTCTGCCTCCCAGGTTCAAGCAATTCTCCTGTCTCAGCCTCCTGAGTAGCTGGGACTACAGGCACCCACCATCACGCCTGGCTAATTTTTGTATTTTTAGTAGAGACGGGGTTTCACCATATTGGTCAGGCTGGTCTCGAACTCCTGACTTCAGGTGATCCACCCACTCCCAAAGTGCTGGTATTACAGGCGTGAGACACCACACCAGGCCTTGTTATTATTTTTAACCTCAGAATTTTATTTACATTTTACAACACATTCTGTTCTACAGTCATGTTCCAGTCAACTAAAGCTACAGTTAATTGATATAACAATCATAAAACCTCCATGGCTTACAATATTCATGTATTTATTTCTCAGACATCCGAGTGCTGCTGGTGAGTGGTGTCAAGAGATCTAGAGTGGGCTACACTAAGCTCTACTTTGAGATAAAGGTCTGCTGGGCTTGATTCCTTGCTGAGGTTTGGGCTGAAGTCAGCTCCCTGTGTGATCATTCGGAGATCCAAGCTGAGGGTACAACAGTTATCTTTTGCTCCTTTGCTGTGATGATGGCAGAAGTTATGAAAAGAAAATGAAATCTACAAGGCTAAGGCTCATGAGAAACTTATTGTAATTTCACGTCAATGGCCAAACCAAGCCATATCTCCAAACCCAAAGGGGTGAGAAAAATATATTTCTCCTTATAGTAGGATTTAAAAGTTATAAAATGAAGGGTAAGAATATAGGGAGACTCAAAGAATTGGGGCAATAATGACCATTTTACATTAATTCCTCAATATCTTGTCCATAATTGGTTGTAAAAATTGGAAGAATGAGAACACTTACCATACAGTAATTGTATGTTATTTACTGTAGAATGAAGTAAAAAAAAGTCACTGCACTTCACTAAAAATGTGCCACTTTATGAAGGCTGTTCTAGCATGACGGTCAAATGGACTTCCTTCTGATGTAGTCTACCAGTTGTTGAAAATAGTGACACACTTAATGCTTCATATTTACAGAGTTTCTTATTTTCTTCTGGAATATTTAATTATTTTTTGTTTGTTAGGAGAAGTATAAACTTATTTACCATGTCCATATTTTTATTGGAATGTATTTTCATGCTTCTTGAAGAGGCCGCCTGGGGTCCTCTGCTACTTCTACTTTTTTTTTTTTTTTAAAGACAGAGTCTTCCTCTGTTGTCCAGGCTGGAGTGCTGTGGCGGGATCTTGGCTCACCGCACCCTCTGCCTCCCAGGTTCAAGCGATTCTCCTGCCTCAGCTTCCTAAGTAGCTGGGATTACAAGCTCCCACCACCACGCCCAGGTAATTTTTGTACTTTTAGAAGAGATGGTGTTTCACCATGTTGGCCAGGCTGGTCTTGAACTCCTGACTTCAGGCAATCCTCCCGCCTCGGCGTCCCAAAGTGCAGGGATTACAGGCATAAGCCACTGTGCCTAGCCTCTGCTTATTCTAAGTTTAGCTGATTCCTTTCTAGGTCTGCTGCAAGCTACATCCTGGGATATCTTCTCCTTGCTTACCTGGGCTTATTCTACCCTTTCTTGGATCCTACGTTTCTATTTTTTATGTCCTCTTTTCATTTGCAATAAAACATCTTTAGGTAATTTTCATGAAAGGAGTAAGTGTAACATTATTTTGAGCCTTAAAATTGTCCCAACACTTGAATAACATTTGGCTAGTCATAGAAGTCTAAGTTCAAATTCATGTATCCCCAGGAAGTTAAAGGTACATTAATTTTTTCATTGTCTTTTAATATATGGTTACTGCCGGAGGCATTTGAAGCCAATGTAATTTTTGCTACTTTTGAGTTGACCTGTTACATCTCTTAGGAGATTTGGGAATTTTTCTATATAGAGATCTTATAAGACTGTCTAGAAATGGTTTTCATTCATTGTGCTGGTATGCATTAATTTTTTCAACATGAAGGCTCATTCATTATTGCCTCCATTCCTGTGTTTTCTCTGGAATTAGTCCTGTGTTGAATATCTTAAATCCATTCTCCATGTTCATTAAGCATATATCTTCTATTTTTTATTTTATCTAAGTTTTGGAAGATTTCTGTGACTTTAACCTCTCACTACATTTTTTTAAAAATAGGTCACCAATCATATCTTTTATAACTATGAATTCTTTTTCAAAATGACATACAGTACTCTTGTTCTATGAAAATCATATTGTCCTTATGGTCCTAATTAAGATGTTTAAAAAATTCTCTCTGTTCCCTGAATCATACTTTCTTCCTCTTGCATCAGTTATTTATGTGTTCATTTTGGATCTTCTGTTTCATGCAGTTTACTTCAAATATCTGGTGAACCTTGATTGCCTACTTAATGAATGAAAGACTAGATTGATTCGTATACTGAACTGGTGTAGTTTATTCGGTACTTTAATAGTTTTGTTCTTCAGCAAGCTTCTGTCCCGTATGGAGGACTGACTGCAACCTCTGGGGGGTGGGGGGAAAGCTGGGAGAAGGTAGCAAGGCTCTCCCCATCTTGCAAAATAAGGTTTTATTCAGTGTTGTTAACTTCTGCCTTAGGAACCCAAGTTTTCCCCTAGTAAACTCTGAAATTTTAGAGACAGTAGTCTTCTAGGTTTAGCCTTGGAAATCATGCAGGAGGAATAGGGAAGGGAAGAGGAGGGCAACCAGAGCAACTGTTCCAGGGTTCTTAATTAGTTTACCTGCTTTCTGTCTACTCTTTTTTCTGTAGCAGCTCACCCCTAGCCTGGACCCTTTCCACTAGGCAGAGAACAGCATCTACTTCCATTTCAGACTTTTCCAGGTCAGGGATGTAGGCTCAAGGACTCCTTCTTTATCAACACAATTCCCTCCTGTATTCTGTCATCTAGAAATGTCAAAATTCACTGGGGTGCTAATAGTCCCTCTCGCTACTTTTAGTCTGTTACAAACTTATTCTTGAATTTTAAAAATTCATTTAATCTTCACTGTCACTTCAATGTGGTTTGAGAATAAGGGGATGCTAAATATGTATGCTCAGTTTGCTATCTTAAAAGGCTAAGTTTAAATGTTGCTAATGAAGAGGATTTTTTAGCACTTGGAAAATAACCTCCTATCACTATCTCTTGACTCAGATACAGCTATCTAGGTAGAGTGGCAGCCCCCAAAATAAAAGCATTTCTTCTGACTGCTCAGTAAAATTACAGAAGAGTATATTCCCTATGAGAGCAATAATCTTCGTCCCAGAGTTTGTTCAGGAAAGCCTCAGGAGAAGTAATTCTTTTTTAAAATTTAGCATCCGCCAGAAAAAAAAAAATCTTTCTTCAACATATATTCATTTGAGACACTAGATGAGAGTACTATCAGCACATCATAGACACCAAAAGAGAAAAAGGGAAGTTAAACACAGTTGAGTTTCTTCCTTTTCTAGTAATGTCTTTATCCATTTTTTCATGCCCCAAATTAACCACGATCCATAATATCTTTCAAAAGGTCTTAGAAAAAAAATAGCAAATTAATAGTAAAGCTCTATGGATGTTTCTTTTACCATTTTTGTTCTATTAAAAAGGTCAAGAGTAATTGATAAGAATCTCTATATAACTTTTTGGTTTTCTCTTTAAAAAGAAGTAGATCTTCCTTAGGGATCAGGAGAAGTAACTAATGGGTACGAGGCTTAATACCTAGGTGATGAAATAATCTGTACAACAAACCCCCATGACACACATTTACCTATATAACAAACCTGCACATGTACCCCTGACCTTAAAATTAAAAACAAAATAAATGGGGTATTTACTCACATCATTGACTCTGAAACAGTTTTGTACATATTCTAGATGTGAAGTAAGGAATCCAGTAAACAATATTTAAACTAGCATAAATAATCAGTATAAAGAGGTTGGGGGCCATGGTGAACAGAAGGCTTATTTTTTTTCAATTAAAAATTATGTATGTATGTATGTATGTATGTATGTATGTATGTATGTATGTATGTATTTTCCTATGGATGTAATGTCTACATAGTTTGTGGCATTATTGTCTCATTCTGCATAGTCAACATAACTTCTAAAATGATAAACTCTGGTTCTATGTTTTCTCAAAATCAATTTCTTGGACCATTTCCATTTGTGCACATAAAATAACTCTGTTCCTAACAGTGTTAAAGCTACCATTCTGTATCATCTTTGTATGTAAGAAGCCTGTGGAGAGAATAATACAAAAGAAGAAGAAGAGTATTTTTAATCCTTCTAAATTCTTGTTGGTAAATTTGCTTTTCCCTTTTAATTACTTCTTGTAGAGATGTAGTATGAATTAAAAAGTAGCATAAAGCTAAATGTAGAATTTACTAAATGCATAAATATTTGGAAGAAAGAAAATAAAACAGAACTTCAGCATTAGAATACTGCCTATTTGGGTGCCAATCGAAGGAGACTTTTCTGAAATTTTCTAGACAAGGATAACCAGAATCTATTACAGAACAAAGAAGTGTTGCTATAACAAAGCAGCGTGCTGTATGTAATTAAAGCATTAGAATAGCATACAGACAAAACTGTTAGGCACAACAAGTTTTGTTACATACCAGGAAAGATTCTTTAAAAATTGTGAAACCAGATGTGCCAAATGCTTGAAAGTAAAAATAACTTGAAATCTGACTGGTTTATAAATCCATCAATTATATTGGATAGAGTAAAGTAATATTTTGGCATTTTCATTTTGTTACCTTTATTCAGCAATTCACAAAAATGCGTAACCTTAAGGGTCTTACCAATTTACCTCTTAACTCTGAAAGTGAATACTGCTCAGATATTTTAAAGAATGGTATATGCAGTGAAGGAAATTAAAGTGAATACTGAGAAAATAATTTATCCAACTCCCACTAGCAATACACACACAAATTCAGCTGCATTCATACATATCTAAATATGTCAGCTTTTTCTCAGAGACATGCCCTGAATTATCCTACAAAATAGAATACCTCAAAGATGAAAGAGCATTCAGAACCTCAGCACAGAAATACATCGATTACTAAAACATAATTTTAAAGTGCTTCCAGCATATACAAGATACATTTATATTCCTCAGTTGTGTAGTGCCTAGTACTACCTTATTATAAAGTAAGCTTTGCAACTATTTACTATTTATCCCTCAATTACATGGTAAAATTGGATAGTTAAAAATAGAAGAACACACAAATATAGAAATCGTTGGCTTTATTTTTGGAAACCTTTATCCTAAGATGTTTAGAAATACGCTTTAAAAAGAAAAAAACTGTATTTGTGATAAGTTGTCTTAATTTTGGTAATGGGGTGTTTAATTTTTAAAACCTGAGGTCAATAAATTAAATTCTGTCATTTCATGTTTTGGTGTTGCAGTTCCATTCTCAGCATAAGGGATATTGATCTAATAATCATACTCTACTCCTCCAAATATCTAGTCATTTTATGTCCCCACAAACTCATTCATTATAAAACCCATAAAATTATTCCCTGTGGTGCCTATAACAAAGGAACAAACTGAACAATAAAAAGGAACAATGTACATTTTTATTATGTTTTAATGATATCCCGATTGCCAGTGCATGCACAACCAAGTGGAAACATTTTAGCCACTGGCATTTCCAGAGATCCACTTTCTGCCACTCTGCAATACAAATTAACGGGTAAAAACGTCCATTAACAGAAAAGTTAAAAGGCAATATCTGTCTATTATAAATAAACAGTACATTTATGAGTTAATTCATCTTAGGTCACTACATGAAAGCCAGGCACAGTCATTGTTACAGGTATTTCTCTTCCTGCTGCATAAAATTCTGATTGAAATGTTATAGGGTTTCAAAAATCACAAGTAGACCAAGTGTATAGGCAGAAAATTGTGTCTCTAAATTAGGTAGAATCAGAAAATATGATTAACATAAATGTAATAAAACTCATTTATTGGTTACTCTTATAAGTATAAGCTTACTTGACCCCATATATTGTTAAGTATATATTTTTTTATTCAACAAATATACGTTCCAGTCCTTTCTAGCCATGGTTTCAAAACACTTTATCATATATCCCTATAGTAAAATTTTAACTGTGGCACACACTTTGAATAAATATATACTTAAGAATTTATAAATTATATACAAGTATTAATAAATGAATAATCATGTTCATTATAAAATGTATATAGGGAACATAAATTTTAAAATAATAAGATATGTTTACAATAAACATTTTTAAAGCATGCTCCCAATTGCAATGGCTTCATGTTATCATTAACTAAGATCTCAAATCATAAAACAGTATTCCCTGTGGGTGAGTTTATCAATAATAATGGTGAATGTAAACACATATTATAGATCATGTTGATAATTTCAACTTTGGGATCCAATCTCCTGTTAGATATAATTACTTTGGCACTGCTTTATCTCATAATATTTTGTATTTAGTTCATCATAGGAGAATAAATGTTAGCTATTTTCTCACTGCTTGTATTATTGGCATTTTGTTCATTCTGACATTTCTCTGCAGATTTCTTTTCAGGCCAATTATGTATTTGGTAAGAATTAATTTAATAGATAATATAATAGTCACATTGTGATAAAATGGTTCTGCTTTGTAGAACTACTACTCTTTCTTCAGAACATTTGTACTGGTGTTTTTTTGACATACAACTCCAGTGAGGTGCCTCTGTCAATGCATGAGGTAAACTGTAATACACTTAATACATGTACTTGTTAACAATACATAAACATACAAGCAAGTTATCTTATTTTCTTTCCACTACTCAGGGGATTATCTCTTGCACTTTTCTGGGGTGTATACAACCCAACATGGAAACAATTACTCTATAAGTAGTGTCTAGGAAGATGAATCTGGGGATTTAAAGTATCTCCTATTTGTTTTTAAGCATAAAACCATGTTCAACTATTTATAACTTCTAGAGAATAATGAACGCTTGATAGAATTTGATTTTTCTTATTTTAATACTTTATTTTATTTTATTGCTGGAATATTAACCACATTAAAACATGAATTTTGTGTTTTATTTGTTGCTTTATTTATTCCCTCTTCCAGAACAGTGCCTGACACATAGTAGCTGCACATGAAATAGTTTTTAAATGAATCAAAACTTATTCAACTGCAGGTAATGCTTCTTTGTTTGCTCCCAGTTATTCTCAGTTTACCCAGCATTTCCAACATCCTCTCCACAGCCCTGAGAGGTGTCATTTTCATTTTCTTCTTTTCTTTTATTTCAATAGTTTTGGGGAAAACAGTGGGTTTTGGTTACATGGATAAGTTGATTAGTGATGATTTCTGAGACTTGGTGCACCCATCACTGTATGGTATACAGTACCCATTGTGTAGTCTTTTGTACCTCACTCCCTACCCTTCCCCACAAGCCCCCAGAGTCCATTATATCATTCTTAAGCTGTTATGTCCTCACAGCTTAGCTCCCACTTATAAATGAGAACATACGATAGTTGGTTTTCCATTCCTGAGTTTATACACTTAGAATAATGGCATCTAACGTCATCCAGGCTATTGTGAATGCCATGATTTTGTTCCTTTTTATGGCTGAGTAGTATTCCATGGTGTATATATACCACACTTTCTCTTTCTAGTCATTGATTGATAGGCGTTAAATAGATAAACTATTCCCAACATAAAGAAGGAAAAAATATATATTCCTTTGACTAGCTTCAAGACGAATGCCTTTTCAAAACCTGGGTTTGTTATGACTAATGCTTAACTTGGGTCTAGTTATCTGGACAAATAGTAGGATTACAGGACAACTGTAAGATAAGGATTCACCCAAACCAAAGAATGAGCACTGGGGTTTCTCATTAACAAAAGAGCTTCAAAGTCTACAATATTTCAAACAAAACAAAAGCATCCTTTACCTAATACTAGATATTTATTTCTACATGACCCTGAATCAAATCTTGAGGAAGCTGCCATTCTTTTTCTGATTATTCCTAGGTAATAAAAATAAAAATACCCTAAGCTTATTTTTAGCTACTAGACAATTACCTGCACCTTCCATACTAAAATAAGTCTAGTTTTGTAGCATCTAAAAATCCATAATGATATCCAAGTTGGAACTTCTCATTCCCAGCTTAGGCCTACCTGGGAAAATTGCAGTGGAGAAGTGGGTCTTCTCCTAAAATTTACAGTCTGGGTCACCATGGAAACTGTCTTACGGGTCTAAATCATTATAAGTTATCATAAGGCTAATAAATTATTTAAAACTTTTGTCTCCTATCTTTCTAACAATGTGGAAGACTAGGCTGGAATTTAGAACTCTAAATTTAGAACTAGGTTGGAATTTAGAATTTAGAATTCAGGACCATAAGAGAAATAGCTTTCAAGCCACTCTTCTCTACAGATACCCAAGCCCAAGCACCTGAGCACTGTCTTTCCCATGCAGTAATCAGATATTCCATGGCATGTCACTGAGCCCAGGTGTGTGCCCACTAGTGACACAGTGACACATGGGAGGACAGATATGGAGAAGGGCCTGGAAGTATTCTCCCATTTGGGCAGACTATTCTGGGGTCTGGATTATCTGGAGCATGGTCTAGAAAGGGGAGCAAGTCTCCAGGTGGGCATGTTCCCTTGTGCCCATGGCTGTCTTGCTCCATAGAGAGGAGTGGTTCCAGAAGAAAGCCAGAGCAAGATCTCCAATGTGAGATCTAGAACAAGAGGTCCCTCCTGGCAGTGTCTAAGGAAGGAACTGGGAGGTGAGTTAAGGTGATATTCTCCTCTCTCATTCCACCCATCCTCCATTCTCTAGTTTGTTTTGACATCTCCAGTACCAAAGTGGATGAGATGAAATCCTTGATGGTCAGGTTGAAACATAGTTTTGGTGATCTGGATTTGGCAGATGTGCTTTGTGGGCTCTTTTTCTCCTGGGACAATGGAAGGTTGTGTGATGACATTTCATCAGTAGGAATTCCTTACCTCTAGCTGCCTTCTCTTATGGGCCTCTATGCTCTGTTCCCCAGATTCCCTTGGAGCACCACGTTGATTGCTCAGGGACCTTCTCTGGATTTTCCTCTTGGGCTCCATCCCTCCCAATATAACACACCTTCTTGGTTTTGAGAAGTCCACATCTGGCCCACAGGAAATCCACACACATTCTTTCCCTGCCATATTCTAGAACTGTACTCCATTCCCCATATTTTTCTCTGTCCTTGATCTGTATCCATTGAGTACGGCTTAGGCCACAGACTCTTGTCTTTGGGTCTCCCAAGAAAGGCACTGAAGCAGCAGGCCATATGTAACTGAATATATAACATCATAATAATAAAAGGAAAAGTTTAGTGTTTTCTTTCTTTCTGACCTTCCCACAGTCCTTTTCTTCCTTTATCAGTAATAACATACTTAATATCAATCACATTTTTAAAAGTAAATATTTAGGGAAAACAGACAGTTTGCTTTTAAATCCACCAAGGCTTTTGAGCTTTGTATTTGAGAAAGCTTTAAAAATAAAAGTTGGGCAAGAAATTTGAACCTCAAAGAGTGATTCTACTTTTAGGTGACAAACCAAATCATGTTTAAAGTCCCTGAAAAACAGAAAATGACCAGGGAGTTCATTTTAAATATACTCTCTAAACCATTTGAGAATTGTAGGCCATAAACTATGGCAGAAAGATAGCTGGCAATAAATATTTTTCTTCAATTCAGTTGCTCTGAAGAGGAAAGGGAAAGACTGTTCTCAGATAAAAATGTCATTTACATTCTTATGAGACTATACCTTAAAGATAAATTGAAATAAGTTATATTCCTATGAGTTTAAAATATCAATTAAAAAATAAAGCTCACTAAGAGTTATTTCAAGGAAATAAGGTAATTTCACGTTTGCTTACTTTTTAGCATATTAAGACCATAAATGCAAAAATATACTAAATATCTTGGATGACTTTATAAATAAAAAAGTCATAGATAGTCCAGAAATTTATCTAATCAGACTTAAAAGACTAATCAGTGTAACTGAAGATCAAAATCAGCCATCCTAGGTCAATTTATCTACGTAACTTAGAATAACGTTAGTAGTAAGGTATTAACATGGACATTGTGACATCTTTTATACCTAGAAAAATGCATAAGGAAAGTTTTAGCGAAAAACAAAAGTAAACAAAATACATGTGTAAACTTGCAGTTTAATTAACTTCATCTTAAATGAAGACACTGAGAATGATTATCCATACTAGAAAATGCTATCCATTTTGACCAAAATACTATTCTGTCATCAAAAGTATGATGTCATCAAATTTTACCTTATAAACTTCTAAATGGATTCCATTGCTTTACTGTATTTAAATATGGTGAATCATTTATACTAATACATAGCTCTTTAGAAGCTTGTAATAATTGACTGCTTTTAAGAAGGCCAACTTGGACCTCTGAAGCTGGCCATAAGGGACTACTGCTGTACATGCTGTGCTGTGATTTTCTCATCATATATGCAGATCCAACTGGGAGGAATCTGAAAACATATTTATTTTTAATATATGCCCTGCTTTTTTCCACAAATCAGTTAAAACAGTTTGCAGTAAAATCCCTACATATTAAGAGAGTAAATATAAAAATAAAAATAGATATCCTAAATGATTGGGAGGAATAGGAACCTAGATTAGGATACTTACTGGATTTGAACATTAAGTTTGTTTATGTAGATAAAATAGCTTTTACAGTTCTCATTACTTGATGACATTGGTATCTTCATACTTCAGAAATTATAAATATGTGCTTCCTTGAATTTAAATAAAATAAATTTAAAAATACACTGGTAAAACATCCTAGCACTGAATCATTCAATAAATATTTATAGTACAGCTACCATGTGACAGGCACCCTTGGAAGATATAAGGGAAAAATCCGTATGTAAAATAGTCATATAACCCTGCCAAGTAGTGGTAAATAATCCCAACTGGTCGAGTTCAAAAGACAAGACAATTGCAATGATCTAAATTCACCATGGTGTTCTCTAAGGCTATGCTTTGGTAGTCAAATCATAAACAAGTGTTTACTGTACTCTTGTTACTCACTCACTCATAAATTCATTTACCCAATATATTTTGAGTACCTACTATGTGCAAATCACAGTTCTAGGTTTTGATCAGGAATCATAGATGACTCAGGCAGAAATTATCTTTAAGCTGCCTGGAGTGATGAGAAATATATAAATAAATACAAAAGAAGGGAGAAAGAATGAAGAAGTAAGTGTCTTACAAGGTTGAAAGCAAGAGGACTTTCCTGCCTGAGGAAGGAGTAGGAATCCTAGGAGAGTTTTTGGAGGACCTGGGCCTGGCATTACAGATGAGCGATAAGGGCAAGGGCTTTCCAGGCACAGAAAGCAAATCAGCAAGGGCAGGACAATGGGAAATTAAGGACCTTGAAGGATGGATGGCAAGTGGCTAACTTTAGAGAACCATTCGTATATAAAGGGGTATATGAAAATAAATTCAGGAAGTTAGATCAGGGTCAGATTTTTGGCAAGAGAGTAGGTTCAGATTGTGAAGCTGGTGTCCCTAACTGTGCTTCTTGCTATTAAAATGCAAATAAAGCATACAGCTAGACTACGGTCCTCAGGAACTTTATAATCTAATATGTACATGGCTGGACAAATGTAAGATCCTTGCACTGAATTGTTCCCATATTCCTTTTTTTTTTTTTTTTTTTTTTTTTTTTTTTTTTTTTTTTTTTTTTACCAGATGATGTTTAGAGTTCTATAAGAAAAGCAAATACACACCTGACACATATTGAGAGCCATCTCACCTATGACAAAACCATCTTCTACCTGTGTTTTACCTTTTACTTGTGACTACCATTTCTCAAGGCAGCATTTCCCACAAGGGCAACTCTTGTGCTGCATTCCTCTTCTAAGTGCTGCTAGCTCCTGCCTTCCAATATTGCTCTTGAAGGATTCACTGCCTAGGCTGTGAGAATGTAGCATTAAGGCATACACAACTGGGAAATAGTAGCTGACAATGGACTAAAGGTGTGAGAAGCAAAGCGACTCCAACGAAAACAGTGTCTTCACTGTAAACAACAAATAATGACACAAGCTCCAGCAGCAAGAGAGGCAAATGACTCTCTCGATAATCTTGATGGAAAGCACTGTTCATCTTTTAGACAAAGGATGGCACCACATGTAAGGCAACATTAACATAATCACTATTTCTGGGGACAATTCTAAGTGCTGAATAAGTGCTCGTAGACAGTTTATGCATGGGTGGCTGTTCCTCCTACTGTGTATTTGTTATTAAAACATGTGTGTGTGCAAATGCAACGGAACCCTGCACTAACCTTCAATTCCACCCACCCTTGCCTCCTACATATTTATCAATCATTTAACAATAACTCTCTCATCTTTTCTTGCTTTTGCCTCACTTTGTTTCCATCTGCCATCTCTCCTTTGCATAATAATTAAACTCCCCATTTTGAAATTTCCATGCCACTGTCACTCCTGCCTTTCTAAGTAATTGATTTAAACAATCTTAAAAATTTTTAAAAATTATCTAACAGTTATTTGTTTAGCAATTTTTATAAACTACATGGCTCCTCATATTCACCAAAAATCTAATAAACACTGACAATCTCACAATCTGCAAAAGGAGGAGATAATGTACAGTGCTCCTCAACTTATTTGGCCATGGGCCTCTTGTTAGAGGAAGTATTATTTTTCTTCACATTAATTTTATAAGCTCTTAAAGACACATACTATTTAAGAGTTTTTGTTTGTTTGATTGATGTTTTTCAAAGCCCAGTATCATGGGAGATAGATGGCTATTAGATAATACATTAAATGATTTATTGGTTAACACACTGAGGCTTATTCATTCATTTGTTTACTTAGCAAATATTTATCAAGCACCTATGATGAGCTAGGTACTTCTTAGGCACAGCAAATTTCAGCAGAATGTAAACAAATCAAGTCCCTGCTCTAGAAAAGATGCTTACTTTCTAAAGAGAAGAAAATTGTTAAAAGATAAATATAAAATGTGGTAGACGGTGATGACTGCTAAGAAAATAAAGATGAGTAAAAGAGTAAAAGAGAGGGACAGTAAAGAGATGGTGGAGGAAGATGTTACAGAATGCTGTTGTCTTCAGGTTAGTTGGAGGAGGTCACTCTGGAAAATTCTTATTTGAGCTAAGATCTAAGAAGAAAAGGAAAGTGAGCAAGAATCATGGTTATCTAACAAAGAGGAGGCCAGGTAAAGGATCACAATGCAAAGGCCCCAGATTGGAAGCTAGACTGGCACATCTGAGGTCATCAGAGAACTGTGTGACCAAAGTAGAATCAGCAAGGTGGAGTATAGTTGGATATAAGATCAAAAGAGATGAACAGGAATGGGGCATGTCAGGTTATTTTTGCTCACTATAAAGACTTTTGATTCTGCTTGAAGTGCACTACAAAACCATGGGAGGTTTTAAACACAGAAATGACTTAATACTATGTATATTTGAAGGTATCAGTCTGGATATTGTTTTGAGAATAAATTAGGAGCAAGTGTAAAGTCAGCAAAATCATTAGGAGCACGTCATAGTGCATAATGCTGCCTTAGGGAAGAAGTGAAGGTGGTAAGAGGTGATCAAAATCTGGATGTGTACTTAAACTAATCACAGAGCATGCAGGAGACATTGAGTATAGGTAACTCTTCTAAGGAGTTTGATTGGAATGTGTAGAACCAGAACAATAGCATTCATGAGTTTGCTCCTTCCTTTCCCCAGACTTGCACACCCCTCCTCTGTCTCCCCTTCTTTTCCTCCTTCTCTCCCTGCCTCTCACCTCAGACACTGAGAAGGTGTACACTCTCAATTATAAGATGTTACTTTTTAAATTGGGTATCTGGTGTTTCCATCCTCTCTACTGCCTAATTTAGCTCAGATAAAATCAGTATCTATTTCTGTTTTATTTTAGTACCGATTTCTTTTACTATGATGAAAGAATACGTATTTTGAAAACCAATAATACCAAGAATGATAGTTTATCAGCATACAGCACATTTAATTGTACAAAACACTATCACATGTATTAAATTGACAGGGCATCATATCAAGTGGGACCTGAGAGTAGGCAAGCGGTCCAGTTATTTCTATTCTAAAACCAAGGAAACCAAGACCTGTTATTATCATTACTTAAAGTTGATATGACTTGTTAAGAGTATAGAAGGAATGGAAGTTTAAGTCTTCTCTACATTTAAATTCTCAGCTCTTTAAACAACTATGCTGTCATTATCCAAATAAACTGCACTCACTTTATTTAGAAAAAGTTAGAAACAATTCCTTTACTTACCAACCAAAAAGCATTTTCAGATGGTCAAGGAGAGAATAATTCTCATTTGGAAATACTTCAATTTAAGATATATCATATAAAATGATTAAAAGCTCCTGAATATTCTATTTATTTCCAAATGATACATTGCCTTAAATTTATCTAAACTTTTAGGCTATGGCATAATTATAAAATAAATTAGAATGTTGAGAGCAAAATCAATCATTCTAAAGGCTGACATTAGTAAATATTACATTCTAAAGGCTGACATTAGTAAATATCCACTCTATGCAATTGTGATTTCCAGATTTACTATTCAAATGTAAACGATGCTCTATTTTTCAAAATCTTTGTTGTAGTTTAGCATGTAATTACTCTTTATTTACATACTTCTGTTATAATGTTGTCTTTAAAATATACTGCATTACACTCTCATGACTTAGCTGATGTGAAAGATAAAGTAACACACAATATATCTAAAGACAACCAATTTTATGGGTCTTTTAAAGGTATCAAAAATTAAAAATTCAACATCTTAAATAGCATCGTACATATTTAAGACATTCCTTATATCTGTACATACCTATATATGTATGAACATATGTATTATTTCTCTTTAAATTTCTAGATTCTATCTCAATGATGCTATTGAAAGATAGAAAAAGTGGCAATTACAATGCACACTTGAAATTATAAGAACAATATATTACACTGCCCACATCTATAGTAAAAAGTTAGGTAAAAAGAGAAATAATTATAATGCTACTGAAATTCATTAACAAAAATATCCCATAAATATTTATGATGCTGGTCATAATTGACTTCAAACTATTTTTCAAATATGAACATTGTTCAGCTCCTCCCAAGTGTTCATTACTACCTTGGTCCAAGCCACCATCACCTCCCAGGTGGTTGCAAGGTTCCACTCTTCCACCAGAACCTATTCTTTACCATCAGCCAGAATCATTCTCCAAATAGAAATTAGTTCATTTACTCCCTTGCTGTCCACCTTCCAACAGTGTGCTTCCACAATTACAATTCCACAACTACAATAAAACTAAAAGTCCTCTCTATGGCTTATAAGACCTTGACTATTGCTCAGGTCCTCTTTCTGCCCACCCTGTTAATCATTTACAATGCTCAAGACACATACCCATCTTAGGATTCAATACTTGCTAATCCTTGTGATTCACATGCTTGACCCCCTGACTTCATTCACATCTCTGCTTGTTACTTGGTAGGAGCAAGTTTCTTTGGCCAAGCTCTAAAACAGCACTCACACCCCTTTGTTCCATAATCTCCATTCTTACAAAACATAACAAAACTTGTTATTTTGCACTGCGGTGCTGTTATTTCTAATTGAAATTTTAATTGGAATATAGATTCATATCCATTTGAAAAACTATAATACAAAGAAATACTATGTATACTTTAATCAGTTATCCTCGATGGTTAACATTTGACAAACTACAGTATAAAAACAGAACCAAAATATTAACATTACTATGAGAGTACAATCTTATTCAGATTTCTCTAGGTTTACTTATATTGATATATGTATGTAATTAGGCTCTATAAGATTGTATCACATATGTAGGTTTTTGTATGTGTCATCACAGTCAACATACTAAATGTTTCCAACACAAGGAACCTCATGTTGCCCTTTTATAACTACACTCACCTCTCTCTGTCCCTAACATCTAGAAACCACTAATCTATCCTCCATTTCTAAAACTTCATCATTTCAAAAATGTAATTAAATGGATCATCTAGTATGTATTCTCTTGGGATTGACTTTTCTTTTTCACTCAGCTTAATTTCCTGGAGATTTATCTAAGTTGTTGTATGTATCAATAGGTCCTTCATTGCATTGCTGAGTAGCAATTCCATGGTATGTATGTACCACAGTTTTTTTAACCATTCACCTGGTTAGGGCATCTGTGCAATTCTGTATTTTGGCTATTACAAATAAAGCTGCTATGAGTATCCAGGTATAGATATGTGTGTGAACTTTAACTTTTTACTTATCTGGGACAATGCACAAGAGTGTAATTGCTGGGCTGTATAGTAATGCCTGTGTCACATTTTCATTATCCTTTTCTCCATTAATCAAGTTCTATGACAGCAGAGATTTGGTTATTTTGGTTCAGTGCTACATTCCACTATCCAGATTAGTGCTTGGCACTGAGTAGGGAGTTAGTAACTTATTTGTTGTACAAGTGAGCTTCAGATCCTCATGGAGATTTATTCTCTTGTTTATCGCTGCCCTTCTAGGAGAAATGAGACTGAAAAATGATTTCCTGGGAAAGACAGTAGAGATGAGAATAAGAGAGGTGTGGCCATAGCATCTGTTCCCAAACAGCCTGAGATATCTGAACCTCAAATGAAAGAGCAGTTAAGGAAGAAAGGCTGAGCAACTGTGTTCACAAAAACATTTGGGAGGTTCTGGGAAAAGACACATGCCTTTCCAACTCCCAAGAACATATGAAGACCCAATGCCATTAAAACGGCTAGGCTTGACCTTGACCTTAGACCATGTACAGTTTCAGTTGGCTAGATGGCCACTAACAGAGAACAGAGTAGTCTTCCCTTATCACCATGTTCAAGGTCAGAACAACAGCAGCGGCACCCTGACAAAACAGTAAGTAAGCTCTCATTAAATATTTATCAAATGGATAAATAAGTAAGTTATTTCCTGACATGGCTGGGGAAGACTTTAGGGGAGAATGAAGTCCTATCTAAGCAACTTACTTGGAAGATGATAACTAAGAGCAACAGTAATTTAGAAATCAGTACCACCTTTGGCTAGAAGGCCTAGGAAATTTGAATTACGTGCAATTTTTTTTAAAAACTACATTTATAATACTATTTGTTTCAATATAAAATTATGAATCGGTTCTATTTTATTTTATTTTAATTAATTAATTTATTTATTTAGAGATGGAGTCTCATTTTGTTGCCCATTCTGGAGTGCAGTGGTGCGATCTCAGCTCACCGCAACCTCCACCTCCTGGGTTCAAGCGATTCTCCTGCCTCAGCCTCCAGAGTAGCTGGTATTACAGGAGTGCACCACCATGGCTGGTTAATTTTTGTATTTTGAGCAGAGACGGAGTTTCATCATGTTGGCCAGTTCGGTCTTGAACTCCTGACCTCAGGTGATCCGCCTGCCTCAGCCTCCCAAAGTGCAGGGATTGCAGCTGTGAGCCACCATGCCTGGCTGAATCAGTTCTAAAAGTTCTATTCTAATCAGTTCTAAAAGACCTATTAATATAAATACACCAGCTTCATGAGTATAATCTTCTGGGAAAATGTGTCTAACATATTTTTGTTCAGAGATTATTGTTTTTCTGGCATTCATATTAAAAATAAATAAATAACAGAAAAGAGAAAATATTTTATTGTTAGTCTAAAGTAGCAATTTTCAAATATTTTGGATTTTATACATATCTGAGTATCATAAAAATCACAAGCTTTGTGTCTATATTGGAATAGTGCATTTGTGCAAATAGCTATTATATATGTCTGCCATGACAATGCTCTTTGTTGGTTTCCAACCAAAGGAGAAAAACAAGAAAATGAAAATGCCTTAGAACTCTGGCTATTATAGATAGGTTATGGGCTAAAAGTTGTTGCAGAGGGTGGATCCGATTAAGTAAGGGTCAGATTTTAAAAGTAGTAAGCTAATATATTTTTCTGCACTGATTCTTTTAATCATTGTGGGGTTTTTGCTATAAGACAATTTCCATTATCTTAAATAAAGGTTGAATTCAATAAGGTTGTGAGTTCACACATTCAGTGTGGGATTATAATAACCTATCCCAAGCTTGATTTCTCTTTGACTATTTCTGCACTTAGTTTCTTTAAGGCATTGTAACCCTTCACATATGGTTCTAGAACACTGATTTTCAGTCTTAGTTGTACATTAGAATTTTCTGGGGAGGTTTTTAAACTCCTCATGTCTATACCATAGTCCAGATAAGTCAGAATCTCTGGGGCAAGAGCCAGGCATTGGTACTTTTTATAATGCTCCAGGAGACTCTAATGTGTAGCCAAGGTTGAAAACCAGAGTTCTAGATCCATTTGCATCACTTTCATTGGGGTCCTTATTAAATAGTCAGACCTGGCTCCAAAACTATTACGTTGGAATCTCTACGGATTGGCAAGAAGAATCTGCATACTTATATAGACCCCCATACGATTCATATGCACAGCAAGTTTGAGAGCCTTTGGTTTACAGAGTTAAAGTGTTTCATACTGGCCAGCAAAACCACTGGAAAGCAGGAAAATTTCTCAATTCCAGTCTGAAAATCTTCTAGGGTTGGAGACAAGTCTATTTTGGAAGTCTTTTTGGAGGTCTTTATTTCACTAATATTGTTATATAGTTTGCAAGTGTCAGTGATAACTTCAGGTAAAAATTTACAGTTTTTGAAGTGAATTCTTGGCCTGGCATGGTCATTCATACCTGTAATCCCAGCATGTTGGGAGGCCAAGGTGGGGGGATTGTTTGAGCCCAGGAGCTCAAGACCAGTCTGAGAAACATGATGAAATCCTGACTATATAAAAAATATAAAAATTAGCTCAGCGTGGTCGCACACCTATGGTCCCAGCTACTTGGGAGGCTGAGGTGGGAAGATCATTTGAGCCCAGCAAATGGAGGTTTCAGTGAGCAAGGATTGCACACCACTGCACTCCAGCCTGGGTGATAGAGAGAAACTTTGTCTTCCAAAAACAAAACAAAAACGAAACACACACACACACACACACACACACACACACACACACACACACACACACGAAAGAAAAAGAGGAAAGAATGAGATGAATTCTTCATTAGAGAATATTGGTTTTCTAGTGGAAAAGTATTCTGTACAACCTCCAGTGTACCGTAGATACACCTGATAGCAATAACTTAAGCATATCCTAAGAATGACCCTGCATGGCACATGCACCCAACAACAATGACAAGCTAGGTAGAGGTTGCCAGTTGGAGGGCATTAAGTGAAAAATACTGTATTAACTGCATGCTTTCTGCAGGCAGTGGTGGCTCTCCTGTCCAGCCTACTGTCACTGAGCAGCACCCTATGTAATTTCCCCGTGATATACCCTGTCTCCTTTGCTGACTTTGGGTTTGCTCTTCAGCCTCTCAAACCCAGTGCCATCCCTACTAAAGTAAACGGAGGTCCAGCATGACAACAAGAGGTAAGAAAACTCCATGAGTGCCCAGAAGATAGGATCTGAGAAGGAGAAATCTGAGATAAATCCTAGGCTGGCCATGCATGTCTATGTGGGGCCTGGTAGCTGCTATACTTGATGGATGGGGCCCAGCGCTTGAGTATGGAGGTGCCTTGAAAACGCTGAATGGTCTGGAAGAGTTGTTGCAGGGTGTGGATCTGACTGAGTGAGGGTCAGATGCCTGAGCTGTGGGAGTTACAGTTGGCTGGCGGCTTCTGACGCTGCTCCAAGCAGCCATAGAGGCCGAGCTCATGGTGCAGGTGAGGGTCTGCCAGTTGCAGGACGAGTTGTGACTACAAAGAGGTGCCAGACAAAATGGAGACCCTAGCTTGTCAGGTAGCCTGTATGAAGAGTCACCAACTCCCCTGCACCCACTGGAAGCAAAGTCGCACGACTGCCGCCACCCCTGCCCCTCCCCTATCCCCCAGAAGACAGCAGCACACCACAATGTGGGACGACCCCACTGTAGAATTGGTGGACATAAAAAATAGGTTCAGGCAGAAGGGTAGAGAGTCAATGACGGGGTGGCTTTTCCATCTGTAGAACATAGAGGCAGAGGCTATTATACTCTCCAGACCTGAGATGAGTAAAATGGCAAAATGGCGTCCATCACAAACCACCCGACCTTGACGCAGCACCTTTGTGGTGCCAGTAATGGCGATGGGGCCATCCCCCTCCTAAGCTGGGTGAGTGTTGCTGCAAGGTAGCCAGGGCAAGTGAGGGAGACGTCCCCACATGGCCTTTGTGATGACAGACTATGGAGGAATTGCAGGGCGCTCCTCCAGGAATTAGGAGTGAAGCCTGCTATCTATGCTCAGCATTGCCAAGGTCCCAGCAATGAACTTTTCTTGCTGGCATGAAAGGCACCATCTAAGAGTCCGTGCCAAACCAAAGGGATGGTGCACTCGTCTGTGGGTGTGGTTCTTGGCGGGGGGTGGTGGTGCACTGCTGGGATGAAAGACAAAGGAGCCCAGGGAAAGGACACAGTTGAGGGGCCCACCAGGGTGGCCTGTTGAAGACATGGCATGGCATGCTAGCAGGAATGCCTACTGTGAGGGTGGAGATAGCCTGATGCTGTCTTGGTCAGACTATGGCAGAAGCTCAAGCTAGAACAGAGGTTCTCTAAAGAGCCTCAGGCTCAGTCCACCCCCTCTGCTGCAGAGGGATGGCAGGAGTAGGCACCTTTGGACTTGGATGAAGGCCAAGGCTTCAAAATTCTGATGGGAGCAATGGTGGCTAGGGTGTCTGAGGACCAGAGGTCATATGTAGAACTAACTATACACTGGACACCTAAGAATAGGCTGTGCTTGCCCTAGTGGATACTAGAGTAGAATGCACTCTCATGTGTGGTAACATTCATTATTTCCAAGGGTCTATAACAGCAATAGATGGTTATGGAATGGAAGGGGTACCTGTTTTCCATTGCACTGATGATATGCTGGTTTCTAAGTTTTTTTCCAGCCTGTCGGCTGCAGCCCCCACCTTGTTGTCCCACTAGGCAAATGGAGGATGAATGGTTGATGCAGAAAGGGTCCAAGGTTCAGGCTTTTTGGTCAGGTGCTTGGGTGTCATCTGGTTAGATGGTAGGCAGCTAACCTCTTCACTGACTGGGCATAGGCTGTGGCCTCTCTCTCAAACAAGACAGACTGTTAGGCCTATGGAGAGCTGCCACCCTCCACCATGGGCCTGCCATGGCATATCCAAGATCAACTCCCAAGTGCTTGGAAGAACTATCTTTGCAGTGTGATTGTTATTTGTTTTTTGTTGTAGTTTGTATTGCTGCTGCCACATCTGGCAGCAATGCTCCTCTGCATACCTGGTGCCGGGGACATCACAGAAGAATGATACGATAAAAATGTGAGGGCCATTCAAGGAGATGCTGAGCTGAGGTGTATGGTAAATGCACCTGATAGCAATAACATCTTAAGCTAGGTTGAGATTGCCAGGTGAAGGGTGTTAAGTGAACTGCTATTTACACTGTATGCTTTCTGTAGACGGTGGCATCTCTGTTCAGCCCGCTGCTACTGGACCACACTGTATGTAACCTCCATGTCTCAATAAACCTCATGTCTCATTGCCTCGTTCTGGGTCTCTTCTCTGGCCTCTCAAAGTGATGCCATCCCCACCGACATTAATGGCAATCCAACACAACAAAAAGCTAAAAGAAGGCATCAAATTAAAATTATAAAGAGTAACTTAAAGTAAGAATTAATGATAAGAGGAATTCTAGAAAAGCATGGAGGTACATAGTGTGCCTGAGCCTCCCCTGCCTTACAACACAAAATGTTTCCTAAAATAATTATAATTGTTTTTAAAGGAAGGGAAAAAGTAAAGATCAGTAGGAATCCCCATTATATTTTAAAGTATTAGTCCATTAGGCATACCTAACTTTTCTTGTAAAGTATGTTCGGAAATACCTCATCTGATCTTAACAAACATCTGTTTAGGGAAGCAGGACAAAGGATTGTTAATGGCAGTTTTTAAAGAACTGTTATTTCCACACTCAATGGTGGAAGTTCTCAGTCAGTGCTTGTTGAAGTGAACTGATTTACTGGATGAGAAACCTTAGGCACAGATCCATTATATGCCAACTGATGCTTCGTCAACTCACCAAGATAGAGCTGCATCAGAAACTCAGGTCTGACCAGAATTCCTCCCCTCACAGCATGGTTCCTCCAGTATCATTTGGAGATTGAAGGTAGTGTTAATTCCTTAGGTCAGTAATCCTCAAGTTTGTTGTATTGAAGGATCATATGGATGCTTTTAACTAAATTCAGGTACCAACCAAAAATTCTGATTCAATAGAACTGAAGTGGGGCCAGTAATCTACATGTTTAACAAATGTAACATAGAAGACAAAGCATGTAATTGCCAAATATGTGATTAATGCAATTAAGAATGATCATGAAAACAGCAAATATCATTGATAAACTCTGAGAAAAGTGAAATATGGAAGTTACAAATGGGACTCATGACCCCAATAAATATTGGTTAAACGTGTGACTGCATTAGTCACTAATATAAAATTAAGACCAAACTGACTTAAAGTAGTTAGAATATACAAAAAGAGGGAAGTTTTTGATTGTTTTTTTCTGGCCAACTTTATCGGTGGTAAATATACATATGTGTGTGTGTGTGTGTGTGTGTGTGTGTGTGTGTGTGTGTGTGTATACATGGAAGCTTTCTACCTTGAGCTAATGTGATAACATGGGCCAATTCTCTTAAACTGTCCTGTTTCTTTCCAGGCTCAGTGGGCTCCCAGATCAGCCTTCCTTTCTTGAAAAGTAGGAACGAAGAAAATGTGTTCTTAAAATAAATCAAAGTCTGTGGAGCTGTGCAAAGGTAAAGAAGAACATATAGCATGCCTTCTGTGGGAAGATGGGAAAGAGTTCTGGGAGTGAGGAAACAGCCTTTCCCTATGGCATTACATTTGTTACCAGGCAATAAATAAAATATAATCACTCTAGCCAGTCCCAAATGCAGCCACCAGCACAAAACTGCTTGCTTAAAAATGCTTTTCAAAAGTTTGACCTGTAGACAATTTTGGTGCTCAATTCAATCTATAATTTACACACACAGAGATGTATGTGTATATATATGTGTCTCTGTGTGTGTGTGTGTGTATGCCTATGTATGAGCACATGCATATGTGTGTTTCACATTCTTCTATGGCATTTGAAAATATACGTGTGTGTGTATATATATATAAAAATATGGTAATTCTATTTATTTATTTATTTATTTATTTATTATTATTATACTTTAAGTTGTAGGGTACATGTGCATAACGTGCAGGTTTGTTACATATGTATACTTGTGCCATGTTGGTGTGCTGCACCCATCAACTCATCATTTACATCAGGTATAACTCCCAATGCAATCCCTCCCCCCTCAGCCCTCCCCATGATAGGCCCCTGTGTGTGATGTTCCCCTTCCTGAGTCCAAGTGATCTCATTGTTCAGTTCCCACCTATGAGTGAGAACATGCGGTGTTTGGTTTTCTGTTCTTGTGATAGTTTGCTAAGAATGATGGTTTCCAGCTGCATCCATGTCCCTACAAAGGACACAAACTCATCCTTTTTGATGGCTGCATAGTATTCCATGGTGTATATGTGCCACATTTTCTTTATCCAATCTGTCACTGATGGACATTTGGGTTGATTCCAAGTCTTTGCTATTGTGAATAGTGCTGCAATAAACATACGTGTGCATGTGTCTTTATAGCAGCATAATTTATAATCCTTTGGGTATATACCCAGTAATGGGATGTCTGGGTCATATGGTACACCTAGTTCTAGATCCTTGAGGAATCGCCATACTGTTTTCCATAATGGTTGAACTAGTTTACAATCCCACCAACAGTGTAAAAGTGTTCCTATTTCTCCACATCCTCTCCAGCACCTGTTGTTTCCTGACTTTTTAATGATCGCCATTCTAACTGGTGTGAGATGGTATCTCATTGTGGTTTTGATTTGCATTTCTCTGATGGCCAGTGATGATGAGCATTTTTTCATGTGTCTGTTGGCTGTATGAATGTCTTCTTTTGAGAAATGTCTGTTCATATCCTTTGCCCACTTTTTGATGGGGTTGTTTGTCTTTTTCTTGTAAATTTGTTTGAGTTCTTTGTAGGTTCTGGATATTAGCCCTTTGTCAGATGAGTAGATTGCAAAAATTTTCTCCCATTCTGTAGGTTGCCTGTTCACTCTGATGGTAGTTTCTTTTGCTGTGCAGAAGCTCTTTAGTTTAATGAGATCCCATTTGTCAATTTTGGCTTTTGCTGCCATTGCTTTTGGTGTTTTAGACATGAAGTCTTTGCCCATGCCTATGTCCTGAATGGTACTACCTAGGTTTTCCTCTAGGATTTTTATGGTATTAGGTCTAACATTTAAGTCTCTAATCCATCTTGAATTAATTTTCGTATAAGGAGTAAGGAAAGGATCCAGTTTCAGCTTTCTACTTATGGCTAGCCAATTTTCCCAGCACCATTTATTAAATAGGGAATCCTTTCCCCATTTCTTGTTTCTCTCAGGTTTGTCAAAGATCAGATTGCCTTAGATGTGTGGTATTATTTCTGAGGACTCTGTTCTGTTCCATTGGTCTATATCTCTGTTTTGGTACCAGTACCATGCTGTTTTGGTTACTGTAGCCTTGTAGTATAGTTTGAAGTCAGGTAGCGTGATGCCTCCAGCTTTGTTCTTTTGACTTAGGATTGTCTTGGAGGTGCGGGCTCTTTTTTGGTTCCATATGAACTTTAAAGCAGTTTTTTCCAATTCTGTGAAGAAACTCATTGGTAGCTTGATGGGGATGGCATTGAATCTATAAATTACCTTGGGCAGTATGGCCATTTTCACGATATTGATTCTTCCTATCCATGAGCATGGTATGTTCTTCCATTTGTTTGTGTCCTCTTTGATTTCACTGAGCAGTGGTTTGTAGTTCTCCTTGAAGAGGTCCTTTACATCCCTTGTAAGTTGGATTCCTAGGTATTTGATTCTCTTTGAAGCAATTGTGAATGGAAGTTCATCCCTGATTTGGCTCTCTGTTTGTCTGTTACTGGTGTATAAGAATGCTTGTGATTTTTGCACATTAATTTTGTATCCTGAGACTTTGCTGAAGTTGCTTATCAGCTTAAGGAGATTTTGGGCTGAGACAATGGGGTTTTCTAAATATACAATCATGTCATCTGCAAACAGGGACAATTTGACTTCTTCTTTTCCTAACTGAATACCCTTGATTTCTTTCTCTTGCCTAATTGCCTTCCAACACTATGTTGAATAGGAGTGGTGAGAGAGAGCATCCCTGTCTTGTGCCAGTTTTCAAAGGAATTTTTCCAGTTTTTGCCCATTCAGTATGATATTGGCTGTGGGTTTGTCATAAATAGCTCTTATGATTTTGAGGTACGTTCCATCAATACCGAATTTATTGAGCGTTTTTAGCATGAAGGGCTGTTGAATTTTGTCAAAAGCCTTTTCTGCATCTATTGAGAGAATCATGTGGTTCTTGTCTTTGGTTCTGTTTATATGCTGGATTATGTTTATTGATTTGCATATGTTGAACCAGCCTTGCATCCCAGGGATGAAGCCCACTTCATCATGGTGGATAAGCTTTTTGATGTGTTGCTGAATCCAGTTTGCCAGTATTTTATTGAGGATTTTTGCATCGATGTTCATCAGGGATATTGGTCTAAAATTCTCTTTTTTTGTTGTGTCTCTGCCAGGCTTTGGTATCAGGATGATGTTGGCCTCATAAAATGAGTTAGGGAGGATTCCCTCTTTTTCTATTGATTGGAATAGTTTCAGAAGGAATGGTACCAACTCCTCCTTGTACCTCTGGTAGAATTCAGCTGTTAATCCATCTGGTCCTGGACTTTTTTTGGTTGGTAGGCTATTAATTATTGCCTCAATTTCAGAGCCTGCTATTGGTCTATTCAGGGATTCAACTTCTTCCTGGTTTAGTCTTGGAAGAGTGTAAGTGTCCAGGAAATTATCCATTTCTTCTAGATTTTCCAGTTTATTTGCATAGAGGTGTTTATAGTATTCTCTGATGGTAGTTTGTATTTCTGTGGGGTCGGTGGTGATATCCCCTTTATCATTTTTAATTGCGTCGATTTGATTCTTCTCTCTTTTCTTCTTTATTAGTCTTGCTAGTGGTCTGTCAATTTTGTTGATCTTTTCAAAAAACCAACTCCTGGATTCATTGATTTTTTGGAGAGTTTTTTGTGTCTCTATCTCCTTCAGTTCTGCTCTGATCTTAGTTATTTCTAGCCTTCTGCTAGCTTTCGAATGTGTTTGCTCTTGCTTCTCTAGTTCTTTTAATTGCGATGTTAGAGTGTCAATTTTAGATCTTTCCTGCTTTCTCTTGTGGGCATTTAGTGCTATAAATTTCCCTCTACACACTGCTTTAAATGTGTCCCAGAGATTCTGGTATGTTGTATCTTTGTTCTCATTGGTTTCAAAGAACATCTTTATTTCTGCCTTCATTTCATTATGTACCCAGTAGTCATTCAGGAGCAGGTTGTTCAGTTTCCATGTAGTTGAGCGGTTTTGATTGAGTTTCTTAGTCCTGAGTTCTAGTTTGATTGCACTGTGGTCTGAGAGACAGTTTGTTATAATTTCTGTTCTTGTACATTTGCTGAGGAGTGCTTTACTTCCAATTACGTGGTCGATTTTGGAGTAAGTACGATGTCGTGCTGAGAAGAATGTATATTCTGTTGATTTGGGGTGGAGAGTTCTATAGATATCTATTAGGTCTGCTTGCTGCAGAGATGAGTTCAATTCCTGGATATCCTTGTTAACTTTCTGTCTCGTTGATCTGTCTAATGTTGACAGTGGAGTGTTGAAGTCTCCCATTATTATTGTATGGGAGTCTAAGTCTCTTTGTAAGTCTCTAAGGACTTGCTTTATGAATCTGGGTGCTCCTGTATTGGGTGCATATATATTTAGGATAGTTAGCTCTTCCTGTTGAATTGATCCCTTTACCATTATGTAATGGCCTTCTTTGTCTCTTTTGATCTTTGATGGTTTAAAGTCTGTTTTATCAGAGACTAGGATTGCAACCCCCGCTTTTTTTTGTTCTCCATTTGCTTGGTAAATCTTCCTCCATCCCTTTATTTTGAGCCTATGTATGTCTCTGCGTGTGAGATGGGTCTCCTGAATACAGCAGACTGATGGGTCTTGACTCTTTATCCAGTTTGCCAGTCTGTGTCTTTGAATTGGAGCATTTAGTCCATTTACATTTAAGGTTAAGATTGTTATGTGTGAACTTGATCCTGCCATTATGATATTAACTGGTTATTTTGCTCGTTAGTTGATGCAGTTTCTTCCTAGCCTCGATGGTCTTTACATTTTGGCATGTTTTTGCAATGGCTGGTACTGGTTGTTCCTTTCCATGTTTAGTGCTTCCTTCAGGGTCTCTTGTAAGGCAGGCCTAGTGGTGACAAAATCTCTAAGCATTTGCTTATCTGTAAAGGATTTTGTTTCTCCTTCACTTATGAAACTTAGTTTGGCTGGATATGAAATTCTGGGTTGAAAATTCTTTTCTTTAAGAATGTTGAATATTGGCCCCCACTCTCTTCTGGCTTGGAGAGTTTCTGCCGAGAGATCTGCTGTTAGTCTGATGGGCTTCCCTTTGTGGGTAACCCGACCTTTCTCTCTGGCTGCCCTTAAGATTTTTTCCTTCATTTCAACTTTGGTAAATCTGGCAATTATGTGTCTTGGAGTTGCTCTTCTCGAGGAGTATCTTTGTGGCGTTCTCTGTATTTCCTGGATTTGAATGTTGGCCTGCCCTACTAGGTTGGGGAAGTTCTCCTGGATGATATCCTGAAGAGTATTTTCCAACTTGGTTCCATTTTCCCCCTCACTTTCAGGCACCCCAATCAGATGTAGATTTGGTCTTTTTACATAATCCCATACTTCTTGCAGGCTTTGTTCATTTATTTTTCTTCTTTTTTCTTTTGGTTTCTCTTCTCGCTTCATTTCATTCATTTGATCCTCAATCGCAGATACTCTTTCTTCCAGTTGATCGAGTCGGTTACTGAAGCTTGTGCATTTGTCACGTATTTCTCGTGTCATGGTTTTCATCTCTTTCATTTCGTTTAGGACCTTCTCTGCATTAATTACTCTAGCCATCAATTCTTCCACTTTTTTTCAAGATTTTTAGTTTCTTTGCGCTGGGTACGTAATTCCTCCTTTAGCTCTGAGAAATTTGATGGACTGAAGCCTTCTTCTCTCATCTCGTCAAAGTCATTCTCCGTCCAGCTTTGATCCGTTGCTGGCGATGAGCTGTGCTCCTTTGCTGGGGGAGATGCGCTCTTATTTTTTGAATTTCCAGCTTTTCTGCCCTGCTTTTTCCCCATCTTTGTGGTTTTATCTGCCTCTGGTCTTTGATGATGGTGATGTACTGATGGGGTTTTGGTGTAGGTGTCCTTCCTGTTTGATAGTTTTCCTTCTAACAGTCAGGACCCTCAGCTGTAGGTCTGTTGGAGATTGCTTGAGGTCCACTCCAGACCCTGTTTGCCTGGGTATCAGCAGCAGAGGCTGCAGAAGATAGAATATTTCTGAACAGCGAGTGTACCTGTCTGATTCTTGCTTTGGAAGCTTCCTCTCAGGGGTGTACTCCACCCTGTGAGGTGTGAGGTGTCAGACTGCCCCTAGTGGGGGATGTCTCCCAGTTAGGCTACTCAGGGGTCAGGGACCCACTTGAGCAGGGAGTCTGTCCCTTCTCAGATCTCAACCTCCGTGTTCTGAGATCCACTGCTCTCTTCAAAGCTGTCAGACAGAGTCGTTTGCGTCTGCAGAGGTTTCGGCTGCGTTTGTTATTGCCCTGTCCCCGGAGGTGGAGTCTACAGAGACAGGCAGGTTTCCTTGAGCTGCTGTGAGCTCCACCCAGTTCGAGCTTCCCAGCAGCTTTGTTTACCTACTTAAGCCTCAGCAATGGCAGGCGCCCCTCCCCCAGCCTCGCTGCTGCCTTGCCGGTAGATCACAGACTGCTGTGCTAGCAATGAGGGAGGCTCCGTGGGTGTGGGACCCTCCCGGCCAGGTGTGGGATATGATCTCCTGGTGTGCCTGTTTGCTTAAAGCGCAGTATTGGGGTGGGAGTTACCCGATTTTCCAAGTGTTGTGTGTCTCAGTTCCCCTGGCTAGGAAAAGGGATTCCCTTCCCCCTTGCGCTTCCCAGGTGAGGCAATGCCTCGCCCTGCTTCAGCTCTCGCTGGTCGGGCTGCAGCAGCTGACCAGCACCGATCGTCCGGCACTCCCCAGTGTGATGAACCCAGTACCTCAGTTGAAAATGCAGAAATCACCGGTCTTCTGTGTCACTCGCGCTGGGAGTTGGAGACTGGAGCTGTTCCTATTCGGCCATCTTGCTCCGCCCCCTCATAAATGTGGTAATTCTATACCAAATCCAATACTAATCATTATTCTTATAAAGTTATAACCTCGTGCTACTTTCATTACCATAAAAAGGATATCTAATAGCTGAAATCCAAAACACAATGAGTGCTGGTAAGGATGTAAAACACAGGGACTCCCAGGCGTTGCTGGTGAGGATACAAAACGGCCACGTGGGAGACCATTTGAAGGTTCTTTTACAAAATTGAATGTACTTTTACCGTAAGATCTAGAAATTGCACTACTAGGTATTTACCCAAATGAGTTGAAAACTTATGTCCACACAAAAACCTGCCCTGAATGTCTATAGCAGCTTTATTTATAATTGCCCAAAACTAGAAGTAACCAAGATATTCTTCAAATGCTGAATTTATAAACAAACTATGATACACCCATAAAATGGATTAATATTCAGAGGTAAAAGTAAATAAACTATTAAGTCCTAAAAACACACAGAGGAAACTTACTCTCAGTCTTAAAAGGCTACATACTATGTGATTTCAATTACATGACATTCCAGAAAAGGAAAAACTACAGAGATAGTAAAACGATCTGTGGTTACAAAGGTTGAGATAAGTAGGAAATGATACACAGGTGTACAGGGGATTTTTAGTTTAGCAAATCTGTTCTGTATGATACTGTGATGGTAGATACATTATATTATACATATTTCAAATCCCATAGAACTATACAATACAAAGAGTGAACCCTAAACTATGGCCTTTAGTAATAAGGTATCAGTACTGGTTCATCAATGATAGCAAATGTACCACAGCAATGAGAGATGTTAATTAGGGAAATTATGTAGGAGGAGGTATATACGGGAGTCTGTACTTTCTGCTCGATTTTTTGGTAAACTTAAAACTGCTCCAAAAATTAAGTCTATTAATGATAAAATCCCAAAAACATTTTTAAAAGCATATGTAGGTAATAATGCTGATGCTGGAAATATTTTTTCTAATTTGTCACATATTGATAAAATAGTTTTTAAAATAGATCTATTAGCTATATATTTGTCACTCCTGTATCATGAAATTTAAAGTTCTTTAAATGTCTAGCTATTTTCCAAAAGATATTTAGTTAACATTCTGTCATATAGGACAAAATTTAAAAGTCCCCTCAACATAGCTGTCTGAAGAATTGTTTAAATTTCTTTTTCCAAATGAAATGTTCACGCTATATTTGTATAACTCTCATTTTTTATTAATTTTCAGTACAGTTTTGCTTTTCACAAACCTTAAATATTTTGCCTATGTTTATTGTTACGTAACTGAACGTGACAGTTGCTCAGCTATGAAACTATCACTTTTGGCTATTCAAAGCCTTATGCAGTATTTCTCAAATTTCAATGTGTATGAGAGTTAACTGGGAATTATTTTGAAATACAGATTCTGATTCAGTTGATTTCAGGTGATGCCTGTTTATCTGCGTTTCTAATAAACTTCCTGAAGATCCTGATGCACGAGCACATTTTGAGTAGCAAGGTTCTAAATATCTAGGTCATAAAACTATTACCACCATGAAAAACAAACCCAGCTACCTAGCAATCCTTGCAAGAGTTTAAAGAGCTGTTTTTCTGTTTTTCCTAGCTGAGGAAGCTTCCAGGGCCCCTAGCACTTCTATAGCTGCTTTCTCTATATATCATCCCTTTCAATTTCATCTATAAAGAGGAAGGCTTGATAACCTTTGTACAGTGAGTAAGCTATCCATTTATTCATAATACTCATGGTTTATATGAACCAAAGACCATCTGTTTCCAGTTCAATTCTCCAATTTGTATGTCTGAAATCACAGAAAGATCAAATGACCGGCTCAGGGTCACTTATTTAATAACTGTAAAGGTCAGGTCTCAAATCTAGGTTTCTGCTTCCAAATCCAGTCCTTTTTCCTCTGTTTTCTGTTGCTTCTAATGATGCAATGAAGAAAATAGGGACTAGGTGGTTTAGACAACAAAATCTAAGTTCTGAATTGAATCTCTCAGCCTTGGACTTCCCACTGCAATTCCTGACATGGGTTTAAAATATTGTTGTGGGGGTGGTCAGATGTATCAAGGGGAAAGATTTCTTTGTGCTTTGAAGTAACTCTTGAAATTCAATAAAATTATATGAATGTATAAGTTTGTTTGAATATACTATGAAGCTATGAGATAAAAGACTTGGATTTTCCACCATGGAGAATGGGGAAAAAATTATTTATTTATTCTGTTTTCCGAAACCTGATAGTCCTCTAGAAAGAATTCACGGCCAACTATGTGTAGGAGTCAGACGCAGGTGGACACACACCTGCTAACACCCTTCTGGAGCAGCCTCACTTATATAACCAAAAAAAAGACAAAAGATGATTCGATGTCTTCAATGGGACTTCCAGGCCATTAAAGATAACTAAAACTAACCTGACCTTCCCAACATAAAGAAAACAAGGTCTAGAGATGTGAAAACAATTTTGTACCACTGTATAGATATTTTTAATTAGAACTAACATTTAAAGTTTCCCAACTCTTGGTTTAAGGGCAGGCCTCAACTTCACTCTGACTTCAACAGTAAGTCATGGTGGGAGAGTTAATAAATGTGAACTACTTAAGTGACATCAGGGTTCTATACATGTCTTCCACATATTGTCCTTCCAAATAGGGACATATTCTAACAGTAAGCCTTTAAGTATACTTGTACTTTAAGTATAAAGCCTTTACATACTCTCACCTACTGCCTCCTGGATCCCATACAAAAACAGGAAGTTAGGATAATATGACCTTAGATATAAGACTTGCTTCTGAACACTGGACAGCAGCCCATCATGAAAATCCGATTCTTCCAGAGGCATCCTCTGTAAGCGTGTGTGCTGTACACAAGAAGCTCAGAATTAAGGGGCTCCATTGGGGTGGCCAGTCTGTTTCCTTCTGGGCACTGCTTCTGATACCACATCACAAGGTAATTAAGGGTAAATAATATTGTCTTCATAGGATTAAGTGAACGTAAAGGCTCCTGAGATTCTGGGCTCCTATCTCTATCTTTCCAGGGCTGTTTTGAAGTGTCCATGTGTGAAGTCTGAGCAGTGATGCTACCATCAGGGAGACCTAGCCTTGGCACCTCTGGGCCCAACCTGAGAAACATCCATAGCCTTTCATTTCTTTGTTGGTGATCTGAGCTTTTAGGGACAATTACAAGCAGTTTAGATGGCAGTTGTACAAAGCACACATGCCCATGCACTACAATAGGTTTCCATGGAAATTCTACAAACTTTTGGCCATGGCATGTCTCCAGAAAAGTACAAGATACTCCCAAAATCACAGAGCCAGAAGGCGGAAGGCGCTCTGTTTTTTCTGATGCTTGGATATCCAGCTCTAGCTGACAAATCCAGCTTTGCCCTATTGTTCTTAATACCATTGTCTTACCCATCGATACAGTAATCATGGCTTGCCTATTCCTTCCTCACTCTTCCTACTATGTGTCATTCCCCTGTCTCTGATCAACATTCTGTCCCTCCTTCAAGACTCAGCTCGCATGTGGCAACCTCTGTGAGAAATCTCCCTGACAGCTTAGAGTTGGCTGTGGTCCCTCTGCTTGCCGAACACCTACAGCACTAAGGCACCACACTATTCATTTGGCATTTATGTTCATCCCTCCTTCTAAGAAGAAATCATCACTAGTGGGATCTAGTTTCTTTAACCTTCCAAGATAAATAAGAATTGGGATTAAACAAAGAAGTACAGGTAGTATACTTGTTGAGCATTCAAAGATTTTCACACTAAAAATGCCAACATGTAAGAAGGAGAAAAACGGCTTAAGGGCAGGGTGGCAGTTTTTTGTTTGTTTGTTTGTTTTTTTCTGGGTATCATCTCTGAACCTAATCACCAGAATAATTTTTGGAAAACTTAAAGGATGTGACTTTAGGACAAATATGAAAGAGACGACAGGTATCAGTTTAATGTCAAGTGCAACTTTTGGCAAGGATAGTGGGGCATTAATAAAAAGGGCTGACCAGAAGACTACAAGCCTCCCATGCCACTGGGAGGATTGAAACAGTCTAGGAATCCTCCGCTGTGGCCATGGCGTAATCCATGGGAGAGAAGCAGCATTAGCCAAATGCCAGGGCTCTCTTCTGCTTCTAAGATTCTATGATTCTACTACAAACAAGAATGCCTATGGCTTGTATACTTTGTTACTTTGTAATCAATAATAATAAAAGCACGATGACTATGAATAACTTACTGTGCTGACAGTGAATCCCATTAAATCCTTGGGGACATTTACAAACATAGCCTATGAATGTGTCACCTCGGTATGCTTCACTTATTTCACAGGTTCCTCCATTATGGCATGGATTAGGAATGCAGGGACCTGAAAGACAGAAAAAAATATTTCTGCTTGATGCATATTCTTAAAAGTCGGCATTAGGTCAACATCTTACAATTAATAATTTTACTGAAAAAAGTGTTCTGGATATTAGTAGCATAGGAAATGTACTGGTTGTATGAGCTCTGGAGACTAATGGCCTGGGTTTGGATCTTGGTTTTACCACTTCACAGTCATGCAGTCTTGAGATATATACATACCTCTTCTCTGTGCCTGTTTCCTTTTCTGTTAAATGTCAATACTAAAACATTTGCCTTAAGAGGTTATAATACAGATGAAAAGAGTTCATACATATAAAATACCCAGAACAGTGTCTGTCACTTGTAAAGCACTCGAAAAATTATTAGTAGTAAATTAGATATTAAAATTTCTGAATTGTAGGATACTCCTGTGTGTTTCAAAAGTAATACTGTGTGTTTAAAAAGTAAGTATAATAATAATATAAAAATAAAAATAAAAAAATTTAAAACGTAATACTGAATAGCAATTTTTCTGGAGTTGCATTCACAACTCTACAATTTTTTGTCCCCTGCTGGTGCAAGTAGCATATGGCTGTAACCACACAAACCAAGTGAATTGGATAGCTGGTTGCAAAGCTTTTATAGACTATGAGTTTATGGTGGAACATACCTCCGGGGAAGCATATTTTCTGCCAATCTAAAAGAAGCAGTTCATCAAAAGTTGCATACTTAGAGAAGAAGGGCTGATGGCCATTTTTAAACTTTGAGAAAGTAACAGCAGATTATTTAGTAACTGTGGCTGCTAATGAAAGTGTGGTGCTGCTCAGAGCTCTCTTGGAGAAAACCAGCTGCCAGGAGTGTGGTTAGCTGACAACATCCAACTACTGAACCACAGGATCTGCTGTGGCAGCATTTATTTCAAGGCCAGGCTCCCCAGCCAAAAACTAAATACCAAAGGGGCATAGAGTTAGCTGGGCCAGTCATGCCTGACCTGGGATTTCTCTAATGAACACTCTGTACTCTGAGGTGCCCCACTAGTGTGGCTGAGATTTTTCTTAAAACCATAGCAGTTTGAGACTTTTTCTATGCAATGTTCTCTCCTTCCTTTTCTCCCTTCAAAGTGACAGGCTGTGTCACAGTCTGTAGGCTCATCCTATCTACTCTTGCTCTCTCTCCCCTTTGTCCATCACAGACATTCCCCCCTAAAAATCTTTAACACTTTTAATTCTATCTTATTGTCTTCTTCCTGCAGGATGTTAATTGACTCAGGACAGAATCCAGATTTGAGATCGTGAAGAAGGGAATAGTCAAGCTGAAGGAAGGAAAAGTTCTCCCTGGGAGGTGAAAAAAGACAAATACAAAAAACTATAGTTTTCTCTAATTTAGTCTGTACTTATTTTAATTGGAGACAGTAGAACATATTTATAAGGAAAAGAAAAGCCAGTGAAGAGGAAGTTAATATGTACATATTAGGAAAGGAAAGCAAGGATAATTAAATGAAGTGTCTGACTATCTATGAAGAGGTGATTTTGAGAGCCCTGGAAGATTAGTTCAGAAAAGGAGTGAGTGTGTTCAGCTGAAACAAGAAGCAAGGTAGAAGAGCTGGACAAATGAATAATAATAACTTGAGGCAACTGGGTTGGGGCAAGGGTATTGAACAGAGAGTGCTATAGAGAATGACTCCTCCTGCACGGGTCAAAACCACTAAAAAAACAAGGGCTGGACGAGGTGGTGCACACCTGTAATCTCAGCACTTTGGGAGGCTGAGACAGGCAGGCTGCTTGAGCCCAGGAGTTCGAGACAAGCCTGGGCAACATGGCAAAACACCGCTTCTACAAAAAATACAAACGAAAAAAAATCCAGGCATGGTGCTGTGCACCTGTAGTCCCAGCTACTTAGGAGGCTGAGGTGGAAGAATTGCTTGAGCCTGGGAGGTTGAGGCTGCTGTGAGTTAAGATTACACCACTGCACACCAGCCTGTGTGACAGAATGAGACCCTGTCTCAAAAAAGTAAAAGTTAAAAAATAAAATAAAAGTATGAGGAGAAAAAAAAAATCACTATCATCATTTGAAACACTGCAATCGGATCTCAACCATGGGTGAGGACTTAGAAGGCAGGCAAGTTTGTCCTGCACTGGGGCAAGATTTTATGAATCTATTTCTTCTTCTGAGAGGTGTATTTGACCCTCCATTTCTTTCTGTTTAAAATGTTATGAAATTCAATGGTTGTAGAGTCTAATAAATATACACATGGAACAGGAAACAATGCGGGAACTGTTTAGTTCCTGGACCTTGACTTCCTGATAGGGCTGATTTTCAAAAAGTAAAAAGGATTCAGGGGATCTGTGATTTTTTTTTTTTTGGTCAGCGCCACACCAATTAAAAACAATATATTTATTTAAGTAGACAGTTTTGTGCTGTGAAGCACATGTCAATTAAATTATCTAACACCTGCCTTTGAGGTGGTACATTGCCAATATCTGAGACAGGAAAAAAGGTGAATGACCAATGACTAGTTATAGAACAATTTGAACCATTTTCTTTCATTGCTACAAAATGAAAATCATGCTACAGGAGCTATCTCTCCTTCTCCTCTTTCTCAGTTTCCACTTCTACCCTCCTCACAAATTAATTAACATTTGAGAGTGCCTTACAATTTATAAACTCTTTTCACATAAATCATCTCATTTATTCTTTACTATAACTTACGTATTTGTCATTATCATCCTCTTTTACAGTTTTTTTTTAAATACTGAAGGTCAGAAAGACTATATAATATTTCTCAATCAATATCTACCAGTGACAGACTGAGGCCTCAGACTAAGAATCTGGGATTCTAAAACCTGTACTTCTCAGAACATCAACTAACTGGGGAGGGGAGAAGGAAATCATAGTGATGTTAGAGTTTTGACTCATCAATTCACTTCAAATTAGAGTAAAAATGACAGATTGTAAAATTAACTGATAACTGATAGCAAAGCATATAACAGCTAAAGAAAAAAACATATAAATAACTATAGTCAAAAATTATATAATTTTAAGCAAATAAGAATCCTTGGAGATCACTTAATCTGACTTTTCAATTTTGCAGGTGAGGAAAAAAACTCAATATGAATTCAGAAATGTTCCCTAGAAACCACTTAATATGAGAAAAATTAGGTTTAAGGACTTGTTCCTAGGAGGAAAAATAGTTATTTAAACCAAAACTGGTAAGAAATTACTGAAGAGAGTGGAGTAATTTACATCACAGAGAAAATAAGTCTCTCTTCCATGACAGGGTTGGATGAGGGAGGAATAGAAAATGACGGAAACAGTAAGTCCTCTGCGAGTTCTTGACAGCAGTTAAAACAGTGATTCCGGGTCAGGTGCCATGGCTCACACCTGTAATCCCAGCATTTCAGGAGGCAGAGGTGGGTGGATCACCTGAGGTCAAGGAGTTCAAGACAATCCTGACTAACATGGTGAAACCCTGTCTCAACTAAAAATACAAAATTAGCCGAGTATAGTGGTACATGTCTGTAATCGCAGCTACTTCGGAGGCTGAGGTAGGAGAATTGCTTTAACCCGGGAGATGCTGGTTGCAGTGAGCCAAGATCGTGCCATTGCACTCCAGCCTGGGCTAAAAGAGTGAAACTCCATAACAACAACAACAACAAAACAACAGTGATTCCAAGGAAGGAGGTCAATGGAAGTCTGTCTAATAAAAATAGGGCAAATAGGAACCTGGAATCCATGATGCTATTTACTCAGGCCTCCTGTGTCTTTGTAAAAGTGAAACTTGGCTAGAAGGTGAGAAGAGCAAGATGACCTAAATGGATCTGCAAAATAAAGGGAAGAACTGGGGAATGGATGCAGAAGACTGAGAACCAGAAATTCTAAAAGGAAAGGCAGAAATAAAGTCTTCAAGGAGAGAGAGAAGTCAAGCAATGTGCTGGGAGGCTGTAATATGTGATGAAAAGTAGCTAGTAAGAAATTGTGATGTCCAAAATTCAGGTTTTAGTTGTTTGCACAGATGCTATGTGAATTGCTTCTGCTGGAGCATTGAGCTCTACAATAACAGCTGCTAAACACATATGCCTGTGAGTGATACTTGGGGAAATCAAGGTGAAAGGGCTGTACTATTGATGTGGCTTATCCTGGCAAAAGGGGAAAAGTATTGCTGCATGTGATGCCCAAGAGATTCAAGAATCCAGTGGGTTCAGGAAGCTGAAGATAGAGCGAACAGTGGTTTCTTAAGTCTCAAATATTCTGGACACTTCCTGAGGGCACAGGTGAAGCCTGTCCAGCAATCTTGGGGCAGCCTCTGGGATTTCCAGATGATGTGAATTGGTACATTGGAGCTCCTTTTATTTACACGCCAAAAGACATCATGACCTTGGCTGACATCTGGATTTTAGAAAAAGATTACATGTTTCAGAGGTTATGGCTGCTGTTATTTTTCATACTCCAAGAAATTCAGCAATTTTCATTTAACGGATGAAGATGGAGTAAAGCAAAAGGGCCAAAGATTAAACCTTTCTGGAGTCCCATGCATGCATACTAGACAATATGAGTATACATATTATTTTTGTAATGCTTTGTAAGACTATAATCTCGTTTTAGAGGCAATAAAATGGGCTCAGGGAGGATAAGTAACATATCTATCTGAAAAAGCATAGATTTTAACACACTCTGCCTAACTATAAAGTCTATGCCCTTTCCATTAAGCCACAGTTCCTGCCATGTTGAAAATCTGTGTATTCATATGTTGGTCTTCACAGATGTAAACAGAATCAGCATGAATTCACTAAGCACATTGCTACAAAAAATACAGGACTCCAAATCCTCTGCAATGGAAATATTTCAGAGTATTTTCAGGAAATGGGTCACGGTGTATTAGATATTATGAAAAGAGATAGACTCTGTAATTACAATGTGAGACTGATGTTATGTTCCTTGTACACACTTTTTTTCAAGTACTCATGACAAAGTGTTGAAATGAATGGTTTCCTATTGCTTTTCCCTACTAGACCATAAATTCTGTGTGAGAAGACTTATGTTGGCACACAGTAGGTGTTTGATACATTTTGAATAAACAAGGATATGGAAATAATGAGTGATAAAAATTATATTTGCTGCCTACACTGTATTCTAATTTTAGGTTTATGACATTTTCTTTTGGATTTCTTTTTTTTTTTTTTTTTTCTTTTTGACAGTCTCTCTCTGTCACCTAGGCTGGAGTGCAGTCGCTCCATCTCGGCTCACTCCCAGGTTCTTCAGCCTCTCGAGTAGCTGGGACTACAGGTGCCTGCCACCACACCTGGCTAATTTTTTGTATTTTTAGTAGAGACGGGGTTTCACCCTTTTAGCCAGGATGGTCTTGATCTCCTGACCTCATAATCTGTCCGCCTCGGCCTCCCAAAATCCTGGGATTACAGGTGTGAGCCACCACGCCTGGCCTTCTTTTGGATTTTTACTCAATAATTAAGTTAGATATTTTCTGGAACCTTTCTACACCTTTCCAACTTCAAGTCCTTGAATTTATAATTAGATTCCAATGTGTTTTGTCTCTAATATGGTTTAAGCTTCAAACGTATTACACTGAATTGTAAATAACAGACCATTAGAATGTGTACTTTTGCATAATGATTACATGTATCTTAATTCTTTGGCAAATACATAATGAAGAAAAATGTAACTTGTATAATCTCATTAACAGTGTTTTAGTCACCTAATTCAACTATTTCTATATAAATAAAAACATTCACTTTATGCATGAGCAAAATAAAATGATCAGAATACAAGTTAGTACATAAAGATAACATAATAAATGTAGTCCAAGGTCTCAGCTTACAAAATTTGCTTCCTAGCCAAAAGTTATGTTTGAGGTTCAATAGCAACAGTTTCCAGTTTTATTGCCCCAAGTGATAATAAGTAGGCTATTCATATGAGAATTAGGGATCCTAGAAAACTTTTGTCTTTGGGGTTACCCCCATTCCATAATCTTCTCTATTTTGATACTGAAAAAAACATATTACTTTAAGGTCTTGTAACACTATAAGTAACAATAATCACGTATAGCATATAGTGTTGCTTGTACTGGGAGGATAAGAAAGAAATGGACACTGCCCAGTATGCTACAGAAGGTGTTTCCCCTGCCAATTTCAGGTTAAATAACATTTATTCATTAGGTACTCGTTATGTGCTGGTCTCTGCTAGTAATTTGGGATAAGCACTTTGTATGGCATTAAAATTGTCAGCAGCTGAAAGACAGATCTCACATCAGAAAAATATCCTTAGTTATCTATTTATAACTAGATATCTCATTTTTTAAGGCAATTTCAATGGCTATCCTTTACTGTGAATACTATGCTTGGTATTAATACATTTCTTTGTTCACATAATGGTTCCTGGAAATTTAATTCTAGGATTGCCTAGTGGCATCATATTAAAACATGAAAATTAAGAATTGGCCATATTCTTAATTTTACAGCCAAAACTTTAGTATATTTGAGGCATCTCATATATTTTCTATAACATACCAGAACACACACACACATAAGCACACATGTATATCACTCTCACACTGCTTTGAAACAGTTTAATAGCAGATCAAAGTTTGAGAACAAATGCATATTACTCAACCACTCAGAGGCTGTAAAACAAAAAGAAGACAAGGGTAATCTCAATTGCTTTTCACTTCAAAAGTCTTGTGAAGAAGTTTGTCTTTCTATGCATCAGGGCATAAAGAAGAAGTATACAGAGTGGTGACTATAAGCTTGTGTTCTGATTAGTATTCATAAAATTCCAAATTATCTGATTAGACAACAATGGTAATATCATTCTTAACCATGAAAGCATAAATGGACTTTCAAGATACACGAGGCTTTAGGGAGTTTTAAAATCAATAATGCTGTAATACTTTTGCAGGTAATCTTTAAGCAGCTCCTAACACAATGGGGACAGCATATGATCAATATTAATGAACAACTGAATTCAACAGCATGCTTTCCAGGCATTTTTTTATGCAAGCTCATATAAGTATGTCAACGAGATTAATTGCTCACAAAAGTAGTAGATCTATATGGTTTGCTACTTTTCTGCATCTATCTCCTCACAATTCCAACAGTAGAGTTAGAGTTAGTTCCATATGTGTAATATGATTAGCTTCTCATACATTTAGAGACTATGCCCCAAATCATGAATAACTTACAGTACATAAGCAGATTATTAGAAAGTAAACAGGTTAACATTCTCCAGTGATAATATGTACTAGACTTTGGTCAATTTTTAAAAAATATGCCCCCAAAACATTGCCAGTTACATATCAAAATAAATGTACACTTTATGTAGTAAGGAAATGTCACTAAGGTAATGGCAATAGCATAGTTTTTTACCAGTTGTTTACAAGTAGAATAAAATAGGAATAGCTATGACCCCAAATTTCACCGCAAATTCTCATGTTAAAAACATATCAAAGTTATCTTACGATGTTGCTGTTACATGTAACTTTTTTTTTTTTTTTTTTTAAACATTTTGGCAGTTGCCATTTTGAGCCACTGTCACTCTATTTTAAAACCAGTTGTAAAGAAAGAAATTATTCTGGGAATGCTCACATGATTGACATTTGCAAACTATTTTTTAAACACTAGTTGTTGCTTCTCGTCCTGCTCTTTTTCCTTCTCCTTTGTACTCTTCCTCCTTTGTAAATGTAAATGTGCAAAATTCAGCCATTTGAGGATAAAAATCGTTTATGAGTATTTTGAATATGAAGAAAGACCTAAACTATTTTATGATACAATCTCAAACATTCCATCATAGTGGAGAATCAGCAAATTTATATTTTTCATTAAACAAAAAAGCATTTGGATAGATTATAAAAATTGAAACCTGAAGATAGAGACTTTTCCCCCCTCAAAACCCGTTGATAAATTTTCTCCTCAAGAATTAATACCAGACTATATATACATCTGTCTATAAGAGGGCACTGAGATGACTAGTGGAGGTGCTTTAGAGGTCCTTGTCCTTGTTTACATTCCTAGGTTAATGTAAAAATGTGCCACAAATGTGGTAGCTTAAAACAATAGAATTTTATTCTTTCAGAGTTCTAGAGGCTAGAAGTCTGAAATCAAAGTATCAACAGAACCTCTGAAGGCCTAGGAAAATATCTTTCCTTGCCTATTCCAGATGCTGGTGGCTCCTGGCATTCCTTGGTTTATAGCAGCATAACATGAATCCCTGCCTGTCTTCACAGGCTTTCTTCTAATTGCTTCTCTCCTCTTCTTATAAGAACCCACCGTAAATCAAATATGTCTTCATCTTTAGATCCTTAACAATCTTTACCCACAAAGGCCCTATGATGGGCTAAACTGTATCCTCCCCAGAACTTCTATGTTGAAGCCCTAATCTGCAGGACCTCGGAATGTGACTATATTTGGATATAGGACTTTTTCAAAGAGATTATTAAGGTTAAATGAGGTCATATAGGCGGGCCTTAATTCAATCGGACTGATGTCCTTATAGGAATAGGGCATTTGAACACACACACGAGACACCAGTGATTCTGCCACTCAGAGGAAAAGCCAAGTGAAGACACAGCAAGTAGGCAGCTATTTGCAAGCCAGGGAGAAAGGCCTCAGAAGAAACCAAATCTCCAGAACCTCCAGAACTCTGAGAAAACAAATTTCTGTTGTTTGATCCACGCAGTCTGTGGTATTTTGTAATGGAAGCCCTATCAAACTAATACCGTGTTTACAAATAAGGTTGTATTCAGGGTTCCTGGTATACATAAATTGGGGGTAGGGAGCACTATTTAACCCATCTTATGGTTCCTGTGTAGTTGTTTTGTTATAGCATTGGAGTTGATTAAGTAAACCAGAGTTTTATGTATTAGAATTGTCTGGCAAAGCACTCATATTATCAATATGTAAACTCGTAGCTAAAATTAATTTTACTTGATTCTCGTCACAGAGTAATGGGGGATAAGCTTTGATGGTGCTGGGGATCAGGAGAGCAGTCTAAATTTTGGGCAGTAACTAGGTAGAATCCAGAATTGGGTACCCAGGGGACATCAAGGAGAGCCTGGCACTGCATGACAGGAGGAAGCATTAAGAAAGGAGGATTTCCTGGGGTTAATCTTCATTCACTTAAACTATTATTTAGAGTTGGGCTTGATAATGGCAGTATTTTTTTCAGGCACTCAGCAACTTTCTGAGAAAGTCTTTATATATTAATTCCACAAACATATGTAATCATTGTGGCACAGTAGTTGATATCTCCTTTTCTCCAATAAATAAATATCTTATTAAACATGAATATGACTTTAAAGAAAATTAATAACCAATCATAGTAAAAGATCTATCATTTTGCAAAGTGATAACTATTGCTACAGCCACACTTTGTTAAGAGGCAGTCTCCCATTCTTTCCCCTGTGCATTCATCCTGCACACTGCTGTGAAAACAACCTCCCTAAACCACTACTTGCATAATGGCAATTCTCAGCTCAGAATGTTTTATCATTCAAACAGAACTCTATATCAAAACTCTGTAGTCACTCTGCATATACATTTTTTATCCTTCAAAACATGCTGTCTAATTTTGGGCATCTTTGAGTTGGCCAATAATATTTGCTGACTGTGTGATGTTATTGCTTACATAAAAATAAGTAATGAACATACGACAAAAACAATGTTGCTGCTTGGTTTTCTTTCAAAGACTAAGAAAACTAAAGCTGACATAATATACTTAATAATAAGACTGGTATACAGAAGCCTTTTGTGAATTAGTGAATACCATATGAAATTGTTATCATTTTTGAATTTAGTAATATAAGGTCCAGGTGCATTTTGAAATCTTTGGCCAATGGGATAAACATGAACACTCCTATAATTTAAGAGAAACATAGATGGCAAAACTATGGGCTATGCTGATAATCAGTATATTTTTATTTTTCCTGATGACCTTCAGAATAACAATAATGATTTCCATGCAAAATGTATTGTAAAAACTTTGGAAACCATAAATGTAATCCAACGTAATTCATAAAGCACACATCAAATAATTTTCCTCAAGCTAAGAAAATTCCTTAAAAAGTCTTTCTTTTTAGATCAGGGAGCTATTTCCAAACAAAATCCTGCAAATCACTTTTTTAAGAAGTATATCTGTCAGAACTCACAAGCCATTCATTATACCATACAATTAAAGTTTGAGAATACACATCATCTTGCAGTGCAAAGTGCTAAGATATCACTCAGGTTTACCATTAGCTACCAAAGTTTGTTTCATTTTCCACATATCAATTAGACAAGGCATAAGTTAAAGACAGACCAGAGACAAGTATTTCTACATATATATATATACACACACACACATACACACACACACACACACAAACACACACACACACACACACACACACACACACACACATATATATATATAACAAATATCTGAGCCCAAGTTTTAGGGGCATCAAGCAATCTCACTATTTCACATAGTGTCTCTAAGCAACTACAAAAATTGCATGTTCTTCATCAATCTTTCTGTGACAGTGCTTCACCTTTTTCAGGCTCCTACTCAACTTGCTGCCTATACTGCATGATTAGCATCTCAGTTTTCATTGCTTCATCCTCTAATTATTCCATGGATCTCTTTTGTCTCCCTCACTCAATTCTAAATTAGTTTTGCATAGGAACCTTTACTCCTTATATTTTTGTACCCTCATAGTCCCTAATGAAGAGCTAAATACTTTGATACTGCTTCATAAATATGTGATGATTGACTTAAAATTATTACTAATTTTAGAAATGTCGGCATATAACCCAAACTGCAAATCATGATCTATAACAGAAACCAAAAAATTAGAGATTGGATATAAATATCCGCAGCCCTTTTTCATTTACACTAGTAGATTTTAACAACTCAATGTTAAGCTGCAGCCAAGCCCAATTTTCTTTGTTGAATGTTGTAGCAATCTGTAAAATATCAGATTTTGGATAATTTTATAATTATAAACAATGTGTGTTAAAAATAAATATACTACTTCCACAAAGCTACAGTTCTTTCTCCTATAATATAGCAGAGTGATTTTTGATCTTGAAGGCAGTGGCAGGAGGTGGAGGAAAGGATTTCTATTTTTACTTTTGGAATCTGTCCTCTGTGACTGTCATCTTAATCATGAAGCAGAGAGATTCCTGCAGGAGATGTTCCTGCTGCACTCATATGGGAATGGCACCTACCTAGACTTCACAGCTGAGAACACTGGAAGCACAGCTGGACAGGCGAGTTACTGTTTAGATTGCCTCCTCAGGTCTCACATGTGGCTTCCTTGTGGCAGATTTGAGGAGGCATAAAACAAAGCAAGCATGGATTCTGGCCAGCTGGCCATCTGTTCCTTCACCCACTGTGATAATTTGGTCTTGCAGAATTCTATTAAGTGAGCATTAAGTAATGATCATATCAAACAGTACATAATGCCTGCTTATAATCACTGGGTGAAAGCTTAAGGGATGCTTGCCCAAACACAGAAAAGGTCACCAAAGCAAACCAATATTTTTTTTTTTTTAAAAAAGGAACAGCAAAATTGATGCAAAACAGCAACAGTTAACTTTGTTTTCATTTTTACTTTTTATCATATTGAATCTATGTCAAATCACAGAGGATGAATGTGGTACAAAGGAGCTAAGTAAATACACTGAAGTTTCCACTATTCCATTATGGATATAGCAGTTTACATAGACAAACTAAATAAGAATTTTAAAACTAAGAAACTATGTGAGGGGCTTTATCACACTGAACTAAATTTATAGCCATTAACTTCAGGCTTCTCCAAATAGTTTCCCAGAACAACAGCAAGTAGTTACTCATTAGTCAGAATGCTTTTTGTGCTGTTGTTTTTAAAAAGATTAATTGAAGTATTTTATTCTAAGAAAGCAGCTTTTCCTTCATAAACACTTAATAATTGCAAAATCATAAGTTTTTTACTCCTAGAATGGATGCTTAATGATGCATCCAATAAACTGTATTATTAGGATGGTGTCCTAATTGATCTCCCTCTCTTACACATCCTCCATAGCTACACACCGTGCAAACCTAATCAAAAAGCTTCTGATAGCTCCTACAGCCTGGTATTCCAAAGTCCATAAATTTAAACTAATCTTATGTCCTCAGTGTTACCTCCACTGTTCATGATAATGAACCAATATGCTTCACTTGGTTAATCTACCATTCTACCACCTAAAGATCACTTGTATTCCTAGAACTTTGCTCAAGTGACTCTGCAGCTTTAAATGCCAAATGCCTTTCTTCACCTCCTCTTTTCCTGATTTCCTTTTCCTTCCTAGATAGCCCAAAGTTTCACATCAACTCTCCTCTATTGTTTGTTTTTATTCCCTTCACAAGTTTTTCTATTACCCTGTTACATACTATTTCCATCCATTGGTTCATTTGTTCACTTATTGATATAGTTATTCAGTTTATATTTAGAGCTTCTAGTGTGTTCCACGGTGCTAAGTATTAGGGTTATAAAGGTGAACAAAACAGGTGCACCTTCTAATCTTGTGAAACATCAGTAAATGAGAGGACTGACTTCAATCAAATAATCACATAAAGAAATGAAATTGTAAAGAAATGTAATAATAAAATAATCAAATGAGAACATGTAAATGCCATGAAGGAAAGGTCTCCTGTGTCCCAATAACCTATTAGTAAGAGGTTCCCTGAAGAGGTGAAGCATAGACTAGAAGCTGGAAACCAAGTAAGAGCTAAGGTAAGAAAGAAATAAGTATTTCTTTTGTAGGTATGTGGAAGGAGAAGCAGGGCAAGAAAAAGGGCCTCTGGTAAGTCTAATGTAGCTAGAACAGACACAGCAAGGATAAAGAAACAGGGACCAAACTCAGCAGCTTTAAAAGACCACGTATTTAAGAAAAACAAAACAGTATGGATACATGAATATATTTAGACTAAATTTCAATTTTAAAGATAATTAGTTTGCCATATGGAGAATATTTTGAAAGGATCTATTTTCAAAGATGAAAATTGAGCAGTTAAGAATCATTGTACTTGCCCAGGCAAAATGTGGTAGGACACCTGGATTAGAGTGGTGGGCTGGTAGGTATGGATGGAACTGGACAGATTGGACAGAGAAGGGTTGAAGAAGACTATTCTGTTTCTAGATTTCATGTGTCAGCGGATGAATATTGGTGCCATTCACTGCAATAGCAATCCGGGAAGAGGGTCTAGATTGAAAGAGAAGATCATGAGTAAGCTTTATGGATATATTATTCAAAAGGAGGTAAGAAGTAGGCAGAGGAGAATGTGGCCTGGAGATATTTAATGTTAGCGTTCCTGGATATAGATGGCAATCAGTGGGTAAGGATGTAGTTGCCCATTGGAAGTTTAGAGGTAATATAAGGAAAAGAACAAAGAATCTAAGATCAAGACCCAATTTAATAGCTACATATGGTCTAGGAAAGGCAACATCCAGAGAGGCAGGAAAACCATTAGCAGGGATGTGGTATCATTCTAGCACATTACTGCTTTGTGGTATTAATGAACAATTTAACATGTACACATCGTGTCATTTGGAACAGATGTTATGTTCCTGGAAATGTGAGATTTTCATTTTATATTTCTTCTATAACCCCTTTCTGTTTTCTTGCAGAACCCAACAAATACTTGCTGAATGAAAATGTTCGTAACTTCATGAACCAAATATACTGGCAAAGTGTTTTAGGAAAAACATATTTTAGCAGAAAATGTTCTCCTTTAAGTGGTGTTATTTTATACCAAATAATATTCTGGTTGATCTTTTTGCTTATATAGGGAACCACTTTCACATATTTTTTAAAAAGTAAAAAGTCAAGTTGGAGAAACTGCCAAAACTTATTGCTTCCAAAAGAAGGCTTATTTGGCTTAGAGAAGTAAAAGTAAAAATATGGAGAATGAAATGCTTGATATTTGGCCAGAATGAAAGAAAGACAGTAAAAGAATACACTGAGAAATTATACATGTTTTCATATTTACCTAGCGTCTTTTTGGCCATCTTGTTTTGTTTTTCATGATCTGTCTTGCTGGTGGTGCTATCAATGTTGTGCCCTCATTTTTGCTGTCCTTAGAAGTCCATTTGCTTGATTATACATCTAAAACTGATTCCTTTAAGATCAATCTGACTAGAAAAGCCAGTTTAAACTGCTTTACTCTTAGGATGAGAAAATTTCTACAAAGGTTTGCCCACAGGGATAAGCAATGTGTGGAAGAAAAAATCAGAAAGTCATTTAGAAATAAAATTATTCCTTGTGTAAAAAATTTCTCTGTATGCTTCCTAGTAGACATGAAAATGTAGACTCAAATATTTGAGAAGTCTGAAAATCCACTTAAAAATGTGTGTAACAATTTATCATTGCAAACCCAATTAAAAATGTTGAGTTATTGAACACAATTCATTTTATAATCCATGAATATATTAACTGTATGTAGCACAGATTTGTGTTACTATAAAAATCTTTATTTCTACTTTTCCAGCATTATGCATTTAAATTTGTAAATTCCATGTTACATTAATCACATGAATATAGATGGGCAATTTCACTACATTTTCTATAAAAGAAATCATGCCTACTGACAACTTTGTAGGAAATTTTGTTACAGATTGACTGTAGCTCCTAAAACAGTAAGGCTTCCTTCATGAAAGTTATTAGACATTTTAGATCCCCTCGGTTTGATTGAAATGATAAAAAATTACACTTTAATATCACTGTCTTTGGACACTGACACTGTTTTTAATACTACACAGAATATGGTCACAGAGTCATTAAAAGAAGTGGCAATAATCTAGGTTTGACTACACTGTGATTTAATATTTATAGTGTTTTCATGATACAAGTAAAATATGCTGATTAAAATGATCACAATGTCACTATCTGGATGGACAAAAAAGCTGAGGTTCACATCTTCAGTACAAGACAACTTCAGTTATTTCTTTCCACTCTCTTTTCTTATTACCAATACGATTTCTATTATATGAAAGGCCATTAGAGTACAGAGAAATAATATGTAATAGAGAAGTCTTTTGTCAATAAATATCTTAAATAATTAATTAGAGAAGTTACTATAAATATTAATTAGAGAAGTTATTATGCTACTTAAATATAGTAGGTCTGAACTGTCCCTCTTTAAGATCAGTGTTATCAAGTGTAAAAGATTTTCAGAGGAACAAATAATTTACTAGAAGTGTTTGAATGTTTGTCTTCTACCTGATCCGTACAGTTTTTAATGTGATTTTTTGTGTGTGACCTAACTGAAGTAGGTCAGAAACAATGAAGTAAAGGGATTTAGGATTGTCTATTCAGTCTTTAAAAAAAAATCAGTTACAAACGTGTACACTTGGTAATTTCCAAATAAGCAGCTAAATAATATCTTTTCTTGATTGTACAAGACATTCTGATAGTTTCTACAGATGTGCTGAATTCTAATAGGAGATTGGCGAGTAGCAAAGAATGACTGTAATTTGGGCTTAGAAGGATAACCATATTGTTGAAGATTAAATATCTTCTGGATGAAGAATGAGACTTGCCCTGATGACCACAGTAGGAATTCTATTACACTTGATGTAATATTTTTTTAGATAAAATAATTTTGAAGAAGCTTTATGTCATAGAACTTGAAGGTTCCAAATTCTCTTTGATCTATATGCTAGAGGGGAACTTGGGAAATTTCAAGGAGAAATTTAGCTCTTCTCACGGGAGCTACCTAAGCCCACCTCTGGGCTAAAAAGTGCAGTCTTTGATTCAGACACCTGTGCTTGTCAGACCTTTCAATTTTTATAAGAGCATGACATTCATGCCTGTGCCTATGCTGTCCCTTGGAGCATAAGGGTCTGTATGCATTCACCCTGCATCTAACACATTAAGAAATGTTGTTGCCTCTACCTTCAAAATGCTGTAAGGCCATAAACTCCGGAAACACAGATGAATATACACAATAAATGATTTATTGATATTACTTTGCAAAAAAATAGAAATGATTTGGGTCTCCACGGCCCTTGTTGCTATGATGAACATGTCAATCAGGTTTCTGCACTAGAAACTCTGATTACAGGGAACTGGCTGTTTCCTCTCCCTGAGATGCTCTTCCTCTAACTCTCACCTCTACTAAACCTTTGCTCAAAATCATTTTCAAAACAATGGTTAACCAGAAAAGTCCTACTTAAAATTGGCAACCATAGTCCAATCCCAATATTTCTATTTCTCTCTTATTGTGATCTTGTTTTCTCAATGGCTTTAACGCCTTCTAACATAGCATGTAATTTATTTGTCATGTTTTGTGTTGTGTGTTGTTTGTCGTGTTTCTCCCCTGTGCTGTGTTGTTGTTTATTGTCTGTCTCCCATGGTAGAATGTAATCGATGTGAGGACATAGAACTTTGTTTTGTTCACTGATATATCTCAAGTGCTTGGTAATGATGCATTCAACACATCTTTGTTAATTAAATTTGTCTCTGCTAGGAATAAAACTTTAAACTTATTCAATATTGATCAAAGTCTGGAATTAGTCCTACATTATTCCAGATCAGCAGTTGGCCATGTCACAGGATCATTTTGACACATAAGAAAATGCTTTTATAGCACTGTATTTTTGTAAATTTGTAGAACTGAAAGAAATGCAATATTGACCTACAAAATAAGACTAGGAAAAATACCATGCATTTTTACTGAGGAATTAAGTTCTTGCTTTGGATGCACATATACTAAGATTGGAATGATGCAGAGAATATCAGTATGGTTCCTACACAAAGAAGTAAGGAATTATATTAATCGGGACCCAAGGATTAGGATCTCTAAATTTCAGGACAAGAATAGTTTTGTTTCTCATGAGCAACCGGTCCCACATATTCTCTTAGACATTACGGTCTTATAACATCATTTGAACATCAGCACACCATTAAGTACATGCCATGTGCGAGACACTGAGTATAATAAGCAATATCAACATATTTAGTCAATGGCCTCTAGAATCCTATGTGCCAAGGGAGATTACAGACAAATAAATAAGCAACTTCAATACTACGAAATGAGTGTCCATGTACAGTGAATACAGAGAGTTCTTGGAGGACATAAGAGGAATGCCTAATCCAACATTGGAAACTTGGGTTTGACATCCTAGAATAATTAGCATCCAAAGTTGAGGTTTACAGAACAAATAAAAGTTGGCTTTTTAGGAAGATGAGTTAGAGGTTTTCAGACAGAAGAGGGAAATAACATGTGTGAAGACTCAAAGTTAAGTAAAGCAGTTAGGAGATCGAGACCATCCTGGCCAACATAGTGAAACCCCGTCTCTACTAAAAATACAAAAATTAGACGTGCGTGGTGGCATGCGCCTGTATTCCCAGCTACTCGGGAGGCTTAGGCAGGAGAATCACTTGAACCCGGGAGGCAGAGATTGCAGTGAGCTGAGATCGTTCCACTGCACTCCAGCCTGGCGACAGAGCAAAACTCCATCTCAAAAAAAAAAAAAAAAAAATTAACCATAGCTAAATTTGTAGAACTGAAAGAAATGCAATATAACTGCACCATGAAGTGCAAGAGGGGAAGTGGCAGGTGAGAAAGCCAGAAAGATTTGCATAGCTTGATTATCATAAGCCTCACTAGGCAGATTAAGGAGTTACACTTTATGATGAAGGTAAGGGGAGGTCATTTAAGACATTTAAGCAAGATATGGCTGATTGAATACATATAAACTAGAAGTGTAGGATTAGCTACTTGATGGAATTACTGGGGATAGATTCTATTTCCTCTAAAGAGTATATATCTGCCTCAACAGTGCAAAGGATAGTAGGAGGTAGTGTAATAGGAAAGGAAGTAGAAACATTTTAAATACAACTATGGAGCATGACATCTGAGTAGGCAATCAGAGGACTTGTAGGTAGTGTTAATATTTAGACAGCATTGAAGACTAGGAAACTCTAATGGTACCAATCTCTGCATAGTGTGGCATTTCTTCCAGTGTGATTAGCAGAGAAAGAGGATGATACCATTACTGCAAGGTTAGATGTTTTCTAGTCGTATGTGGGTCAAGGCAAAAAAAAAAAAAAAAAAAGAGAGAGAGAGAAAACATAACGAAATATGCAAATGTGTGCAAGAGAGTGCTATTGATGATAGAATTCTTGGTCTTGGCTAGTAAGGGAAGAAAGGTCAGCCTTTAAGGGACTGAAAGAGTAGGATTTGGAAGTCTGAGATCCAAGACAGATGTATTTTAAGAAACATAATTAAATCTAGATCTGAAACAAGCAGTGCTATAGTGAAGACATATATATGCCTATATACATTAAATATTCTGTGTATATATTTGTAACAAGTTTAAAGGGTCTTAAGGATTAACATACTCAGCTATTGTTCTTGATGTGATCAGAATGAGTAAAGCAGAATTAGCAATGAAGTAAAATTCTCACTATGTCATCCAAGGTTATTGATGCCTTGTTTGTCTACCAACTAAAGTTGTCTCATGACAACCAGCTATTAGCATGTATTTTTGGAAATACTGTGTTAAGAAAAGGAAGATTCCTAATAATATGTGCAGCATGTCATGGAATTTGTATATTATGAAATGGGTTCTTACATGTCATAAAAAATGTAAGCAGCAGACATTTGGATCTGGCCAGAGCAAGAAGAGCTGTATGAGAATGGGGATTAGTGAAGAAGATCCCTAGCCAAACCTCTTTCAGTTTTATTGGTCACCAAAGATATTAAGGTTTCTAAGATGGAATGAGATTGCCTGGGTTATAAGATTTCCAGAATAATCAATTCCTAGCTTGCTTGATAGGAGATTAAGACCTCTGTATAAAGAACAAATTGCAACTTTAATTGATTTTGCTTCTGAAGGAGCCTTTGTTCTAGTGGGTAGGTAATGAAGTTTCCTAGTTTCTTAGGATCTTTTATATTTTGAAAACAGTAGGAGCCCTTAAGAAAGAAATGTAGAGCCAAATCCTGGTTCATCTTTATCAGAAGAGCCTATGCTAGGACTGTGCAAATCTTTTATACTGAGACTTCACCCTAATTTCATCTTAGTTTGTTGACTTACATTTGTTTTTGCTTTTGTCCTATTTTCCTTTACAGTGACATATAACCATCCTCTCCTTTACTAACTACTTATGGACACAGGATAGAAAATATTTATACTATTTTTGCATATTTTAAAGGTTTAAACATCAGCAAAGTGAAAACAACTGACCTCAAAACGTGATCTAACCCAAAGTGAGTACATTCTGGGAGATGGTTTTCTGCCTGACAATACTTTGTAATGAACTTCGTCTCTTATACTGAGGTAGATGTCACTATTAACCAAAAGCAGGAGCTCTGTAATGGAAGGATTGAATTAAGGTGCAGATTTCTAAGCAAAGAAGAGACACAGAGAGACTAGGATAGAGGCACAGGACTTTGATGGAGCTCACCAACAAAGAGAAAATAATGTGAGGCGTTTAACTTTCTGTTTCTTTTACCCTGCATTTGAAAAACAGTCATATTAAGGATCATGTTAATTTTTTATTTGTTCTGTCATTCTTATTTCTTCCAGGTAGTCTCAAATCTCCCGTAAACATTTTTGCAACACAAAGTTTCCATGTCGTGGGATTGAAGGGACTTCAGTGGTGGGCAGTAAAAGGAAAAACAGGCTTCTGTGTATCACAACTCAGTTGAGTTTAAAGCTCCATTAGCAGTGGCATATGGAGGAAAGCAGGAGCCTTGCAAATTTATTCTGTAACCAACTGTAGAGTTAGCAAGGGCTTACAGCCAAAATGAGAGCAACTAAAGCAAATAGTATCTAATGACTGAGGAAAAGAAGCCCTTCCCATGTCTATGAGTTTTTAAGAAGTTCTAATAATGCATTGGTACAAGTCCCCCAGAAGGCTGAAGGATTAAAGAAACCCAAGTGATTGCAATCAGAGCTACGTTCTGGAATTTATTTTCATAAGTGATTTTATTTAGGATATGAGTTATAGATACTGTATGATTTATATATGAATTTAAAGATACCTCTGTAAAATCTTTCTTTAAAAGCAGAGTATTAATTTATTAATCTATCTAATGAGTTTAAATTTTTTAAGGGGTCAATCATTACCAAATGTAAAGAGTTTAAGCAATGAAGCATATTTGTTTCAATAAACCAAACTTGACATAAAAATAATATTAATTATTAATTGAATAAATACAGCATGCTTTATCCCCAGACCTAAAGTAACACCATAAGGTTTGAAACAAGAATCAAAACATACCAAAATATTACCATATCTTCTTAAATTATTACATATCTTAAGTGATAATATTTGATAGGGTTTCAAATTTTGCAGGGGAACATTATTTTATATAACACATCCAAATTATTAAATTGTTGCACAATTTTGTGATATATTACATTTGTCTTAACAAAACTAAAGTAATAGTCATATAATTATTCTAATAGCACTGAAACTAATTTCTAAAGAGACAAATTTACATTAAGTCCAAATTTGGCCAATGTTAGTAACAGACAGGCATGACTACTATGTAAACATCGATAGTAAGCAAACACTTTCTTTGTAAAGCACTGTCATAATGGGAAAGAAAAAGTAAGAAATGTCTTCCTGGAGAAAGAGTGAGAACTCTACAAGTCTATATGATTTACAGTGAAATTTATCCTCACGGGATAGCTGAAGAAAATTATTTATCAAGTAATTCCATACAGACAAGCATACTTATTTTCATAGTAATATAACTAACCTAAGGTCACTCAGGCATAAAGCAGGGTAAAGTCAGATGTTTTATAACATTTTAACAGGCCTTTTTAAAAATAATGATACAATTTAATTTCTTGTATCTTAAATCTCAACTAAATAATCGTGAACATAAATACTAATTCACAAACACATACCACTTGAGTCTTTAGGAGAAAGCAGTTAAACAACTGGATTATAATCCATTTCTGTTATTAGGGGTATGATCCAAGGGAAAGAAAGAAAGGTAGAGGTATCAATTCCTTGTAAACAAGCTGATAACTAAATCTGCTACCAAATTGACGCTAGGAGGAGAATCCTTACCTATGAATGTTTTCAGTAGGATGTCTCTAGTTTAGGACTGTTTCTGGTAAAGGAATGTATTTACAATCTATAGATTTATAAGGTATAGCTCCATGGAAAATGTTATGTAAGCTACACAGCTATATGAAGACAGTTTATTACCTCAATATTCCCTTGTATGCTTGGTAACTCAAGTACCATACTTAGAGACTTTATCTGTCTTTCTGTCAGAAAGCATGTGTCTAATGCAAAGAAGGACTGGGCAGTTGTCATCAATGTCCCTAAACTCCCTAAACTGCTCCGTCTGTGCTTCTAGAAATTATTGGTAGACTTTGATATTGGGTAATTTCTCGTATTTGCGTAAGCCTGAATTGCCAGTATAATCTTTGGAATTAGTGCAACTCTTTATAGTCCTTTCTATAAATGTTGTATAAACTAAGAGTAAAAAGCTTGAAATGATCCAAATGCCCAGAAGTTAAAGAATGGTTAAGTCATCTACAACATAACTGTGAAATAGAATAGTATATTGCCAACTATATTTTTAAAAATGAAATAATTAGTTACATGCCAAAATCTACATGAAATTCTATTCATTGCAAAATGAAAGAGTACACTTCATGTTATGATTAAGTAACGTGGTGTGTAGACAATGATAGGCGTTAGAAGAAGTACATAGATTTTAAAAATAGGATTAAAATAAAAAATTGTGTTGTAAAGAGTTTTAGGAAAGGGAAGGTCAACAAAAACAGTGTGCTGATCTTTGTAATCACCAGATTATAGTCATTAAGACTTCAGAAATATTCCAGCTCTTAAATACACATGGTAGGACTGCACTTCTCCATCCCTTTTCAAGTTATGAGAGTCTATGTGAATTTCTTTGGCCAATAATGCAAGAAGTAATGTGTGCCATTTCTTACATACATTTTTAAGAGTCAGTTTGTAATTTACCATGTTTTCTTCCCACTGCTTTAGTGTCTGTGGGAGAAACTGCTGAGATGTAGCCTTGTCAGCCTGAGTCCCTGGGTATCTACAATGAGCAGAGACCCCCTACTGTCTTACCCTGGATATGTACTCCAAGAACTTCTGGATGAGCTTGCTCCTGAGCCATAAACAAGTTCATCTTGACTGACTCAGCAAGAAAAGATTAATAGGAGTGTGATGTATTCATTTCATAATATCTTTTTAAACTATAGAGAGCTAAGCAAAGTTTTTGTAAACACAAAATTTTAGTACTATGGGATATCAGTGAGAAGTACATAGCGGGGAGTGGACCTGATAATATTGTAGACAAGAACCAAATGGGTGCAGAAGGTAACGGGAAAGAAAAGAGTGGAAATAAAGATGGCTTGGATGTTTTACACCTGGCAGATAAATTGTAATGCCATTTATTTAGAGAATACTTGAGAGCAGAGGGAACAAGTTAAGAATATTTATTTCTGCCCTGAGGCCATTAGCTGTATCTAGCTGATGTCTGAAAATGAAAGTCTGAAATTCAAGAGGGAGGTCAGGGATATAGAGAAGAGAAAGCAGTCTCACATGTACTATGAACTGGTAATTCTTCTAAGTCTTTTACATATAATATCTCCTATAATGATTATAATTTTACCATTCCACTGGAAGAAATGAGGCACTCTAAGAGATTAAGCTACCCAGATTTGGCGGTACTATCCATAAAGGAACAAATAAAGCCTGAGAGATATTATAGAGGAAACAGACAAGGAGACAAGGAAGACTATATTCAGGGTCAGGCAAAAGAAACAAGACACTAAATAGGAACAGACATTTTTACAACCAAGTGACAGAGAATAGGTGTAGAGGACTACGTGCTGGCAAACAAGACGTTCCCGATAAGTCCTGCTCTTGCAAATGAAGCAGGGCATTCCTTCCCTGCAAACAGGGAGGACAAAGGAGCCAGCTGCAAACAGCAGACCCTGGGGGCTGATTTATGTGTAAACATCTTCAAAATCCAGAAAGTCAGGAACGGTCAGAAAAACAACAATGTGTCTTGTGACTTGGCAACATTCCACAAATGACTGTATAAAATAAAGCAGAGCGTGTCGTTCGGGGCGGCTGCCATGTTTGTCTCATCCTGTGTTGTCTTGTGTGTTCATTCCTTTGTTTAGGGAACACACGGATCCCAACAATAGGTGCCACTGAGGCCAACGGGGAAAATATCAAGAAGTAACGGATTGTTGTTCATGTTGAATGCTCCAGAGAAAACTAACTAGATTAATCATCTTCAAACTATTTAATTTTGCTTCCAAATGGATAACTTCTGAGAGGCAAAAGCTGAAAATTACTTCATTTCTGATATATTGATATTCTGTAGGCTGTTAAACTGAACAAATCTCAAAGATGAGGCATTTTATGAGCACTACACCTCATGTTTACCTAAATTAGAATCCAAAGAATTAAGTATCATTAGGAATACTTTTTAAATTTCTTCAGATAGAAAAAGTCTCCAGCAAAGATGACCCAACAGATGTTGAATGAACCCCTTAACACGACTAAGTCATACAGGTAAATTAATTCCACAGATTGCTCTCAAAAGCAATCGGAATCTCAGGGCTGATGTTGGTGTGCCAGCAACACACGTTCCTGATGGGTCATAATGTTTAATGAGATGCATGGGAACCTCTGAACGGGATGAACATTCAAGTGATCTTCAGGGAAATCCTGAATTAGACTGAGCTCCAATAATTTAATTGAAAGGTCACATAGGTGAGTGACTATTATAAAATCTGTAATATAATGGAAGCATTGTTCTCACACAAGTGGCAGTTAAGAACTTTAGGTCAAGGGCTTATCTCATTTTTAGACTCATAATAAGACAATACTCTTTACTTTTAGAAAATGTCAACATTTCTCTAAGGAAAAATTACTTAAGAGAAAATATTTGCACTTTTTCTATTAACTATATCCGAAGAGAGGCAACATTTTAAGTAACAAAGGTATATATCACATCTGTAGAAACATTTAAAAAAAAAAATTTGGACTACTATATGCTTTTGCCAATCCTTAGCAATCAACGATTCTTGCAGGTACTGATTCTATTATTAGAAAACAGCGTTTGATTTACCTATTTGTCCCACAGGGGTCTCCACTTTTGTTGTTTTGTACTTGTATTACTTTTATTCTTAAAAAGCTAGTGAAAGCAAAACTTCAAATACAACTTCACCTAAGTGAAGAATGTTTACAACATTTATTGGTCATTTAGTGAACAAACTTAACCAACATAATCAGAATTAATTTAATTTTTTCATTAGAAAGTTGTTGTCAGTTTCCAAGTAAAAACTATGATTTATAGTTAGTCAAATTTACTCTCATATACTTTAGGGAATAATGTCCACTGTATATCCCTCAAAACTAAAAACAGGACACAGCCAATTTTAAAATTAAAATATTTTGAACATTGTCTACTCTGATTATAATAGCACAGATATTATTTACTTTTCCTTTATTCTCATCAAATGTAGATTAAAAATAAAATTGAATTTCTGCCATCAAGATAATTAACATTTTTATAATATAGTTCCATGTCATTGATATCCAGCCTTTTCTTTATTTAAATAAAAATTTATTTCACTTTTTAAAAATTATAAAATTTTCATGCCTATCAAATGCCCATTCTTAGGCACTATCCAATTATTTTCCATATCTAGGTATACGTACAACCTGTTCATCCCTTCTCTGCTTGTGTTCCAATTAACTCGGATATTCAGCAGGCTCCTTATGACTGTGATGTCATTATCCTTCAAAGTCTTCTGCTCCATCCACTTTGAAGTAACCTATTAGTGATCTCAAAATAGTTCTTAAAATTTTCTTTCAATTATGCCCACTTATAAGCATAAGTTAATTGGCCCAAGGCCAATATTTAAAAAAAAAAAAAAAAGCCACATGACCTAAAAACGAAATGCTGTTTTTGTATAATTTTTAAATGTAATGTTTCCTGTAAGCAGCCTTGATAACTAAAATAGTAACTTTTTTTTTTTTTTTTTCTTTTTGAGATAGAGTCTTGCTCTGTTGCCCAGACTGGAGCACAGTGATGCAATCACAGCTCACCATAGCTTTGATCTCCCAGGCACAAGCAATCCTCCAGCTTCAGTCTCCCAAGTAGCTAGGACTACAGGCACATGCCACCATGCCCCGGATAATTATTTTTTTCTTTTTTTCTTTTTTTTTTTTTTTGTAGAGATAGGGTCTCACCTTGTTGCCCAGGCTAGTCTCAAAATCCTGGGCCCAAGTGATCCTTCCGCTTAGGCCTTCAAAAGTGTTAGGATTACAGCTGTTAGCTACCATGCCAGGCTAAAATAAATAGTAACTTTCTAATTTTATATATATATATATGTTTGTACCAATATATATTCCACTTTTCTGTGTGGATTTTAGACACCCCTAAAATACATTAAATAAACTAGAAACATTTAAATAACAAATAAAAATAATGATGGACAGTCATGTGATAAGAAGCCAGAAAAACAATGAAGCCAGATGTGTCATTGTGAAAGACTCCATATCTCTGTGACAGAAGTGATATGAAATGTGCAATAGCCAAAATATTTAAAATCATGTAAATAACCTGTGTCGACTTGAAAATCTTGACTCTTTCATGACAGATGGTGAGCAGAAAGGCTATTCTCAACTTATATCAATAATGGGGTAGAAAAGTTGGCAGTGCTGTAACACTGAGCAATAGAAATACACAAATTTATTGAGTATCCAGTTCACTGGTAAATAAAATGAAATAAATTCTGTAAAAATGTTTCCTTGACATATTTTTCACAGCAATCTACTGGCATTTTCTGTTCTATCCATTAAGTTACTAAACATGATGATTTCCCAGGGGTCATTTCTATATCACACTGAGACACTTGGCTCTTGTTACCTGAATCTGGAAAGAGCTTAGACTTGTTTCAAAGCACATTCTAATTCACCCTTTATCACTATCCTCTTTAAAGAAAATTTTCAAAGTATGAAAAGTATATTCACTTAACAACAAGTTTTACAGGTTAAAATTAGCATTAAAACAAAAATTTAAATAGTAAAAGTTTAAAAGTTCATGTGTTCGAAATAACAAAATTAAAATTTGCCTTCCAAATTGCTAAAACGAATTTGGACAAATCATTGTTTTTATCGACTACAGTAAATATTTGTTGTTCATTCAAAACAGATAATCCATAATGAGTTGATTTTATCTGCTAATAACTGATAATACTGAAATGAAAATAAAGTAAGGTTTAATTTTATGTTTTAGAATGCTGTGTTACTCTAAACTGACTGGATTAAATAAGTGTATTTTAGTTTTTTGTAATCTCATGTTTTGTATATTTTATTGCTTTTATAAATAAATAAATCTAGAATTAAAGTTGGACAAACTGTATAACATCAAGTAATTATAAAACTATGTTAAAATATTTAAGAATAAATTTGTGAATATAACTTTTGCTTCTTTAAAATAAAAAGGAATGACCTTATAATGTGCTTAAAATATTGCTTATCTGTTTTACCTCTCTCCAGAATTAAAAATATATATATATAAGCATATATAAGTTTAAAGTAATATAAATTATAGTTGCTGCCTAAATTTTTACCCATAACTCACTTCTTAGAACACACAGAGTTTCCACTGAAATCAAAGTTAGCTCCATCCTTACTGAACTGTATTGGCTGAGGTTTTGAAAATATCTTTAGGCTTTATGTATGATATCTATCCTTTTTCATTGAATAGACTATGATTTCATCATTATATTTTATAATCACTTTTTCATCCAGAAATGCAAAATTTGAGGGCTGCAAAAGTAAATATTCCACCATCCTTATAAATATTTCATTATACAATATGTTTATTTACTTAAAAATATTTTGGCAGAGCCAACCTAATTCATTGCACATTTATTTAGTACAACTACTGTTGCTATTGTAGTAGCTTGAATGGTGCTCTGCCCTCTCCCCCACCACCAAAATATATTCATGTTCAAATCCCTGGAACATGTGAATATTACATTACCTGAAAAAGTCTCATTACAGATGTACTTATTTTAAGGACTTCTATGGTTTAGATATGGTTTATTTGGCCATGCCAAGTCTCATGTTAAAATTTATGTCCAGTGTTGAGGTGGGACCTGGTGGAAGGTGTCTGGGATGTGGAAGCAGATCCCTCATAAATGGCTTGGTGTGCAGGAGTGAGTCCTCACTATTCGTATCTGGGATAACTGGTTGTTGAAAAGAGACTAGCACCTCCTCCTGTCTCTCCTCTCCTTTCTCTCCCTGTAATGTCTGCTCCCCTCTGCCTGTCACCATAAATAGAAGTAGTCTGAGGCTCTTACCAGATACAGATGCCAGCACTATGCTTCTTGTACAACCTTCAGAACTATGAGCCAAATAAACCTCTTAATGAATTCCCCAGCCTCAGGTATTTCTTTACAGCAACACAAATGAACTAAGGAAAGGATCTTGAGATGTGATCATCCTAGATTACCCAGATGGGCCCTAAATCCAATAACAAGTGTCCTTCTAAGAAACAGGAGAAAAGACACCGACAAAAGTGGAGAAGGTGATGTGAAGACGGAGGCAGAAATTGCAGTGAAGAGGTCACAAGTCAGTGAAGTCAAGGGATGCCCACAGCCAACACAAACTAAAAGAGACAAGGAAAAATTCTCGTCTAGAACCCTCAGAGAGAGCATGGCCTGGATTATGCCTTGACTTCAGAGTTCTAGCCTCCAGAACTGTGAGAATTAAATGAGTGTTGTTTTAAGCCACAGAGGTTGTGGAAATTTGTTAGCGCAGTCTCAGGAAACGAATACAGCTGTAGACAGTCAAAGCGATTAGAAGATGATATAAATCAGAAAATGTGACTGACATGACTGTAATTTGCACAGATCCAAATGGGTATGGTGTCTACATAAGGATCCTACAACACAGTTTCCATATTTTGTATAATTGAAACTGCTGTGCTCTTTTGATTGCGCTCTCTCTCTCTCTTCCTCTCTCTCTCCACTGTGACTTTGCTCTCTCTCTCTCTCTGTTGCTGTATGATCCCAAAGAGCATGATGTTATTTTTATGGGTATTTATCTATTGATACTGCACAGGTATTGATCCCTGATTCTGTCTTCAGCATTGCTGGAAATGCAATGGAAGGAAGAGTCCAGTTGAGAATGAGTTCCTATTACAGGTGAAGATACCATTCCAATCGCATCCAGTACATAATGAAGGAATTCAAATCCCTGTAGGGATAGAAATGACTGCTTCTCCAACCTCTGTTCTATTCCTTCTTTCATACTCACAGAAATATGATTTATTTGGGAGAAATTAGTGGAGATTCTGGGATCTCACAGAGAATGGACTCCTTCCCAGTCACTTCTCAGTTACCTACCACAGAAAAACATTCCTAACAGATACACACGTGAGAACTGCAAAGTGAGAAATCAATGTGGGTTACAGGAAACAGAAGATCTAAGATGAGAGGTGTGTAAAAGGCTGGATACGTTGCAGAGATCTGAAAGGGAAAGGAAAGTGCACTCCAGATAGACAAGCCTGGATTAAAGCTTTGGGGTGAGAATAAGCACAACATGTGTGACCTGGAATAGAGGAGACTGCCCTGCCTCCTAGAGAGAAGAAGCATGGATGTGATAGGATATTAAAACCAGGCACAGGTTTCATGGAGGGGAAGGAAAGAATGCCTTAAGGGAACAGTTTTTATTGGTTCTGTCATTTCCAGAATAAGAATACAATTAAGTGTGAATTAATAGTTTTAACTCTTAACCTACCACTACCCACCAAAGTGTCCGAGAACACTAGAGTCATTTGGTGAAACAAATAGAGAAGACAAAAAAAAAAATAAAATCACAGTTTGAAAATTCAAGTAACTTAAAAATATGCTAATCTTCCTCTTCTAACAGCTCTATAAATTCTCAGAAATTTTAAAAGTACGACAACTTGCTTGAGCATTCTGGCTACAGAATATCAGGCTGGTGATTATCATTCTGTAGGAACTTAACATTGATCAGTGTTTTCAGTGTTTTTTTGATGATCTTATAAATAAGACTTAGTAAAACTAACTCCTTGTGTTAAGATAGACAACAAAGATGCAGAATGCTAAAATGTTTCTGGAAAAAATAAATCCCTAACCATTCTCTTTATAATTTGTCTTATTTTAGTTTCATTTTACTTAGTAGCTGAGTACTTGCACAATTCCTCCTGACACATTTAAACACTAAATTATGAAATGTAATAGTTTCAAAGGTCCTCAGTCTTAAGTTGTCCTTTAAAGAACATCTCAAGCTTTGGCAAAAACCATTGGCTAATCTGTACAGTGGTTTTAATTCTTTGTTTTTATTATTGAGAAATGTATAGCTCATTCTTTTTCAAGAGCTTCTAGCAAAGCTTTAAAAGCAACCAATAATGTTGTAACATTTTAAAAACTGGATTAAAACCCTAGATTTTTTTTAATTTAGATTTACATCTAAAGAAAGAACAAAACAGGTGAATAGATACGAAACATATCTAAATCTTGTTGAATTCTAGCAGTTGAAGATCTACTTCAAATAAATATATTTTCTTAAAAAAAGGTATCTCATGAGAACACTATACCCAGGTATGTTTTATTTTATTTTTAAATATGTTACTTAAAGGTTTAAAAAATTCTCTCCATGTAATCTTGAAAATAAATTACTTGAAGATGTCTATGAGCTTAATGAGACATGAATAACAATGCAATAATGAGGTAGTTATTGTATAAAGAAATTGCAGATCCTTTCCTAATTCCTTGTGGACCTCAAACTTAGGAAGCCAAGTGGATGTGCAGGCTTGCCCCTTCCCCCTGCATGACCAGTGCTGTCCTCTGATCCACCACCTCCCTTAACCTTTCTGACTCTTTTACCCATACCCAGCATTAGATGATGGTGGTTATCATATTTGAGATGTCTTAAAATCACTGCTGCGGTTTCCTGCCAGTGATTACTAACAATGGCTCAATCGTTGCCATTGTTACAACACCACACTGAAAGAATTACTAAGCAAAAGTAATTTTCTTCTACTGCAGCAAAAGCAGAAAAACAAAGATCAATGTAATGGATTTTTTCTGCCAAGGAATTTAAATAATACAATTGTCCCTCAGTATTTGTGGGGGATGGATTCCAGGAACCCTCAGGGAGATAAAAATCCTCAGATGTTCAAGTATCTTATATAAAATGGCATAACATTTGCATATAACCTATGTATATCTCCCCCCACACTTTACATCATCTCTAGGTTACTTCTAACACCTAATACAATGTAAATAGTTGTTACACTCTATTGTTTCCTATTTATATTTTGTATTATTTTATTGTCTTTTGTGTTCAAATATTTTCAATATATGGTTGTTTGAATCCCTAGATGGGAAACCCATGGACAAGGACAGTTGCCTGTAATTTATAGCATCTTTAATATTCTTATCAAATTATTGGGATTCTCCTTTTATTTATTTCATCTATTTGCAAATATATCTATCATCATCTCTCTCTTTGTATCATCCTATAAGAAAGAAGTAAGTGTGATCTTTTTTTCTTTTTTTTTAGAGATGGAGTCTTGCTATGTCACCCAAGCTGGAGTACAGTGGTGCAATCTCGGCTCACTGCAACCTTCACCTCCCGGGTTCAAGCAATTCTACTGCCTCAGCCTCTGGAGTAGCTGGAACTACAGACACACGCTGCCACACCTGGCCATTTCTTTTATGTTTTAGTAGAGACGGGGTTTCACTGTGTTGCCCAGGCTGGTCACGAACTCCTTGAGCTCAGGCAATCCGCCCACCCTGGCCTCCCAAAGTGCTAGGATTATAGGCATGAGCCACCGCACCTGGCCCTATGTGTGTTCTTGAGTTAATAATGCAATAAAGTCAGCATAAAATCTGTATGGCTTAATTTATTCATTAATTTGAACATATAACAAATATTTATGAAGCATCTACTACGTATCAAACACTTGTTCTAGAAGGAGGGGATTCAGTCATGAACAAATATAGACAAAAAGTATGCCAGCCCTTAGGAGTTTATATTTAGCCTGGACAGAAATAAATAAGTTACATAAGTAAGATGGGCAGATATTTTAAAAACAACATTAATAATATTAAACATATGCAGGCAAAAGACTGTCAAAGTGGAGAGCATGTGAACTTTTTAGAGACAAAGGAAGGTCTCTCTGAGAATGCACCTTCATGTGAAGACATGAAGGATGTGACTGAGTAGTCATGCAGATACATGCAAGAGAAGTCCTTCAGGCAACCCACCTGTGAGTGCCAGGCCCTGCCTATAAGAACAATGTGTCCAGGGTTTATGTCTCATCAGGGCCAGATGAGAGGTACTAGAGGACCTGGGCAGAAGAGTCATAATAACTAATGACTAATAACTAATGATGGGTGCTCACAGCCTTGTAAAAGAATCAAGCTGCCAGCTTTTTTGAGAAGAGACTGAAGAGGGGCCTAGAGTACCAGCAAATCCATGAGTGAGAAGATGCTGCCTTGGACTATTTGATTAGAGTTTGGATATATTTTTAAAATGAAGCTAAAAAGACCTGGCGGACTAAATGTAGAGAGAGGGTGTCATCAAAATAGACCTTAACGATTTTGGCTTAAGCCATTGACACGAAGCCTGTAAGAGGAGCTAGATTAAGGCAGAATATATATTTTTAATGCAAGTATGTAAAATGGATGAAGGCAGTCAGGGAGATTTTCATTTCCTATTTTATTCTTTTCCACAATGTTTATGTGATTCATAAACTGCTGTAGTGATCAGAGAGGCACTTAAAATAATATATAAAGTTTTGCACATATTATAATGTATAATTTTATAATATATGCATAACAAAAAGTTGAATAACTCTATATAACTTTTACAATTACAAGAAATATATGACATTTAAAACTCTTTAGAAATGAATAAAAAGGCTGAGTTTGCTGCTGTAAGATAAGCACCAGTTTTTCCAGAGAAGCTTGAACTTGAATCCTGATTCTGTTACTTGCTTACTACGTAACCTTGCACATATTTCTTCATACGCTTTAATATTTAGTGTTCTCCTCTTTAAATTCTATATATGCAGTATTTGTTAACTGTGAAAATTAAGCAAAATACTCTACAGAGAGGCCTCTGCATATTGACGGAATAAAAAAATCATAATCAGGCCGGGCGCGGTGGCTCAAGCCTGTAATCCCAGCACTTTGGGAGGCCGAGGCGGGTGGATCACGAGGTCAGGAGATCGAGACTATCCTGGCTAACATGGTGAAACCCCGTCTCTACTAAAAATACAAAAAACTAGCCGGGCGAGGTGGCGGGTGCCTGTAGTCTCAGCTACTTGGGAGGCTGAGGCGGGAGAATGGCGTGAACCCGGGAGGCGGAGCTTGCAGTGAGCCGAGATCACGCCACTGCACTCCAGCCTGGGAGACACAGCGAGACTCCATCTCAAAAAAAAAAAAAAAAAAAAAAAAAAAATCATAATCAAAATTACAATATTAATACGGCAAACAGCAAAGAGAATAATGAAAGGAAAAATAGTAGCTTAGATTTCCTGTGCAGTCCCTATTACAGGATGAGCAACACTGCGATGAGCTCTTTACGTGTATTGTTGAGTGCGATCTTTACAGCAAACCTCTAAGGTGGGTTCCCTTATTGTCCCATTTTACAGAGGAGGAAAAGTTAACTTGTAGAAAGAAAATACTTCATAGACAGTAGACAGCTATTTGTCAGAAGACAAAAGCCCCTGAAGGTGCAGACCTGAAGGCCCATGGCGTTTTATCCTATCCATCCTATCCAGAAAGTTGAATGTCTTCCCTGAGCCAGGAAATCTCCATAATAGTAAGTAAATACCTCTCCATACTCATGTAAGATTTAACATTGGAGTAAATCCAAGGACAGCCAAAAAAAATTATTCAGGCAAATGGAGATGCTCTTAAAGATGAATCCAGCTAATGCAGGGAGGACTAGAAATTAAAGAAACCTCTAAGTCTAAGTCTGCACAGATAAAGGCCAACATTAATTGTGATTAAACATTGGAAATAATGTTCAATCTATTTTCTCTGAAACACATTCTTTGGTAAATAGAATAGTTTGTGTTTATATTTTTTCTGGTTCTCTGTGATAGTTAAATTTTACATGTCAATTTGACTAGGCTATGGTGCCCAACTTCTTGGTCCAATACTAATATAGATATTTCTGTGAACATATTTTGTCGATGTGATTAATATCTACAATCGGTTGTCTTTAAGTAAAAAAGATGACCCTTGCTAATAGAGTTGGGTCTCATCCAGTGAGCTGAAGGCTTTAAGAGCAAAAACTGATTTCCCTGAGAAGAGGAGCCTCAAGAGTCTAACACAGAAATCCTCCCTGAATTTCCAGCTTCTTTGCCCTATACATGTTAGACTTGCCAGCACTCACAATCACATAAGCCAATTCCTTAAAATAAATCTACTTACCCATGTATCTATTACACACACATGCACACACACACACACACATCCTTTTGGTTCTGTTTCTCTGGAGAACTGTATAACCCTGAGAGATAAACTCTTTTCCTTTTTAAATCATTTTCCATTTATATAATTTTATTCCCATTAATAATGGTATCTTTATTACTTTTTTAACTTTGATGCTTTTCCAGTGCTTGGTGTTACTTTGGGTTTAATTTCTGGCTTGTCTTCTAGCATTCTAAAGGTCAACAGCACAAAATCTAAGTATTAATAATTCAAAATGAAAAGAAAATTACGAAATTTCAAAAGACATTTAATCAAAATTTGATTTACACCTCTAGGACTATCTTTCAACATTATAACACAAGTTTTAAAAAGTTGAATTTTTAATGCTGCAGCAACATATAAACAAATATTAAGTCACTTTTTTCCCAAGCTTAAAAATTTGACTAAATTTGAATGGTTATTCTCTATTTTAAAGATAAAATTATTGTGTTTTGTCTGTATGTCATTTTTATATCTAATAAGATAATATCAACCTAACATAACTAATGACAGTATTTAATACTCTTAGGAATGTTCTAGACAATGCAGTTTAACAATTTTGTCAGTTTTTAAAATGTGAGAGAGAAGGATTATAGTAAGCAGTTCCTCAGAAATAAGGCTGAGTAAATTTAGTTGTTCCTATAGAAACCAATCATTAAAGTTTAAAAAGAAAAGATTGGGGGTGGAGGCGGAGTGAAGTGGCTGAATAGAAGCCTCCACCAATTGTCCTCCCTGCAAGAACACCAAATCAACTATCCACACAACAAAGCAAACATAAGAACCAAAAATCAGCTTAGGTAGCAGCTCAGCCACAGTTGGGCAGAGCACCAAGCAGGCTCCTGAGAGCCCAATTCCAGGCCGTGGCTTTTGGACAGTGTTTCTTGACCTGTAATAGACCAGAGGGGAGACTGGTGCCCTGAAGGGAGTGTCCCAGGCCTGACAGCACTCACCACAAGTTGACGACTGAAGGGCCCTGGGGCCTGGAATGAACATTGGCTATAGCCAGGCAGTACTCACTGTGAGCCTGGGGCAGTGGTGGCCATGGGGAGAGAGTCTGCTTGTTGTGGAAAGGGGAGGAAAGAGTGGGAAGGACTTTGTCTTGTGCCTTCTGTGCCAGCTCAGCCACAGCAGAAGAGAGTACCTCAGGACCAGGAGGGAATTTGCCACCCTGAAGCAAAGGACACAAGCCTGGCTGGCTTTGTCACCTGCTGATTGTAGAGCCCTAAGGCCTTTAGCAAACACAGGAGGTAGCCAGGCAGTGTGGTTACTGTGGGCCTTGGGTGAGATCCAGTGCTGTGCTGGCTTCAGGTCTGACCCAGTGCTATCCCAGTGTTGGTGGCCACAGAGGTGCTTGTGTCACCCCTACTCCAGCTCCAGGCATCTCAGAACAGAGAGAGAGACTCCTTTTGTTTGGGAGAAAGTAGGGGAAGAGATCCTGAGAGTTCTTCTGCATAGTATCCAAGACCATACGAGTCAATAATGAGGGGAATTTTGGAAACTACACAAATACATGGAAATTAAACAAAATGTTCCTGAATGACTACTGAGTCAATGAAGAAATTAAGAAGGAAATTTAAAAAATTCTTGAGACAAATGATAATGGCAAGTAGGTCTATGAAAAGGTGCTCAGTAGCATTGATCATCAGAGAAATGCAAATCAAAATTACAACATATAGGCAATATTATTATAAATGACAGTGAGGATGTGGAGGAAAGGCAACCCTTGTATTATACACTGTTGGTGGGAATGTATCTTAGTACAACCACTTACAGAAAACAGTTTGTAGTTTCCTCAAAAAACTAAAACAGAACTACCAGATGATCCAGAAATCCCACTACTAGGTATATACCCAAAAGAAAGGAAATCAGTGTATCGAAGAGACAGCTGCACTCCCATGTTTACTGCAGCACAATTCTCAACAGCCAAGATTTGGAAGCAAACTAAGTGTCCATCTACAGATGAATGGATTTTTAAAGTGTGGTACATATGAACAATGGAGTACTATTCAGTCATAAAAAAGAATGAGATCCTGTCATTTGCAATAACATGGATGGAACTGGAGATCATTATGTTAAATGAGATAAGCCAGGTACAGAAAGATAAACTTTGCATATTCTCACTTATTTACAGGGGCACTTATTTACAGAGATAGAGAATAGAATGATGGTTACCAGAGGCTAAAAAGGGTAGTACAGGGGGCAGGGGGGTGGGGAGTGGGGATGGTTTATGAGTATAAAAATATAGGTAGATAGAATGAATAAGATCTAGAGTTGAATAGCACAGCAGGGTAACTGCAGTCAACAATAATTTATAGCACATTTAAAAATAACTAAAAGAGTATAATTGGATCATTTCTAACACATAGGGTAAATGCTTGAGAAGATGGATACCCCACTTTCTGTGATGGGATTATTACTAAATGTATGCCTTCATGAAAATATCTCATATTTCCCATGAACATATACATCTACTATGAACCCACTAAAATTCTTTAAAAGAATTAAAAGATCAGTTCAATACAGATCAGTTCAGTACAGATAGTGCACATCCAGTTTTGGCACACTTGAAAATGTTTATATAGAACAAGATAAAATAAAGGCTATGGTGAAGCTGGGATTTTAAAAGTTACAATGCATGACAATGCGCATATGAATATACATTTTAGTATTATTGAGATGTACATCAAATTTAGTTTTCAATAATCAGATTCTCAGGGTCTCATAGTTTTTATAAAATAGGATGAAAAACATAGCAATGTACAGAAAAATAACCATGAAGGTAGTTAAAGTGACAAAGAGATGTTATAACCATCATTTCCAATTGGCTTCGTTGATTGGTCACCTAGTGTGCATTCCTCTGATCCTGTTCTTAAGGAGTACCCTCATTTTTGTTCATGTACCCACACCTTAGTCACATAGCTCATAATCTTCAAAGAAAGCTAAAATAAATCTCATACTCCATGGGACAATCTTGATTGGCTGACTTTTTCAAGATAAACAGAAGGGATCTAAGTCTGTCCAGTCAGAGTGATCTCAGGACTCTTGCCTTGAAAGCATTTTTGTGCCCTCTCTGGTCGTGCATAAGGATGCATATGGCCACAGTAGCTGTTGGCAGACATATTACAGCCATGGAGAAACCAGTGTTACTACTAAGATAAATTTTCTGCCACAGAAGATAGAACAGAAATATTGGAAAAGAAGAAGAGAAACCAGACTTTTAGTAATATCATTGAGCCAACTGTTCTCAACTCTGCGTGAGTTATTATTTAATCTATATTAATCTATATTAAATTGAATTTTCTGTTACCTAGAACTAAGGAATCAGGTCACAATACATAATAACTGTTTTTGAATATATGTATTGCTAGATATTAACATCTGTAACTGAAAATATAATGGTTTTAAGGCGGTACCATGAGAGATTTAAATTTTACATAACAATAAGATTTTATTATTTTAATTGTTTATGCTAACTCTGATTTTACAGTTTGGGGGAAAGATGATGGATTATACAACTACATTCATAGATATGTATGTCAAGATGTAAAGATACTATTTTTCACTCTTGTGATAGTTTAATTCTTCCACTTGTCTAAAGAGAAAGATGTGTATACAATTTTCCAAAGTCCCTACTGGCACCATGATCCTGTTCTACAGCAAAGTTTATTTTAGTAAAAATATGAAATAACACATATAACAGGAACTTAAATTACAATTATTTGTCTCACAGGTAAACATCACTATCACACATCTATCAAGAAGGAAGTTTAATTTTGTTTAAAAAAAAAGGAAATGTAAGCACTATTTGGTCTTTCCACTACTGTCTTAATAAACTGACCAAAGTCACATCTTTAGAAGCAGTGATTTTTTTTCCCTGTTCCTCTGAGAATCTACGAATAATTACTTCTATCTGATTTTTAAATATTGTAGCATTTTTTTGGTTTTTATATATTAGGTTTTAATATTTGAGCCTGATTAGAGTATATTTATGAACAAGAATATACTCAATAAAACAATTAGTAAAGTTCCTCCAGGCACTAGAGGGAAAATATGCATTTATGTATAAAACAGGAGATAAATTTGTAACAAATGTAAGGCAAACAAAAATGAGAATGTGAAGTTCTATTTCAGACCCCAAGGAAATAAAATACTAAAATCAGAATGCACAAACAACTCTTGCTCATTAGAAAATAATGTGATAAAATATCATTTATTTTCAAAATGCATGAGTTATAGAATAAATTGAGCATAGTCAGCCATGCCAAATTAAACTCCACAAGAAAATGAGAAAGAAATCTGAAAGATATCTGTAGCATAGTTAAGAAAATAAAAAATTCACCATAAACAGAAATGATGTTTTTGTGGAACTAAAATTAAATATTTCAAAAGTTAGAGAAAATATCTAATCACTCTGTATCCTGTGTGTATACACAAAATATGTATTTGTTTTATGAATGACTTTTAACTTGCTAATATAAAACCACAGCTTCAACTCTTTACTACTGCTAGCCCATATTCTATTATTAACCTTTGTATATGAAAATAGTATTGTTCTTAGGTATACTTCTTCAATGTCAAAGCTAGTAATTTAAATGATTAAAATATTAAAAATTTAAAGGAACTGGTGAATGTATGAATGCATTGGTATGCCAAATCACCATTTTCTTCATCTCTATGGACATCACAGAATTCATAATAAATATTTTATCAGCTACTATGTCCAGTGATCTCTATCATCACTACCAGTTGGAATGAACTGATAAGACATCACATACACAGCTTTACATTTAAGTAAATTACAATAATTTTAACTTTATAAATATATGAAGAACACTATGGCTTTTGTATTTTTATGTTTTAATATGATTGTCAAAAGGATTATCTTTTTGATATCCTAACGTGTGTGAGGTGCCATCTCATTATGGTCTTCACTGGAATTTCACTCAGTGATGTTGAGCACCTTATCATACATCTATTGCCATTCTCATGTCTTCTTTGGAGAAATGTCTATTCAGATTCTTTGCCCACTTTTTAACTGGTTTGTTTTTCTATTTGCAATTGACTCATGTGAGTTTTCTATGTATTTTGGATATTAATCCCTTACCAGATATATGGCAAATATCTTCTCACAATCTGCAGGCTGTCATTTTATTATCTTGATTGTTTCCTTTGTTGTGCAGAAAATTTTTAGACTGATGTGGTCCCACTTGTTTGTTTTTGCTTTTGCTACCTGAGCTTTTGCTGTGACATCCAAAAAATCATAGTCAAGGGGCTATTCCTCTATAGTTTTTTCTTCTAGGAGTTTTATGTTTTCAGAGCTTATAAGTTTTCAATCTATTTTGAGTTCATTTTTATACGTTATATAAGACAAGGGTCCAGGGACTCTTTGAACACTCTTTGTGAGAATGTAATCTGGTGCAGCCATTATGGAAAATAGTATGGAAGTTCCTCAAAAAAATTAAAAATCTAATTACTATATGACCTAGCAATCCCTCTTCTGGGTATATGCCCAGATCAAATAATATCATACAGATATCTGCACTCCCATGTTCACTGAAGCATTATTTGTAGGAACCAACTTTTAAACAATCTGAGTGTCCATTGATTAATAGATAAGAAACTTACATAATAGAATATTATTAAGCCTTATAAAAGAAGGTGATTCTGCCATTTGTGACAATGTAGATGAATCTGGAGGAATTATGCCAAGTTTAAAAAGCCAGACACAGAAAGAAGAATGCTGAATGATCTCACTTATATATGAAATCTAAAAAAAATAAAATTTGAATACATAGAAATAGAGTAGAATAGTGGTTACTGGGGATGGGGATAAAGAATGGGGGAAATGTAAGTCAAACGGTACAAAGTTGTTATGTAGGATGAATAAGCCTAGAGATCTAATGCACAATATGAGTACCATGACACTAATATTGTATTACATAATAGCAATTTGCTGAGAGAGTAGATTGTCAGTGCTCTAACAACACACACGAAGGTGATGGATATGTAAATTTTTCTGACTATAGTAATCATTTTACTATATATGTATTTAACACATCACATTGTATATCTTAAATTTATACAAAAAAAGAACAAAATATTTTTACCATTTACATATATCTGAAAATTCCCTTTTTAATGTTTTCATTATTATATGAGTTAATCTAATATTAATAGGTACTTTTATAGAAATCCAAACTCAGTTCCACTTGCAGTATTAAAAAACTGCCAAAGTAATTAAAAACCTCCCCTTAGGCAAGAGAAGAGGGAAAAAATAAAATGCAAGCTTTTTATTTGAGGTGATATGAACAAAACAATAAGTTATGGTTTTAATTCGTTTTAACCACTGACTTACTGTATAGCTGCAAGATCTCTACTGTGTCATTTTCTAAGTGATTTTGGTCCCATCCACTAATTTTCCATTCCCAGCCCTGTTTTAAATGATTTCCTTGAGGGATGAATGAATGATTTCCTTGTGATAAATGAATGATATTTCTAAATATTCAAAATTATAGCTAGTAAGACCAAATAAATTAAAAGCAATGAGGAAATTGTGACAATAAACTTGATTTGCTACACCTTATAGTTAATTATATTTTATATAGTTTATTTTTAGTAGTCAATATTCAAATTTATATGTCTTATTCTTCTTCAAAGGAGATAGAAATAAGTATTGTTATAGTCAGTTTATGAAGTGTCTATTGAAAAACTTAAATAAAAGCTAAATGAAAATTGGATTTGTGCAAAATAAGGAAAGCAATCACCGACAACTTTGTTTCAAGGTGTTATTTGATTTTACCTTTCAAAAATACATGTCATATGTTCAGGTGAATGTTGTTAATTTCAAAGTTGTAATCTTATCTGTATTTCATACCCCCTCACATTCTTAATATTTGCAAATCTTTGTTTTTAAAGGCATATATATTAGACCAAAGGCAGATAAATATAGTAGCACAGTTCAGAGACTATAAAATAATAGTTGATGCTGCAATCCCATAAGCAGATTCAGAAGGAAGTTTCAAGAAAGTAGTTTCCAAAAATTATTTGTGCAATAGCAATATAATTAGATTAAATATATCACTTCTAAAAGTGATGCATTTTGGGGTGCAGTTTCTGCTTTAAAAGTGTGAATCTCATTAGTTTGTAATTACATCTTAAAATATAACTCAGATTGAAGAAATTTCTCTATAGTTCATTGATGTGTTTTTATACTCAGTAAAACAAGATGCTTAAATATCTGAATGTAAGATTCAAGTAGGATAAATAAAAAGAAGCTTCTGGTAGCTAAAGAAGCAGATGTTAAGTGAATCTGTCCTCATAACTCAGATGTTACAAAATATGGTCTTTTAGGCTAATATATTCTACCAGAACATTCAGAACTGAAAGTGATTAACAAGCCAATGCTTCACAATCAATAACGGGATGCATGCCTACTATTACAAATGCAGATATGATGTATTATGCATCCCCTCTACGAGTCAACATTTTAAAACACTGATTAAGCACTTGCTATTTGCAAGGCAATTTAGAAGTTCAAATAAAAGAATGTGGGTACATATGAAGAAATAACCAAAGACAGAATGTGATTGTCTAAAGTATAAGAATATTTTCATTCTGAAATTTATTTTATTAAATATAATCTGAGTAACATGGGAACAAAGTGGAGGGATCAATTATCTGTTTTAATGAGGCAGTCTTTCAATAATTCAAAATATAAGGCAAATCAATTGTATTCCATTGTAAAGAAGAAATCCATATTTTTTAGCATTATAACACAAATAAAACACTAATGTCTCCCTAATTTTCTCATTTATTGTCTTCCTGATGTTTTTCATTCTATGTTATTGAAGATAAATATCTATTATTTACTTTAAAAATAGTTATAAACAATGATAATATATCATAACTATTTAATTATAATTAACCCAACTCTGTGTGCCTATGGAATTAAAACAACCTACATTTGTCATATAATATCAATACATTAAAAATGTTTACTAAATAGTATGATTGAGTGGTAATATCCACTAGGAACTTACATTTTTAGATAAGTCATGTATAGATTTGTTCAAAAAATTATCATTTTAAAATTCAAAATTCATACATTAACAACTATTAATCAGGATGCTGTGACTTTTTGGCAGGAAAAAAATCCTATTTATTTTATTATTTATACTATTACTTTGAGAAGTGGCTTATCACCAATTAGAAAAATAAATATTTAATTTATAGAAATTAACATATATATTTGAAGGAGACACTGTCCAACCTGGAAGAGTATGAACCTGGTAATGATATTATATGGGGACTTGTGAAAGCTGAATTAACGTATATTTTTTCTGGCAAACAAAAGATTTCATTTCATTGACAACTGAAACAAAATGGAGAAATAACAGGGAAGAGAGATAAGTTAAAAGAGGACAATAAAAATAAATCTGAGCTTGGAAAATATCATTCTGCATCAATTCTGTTGGTGAAAGAAGATGAGAGTGAAAACAGAATATTAATGTTGTAATAAATATATTATGAATAACAGCTATAAATTAAAGATATATATTTGATATATATGATTACTAAAAAATATAAGTGAACAGGATAATAACTATTGCTTTAAAAAAATAAGTGTTGAAAAATTCAGGTCAAGAGATACTAAAATGAACTCAAAAATTTCAATCCAATTTTCATAATTATTCATATTCCTTATGAAATCAATTATTTGCAAATCTGATAATATTTTACCAAATGTTTTAATATACTCTTTTTATTATACAGCTTGATAAAATTAAAAGAAAAACATTTGTTTCCCATTGTCTGTTTTTTATACAAAAGGAGTGTCTGCTTTACTAAATGACACATTTTCTCAATGTTAGTATAATCCATATGTGAAATTATGTAGCTAAATATTCCTTAAGAGCACGTTTGTTCTATTTTAAAAGTCTATGCTAAAATCACAACAAAAACATCTGTTCATATCTAGAAATGAAAGTATTTTTAAAACATAATTTAAATTCTATGATGTGCATATCACTCTGGAGGAAGATGAGTATTTTGAAGAAAAAACGTTCAGTTGCATTTCACAAAAAGATCTTCTTAGTGAGCAGAGAAGTTATGAAAATAGATTTAGAATAAGAAAAGTACACAAATAGCTACATTATACTTACATACAGCTTACACTGGGTTACAATTCACTTTCTTTATACAAAATAATAATTTTGTAATAGCATCAACACTGCTTGGCAGGCGACTTAGTAAGGTGTGGGTAGCAGACAGGAGAAATGAAAATGAATTGGGCTAGAAAATGATGGCTGCTGTCAAGGATTGACACCCAAAGAGAAAGTCCAATTAAAGTTAAGAAATACAGACAGAGGAAGTCCTAGCCAGAGAAGTCTAACATCCAGAATCTAAAAGGAACTTAAACCAACAAGCAGAAACCAACCCCAGTAAAACATGGGCAAAGGACACAGACAGACACTTTTGAAAAGAAGATATACAAGAAGCCAACAAGCATATGAAAAAATGCTCATCACTTAACAGAGAAATGCAAATCAAAAACCACAGCGAGATACCATCTCACACCAGTCAGATATTATTAAAAAATCAAAAAACAACAGATGCTGGCAAAGCTGTGGAGAAAAGAGAACACTTACTGTTGGTGGGAACGTAAACTAGTTCAGCCACTATAGAAGGTAGTTTGGAGATTTCGCAAAGAACTTAAAACAGAGCTACCATAAGATCCAGCAATCCCATTACTGGGTATGTACTCAAACGAAGACAGATCATTATACCAAAAAGACACATGCACTCAAGTTCATTGCTGCACTATTCACAATAGCAAAAACATGGAATCAAATTAGGTGCTAATGGTGGATTGGATAAAGAAAATGTAATACATATAAATTACAGAATACTATACAGTCATGAAAAAGAATGAAATTATGTCCTTCTCAGCAACATGGATGGAGCTGGATGCCATGATTAAAAAAATAATGCAGTATCAGAAAACTAAATACCACATATTCTCACTTATGATTAGGAGCTAAACATTGAGCATACAAGGATATAAACCTGGGAACAATAGACCCTGCAGACTACTAGAGAGTGTAGGAGAGGAAGGGGGTGTAGGTTGAAAAACTACCTATTGGATATTATCCTCCCTACCCAGAAGCAATATACCCATGTAACCAACCTGCACATGTGCCCCCTGTAACTAAAGTGAAAATAATAATAATAATAACAATAAAGAAATCCAGTGTGTATTTTATACTTATATTAAATTTCAATTTGGAATGATGGAGTGTTCAATAGCTCATGTAGCTAGTGACTACCCTATTGGACAACACAGACCTGGAGTTTTTCTGGAAGAGGACTCAAGAAACAGTTAACAGGAGTTGCCTCTCAGGAAGAAAACTAAGAGACTAGGGGTATAAAGAGAGAGCAACCTTACTTTTAACCACAAACACTTCTGTCTTGCTTGAATTATGTGTCAAGTATATGGATTGTCTATATAGAAAAAATACACCACAATAGACAGACACACAGACAGAGTCTTTGGGCAACACGAACAACAGCAAAGCTTCAAAGTCAGGGCAAACAAAGCAGAAACTGGGCAGAGGAAACTCGAAAACAGATGAGTTGGCTATTGAGTCATGTGATTAGGTTGGTCCTAAAACAGGCTACAGAATACTGCCTAGAGTGGGAGAAATATGATAGGAGTTCCTATCCAAATCAGGTTATAGACTATCTAACAATATTATGAAAATGAAACATCAATTGAGAGTTTGTCTGAATCTCTGATTCCATTTCAAAGGCAGTTATAGTTGTAATGAGTACCATGCAACATGACATTTATATATATCCTTGGAATTTATCCGAGAAATGTAAGATATTTATTTTGTTTTATTCCACTGAAACTTTGATCTTTTGCATTTACTCGTACAGGTAAAATCCTTGTACAGTTTTGCATGGAGATAGAAGTCATGAAGCCATGCTAGTTGAAATAGGTCGAGTCTATGAATTGAACTGACCCTATCTTGTATATGAGTTCCAATAACTGGGCTATTTTCCCCCCTTCCATATAAGAAAGCACCATTCTGACCATTAATTTCAGGAGCCCCTTCCTGCTCTTGTCTCTCAGGCCTAACTCCTTTTCTCAATTACTAAAAGGAATCCATCTAATGCTGAGGTCTTTTCTGTTCAGACCAACCACGAACTGCCTACATCTCAGAGATTGACTCTATATTTTTCCGATGTTGTTGGTATGTTAGTCTGGTCTTTTATTAATTAATCAAGTGAGCTTTTTCTTCCCATTTTATTCTCATAATTGTGTCTGGTTTTTAGTCTCTCTGGCATTTCTCTGACCTGTCTCACTGTCCTGGAACCATGTTGAAAGTGGTTCTCTACCATTTGCATTCTACCATTTGCATTCTTCATTGCACATGGTTCAGGCCACAGCCTGTGTTTGATAAATACTAATTAGCTGGATAAGGAACTAAGTCATGATGCCAAGTTGCAGGATTATTAAATTATAATTGTAAAAATTACATTTTTAAAATAAAATGAATGAGGCAGACATAGTTTCTACCCTTAAACCTAGTGAAGAGGATGTCTGATGCCAGTTATATATGTGACAGTGCTGTATTCTCTCATGAAAGGTATTTCTCAAAGTTTATTTTACCATTTTCCTCTTTTTTAATTTTAATTTTATCATTCAACTCATTGTATTATTTTTCTGTATTTTTCTCAATGTTCTCATTTTCCAATTTTCCTCATTGTTTAATGTCAGTCTGCTATTGTGTATTGTGTTTTCCTCTGTATTAGTTTATTTCAAGACTTTTCTCCTTTTATTCAAAACTCTTAACCAACATCATGTAGTCTGGCACAGCATAGTGGGCTCAGCAAATATAAAAGTAAATAAATAAACAAACAAACCTGTGCCAGTTTTCTGGTTGAAATCTGAGAAAATATTCAAAAGGTTGACTCTCTATTATTAAAGGCATGACATTAAATAAGAAATATCTTTATAACATAGGAACTTTACCTGCTGAAGTTGGTTCTTCTTCATCTGATGCTGTAAGAGGAAAAGGTGAAATGAGGATGGGGTAGAAGTGAAGGGAGGGAGAAGTGGGGAGAGAGAAAGAGAAAAAGAGATATTGAGATTGAACATAAATATATTTCACATTTCCAAACACTAACTACAAGTCCCTGACTTGTACTTTTGTGTATACATTAGAAAATTGTCATTATTTAATAACAGATTAATGAGTATTCACGTTAAATCAAAATATATATGCTCCTATACTTTAAAATACCTATTAATATTTATTAAAAAAACATTGAATTGTCTGAAATTGATTTTCCTTTGCAAGCAAGATTAACTTTAGTTAATCTGAGTGTAAATTATTATAAATATTATTGCTGAAAAATATGAATTGTATATAACATAGAGCTAGCCCACCATCAATTTTCTGTTTGGCAAAAAGGAATTAAAAGTCATGGTTGATAGTCAAAAATTGTGTTCCATGAGATAGAAGTTATAAGAAAGGAAGAATTAAACTTCAGGGTAACTCAAAATCACTTCGGACTTTTTCAAAGTAAAACATGAAGATTTCAGTTCTCTCTCTCGCTCTCCGTATTTCTCTGTGTGTGTGTGTGTGTGTGTGTGTGTGTGTGTGTGTGTGTGTGTCATATACCACACACTTCAAAATGTAGTAGTGATGATTCTGTGGTAAGAACACAGGAACCTGCATTTTAAAGAGTGATCCCAGGTGGTTCTGACTTATGTTCTGCAGCCCACACATGGATACACACAGACATTATAAAAGAGAAGGCCACAATATGAAAATAAAATTTTATCCTTGGGTAGTGGTTGCCAACCCTGTAAGTATATTAGAATCCCAAATTCTGGGCTCCACATAGAACCAATTAAGTTAGAATCTTTACATGGTATTAACTTGTAGCCAAGATTGTGGTATTACTAGGCAATATCAATATAAGGTAACATTAACTGTAACTCATAAACGTGTGAATCATGTTGATTCCTGCTTTAAGAGGTAGGAAGGTTTGAGAGCAGCAAGACTCCAAGGGCAATAACCTACTGCCCTATGTATGTGGAGGATGGAGCATAGCAATTACAGGAGTGAAAAAAAAAGTTTATCTGAAGCAGCTTCACAATTTTGCCTAGAATCCATCTATTCACTTTTATACTTCAACACGCACTCTGTGAGGAAGTATTTCTGCTCTGTGCAGAAGTACAGTTTACCCAGAATATTACCGTTGAATTATATGACACAAGCCAGTACTATTTCACTTGATTCATGGAGTTTTAAACTAAAAATTTACTCAGCTGAATTGCTTATAAAGGAACTTTGTTCCCAGTGGATTCGTTAATCGAGGTATCACTGTGGAGCCAGGGAGTGGTCTCCACTCTTTTCCGTTAAGGTTGCATCTGCGCAGAGTACACATTAGACAAGCTGACTTTGTGTCCTGACAGTATTTTCCTCTCACACTGTTTGGCTCGCCTCCTTGGCACATAAAGAAATGGAGAGAGCAAACACAGTTGGCATGCATGGCGCGGAGAACATAAATATTTTAAAAGCTGTTTGCCACTTTATCATGTCCAAAATATATCATAACATGCTCAAAGAGGGGAAAAAATGGTAGCTTCCAGGAATTCCCTTTTAGAAAAATACCACAGGGGCTTGTAGAAGTGCTGACTTAGATGAGTTATTGTTAACAAAAATCTAGAGATGCAAAAGAAAAAAACAATCCTTACACTTATGGCTGGTCACTGTATCTGTGTGAACTCATTTAATTGACAAAACAACCAATGAGATTAAAATATTTCTCATTTGATAAAGGAAAGTACAGAGGTTCAGAGTGACTGAACAATCTGTGTGAGTTCAATTTGAATTTGAGCTCATGTCAGTGCGACTTTAAAACTGAACTCCTTCTGCTATGCCTTATTGTCTCACAAAGTGCTGATTCCGTTTCTACTTAAAGATAAAAACCAGATAACACACAGCTTATTGAAATTCACTAGGTATTATTTAAAGTGTTGGATCATGGGAAGGTTATGCTCCTAATAATCTTAGCTGGACTTAAGCATAAAACTGGGGGAGAAAATAAAGAAAAATTGATACAGAGGCTGAGGAGAGAAATCCTTTCAAGAAATGGAGTTCTTCTTTGGAAGCTTCTCCATTTCCCTTACAATCCAGGGACAGACATAGGCAGCTGAGATCCTGACTGGTTAAACAAAGCACCCTAAAGAAGTGATGTCTAAGGAAGGAAGATTGGAAGTTGCTAAGATTTTACTCTTCCATTTTGTAAGAATAAGCAAGAAATTTTAAGAATGAACTAGCAAGTACAGAAATTAAGACAATTCCCAATTTAGTAAGAGTCATAGTAATCAGAACCTTCGAAAAGCAAATCCCACAGGGCAAACTGTGTACCAGTCTACACTTGAATTTGCAATACCTGAAAGTATCTCTGTTACAAATTAACACAATTACAGCCAGCAAATACACAACTTTGCAAAGATTTATCTTTCTATGAAACTTCTACATAGCAGTGCTTCCTTGATATGGGTAGATGTCATTAACCAATATACTATTCACACTCATAAAGGCATATACACAAAGGTTAGTACTGGTAATAATTCAGCTTTAGTTATATCTGTAATACAGGCAGCATTGTAGGCTAACTGCTTTACTGAAAAAAACATCATGAACTATTAACAGGTGGCAACTAGAGCCCCAGAGTAAAAATAAACCTCGTAGTGGGCATTAGTTGCCTTTTTAATGACATTTCTGTAAAACAAGTATCACAGAAGGTACTATCATGCTACCCAAATGATTATTCTCTCTTCCTCTTAGAAGTCATAAAATCAGCAATTAAAATAAAAATCAGAGTCTATGGCACATGTAGTCTAATTCTGGGAATTTAAACACATGCACCAAGAAAACCAAAAATAAGCAACCCAGCAAATAAGTGTATTGTTCCACTTGGTCAACATGTAGAAGAATGTACTGAAATTATAATCATGGTAGGAAAACAGAGAGTAAAAAATATATCAGACATATAGAATTTAAGTGTAATCCTCCTGTCACCCATAACAGAATCTTCCTGGGTGTCTGTTAAAATGCCCCACACCTACTGAATTTGAACATTGGGGTTTAGCCCAGGATTCTGCATTTTTAATAAGCTCTGTAGATAATCGCTATGAACACTAAATATTGAGAATTCTGACTCTAACCCATCAAAGTTTATTTCGCCTGGAAAGAGCCATGGGTACCATTGTTGGAACTACAGCAGTAAATGAGTAGGCTTACAGAAAACCTGCGCAATTTATATTCTGGTTGTTTCACAAGCTTTCAACACTGTTTTCTTGTATCATCTTCAGATTTCATTGGGTACCTATATCAACGCTTTGGTGAAAGATGACACCCCCTTTGGATTTACTAAATGGTCTGTATCTCAGAACTAATTGATTCTGTTCCCTTTTCTTGGCCACAGTTATTGGCCTAGGTATAGGCATGTGACCCATTTGGGGACAATTATATGTAAGGAGATAGATATTTGTGTGTATTTAGGTGGGGAGAGACTCTTGGGAAAAAAAAAAAAAAAAAAAGGCCTCCGCACTCTTCTGAGAAAGTGTCTGGAAATAACCCCTTGTCGTTCTCCTTTAGATGTAGACACAGAGGCTTGTGGCCCCAGAAGTCATTGGCATGCACCTTGCAACCACGATGGGAGACAGATTTAGAAGAAAGCTGATCCTGCTCAAAGGCAGAGTGCAGAAACAAAGATATTAGATTCTTGATGATATTGTTGAGCCACTGAATCATATCAACCATGAATCCTGACCTACCTTTGGACTTCTAGTTCTAGGGAAAAAACATACTTTGTATTATTTGAGTTGAGCTTTTTGTTATTTACATCTAAGTGGCATTCTGCTACAATCCTAACCAGTTTTGTTGTTCCTTTTAAAAATATATTAGAATGCATAAGAAATTAATTATCTGAGGCAACTGAGACCAGAAGTCCACACAGCCCTCAGGCTATGCATTCAGTGGGCAGCTGAGATTTCAGTGCTTTATTTTTCCAGGGAGCTCACCACCACGCTTTGATACAATAAACCCATTTCTTGATTTTTAAGTTAGCAGCTCTTTTGCAGGACATTCCACCAGTGTACATGTTCCTGAGGTGTGGTGGTGCTTGGGAGAACAGGAAGGCATCATACAGACTTTCCTTGCCTTTCTTCATTTCTTCCTCACTCTCTCACAACTTCCTTCATTTCTTCCTCACAACTGTGAATTGTACCTCACAGTATCAACTGTGAAGCACTACCAAAATCCAGTGGGCCATATGTTACCCTGATACAACATGATACTATAACCTATAAGTTTCTTCTTTAGACAGATTCCAGTCTCTTTTTGTGGTTTCAACAATTCTTACATATTCTGTTTTTGTCTGTTTCATTTTTGAGTGTTCTAAGTAAACTCTTATAACTTGGAAATTATACCCATTCAAAACAATTTTACACCCAGTGTGGCTTACCACCAAATAGGAAAATCTCATTATGAAATATAAAAACTACATTTCTTAGTATATTATAACATATTTTACATGTGAATGTTAATTCAGAGTGACTTATTAATCCTTTTGTTCGCTATATCATAAATTTGGCTAAGCATGTACCAACTATGTTTTGCAAGTATATAATTATCTATATTTATAGTCATTATCTCCGTAACCGATGTAACAAGAACTATGTATTATTGTATTCTGACAATATTTTAGAATGTTTTATTTAATGCAGTGATGCAAAAATAGCAATTATGATATTTATGCTTGATTATTTATGCCCACCCAGATGTTAAGTGCTCTTAATGTATGTGTATGTTTATGTGCTGGGGGGAGCAGGGACATTACTAAAATTAGAGTAAACTATTATTTCAAATGTGTGAACTCAGTCATTAAGAAGAATATGGAGTTGCCTCCGGAAGTATCCACAGAAGCATTGAGAGAGCGGTCTGGGTTAATTTGGTCTTTATTTTATTATTTGTTTATCTGTTGTTCTTGGCCAATGGCCCAATTGGGATGTGACTTCAGCCTTAAAGGTTGCTATTACTAACTTCTTCCCTGAGAAAAGTATAACAAGGATGATTAGTTTCCCCTGGCCAAATGTTTCAGACAGCATACGATGTGGTCAACTCTACAATCTCAGAACTGCAGAGTATTTGGGTCACTGTGAGGCACAGCATTGTATTTGCATAGAAAATGCTTGAATAATCAAAATGTTTCCATTCTATCAACATTTTACATGCATTTTGATTCCTGTGCAAAATTTGGAGAATGGCATCTGTTGAAGTATTTATAATATATAATACATAAAACATAATCTTGTACATATGTGGTTAGCATGTAAACATATATTATATTTTCATTAGTCTCTCCCATTAGACTAGGAGTTTCATGATGGCAGGGCTGTAGCATTTTTTTGCTCACCATTACATCCGTAGTTTTTAAACCAGTGGAATGCTGGAGGAACTGAATAAATATTTGTTGAAAGAAAAGATGCACAAATGTTTAATACAGTCATTTGTATTAAATAAAGCTCAGCTGCTTCATTTTGTAATATTATTAAATTCATCAAAGAAAGCCTTATATCTTTGTATATGTTTCATCATACAAATATATACATAAACATATATAGTTTCTATAACTATATGTAGTTATATAAATCAGATTTTCCTTCTTGGGGTAGGAAGTAAACAATATAATTGTTATAAAGACAATGGTTGCAGACCATTAGATTGTCTCATGAAAAATTAAATCTGGGATTTTTAAGCTAACTCAGAAAACACGAAACTATGATTTATTAATTAAGTAGATTCATTTAAATAGAACCACAAAATGTACTTTTAATATTTAGAAGTGATATAGTTTGCATGGGTTTTACAATGTATTTATGCAGTGAATCATTTTAACAGCTATTAGTGGTGCATTTGTGAGTCTCTCATTTTAGATAGAGGTATAAATGAAAAAAATAACAAAAAAAGAATGGAAGCTTTGGGTTCATTTTTTGCCACTGAGTAAAAATACTAAAACTAAACTGAACAAAAACACATATTTTATAAAAGTAAGCCAGAGTACTGGGAAGCTGGAAAGTAATATGACTCGAGCAGCCTACATTCATATCCCAGCTGTTATTAAAGAGTCTTTGAGAACATAATCAGGACAAATTCTCTTACTTAAAGGAAGTAGTAAATATCTTTAAGTTAGGTGATTTGATATCACAAGGGGACTTACAATTCAATATTTTTGTGTATCTATTCAATTGTCCTTAAATATCCTTTGTTTATTAAATATGCCCTTCCTCCCTATCCAAACCCATACCATCCTTGTTGACTGAATTCAAGCTTCACCACCTTCTAGTGCTTAGTATTTATTTCAGTCTCCAGATATTCCCTTCTACTCCCACTACCTTTTAAATTATAACCTAAAGCCAGTTCTAAACAGAATGGTACATAATATTTTCCAGCCTTGTTTCCCAAGCTGGACGTTATTCTTCCTTGGAGGACAAATGTTTTAATTTTGCACAGTGTATATAATTGGTCCTGAGTAAATATTTTTGGAAAACTGTCCAATTTTAAATTGAGAAAATTTAAAATTTAAAGTCCGTAAGTAAATTTAATGACTGTTTTTACCCTTTTCCTTTTTAGCTTTGTAAAATGAGGATTGAAAATTAAACCTAAGAAAATTCATGGGCAAATAAAAAGAAGAAACTTGTAAGGGATAAAGCGGATCAAAAGTTAATATAAATGATTTCTCAGATTTATCTATTTTCAATAAAATTAATGCATTCATAATCTTTTTGAAAATTTAATATAGGAAAGGGGGAATCATTAATTCTACAACAAGAATGCTGTTTAATGTCACTAGAGAAGCCATGAAGCCTAGGTTACCAGCTCACTAGATATGAATTTCAGATGGTCACAGCATCCACATTATTTTGTTTCACAGCACCTGATAGCAGGAAGCTGATACTCTCAGGCTCCTTTATGTTGTATGGATTTCTGCTTTATTTATGTGTGGGAGACTACTCACTTCAACCTCAATTCATTTCCATAAGTCTGGACAAATGAGCTAATCTAACAAGCAAATCTGTTAAAACCAAAAGAACAAAAAACTAAAACGTAATGAATAGATCAGTAATACTGGCACAAATCTCAGTGACAGTATCCACTTAAGAAAACCACAGAATCATTGCATATAAAATGTTAATGCTGGACAAGACCTAATGATTAAGAGTGTTGGTAAAAAAATCCATTGGTACAATGGGTTAAGGTTTGCATTAGAAAATAGAAGTATATTTATTAAATCACCTAAATTACCAACTAAAAACTCACCACAAGCAGAATTTTGAAGTAAATTCTTTAACATCAGAATACATACACATATGTCTAAAATAATTAAATATATACTTATGATATAATAAATGAAAAGAGGATTATATAATATATACTGAATAATATTTCATTTAATGGATATGGCATAATTTGTTTAACTAAGTCTTTAGTGAATAATAGTTGGATGAATTCCAGGATTTCTGTCTTATAAAGGAGGTTTCAGTGAATAATCAGATTTCATTTGAATCATGGTAGAAACAAAGAAAATAAATTACCTAATACTTTTATTAAATAAAGTCCATAATCCTAAACACAATGTATAACACTTGCTTTCTATAAGCAAGATTCTTAAAAGATCCTCTTTGATGCCATCAGCCTATTTTTTTAAAAAAGGACTATGCTTCTTAAATATATTGGATGATATTATATTTCTGCCATTTTCCTGTGAATGTTACTCTCTTGCTTTAAGAAAGTTACCACTAACAGAGATACAGTAAAACTTCCAATGTCCAATGTCCAAGTAGCACAAAACACAGAGACAAACAAATGACTGATCCATGTGCCTGGCAGATGCAGCCTTAGACCAATTACTGGTTTCCCTGCCCATCATCCCACCTCAGCAGAGATGACTAGGGTTGAACACTGAATATTCTGTGTCTTCTGAGATATAAATAATATGAAATTTCAATGTTTTAAAATATAAATGGTGATTAATTTAAAGACAGAAAATTACTTCATGGTAGAATCTTGGCAAACAGAGTGTGTGTGTATGTGTGTGCATGCCACCATCAAGTATTTCATATGGTTACAGTTATTTCAAACATGACTTTTTACCATTTTAATATCTGTGAGGTCTTTTAGAAAAATATCATTCCCTTTTCATTCCTTATATTCCAAAATACTTCAGAAATTTTACGATGGCTTTGAAATGATATGTTCCCAAAATATAGATTCACACATTTGGCTTAATTAAAATATATTTTGAAATTCAAAAGATGAAGGGGGAAAAAAAAAAAACAGTCGGCAGGTCTAACTTGAAGAAAGATGAGATATTTCTGTGAAATTCTTACGTGTCTTTTCGGTTAGGGGGAATTATCCTTTTCATGTAGTTTTAACTCATTGCAAGGACACTGACAATAACAGATAAAACACAATTTCTGTTTGCTTACATAGAGCTAATCTAATGTGCTATTGCCTTCTGTAACGGTGAGTTAATGACTGCTTTAGAGGATTTTTTTTTTCCTGTTACAATAGGAGCTAAAATTAAATGTTTTCTTTTCATAATCATTAGGACCTTCTTTAAAGGAAAATAGTGTATCCACATTCAGGTGTTAATCATGTGACACTGACAATGTAATTTTCCTATCTGCAAAACTTGTCTCCCTAGGCTAAATTTCTCCTTAATTGGAATGTCTTTAAAGAACTCAACTGATAAAAAAGTAGACAGTTCTAACTTTAAAGCAATGAAATTGAATAAAGGTACAGGGCTATTCAGGGAGGGCCCACATCAATTTTTCTTATCTCTTAAAATATTTTCAAGTTTTGAATGAAAACTATTAATTTCTAATTTCTACCCTTCTAACAGCCCAATCTGCCTACCAAAAAATTCATATATCTTTCAAAACTTCTAGAGACAGAGAACTCAAAATCTCACCAAGGAACATGTCACATCTCTCTCTCAGAGCTGCCTCTAGAAAACAATGGATTAATCAGGCCCAATATTTGAGATGCCAGTCATTCAAATATTTAAAAGCTATTGTAATTATTTTCTTAACTGAGATAAATATCCCTACTTAATTTTACATATCATGGTATATACACCTGGTCATCATTTTTGTTGACCTACTCTTGATAAACTCAAATTTGATGACATATTTTAAAATACAGTAAAAAGAATGGAAACGGTACTCCAGATGTGATCTAACTAGCACAAAATACAATGGTGTTATTACCTGTCTTGTTTAAGCTGCTTTATAACAACCAGCAATCCAACACTGTAAAGAATTAATTTCCTTTCCTTCCCTCCTTCAGCTATATCTTATGGACCAATTGCTAGAGCACTGGGAACTGGTAATCTTATCTTCCTCCTGCCTAAAGGCAAGATTAGTCAGAGGAGGTCATGCTTGGGGTTGAGTCAAGGGAGAATATAACTGGTATGCAAACAATGTCAAATGTATCTTTGCAATGGGAAAGAATTGCAAAATTTTGAAACAAAGAAAAGCCTTAAAGATATACTTTCAATCTTTCAGTTTCTCTCTAGCAAAGAATCTATTTTGCATATATTTCACATGTAGTTGATTAAAGTCCACAGACAGGAAAACCAAACATTTGTTCTAATGGAAACAATTTCCTTAGTGTCCAAGACTAAGTGTCCATCCAGCAGAATCTAAATATTTTGTAGCTTCTCATGAAATTTTCCACGTCAACTGACATTTCTAGTTGTAGATGTTTCTCCCGGAAACCAGCTTTAAAACTTTACAGTTGTTTCTTCCAATAACTAATTTCTGGTTAGAAATTCTAGATTAAAAGTTAGCATCAATTTTGGTCAATGAGCCACATTCAGCCCTTTCCAAATCAACTGCCTATTAGACCAAGTCCTGTCGAAAATAAAATAATTAATAAATCGAAAAATAAATTTATCTTGGAGGCAGAATAAAAACATAATAGAAAAATTTAAACAACTTATTCCTCAAAAGCCTGAGGTAGTACTTAAATGTTGTTCAGATAAGAGCTTTGTGTTTTTATAATGATTACACGCTTCAATAATAAATTTTCAAGACAAGTTATAGAGTCTTATTTCTGGGATAATTTTGGAAATAACATTGAAGATCGTACTTTGGTTCAAGGAGATGAATAGAGGCTCTATATCGAGGGTCTCCAACTCCCCTGGGGCATGAACAGGTGCCTGTCTGCGGCCTGTTAGAAACCCCGGCTGCACAACAGGAAATGAGCCTGAGCCCCGCCTCCTGCCAGATCAGCAGCAGCATTAGATTCTCATAGGAGCAGGAATCCTATTGTGAACTGCACATGGGGGTTATCTAGGGTGTGGCCTCCTTAATCTAATGCCTGATGATCTGAGGTGGAACACTTTCATCCTGAAACTACTCCTCCACCGCGGCTCCGTGGAAAAAATTGTTTTCCACGAAACTGGTTCCTGGTGCCCAAAAGGTGGGGGACCACTGCTCTATAGAATACAGATCCACATTACCGTCCTGGTCTTGCTCACAATCCTCCCCATAAACACCTTATAACCTGAGCAACCACTAATGCTAATTCTTCTAGAAAGTTTCCCCATGTCTATTTTTTTTTTTTTGCTTTCTATCATTCTATGTTTGCTTAAAATGTTCCAATATAGTAATTTCTACAGATTAAATAAATTTCCATCTCAGCTCATCTCAAAAGCCACCACAAACATAAAATCTGATTCCTAGGACAGGAAGTGATCTTTCCCCACTTGATACCCATAGCACTTTGTTCCCCTTTTATGATAATTATTTTCTGCATTGTATAATGATTACTGATGTGCCTGTCTTACCCTTTCTTAAATTTAAGTATTTAGAAGGCTGAGCCTTTATCGTCAGGTCATAGAGAAATGGTAGATCACAAGCTCTCCATGAAGTCTCAATACACATTTGTTAAATGGAGGATCCTAATGTTCTTTTTTCCCTGTGATTCTATCTTTATGCAAAGTCACAAAGAGCTTATTGCTGATCTATCATATCCAAGAAACTACTATTAATGTACTGTCATAAATTCCAACTTGGTATTTATTATACTTTACAAGATTCCCATTTTGCAATCTTATAAAGAAAAAAATCAATTCATAACTTATTTGCTCTAAGCATAAGGAAAGCTATATTCCTAAAGGACTGATTCCTAATTATGCAAGCATTACTTACATTACTCATAAATTTCATATAATAAAACATAGGGTTCTCTTTTGCCCATATGAAATGAGGTGATTTGTCAAATTATGTTGAAGGAAAGAAAGTTTTTGAAAAATTAAAAGCTGACAGCTACATTGCCCCCAGTTTGTGTATTCATGCACAAACAGAAAAAAAAAAAAAAAGTCAGTACTTATTGGACATTTCAATAATTTTATTAATGACTAAAATGATGAAAGAATAGTCAGAGGCTTAGATGTTTGATTTCTGCATGTAGCTTTAAAATAGTATATAAGGTTTAATTATTTATATCACTTAATTAGTAACTCCTGGGTGGCACTTATGAGCCAGACACTGTTTAAAGATCCTTATACGTATTGAATCATTTAATTTACACAAAGGCCCTTTGACATTGGTACTCATACCCCAATTTTACAGATGAGGAAACTAAGGTGGAGAGAGATTAAGTAACTTGCTCTAAGTCACAGACTTGGCAAATGGAAGTACCAAGATTTCAACTCAGCCTAGCTAGCTTCTTAACCACACCCCCATGATGCAGTCCTTTAAAGAATGTGTTCCTTCAGATGTTTACACACTACAGAATTCCAGTAGAGCATGCTCAGCATGTAACAAACACTGGAATTAGAAGTATTATTTTTGGCTGGGTGGGGTGGCTCATGCCTATAATCTCAACATTTGGGGAGGCTGAGGTGGGTGGATTGCTTGAGCCTAGAAGTTCAAGACCAGCCTGAGCGACATGGCAAAACCCTGTCTCTACACAAAGTACAAAAATTAACCAGGCTTGGTGGAGTGTACCTGTAGTCCCAGCTACCTGGGAGGCTGAGGTGGGAGGATCACTTGAGCCTGGGACATTGAGGCTGCAGTGAGCCATGATTGCGTCATTGCACTCCAGCATGGGTGACAGAGACCCCATCTCCAGAAACAACAACAACAAAAAACTTCCAAACCAACAAAAAGAAGTATTATTATTTCTTTGGGTTTGAAAGTATTACTCCCCATATGTGTAACAGGCACAGCTTAATTTGAACAAGCACTGCAATGTGCAAAATGCATGGAACAAAATTTTAGGTTTAACTCTTCTTCCACTGAGCAGGAATCAATGACCTTGGTCTATTCATTACATTTATCACAGAATCCCCTTCCTGTTTAACACTGACATTGACATTAGCTCACTTGTTTATTTCCAGGTTATTTTACTTGTGTGTGTGTATATGTGTGTGTGTGTGTGTGTGTAAATGAATGGTGCACTCTGAAAATACAGGCAAAATTAAAGGGAAAAGGATGAGGAAAAAAGTCTTTGTCTTTGGCATGACAGTGACTGATAAACTGCATAAAAAGACTATCTGCCCACACACTTCAGTGTTTATCACCTGATGTGCTAATAACCAGCAGGGCTCATTGAGAAGGGAGCTTTACTACAGTAGTTCTGGGACAGGAAAGCATTGTGGAAAGTAACACAGCTGGACCTCCGTATTTAAGAAGTAATGAAATCTAATCTTGCAAGCCAGAGGCTGTTCTGTGATGCACTCCAATTTATCTATTGTCTGAAAAGCCAAAGTCATTGGTTAAAAGACAGCTAAGCTGACACACACAGAATATGTCTTGTTCTTGAAAATGTTTGAGCTCCTTGTGTAGATGAGTCACAATAACGAGTTCTGTATCCAATGGCTCTCTGTGATTTGGATGAAGCATTCTGGTTTCATTTCACAACGAAACCTTAGCAGATAAAGACATTGTGGGGTTATATGAATACATTGTATTAAAAAGGTGTTAATTCTTTTTTGAAATTTGCTATATTTTCCAAGGATTAGTACTTAAGAAAACAAATATCCTTACTGGGTTCTATCTTCAGCTGAGAGACTGAAATTTTGCCCTCCCTATTTTTCTTTCCAAGTCTTGATTAAAATTAAAAGAAGATAACAATAAATATTGATTGTTGTCTATTTTAAATCATAGCTTGATTAATTTTATACTTTCAAATGCCAAAATTAAATATAATCTGGAAATGATTCAGCCCAGTTCTACTCTCATTATATGACTCATTTAGAAATTGTTAACCTTGTACTTTAAGCAATATGGATTATGGATTTTTCTTCACATAAATACTTTGCTATATGTTAAACAATAAGTTGTCTTACAGTACAAAGTCACCTTGAGGTGTCACCTAGTTTTCCTATGGCTCCAGGGAATGTGGCCAAACAAAACTCCACAAACAATGACATCTATTTTAAGCTCTTTGACAAAGAATTCATGCCTCTATTTCATCTCAGTAACCCTTATGCTTTATTCTAGTAATTCCTCATATCAAACAGCATGATTCTAGCACACAGGAGGTACCAATAAGATTTGTATTAGATGCTACAGGAGTCTGTAATATTTTCAAGAAATTAATCCAACCTATCAAAACACTTACGTATTTATTTACTTATTTAGTTAGTTTGAAGCAGTCTCTCTCTGTTGTCAGGATGGAGTGCAGTGGCATGATCCCAGCTCACTGCAACCTCCGCCTCCCAGGTTCAAACGATTCTCATTTCAGCCTCCTGCTTAGCCGGGATTACAGATGTGCACCACCACACCTGGCAATTTTTTTTTTTTTTTTTTTTTTTTTTTTTTAGTAGAGAAAAGGTTTTACCATGTTGGCCAGGCTGGTCTTAAACCCCTGAACTCAAGTGACCCACCCACCTTGGTCTCCCAAAGTACTGGGATTACAGGCATGAGCCACCGCTCCAGGCCAAAACACTTATTTTCAATGAATTCTTAAAGTGTCCTATCTTTTTCTTCATTCCATCTTCTGTGTTAATAGTAGTATGGGGAGAGATGAGAGCAAAGGCTGTGTCATTCATCCATTAGCCCTTTACTTTCCATCAGAGTAGTATTAGTCATTTTTCCATTTCCTAGCTTTATTTAACCTTCTTAAGCTTTCTTTTTCCACTTACCCTAAGCCTGTTCCATACTTTAGATCAGGGATCCTACCAGCCCGTGGCCTGTTAGGAACCAGGCCACACAGCAGGAGATGGGCAGCAGGTGAGCAAGTATTACTGCATAAGCTCCGCCTCCTTTCAGATCAGCAGCAGCATTAAATTCTCCTGAGAACACAACTCTGTTGTGAACTGCATATGCAAGGGATGTAGGTTGTATGCTCCTTATGATAATCTAATGCCAACCCATCTTCTGTGGAAAAATTATCTTCTATGAAACCCAGTCCCTGGTACTAAAGAGGTTGGGGACTGCTGCTGCAGATGCTCTAAAATATTACTTAAGCTTTATATGATTAAATACCTACTCCTTCTCTTATTGGGCTTGATTTTAGAGAATGTCTCTTTCTTTATAGTTTTTATTAACTAAACTCTTCTTTATATATGCCTACTTCTGTTTTACCCTTTTTAAATGTTTTATGGCCTACTACAGTAATCAAATGTTTGAATGAAAATTAAAGGAAATATAATCACATTATTTTTAAAATATATTGGATAGGATAACAATCTCTTCTTTTTCTCTTCATGTGTATTTTTCTTCTTCTATTATACAAATCAAATAACTCCAAATCTATATTACTATGAATAAGTGAGCATAAGTACATTAAGCTTCCTCTTCATTATAAATCTATCATGATAAACTGTTTAGCCTTTTCTATACAATCCTTAGAATATTAAAAGCTTTCAAAAAACTCTTATCCCAACCATTTACCTTTAAGAATTTAGTCTAAAGACACAATGGCAAATATGCACAAAATTTAGTTATAAGGCACTCTATCAAATTCTTCATAATAGAGGAAATTAGCATACTACTTAAATGTCCACAAGTAGGGGCTCATTAAATAAATGATAATAAATGATGGAATGTTTTCTTGCTATTTAAAAAATTTCAGGAAACAATTTTTAATTAAATGGAAAGATAATTTTATATCCTTATGTGAAAAAACTAAAGGTGACTATCAAGAAATATGAACTGTGTAGTATAAGTTTTATGCACACATATGTATACACATAAACACAAACATGTACATAATTTTATGTAAAAAATCAAATTGCTATCATTCTTTATATGACTGTATATAGCTTTAGGTAGGTATAAAAAAAACCAGATACAGATAAGTGATTAAAAAAAGACTAAAAGTGTATATAACCTAAGATTATGATACATTTTGTTTGCTTCTTTTATTTTGTATGTTCTAAAGTATATATATATATATATATATATATATATATATATATATATATATAAAACTTTTGTAAAGAAAAAATTCAATAAATGCCGTGTAAAATATAAACTAAAGGACAGTGGTTTAAATGATATACATCAATATCTTAATGAGTCATTGTCTTTTCTTACAAATAAAAGTTTTACCACAAACTGGCTTTTGTCCTTTGACTGGACTAGAATGGCTTTCGGTATTCAATAATATCTAAGGTTCTTTGATGTTATACATTTTTTTCTCTCTGAAAGTTAATATATAATTGTTACAGCTTGGAATTACAAACTAACAAATTCTATTCATTGTCATTATTAATAAAGCAGAAATATTTTTACATCAATAAGCTAATGAGTTTATATAGTATGTTACAGAATTTTTACACATATAAAACATAACTACTTTTCTATAATATATCCAAAATTAGTACAAAAACTTTCCCTTAATTATCTGTCATCTTAACTTACAATTATATTTGTTTGTATGAACTTATATTTAACCTTTCTTATTATTAGAAAAGTAAGGAAACATAACTGTGAAAATAAATCCCTTTGACCCTAGTTGACTGGAAAATTTCTTAGCAATCATCTATTGGCTAGCAGCTTTAGAGAAAGTATTTTAGTCCATGAAACATAGCTCTCATTATGATAATTTGTAGAAAAATGGATTCAATCATGAGTCTAAGAAGTAATCTTAAGAAGAGGGGAAAATGAACCACCCTGACAACCACTCACAATTTCATCTACTATGTGAAAAATTTAACTAAAATTTACCAAACCCCTCATTTGGTAACCAAAGTCTCGAAATCTAAAATAACCCTACACCACCCAAGAGAGCTACTTAAGGCTCGCTAACTTTCTGATATTTCATGAACACTAACAAGAAGTCTTTCAGACAGCGTCAGACTCTATTATACTACTTGATATTCTGACACTGATTGCCTTCTGAAAGATAAACATGAATATGGCTATTCATAGAGTGAAATGTACAGTCAACTTCTAGTTTTTTTAAAAAATGTGTATGACAGTCTTTATTTTCTGGGGTAAATATATTCAATTTTTCATAATAAAATGAAAGCTGAGGAACAGGCCATTAGTGACAATATAGGGGGGTAACAAATTTAATAGAATCTGAATTTGTATTAGAAAGGGGATATCATTACCAAAGGGAAATAAGTTTCTATGGAATATGATAGGTAGGAGATGATAGGAGAATATAAAACAGAATAAAATGAAATAACTTTTCCTGAATATATATATATATTATATATTTTTTACATGATATGCCATACACACACACACACACACACACACACACACACGGAAATGAGAAGCCTGGCCAGAAGTCGATATAATTACAGAAAAGATAAAAAGAAATTATAAATAAAATGATATACAGTACTATTATCCTGTACTGACCTACTCTCAATAACACACATACATTTAATTTTTTCCAAGTGATGATGAATGTTATATTACTACCACATTCCAATGTTTATATTCTTTGTTTTGTCTGATCATTTTAACAATATTTTACACATATTTATGACAAAGACTATTTTTTAACTGCTATATCCTCAGTGACAGGAAGAGTGGCACATAGCTGAGACTCAAATATTTGACAGATGAATGAGTAAGCAAATAAATAGACAAATGTTTGTTTTAGCCATTTAATTTTTTCCTACAAATTCTTCTATGTGCCACAGTCAAGCTCTTTCTCCACAATGCCAGCAAAACTGATCTTCCGTAAAGCAACAAGATCATCCATAAATCACATGGAATTAAAGTAAATGCTTATCTTGCTTAACTGCTCCACAGTACTTGACATTGCTGATTATCCACTCCTTGAGACATTGTTAATCCTGAACTTACTGTGTGCCACACTTTCCTGGTTTTCCTTCTACCTGACTACTCTCTCTCTGGCTGCTTTACAGATTTCACTTTTTCTACCTATCACTTAAATATTGGCGGCCCTCTTACCGGTTTGCATTTCAAAGTCCTCTATTCTTTCCCATGTCTAGCTCTTCTATTCTTTGTTATTATCCTTTTTCTAGGCAGACTCATCCATTCCCTAAGCTTCAATAACCATCTATATAATTATGACTTCTACACTGATGCTTGACTTCTTAGATAATGTCTATCAAATTTCTCAAATTCAATATGTGAAATACTGCACTCTCTTTCTGCCTCCCAATCCTGTGTATTGTCATTTACAATATCTCAGTAAATGATACCCAGTTGCTCAGGCCAGAAACTGGGGATGCCTTTCTTTACTCTTAGTTTCTACCACACTCTTTTTCTTCATACCCCACAAATAACCAATACTTGTCTAGGGTATCGTCTAAATACTCAATGACTCTCTCCTCTTCATCCCGTTAGTTACCACACTGACCCAAGCTAAGATCATGTCTAGCCTCATCTGCTGCCTTCAAATTGTCCCCCTGCTGTGTTTTGCTGTACTTTGCTTTCCATGTTGCACCAACAGAAATACAAATTCTCTCTGTTGTTCTTAGTAAAAAGTCAATTTTTCTTAAAACACTGTACCAAACTCTAGCGTATCTGCCACTTGTCACCATCCTCAGAGTCAGTGCTGGCCACCATGTCCCTTCTCTCTAAGTTCTAGACACATTTAACTTATTTCAGTTCATGACATTACTATATTTTTAATCTCCTGGTTATTCTACACACTATTTTCTCTGTCTGGAATAGGTTTTGTTGTTTGTTGTTGTTGTTTTCAGTCTGCAATAGATTGAAATTATTTTTTAGATTTATGTCTAGATGTTATTTTTACAGGTTGGTATGCATTCCTTTATACTTAGCTTAAGGCAGGGTATTTGTTTTATATTTTTATGGCTCCATGTACTTGTATCACAACACATCATAACATATCTATATATCTATCTATCATCTATTTTTCTATTTTCTGTTATCTATCTATCTATCTATATCTTCCTGTCTGTCTGTCTGTCTATCTATCTCATCATCTAAACAGCAACTTGTTTATCATTGCCCCTCCACCATTCAGGTCACAACTACTTAGCAAACATTCAATAAATATTTATTTAAAAATAAATAAAAACTAAGATTTAATTTTTTTAAAAAAGATCACTTATTTTTTCCCTTTGATTACATTAAAATACTATGTATTTGAGTTGTAAAAGTTTATACTTGTTACTAATGGATTATTCTGATAATGCACACAGGAGAATTATGCCACAGAACTTGTACAATTTAAAAATTCTCAAGATTTCCATTTATGAACTGTGTAACATATACTGATAGGCCAGGCAAGGTGGCTTACACCTGTAATCCCAGCACTTTGGGAGCCAAGGTGGTTGAATTACCTGAGGTCAGAAGGTCAGGAGTTCGAGACCAGTCTGGCCAACATGGTGAAACCCTGTCTCTACTAAAAAAAAAAAATACAAAAATTAGCTGGGCATGGTGGCACGTGCCTGTAATCCCATCTACTTGGGAGGCTAAGGCAGGAGAATCCCTTGAACACAGAAGGCAGAGGATGCAGTGAGCCAAGATCACGGCATTGCTCTCCAGGCTGGGTGACAGAGCGAGATTCCCTCTCTCTCTCTCTCTCTCTCTCTCTCTCCCCATACACACACACACACACACACACACACACACACACATATATATCACCTCCTGGGTTCAAGTGATTCTTCTGCCTCACCCTCCCTAGTAGCTGGAACTACAGGCACCTGCCAACACACCCGGCTAATTTTTGCATATTTGGTAAAGACAGGGTTTCACTATGTTGACTAGGCTGGTCTCTCTCTCTCTCTCTCTGTATATAATATATATAATATAACATATATAATATATAACATATATAATATAATATATAACATATATAATATATGTTATATTATATATAATATAATATATAACATATATGATATGTTATATTATATATTATATATGTTATATAAATATGTAAAATATATATATTTTATACATATAAAATATATAATATATATATTTTGTGTGTGTGTGTGTGTGTGTGTGTGTGTGTGTGTATAGAGAGAGAGAGAGAGAGGGGGCCAGAGAGATAATACAAAATTTCTGCATGAAATGCATGTGTCATAATATCGCTCCCAATTACACAGTGCCATCCAGGAATGTGAGTGAGTAAGTGGGAAGCAATTTGGGGCTTAGCCACATGGTGGTCTGTGCACAAATCCTCTGGAGAGGGAGGCAGCATTCAGTGCACATCTGTGCAAACACTGGTTAATCTGGCTAATGTCTTCAAATTTAAGAATTTAAAACAAGGGCTTTTTCTTTGCTTTGTTTGAAGAGAAGTTTTCCTACTGCCATTTTCAGATATCAGAAGTGAATCTTAATAACTCTAAGAGGCTGAGCACATTGAGTTGTGCAGGTGTGTATGCGTGATAGCTGTGTGTGGGGATACAGACAGGTAAAGAGAGAGCGAGAATGCAGTATACAGAAATATCAAAAAAATGTCCAAAGAAAAGCAATGTTGTCTAGTGAATGAAGTTCACAAATCTGAGAAAGTCAATTTTGCCAAACTATCCCACATAACACAGGAATGCAAGTGAATGTGAGTATTGATTGCAAATGTTGTTAAGTGTTTTGTACTTATCTGATATTATATGTTTTGTGAGGGAAGAATAAAAGTACAAAATTGGATGAGGATCTCTTGAAATAAGTATCAATAACCTGAAACAAAGCTACTGCAAAGTAGTAGGGTTTGAGGTAAAATCATGAAATGTTTTCCTCTAAGCATGCATTTGAAATTCTCCTTTCCAGATGAACTGCAATGAAGAGTATATGTCTGACTGAAGAACAAACTAGGTAAAAATAATTTTAAAAACTGGGATCAAAAAACACTTTTTCTAAGCAAATATAAATGAGAGTATTTTCTTTCCTTTGGAAATTAAAAATAAAAAGATTTAGAATTTCATAATATGTATGGCTCAAAATTCATATGGTCCGAAATGGATAAAAGAAACCTTAGAAACATCTCTATCTTTGTGGGAACTAATATGTAAGGAAAAATACAGACTAGTGACAGCTCAAATGTTTTTTGCCTTTTAAGATATTACCTCAAAATACCCACATGTGTTTTTTGTTTGTTTTTTAAATTCTAATACACTCTTTCCTGCATTGGTGTTAGATAACAACAGAAGAACAATAACAAAAAAGCCTTGGACAAGCCGTTTATTTTTATTTTTATTTATTTATTTGAGATGGAGTCTCTCTCTGTCGCCTAGGCTGGAATGCAGTGGCGCAGTCTCAGCTCACTGCAACCTCCACCTCCTGGGTTCAAGTGAGTCTCCTGCCTCAGCCTCCCTAGTAGCTAGGACTACAGAACCTGTCATCATGCCCAGTTAATTTTTGTATATTTGGTAGAGACAGGGTTTCACTATGTTGGCCAGGCTGGTCTCAAACTCCTGAGCTCGTGATCCACCTGCCTCGGCCTTCCAAAGTGCTGGGATTACCGGTGTGAGCCACCGCACCTGGCCTTTTATTTTTTTTCTAAACAAAAACGCAGGATGGTCTTTAGTAATCTAATGATTGAACTACTTGATCCCAATAATTAGTTTTAAAACTATGAAAAGCCCCAAGGTAAGCTAGATATTAAAGGCATTATTACCAAGTATTACTATTCAATCAATATTTAGTACACCTTTCATATGCGAGAAAGTATGAAGGTGAGAAAAAGCAGTAGAAAGGCAAATAGGGTAATGTTTCTGTCATAAATAGGTGCCTAAATTGAAAATTGTGCTTGATTTCTCATTATTTTCTGATCTTTTATAAAAATTATTTCACAATATAGGAAAGTTGTACTTCAGAAACTGTGAACACTTAAAGTGTTCAACTTTAGGAAAGTTGTTTCCTAGTATTTTAATGTTGGAACACCAGTACATGAAAATAGAATTGGTGTAACTAATATCCTATACTAAATGATCAAGCAAATACAAACTAAATATATTTCTTCCAAGACCTCCTAAATACAGCTCAGAGAATAATAGGGTTGTGAGAAACATACAATTAAAAAATATAGCTTAAAATAATACAGTATAACTATCCAATTTCTGAATATCAGAGATGTATACTAATACATAGTAATGAATCTGAGTTTTAATTTAATTCTATAGGCATTTGATTTCCCAAAGTCACACTAAACTAGGTGGAATATGGCAGCATGCTTAGTTTTTAAAGTATTGCTGCCCATAGTATCAATGTTCGGACAAAATGGTGAATG